>NW_026843710.1:14047500-15297500 GCF_030254825.1 Meriones unguiculatus | reverse complement strand
TGTCTCAGGTGCTGATTGGCTGAGAGGGAGAATGATGTCATGCAACAGGTGGAAACCAGTAAGAGTTTCAAGAGCCAGATATTAAATGGGCCAAGTAAACAATGTGCTTGAGAGAAAGGCTGAGCAGCCCTACATACCTCAGTCTGGCTAGCTGAAAGCAGACAACCTAGAGATGACTGTTCCTTTGTTGAAGACTTAGTTAAGGAAAATTGTCTCATATTTCTTTAAAGTGGTCATTAAAAAAGCCATGTGTCCTTGACTTGTGGATTTCACATCATCACAGATTCCACTATTATTTGTTAAATTCACAGATATGTCCTCAGTCAGTGAATTAATTACAGGGAAAACCATCCCTGACCAAGGCTAATTTTTGAAGAAAAAGCATTTAATTGGCACCTTACTTATATGTTTACAGAGGCCATCTAGGATGTCTAGTCAGCAAGCATTCATCTTGTAGTCCTTCAGCAGAACTGAAAGCTTTTCATACTGAAACTGAAAGTGGCAGGCAGAGAGAGGGAGACAGAAACAGAGAAAGAGAGAAAGAGATAGACAGATTCAGAAATAGACCAAGACCAACAGAATGAAAGTTATAGAGTGAAAGAGACCAAGAGACTCTATTAGGTCTGATCAATTTTATTGTCATATCAACCACAAAGCACACCCTACTATATTATATAACTCCAAAAGGAATTATATTATCTAACAAGGCCATAACAAGACATTTCCTCTCTGGGAATTCCACTCTTAAATAGATGAGCTTCAAGTTTACATTGTATTTCAAATCACCAGGAAGTGGAAGAAGATGGAGGTACTTCTAGAGTAAAAGAACATAGTTATCCTGAATATTTGTCATTCAATACAATGAATAAATTCCCGGCAACTTCCAAGGAATAAAGAACAGGACTGACACTCTCCTTTGGGAAAAATGTGCAATATTTCCTTAACGAAGTATTCTTCAGCTAAGAAAATGACAACATATTTTCAGGCAAAAGGATGGAACCAAGAAAAAGCATCCTGGACAAAGTACCTAAAATGCAGAAAGACAAATATGGTATATATTCAATTATTAGGAGGTCTTCTAATAATGGGGGAAAAATTCAAATAGGCCATCTATTGTGATCAAAACAGTTTTCAACTAGGGATCTTGGTTGGCAGTTAATTGAGATGTTGGGCCAGGGCATCCTTTGGTAAATTTCAAGCCACAGATGCTGTGGTCATTAAAATATGCAAAATGCTGTGCTGAAACCATTTGGCCCTGGGCTTTTTTTGGATGGGAGACTTTTGATGAGCACTTCTATTTCCTTAGGGGATATAGGACTCTTTAATTGATTAACCTGTTCTTGATACAGCTTTAGTAAGTGGAATCGAACAAGAAAATTGACTATTTCTTTTAGATATTCAAATTTTGTAGCATATAGACTTTTGAAACAAGTCCTGATGATTGTTTGATTTCCTCAGTGTCTATAGTTATGTCCCCTTTTCATTGCTGATTTTGTTGATTTTGATGGTATCTCTCTGACTTTTAGTTAGTTTAGCAAAGGGTTTCTCTACCTTGTTAATTTTCTCAAAGAAACAGGTCGTGGTTTCATTGATTCTTTGAATTGTTTTATTTGTTTCTAATTTATTGATTTCAGTCCTGAGTTTGATTATTTCCAACCATCTACTCCTCTTTGGTGTGTCTGCTTCTTTTTTTCCTAGGGCTTTTAAGTGAGCCATTAAGTTGCTTGCATGAGATGTTTTGAATTACTCCTTGAAGGCACTTCAGTGCTATGAACTTTCCTCTTAGGAATGCTTTCATTGAATCCTATATTATGATTTCACAATGTTATTATGATATCACAATGATATTATGACATCACAATGATATTATAAAATAATTGTGGTATGACATCACAAAACTATTATAACATCATAATGCTATTATGACCTCACCAGGCTACTATGACCTCAAAAAGAATTATGATCTCGACATGGTATTATGACACCCCAAATGTATTATGACATCACAATTCTATTATGATATCAGAAAGCTATTATGACATCACAATGGGATGACATTTAAATGATATTATGAAAACACAATCATATGACATCACAGTGGTGTATGATTTCATAATGGTATGATGACATCCCGATGGTTTGGGGACTTCACAATGCAATCATGACCTCAAAATGGTATTATGACATCACAATGCTGTTATCATGTCATAAAGACATAATGACATCAATATTCATCATGACATTCCAATGCTATTCTGAAACAACAATGCTAATATGACATCAGAGTGCTTATAATGACATCACAAAAGTATTATGTCATCACAATCTTGTTAAGATGTCACAATGCTATGATTACATCAAAATGGTGTCATGACATACCAATGGTATTATTACAAAGCAATGCTATTATAACATCACAATGCTATTATGACTTCACAACAGGGTGAGTTCACAATGGTATTATGACAACACAATGCTATTATGACTTTATAATGGTATTATGACAACACAATGGATTACATCAAATTGGTGTCATGACATCCCAGTGGTATTATGACAAAGCAATGCTATTATAACATCACAATGCTATTATGACTTCACAAACTGATGAGTTCATAATGGTATTATGACATCACAATTGTATTATGACATCACAATGCTATTATGGTATCACAATGGTGTTGTGTACACCACATGGTATAATGACATTACAATGTTTTTATAATATCACAATTGTATAACATCTCTGTTGTATGTATCAATTAATATTTACTTTTGATATATCTTATGGTAAAGCTGCTGTTAATCCTCTAGTGTTGTATAACCAAATCACCACACGATTCTGATTTTATTTAGTTAACGTAGAACGCAATGCTGGCCAATAGTTACTCCCTCCTAAAACTCCAAACCAAATGCTGTCATGATATCACAATAGAATTAGGAAATGGTGTTATGACACAACAATGATATTATGTGATCACAAAGGTATGTCATCTTAATGCTATTATGAAATCACAGTAGTATTATGATGTAAAATGATATTATGATATCACAATGGCATTTTGATATCACAATGCTATAATGACCGCAAAATGGTATTATGACAGCACAATAGTTTCCTAACATTTAGATTTTACCCATTTCACTTACTTTTTTTCACTTACAAAAATTGAGATTTTTGTAAAATCTTAATTCTGGTTCATTCTCCATGTATTTCCTAGTTCCCCTCTCAGCTCAGCTCTCCTAGTTATGCCCTTGCCTTTGGTTCCTCCCACTCATTTTCTGCACTCTGGCTCCTCCCCTCTTTCTTGTCATCTGGCTCCTCCACTCTCTTTGCTCAACATTGTGGCTAGTTGCATTATTTTGGCCTGTTTACACAGAGTTGAGACAGGATTCTTAGAATAAGTATCAAAGTGCAATATCCAGATTGAAACCAGAAAGTAGGGGGTAGAAATCAGCATTTGAATGAACAAGCCTATGCTGTATATATTTCAAAAGTACATTTTACCAACATTTCCCCCTTTATGTCCAATAAAAGACTCCTTTAATTTCAATGCAATAATAATTATGAAATTATGAAAACTTCAAGGAAAAATCTACATGTGCAATGTCCAGTCTGTGTGTATTTAGCAACTTAGGAGAAAGTATCCAATTGTCCTATCTATGTTGACAAGTTTAGATTTCTATACCTAAATTGACTATATCATTGGTATATGAAAGCATTTCTTAACTTCTAAACAACGTAAGCTTTTTTGTGGCATAACTATTTGGTCTTCAACAGTTTCAGAGACTTGAGAAGGAATAAAATTAGTTACATGAGTAAAGAGTAAGTAAAGTAAGTAAGTAAGTAAGTAAAGTAAAGTAAGTAAATAGTAAGTTTCATGTTAGCAGCTTCCAAAAAATAAAAAATAAAAAAAACAGAAACAATTTGTTGCCTGAACAGTCACCCATAACTCTCTGTAACATTGGAGCACCATCTTCACCTTTTTGGCTCAGAATATTTGACAGACATATATGTGAAGGAGGAACTATTTAGGACTTGCTTAATGTTTCTTGGTGGAATCTGGTAAAGGTATGACATCTTAATGCTATGATGACATCCCAATGTTATGACATCACAATGCTATTATGATATCACAACTGGATGACACCTCAATGCTATTATGACATGATTTTGGTATGACATCAAAATGGAATTTTGACATCTCAATGTTATAACAACATCACAATACCATTACTATAAGATAGTTTCATGAAATCACAATAGAATTAGGAAATGGTGTTATGACACAACAATGATATTATGTGATCACAAAGGTATGTTATCTTAATGCTATTATGAAATCACAGTAGTATTATGGTGTAAAATGGTATTATGATATCACAATGGCATTTTGATGTCACAATGCTATAATGACCGCAAAATGGTATTATGACAGCACAATGCCTTTTTATGCTATCACAATAGTGTTATGAATTCACAATGATATTATGATATCACAATGCTTTTATGACATCACAAATCTGTTACGATGTTATAATGCTATTATGACCGCAAAATGGTATTATAACATCACAATGCTGTTATTACATCACATATTATTATGACCACAAAAGAGTATTATGATATCACAATGGCATTATCCCATCACAAGGCTATTATGACTTCAAAAAGATATTAAGACATCACAATGGTATGATATCCAAATGCTGTCATGACATCACAATTATATGACACTGCAATAGTATTTTGACTTCACAATCCTATTTTGATCGTAAAATGGTATTATGACATGTGTGTTATGACATCACAGTGGTATTGTGACATCACAATGGTGTTATAGTTCACAATGTTATGATGACATCAGAATGCCATTATGACTTTACAATGATATCATCACTTTACAAGGATATTAGGACATCTCAATGCTATGATGACATCACAATGCTCTTATGCTATCACAATGGTGTTATGACTTCACAATGCTCTTATGACATGATGTTGCGAGCCGCGTGATCATCTTGCCAGCAAGAACGCACATGGACAACAGGATCCTTCTGCAACAGGCTTTATTACAGTCAAGCGATGTAAGGAGGAGTGAGCCCCGAAGTGGCGCTGTTTTTTATAAGCCCTGGTTGCACCTAAGTGACGTGTCATACCCTGATTGGCTGCTCAGTCATCACCCCGTCTGATGGCCTGGACTCGGGCAGTGGCTTGGCGTGCTTTCGTGACTCACACATGTGCTCTAGAAGTTCTTTACAGTTCTGAGGGTGGATGTCAGTGCCACTAGATGGCGTCTGAGTCTCAGCTCTCCAGAACATGACAATGGTAGTATGACTTCATAATGTTAATATTACATCAGAATGCTATTATGACATGACAATATTATGACATGATTGTGGTAATACATCACAATGGATTTTAGGCATAAAAATGCTATTATGACTTCACAACAGTAAGACTTTACAGTCATATAGGACATCACAATGGTATCATGATATCAAAATTCAACAATATGTCCCAATGCTATTATAGCATCAAAAAGCTATTATGACATGATTGTGGTATGACATCACAATGCTATAATCATCACAATGTCATTTGGATATCATGATGCTATCATGACACCACAATGGTATGATATATAAATGCTTTTATAACAAAACAATGATCTGATATCAAAATAGTGTTATGATATCACAATGGTGTTATAACATTACAATCCTAATATCATATTTCAATGATATTAAGATTTCAAAAAGATAAGAAATCACAATGCTTTTATGACCTGATAATTCTACTCTGACAACAAAATGCTATTATGATATCACAATGGTATCACAACATGATTGTAGTATGACATCACAATGGAATTTTGACATCAAAATGCTAGTATGACTTCACAATGATATTAGGACATCACATTGCTATTATGAAATCACCATGGCATCATGACATTCTAATGTTATTATTACAGCACAATTCTATTAAGATATGACAGTGGTATAACATCACAATGGAATTTTGATGTCACAATGGTATGCTATCACAATAGTGTTATGACTCACAATGCTATTTTGACATTACAATGCTTTAGTGACATCAAAATGATATGACATCACAATGCTATCATGACATCACAATCCTATTATGATGTCACAATGTTATCATATAAAATGCTATAATGGTATCACAATGTCATTATGACATCAAAATTTATCATGACATCCCAATGCCATTATGATAGCACAATGCAATTACAACACAATTGTGGTATGATATCACAATAGAATTTTGATATCAAAATGGTATTATGCTATCACAGTACTGTTATGACATCATAACAGTGATATAATAACATCACAATGTTATTATATCACGATGCTATTATGACACCAAAAATTTAAGGAATATGAGCTAAAGAAAATTGGGACCAGGGCTGGAAATGTGGCTCAGAGGGTAAGAGCAAGCCTATAGTCAACATCAAGCTAAACAGACACAAACTTAAAGCAATCCCATTGAAATCAGGGACAAGGCAAGGCTGCCCACTCTCCATATCTTTATAACATAGTTCTGGAAGTCCTTACTAGAGCAATAAGACAATTGAAGGAGATCAAGGAAATACAAACCAGAAAAAAAAAAGAAGTCAAAGTATCACTGTTTGCATATGAAATGATAGTATACCTGAGTGAAAACAAAAATTCTACCAGGGAACTCCTACAGCTGATAAACACATTCAACACAATGGCTGGATACAAATTAACTCAAAAAAAAATCAGCAAGCCTCCTATATACAAAAATAAAAAGGCTGAGAATGAAATCAGGGACACAAAAGGAGTTATATTAATTAACAAGACCATACCTCCTAACCCTACCAAGACATGTCCTCATGGAGCACTCAACATGTAAATAGATGGGCTTCAAGGGGACATTGCAATTCAAATCACCAGGAAGTAGAAGATGGAGGGATTTGTAGGCTAAGAGTACATTGTTATTCTCAAAGATCTTCATTCAATACAATGATTAGGATAAGTCGTAATTGTGGGGGATTAAGTTCCAATAAGGCATCTATTGTGACCAAACCCGTCTTCCACTAGGTCGATTAGATGGCAGCTAATTGAGTTGTTGGCCAGGGCATTCTACAGGAATTGTCAAACAACCCAGGCTGTGGTTTTCAAAATATGTTGCTCCTTGCCCTCAAATGATAGATCAGTGCCATGTTCACTGCATCCACAGATGCTTCCTTCTGCATCAAATGGGATTGCAAACAGATACTCACAGTCCGATATTATGCACAGGCTCTCTGATCACATCCTCCTCAGGACTGCAGCCTTGCCAGGCCACAGAGGAAGATGATGAAGCAAGTCCTGTTAATACTGGTAGGCTAGGGTCAAAAAGAAGTGTAGGTGGACCTCACTAACAGTGGACTATGGGAAGGAGATGAGAGAGTGAATATAGTAGATTAGGAGGGGATGAGAGAGGGAGTCACAGCTCAGATAAAAAAGTGAATAAATTGTAACAAATAATAAAAAATTTATTAATTATGAAAAAATACATAAAAATAGTATTTGACAACTTTTACGATGACTTTTTACATGGAGAAAACGTTCCGCTAAGGAAGGCAGATTTTGCATTTGTAGGTTATGCTTCCCAGGATCTCATTATATAGCAGAGAATCCTAGCTATGAACTAGTGGTTAGCCAGCTACCTCAGATCCCATGAGATCAGATGGCATCTCAGGAAAAATAGTCCTGGCACTAACATTATGTTTAGAGACTTTGTCTGTAGGACACAGAAAGAAATACAGCTGCTCTTGTGTCATAGGCATATAAAACAGACCCATTTCTCTGTCCTGAAGTCCCAGATTTAAATGTAAACTACAGGATCAGGAGGGTTCCTCACTGACCACTGAGTAGGACACAGTGCCCAGCCAACCAGGTAAGCCAAGGCAAACCTGCTCATAGAGGGGTGGCAAAACTAGTGTGGAATAGCACCAGATGTGAAATTAAATCTTGCCGGTCAGTTCTCCTTTCACATACACCGATCATTCTCTGTTTCACCCAAACAATTACTAGAATTGTGTGGTTTCCTTCTTATATTCCTACTCTTAAAGACTCAATGTGCCAGGTAACACTATTCATTGTCAGCATATTATATCAATATGAATGTGAAGGCACATTGAGTGAGTACATGACTAACTGCTCAGTTCAAAGTCACAACCTAAGAATTGTGGTACATCTACACAACGGAATATTACTCAGCAATGAAAAGTAAGGAAATCATGAAATTTGCAGGTAAATGGTGAGATCTGGAAAGGATCATCCTGAGTGAGTTGTCCCAGAAGCAAAAAGACACACATGGTATATACTCACTCTTATAGACATACAACATAGGACAAACCCACTAAAACCTGTGCATCTAAAGAAACTAAGCAAGAGAGAGGACCCTAACAAAAATGTCCAATCCCCATCTGGAAAGGCAAAGAGGATGGACATCAGAAGAAGAAGAAAACAGGAAACAACCTAGGAACCTACCACAGAGGGCCTTTGAAAGCCTCTGCCCTTCAGACTATCAAAGCAGATACTGAGCCTGATGGGCAACTGTTGGGCAGAGTGAATGGAATTTTAGGTAAGAACTGGGAAATAGTAAGAGCTGGAGAGGACAGGGTCTCCACAAGGAGAGCAACAGAACAAGAAAATTTGAACACAGGGAACTTCCCAGAGACTCATACTCCAACCAAGGACTATTCAAAGAGATAACCCAGAACCCCTGCACAGATGTAGCCCAGGGCAGTTCAGAGTCCAATTGGGTTACATAGTAATGTGAAGAGGGACTGCCTCTGACATAATCTGATTGGCCTGCTCTTTGATCACCTCCCCCTGGGGGGGAGCAGCCTTACCAGGCCATAGTAGAGGACAATGCAGCCACTTTTGATGTGAACTGATAGATTACGATCAGAAAGAAGGAGAGGAGAACCTCCCCTATCAGTGGACTTGGGGAGTGGCATGCAAGCAGAGGGAGGAGGGAGGGTGGGGTCGGGAGGGGAGTAGGGAGGGGCTTATGGGGGGATGCAGAATGAATAAAGTGTAATTGATGAAAAATTAAAAACAAACAAACAAACAAAAAACAAAATCACAACCTCAGAAATATCTTATCCAAGACGGCAGTAGAAGACCACGTTATCATTCTGTACATTCCCCTTAATCCCACATCACTTTGAAGCTTCCTTACTTAGGAAGCTGTCCAATTAAATAAACATGAAAGTTTTATTTCCTATCTGACATTGTCACAGAGGTAAACAGGAGTAAAAGTGTGGAATCTGAAAAAGGTGATTTCTTGTTGGTTTCACAAGAAAAATTTACATGTTCACAGGATCAGAGATACTGAGCACTGAGGAAAGTTTGTTTACTCATATCCATGGAAACCTCAATATTCACTCAGGTGCTGATTGGCTGTGAGGGAAATGATGTCCTGAAACAGGTGAGAGCAAGAAGTGTTTCAGGAGCCAGTTATTAAAATGGCCAAGTGGAAAGATTGCCTGAGAAAAAGGCTGAGCACCCCTACATTCCTCAATCTGGGCAGCTGAAAGCATAGAAATTAGAAATGTCACTTCCTGTGTCCAAGACTTTCAGCTCAGAAAACAAGTGTCACACATTTCTTTCATGTGGTCATTATGAAAGTCACATGTCTTTGACATGTGAATTTCACATTATCACAGATTCCATTATTATTTATTAAATGCACAAATATGTCAGTCAGTGAATTACTTACTGTGAAAACACTCCCTGACCAAGGCAACTCTCTGAAAAAAAATGTTAAATTGGGATCTTGTTTATATTTTTACAGAGACCATCCATGATGTCAAGTCATTACCCAGTCATCTTATAGACCTTCAGCAGAACTGAGAGCTTTTCATACTGAACAACAAGCTGGAGCCTGAGAGATAGAGAGTGAGAGACAGAGAGAGAAAAAGAGCTACAGAGAGATAGATTCAGATATAGAGATACTGAGACCAACAGAAACAAAGATATAAAGTGACATAGACTGAGAGATAGAGACTCCATTCTGTTTGGTCACTTTCATTTGCATATCAACCTCAAAGCACACCCTCCTATAATATAAATACAAAAGGAACTTTATTTTTTATATTTTTTAAATATTTAATAAAATAATATTTAATTATTTTTATTAGTTACACTTTATTCACTTTGTAGTCCTCCAACCCCTGCCCTCCCGACCTTCCTTTTGCTTTGTCCTTCATATCCTGCCCCAAGTACACAAATAGGGTGGTCTTCCTCTCCTTCCTTCTGATCGTATTCTATCAGACCTCATCAGGAGTGGTGTCATTCTCTTACTCTGTGTCCTGGTTAGGCTCTTCCCCTATCATGATGAGGTGATCAAAGTGCAGGCCAATCAGTTTCTGTCAGAGGCAGTCCCTGTTCCCATTACTATGGAAGCACCTTAGACACTGAAATGCCATGGGAAACATCTCTGCAGGGGTTCTATTTTCTCTCCATGCATGATATTTGGTTGGAGTATGAGTGTCAAGAAAGACTCCTGTGCTCAGATTTTTCTTTTTTTTTTTTGGTTCTGTTGCCTCCTTGTGGAGCCCCTATCCTCTCCAGATCTTACTATTTCCTTATTCTTTTATTAAATTCTATGAACTGTGCCCAACAGTTATCTATAAGTCTCAGCATCTGCTCTGATAGTCTGCAGGGCAGAGCATTTCAGAGGCCCTGTTTGGCAGACTGCTAACTTGCTCCCTATTTTCACCTTCTTCTGATGTCCATCCTATTTGCCTTTTGGGATGGGGATTGACTATTTTAGCCAGAGTCTTCCCTTTTGATTGATTTCTCTAGATTTTAATAGGTTTTTCCTATTTATATGTCTATATGAGTGAGTATATACCATGTGTGTCTTTCTGTTTCTGAGATAACTCACTCAAGATGATCATTTCCAGTTGCCATCTCTGACTTGCAAATTTCAAGATTTCCTTATTTTTTATTGCTAAGTAATATTCCATCGTGTAGATTTACCACAATTTCTGTATCCATTTTTCAGTTGGGGGGCATCTGCTTTGTTTCCAGTTTACGCTATTACAAATAAAGCTGATACAAACATGGTTGGGCAAATGTGTAGTTGAGGCTATTTTGGATATATGCCTGGAAGTGGTATAGCTGGACCTTGAGGAAGAGCTATTCCTAGTTGTCTGAGAAAGAACCAGATTGATTTCAAGAGTGGTTGTACACGTTTAAATTCCCACCAGCAGTGTAGGAAGGTTTTACTTTTTGCACAACCTCTCCAGCTTGTGTTGTCACTTCTGTTTTTGATCTTGGACATTCTGATGTATGTAACGTGAAATCTCAGGTCATTTTGAAATGCATTTCGCAAATGGCTAATGAAGGTGAGCATTTCTTTAAGTGTTTCTCTGCCATTCTATATTCTTCTATTGAGAATTCTCTGTTTAGCTCTGTTCCCCATTTTTAAATTGAATTACTTGATTTGTTGCTTTTCAACTTGTTTAGTTTTTTATATATACTGGATATTGGCTCTCTGTCACATAGAGGCTTGGTGAAGATTTTTTTTTAATGTGTAGGCATTCATTTTGTTTGGATGACAGTGTCCTTTACATTACAGAAGCATTTCAGTTTCATGAGGTCCCATTAATTGTTATTCTTAGAGCCTATGCTGTTGATATTCTATTCAGGAAGTTTTCTCCTGTGCCAAAGAGTTCCAGGCTTTTCCCCACTTTTTCTTCTAACTGGTTTAATGTGTCTGATTTTATGTTGAGGTCTTTGATCCACTTGGACTTTAGTTTTGTGCAGGCTGATAAATATGGATCTATTTGCATTTTTCTACATGTAGACATCCAGTTACATCAGCAGAATTTGTTGATGCCATCTTTTAACCATTGTATGGTTTTGGCATCTTTGACAAAACTCAGGTATCCATAAGTGTGTGGATTTACTTCTGGGTCTTCTCTTCAGTTCCATTTATCTACCATTCTATTTCTATGCCAGTACCATGCAGTTTTTATTACTGTTGCTCTATAGTACAGCTTGTGAACAGGGAAGGAGATACGTCCAGAAGATTTTTTATTGTAGATGATTGTTTTAGCAATTCTGGGTTTCTTGTTTTTCCATATGAAGTTGAGAATTTTTTTTACAAGGTCTGTAAAGAATTGTATTGGTAATTTGATGGGAATTGCATTCTATCTGTGGATAGGTTTTGGTAAGATAGCCATTTTTATTACATTAATCCTGCCAAGACATGAGCATAGGATATTTTTCCATCTTCTGATATCTTCTTCTAATTCTTTCTTCAGAGACTTGAATTTTTTTTTTTCATACAAGTCTTTGACCTCCTTGGTTATGGTCACACCAAGGTACATTATGTCTTTCACCAAATATAACAAAATGTCAAAGATATCTTCCAATATGACAAAGTAGGGACCATCCAAGTTTCAATATATGGATTTCCATCAATGTGATCCACCATATTAACAAACTGAAAGAAAAAAATCTCATGATAATCTCCTCAGATGCCGGAAATCATTTGACAAAATACAACATCCAATCATGTTTAAACTATTGGAGAGGTCAGGATATAAGGCACATACAGGAAGCCTATAGGCAACAACAAACTAAACAGAGAGAAACTTAAAGCAATCCCACTGAAATCAGGGACAAGGCAAGGCTGCCCACTCTCTACATATCTTAGATCTGGAAGGCCTACCTAGAGCAATAAGACAATTAAAGGAGATTCAGAGGATACAAATTGGATAGGAAGGAGTCAAATCATCATTTTTAAAGATGATATGATAGTATACCTGAGTAAACCCAAAAATTCTATCATAGGACTCTTACAGGTGATAAACACCTTCAGCACAGTGGCTGTATACAAAATTGACTAAAAAAAAAAAAATCAGTAGACCTCCTGTATGAAAAAGCTAAAAGGCCAAGTAAGAAATTAAGGAAACAAAAGGAATTATATTATCTAACAAGTGTTCCTCCAAAACATTCCCAGACATTTCCTCACTAGGGATTAAACCTGTAAATAGATGAGCTTCAAGTGGACATTTCGATTTAAATCACCAGGAAGTAGTAGAAGATGGAGGGTCTTCTATGAAAAAAGAACACAGTAATCCTGATAGTTTGTCATTCAAAACAACGATTAAAGTTCCAGCAACTTCTAAGGACTAAAGACAGGACTGACAATCTAATTTGGGGAAAGTGTAGAATATTTCCATAAGGGAGTATCATTCATCTAAGAAAATGACATCATTATATATTCAGGCAAATGAATGAAACAAGAAAAAAATCATCCTGGGTGAAGTAACTAAATTGCAGAAAGGCAAATACGGTATGTATTCAGTTATTAGCAGGTCTCCTAATAGTGGCAGATTAAGTTCCACTAGGACATCTATTTTGACCAACCCATTTTCTAACTAGGAGGATTTTATGGCAGTTGAGTTGTGGGACAATGGCATCCTATGGAAAAATTCAAGCAACCCATGTTGTTGATGTTAAATATGTTGCTCTCTAACCTCAAATGGTAGATCAGTGCCATGTTCTTGCATCCATAGAGATGGTTCCTTCTGCATCAAATGGGATTGCATATAGAAACTGACAGTCCAATATTATGCAGAGATAGACCTTAAAACACCAAGCTCTAAATGAGATTTCCCCATGAAATATTCTCTCCTCTCAGAGCTCTGGGAAGCCTGCAGGAGAGGAGGCAGGAAGAATGTCATAAGTAGAGGGAACTGAGGACATGAGGAGAACAATGCCATGAGATTCAGGCCTCCTAGGAAGGTGATGCAGCCAGCCTTGGTGAGATCTGATAAACTAGTGTCAGATACAAGTGTATTCTCTCAGGTACAGATTGGCTGAGAGGAAGAATAATGTCATGAAACAAGTGAAAGCCAATGAGTGTTTCAGGAGACAGTTATTAAAAGGGCCAAATGGACAACCTGCTTGAGAAAAGGCTGAGCAGCCCTACATGCCATAATTTGGGCAGCTGAAAGCACACAACTCTGAGATGACCATGGCTGTATCCAAGACTCTAGACCCTGCCAGCCTAGTATATCAATAAGAAGGTGAAGGCCTATTTAGTGCGTATGCAAATAAGTACTCAGTTCTAAGTCACAGCCTAGGAAATTTGAGATCCAAGAGGACAGTTAAAGACCACTTTGTCATTTGGTTTATTCACCTTAGTTCCACATCACTTTGAAGCTTCCCTAATTAGGAAGCTTTCCAATTAAACAAACATTAAATTTTCATTTCACACCTGATGTTTTCACAGAGGTAAGCAGGAGTGAAGTTGTGGGAACTGCATAAAGGGATGAGATTAAGACTTTTTGGGTTTAATAAAAAAATGTCAGTTATGCACAGGATTAGAGACATTGAGAATATTTCTTTACTTATCTCCATGGAAACCAGAAGATTCTCTCAGGTACAGATTGGCTGAGAGGAAGAATAATGTCATGAAACAAGTGAAAGCCAATGAGTGTTTCAGGAGACAGTTATTAAAAGGGCCAAATGGACAGCCTGCTTGAGAAAAGGCTGAGCAGCCCTACATGCCATAATTTGGGCAGCTGAAAGCACACAACTCTGAGATGACCGTGGCTGTATCCAAGACTCTTAGTTCAGGCAAAGTGTCACATATTTTTTTCAAGTGGACATTAATAAAGGCATGTGTCCTTGACATGTGATTTTCATATCATCACTAATTTCATTATTACTTGTTAAATGTCCTCATTCAGTGAATTTCTTACTGTAAAAACACTTCCTTACCAAGACAAATCTTTGAAAAAAAAACAAACTTAAAAATTGTGACCTTGCTAATATTTTTACAGAGACCATCCAGGACTTCTTGTCAGCAAGCACTTATCTTGTAGTCAGTTAGCAGAACTGAGAGATTTTCATACTGAACCACAAGTGGCAGGCTGATAGAGAGAGACTAAGATAGACAGAGAGAAATAGCTAGAGAGACATATTCAGAAATAGAGAGACTGATACCAAAAGAAACAATGATAAAAATTGGCAGAAACCTAGATACAGAAAATCCATTCTATCTGGTCACTTTCATTTCCATATCAGTCTCAAAGCACACCTTCCTATAAAATAACTCCAATTATATTATCTAACAAGGTCATTCCTCCTTACCTTTAAAGACATTTCCTCACTGAAGATTCCCCATGTAAATAGATGAGATTCAAGGGAATTTTGAAATTCAAATAACAAGGAAGTGGAAGAAGTTGGATGGAATTCTAGGATAAAATAAAATACTTATTGTGATAGTTTGTAATTCAGAACAATAATTAAATTCCCAGCAACTTCCAAGAACTAAAGAAAACCTGGCAATCTCCTTTGAGAAAAATGTGGAATATTTCGATAAGGAGAGTATTCTTCAGCTAAGAAAATGTCATCTTGATATTTTCAGGCAAATATATGGAACCAGGAAAAATAATCCTGGGTGCAATAAGTAAATGTAGAAAGACAAATATAGTACATATTCACTGATTAGTAGGTCTCCTAATAGTGGGCTATGAGTTACAATAGGACATCTATTGTGAACCAACCAGTCTTCTACAAATGGGACTGGGTGGCAGTCAATTGAGTTGTTGTGCCTGGGCAACCTATGGAAATTTCCAAGCCACCCCGGCTGTTGTTATTAAAATATGTATTCTGGGCCCTCAATTGATAGATCAGTGCCATGTTCTTGGATCCACAGAGATCCTTCTTCATCTAATGGGATTTCATACAGAGACCCACAATCTGATATTATGCACAGAGAGACCATAAAACACCCAGCAATGTATAGGATTTCCCTATGAAATTCTCCCTCCCCTCAGAGCTCTGGGAAGCATGCAGGATGCAAGAAGAGTGTCATAAGTAGATGGAATTGAAGACAGATGGAGAACAGGAGAATTGGGCCTCAGAGGAATATGATGCAGCCAGCATTGATGAGACCTGATAAGCTAGGGTCAGATATGAGGGTGAGGAGGACATCCCATCTCAGGGAAGTAGAGAAAGGGCATTGGGTTAGAAGAAGTAGGGTAGGTGGCACTGGAATGAGAAGGGGGGGCAGCAGAGAAGATAAAAATGCGAAGAAATCATAATAAATGAACACATAAAAAATTCTGTGATCAAGATGATGAAATATAGACCTCTTCTGCAATGATGGCCTCTTTTTGGGGGTAGTCCCAGGATGTGGCAAGGATGAACTCATGTTTCTTTAAGGGACTTTGCACTGAGACTCTAATCCTGTTCCAATGAGTAGATGAAAACTACATACTTGAATTTATGTATTTTAAAGAAAAAATTACTTTGACTCATGGGAAGGAATTTGAACATGGGAGCATGGAAAACTAGTATATTATATGACTCTTCCATATGATTAATAAAAACTACAAGTTAATAACTTTTATAATGACTTTTAACATGGAGAAAAAATTCATCTCAAAGAGGGCAGAGTTTGACTTTGTAAAGCATGATTTCTAGGAATTCATTATGTAGCAGAGAATACTACCTATGAATTATTGTTACTTAGCTACCTCAATCCTCATGACCTCAGGTGGCACCTTGGATGAAGCACTCCTAAAACTAGTGCCTGTACTGTTCCTGTTCTGTTCAGAAAGTTATCTCCTGTGCCAATGAGTTCATGGCTCTTCCCCTCTTTATGCTTCTAACTGATTCAATGGAGCTGGTTTTATATTGAGGGTTTGATCCACTTGGACTTTAGTTTTGTGCAGGCTGATACATATGGATCCATTTGCATTTTTCTACATGTAGACATCCAGTTAGACCAGCACCATTTGTTGAAGATGCTATCATTTTTTCCATTATATGGTTTTGGTACCTTTGTCAAAATCCAGGTGGCCATAAGTGTGTGAGTTTATTTCTCTTTTTCTATTCAGTTCCATTAATTAACCATCCTGTTTCTAGGCCAGTACCATGCAGTTTTTATTACTGTTGCTCTATACTACAGCTTGAGATCATGGATGGAGATACCTCCAGAAGATCTTTTATTGAGACAATTGTTTTAGCAATTCTGTATTTCTTGTTTTTCCATATGAAATTGCGAATTTTTCTTTACAGGTCTGTAAAGAATTGTTTTGGTAATTTGAAGGGAATTGCATTGAATCTGTAGATTGCCTTTTTGGTAGGATGGTCAAGCCATGTGAATGGGAGATCTTTCCATCTTCTGATACCTTCCTCTAATTCTTTCTTAAGAGACTTGAATTTGTTTTCATACAAGTCTTTGACTTCCTTGGTTAGGGTCCTACCAAGGTATTTTATGTCTTTGACTGAATACAACAACACATGAAAGATACAATCCTCTATGACTAAGTAGGCTTCATCCCAGGTATGCAGGGGTGGTTCAATATATGGAAATCAATCAATGTGATCCACTATATTAAAAAAAGAAAGAAAAAACATAATCTCCTTAGATGCTAAAAATCATTTGACAAAATCCAACATACATTCATTATTAAAGTATTGGAGAGATCAGAGATACAAAGCACATATCTACATATAGTAAAGGCAATATAGAGCAAGTCTATAGCCAACATCAAAGTATACTGAGAGAAACCTAAAACAATCTCACTGAAATCAGGGACAAGGCAAAGCAGCCCACTCTGTTTATATCTCTTCAACATTGTTCTGGAAGTCCTTGCTAGAGCAATAAGACAAGTTAAGGAGATCAAGGGGATACAAATAGGAAAGGAAGAAATCAAAGTATCACTGTTTTTATATCATATGTTATCTGTATAACCCCAAACATTCTACCAGGGAACATCTACAGTTGATAAACACCTTTAGCAATGTGGCTGGATACTAAATTAACTCAAATAAATCAGTAGTCCTCCTGTATACAAAAGATAAAAGGGCTGAGAAATAAATTAGAGAAACAAAAGGAATTATATATTCTAACAAGTCTATACCTCCTAACCCTAACCCTTTCCTCACTGGGGACTCTACATGTAAATACTCAAGCTTCAAGGGGACATTGCAATTCCAAATCACCAGAAAGTTGAAGAAGATGGAGGGAATTCTAGGCTAAAAGAACATTGTTATTCTGAAAGTGTGTCATTCCAAACAATGACTTAAGTACCAACAACTTCCAAAGACTAAAGAACAGGGCTGACAGGGAGAAGTGGAATATTTCCCATAATGGAATATTACTCATCTAAGAAAATGACAAGATATTTTCAGACAAAAGGGTGGCACCAGGAAAAGTCATCCTGTGTATGTAATTAAAATGCATAAAGAAAAATATGGTATGTATTCACTCATTAGGAGGTCTCCTAATAGTGGGGGATAAGTTCCAATAGGCCATCTATTGTCACCAAACCAGTCTTTCCCTAGGAGAATTGGGATGCAGTTATTTGAGTGTTAAGGCCAGGACACTTTCAAACAACCCAGGATGTTGTTATTAAAACATCTTGCTCTCCCTCAACTGATAGTTCAGTGACATGTTCTTGGATCTACAGAGATGGGTCCTTCTATATCATGTGTGATTGCATACAGAGACCCACAGTCAGATATTATGCAGAGAGAGACCTTAAAACACCCAGCTCTGAGTGGGATTTCTCTATGAAATTCTCCCTCCCCTCAGAGCTCTGCTAAGCCTTCAGGAGAGAAGGCAGGAAGAGTGTAATAAGTAGAGGGAGTTGAGGACACAAGGAGAACAATGCCCTGAGAATCAGGCCTCAGAGGAAGATGATGCAGCCAGCCTTGATAAGACCTGTTAAGCTAGGGTCAGAGAGAAGGAGGATAAGGATCTTCCCTATTAGGAAACTAGAGAAAAGTCATAGGGGTAGAAGAAGGAGTCTGTGTGGGAAGGGAAGGAGATGAGGCATGTAGCAGCAAAATTGATTTAAAGTGAACAAATTGTAATAAATAATTTCATAAGAAAAACTGTGATCAAGATCATGAAGCATAGAGCTCTTCAGGACTAACAGCTTCTTTTTGTGGGTGTTGTCAGGGCATGGCAAGGATGAACTCATTTCCTTTAAGGGACATGGCATTGATACTTGATCATGTTTCAATGAGTTTATTAACAACACATACTTGAGTTGATTTATTTTAAAGTGAAAAAAAAATTCTGTGACACATGGGTTGGAATTTGAAAATGTGAGAAATGGAAAAAGAGTGTAATGTATATTATATTAAATTCCCACATAATCAATAAAAATGGTATGTTGACAACTTTTACAATGAATGTTAACCTGGAGAAAAGATTCAGCTAAAGGAGGGCAGAGTTTGACTTTATAAGGCATGCTTTTCAAGAACTTATTATTTAGCAGAGAATCCTAGCCATGAACTAGTGGTTAGGAATCCACTTCAAACCTCATGAGATTAGGTGGCACCTCTGAACAAGCAGTCCTGGCAATAACACTACCTTTAGATGGTTTGTCTCAAGGACCACAGCAAGAAACACAGCTGCTCTTGTGTTCTAGGCATATAAAACTGACATATTTCTCTATCCTGAAGGCCCAGTTTGAATTGTATACCCCAAAACAAGGAGGGATCCTCACTGACCACTGTGTCAGACACAGCTATTGATCCAGCCTGGTCACCAAAGGCAACCCTTCTCATAGACAGTTGGCAATACTAATAAATAACAGCACCAATTCTCAAATACTTTATTGCTTCTCAGTTATCCATTTACATACAGTGATCTTTTTCTATTTCAGCCAAACCAGTCTGAGGAATTGTCTCGTTTCCTTCTCTTTACCCTGCTCTTAAAGAATCAGTACCCCAGGGAACCCAAGGCCCTGCCAGCCTAATATATCAACAAGAATGTGAAGGTACATTTAGTGAGTACACCAGTAAATGCTCAGTTCAAATTCACGACCTAGGAAATTTCAGATCCAAGACCACAGTGAAATACCAATTTGTCATTCAGTGCATAAACCTCAATCCCACATGACATTTAAGCTTCCCTAGTTTAATTTAATTGGAGGCTGTCCAATTAAATAAATATTAAAAATTCTTTTCCCACCTGACAATTGTCACAGAGATATATAGGAGTAAAGGTGTGGGATCTGGATAGAGATGAAATAAAGGCTTGTTGGGTTTCACAAGAAAAAAAAAATCACTTCTGCACAGGATCAGAGATACTGGACACTGAGGAAAGTTTGCTCATCCTCATGCAAATCTCAAGGTTCTCTCAGGTGATGATTGACTGAGTGGCAGAATGATGTCATGGTGAAAGCCAGTAAGCATTTCAGGAGCCAGTTAATAAAAGGGCCAAGTGGAAAGTGTGCTTGAGAGAAAGGCTGAACAGCTCTACATGCTTCAATCTGGGCAGCTGAAAGTAAACAACCGAGAGATGGCAGTACTTGTGTCTAAGATTCTTAGTTCAAGAAAAGTATCACATATTTCTTTCAATGGTCATTAACAAAGTCACATGTCCTTAACATGTGAGTTTTACAGTATCACAGATTGCATTATTTTTTGTTAAATACAAAGATATATCCTCAGTCAGTGTATTACTTACTGAGATAATGCTCACAGGCTAAGGCAAATCTTTGAACAAATAGCACTTAAGTGAGAGCTTCATTATATTTTTGAAGAGAACTTCTATGATGTCAGTCAGGAAGTGGTCATCTTTTGTAGCTCTTCAGCAGAACCGAGAACTTTTCTTACTAAACCACATGCAACAGGCAGAAAAGGAAAGACAGAGAAAGAGCTAGAGAGACAGGTTCAGAATTAGAGAGTCTGAGACCAACAGAAACAAAGATATAAATGACAGAGACCAAGAGACAGAGACTCCATTCTGTATGGTCAGGTTCATTGGCATATTAACCACAAATATAACTACATTAGGAATTATATAACAAGGCCATACCTCCTAACCCTACCCAGACATTTTCTCAATGGGCAGTCAACATGTAAATTCATGAAGTTCAAGGGGACATTGCAGTTCAAATCAGCAGATAGTAGAAGAAGATGGAGGAACTTCTAGGCTAAAAAGACATAGTTATCCTGATAGTTTGTCATTCAATAGAATGATTCAAGTCCCAGCAACTTCTAAAGTCTAAAGAACAGGCCTGATAATCTCTTTTGGGGAAAATGTGGAGTATTTCCATAATGGAGTATTATTCAGCTAAGAAAATGACATCATGATATTCTCAGCTAAATGGACTGAATCAGGAAAAATCATCTTGGGTAAAGTAACTAAAATGCAGAAAGACAAATATGGTATGTATTCCCTTATATGAGGTCTCCAAACAGTGGGGGATAAAGTTCCAATAGGACATCTATTGTGACCAAACTGGTCTTCCACTAGGAGGATTGGGTGGCAGTGAATTGAATTGTTAGGACAGGGCATCCTACGGAAATTTTCAAGCAATCTAGGCTGTTGTTATTAAAATATTTTGTTCTCTACCCTCAACTGATAGATCAGTGCCATGTTCTTGGATTCACAGAAATGCTTTATTCTGCATCAAATCGGATTGCATACAGAGTCCCACAGTTTGATATTATGTAGAGAGAGACCTTAGTACACCCAGGTCTCACTGGGATTTCCCTAAGAAATTCTCCCTCCGCTTGGAGCTCTGGGAAGCCTGCAGGAGTAGAGGAAAAGAGAGTGTTGTAAGTAAAGGGAATTGAGGCCACAAGAAGAACAATGACCTGAGAATCAGGCCGCAGATGAAGATGATGCAGCCAACCAAGAAGAGACCTGATGAGCTAGCATCAGATAGAAAGGGGAGAAAGCCCTCCTCTAACAGGGAAATAGAGAAAGGGCATAGGGGTAGAAGAATGAGAGTCCTTGGGACTGGAAGAAGAAGGAGGGGACAGCAGAGGGGATACAAATTGAACAAATAGTAATAAATAAATACATACAAAAAACTGTGATCAAGAGGATGAAGAATAGAGCTCATCAGGACTGATGGCTTCTTCTTGGGGGTGGATCCAGAGTGTGGAAAGGATGAACTCAGTTTACTTTAAGGGACTTGGCACTGGGGTTCTGATCATGTTCCAATGAGTATATGAACAACACATAGTTGATGAGAAATATTGTAAAAATATTTATTATTATTATTGCTATTATTATTATTATTATTTTTAGTGTGACATATGGGTAGGAATTTGAACACAGGAGCAAATAAAAAGGAGTGTAATCTGTATTATATGACATTCCCAATTAAGCAATAAAAACAACCTGTTCACAATTTTACAAAGACTTTTAACATGGCGAAATGATTTCAATAAAGCATGGCAGAGTTTGACTCTATAAGACATGCTTTCCAGGAACTCATTACAGAGTAGAGAATCTTAGCCATGAACTAGTGCTTACCCAGCCACCTCAAACCCCATGAGCTCAGGTGGCACCTCTGAACAAGCAGTCCTGGAACTAACACTACATTTAGAGGACACATGAAGAACACATGTAGGAAATACAGCTGCTCTTGTGTCCCAAGCATATATCACAAATCCATTTCACTGACCTGAAGGTCTAGTTTTACTGTAAACCACTGGACCAGGGGGTTTCCTCAATGACCACTGAGTAGGACACAGCTGCTGATCCAGCCAGATAAGTGAAGGCAACCCTTCTCAGAGAGGGTTGGCAACGCAAGTATGAAAAAACACCAGCTGTCAAGTAGTTAATTGCCCCTAAGTTCTCCTTTTGCATACACTGATCTTTTACTGTTTTAACCAAACAAGTCCCAGGAATTGTCTGGTTTTAGTTTCTTATCCTTGTTCTTACAGAATCAGTACCCCAGTGATCTGTAGACCCCACCAGTCAATTATATAAAAAAGAATGTGAAGGTACATTTTGTGAACATGCCAGTAACTGAACAGTTCAAAGTCAAAACCTAGAAAATTTCAGATCCAAGACCACAGTAGTAGACAACCCTGTCATTGTGTACATTCCCTTTAATCTCATATCACTTTTGAAGCTTCCCTACTTAGGAAGAGCTCCAATTAAATAAACATTAAAATTGCATTTTCTACCTGACATTGTTACAGAAGTAAATGGGAGTAAAGGTGTGGGATCTAGATAAACAAATTGAGATGAAGTCTTGTTCAGTTTCACAAGAAAAAAAATCATTTGTGCACAGGATCAGAGATACTGGACACAGAGGAAAGTTTGTTTACTCATCTCCATGGAAACCTCAAGATTCTCTCAGATGCTGATTGGCTGAGAGGAAGAATCATGTCATGAAACAGGTGAAATCAATTAAGAGTTTCCAGGAGCCAGTTATTATAAAGGTCAAGTGGACAACCTGCTTGAGGGAAAGGCTAAGCAGCCCTACATGCCTCAATCGGGGCAGCTGAAAGCACAGAATTTAGAAATGACAGTTCTTGTGTCCAAGACTCTTAGTTAAGGAAGAGTGTCACATATTTCTTTTAAGAGGTCATTAATAAAGGCATGTGTCCTTAACATGTGAGTTTCATATTATCACAGATTCCATTATTTTTTGTTAAATTCACAGATAGGTCTTCAGACTGTGAATTACTTAGGGTGAAAATGCTGCCTTACCAAGTCAAATCTTTGAATAAGAAGCATTTAATTGGGACCTTGCTTTTAATTTTACAAAGACCATCCCTGATGTCAAGTCAGTAAACAGTCATCTATTGTAGTCTTTCAGCAAAATGGAGAGCTTTCCATACTGAATCACAAGTGGCAGGCAGAGGGAGGGAGACAGAAAAAGAGAAACAGCTAGAGCAACAGATTCAAAAATAGAGTGACAGAGACGAACAGAAACAAAGATATAAAGTGACAGAGACTGAGAGACAGAGACTCCATTCTGATGGTCGCTTTCATTGGCATATCCACCTCAAAGCACACAGTCCTATAATATAACTCCAAAAATAATTATTTTATCTGACAAGGCCATACCTCCTAACACTCCCCAACTTTTCCTCACTGGAGATTCCACATGTAAATAGATGAGCTTCAAAGGGATATTGCAATTCAAGTCACCAGGAAGTAAAAGAAGATGGAGGGACTTTTAGACTAAAAGAACATTGTTTGCCATTCAAAATACAATAACTAAAGTCCAAGCAACTTCCAAATTCTAAAGGATAGGACTGACAATATATTTTGGGACAAAATGTGAGATAATTCCATAACAGAGTATTATTCAGCTAAGAAAATGACATCATGTTATTTTCAGGCAAATTGTTGAAACCAGGAAAAATCAGCAGAGGTGAAGTAACTAAAATACAGAAAAACAATATGGTATGTATTCACTTATTAGGAGGTCTCCTAATAGTGGGGGACAATGTTCAAATAGACCATCTATTATGAACAATACAGTCTTTTTTTTAAAAAAAAAGGGAATACATTAATATTTTTATTCATTGAAAAATTTTTTTTGAATTTTATTTTTTTCTTATCACTTACATTTTATTATAAGACAACTAAAGGAGATCAAGGGGATACAAATTGGAAAGGAAGAGGTCAAAGTGTCATTATTTGCAGATGATATGATAGTAATACATGAGCGACCCCAAAAATTCAACCAGAGAACTCCTTCAGCTGATAAACACCTTCAGCAAAGTGGCAGGATACAAAATCAACTCAAAAAAAAAAAAATCAGAAGCCCTCCTGTATACCAAAGACAAAAAGGCTGAGAAAGAAATTAGGGAAACAACGCCCTTCACAATAGCCACTAATAACATAAAGTACCTTGGTGTGACTCTAAACAATACAGTCTTAAACTCGGGGAATTAGGTGGCAATTAATTGAGTTGTGGGGCCGGTGCATCCTATGGAAATTTTCAAGCAAACCCAGATGTTATTATTAAGATATGTTGCTCTCTGCCCTCAAATGATATATCAGTGCCACATTATTTTATCCACAGAAATGATTCCTGCCACATCAATTGTGAATGCATACAGAGACCCACAGTCTCTGTGTGCACAGAGAGACCTTAATACACCCAGCTCTAACTTGGCTTTCTCTCAAAAATTCTATCTCCCCTCAGAGCTCTGGGAAGTCTCCAGGAGAGGTGGCAAGAAGTGTGTCATAAGTAGAGGAAATTGAGGACACAATGAGAATTGTGATACCTTGAGAATCAGACTGCAGAGGATGAAGATGCAGCCACCCTTGTTAAGACCTGATAAGCTAGGGTCAGTTAGAATGGGGAGGATGACCAAGCCTATATGGGTAATTAATGATAGGCATAGGGGTAGAAGAAGCACGGTAGGTGGGACTGGAAGGAGAAGACTGAAGGGACAGCAGAGGGGATACAAAGTGAACAAATAATAATAAATAAATACATAAGAAAATCTGAAATCAAGGGGATGAAGTATAGTGCTCTTCTTCAGAGAGGTTCCAGGGTGTGGCAATGATGAACTAAGTTTACTTTAAAAGACTTGGCACTGAGACTCTGATCATGTTCCTCACTGACCACTGAGGAGAACACAGCTTGCTTGAGAGAAAGGCTGAGCAGCCCTACATACCACCTTCATGGCAGCTGGTAGCACATAACCCAGAGATGACAGTTCCTGTGTTCAAGACTCTTAGTTCAGGAATATTGTCACATATTTCTTTTATAAGGACATTAATAAAATCACCTAATATGGCAGCATAATTGAATTTTGACATCGCAATGGTATTATGACATCACATGGGTTTATAACCTCAATATGCTATTATGACATATTGATATTATGACATCACTGTGGAATTATGACATCACAATGCTATTATGATATCTCAATGCTATTATGACCTCATATGGTAAGATATCACAGTGGAATTATAACACCAAAATAATATAACAGAACAATGCATTTATGAAATCACAATGCTATGATTTCATTCACATTATTGTTATCATATCACAATTGTGTTATGACATCACAATTCGATTACATCATAATTGTGGCATGACATCACAATTGAATTTTGAATTCACAGTTGCAGTATTACCTCAGAACACTGTTATATCATCACAATGCTTTTATGATAGCCCAATGGTATCCTGATATCACAATGGTGTTATGACATCACAATCTATGATGACATCCAAATTGTATTATGACATCACCATGGTATGATGACAGAGCCATGATGTCATGATATCCCAATTGTATATAACACCCCAATACATTATAACATCATAATGCTATTATGACATCACAAAGCTATTATTACATCACAATGCTTTTATATCTTCAAAATGTTATGACATTGCAATGGTGCTATGACATCATAATAGTATAATGACTTTAAAATTGTATGTTGTAGGTGATGCTTAATATTTAATATTGGTTTATCTTTTATTAATGTTTGTTGTTAATCCTAAACAGCTGTATAGCCAATTCACCACACAAAGACTAATTCCCTGCCCTCTGGCTCCTCACATTGTTCAACAAAGTGGCTGGTTGCTTTATTCTGGCCTGTTTACACAAAGTTGAGACAAGATGCTTAGAATAAGTATCACAATGCAATATCTGGATTGAAACCAAAGAGTGGGGGCATTTGAATGAATATTTGAATGAACAAAGGTAAGGTGTATGCATTTCAAAAGAATATTATAACAACAATGGTTGACAACAACACAATACTATGATGACATCACAACACTATTATGACACCACAATGGGGTTACGACCTTAATATGCTATTGTGTCATCGCATTGATATTCAGATATCAAAATGCTATCATGACATCACAATGGTATTATTAATTCACAATGCTATTATGACATCTCAATGATATTATGCCATCACAACTACATTATCATATCACAACTTTATTATGACAACTCAATGTTATCAAGCCATCACAATTGTGTCATGACATCTTAGTGGTATTATGATATTACAACATTACTATGACAACTCAATGGTATGTCATCAAAATGTTGTCATGACATCCCATTGCTATTATGACATCACAATGGTATTATGACATTACAGTGGTGTCATAATAGTACAATAATATTATGACATCACAATTCTATTATGACTTCAAATTATCATTATGACATCACATTGGAATTTTGGATATCACAGTTTCATTATGACCTCAAAATGCAATTATGATACCATAATACTTTTATATGTCAATTATATTGTGATATCACAATTTTATTATAACATCAAAATGCTATTATTATAGCAAAATGGTATTATGATTTCATAATGGTAATAAGACTGATTGGGGTATGACTCACAATGGATTTTTTATATCAAAATGCTATTATGACTTCACAATGATTTTAGGACCTCACAAGGGTATGATGAAATCACAATGTTATTATGACATCACAATAGTATTACGACATCACAACGCTATTATGAACACAAAATGTTATGATATCACAATGCTACTATGACATGATTGTTAGACATCACAAAGGAATTATTACATTACAATGCTATTATGACTTTACAATGATATGACCTTTCAATGATACTAGGACATCCCAATACTATGATAACATCAGAATGGTATTCTGACCTCGAAATGGCATTATGACATCTCATTAGTAATGTGATTTCACAATACTATTATAACATCACAAATGTATAAACAATTCATAATCATATGACATCTAAATGCTATTATAACTTCACAATGATATATTACAATGCATTATAACATCACAAAGCTATTTTGATATCACAATACTATGATGACAACAGAATGATATTATTATATCACAATGGTTTTATGACTTCACAATGCATTATGACATTACAATCTTATGACATCACAATGCTATTTTGACATAACAATGCTATTTTGACATTACAATTGGTTTATGAGAACAATATGCTATTATGACATAACAAATGCTATTATAACATCAAAATGTTATGATGATATCACAATACTATTATGACATCACAATTCTATTTCAACATGATCATTGTATGACATTGCAATGGAATTTTGACATCAAATTAATATTATGACATCCCAATGTTAATATGACATCCCAATTGTATTATTACTTCATAGTGCTCTTATGACATCACAATGCTTTCATGACATCACCATGTTATGATGACATCACAATGCTATTATCACATTGCAATGCTATTATGACAGATTGTGGTATGACATCACAATGGAATTTTGACATCACCATGGTATTTTGATATCACAATGCAATGATGATATCATATGGTATAATTTCACAATGGAATTATGACATCACAATGTTATTTTATCATCACAATGCTTTTATGACCTCCCAATGGTATTATGACATCACAATATTTTTATGTTATCACAATGGTGTCATGAATTCAAAATGCTAAAATGACATTCCAATTATATTATAATATCTTAGTGGTATTACATCCCAATGGTATTTTTACATCCCAAATGTATTATGACATTACAATTGTGTTATGACTTCACAACTCTACTCTGCCTTCACAATGGAATTATTACATCTCAATGGTCTGATGACATCCCAATACTATTATTTCCTCAGTACGTTATGATGACATCACAGTGCTTTTACAACCTCAAAATGGTATTACAACAACACAAGACTATGATGATATCACAATGCTCTTATGACATCACAATGATATTATAACAACACAATATTATGACATTACTATGCTATGATAACATCTCATTGGTATTATGACATCACAATAATATTATGATATCACCATACTATTATTATATCACAATAAAATAATGATATTAAAATGGTATTATTACATCACACTGGTATCACCTCACAATACTTTGATGACATCACATAGGTATTATGACATCTCGATATTATTATAACATCACATTGGTTTTATTTGATCACAATGCTATTATGACATCACATGGTATAATACACAGGTTGTATGACATCATAACGTTATGACATTACAATAGTATTATATCACATTTATATCATGGCATCCCAATGGTTCTATGATTTCACAATGCTATTATGACATCACAAAGTTATTATGATATCACAATGCTAATATCACACAACAAATTTAAGGAATATGAACTAAAGAAAATTGGGACCAGGGCCAGAGACAGGGCTCAGAGGTTAAGAGCATTGGTTACTGTTAGACATGTCCTTCTTCAATTCCCAGCAACAACACTGTGGCTCACAACAATCTATAAATCTATAATGAGATCTGCTGCCCTCTTTTGGCATGCAGGCAAAACATTTATGTGTGTGTGTGTGTGTGTATACATATATATATACACACATAGTGTTATATGTATTTTACATAAATTATTATATTATATTAAATAATTTGTCTTTACGAAGTTTTTTTGGAATGTATACAATTTACCCTTGTTCATTCAAATGCTGATTTCTGTCCTACACTCTCTGGTTACAATCTGGAAATTGCACTGTGATGCTTATCTACTCATCACCTGTATCAAGTTTGTGTAAACATGCCACCATTTGTTTTCTGTATTTTCTTTTTTTTAAATCTTTTTTTAAATTTTTTATTAAATTACAGTTTATTCACTTTGTATCCCCCCATAAGCTCCCTCTTCCCCTCCCAGGCCCACCGTACTTCCCCCTTCTTCTTGCTTGCCTCTCCCAAGTTCACTGATAGGGGAGTTCCTCCTCTCCTTCCTTCTGATCTTAGTCTATCAGATCCCATCAGAAGTGGCTGCATTGTCATCTTCTGTGGCCTGGTAGAGCTGCTCTCCCCTCAGGGGGAAGAGATCAAAGAACAGGCCTATCAGATTATGTCAGAGGCAGTCCCTTTTCCCATTATTATGGAACCCACTTGGATACTACACTGTTATGGACTACATCTGTACAGGGGTTTTAGGTTATCTCCATCAATGTTCCTTGGTTGGAATATGAGTCCCTGGGGAGATCCCTGTGTTCAAATTTTCTGGTTCTTTTGCTCTCCTTGTGGGGTTCCTGTCCACTCCAGATCTTACTATTTCCCACATCTTACTTAAGATTCCATGCACTTTGCCCATCAGTTGGCCTTAAGTCTCAGTGCCTGCTTTGATAATCTGTAGGGCAGAGCCTTTCAGACGTCCTCTGTGGCAGGTTAATAGGTTGTTTCCTGTTTTCTTCTTCTTCTGAAGTCTATCCTCTTTGCCTTTCAGGATGGGGATTGAGCATTTTAGTCAAGGTCCATTCTCTTGATTAGTTTAGATGTTCAGGGTTTTAGTAGGTTTATCCTATGTTATATGTCTTTATGAGTGAATATATACAATGTGTGTCTTTCTGTTTCTGGGACAGCTCACTCAGGATGATCCTTTCCAAGTCCCAAAATTTACCTGCAAATTTTATTATTTTCTTATTTTTCATTGCAGAGTAATACTCCATTTTGTAGATGTACCACAAATTCTGCATCCATTCTTCAGTTGAGGGGCATCTGGGCTGTTTCCAACTTCTGGCTATTACACATAAAGCTGCTACAAACATTGTTGAGCAAATGTCTTTATTGTGTACTTGAGCCCCTTTTGGATATATGCCTAGGAGTGGTATGGTCTGATCTTGAGGAAGTGCTATTCCTAGTTGTCTGAGAAAGCACCAGATTGATTTCCAGAGTGGTTGTACCAGTTTACATTCCCACCAGCAGTGGAGGAGGGTTCCCCTTTCTCCACAGCCTCGCCAGCATGTGTTGTAACTTGAGTTTTTCATCATGGCCATTCTGATGGGTGTAAGGTGAAATCTCAGGGTGGTTTTGATTTGCATTTCCCAAATAGCTAATGACATTGAGCATTTCTTTAACTGTTTCTCTGCCATTCGATATTCCTCTACAGAGAGTTTTCTGTTTATCTCTGTCCCCCATTTTTTTTAAGTGCATTACTTGATTTCCTCTTTTTCAACTTCTTTAGGTCGTTATATATACTGGATATTAGCCCTCTGTCAGATAAACGGTTGGTGAAGATTCTTTCCTAGTCTGTAGGCAGTCATTTTATTTGATGATGGTGTCCTTTGCTTTACAGAAGCTTTTCAGTTTCATGAGGTCCCATTTATTGATGCTCTTAGAGCCTGTGCTGTTGGTGTTCTGTTCAGGAAGTTGTCTCCTGTGCCAATGAGTTGGAGGGTATTCCTCACTTTTTTTTTCTAACTGATTTAAAGTGTCCTGTTTTATGTTGAGGTCTTTGATCCACTGGGGCTTCAGTTTTGTGCATGGTGATAAGTATGGAACTATTTTCATTTTTCTACATGTAGACATCCAGTTAGACTAGCACCATTTTTTGAAGATGCTATCTTTTTTTCCATTGTATGGTTTTGGCATCTTTGTCAAAGATCAGGTGGCCATAGATATGTAGGTTTATTTGTTGTTCTTCCATTTGGTTCCACCATTCAGTTTCTATGCAGTTCCATGCAGTTTTTATTGCTGTTACTCTATAGCACAGCCTGAGTTCAGGAATGAAGATACCTCCAGAAGATCTTTTATTGTAGAGAATTGTTTTAGAAATTCTGGGTTTTTTGTTATTCTTTATGAAGTTGAGAATCTTTCTTTCCAGATCTGTAAAGAATTGTGATGGTAATTTGATGGGCATTGCATTGAATCTGTAGATTGCTTTTGGTAAAATGGGCATTTTTACTATGTTAATCCTGACTATCCATGAGCATGGGAGATCTTTCCATCTTCTGATATCTTCTTCTATTTCTTTCTTCAGAGACTTGAAATTTTTTTCATACAAGTCTTTGTCTTGCTTGGTTAGGGTTACTCCAAGGTACTTTATGTCATTCGTGGCTATTGTGAAGGGTGTTGTTTCCCTAATTATTTTCTCAGCCCTTTTGTCTTTTTTATACAGGAGGGCTACTGATTTTTTGGAGTTAATTTTGTATCTGGCCACTTTGCTGAAGGTGTTTATCAGCTGTAGGAGTTCTCTGGTAGGGTTTTTAGGGTCACTCATGTATACTATCATATCATCTACAAATAGTCATAATTTGACTTCTTCCTTTCCAATTTGTATCCCCTTGATCTCTTTCAACTGTCTTATTGCTTTGGCAAGGACTTCAAGTACTATGTTGAAGAGATATGGAGAGATTGGGCAGCATTGTCTTGTCCCTGATTTCAGTGGGATTGCTTTATGTTTCTCTCCATTCAGTTTGATGTTGGCTGTAGTTTTGCTGTATACCACTTTTACTATGTTTAGATATGTGCCTTGTATCCCTGATATCTCCAATACTTTAAACATGAATGGATGCTGGATTTTGTCAAATGCTTTTTCACCATCTAGAGAGATCATCATGTGTTTTTTTTTTTTTCTTTCCGTTTGTTAATACGGTTAATCACATTGATGGATTTCCGTATATTGAACCACCCCTGCATGCCTGGGATGAAGCCCACTTGGTCATAGTGGATGATATCTTTAATGTATTCTTGTATTCGGTTTGCAAGTATTTTGTTGAGTATTTTTGCATCAATTTTCATATGGGAGATTGGCCTAACATTCTCTTTCTTTGTTGGGTCTTTGTGAGGATTGAGAGTTTTGCAGGATATAGTAGCCTGGGCTGATATCTGTGTTCTCTAGGGTCTGTATGATATCAGTCCAGGCCCTCCTTACTTTCATAGTTTATGTTGAAAAGTCAGGTGTGATTCTAATGGGTTTGCCATTATATGTTACTGGGCCTATTTTCCTTGCAGCTCTTAGTATTTTGTTGTTGTTGTTGTTCTTCTTCTTCTTCTGTATACTTACTCTTATGATTATTATGTGGCAGGAGGATTTTCTTTTCTGGTCTAATTTATTTGGTGTTCTGTATGCCTCTTGAGTTCTTATTGCCCTCTCCTGTAAGTTGGAGAAATTTTCTTCAATGATTTTGTTGAAAATATTTTCTGGACCTTGGAGCAGGGAATCTTCTTTTTCCTCTATTCCTATTATTCTTAGGTTTTGTCTTTTTATGTTGTCTTGAATTTCTTGGATGGTCTGTGTCAGGAATTTTTTAGATTTAACATAGATACATCTATTTCTTCCATTGTATCTTACACACCTGAGATTCTTTCTTTTATCTCTTGTAGTCTATTGGTTAGCCTAACCTCTGTAGTTCCTGTTTTCTTCCCTAAGATCGTTCTCTCTGCAATTTCCTCCATTTGTGTTTTCTTTAAGTATTCCAATTTTATCTTCAGATCTTGAGCCATTTTGATTATTTCCTTCACCTGTCTGACTGTATTTTCCTGTTTTTCCATCACTTCTTTCAGCTGTTTGTTTGAACCAACCTCTGTTTCTTTTATTTCATTCAGTGCTTTAAGCATTTCCTTTCTAAAGGCCATAAACTGTTTGGCTGCAACTTCCTCTATTTCTTTAGGGATGGTAATATTCTGTTTGAGTTTATCTTCCTCTATGTCTTTACATATCTTATTTGTTTCCTCTGTTATCATCTTCATGAGCCTAGTTGTTAGTTAATCTTCTTGGATTTCAGTTATGCTGTGGTATCCAGGGCTACTTTCCCCTGGGTAACTGGGTGCTGGAGATGCCATATTGCTCTGTCTTTTGTTGCTTTTGCTTTTATTCTGTCCTCTACCCATTGGGCATCTTAGGTGTTTGGGGTTAGTTTCTGGAAGTTCCTGGGGATCCTGTGGTGGATAGAATCCCCTTGGCAGAAAGCTGGTTTTTCTTGAAGAAAGTCTTCTCAGCTTTTTGGGTATAGTCCCTGGATGGCTGGTACTTTTTCAGAAGTTGCTGCTGCTCACATCAGGAATAGAGACCTGAGTGGTAAATGTGGTCTTTGTTAATTGAGAGGGTTCTCCTCTCACCCAGGGAAATTCTGAAGACAACTGTCCTGTTTCTGGGTTTCTTGCTGTAAATTTAATGATCTGTTGCTGTGACACAGTTAGATAGCTAGTACGCAGAAACTGTTTGTGCCTTTGTCTGGAGCACAACTCAGTGATGGCAGCTCGGCCCCACTGGTATGCGAGACTTTTTCCAGGGAAGGACTGGGTGATTTAAGTCAGTACAGCTTCTTTCCTTCCCTGTCGATTCTCTCATGACAGGGACTCACAATCTCTGGAGTTTTTGTGCCCACCGATCAGCCGGGAAGGTGATCAGGATATGCAGACTTGTGGCTCTGGTCTGGGGACCTAGTACCTGTGTGACCTGGGATCTCTTCTGGGTTCTGGCTGGGGGACCTGAGAGTTGTCCAGACCGATACCCATGCCATGGGGTTTTCCTCTCACCTGAAAAACATGATCACTTTTGGTTTAGGGTCCAGGGTTTAGTCTCTTGGTCACTGTACATGAAATGTTGTCCAGCTCCTCAGGTGCCCTGTTCTTGTGGCGCACCCACCTTTTCCTGCCCATCTTTTCTGTATTTTCAATAAAACAAACATCTATAATGCTGAGCCATCGAGGGGATAGAGCAGAACATCCTGGTCCATAATGGGAGGAAGAGGAAGGAAGCATCAGAGGAGAGGTGGAGAATTAGGAGGAGAGGGCTTGGAACCACGTGGATAGAAGGACTGTTCCTAAGATATGACTAAAAGAACATATAATGAAGGAATTCTGAATGGTAGGAATCTATGTGATCTTGGAGGTTTAGGATGGAAATATTGCCCAGAATTATGCTATAGGTTAATTAGATAAATCCCAGTTTCTGTGTTGTGATTTGGATATATAGCTGGTTTAGGAATAACCACTGCTTAACTAAAACATATTTCAATAGTAAATATTAATAACTATCAACAAATGGTACCCAAATAATCTAACTGTACAATAAATGTGGCCACCAACTTCTCTAAGTACCCACATCCTTAAAATCATACTTCAAAATAATTTGGTTGGGGAAATAAGCTTGCGTAATACATCCCCAATAACCCAAACTTAAAACCTAAAAACTCTCAGCTCAATTATTGTCTCTTTAAGAGAGAGTCTTAAAAAGGCCCAGGAGCAAAAGACAGCCTATCATGGACAAACTTGAAACTTAACATAACAAAACTGGCTTCTGCTACAGTCTAACAGAAAGATACACAAGCATGGCTCCCTTAAACTGTGACTGGCTCAGCTCAGCTAAACTCAGCAGCCATGTGGAAAGAAAGGAAATGGAGGCAAACAGACCTCTCTACAGAACTTGGCCTAAAACTGCAATTTAAAAAATAGAAGAAAAAAAAAAGCCATGGCAGAGAGTGTTTTAATCCACTTGGCTTTATTTTCTTTGTCATAGTCATGGATATGTTTGCAATATATTTAATGATGGTGGCTCTTCTGGAGGAATTCTCCAAGCAATTGGAAGGAGAAAATGGGGAAAACAACCAAGGAATAGAATACTAAGTTACAGAAAACACTTTGAAAGGGCATTCTCCCTAATAAAAATTAGATTAATAATGTTTAAAATTCAAAGCTCTCTGGCTGCAAGATACTTGTCAGCTCTTTCTGGTAAGGGTCCATCAATTCACTAAAATGTCAACTAAATTCCATAAAACAACCAACTGGGCTTTACTTGTTTCAGTGTAACGACTCATCCAAAGCTTAAAATTGTCTTGTCTGAAAAGAAAGGAACTGGAGGCACACAGACAGAGCTTGACCTATAACTGCATCTAAACTAAAATAAAAAGAAATGCCATGGCAGAAGGTGTTTTAATTCATTTTTTCTTTGTTTTGGTTATTGTATTCATGGATCTGGTTGCAACATATTTAACGGTGATGGCTCTTCTGGAGTACTTCTCCAAGGAGGAACTGGGGAAAATAACCAAGGAATGGAATACTAAGTTACAGAAAATAGAAAGGGCACTCTCCCTAATAAAAATTAGATTAATAATGTTTAAAATTCAAAGCTTTCTGGCTGCAAGATACTTGTCAGCTTTTTTGGGTAAGTGTGTACCAATTCACTAAGACATCAACTAAATTCCATAAAAGAAAAGAAAACAAAACAAAACAAAAAAACAACCAGCTGGGCTTTGCTTTTTACAGCGTAACAACTAACCCAAAACTTAAATTTTTCTCATCTCTTTGCTTAATTTTCATTTAATGGTTTTGAGTCATAATTATATTGATTTGAGAAAAAAATATTGGAACAAATTGATGAAGGCACATGCCTTTAATCCCAACACAAAGTAAAAAGAAACAGGCAGAAGGGTGAGTCCCTGATCATCCAAATTTACATAATAAATCCCAGGATGGCAACTCCTGCACTTTATCTACTTGCAGAGATAGTCTAAGATTCAAAATGACAAAATTTTCCTTAAGGTTACCATGTCATTTCTTTTTCCTTAATGATAGCTGTTATGGCCTTACTGTTTTAAAGATTGAATTCACATCAATTTTAGATTTATATGAGGAGAGATGATGTCACAATGCTCTAAAAATGCCAGCCAATTTCAGAAAGTGGGACTGCCACAGATCTCATACCAAAGGGCATTTTGGCTTTAGAGATATGTTCTGTTGGTCAATGGAAAGACTTAAAATAGGCTGGGAGACAAACATGCAAACTGCATGCCTGTCATGTCAAAAGAACTTTTAAATGCTGACAAAATTAATATGTCACACTGTTCTGGAAGCTGACTTATTTCCTTTCAACATGAGATATTTTAAAGGGGATAAATATTGCTCATGCCTAATGCAAGATAGACAAAGGAGGCTTACAGCTGGCAAGTACACACCAGCCTAGTTAAGTACTAAAAACTCAAAAATTATACTTCATATGTGTAAAAGGCAAAACTGTCCATCCCACATCAAAATGGGCACAAACAAAAAATAACCAAAACAAATGTCAAAACCCAGGTACAAGATGCCTAACCCTAACCAAAACCCTAACCCTATGCTCTGCTGACATCACAATGTTATATTGGCTTCAAAATGCTATTATGATATCACAATGGAATTTTGACATCACAATTGCAGTATAACCTCAAAATGCTATTATAATATCATTATGGCATTTTGACATCACAATGATATTACGACATCACAAAGGAAGGATGATATCACAATGCTTTGATGACATCACAATAGTGTCATGTCAGCCCAATGTTATTATGACATCACAAAGTTATTATGACACCAAAATGCTATTATGACTTGATTGTTGTATGATATCACAATGGGATTTTGACATCACAAAGTTATTATGATAGCACAATGCTATTAGGACTTTACAATTTAATTATGACATGATTGTCATATGAACTCACAATGGAATTTTGACATCACAATGGCATTATGACCTAAAAATAAGATTAAATCTTTACAATACTCTTATTTTACAATACTCTTATAACATCACAACAATAATATAATATCCCAATGCTATTATGAAATCACAATTATATAACATCAAAATACTATAACAACATCTCAATGGTATCATGATTTCACACTGGTATTTTGACATAACATTTGTGTCATGTTATCTAAAAGGCATTATTATATCCCAATGCTATTATAACATGATAACACTATTATGATATCACAATGCTCTTATGTCTTCACCATGATACATCTCAATGGTATTATAACATCACAATGACATAATCACTTTACAATGGTATTGCAACAGCACAAAGCTGTGATGACAACACCATGGTATTATGTCATCAAAAAGGCATTATGACATCAAAATGCTATTTTGGCATCAAAATGATGTTATTACATTACAATTTTATTATGGCATCTCAATGTCATTACATCATAACAATGGTGTCATTACTTCTCATGTCCTTTATTGCATCACAATGGTATTATGAAATCACAACAGTGTCGATTTATTTCTGGATCTTCTATGCGGTTCCATTGATCCTCCTTTCTGTTTCTATGCCAATACCATGCAGTTTTTATTACTGTTGTCCTAATGATATTATGAAATCAGAGCTATTTGGAAACGATTGTGGCAGGAAATCAAAATGGAATTTTGAAATCACAATGGCATTATTACCTCAAAATGCTATTATGACATCACAATCTTATTAAGATATCACGATGGTATTTTGACTTCACAATGATGCTATCACAAAGTTATTATGACATCAAAATGTTATTATTACATCAAAATAGTGTGATATTTCAAAATAATTATGACATCACAATGGTATTTTGACAACACAATGATATTATAAGATGACAATGCTATTATGACATCACAATGATATGACATTTGAATGCTATTATGACATCTTAACTGTAAGAATCACAATGGTGTTATGATATCACAATGTTATTATGATACCTTATTGATACAATCACATCACAATGATATTATGACATCAAAACTTTCTTATGACATCTCAATGGTATTATGTCATCACAAGGGTATCATCACATATACGTAGTTTTATGACATCACATGATCTTATGAAATAAAAACGGTGTCATGAAATAGCAAAGTTATTATGACATCACAATAATATTATGATATCAAAATAGTATGATACTCCAATAGTATGATACTCATTCTGATATTATAATATCAGAATGGCATTATGATATCACAATGCTATTATGACATCTAATGGAATTATTACATGACAACGGTAAAACATACCAATGCAATAATATCCTTACAATGATCTGACATCACAGTGGTGTTATAATGTCACAATCGTGTTATGACTTCACAGGGGATTTACAACGTCACTATGCTATTATGACCCAAAATGCTATTATAATATTTCAAAGATATTATAACTTCACAATGGTCTTCACATATCAATGCAACCATGATATAAACATAATATAACACCTGAATGTTATTATGATATCTGAATGTATAATGACATTAAAATGGAATATGACATCACACTGCTATTATGATTTCCCAATAGCATTATGACATATCAGTTTTATGACATCACACTGGCATTAGGACAACATAAAACTATGATGACATCATAATGGTATTATGATATCACAATTATATTATGGCATCACAATGCTCTTATGACTTAAAAAAGGAAAATGACACCACAATGGTATGACACTTAAATGCTTTGATAATATCACAATGATATGACATCAAAATGCTATTATGACATCATAATGCTATTGTGACCTCAAAATGTTATTATGGCATCACAATGATATGAAATTACAATCATATGTTGACATCACAATGGTATTATGACTTCTAAATAGTATTATGACATCACCATGATATTTATACAGTGGTATTATAAGATTGTGCTATGACATCACAACAAATTTTGACATCAAAATGCTACTATGACTACACAATAGAATTAATTCGCAATACTCTGATGATATTAGAATGGTATTATGACATCACAATGCTTTGATGACATTGCAATTCAATTTTTCTATCACAATGGCATTATGACATCAAAATTCATCTTGTCATCCAAATGCTATTTTGACAACAAAATGCTATTACAATATGATTGTTTTATGATATCCCAGAGGAATTTCGACAATAACCATGACATTATAACATTATAATGTCATAACGACATCACAATGCTATTATGACCTCGAAATGTTATTATGGTGTCACAGTGAAATGACATCACAATGATTTTATGACATCACAATGCTATTATGATATCTCAATGTTATTATGATATTATAATGATATGAAATCACACAGCCATTACAACATCACAAAGGTATTATGATATCATAATTCTATTATGACATCACAATGTTATGATATCCAAATGGTATTACTATTTCACAACATTATTATGATATCACAATGCTATTTTGATATCACAATTCTATTATGACATCACAATGTTTGATGACATCACAATGCTCTTACAACATGGTTGTATTATGATATCACAGTGGATTTATGATATTACAATGACTTTTCAAAGATATTAAGACATCTCAACGTTATGATATTAAATGATCTTCTGACATCATAATGTAATTATGATATCTCAATGCTATTAGGACATTGCAATGATAAGAAATCACAATGCTATTATGATATCACAAACATATTTTGATATCACAATGTTATTATGACATTAAAATATGACATCCAAATGGTATTATGATTAAACAATGTTCACATAACATCACAATGCTATTACGACCTCAAAATGGTACTTCAATATGATTGTGTTATGTCATCACAATGGAATTTTTAAATGAACCTATTATGTCTTCACAACATTAGAAGTTCACAATATTAGGAAATGCAATGATATGATGATATCACAATGTTATTATTTCATCACAATGGCATCATGACGTGAAAATTCATCATGACATTCCCAATGCTATTATGATACCACAATTGTTAGATGCTGATTGGCTGAATGGGAGAATGATGTCATGAAATAGCTGAAAGCCAGTAAGAGATGCTGGAGCCAGTTATTAAAAGGGCCAAGTGGACAATGTTCTTAAGAGAAAGGCTGAGGAGTCCAACATACCTCAATCTGGGCAGATGAAAGCACACAACACAGAGATGAGAGTCCCTGAGTCCAAGACTTTTATTTCAGGAAAAGTGTCACAAATTTTTTTCAAGTGGTCATTAATAAAGTCCTGTGTCTTTGACATGTGATTTTCACATTATCACAGATTCCTTTATAATTTGTTAAATGCACAGCTATGTCCTCAGTAAGTGAATTACTTACTGGAAAAATGCTCCTGGACAAATGTAACTCTTTGAACAAAAACTGTTTAATTGGGACCTTGCTTCTATTTTTACAGAGACTATGCTTGATGTCACATCAGCAAGATGACAACTTGTTGTAGTCTTTCAACAGAACTGACACTTTTCATACTGAACCACAAGCAACAGGCAGAGATAAGGAGACTGAGAGAGATAAAGAAAGAGCTAGAGAGACAGATTCAGAAATAGAGAGACCTAGACCTACAGAAACAAGACATAAAGTGTCTGAGACAAAGAGAAAGACACCCATTCTGTGTGTCTTTCACTTTCATTGGCATATCAACCTCAAAGCACACCCTCCTACAATATAACTCCAAAAGGAATTACATTATCTCAGAAGGCCATACCTCCTAACCCTTCCCAGATATTTCCTCACTAGGGACTCAAAATGTTAATGAGCTTCAAGGGAACATTTTAATTCAAATCACCAGGAAGTAGAAGAACACTGAGTGATTTCTAGGCTAAAGTAATATAGTTATCCTGATAGTTTGTCATTAAATATAATCTTTTAAGACCCAATTACTTCTAAGTTCTAAATAACAGGACTGACAACCTCCTTTGGGGAAAATGTAGAATATTTCCATAACAAAGTATTATTCAGCTAAGAAAATGACATCATGATATTTTCAGGCAAAAGAATGTAACCAAGAAAAATCATTCTGGGTGAAGTAACTAAAATGCAGAAAGAAATATGGTATGTATTCATTTGTTAGTAGTTCTCCTAATAGAGGGAGATAAACTTCCATTTGGCCATTGTTTGTGACCACACTAGTCTTTCACTAGGTGGATTGGGTGGCTGTGAATTGAGATATTGGGCCAGGGAATCCTATGGAAATTTTCAAGAAACCCAGGCTGTTGTTTTTAAAATATGCTGCTCGCTACCCATAACTGATTGATCATTGCCATGTTTTTGGATCCACAGAGATGTTTTCTTCTGTATCAAATCGGTTTGCATACAAAGACCCATCAACCGATATATGCACAGAGAGACCTCAAAACACCCAGCTCTAAATGGGATTTCCTATAGAATTCTCCCTCACCTCAGAGCTCTGGGAAGCCTGCAGGAGAGGAGGCATGAAGAGGCTCACAAGTAGAGGGGGTTGAGGACACAAAGAGAAAAATGTCCTCAGAATCAGACTGCAGAGGAAGCTGATGCAACAAGCCTTGTTGGACATGATAAGCTAGGTTCAGATAGAAGGATGAGGAGGACCTGCCCTATCAGGGAACTACAGAAAGTTCATAGGGGTAGAAGGAAGGTTGGTAGGACTACAAGGAGAAGGAGAGAGGGCAACAGAGGAGATACAAATTGAACAATATGTAATAAATAAATATATAAGAAAAAATGTGATCAAGATGATGAATTATAGAGCTCTTCAGGACTGATGGCATTTTCTTGGGGGTGGTACAAGCATGCAGCATGGATTTACTAAGTTTTCTTTAAGGAACTTGGCACTGAGACTCCAATCATATTTCAATGAATGTATGAACCACAACCCTTCAATTGATGTATTTTAAAGACAAAAATTTTAGTGTGACACATGAGTAGGAATTTTAATGTGGGAGCAATGGAACAGGAGGGTAATGCATAGTATATGAATTTTCCACATAATCAATAAAAATGATATGTGGACAACTTTTACAATAAAATTTAAGCTAGAGAAAAGATTCTGCTAAAGGGGGAGAGAGTTTGACTTTGTAAGGCATGCTTTCCAGGAATTAATTATGTAGCAGAGAATCCTAGCCATGAACTAGTGGTCACCCAGCTAACTCAGAGCCCATGAGCTCAGGTGGCACCTCTGAACGAGCAGTCCTGCACGATAACGCTATGTTTGGAGGGGTTGCCTGGAGGACCACTGCAGGAATCACTGTTGCTCTTGGGTCCTAGGCATATAACATGGACATATTACTCATTCCTGAAGGACTAGTTTGAACTGTAAACCTAGACAATGAGCATTGATCAATTACCAATGAGTAGGACACAGCTGCAGATCCAGCCAGGTCAGCCAACTCAACCCTTCTCATAGATGGTTGGAAAACCTAGTGTGGAACCGCATCAGCTGTCAAAGCCTTTATTGCCACTCAGTTCTCCTTTTAAACTCACGGATCTTTCTCTGTTTCAACCAAACCAATTCCAGGAATTATCTGGTTTCCTTTTTTTTTTTTTCCTGCTTAAAAGTCTCAATAGCTTAGGCCCAGCCTTCCTATTATATCAATATGAATGTGAAGGTTCATTTAGTGAGTACGCCAGTAAATGCTCAGTTCAAAGTCACAACCTAGGAAATTTCAGATCCAAGACCACAGTAGCAGACTTCCTTGTCATTTGGTACATTCCCCTTAATCCCACATCACCATGAAGCTTCCTAATTAGGAAGGTGTCCAATTAAATAAAGAGTAAAGTTTCATTTCCTACCTGACATTGTCACAGAGGTAAATAGGAGTAAAGATGTGAGATCTGGATAAAGGGATGAGATAAACGCTTTTTGGGTTTCACAAGAAAAAGTCAAGTGTATACAAGATCACAGAAATTGCACTGTGATGAAAGTTTGTTTATTCATCTCCATGGAAACTTCAATATGCTCTCAGGTGCTGATTGGTTGAATGGAGAATAATGTTATGAAACAGTCATAGTTTCAGAAATAATGTTAATGTTTAACACAGAAATAATGTTAAATACAGTCAGGACCCAGGTATTAAAAGGGGCAAGTGGAAAGCCTGCTTGAGAGAAAGGCTGAGTATGCTTCAATGTGTCCAGCTGAAAGTACACAACCCAGAGATGTCAGTGTCTGTGTCCAAGATTCTAGTAGGAAAAGTGTCAAATATTTCTTTAAAGTGGTCATTACTGAAGTCACTAGTCCTTGACATGTGACTTTCACATTATCACAGATTCCATTATTATTTATTAAATGCACAGGTATGTCCTCAGTCAGTGAATTACTTTCTATAAAAAAGCTTCCTGAGAAATCCAACTCTTTGAACATAAAGCATTAAATTGGCACCTTGCTTATATTTTTATAGAGACTATCCATGATGTCACATCAGCAAGCAGTCATCTTACTGTAGTCCTTCAGCAGAACTGAGAGTGTTTCACAAGCCACAGTCAGAGAGAGGGAGACAGAGGGACAGAGAGAGAAGGAGCTAGAGAGATAGATTCAGATGGAGAGCTAGAGAATGACTGAATCAAAGAGATAAAGTGACATAGACCAAGAGACAGAGACTTAATTTTTCTGGTCACTTTCATTGGCATATCAACAGAAAGCACACCCTCCCATAATATAACTCCAGTAGGAATATAATTATCAAACATGGCCATTACTCCTAATCATTCTCAGACATTTTCTTACTGGAGACTCCACGTAAATAGATTAGCTTCAAGGGGAAATTGAAATTCAAATCACGAGGAAGTGGAAGAAGATTGAGGGAATTCTAGGCTAAAAGAACATAGTTATCAAATAGTTTGTTATTTAATAAAATGAATACAGTCCCAGAAACTTTTAAGTTCTAAAGATTAGGACTGACAATCTCCTTTGGGGAAAATGTGGAATATTTCGATAACCAAGTATTCTTCAGCTAAAACAAAACAAAACAAAACAAAAATGATATCATGATGTTTTCAGGCAAATGGATAGAACCAGGAAAAATCATCGGTGTGAAGGAACTAAAATGCAGAAAGCCAAATATGGCATGTATTCACTTATTAGCATGTGTTCTAATAGTGGGGGATAAAGTTCAATTAATCCATCTATTGTGACCAAACCAGTCTTCCACTAGAAATGAATAGCGTGGCAATGAAGAAAACTATTGAGTCAAGTCATTCTATGGAAATTTGCAAGCAACCCAAGCTGTTGTTATTTAAATATGTTGCTCTCTGCCCTCAACTGATAGATCAGTGCTATTTTCTTGGATCCACAAAGATGATTCCTTCTGCATCAAATGTGATAGCATACAGAGACCCGCAGTCCAATATTATATACAGAAAGACCTTAAGACATGCATCTCTGAATGGGATTTCCCTATGAAATTCTCCTTATCCTCAGAGCTCTGGGAAGCCTGCAGGAGAGGAGGCAGGAAGAATGTCATAAGTAGAGGGAATTGAGAACACAAAGAGAACAATGCCCTAAGAATCAGGCCTCAGAGGAAGATGATAAGTCAGCCTTAGTGAGACCTGATAAGCTAGGGTCAGATAGAAGCTGGAGAAAGACCTTCCCGATAAGGGAACTAGAAAAAGTTCATAGCAGTAGAAGAAGGAGGCTGGGTGGGACTTGAAGAAAATGAGGGAGTATACAGCAGAAGGAATTCAAAGTAAAAAAAAAAAATCATAATGAATAAATACGTAAGAAAAACTGTGATCAAGGGGATGAAGTATAGGGCTCTTCAGGACTGATTGTCTTCTTGTAGGTGGTGTCTGGGCATGGCAAGGACAAACTCAGTTTTATTTAAGTAACTTGGCCCTGAGACTCTGATCATGTTTTGCTGAGAATTTGAACAACACATACAACTGGTGTATTTTAAAGAAAAATAATTTATGTGTGACACATGGGTAGGAATTTGAACCTGGAACAATGGAAAAGTAGTGTAATGTATACTATATGAAATATCCAAATAAAAAAATAATATTTTGACAATTTTTGCAATGACTTTTAATATGGAGAATAAATTCCTCTAAAGGAGGGCAGAGTTTGACTTTGTAAGGTGTGCTTTCCAGGAACTCATGTAGCAGAGAATTCTAGCCATGAAGTAGTGGTTTCCCAGCTACCTCAGACAAAATGAGGTCACATGTCACCTTTGAACAAGCAGTCCTGGCTCTAACACTACATTTAGTGGGTTTGTATGGTGATCTGCAGCAGGAAACACAGCTCTCTGTTCTGAATGCCCAGTTTTAACCATAAACTGCAGGAACAGGAGGATTGCTCACTGAGAGGAGTAGGACACAGTTGACAAACCAGCCATGTCAGCAAGGCGACATTGCTCATAGAGGTTTGGCAACATTAGTGTGGAACAGAACCAGCTGTTAAACAGTTAATTATCCCTTTTACATACACAAATTTTTCTCTGTTTCAGCCAAACCAGTCCCAGGAATAGTATGGTTTCCTTCTTTTTCCCTTCTCTTAAAGACTCAATACCCCAGGGTAACCTAGACCCTGCCAGCCTATTGTATCAGTTAGAATCTGAAGGTAAATTTGGTGAATACATGAGTAACTACTCAGTTCAAAGTCACAACCTAGTAAATTTCAGATCCAAGACCACAGTAGGAGACCACCTTGTCACTGTGAACATTTCCCTGAATCCCACATCACTTTGAAGCTTCCCTACTTAGGAAGAACTACAATTAAATAAATATTAAAGTTTAAATTACTACCTGACATTTTAAACAGAAGTAAGGTGTAGGATCTGGATAAAGGGATGAGAAAAGTCATGTTGGTTTTCACAAGAAAAAAGTCATAGGTGCACAGGATCAGATATACTGGACACTGAGGAAAGTTTGTTTACTCATCTCCATGGAAACCTCAAGATTCTCTCATGTGATGATTAGCTTAAATGCAGAATGATGTCATGCAAGAGGTGAAAGCCAGTAAGTGTTTTACGAGCCAGTTATTAATAGAACCAAGTGGACAGCCTGCTTGACAGAAAGGCTTAGCAGTCCTATATGCTTCAATCTGGGCAGCTGAAAGCACACAACCCAGAAATGATAATTCCTGTGTCTAATACTCTAAATTCAGGAAAAATGGCACACATTTATCTTTTTTTAATTTTTATTGAATACATTTTATTCACTTTGTCTCACCTGTCTTCCACTCCCAATCCCCTTTCCCTCCCCCTTCTCCAGGCATGCTCCTCCACAATTCCAATGATACATTGGTCTTCCTCTCCTTTCTTCTGATCCTAGGCTATCAGATTTCATCATGTATGGCTGAATTGTCTTCCTCTGTGGCCTGGTAAGGCTGCTCCCCCATCAGGGTGAGGTGATCAAAGAGTAGGCCAATCAGTTTATGTTCCATTATTATGGAAGCACCTTGGACACTGAAATACCATGGGCTAGTGCAGTATTTCTAGGTTGTCTCTATGCATGGTACTTGGTTGGAGTATGAGTCTTAGGAAAGACCCCTGTGCTCAGATTTCTTTCTTTTTTATTATTTATTTATTTATTTATTTATTTATTTATTTATTTTGATTTTGTTTTCCTTGGGGAGCTACTGTCCTCTCCAGATCTTCCTATTTTCCACTTCTTTCATTAGATTCCATGGACTCTGCCCAACAATTGGCCATAAGTCTCAACATCAGCTTTGAGAGTCTGCAGGGCAGAGCATTTCAGAGGGTCTCTGTGGCAAGCTTCTAACTTGTTTCGTGTTTTCTCCTTCTGATGTCTGTCTTCTTTGCCTTTCAGTATTGGGATTGAGCATTTAGCCACAGTCCTCCTTCTGGATTAGTGTGTTTAGGTGTACAGATTTTATTAGGTTTATTCTATATTATATCTCTACATGAGTGAATCTATGCCGTGTATGTCTTTCTGCTTCTAGTGTAGCTCACTTGGGATGATCTTTTCCAGTTCACACCATTTATCTGCAAATTTCACAATCTGCTTCTTTTTCATTGCTGAATAATATTCCATTTTGAGATGTATCATAATTTCTGTAGCCATTCTTCAGTTGAGGGGTATCTGGCTGTTTCCAGGTTCTGGCTATTAAAAATAATGTTGCTACAAATATGGATGAGCACATGTCCTTATTGTGTACTTGAGCCTCTTTTGGATATATTCCTAGAGGTGGATAGCTGAATCTTGAGGAAGCACTATTTGTAGTTGTCTGAGAAAACACAATATTGATTTCCAAACCGGTTTTATAAGTTTATACCCACCAACAGTAGAGGAGGGTTTCCCTTTGTACACAATTGCTCCAGCACATTTTGTCACTTGAATTTTTGATCTTGGCTTTTCTGATGGGTGCAATGTGAAAGCTCAGGGTCATTTTGATTTGCATTTCCCTGATGGCTAATGACTGTGAGCATTTCTTTCAGTTTTTCTCGGCCATTTGATATTCCTCTAATGAAAATTCTCTGTTTAGCTCTGTTCCCCATTTTTAAAATGGATTACTTGATTTGTTGCTTTTCAACTTCTTTAATTTTTTATATATAATGGAGAATATCCCACGGTTACATAGAGGGTTGGTGAAGATTCTTTCCCAATCTGTAGGCTTTTGTTGTGCCTTGATGACAATGTCCTTTGCTTTACAGAAATGTTTCCATTTCATGAGGTCCCATTTACTGATTTTTGCTCTTAGAGCCTGTGCTGTTGGTGTTCTGTTCAGGAAGTTGTCTATTGTGCCAATGAGTTCAAGACTCTTCCCCACTTTTTCTTCTAACTGATTTTAATGTGTCTGGTTTTATGTTGAGGTCTTTGATCCAGTTGGAATTTGCTTTTTTGCAGGGTGATAAATATGGATCTATTTGCATTTTTTCTACATGTAGTCATCCAGTTACCTGAGCACCATTTGTTGAAGATGCTATCATTTTAATCATTGTATTGTTTTGGCATCTTTGTCAGAACTCAAGTGTCCATAAGTATTTAAGTTTATTTCTGGGTCTTCTCTTCAGTTCCATTGATCCGTCATTCTGTTTCTGTGTCATTACCAGGCAGTTTTTACTGCTGTTGCTCTGTAACACAGCTTGATCTCAGAGAAGGAGATGCCTCCAGAAGATCTTTTATTGTAGAGGATTGTTTTTGCAATTCTGGGTTTCTTGTTATTCCATATGAAGTTGAGAATTTTCCTTTAAAGGTCTGTAAATAATTGGGTTGTTAATATGATGGGAATTGCATTGAATCTGTAGATTGCTTGTGGTAAGACGGCCATTTTTACTATGTTAATCCTGCCAAGCCATGTGAATGTGAAATCTCTCCATCTTCTGATGTCTTCTTCTAATTCTTTTTTCATAGACTTGAAATTTTTTCATACAAGTCTTTGACTTGCTTTCTTAGGGTCATACGAAAGTACTTTCTTTTTGACCAAATACAAGATCACATCATAAATATCATTCACTACAACCGAGTAGGCTTCATCCCAGGTATGCAGAGGTGGTTCAATATATGGAAATCCATCAATGTGATTCACTATATTAAACAAATTAAAGAAAACACACAAGATAGGTGTTTCCTTAGGTGCTGAAAATGCTTTTGGCAAATCCAGCATCCTTTCAGGTTTAAATTATTGGAGAGATCAGGGATACAAGGCACATATCTAAATATAGAAAAGACAATATACAGCAAGCCTATAGCCAATATCAAACTAAACAGAGAGTAACTTAAAGCAATTTCACTGAAATCAGAGACAAAACAAGGCTGCTCACGCTCTCCATATCTCTTCAGCATAGTTCTGGAAGCACTTGCTAGAGAAATATGTCAATTGAAGGAGATAAAAGGGATACAGACAGAAAGGAAGAAGTGAATACATAACTATTTGCAGATGATATGACAGTATACCTGGGTGACCCCAAAAATTCTACCAAGGAACTCCTAAAGCTGATGAATACCTTCAGCAAAGTGGTGGATACTAAATAAACTAAAAAACTTCAGTAGCCCTCCAGTATACAAAAAACAAAAGGCCTGCAATAGAAATTAGGGAAACAAAAGGAATTATATTATCTAAGAAGTCCATTTCTTCTAACCCTAACCAATATTTTCCCACTGGGGACTCCACATACAAATATCTGGGCTTCAAGGGTTCATTGCAATTCAAGTCATGAAGAAATAGATAAAGATGGAGGGAATACTATTCTAAAAGAACATTGTTATCCTGAAAGTTTATCATTCAATACAATGATAAAAGTCCCAGCAACTTCCAAGGACTAAAGAACAGTACTGACAATCTCCTTTAGAGAAAACATGGAATATTTCTATAATGGAGAATTATTCAGCTAAGAAATGACAACAAGATATTTTCAGGCAAATGGTTGGAACCAAGAAAAATCATCCTAAGTGAAGTAACTAAAATGTAAAAATGGTATGTATTCACTTATTAGGAGGTCTCCTAAGAGTGGGGAATAAAGTTTCAATAGGCCATCTATTGTGATCAAACCAGTCTTTCACTAGAGGGATTGGGTGGCAACTAAATGAGTTGTTGGGCCAGGGCATCCTATGAATTGTCAAGCAACCTAGGCTGTTGTTATTAAAATATGTTGCTCTCTGCCCTCAACTGATATATCAGTGCCATGTCCTTGTACCAGAGAGATTAATTCTTCTGCATTAAATGGGATTGCATACAGAGACCCACAGTCTAATATTATGCAGAGAGAGTCCTTAAAACACCCAGCTCTAAATGCAGATTTCCCTAGGAAATTCTCCCTCCTCTCAGAGCTCTGAGAAGCCTGCAGTAGAAGAGGTAGGAAGAGTTTCAAAAATAGAGGGAATTAAGGACAAAAAAGACAATGCCCTGACAATGAGGCCTCAGAGAGAGATGATGCAGCCAGAGTTGATGAGACCTGATAAGCTAGGTTCAGATAGAAGGGGGAGGAGTACTTTGCCTATCAGGGAACTATAGAAATGGCATAGGGGTAAAAGAAGGAGGGAGGTTGGGACTGGAAGAAGAGGGAGGAGATAACAGAGGGGATGCAATGGGAACAAATCATAATAAATAAATACATAAGAAATTTGTGATTAAGGGGATGATGTATAGAACTCTTTGGGATTGATGGCTTCTTCTTGGGGGTGGTACCAGTATGTAGCAAGGATGAGCACAGTTTTATTTAAGGGAATTTGCACTGAGACTCAGACTCTGATCATGTTCCAATGAGTATATGAAGAACACACACTTCAATTGATGTATTTTAAAGACAAAAAAAAAAGATTAGGGTGGCTCATGGTTATGAATTTGAAGCTGGGAGCAATGTAAAAGGTGTGTAATGTATATTATATGATATTCACACATAATAAATAAAACTAATATGTTGACAACTTTTAAAATGACGTTTAACCTGGAAAAAGATTCAGTAAAAGATGGCAGAGTTTGACTTTGTAAGGCATGCTTTTCAGGAAGTTATTATGTAGCAGAGAATCTTAGGAATGAACTAGTGGTTACCCAGCTACCTTAGACCCCATGAGCTCAGGCGGCACCTCAAAACAAGCAATCCTGGTACTACCACTACAATTAGAGAGTTTGTCTGGAGGACAAGAGAAGGAAACACAGCTTCTCTTGTGTCTTTGGCATATAGAACAGACCAATTTTTCTGTCATGAAGGTACATTTTTAACTGTAAAACCCAGGATGAGGAGGGTTCCTCACTGAACATTGATTAGGACAGAGCTTCAGATCCAACAAGGTCCACCAAAACAAATGAGGCTTTCATTGAGGTTTGCCAACACTAGAGTTATACAGCACCAGCTGTCAAACAGTTTATTGCCCCTCAGTTCTCCTTTTACACTCACAGATATTTCTCTGTTTTAGCCAAAATAGTCTCAGGAATGGTTAGGGTTTCTTCTCTTTTTCCCGGTTCTTAAATACTAAATATCCCAGTGAGCCCTAAACCCAAAACGACTATTATATCAATAAGAATGTGAAGGTACATTTAGTGAGTACACGAATAACTGCTTATTTCAAGGTCACAAGCTAGGAAATTTTAGATACAAGACCACAGTAGGAGACCTTATTTTCATTTGGTACATTTCCCTTAATCCCGCATCATTTTGAAGCTTCCCTACTTCTGAAACTATCCAATTAAATAAACACAAAAGTTTAATTTCTTATCTGACATTGCAATGAGGTAAACAGGAGTAAAAGCGTGGGATCTGGATAAAGGGATTGAGATAAAGGCTTGCTGAGATTCACAAGGAAAGGCCATGTGTGCATAGGATCAGAGATACTGGACTCTGAGGATGTTTGTTTACTCACTTCTATGGAAACCTCAAGATTCTGTCAAGTGCTGATTGGCTGAGAGGGAGAATGATATCATGCAACAGGAAAAAGCCAGTAAGAGTTTCAGGAGCCAGTTATTAAAAGGGCCAAGTGGATAGAGAGAAAGGCTGAGCAGCCCTACATGCCTCAATATGGGCAGCTGAAAGCACACAACCCCAAGATGACAGTTTTTGTGTCCAAGAATTTTAGTTCTGGAAGAGTGCCACATTTTACTTTCAAGTGGACATTAATTAAGTCAAGTGTCCTTGACATGTGACGTTCACATCATCACATATTCCATTATAATTTATTAAAAGCACAGATATGTCCTCAATAAGTGAATTACTTACTGGGAAAATGTTCCCTATACAAGGCAAATCTTTGAACAAAAAGCATTTAATTGAGACCTTTCTTAAATTTTTACAAAGAAACCCGGTACATCACGTCAGCTGGCAGTCTTCTTATTGTGGACCTTCAGCAGAATTGAAGGTTTATACATAAAAACAAACACAAGCGGCAGGCAGAGAGTGAGACAGAGAGAAAGAGATAGAGAGACAGATTCAGAAATAGAGAGACTGAGACTGACAGAGACAAAGATAGAAAGTGACAGAGACTGAGAGACAGAGACTCCATTCTATCTGATCACTTTCATTGGTAATCAACCTCACAGCACACCTTCCTATAATATAACACCAATAGGAATTATATTATCTAACAAAGCCATGCATTATAACACTTCCCTGTCATTTGCTTATTGGGACTAAACATGTAAATAGATGAGCTTCAAGGGACCATTGTAATTCAAATCACCAGGAAATGGAAGAAGATGGAGGAACTGTAGGTTTAGAGAACATAATCATCAAGATATTTTTTCATTCAATAGAATTATTAAAGTCATAGCAACTTCCAAATTCTAAACAACAAGAATGAAAATCTCCTTTGGGGAAAATGTGGAATATTTCCATAAAAGAGTATTATTCTGTTAAGAAAATGACATCATGATATTTTCAGCCAAATGGAAGGACCCAGGAAAAATCATCCTGGGAGAAGTAACTAAAATGCTGAAAGACAAATATGGTATGTATTCACTTTTTAGTCGGTCTCCTAAGAGTGGGGGATAAAGTTCCAATAGGCCAACTATTGTGACCCAACCAGTATTTCAGTAGGGGATTGGGTGGCAGTTAATTGAGTTGTTGAGTCAGTGAATCCTATGGAAAATTTCAAGCCACTCAGGGTGTTGTTATTAAAATATGTTACTCTTGACCCTGAGATAATAGATTGGTGCCATTTTCTTAGATCCACAGAGATGGGATTGCATTCAGAGATACACAGTCCAATATTATGTACAGAGAGACCTTAAAACACCCAGCTCTAAATGGATTTCCCCATGAAATTCCCCCTCTCCTCAGAGCTCTGGGAAGCCTGCAGGAGAGGAGGCAGAAAGAGTGTAATAAGTAGAGGTAACTAAGGACATACACAGAACTATACCCTGAGAATCAGGCCACAGAGGAAGATGGTGCATCCAGCCTTGAAGAGTCCTGATAAGGTAGGGTCAGATTGAAGAAGAAGGAAGAACTCTCTTATCAGAGAACTACACAAAGGGCATAGGGTTAGAAGAAGGGGGGTGGGTGCAACTGGAAAGAGAAGAGGGTGGGGGCAGCAGAGGGGATACAAAGTGAACAAATAGTAATAAATAAATACATAAGAAAAACTATGATCAAGGTGATGAGGTATAGAGCTCTTCAGAACTTGATTGCCTCTTCTTGAAGGTGGTACCAGGATGCAGCAAGGAAGAGCACAGTTTTCTTTAAGGGACTTGATACTGAGACTCTGATCTCATTCCAATAACTATATATGAACAACACATACTTAAACTGGTTTATTTTAAACAAAACATTTTTTTTAATCTGAGACATGGTTATGAATTTGAACCTGGGAGCAATGTAAAAGGAGTGTAATGTATTTTATATGAAATTCTCACATAACTGATAAGCTAATATATTGACAACTTTTACAATGACTTTTAACTTGGAGAAGAGTTTTTGTTAAAGTAGGAGAGATTTTTGACATTGTAAGACATGCTTTCAAGGAACTCATTATGTAGCAGAGAATTCTAGCCATGAACTAGTGTTTATCCAGCTACATCAGAACTTATGAGCCCAGGTGGCAACAATTAGCAAGCAGTCTTGGTCCTAACATTTTATTTAAAGGATTATTCTGGTGGACAATAGCAGGAAACACAGCTGCTCTTGTGCCCTAGGCATATAACATGGAACCATTTCTCGGTCCTGAAGGACCAGGTTTATCTGTAAACCCCAGAACCAGGAGGGTTCCTCACTGACCACTCAGTAGTACAACCTGCTGATCCAGCCAGGTCAGCCAAGAGAACCCTGCTTATAGAGGTTTAGCAACAGTATTGTGGAACAGCACCAGCTGTCAAATACTTTATTGGCTTTCTATTCTCCATTTACACAAACCAATATTTCTCTGTTTCAGCCAAATCAGTCCCATTAATTGTCTGGATTCCCTGTCTTTTCTCTGCTCTTAAAGACTCAATACCTCGGGGAACCCTAGACCCTACCAGCCTCTTATATAAATAAGAAAGTGAAGGTACATTTAGTGAGGACTCGAGTAAATGCACAGTTCAAAGTCACAACCTAGGAAATTTCATATCCAGGCCAGAGTAGACCACCTTGTCATTGAGTACATTCCCCTTAATCCCACATGACTTTGAAGCTTCCAAATTTGAAAGCTGTCTAATTGAATCAATATTAAACTTTCATTTCCTGACTAACATTGTCACAGAGGTAAACAGGTGTAAAGGCTTGGGATGTGGATTAAGGGATGAGATAAAGGCTTGTTGGGTTTCACAAGAAAATGTCATGTGTGCACAGGAAAAGAGATACTGGACACTGAGGAATGTTTGTTTACTCATCTCCATGGAAACCTCAAGATTCTTTCAGGTGCTGATTGGCTGAGAAGGAGAATGATGTCATGAAACAGGTGAAAGTCAGTAAGAGTTTCAGTAGCCACTTATTAAAAGTGTCAAGTAGACAGTCTGCTTAAGAGAAATGATGAGCAGACAGAGAGAGATAAAGAAAGAAAGAGCTATAAAGACAGATTCAGAAATAGATATACCAAGATCAGCAGAAACAAAGATATAAAGTGACAGAGTCCGAGACACACAAACTCCATTCTGTCTGGTCACAGCAACCCTTCTATAATATAACTCCAATAGAAATTATGTTACCTAACAAGGTCATGCCTTCTAACACTTCCCAGACTTTTCCTCACTGAGGATAAAATGTGTAAATAGATGAGCTTCATGGGACAATGCAATTCAAATCATCAGGAAGTAGAAGAAGATAGAGAAACTTATAAGCTAAAAGAACACAGTCTATCATTCAATACAATGATTAAAGTCCTAGAAAATTGCAAGGACTGAAAATCTCCTTGAGAAAAATGTGGAATATTTCCATAACAGAGTACGATTCAGCTAATAAAACAACATCACGATGGTGTTTTTTCATCACAATGCTATTATAACATTACAGTGCTATTAGGAAAATACAATGCTATTATAACAACATAACGATATGACCTCACAATGCTAATATGACATCACAATCCTATTATGAAATCATAGTGTAGGGCATCACAATGGTATGATGACATCACACTGCTATGATTGAGTTCACAATGCTTTTATGACATCAGAATGGTATCATGACATCAAACTTCATCAAGACATTCCAATGCTATGATGATATTACAAGTTTATTATGACATCACTATCACATTATCACATTAATAGGCTATTATGACATTAAAATGGGTTTATGCAATCAATATGCTATTATGACCTAACAATGCTGTTATGACATAATAGTTCTATTACAACATGCTTATGTGTTATGATATCACAATGGAATTATGATATTACAATGCTATTATGACTTTACAACAGTATGACTTTAGAATGATATTAGGACATGTCAATGCTATGAAGACATCACAATGCAATTATTTCATCACAATGGTATCATGACATCAGAATTCTATGATGACAACACAATTCTATTATGTATCACAATGGTATTAGACATCATAATGCTATTATGACAATACAATGCTATTTTGACATCATGACTATATTATCACATCACAGTGTTTTATTACATCACAATGTAATTATGACTTCACAACTAGATGACTTCATAATGGTGTTAGGACATCCCAATTGTATTAGGACATCACAGTGGTATGACATAACAAATCTATTATCATATCAAAAAAGGTAGTAGGATATCACAATGCTAATATGACCTCAAAATGATATTCTGACATCACAATGGTATTGTGACATCACAATTCTCTTATGATAGCTACAATATTATTATGACATGATAATGCTATTATGACATCATAATTCATCCTGATATCCATTGCTATTATGACAGCACAAAGCTATTATGATATCACAAAGCTAATATCATATCACACAATGCTATTATGACATCACATTTCTATTATGATATTACAAAGCTATTTTGATATCATAAAATTATTGGGACATCACAGTGCTAATCATAGTACTTTAATGATATCACAATGGTTTTATGACATGATTATGGAATGACATCACAGTGAAATTTTGACATTGAAATGCTATTATGATTTCTCAGTGGTATGACTTCATAATGATATTACGACAACACAATGCTATACTGACATCACAGTGCGATTATGACTACACAATTATATTATGATATCAAAATGCTACTATGACAGCAATGAGAGGACATCTCAATTTTATTATGATGGCACAATGCTGTTATGAAAATAGAATGGCGGTATGACTTCACAGTGCTATTATAGTATTATGATATCACAATAAAATTATTACTTCAATAGGTTATTATGATATAACAATGCTCTTATGATATCTCAATGCTATTACAACATTAAAATGATAAGAAATCACAAAACTGTTATGATTTCATCATGGTATTATGACTTAACAATGTCATTATGACTTCACCATGCACAAGGATAGTATGGCATGGTTGTGGTATAACATCACAATTGAGTTTTGAATTCAAAATGTTATTATGACTTCACAATGAAAATTTGAAATCATAATGTAATTATTACATCACAATGATACTATAACATTACTAAGCTATTATTACATCACAATGTTATTACATCTAAATGCTATTATGAAATCACAATGATATACCATCACAACAGTGTTGTGAACTCCTAAATGCTTTATGATATCACAATTCTATTATGTCATCGCAATGCTATTGAGACTTCAAAATGATATGATGACATCACAATGCTATTATGCTATCATAATGGTATTAAAAATTTTCAATGGATTATGAAATCACAATGATATACACCACATTGCCATGATGACATCACAATAATTTTATGACATCACAATGGTATCATAACATCACAATGGCATCATGACATCAATATTCATTATTACATCTCAATGCTATTATGAAAATACAATGCTCTTTTTTTTTTCAATGCAGTTTATTCAGGAACCTTGAACAATCCTTGGATCCTGGGGAAAGCCAGCCCACAGCTTAAATAGCCTCTGGGTTTAGCCAATGTAGCTCATGCCTTAGTTGTACATAAAGGAATTAATGCTCAACTAAAAGGAAGCTTGATGGTGGTCAATCAGAGGATTGACAACTTGCAGGAGCAAATTGATACCCTATGGCAAATCGCTCAACCTGGCTGTCAATGAAAATATGCTGGACTTTGTGTCACTAGCATACAACATGAGAATTTTTCCTGTGCTGCAAATCTGTCTAAACAATTGTCGAGCTATATTTTAGGTAATTGGACTGGAGAATTCGATACTACGATGGAGCAGCTGAGAGTGGCCATTGTCACAGTAAATTCTACCAGAGTGGACGCAGGACTAGCCACAGGATTATCAACAATACAATTCTCTTAAGACTTGGCAATGATATGAGGTCTCAATGCTACTATGACATCACAATGATATGACATTACAATGTCATTATGATATCACAATGTTGTTATGATATCACAGTGGTGTTATGACTTCACAATGCTCTTATGACATCAAAATGCTATTTTGGCATAAAAATGATATGACATCACATTGCTTTGATGACATCACAGTGGTATTATGACATCACAATAGCATCAAGACATCAAAATAAATCATGACATCACAATGACATTAGAATATCACAATGCTATTATGACATGATTATGGTAACACAACAAAATAGAATTATGACATTATACTGCTATGATGACTTCACAATGGTATGACATCACAACGATATTGGAACATCACAATATTATGTTAACATCACAATTCTATTAGGACATCCCAATGCTGTTACAATATGATTGTGTTATGACATCAGAATGGAAATTAAAAAACAATGATATTATGTTTTCACAATGCTATTAGGACATCACAATGCTATTATGACATCAAAATGTTATTCTGACCTCAAAATGGTAATATGATGTCACAATAATAGGACTTCACATGATATTAGGATATCACAATGCTGTGATGACATCACAATGTAATTATATCATCACAGTGGCATCAAGACTTCAAAACTGATCATGAAAAACTAGTGCTATTATGACATCACAATGATATTATGAGTTCATATTGCAATGCTTTTAGGACATCACAATGCTATTGTAACATTACAGTGTTTTTATGACATCATAAAGCTAATATGACATAGCAATGATATGCCCTCTCAATGCTATTATATTATAATGCTATTATGACAACTCAATGGTGTTTTAAATTCACAATGGTATGATGACAACATAACGGTATTATACCATCACTATGCTATTAAGACATCACAATGGTATTGTATTTTAACAATGGTATTGTATTTTAATATCACAATGCTGTAATAACATCATGTTATGATTGTAGTATGACATCACAATGGAATTATGACATCAAAATGCTAATATGAATTCACAACGGTATGCTATCACAATTATATTTTGACATTGCAATGATAAATGACATTAAAAAATGCTATTATGATATCACAATTCTATGATGACATCAAAAAGCTATTATGATATCACCATGCTATTATGACATCACAATGACATAAAGACATATATAATATCTCCATAAAATAAAGACATCACAATGGTATAATGATACCACAACATTATTTTATGATCAAAATGCATTTATGACATCTCAATGGTATTATGAATTCAAAATGGTATTCTTATATCACAATAAAATTATGATGTCACAAAAGTATTATGACATCACAATGCAAATAATTACATTGTATGATATAATATCATAATGGAATTATAATATCACAGTCCTATGATGACATCCCAATGCTATTATATCATCACAATTGTATGATATCCCAATGGTATTATGAGATCATAATGGTATTCTGACTTTACAATGTTATTATGCTGTCACAATGATATTATGACATCACAATACTATGAAGACATCAAAATGCTATGAAGACAGTGCAGTGGTATAATAACATCACAGTGGTGTTGTGACATTAAAATGATATTCTGATATCCCAATGATATTAAGACATCACAATGAGGTTATGACATCCAATGCTTTTATGACATCACAATGCTATAAGGTTATCACAATGCAGTAATGACATCACATGAAAAATATCATAATGGAGGCTTGAAATCACAATGATATCATGACCTCATAATGCTATTATGACTTCACAATGCTTTTATAACATCACCATTTTGCCATGTCTTCACAATTCTGTTATGAAATTTCAATGTTATTATGACTCACAGTGGTATAAAATTTCAATGTTATTATTACATGCCAAATGTATTATGCCATCACAATTTTGTTATGACTTCACAATGGTTTTAGGATATAACAATGCTATGATGATATCACAATGCTGTTATGACATCACAAAGCTATCATGACATGGCAATGGAATGACCTCTCTATGAAATTATGACTTCATAATGCAATTATGACTACACAATGGTGTTATGACAACCTAATTATATGACGTCACAATGGTATTATGACATGATATTGCTTTTATCAAATCACAAAGGTGTTATGTCATCATTATGGTATGAAGAAATCACAATGGCAAGATGACATCAGAATTCATCATGACATCCCAATGCTATTATGACAGCACTATGCTATTAAGATTTGATTGTGGGCAAGATGGCTGCGCCGGGAGGACTCTCATTCTGAGAAGCAGCAGCAGGATCAGCACAGTGACCAGTAATCAGAACTCGTGGCCATAAAACACAGTCATTGTGTTTCCCAGGTGAGAGGATACCCCACAGTGGGGGATTCAATCAGCTTTTAACTTACCCAGCTAAACCGCAGAACAGATCCTGGTTCCGCCAGACGCTTGGCTGCCGGCCGCCAGCCCCAGCCCCAGCACAGAGCCACAAGCCAGTGTCTCTGGTCACTGTCCCAGACTGAACCATGCGCACCACACTATCAGAGACTGGAATTTTCAGTCGAGAGATAACCCCAGGGTACAGGAAATGATTGGGACCGGCCTTAGGTCACCCAGACATCCCCTAGAAAAGACTCGGGTTCCACGGGCACCCCAGGAGCCAGCCCAGAAATAGAAGCGGTTATCAAAAGTCTCCCATCCAAAAATAGCCCAGGACCAGGTGGCTTCAGAACAGAATTCTACCAGACCTTCAAAGAAGAGCTAACACCAATTCTCTTCAAACTATTCCACAAAATAGAAACAGAAGGAATATTACCAAACTCATTCTATGAAGCCACAGTCACCTTGGTACCTAAAGCTCACAAAGACTCAACAAAGAAAGAGAATTTCAGGCCAATCTCCCTTATGAACATTGATGCAAAAATACTTAATAAAATACTTGCAAACCAAATCCAAGAACACATCAAAGATATTATCCACTATGACCAAGTCGGCTTCATCCCAGGTATGCAGGGGTGGTTCAATATACAGAAATCCATCAATGTGATCCACCATATTAACAAACTGAAAGAAAAATCCACATGATAATCTCCGTAGATGCTGAAAAAGCATTTGACAAAATCCAACATCCATTCATGTTTAAAGTATTAGAGAGATCAGGGATACAAGGCACATATCTAAACATAGTAAAGGCAATATACAGCAAGTCTACAGCCAACATCAAACTGAACGGAGAGAAACTTAAAGCAATCCCACTAAAATCAGGGACAAGACAAGGCTGCCCACTCTCTCCATATCTCTTCAACATAGTGCTGGAAGTCCTTGCTAGAGCAATAAGAAAGTTGAAATAGATCAAGGGGATACAAATTGGAAAGGAAGAAGTCAAATTATCACTCTTTGCAGATGATATGATACGTGAGTGACCCCAAAAACTCTACCAGGGAACTCCTACAGCTGAAAAACACCTTCAGCAAAGTGGCCGGATACAAAATTAAATCAAAAAATCAGTAGCCCTTCTGTATAGAAAAGACAAAAGGGCTGAGAAAGAAATTAGGGAAACAACACCCTTCACAATAGCCACAAATGACATAAGGTACCTCGGAGTAACCCTAACCAAGGAAGTCAAAGACTTGTATGAAAAAAATTTCAAATCTCTGAAGAAATAATTAGAAGAAGATATGAGAAGATAGAAAGATCTCCCATGCTCATGGCTTGACAAGATTAACATAGTAAAACTGGCCATCTTACCAAAAGCAATCTACAGATTCAATGCAATGCCCATCAGATTACCAACATAATTCTTTACAGACCTGGAAAGAAAAATTCTCAACTTCAAATGGAATAACAAGAAACGCAGAATTGCTAAAACAATCCTCTACAATAAAAGATCTTCTGGAGGTATCTCCATCCCTGATCTTAAGTTGGACTATAGAGCAACACTTTTAAAACCTGCACAGTACTGGCATAGAAACAGAATGTTGGATCAATGGAACCGAACAGAGAACCGAGAAATAAACCTACACACTTACGGACACCTGTTCTTTGACAAAGATGCCAAAACCATTCAATGGAAATAAAGATAGCATCTTCAACACATGATGCTGGTCCACCTGGATGTCTACATGTAGAAAAATGAAAATAGATCCATACTTATCACCCTGCACAAAACTGAAGTCCGAGTGGATCAAAGACCTCAACATAAAACCAGACACATTAAATCGGCTTGAAAAAAAAAGTGGGAAATATCCTAGAAAATGTCATTGGTACAGGAGAAAACTTCCTGAACAGAACAACAACAGCACAGTCTCTAAGAGCAACAATCAATAAATGGGACCTCATGAAACTGAAGAGCTTCTGCAAAGCAAAGGACACTGTCATCAAAACAAAGTGACCGCCTACAGATTGGGAAAGAATCTTCACCAACCCTTTATCTGATAGAGGACTCATATCCAGTAAATATAAAGAACCAAAGAAGCTGAGAAGCAGCAAACCAAGTAATCCACTTAAAAAATGGGGAACAGAGCTAAACAGATTATTCTCTGTAGAGGAATATCAAATGGCAGAGAAGCACTTAAAGAAATGCTCAACCTCACTAGCCATTAGGGAAATGCGAATCAAAACAACACTGAGATTTCACCTTACACCCATGAGAATGGCCAAGATTAAAACCTCAAGTGACAACACATGCTGGAGAGGTTGTGGAGAAAGGGGAACCCTTCTCCACGGCTTGTGGGAATGTAAACTTGTACAACCACTCTGGAAATCAATCTGGCGCTTTCTCAGACAACTAGGAATAGCGCTTCCTCAAGATCCAGCCATACCACTACTGGGCATATATCCAAAAGAGGCTCAAGTACACAAAAAGGACATTTGCTCAACCATGTTTGTAGCAGCTTTATTTGTAATAGCCAGAAGCTGGAAACAACCCAGATGCCCCTCAACTGAAGAATGGATGCAGAAATTGTGGTACATCTTCACAATGGAATATTACTCAGCAATGAAAAATAAGGAAATCATGAAATTTGCAGGTAAATGGTGGGATCTGGAAAGGATCATCCTGAGTGAGTTATCCCAAAAGCAAAAAGACACACATGGTATATCCTCACTCATATAGACATACAACATAGGACAAACCCACTAAAACCTGTGCATCTAAAGAAACTAAGCAAGAGAGAGGACCCTAACTAAAATGTCCAATCCCCATCCGGAAAGGCAAAGAGGATGGACATCAGAAGAAGAAGAAAACAGGAAACAACCTAGGAACCTACCACAGAGGGCCTCTGAAAGCCTCTGCCCTACAGACTATCAGTGCAGACGCTGAGCCTGATGGGCAACTGTTGGGCAGAGTGAAGGGAATTTTATGTAAGAACTGGGAAATATTTAGAGCTGGAGAGGACAGGGTTTCCACAAGGAGAGCAACAGAACCAGAAAATTTGAACACAGGGAACTTCCCAGAGACTCTTACTCCAACCAAGGACTATTCAAAGAGATAACCCAGAACCCCTGCACAGATGTAGCCCAGGGTAGTTCTGAGTCCAATTTGGTTACATATTAATGTGAAGAGGGACTGCCTCTGACATAATTTGAGTGGCCTGCTCTTTGATCACCTCCCCCTGGGGGGGGAGCAGCCTTACCAGGCCATAGTAGAGGACAATGCAGCCACTTTTGATGTGAACTGATAGACTAAGATCAGAAAGGAGAGGAGAACCTCCCCTATCAGTGGACTTGGGAAGTAGCATGCATGCAGAGGGAGGAGGGAGGGTGGGATTGGGAGGGGAGGAGGGAGGGTGGGATTGGGAGGGAAGGAGGGAGGGGCTTATGGGGAGATGCAGAATGAATAAAGTGTAATTGATGAAAAAATAAAAAAGTAAAAAAGCTACTGTGTAGAAGAATAAAATACAATAACGAACCAACCCAAACAAACAAACAAACAAAAAAGATTTGATTGTGGTATGACTTCAAAATGGATTCATGACATCACAATTCTGTTATTACATCACATTAGTTTTTATGACTTCACAATGTTATTAGGACGTCACAATGGTATTAGGACATCACATTAGTATTATGACATCCGAATGCAATTATGATTTCACCATGGTATTATAACATCACAAAGTTATTATGATATCACAGTGCTATTATGACAACAAAAATTTAAGGTGTATGAACTAAAGAAAATTCAGACCAGGGATGGAGATGCAGATCGATCAGAGGTTAGGAGCATTGGTTACACTTACAGATGTCTTTCTTAAATTCCCAGCAACCACACACTGGCTCACGACAATCTATAATGAGATCTGGTGGCCATATTCGGCATGCAGGTAGAACACTGTATATACAGTATATTTACATATACAATAAATAAGTAAATAAATTGTTGGTAAAAGTTATTTTTGGATGTATACCGTTTACCCTTGTTCATTCAAAAGCTGATTTCTGTCTCCCACTCTCTGGTTTCTATCCTGAAATTACACTGTGATGCTTATTCTATGCATCACCTATATCAAGTTTGTGTAAACATGCCACCATTTGTTCTCTGTATTTTCAATAAAACAAGCAGCTACAATGCTGAGCAATGAAGAAGATAGGGTGGGACATCCTTGTCCATAAGGGCGGAAGAGGAATGAAGCAGGGGGAGAGGTGGAGAATCAGCAGGAGAGGTCTTGGAACCATGTGGAGAGATGGACTGTACCTAAGATATTACTAAAAGCACATAAAATGAGGGAAATCTGAATAGTAGGAATCTATGCAGTCTTAGAGATTTAGGGTGGAATAAATTTTGCACAGCATTGTGCTCTAGGTTAATTAAATAAATCCCAGTCTGTATGTCTGATTAGAGTATACATACAGCTGGTTTAGGAATAACAGCTGCTTCACTAAAAGATATTTCAATAGTAAATATTAATAACTATCAACAAATGGTACCCAAATAATCTAATTGTACAATAAATGGCCACTAATTAACCTAAGTATCCATATCCTTTAAATTATACTTTAACATAATTTGGTTGTGGGAATAGCTGGCAGTAATACAACCCCAATAACCCAAACTTAAAACCTAAAACCTCCCAGGTCAATTACTGTCTTTTTAAGAGAGACTCTTAAACAGGAGCAGGAGCAAAAGACAGACTATGTGGACAGACCTAAGACTTAACATAGCAAAACTGGCTGCTGCTACACTCTAACCAGAGGATACACAAGCATGGCCTCCTTAAAATGTGGCTGGCTGAGCTCAGCAGCCATGTCTGGAAAGAAAGGAAATGGAGGCAAACAGACCTCTCTACAGAACTTGGCCTAAAACTGCAATTTAAAAAATAGAAAAAAAAAAGCCATGGCAGAGAGTGTTTTAATCCACTTGGCTTTATTTTGTTTGTCATAGTCATGGATCTGTTTGCAATATATTTAATGATGGTGGCTCTTCTGGAGGAATTCTCCAAGCAATTGGAAGGAGAAAATGGGGAAAACAACCAAAGAATAGAATACTAAGTTACAGAAAACACTTTGAAAGGGCATTCTCCCCAATAAAAATTAGATTAATAATGGCTAAAATTCAAAGCTCTCTGGCTGCAAGATACTTGTCAGCTCTTTCTTGTAAGTGTGTACCAATTCACTAAAACATCAACTAAATTCCATAAAACAACCAACTGGGCTTTGCTTTTCACAGCATAACAACTGACCCAAAACTTATAATTTTCTTCTCTCCTTGCTTAATTTTCATTTAAATGTTTTGAGTTATAATTAAATTGATTTGAGAAAAAATATTGGAACAAATTGATGAAGGCATATGCCTTTAATCCCAACAGACACACACAAAAAGAAACAGGCAGAACTGTGAGTCCCTGAACATCCTAATTTACAAAATAAAACCCAGGATGGCAACTCCTGCAGTTTAGCCACTTGCAGAAATAGTCTAAGATTCAAAATGACAAATTTTTTCTTAAGGTTTCCATGTAAGTTCTTTTTTCTTAATGATAGCTGTTATGGCCTTACTGTTTTAAAGACTGAATTCACATCAATTTTAGGTTTATATGAGGAGAGATCATGTCACAGTGTTCTAGATATGCCAGCCAATATCAGAAAGTGGGACTTCCACCAAAGAAATGTTTCCAAAAGGCATTTTGGCTTAAGAAATATGTTCTGTTGGTTAATATAAGGACATAAAATTAGGCTTAGAAACAACCGTGCAAACTGCATGCTTGCCATTAAAAAAAAAACCTCTTTTAAATGCTGACTAAATTAACATGTCACACTGTTCCGGAAGCTTATCTTTTCAACATGAGATATTTTCACAGGGGATAAATATTTGTCATGCCTAATGCAAGATACACACAGGAGGCTTGCAGCTGGCAAAGTACATACCAGCCCAGTTAAGTATTAAAAACTCAAAAATTATACTTCAAAGGCAAAACTGTCCTTCCCATATCAAAATGGGCAAAAACAAATGTCAAAACAAAAGTACAAGATGCCTAACCCTAAACCTAACACTTAATCCTAACTGTCACCGTTACCCTAAACCTAACCCTATGTTATGCTGGCCTCACAATGAGATAGTGATGTCACAATATAATTATGATAGCACATGGAATTTTGACATCCCAATGGCATTATGACCTAAAAATACTATTACATCATCACAATGCACTTATCACATAACAATGATATTATGATATCACAATGGCATTATGACCTGAAAAGTCTATTATGACATCACAATGGTCTGACATCTCAATGATATTATGACATCATACTGCTACAATGACATCACCATGGTATTATGATGTCATAATGGAATTATCACATCACAATAGTATGACATACAAATAATATTATAACATCACAATGGTATCATGATATCATAATTGTATTATGATATAATTTTTCTGTTTTGTGTCATGATATCCCAATGACATTATGACATCCAAATGCTATAACATCATAATACTATTATGACATCACAATGCTATTATGTCTTCACAATGATATGACATCACAATGGTATTATGATATCACAATGTCATAATCGCCTCACAATGCTATTACATCACAGTGCTATGACAACACAATGCTATAATGACATCACAATGCTAATATGACATCAAAATGCTATTATGACTGCACAATGGTATTTTGACTTCACAATGATATTATGATGTTACAATGCTATTATGACATCATAATGGCAATATGACATCACAACTTTATTATGACATCTCAAGATTTTTATTTCCTCACAATCCTTTCATGACATCTCAGGGCTGTTATGACACTGGTATTATGACATCACAATGATGTCATGACATCCCAATGGTATTATGACACACCAATGGAATTATAACATTACAATGTGATTATGACATTACAATGGTATTTCGACATCACACTGGTGTTATGATATTGCAATGATATTATGACACACCAATGGTATTATAATATCACAATGCTATTATGACTTCACAATGTTATTATGACATCACAAAGCTATTATAGCTTCACAATGATATGACATTGCTATGGTGTTATGATATCACAATCATATAATATCTTCACAATGGTATCTTGTAGGTGATGATTATTATACTATTGGTTTATGTTTTATTAATGCTTGCTCTTACTCCCAGACAGCTGAATAACCAATTCACCACACAGAGACTAGCTTTATTTAGTTCACTTAGAACACAATGCTGGTCAATAAGTACTCCCTTCTAAAACTTCAAGCCCTCATAGTTTCCTCATAGTTACCCATTATACTTGCTTTTAGTGAAGTGTTAGGTCTGGTTCATTCTTTTCATGCTGTTCCAAGATCTCTCCTCCTGCTCTGCTCTCCAAGCTCTTCTCCCTCGCCTTTTCTCCTCCCACTCATTTCCTGCCCTCTGGCTCCTCTCTTCCCTCAATATAGTGGCTAGTTACTTTATTCTGTCCTGTTTACACAAAGTTGAGACAGTTGCTTATAATAAGTATCACAATGCAATATCCGGATTGAAACCAGAGAATGAGGGGATAGAAATCAGCATTTGAATGAATGAGGGTAAGGTGTATACATTTCAAAAGAACATTATAACAACAATGGTATTACAACATCACAATGCTATGATGACATCACAATATTATTATGATATCATAATGGGGTTATGACCTCAATATGCTATTAGGACATCACATTGATATTATGACATGAAAATGCTATTATGACATCACAATGGTATTATTAATTCACAATGCTATTATGACTTAACAAAGGTATTATAAGATCGCAATGCTACTATGACATCCCATTGATAATATGACATCACAAGTATATTATGTCATTATAACTTTATTATGGCATCTTAATTGTATTATCTCATCACAATTTTGTCATGACATCTCATTGCTATTGTGACATAACTATGGTATTATGACATAACAATGTTGTCATGATAGTCCAATGCTATTATGACTTCAATATTCAAGTAGGACTTCAAATTGTCATCATATCACAATGAAATTTTCATCTAACAGTTTCATTATGACTTCAAAATGCAATTATGATGTCATAATTATTTTCTGACATCTCAATGATATTATAATATCACAATTGTATTATGACATCACAATTCTACTATGATCTCAAAATGATATGACTTCAAAATAGTATTATGACATAAATGGGGTATGATATCACATTGGATTTTTGATATCTAAATGTTATTATGACTACACAGTCATATGACTTCAAAATGCTATTAGAACATCACAATGGTATTATGACATCACAAAGCAATGATGACATCACAAAGCTATTATGACATCAAAATTCATCATGACATCCCAATGATATTATGACATCATAATAGTATTATCATTCACAATGATTTTATGATATTACCATGCTATTAAGACATCACAGTGCCATTATGAGATGATTGTGGAATGGCATCACAATGGAATTTTGACATCAAAATGCTATTATGAATTCACAATGCTGTTATAGCATCATATATTATAGTGACATCACAATGCTATTACGACATGATTGTTTTATGATATCACAATTGAATTATGACTTTACAATGCTATTATGACTATGTAATATTAGAACATCTCAATGCTATGATGATATCACAATGCTATTATGACCTCAAAATGGTATTATTATGACAATGGTATGACACCTAAATATTATTATGACATCACAATGATATGACCTCACAATGCTATTGTGAAATCACAATGGTGTATGATATCACAGTGATATGACATCTAAATGCTATTATGAATTTACAATGACATTACATTAAAATACATTAGGACATCTCAAAGCTATTTTGACATCCCAATGCAATTATGACATCACAATACTCTGATGACAACACAATGCTATTATTCTATCAAAATGGTTTTATGATTTCACAATGCTACTATGACATATACTGCTATTATGTCCTCACAATGCTATTTGGACATCACAATGCTATTTGGATATAAAAATGCAAGTATAGCATCAAAATGTTTTTATAGAATTTTGACATCACAAGGCTTTTATGATATCACCATGCTATTATAACATCACGATTCTATTATCACATCACAATTGCATTATTACTTCATAATGCTATTATGACATCTCAATGTTATGATATAACTATGCTTTTATCATATCACAATGCTATTATGACATGATTGTGGTATGACATCATAATGGAATTTTGATATCACAATGCTTTTATATCACCATGCTTTTATGACATCACAATTCAAAGATTATATCATATGGTATAATTTCACAATGGAATTATGACATCACAATGGTATAATGACTTCACTATGTTATTTATCATCACAATGCTGTTATGGTATCACAATGGTGTTATGACTTCACAATGCTATTATGACATTTCGAATGGTATTATTACAACACAGGGGTAGGACATCCAAATGGTATTATTACATCCCCATTGTATTATGACATCAAATTGTGTTATGATTTCACAATTGTATGCTGAATTCACAATGGTATTATATCACAAAGTTATGATGATATCACATACTATATTTTATCAAGATTCTATGATTATATCACAGTGTTCTTATGTCATCAAAATAGTACTACAACATCACAATACTATGATGATATCATAATGCTTTTATGACATCAAAATGGTATTATGATGTCACATGGACTTATGACATGTCAATAGTATGACATTACTATGATATGATGACTTCACTTTAATATTATGACAGCACAGTAGTATTATGATATCATCATACTTTTATGATATCACAATGATGACTTCAAAATGGTATTATAACATCACAATGATATGACATTGCAAATAATTTAGGACATCATACTGTTAGTATGACATCACAATAGTATAATTACATCACATTAATATCATGACATCCACTATTTTTATTATTTCACAGTGGTATGATGATATCAAAATGATATTATGATTTCACCATGGTATTATAATATCACAAAGTTATTATGATATGACTATGCTATTAGGACACCAAAAATTCAAGTAATATGAACTAAAGAAAATTGGGGCTGAAGATGCGGCTTAGAATTTAAGAGCATTGGTTACTCTTACAGAAGTCCTTCTTGAATTCCCAGCAACCACAAGGTGGCTCACTTCCATATATAATGAGATCTGGTGCCCTCTTTCAGTATGCAGGCAGAACAGTATTTTATATACATATATAAATTATATATATATATATATATATATATATATATATATATATATAATTGTTGGTACAAAATTTGTTTGGAATGTATACATTTTATGCTTTTTCATTCAAATGCTGATATCTGTCCCCCACTCTCTGGTTTCAATCCGGAAATTACATTGTGATGCTTATTCTATGCATCACCTGTCTTAAGTTTGTATAAACATGCCACCATTTGTCCTCTCTATTTTTAATAAAACAACCAGCTACAGCTCTGAGCAATGGAGAGGATAAGGTGGGTCATCCTGATCCATAGCAGGAGGAGAAAAGGTTGAGAATCAGGAGAAGAGGTCTTGGAACCATGTGGAGAGATGGACCCTATGTAAGATATGAAAAAGCACTAAAGCACATATGATGAGTGAAATCTGAATGGTAGGAATGTATGTGGTCTTTGAGGTTTAGGATGAAATAACTATCTCCCAGCAGTATGCTCTAGGTTAATTAAATAAATCTTAGTCTCTGTGTTGTGATTGGGGTAAACAGCTGGTTTAGGATTAACTGCTGCTTAACTAAAAGATATTTCAATAGTAAATATTAATAACTATCAACAAATGGCACCCAGCTAATCTAACTGTACAATAAATGGCCACCAACTAATCTAAGTATTCACACTCTTTAAATCATACTTTAACATAATTTGGTGGGGGGAATAAGTTTATAGTAATACAGCCCCAATAACTAGAACTTAAAACCTAAAAACTCCCAGATAAATTACTGTCTTTTTAAAAGACAGTCTTAAACATGGCCAGGAGAAAAAGATAGTCAATTGTGGACAGACCTGAGACTTAACATAACAAAACTGGCTGCTGCTACAGTCTAACAGAAGGATACACAAGCATGGCTTCTTAACATATGGCTGGGTCAGCTCTACTAAACTCAGCAGCCATGTCTGGGAAGAAAGGAAATGGAGGCACACAGACCTCTCTACAGAACTTGGCCTAAAACTGCAATTAAAAAAATTAAAAAAAAAAATATGCCATGGCAGAGAGTGTTTTAATTCACTTTGGATTTATTTTGTTTGTCATAGTCATGAATCTGTTTGCAATATATTTAATGGTGGTGGCTCTTCTGGAGGAATTTCTCCAAGAAGGTGGAAAGAGAAAATGGGGAAAACAACCAAGGAATGGAATACTAAGTTATAGAAAATAGAAAGGGCATTCTCCCTAATAAAAATTAGATTAATAATGTTTAAAATTCAAAGCTCTCTGGCTGCAAGATACTGGTCAGCTCTTTCTGGTAAGGGTCCACCAATTCACTAAAACATCAACTAAATTCCAAAAAACAACCAACTGGGCTTTGTTTGTTACAGCATAATAACTGACATCAAACTTAAAGGCTTCTCATCTCTGCTTATTTTTTTCATTTAAAGGCTTTGAGATACAATTATATTGATTTGAGAAAAAATACTTGAACAAGTTGATGAAGGCACATTCCTTTAAACCCAACACAAATTAAAAAGAAACAGGCCAGTCTGTGAATTCCTGGTCAGCCTAATGGTATTATGTCATCACAATTGTGTCATGACCTCTCAATGCTATTATGACATTACAATGATATGACATCACAATGGTGTCATGATATCCTGCCACGGACCAGCCCAGTCAGGTTCCCTGCGTCCTCGGGAGAATCAGAGTTTTGGATATCAGGAAGGCACAGTTTCAGGCGAGTTGACAGAGACAACACCGAGATAGTTTTGACTCTGCTGAAATTTTACTGAAGTCAGGCTAATAATTTTATAGTGATTTCATTAGGAAGCACCTTAAAGTTGGCATGCTTTCCAAAACATTCAAACTTTTACCAAGGATACAAAGTTTGTTTTAACTCGAAAGTGCAGCTAAATATAAAGCAAAGCCCACAAGAAATCTTGGCCTAGAAACTTTCTGATCAATGCAAACAAAAAACAAAAACCTCAAACTGTGGTTTCATTATCACTGACTAGAGAAGGGGAAAGTTAGGTGCTGTAATAGTCCTCTGAGCCAAGTCAAATACCTGCCAAAATATTTTTCTACATTAAAGGCTAAATACACCTTGGTCAACCATCATCCCATGTGTCTTGCTAAAGATTTATAATCTTTCTTAGAAACAAGTCGCTAAAGGGAGGCATGCTTAAGCCTGCTCTACTTGCTTATGCTATTTTTTCCTAAAAGAGAGCCTATTATTTCTTTTTCTATTCTTATAATGTTTTCTGATACTAAATCTGATTCATTACTCATTTTTCTTTTACTCTATTTTTGCTAAAGCTTCTAATAATCTATCAAAAATATATTTTCTTAAGTAGTTAATTGTGCTGTTCCAAAAATCACAAAGAAAAAACAAAAGGCTCATTAATTCAATCCTTCATCTGAGAAAGCAGAATTTTCAGAGTATGTCTTTTTGGTGTAGATGGCAGGGAGAATATCCAGTGACTTCCAGGGATTGGATTCCCGTAGGAAAAGTGTCTCTTCATCTTAGCAGCATAATTTTCTGCTTATATAGCACATTTTTATGCTCACATAGACTCTGGAGTTAGTGTGGCAATATCCCAATGGTATTATGATGCACCAATTGCATTTTGACCTTACAATGGTACTATGACATAAAAAATGGTATTTCAACACGTTTGTGGTATGTAATCACAATAGAATTTTGATGTCACAATGACATTTTGACCTCAAAATGCTTTTATGTAATCACAATGGTCTAGCATCTCAATGCTATTTTGACATCACAGTTATAGGACATCACAAAGGTGTTATGACATCACAAAAGTATTATGACATCACAAAGGCATCATGACATCAAAATGCAATTATAACATCAAAATGCAATTATAACATCACAATGGTATGATGTTACAATTTTTTATGTCATCTCAATGGTATTATGTCATAACAATAGTGTCATGACATTTCATTGCTTTTATTGCATCACAATATTATTAGAAAATATGAACGTGTCATGATATCCTAATGGAAATATGACATCACAAAGCTATTTCGACATGACTGTGGGATAAAATTACAAAGGAATTATGTCACAATGGCATTATGACCTCAAAATACTATTATGACATCTCACTCTTATTATGATATCATGGTGTTGTTATGACTTCACAATGATATAATGACATCAAAATGCTATTTTGACATCAAATTAATATGGCATTCCATTACAGTTATGACACCACAATAGTATTGTGACATTCACAATGTTATTACGAGATCACAATACTCTTATGACATCACAATGGTATGACAAATAATATATTTCAATGCTTTATGACATCATAAATACAAGACATCACAAAGGTGTTATGACATCACAATAGTATTATGATATCACAATGGTTTATGTCATCAAAATTCTATTGTTACATCAAAATACTGTTACGATGTCATAATGGTATTATGACATGACAATGGTATTATGACATCACAATAGCATTATGACATCAAAATGATATTATGATATAATAATGCTGTTATAACATCACAATAGTATTAGGACATCACAATGCTATGTTGATATCACAATAGTATTAAGATTTCAAAATGGTATTATGACCTTACCATGCTATTGAGACATCACAGAGGTATTACAGCATGATTGTGCTAAGACATCACATTGGAATTTTGACAACAAATGCTATTATGACTTCACAACAGTATTATGACAGCACAATGATATGATGACATCAAAATGGGATTATGCTATCACAATGGCATTATTACATCAAAATTCATCCTGACAACCCAATGCTATTCTGATGTCACAATGATAATACTACATGATTGTTTTATAATATCACAAAGGCATTTTGACATCACTATGATATTATGACATCACAAATTATTATGATATCACAATGCTATTATGACATTACAATGCTGTTATTACATCACAATGCTATGATGAAATTTTAAAGCTATTAAGACTTCGTAATGTTGCTATAACATAACAATGCTATGATTTTATCATAATGCATTGATGAAATCACAAAAGCATTATCACATCAAAATGGTATTATGACATTACAATGATATGACATCACAAATCTATAATGAGATCACAATGGTGTTATGAGTTCACAATGCTATGATGCACTTACAATGATATTATGAATTCATAATGCTATTATGATATCTAATGCTATTAGGACATCACAATGCTATGATGACTTCACAATGCTATTATGCTATCATAATAGTGTTATGACATCACAAATCTATTATGACGTTACAATGATATTATGGCATTTTTGACATCAAGATTCACATGATATACCAATGGTATTATGACATTAGAACTTTTTCATATCATTACAATTCTATTATTGCATAAAAATGCTATTATGACTTCACAACCAGATGACTACACAATGGTATTAGGACATCACAAAGCAATTATGACATAACATTGAGCTTATGTCTTCAATATGCTATTATGATATCACAATGCTAATATGATATCACAATGGTGTATAGACAACACAACGGTATTATGACATCTCAAAGCTCTTATGACATCACAATGTTATTTTGAAATCATAAAGGTATTATTACATCACAAAGCTATTATGAATTCAAACATGCATTATGACATTACAATGGTATCACATTAAAATGGTGTGAAATCTCAATGCTATTATGATATGATAATGCTATTATTACCTCAAATATGATGACCTTGAATGCTATTATGCGATCCCAATTGAATTATGACATCACAATGCTATTACAACATCACAATTGTGTTATAACTTCACAGTTCTATTATCACTTCCCAGTATTCTGGGAAGTGATGACAACAGTAAGTTATTGTGATATCACAATGGTTTTGTTACAACAAAATTCATCATGACATCACAATGCTATTATGTTAGCACAATGCTTTTTAGACATGATTGTGGTATGACATCACAATGGAGTGTTGATGTCACAAAAGAATTATAACATCACAAGGGTATTATGATATCACATTGGTACTATGACATCACAATAGTATTAGGATATCACAATGTTATGATTACTTCAAAATGTAATTATGACATCACAATGGTATTATAACATCACAAAAGTATTAGGATATAACCAAACTATGATGGCTTCAAAAAATTGTCATTACATCCCAAAGGTATTGAGATCCCTATATCATCATGATATCTTTATTCTATTAGGACATCACAATGCTATGATGGCATCTGAATGCAATTATGCTATCAAAATGGTGTTATGATTTCACAATGATTTTATGACATCACAAGGCCATTATTATATCACAATGGCATTATGACATCAAACTTCATCATTCCATCCAATTGTTCTTAGGACATCACAATGTTATTACAACATGCTTGTGGTATGACATTGCAATGGAATTATGACATTAAAATGCTATTATGACATCACAACGGTATGGCTTTACAATGATATTAGGACATCTCAATGCTATTATGACATTACAATGCTCTTTTGTCATCACAATTTTATTATGACATCACAATGATATTATGACATCACCATGGTATTATGATTTTGAAATGGTGTTACTACAGGATAGTAGTATGAGAGCACAATAGAATTTTGACATCAAAAAGCTATTATGACTTCATTACAGTAAGACTTTGCAATGATATTAGGACATCCAATGCTATGATCACATCACAATGCTTTTATGACATCAGTTGTATCCTGACATCAAATTCATATGATATCCGAATGCTTTTATGATATAACAGTGGGTAGGTGCTGATTGCTTGAGAGGGTTAATAATGTAATGAAACAGTAAGAGTTTCTGGAGCCAGTTATTAAAAGATCCAAGTGGGCAGCCTGATTGAGAGAAATGCTGAGCAGCCCTACATGCCTCAATCTGGGCAGCTGAAAGCACACATACCAGAGATGACAGTTCCTGTGTCCAAGATTGTTAGTTCAGTTAATCTGTCACATATTTCTTTCAAGTGCTCATTGATAAAGTCCCATGTCCTTGACATGTCAGTTTCCCATTAACACAGATTTCATTATTATTCATTAAATTCTCAGTCAGTGAATTACTTACTGGGAAAATATTCCCTGAGCAAGGGAAATCTTTGAACAAAAAGTGTTTAATTAGTAGCTTGCTTATATTTTTACCGAAATATATATTTTACATGATGTCACATCAGCAAACATACAACTTGTTATAGTCCTTCAGCAGAACTGAGAGGTATTCCTTCTGAACCACCAGCACCAGGCAGAGAGGGGGAGACTGAGAGAGACAGAGAGATAAAGAGCTAGAGAGACAGATTCAGAAATAGAGAGATGGAGACCAACAGAAACAAAAATATAAAGTGAAAGAGACAGAGAGGCATTCTGTCTGTTCACTTACATTGGCATATCAACCTCAAAGCACATCTTCCTAGTGACTTATGGGCTAAAAAAGAACATAGTTATCCTGATAGTTTGTCATTCAATACAATGATTAAAGTCCTAGCAACTAGCAAGGACTAAAGATCAGGACTGACAATTTCCTTTGAGGAAATTGTAGAATATTTCCAAAAGAGGGTATTATTCAGAAAAGAAAATAAGATCATGATATTTTTAAGGCAAAAAAAATGGAACCAGAAAAAATCATTCTGGGTAAAGTAACTAAAAGGCAGAAAGACAAATATGGTATATATTCACTTGTCAGGAGATTTTCTAATAGTGGAGGATAAAGTTCAAATAGGCCATCTAATTGTGACCAAACAGTCTTCTACTAGGGAGATTGGGTGGAGTCAATTGAGCTGTTGGGCAAGGGCATCCTACAGAAATTTTCAAGCAACCCAGGCTGTTGTTATTAAATTATGCTGGTCTTTGTTCTCAACTGATTGATAGTTGCCATGTTCTTGCAACCACAGAGATGCTTTCTTCTGCATCAAATCAAATAATATACAGAGACCCACAGTCAGATATTATGCAGAGAGAGACCTTAAAACAACTAGCTCTAGATGGGATTTGCCTATGAAATTCTCCCTACCTTCAGAGATCTCGGAAGCCTACAGGAGAAGAGGCATAAAGAATGTCCTAAGTAGAGTAATTTGAGGACACAAGCAGAACTGCCTTGATAATCAGGCCGCATAGGAAGATGATGCTGCCAGCCTTGATGAGATCTGGTAAGGCAGGGTCAGATAAAAGGGGAGGAGGACATCCCCTATCAGGGAACTAGAGAAAGGGCATGGGGTAGAAGAAGGAGGGTGGTTGGGCTTGCAAGGAGAAAAGGGAAGGCAATAGAGGGGGTACAATGTAAACAAATTGTAATGAATAATTATGTAAGAGATACTGCAATCAAGGTGATGAAGGATAGAGCTACTTCAGGAGTGATGGCTTCTTCTTTGAGGTACTGCCCGGGAGTTGCAAGGATGAGCTCAGTTTTCTTTTCTTTTCTTTTTCTTTTTGTATTTTATTAAAAACATTAAGTGCTTGGAATGTGAGGCAATCAACAAATAATTCTAAATATTAATTTTTTTGGTTTCTATTCCTGAATTTTATTTTTTCTTATCAGTTACATTTTATTAACTCTGTATCCCAGCTGTGTCCTGCTCCCTCATTCCCTCCCAGACCCTCCCTCCCTCCCTCATCTCCACTGTACCCCTTTCTAAGTCCACTGATAAGGGGGTGACCTCCTCCCATTCATCTGATCCGGTTTTATCAGGTATCTTTAGGACTAGCTGTAAAGCCCTCCTCTGTAGCCTAACAGGACTGCTCCTCCCTTGGGGGTTGGGGACGCCAAAGAGACAGTCATTGAGTTCCTGTTAGAAATAATCCTTGTTCCCCTCACTTTGGGAAACCAATCGGTTACTGAGCTACTACAGGCTATATCTGATCAGAGGTTCTAGGTTATATCCATACATGGTCTTTGGTTGAATGTCAGTCTCAGAAAAGAACCTGTGCCCAGATATATTTGGTCCTTGTGGAGCTCGTATCCTTTCCCCATCAGACTAACTCCCCTTCTTTCTTATGATTCCCTGTACTCTGCCAAGCCTTTGGTCATGAGTCTTTGTTTTGAAAATACTGCTAGTTAGAGTCTTTCAGATGCGCACAGTAGACTCCTGTCATATGTTCAATGCACATTCCATCTGTCTTTCTAAATGAGGATTAATCATCTTACCCCATGTCCGCTCTCTTGATTATCTTTTTTAGGTGTATAGATTTCATAATGTTTATCATAACTAATAGGTCTATATAAGTGAGTATATACCCTGTTTGTCTTTCTCCTTCTGGGATATTTCACTCTGAATGATCTTTTCTAGATCCTACCATTTGCCTGCAAATTTCACGATTTCCTCCTTTTTGATTGTTGAGTAGTGTTCCATTGTGTAAAAATACCACAATTTCTGTACCCATTCCTCCATTGAAGGACATTTGGGTTGTTTCCAGGTTCTGGCTATTACAAATAAAGCTGCCATAAACATGGTTGAGCAAGTATCCCAATTGCATACTTAAGCAAATTTTGGGTATATACCTAGGAGTGGTATAGCTGGGTCTTGAGGAAGCACTATTCCTAATTGTCTGAGAAAGCACCAGATATTTTTCGAAAGTGATTGTACCAGTTTACATTCCCACCAGCAGTAGAGGAGGGTACCCCTTTCTTCGCATCCTCTATAGCATGTGTTGTCACTTGAGTTTTTCATTGTGGCCATTCTGATAGCTGTAAGGTGATATCTCAGGGTTTTTTTGATTTGCATTTTCCTAATGGCTAATGAGGTTGAGCATTTCTTTAAGTGTTTCTCTGCCATTCGATATTCCTCTGTTGAGAATTCTCTGTTTAGCTCTGTTCCCCATTTTTTAATTGGGTTACTTGGTTCGATGCTTTTCAGCTTCTTTAGTTCTTTGTATATACTGGATATTAGTCCTCTGTCAGATAAAGGGTTAGTGAAGATTCTTTCCCAATCTGTAGTCAGTCATTTTGTTTTGATGACGGTGTCCTTTGCTTTACAGAAGCTTTTCAGTTTCATGAGGACCCATTTATTGATTGTTGCTCTTAGAGCCTGTGCTGTTGGTGTTCTGTTCAGGAAGTTGTCTCCTGTGCCAATGAGTTCTAGGCTGTTCCCCACTTTTTCTTCTAACAGATTTAGAGTACCTAGTTTTATGCTGAGGTCTTTGATCCACTTGGACTTTAGTTTTGTGCAGGGTGATAGATATAGGTCTATTTTCATTTTTCTGCATGTGGACATCCAGTTGGACCAGCACCATTTGTTGAAGATGCTGTCATTTTTCCATTTAATGGATTTGGCTTCTTTGTAAAATCCGAATATTCCTAGGTATGTGGGTTTATTTCTGGGTCTTCTATGTGGTTCCATTGATCCTCCTTTCTGTTTTCATGCTAATACCATGCAGTTTTTATTACTATTGCTCTGTAGTACAACTTGAGATCAGGGATGGAGATGCCTCCAGATGATCTGTTGTTGTAAAGGATTGTTTTGGAGATTCTGGGTTTTTGTTTGTCCAGATGAAGCTCAGATTCTTTTTTTCAAGGTCTGTAATGAATTGTGTTGGTATTTTGATGGGAATTGCATTGAGTCTGTAGATTGATTTTGGCAGGATGGCCATTTTCACAATGTTAATCCTACCAATCCATGAGCACAGGAGATCTTTCTATCTTCTAATATCTTATTCAATTTCTTTCTTCAGAGACTTGAAGTTTTTCTCAAACATGCCTTTCACTTGCTTGGTTAATGTCACCCCAAGGTACTTTATGTTATTAGTGGCTATTGTGAAGGGTGTTGTTTCTCTAATTTCTTTCTCATCCCTATTTTCTTTGGTATACAGGAGGGCTTCTGATTTTTTTGAGTTGATTTTGTATCCTGCCACTTTGCTGAAGGTGTTTAACAGCTGAAGGATTTCTCTGGTTGAGTTTTTGGGGTTGTTCATGTTTACTATCATATCATCTGTAAATAGTGACACTTATACCTCTTCTTTTCCAATTTGTATCCCCTTGATCTCCTTTAGTTGTCTTATTGCTCTGGCTAGGACTTCAAGTACTATGTTGAAGAGGTATGGAGAGTGTGGGCAGCCTTGTCTTGTCCCTGTTTTCAGTGGGATTCATTTAAGTTTTTCTCCATTGAGTTTTATGTTGGCTATAGGCTTGCTGTATGTTGCCTTTACTATGTTTAGATATGTGCCTTGTATCCCTGATCTCTCCAAGACTTTAAACATGAATGGGTTTTGGACTTTGTCAAATGCTTTTTCAGCATCTAAAGGGATGATCATGTGGTTTTTCTCCTTCATTTTGTTTATGTGGTGGATTACATTGATGGATTTCCATACGTTGAACCACCCTTGCATGCCTGGGATAAAGCCTAATTGGTCATGGTGGATGATATCTTTGATGTATTCTTGGATTCGGTTTGCAAGTATTTTATTGAGTATTTTTGCATCAATGTTCATAAGAGAGATAGGTCTGAAGTTCTCTTTTTTTTTGTTGGGTCTTTGTGTGGTTTATGTATCAGGGTGACTTTTGCTTCATAGAATGAGTTTTGTAATGTACCTTCTGTTTTTATTTTATGGAATAGTTTGTGGAAAATTGCTGATAGTGTTTCTTTGAGGGTCTGGTAGAATTCCTGCTGAATCAATCTGGCCCAGGGCTTTTTTTTTTTTTTTTTTTTGGAAGAGAGACTGTGAATGACTGCTTCAATATCCATGGGGGAATATAGGGCTATTCAGTCTTTCTACCTGATCTTGACTTAATGTTGGAAGATGGAATCTATCAAGAAAATTGTCCATTTCATTTAGGTTTTCAAATTTTGTGGCATATAGGCTTTTGTAGTATGACCTAATGATTGTTTGAATTTCCTCAGTGTCTGTAGTTATGTCACTCTTTCCATCTCTGATTTTGTTGATTTGGATATATTCTCTCTGCTTTTTAGTTAGTTTGGCTAAGGGTTTGTCTATCTTGTTGATTTTCTCAAGGAACCAGCTTTTTGTTTCATTGATTCTTTAAATAGTTTTATTTGTTTCTAATTGATTGATTTCAGCCCCGAGTTTGATTATTTCCAGCTGTCTGCTCATCTTGGGTATGTCTGCTTCTTTTTTTTTTCTAGGGTTTTCAGAAAAACCATTAAGTTTTTCTGGGCCATTAAGTTCTTTGTATGTGATGTTTCGAATTTCTTCTTGCAGGCACGTAGTGCTATAAATTTTCCCCTGAGCACTGCTTTCAATGTGTCTGATAAATTTGATTATGTTGTGCTTCATTTTCATTGAATTCTAGGAAGTCTTTAATTTCTTTCTTTATTTCTTCTTTAACCCAGCTGTCATTGAGTAACAAGTTGTTCAGTTTCCATGTGCGTGGCAGCTTTTTGTTATTTTTGTTGTTGTTGAGGTCCAGCTTTAGTCCATGGTGGTCAGATAGAATACAAGGGATTATTTCAATCTTTTTGTATCTGTTGAGTCTTGCTTTATGACCAAATATATGGTCTATTTTGGAGAAGGTTCCATGTGGTGCTGAAAAGAATGTATACTCTTTTCAGTTTGGATGAAAAGATCTGTAGACATCTATTAGGTCCATTTGATTTAGGGTTTCTGTAAGTGTTTTTATTGCCCTATTTGTTTTCTGTCTAGTTGATCTGTCCCTTGGTGAGAGTGGAGTGTTGAAGTCTCCCACTATTAGGGTAGTAGGATCAATGTGTGATTTAAGCTTTAATATTGTTTCATTTATGAATGTAGGTGCTCTTGTATTTGGGGCATAGATATTCAAACTTGTGCTGTCCTCTTGGTGGAATTTTCCTTTGATGAGAATATAGTGGCCCTCCCTCTCTTTTTTTATTAACTTGGGTTGAAAGTCTATTTTATTAGATATTACGATGGCTACTCCAGCTTGTTTTCCGGAACCATTTGCTTGTAAAACATTTTTCTAGCCCTTCACTCTGAGGTAGTGTTTATCTTTGTTGCATAGGTTTGTTTCTTGGATGCACCAGAATATTGGATCCTGTTTCCCCAACCATTCTGTTAGTCTGTGTCTTTTTATTGGGGAGTTGAGTCTGTTGATGTTGATAGAAACTAGTGACCAACAATTGTTGCTTACTTTAGATGTGGGGTTGGTGGTGTCACTGAGTTTCATTGCTTTTATTCTTTTGGGTTTTGTTGTTGTTGTTGTGTAGTTATCTATTTCCTCTGTTTCCTTAGATGTAGTTGTTTTCTTTGGTTTGGAGTTTCCCTTCTAGTATCTTCTGTAGAGCTGGGTTACTATGAAGAGATTCTTTCTTCCATCTCTTGTATTCTGTTGGTGATGATTACCTTTGTATTTCCTGATCTTTCCTCTATGTTCTCCAGCTCCTAGTTTTTCTCTATTTGTGTTTTCTTTATTGATTCTATTTCTGTTTTCATGTCTTGCACCATTTCCTTCATCTGAGTGTGGAGTCCTGCTTTCAATGACAGCTTCTATATTTTTGTCTGTTTCCTCTCTGTGTATCACTAATTGTGCCTCTACTTCTTTGGGTATAATTGCCTGTAATTCTATGAGAGCTTTGTTTATTCTTCTTTATTTGCCTTCATTTGTGTGGACATTTCTTTGAGAGCTTTGTCCATTTCTTTTTTGTTTGCCTCAATTTTCGTGGTCATTTCTCCGAGAGCATGATTTGTTTCCTCTTGGTTAGTCTCGATTTCTTTGGCTATTTCTCTGAGGGCTTTGTTCATTTCATTTTTATGGGCCTCTAATAGCTGGATAAACATAGTTTTGAGGTCGTTTTCTTGTTTATCTAGTGAATTGAAGTGTCAGGTTTTTTTTTGTGGGGTTGCTGGTGAGGTCATTATGTCCTGATTTTTGTTTTGAGTGTACTTACATCTGCCTCTAGCCATCTGGTTATTTATAATCCTTACTGTTTGTTCCTTGAGATTGTAGTTCAGGCTCTCATCATCTCTTTCTGTTTTTTGGACTGTTTTTTCAGGAAGATGAGAGAGATTCACTGGTTTGGGAGTGTGCACTGTGGTTTCAGTTTTGCCTAAATAAGGCAAGGTTATGGCAGTGTTTGGGAGAGTGCTCTCCTGCTTCTCAGACACAGTGTTCTCTCAGCGCTGCCATCTTGCCACCCCCTCAGCTCAGTTTTCTTTAAGGGACATGGCAGTGAAACTCTGATCATGTTCCAATGAGTATATGAACAACACATACTTCAACTGACGAATTTTAAAGAAAAACAATATTCTGACATTTTAAAAATTTTATTAATTACACTTTATTTACTTTATTTATCCCCCCAATAAAGCTCTCCCTTCTCCCCTCCTAATCCCACCTTCAACCCCCCTCCATAACATATAATCTGCCATGAAACATATTTTAGAATTGGCCAATAGAGACTGTGATGTATTTACTAGTCTCAGGAGATGTTTTTGATCCTTTGACTCTGTGCTAAAGTGGGGACTGACATGTGCAGGCCTGGCAGGTAGAACTTTTCGCCTGTGCCTACCTTCCTTATGTGTTACAGATCCTTTTTAAACAACTTCAAAGCATGCAAGTAAAATTGCATGAATTTAAATTAACGGTCTCTAATGACCCCATTTGATATGGAAGTAAATCAATGACTTATGAGAGTAAAATTGTGGTCTTTCCAACTTACAACAGAGGCTCATATAAATCATATCTGAGAGCTTGATGATGAGTAAAGAAAAATGCACATTTTTGCCAACATAAGACAAGCTCTCCATAAAACAAAGAAGGGGGAACTGAAGGAGTCTGGTAATTGAAACTCTGCCTCATAGCCATGGCAGATGCGGGTCTTATCTAAATTCCATGTGTCAGAGACAGTCCTTGATGGTCTCTGCAAACTGTGTTCTGAGCCTAAGAAGTAGATAGCAAGATCCCTGCAACCTTGGAAACCAGAGAGCAAACTTTGTGTACCCTTGAGTGACTTCCTGGATGCCTTTCCAGGTGGAACAAATCTGTTGCTACTGTAAATTTTTTTTTGCATTTACCCTTTGCTTTATAAGTGTTGTTTGTTCCTCCAATAAATTGACTTGATCAGGAATCTGTGTTGTCTCCATTCTTCATGTCTCTGTCCCCCCAATTATACTCCCTCTTTCAGGTGGCCCCTGTTAGAATAGCTCAAAGGACTGTCAGGTAACCTACTCTTTTCCATGCTCTTAAACAATGAATAACACACCCTGCATCCTATTATATCAATAAGAATGTGAAGGTACATTTAGTCAGTACATCAGTAACTGCTCAGTTCAAAGTCAAAACCTAGGAAATTTCAGTTCCAAGACCACAGTAGGAGACCACCTTGTCATTTGGTACCTTTCCCTTTATCCCATAACACTTTGAAGCTGCCCTACCTAGGAAGCTGTCCAATTAAATAAACATTAAAGATTCAATTCCTATCTGACATTGACACAGAGGTAAACAGGAGTAAATGTGTGGGATCTGGAGAAAGGGATGGGATAAAGGCTTGTTGGGTTTCAGAAGAGTCAAGTTTGCACACTATCAGAGATACTGGACACTGAGGAAAGTTTGTTTACTCATCTACAAGGAAACCCCAAGATTCTCTCAGGTACTAATTGGCTGAGAGGGAGAATGATGCTATGCAAAATGTAAAATCCAGTAAGAGTTTCAGGAGCCAGTTAGTAAAAGGGCCAAGTTGACATTCTGCTTGAGAGAAAGGCAGAACACCCATACATACCTCAATCTGGGAAGCTGAAAGCCCACAACTGAGAGATGTCAGTTCCTGTGTCCAAAAATCTTAGTTCAGGAAAAGTGCCACATATTTCTTTCAAGTGGTCACTAATAAAGTCATGTGTCCATGACATGTGGGTTTCCCATTATCACAGATTCCATTATTATTTCTTAAAGGCACATGAATTTCCTCAGTCAGTGAATTACTTACTGGGAAAACACTCCCTGGCCAAGGTAACTCTTTGAACAAAAAGTGTTTAACTGGGACCTTGCTTACATTTATACAGAGTACATCCATGATGTTACATCATCAAGCAGTAACCTTGTTGTTATCCTTCAACTGAACTGAGGAATTTTCGTACTGAACCACAAGCAGCAGGCAGAGAGAAGGTGACAGAGACAGAGACAGTAAGTGCTAGACTGACAGATTCAGAAATAGAGAGAAATCAAGAACAGAAAACAAGTTATAAAGTGAGAGACTGAGAGACACAGACTCCATTTTGTATGGACGCTTTCATTGGCATATCAACCTCAAAGCACACCCTCCCATAACATAAATTTAATAGGAATTATATTATCTAACAAGGCCATATTGCCTATCCCTTCCCAGACATTTCCTCTCTGGGGACTGCATATGTAAATAGATGAGCGTCAAAGGGACATTGCAATTCAAAACACCAGGAAGTGGAAGAAGATTGTGAGACTTCTAGGCTAAAAGAACATAGTTATCATGATAGTTTGTTACTCAATACAATGATTAAAGTCCCAGAAACTTCCAAGTTTTAAAGAACAGGACTCTTAATCTCCTTTGGGAAAAATGAGGAATATTTTCATAAAGGAGTATTATTCAGCTAAGAAAATGACATCATGATATTTTCAGGCAAAAGGGTAGAACCAGGAAAAATCATCCTGGGTAAAGTCATTAAAATGCAGACAGACAAATATTTGATGTATTAAATTATTAAGGAGTGTCCTAATAATGAAGGATACAGTTCCAATAGGCCATCTATTGTGACCAATCCAGTTTTCCACTAGAGAGATTGGGTGTCAGTTAATTGAGTCCTGGGGCCAGGGCATCTTAGGAAATTTTCAAGTGACCCAGGCTGTTAGTAAAATATGATGCTCTCTGCCCTCAACTAATCAATCAGTGCAGTGTGCTTGTATCCTCAGAGATGCTTCCTTCTGCATCAAATGGGATTACAAACAGAGACCTACAGTCTGATATTATACAGAGAGAGGCCTTAAAACACCCAGGTCTAAATGGAATTTCCTTATGAATTTCTCCCTCCCCTCAGACCTCTGGGAAGCCTGCAGGAGAGTAGACAGTAAGACTGTCATAAGTAGAGGAAATTGAGGACACAAAAAGAACAATGTCTGAAAATCAAACCTCAGAGGAAGATGATGCTACCAGCCTTGATGAGAACTGGTAAGCTAGATTCCGATAGAAGGGGGAGGAAGACCTCCTCTCTCAGGGGAATTTTAGAAATGGTATAGGGTAGGATAAGGAGAGTGGGTGGGAATGGAAAGAGAATAGGAGGGGACAGCAGAGGAAATACAATGTGAAGAAATCGTAATAAATAAATACAGAAGAAAAACTCTGATCGAGGTGATGAAAGATAGAGCTCTTCAGGACTGATGGCTTTTTATGAGGGGTGATGCAAGGTTGTAGCAAGGATGAACTCATTTTTCTCTAAGAGACTTGGCACTGAGACTCTGATCTTGTGCCATGGATTAGATGAACATCACATAATTCAATTGATTTGTTTTAAAGAAAAAAAAAATTAGACTGGCACATGTGTAGGAATTTGAACCTGGGAGCAATTGAAAAGGAATGTAATGTATATTATATCAAATTCCCACATAAGCAATAAAAATGATATTTTGACAACTTTTTCAATGAGTTTTACATGGAGAAATGTTTCCGCTAAAGGAGGACAGAATTTGACTTTGTAAGGCATACTTACCAGGATCTCCTTCTGGAATTTGTAGGACTTGTTTCCAGTAGCAGCTGGTCAAGTTTTGGTATTTGGGTATTCTGGTTACTCCAAGGTGACAGTGTCAGTTTTCTGTGTTCCTTATGTCTCTCTCTCTCTCTCTGTATATTTATCTATAGACTTGGATATTTTTAGACATGAGACTATTTGAATCAACAACTTTGAGTTTGGTCCTGGATCATCAGAGTTAAATTCTTTAAAACATTGTAAAAGTTATCAGGTCTTTTAAAATAGCAATCCTTGGACAATCTAACAAAGAACTCAATACAGGTTCTCAACCATTTGGAGAAATAATAAACCCTGTTATTTATTTTATTAAGTTTACAAAGTAAAACCAAGCCATGCTGTTCAATCCATTTAAACAAAAACTGAAGTTATTACAGCATATTCATGTAAAAAATACAAAAAAGTGTTGTTCTTCACTTTAAAAGGCTTGAGAATCTTCAATGAAAATGTTTGCTTATGCTTTTTTATGGGAAACAAAAAGGACTACAGTTCATGTGAGCCCAGGATTAGAAGGGTTATATTCAGATCATTGTTAACCATTATATAAAATATATACCAGGCTGCCAGTACCTCAATAAATGTTTTAATGCTTTTTCTTTCTGGCCTATTGGTTTGGTATGGGCAGAATAGTCTATTTTTGCTGAGGGCTATAGGCTAAGTTTAGTTCTCTATTTAATGTTAAATAAAACTTTTGTCCTTTAATTTTTTGCTGTTAAATTTTAATACAACATGATAGGATTAATAAGATTTTCAAGCCCCTTTATAAATTAGGTTTAATTAAAAGTTTTGCTTTGATTTTATTTTAAAAAGAGCAGATTTAAAGTTATGGTAAAGATTATAGTTGAGTATAAGATTGAGTTTACCTAGCCTCTTTGTTTAGGATTTTTTTGAAGGTTAAATCTAAAATTGGTAATCATAAAGTTTTGCCTATATAGATCAACCTAAAATTTGGTTGTAAAACAAACATTTGAAAAATATGCCAAATTGAGAATATAACATTGTGTTTTATAGGATGAAGTATAGAGCAGTTGATAAAGGAAGACAAAGAGTAACTTAAATATGCTGTCACTCAGACTTGTCAGAAATCTAATAAATATGGCATTTTAACATATGTAAGCTTATTATAACAGAGTCCAACCTGTTGAGACATAAAAAACAAATTAATTCAGTTTTTACAGGTGCAACCTATAGTTTTTTTATTTAAAATAAAAATAGCCCAATTTTCAACACTTTAAAAGTATTTACTGATGGTTCATTATATGGTGTTGCTGTCTATGCTTATAAAAGTAAAACAATATCTTTACAAATGTCTAACATATGCACAAATAGCAGAGTTATCTGCAGTAATGGCTGTGTTACAAAGTTTTATTAAGCAGTCTTTGGACATTTTTACACATAGTGCATATGTAGCTCAGTCTTTTTTTCTAGGTAGTCAAATTCAGACATCTCTCCTGCTGAAATTTTATGTTTACAAATTCAAAATTTGATTAAAATAAACTTTCCTTTTTTATAGGACATTTGAGGGTTCATTCTAAGTTGCCAGGACCCCTGTCTAAAGGAAATGCATTGGCAGATAAAGTCACCAAAGTTTATTGTTCACAGTTAAAAAGAGCCCAGGATGTCCATAATATGCATCATCTTAATAGTGAAACCTTGAGATTCAAATATGGATTGACAAAGGAAAGGCCCATAGTATAGTCAAGGCTTGCAGTATTTATCCTCAATTTCAGCCTCTTCCTCATTTGGGAGTCAATGCTAAAGGACTGGTTCCAAATCAGATTTGGCAAATGGGTATTACTCATATTCTAGAATTTAAACAATTAAAATATGTACATGATTGCATAGATACCTATTCTGGATTTATTTTTGCCACTCCTCAATCAGGAAAACTTATAAGAAAGTTATTGCTCATTTTCTACAGGCTTTTAATGTTCTAGGAGCTCCCAAGCAATGGAACAGGATATATTAGCAAATCTTTTAAAAGATTTTGGCAACGGTTTCAAGTTTCTCATATAACTAAAATACCTTACAGTCCTCAAGGACAAGACATGGTAGAGCATGCCCACTAAAGAATTAAGATTTATTTGAAAAAAAAAAAAAAACAAAAAACAAAAAACAAAAAACAAAGAAAGGGGATTTACTCCCCTGGACGCCTAAGAATCATCTTAATCATTTTCTTTTCATTCTGAATTTTTAAAATTTGGATAAGCTTTGTAAATCTGCAGCAGATAGATTTTGGCATACAGAAACTAAGAAAACTTTTCCTAAACTAAAATGGAGGGATCCTTTAACAAATCAATAGCATGGACCCGACCCTGTACTCATATGGGGAAGAGGATCTGTGCTTTTCCATGGGAAAAATGGTGCAGTTCGATGGCTACAAGGGTGTCTGGTGAGACAATTGATTGAGGAGTTTTCTCCTGACAATGATAATGATGTCAATGAAGACCACTGAAGTCAAGGTGAGTGTTTATTGGGCTATTTCCTAATCTACCTCTAAGACATCCAGTTTCCTGGAATAGTCCAGAAGCCCTTGTTTTTGTCAACAACACGTTTGCTGAGTTTTCCTGCTATTGAAGGAACACAAGTAAAACAGACTTTTAAGTTACAGGAATAGGAAGAGGTTATCATCTTTGCTTTACATGAGAGACTATTCATCAGGACTACTCACCAGTCTCCCCTGTCCAGGTCATAGTTCAGAATGTCTACTACTCTAAAGTTGGGGTGGCAGCTCAAGCCTCCCTTTGCAACAAGGCAAAGTGGAGCATTGGAGGGATATTATTGTCCCTTCCTATGGGAGTTAAGAATGATAGTCTTACATCTCCAATGAGTTACCCACCCTGTGATAAAGGGGATCAAAAAACTCAGTCCTTGACTGATGGTTCCTTGGACAAAACGCATTGGAGAAATGCCCACCATCTACTCCTGGGACAATGACCCTGCATTTACAGTTGTTGGCTGGACTTGTCCATCCTTAAGGGTATTAAGAACTTGACTCCTGTTAAAGGCAGGCAAAATTCCTTTGTTTAAGAAAAATCTTTTTCTGCTGCACTTTGAAGGACTTCAAATAAAAAAGTGGCAAATCTATGTATGGAAATTGGGGGCTGCATTGGGACATATAGGCATTCTCTCTGGAAATGCAAGGAGATTTGCTAAAGTAATCAAGTATAATTCTGTTTTGGTATGTGTTAATCCTCCTTATTTACTGCTAATTGGAAACATTGTAGTAAGACATTTTAAGAACAATGATACTATTCAATTTGTATATTACAATCTTACTAATTATGTTAATAGTGATAATAATGCTCTTTCAGTATTAATTGTTAAACAATCTGCTTTTGTTATGATTCCTGATGGGGTTTCTGATTCTTGGTATGGTGAAAGAGAATTTAATTGGACTCAGGTTCAGAATCAACTTGCTGGTATTTGGATTAGCAAAACCTTCTCATTGGACATGTTAACGATGAGAAATAAGATCCATGACATAGAATCTGCCAAGAAACGTAGGTTATAATTTGCCAATACAGTCTGGGATATATTTACTAGCCTCGGGAGGTGTTTTTGATCCTTTGTCTCTGTGCTTAAATGGGGACTGACAATTGTGAACATGGCAGGTATGGGTTTGTTGGCCTGTGCCTGCCTTCCTGGTGTGTCAGTTTCTTCTTTAACAACTTCAACACATGCAAGTGTAGTTACATGAATTTATATTTAATATCACTAACAATTCCCTTTAATATGGATGTAAGACAATGCCTCAGTGATGTGTAAGAGCAAAATTGTGGTTTCTCCAACATAAGACAAAGGCTCGTAACACTGCATTCTACACCTTGATGACGAGTAAGGAAAAATGCACATTTTGCCAACCTAAGACAGGCTATCCATAACACAAAGAAGGGGGAACTGAAGGCATCTGGTTATTGGAATTCTACACTCTGGCCACGGCAGATGTGGTTTTATGTAAGTTCCATGTCTCAGAGACAGTCCTTGGCAGTGTCTGCAAATAGGGTGTTCTGAGCCTGCAACCCTGGGAACCAGTGAGCAAAATTTGTGTAACCTTGAGTGAATTCCTGGATGCCTTGCCAGGTGGTACAGATACATTGTTACTATGAAAAAAATTTTTGCTTGATCCCTTTGCTTGATGTGTTGTTTGAAAATTCTGTAAACTGAGACTTGATCAGAAATCTTTCTTATCTCCATTCTTGAGCCTTTGTCCCCACATTTCCACTTCCTCTTTCAGGTGGACTCTGTTTGACTAGTCTGCAGGACTGGTCAGGTTATATTCTCTTTTCCCTGCTCTTAGTGACTCAATTTCTCAGGGAAACCTAGATGCTGCCAGCATATTTTATCAGTAAGAATATCAAGGTACTTTTAGTCAGTATGCCAATAACTGCTCAGTTCAAAGTCACAACCTAAGAAATTTCAGATCCAAGAACACAGTAAGAGACCACTTTGTCATTTGGTACATTACCTTTAATACTACTTCACTTTGAAGCTTTCCTACGTAGGAAGCTGTCCAATTAAATATACATTAAAGTTTCATTTCCTACCTGACATTGTCACAGAGGTAAACAGGAGTAAAGGTGTGATATCTGGATAAAGGTATGAGAAAAAGGCTTGTTGGGTTTCACAAGAAAAAGTCACTTGTGCCAAGGATCAGAGATAATGGACACTGAGGAAAGTTCATTTATTCATGTCCTTTGAAACTCAAGATTCTCTCAGATGCTGACTGGATAAGAGGGAAAATGATGTCATGCATAAGGTAAAATCAGTGAGAGTTTCAGCAGCCAGTTACTAAAAGGGCTATGTGGATAGATAGCCTGCTTGATAGACAGGCTAAGAAGCTCTACCTGTTTCAATCTGTGCTGCTGAAAGCACACAGCCCAGAGATGACAGTTCCCGTGTCCAAGACTCTTAGTTCAGGAAAAGAGTCACATATTTTTTTCAAGTGGTCATTAGGACATGTGACTTTCACATAATCACAGATATCATTACTATTTGTTAAGTGCACAGATATCTCTTCAGTCAGTGAATTTCTGAGAGACCAAAAGATAAGCAGCAATTGTTAACACTATGTAGAGTAGGCGCGGTATAGCAGTAAGTTCCCTGAGGGGAGAGCTACCTCGCTGCATTCTTTCCCGCCTTCCCGGTTCCGGGTGGGTACGTGACTCGGCTCACAATCTGCCTTCCCGCCTTCCCTGTTCTGGGTATGTGACTTAACTACGGCTTTGTTCAAACCACCCAATCAGACCCCTGTAACTATGCTGGTCTAAAGTGTCTCAGTGTCTCGCCGCCATCTTGACTTCACCATGTGATTTTATAATGTAACCGCCATCTTGGTATGGGTAAAAAAAAAAAAAAAGAAAAAAAACCTTGGTCAAATCTCATTTCCTTCTAGGTTAAAAGGATAGCTTATTTTAAATTGGTATTGGTTTTAAAAATTAAATTGCTTGCACTGGTAAATTCTGGTTTTAAAATCTGGTTTTAATTTTAAAGATTATGTTTATGCCTTGTGACTTCTACAAAAGGGGTACTTTGTTTTAATATTGCAAAAACGGGTTTTTAAAAATTGTTTAAAGTTTATCAGACATTTGGGTATGACAATGACTGAGAAATTTGCAGTTTTTGAAATGTATCTTATGGAGAGCTCATAAAGCTGTAGTTTGGCTGCCATATTTAAGACTTCCAGCTGAGTTCAGTTACACGTGGCCAGCCGCCATGATGGTTCAGCAATAGAGAGCGCTTGAAGCTGTAATTTGGCTGCCATGTTTGTTTAAGGATTCCAGCTCAGTTTGGTTACACGTGGCCAGCCGCCATGCTGGTCCGGAGATATGGTTAGTCATTAGTGCTAAATGCAAAGCTTTTTAATGTTCAATTTTAATGCAAGTGGTAGGAGCAGCAAGATTAGCTAGCCTCTCTCTAAACTGTATCCGATTAAAAGGTTTGCTTTGATTTTAGTTCAGAAAGAACAGATTTAAAGTCATGCTAAATACTGCAGTTGAGCCTTACCTAGTCTCTTGTCTATTTGTCTTAAAATATATACTTCAAGGACATGCATCTCGAAAATATGCTAGAATCAGAGATCATAGCATTCTGTTTTATAGGACACAGTTTAGAGCAGATGATAAAAACAGAGTAACTCGGATATGCTGGCCCTCAAGCTTGTCAGAAATCTGAATTAGGCATTTTAACATGTGTAAGCTTATTGTGACAGGAAGTCCCACAATCCTGGCAGTAGCTCCCCCAAGGTCTCCGAGAAGATTTGGGCACAACGACAGATGACTGCAACTCTGGATTGTGGTATGCTAACCACTGGGCAATACTGCCTCAACTGGCCCACTGTTAGGGCCCAGCCAAAACTGTGGACACCTGGAGTCAATGTTTCACATTGCTAAGGGCGAGGTGAGGCCATTCTCTCGTTTCTTTCTCCACAGAAACAGTCTCTCATCTTATGTGCCTGGCAGAACTGTGTCTGTTCAGGATGCTGAAACACAGGAGCCAGGGACACTGCCTAGGTAATGGGCTAACTAGTCATCCCTGTCATTTTGATTGGCACATGGATTGGTATTTAGTTAGCTTATAATTTATCCTTCTCAGTTCTCTGAACACCTTGATGGCTATGCTAAGCTTACGGTAGCTTTGCAGCTAGAGAAAAGACAATTAGATCGACTGTTAGCTCATTTATCAGCTCATTAGCTAGAACCACAGAGTACTAGATACCTTATTTAGAAAAAAAGACAGGTTTGCCTTGCTCACAGGACTCATGTCTTAAGATAAATAAGTGGAGCTTATATAGGGTCTGAGAATATAGTAGTTTAAGTTGTAAAAATCTAGAGTGTTATTATTTAGTTTAAAAAATGTTTCAGGGTTGATAAATACAAAAGATTGGAGAGTCTAAGTAGTTTTTTTTAGGTATATAATTATAAATTATAAAGAGATAAAAAATATTTTAAAGCAGATTAAAAATGGGAAATATTTTAAATTTCTCCCCCCTCTTTGCTACTGTTGTGCTTATGTTATAAAATTTTAAAAGTTCAGAGTTTTGGCATTGATCAATAGAGTTCTGATAAGTTGATGGAGCAATAACTGCTTATTATTCAGTCACCAGGTTAAGATTTTAATTTCCTTTGTTGGCTTCTAAAGATAGACTAAAGGTTCTTCTCGTTATTTTAAAAACATCTGTTTAATGTGTGTATCTGACCCAAAAGTCATAGCTTTTAGTATGGTATTCTTAATATCTGCCATTTCTGGGGTAGATTTTGACCCAGAAATATCCTAAACCTATTCCTTCTAGTTGCTTTGTTAAGGAAAGTCCAAGCATCCAGGGTTTAGCACTAAAAGCCAGTAATGTATTTCTGCCTAACTTTCCAGTGTAAACATAAAAGTAAAAGTGAAAACTAAAAGTATATGCTGAGTGTATAAAAATGGCGAAGCTTCATTCGTGACTAATTACAAACAGCTATGCCCACAAAAAAAAAAAAATGTTACTGTGGACACACTTAGGTTGTGCATAAAGGTTATAAAACAAACAGCTAACTGATACTCATTCAGTGGGATGCAGTTTTACCTGTTACTCTCAAAATGTTTGATTTGCTGATATGTTACTTTTCTGAGTATTTAAAATTATGTATATTTCCTTTTGTGTACTAAAATTTCATATGAGTTTCAGGGTGTGACCTGGATCTGGCATAGCTCAAAAGGATCGCAGATGAGATTTTCCCTGATCTTTCCCATTTAATAGACAAATTTTAACTTCGGTCTCCAATCTGAATTTGTCTCAGCAGATCTTCACCTGTTTAACTCTGTCCGGGATCAGCTGTGGACTGCAAGCTGAGATCTGGACTTCCTGGAAACTGACATGATTGCTCCCTGCCTCTTCGGGTGGATCAACGAACCAGATGCTTGGGACTTCCCCATTGCCCAGCCTTTGACTGGCATTTCAGCCTTCCTAGCCCCTGATGCCTACGGTCCAACAGTCAGCTCGAAGAAGCTCCAGAAGACGGATCTACGCCCAAATCCACCCTAGCAGGCTGAAATGCTAAGTCAAAAGGGGCTCCCTGGCATTAGCTATTATCTTGGACATCTGCTTAGCTGAAATGGACACTAATATTGCAGCAACTGGGCTAAAAGCCTAGAGAGATCCTGTAATCTCCTTGGCTTACTATCCCTATATCCACCCTGAAGGAACCCCAGATCCCATTATAAAAAATAAATCTATAAGATACAAGGGGTCATATCTGGAAGACCCAAGATTGGGTCTTCAAATGATCATAGGAAAGGGGGAAATGAGAGACCAAAAGATAAGCAGCGATTGTTAACACTATGTAGAGTAGGCGCGGTATAGCAGTAAGTTCCCTGAGGGGAGAGCTACCTCGCTGCATTCTTTCCCGCCTTCCCGGTTCCGGGTGGGTACGTGACTCGGCTCACAATCTGCCTTCCCGCCTTCCCTGTTCTGGGTATGTGACTTAACTATGGCTTGTTCAAACCACCCAATCAGACCCCTGTAACTATGCTTTTCGCTTCTGTAACCGCGCCTCCTGTTCCCGAGCCCTATAAAAACCCGTCACCCCAACCGAGAGGCACGCAAGTCCTCCGAAAGGCTTGGTCACCCCGGGTACCCGTGTATCAAAATAAACCTCTTGTGGCTTGCATCAGAAGGCTGGTCTCGCTGTTCCTTGGGAAGCGGGGTCTCCCCGTCTAGATAGGCTCTTGGGAGTCTTTCATTTCTTAATGTGGAAATGCTCCCTGACCAAGGCAACTCTTTGAAGAAAAACCATTTAATTGGGACCACATATTTTTACAGAGACCATCCATGATGTCAGGTCAGCAAGCAGACAACAAGTTTTAATCCTTCAGCTGAACTGAGAGTACTTCAAACTAAACTACATGTGGCAGGTTGAAAGAGAGACTGAGAGAGACAGAGAGCTAAGAGCTAAGAGTTAAGTACAGATTCAGAATTGAGAGACAGAGACCAACAGAAATAAATATATAAAGGGACATCGACCATGAGACAGAGACTCCAGTGTGCCTGATCACTTTCATTGGCATATCAACTTTAAAGCACACCCTTATATAAAATAATTCCATTAGGAATTATATAACAAGTTATCCTAACCACATACCAGACTCACTGGGGATTCAACATATAAATAGATGAGCTTTCAATTCAATTCAATAGATGACATTTCAATTCAAATCACCAGGAAGTGGAAGAAGATTGACGGACTTCTAGACTAAAAGAACACAGGTATGCTGATAGTTTGTCATTCAATACAATGATTAAAGTCCCAGTAACTTCAAAGTTCTAAAGAAGAGGACTGACATTTTCCTTTGGGGAAAATGTGGAATATTTCCATAACAGGCTATTCTTCAGCTAAGAAAATTACATCATTTTTTTATTCAGGTAAATGGATGAACCAAATAAATATAATCCTGTGTGAAGCAACCAAAGTAGCTAAAGCAGAAAGAAAATATGATATGTCTGAACTTATTAGGGGTATAAAGTTTCAGTAAGCTATCTATTATGACCAAACCAGTCTTCCCCTAGGGGGATTGAGTGGCAGTTAATATATTTTTTGAGCCACAGCATCCTAGGAAAATTTTCATGCACCCAGGCTGTTGTTATTATGGTATGTTACTCTCTGCCCTCAACTGATAGATCAGTGCCATGTTCTTACATCCAGAGAGGTTTACTTCTGCATCAAATGGGATTGCATACATAGACCCACTGTCTGATATTATGCAGAGAGAGACCTTGAAACACCCATCTGTAAATGGGATTTCCATATGAAATTCTCCCTCTCCTCAGAGTTCTGGGCAGCCTGCAGGAGAGGACACAAGAGTGTCATAAGAAGAGGTAATTGAGAACACAAAGAGAAACATTTCCTGAGAATCAGGCCACAGAGGAATATGATGCAGCGAGCTTTGGTGATACCTTACAAGCCAGAATCAGACAGAAGGGGGAGGAGGACCTCTCTTATCAGAGAACTAGAGAAAAGGCATATTGGTAGAAGGAGGATGTTTGGAGGAAACGGAGGGAGAGGAGTGTGACTGCAGCAGAAGGGATACAAAGGGAACACATCATAATAAATAAATATATAAGAAAAAATGTGATTAATGGAATGAAGTATAGAGCTCTTCAGGATTGTTGTTTTCTTCTTAGGGGTGGTGCTAGGGTGTGGAAACTGTGAACTCAGTTTTCTTTAAGGGCCTTGGCACTGAGAATCTGATCAAATTCCAATGAGGACATGAACCACACATACTTCAATTGAAATATTTTACAGTAAAACAAAATTTTAGTCTGACACATAGGCAGGAATTTGAACCTGAGAGCAATGGAAAAGGAGTGTAATGTATGTTATATGATATTTCCACATAATCAATTAAACTACTATGTTGACAACTTTTACAATGACTTTTGATATTGAGAAAAGATTCCGCTAAAGTAGGGCAGAATTTGACATTATAAGGCATGCTTTTCAGGAACTTATTATGTTGCAGAGAATCTTAGCCATGAACTGGTGGTTACCCAGGTACTTCAGACCCCATGAGCTCTGGTGGCATCTATGAACAAGCAGTCCTGGCACTAAAACTATGTTTAGAGTGTTTGTCTGGAGGTCCTCAGCAGGAAACACTGCTCCCATTGTGACCTGTGTATATAACATCGTCACATTACTCTGTGGTGATGGACCAGTTTTTACTCTAAACCCCAGGACCAGGAGGATTTCTCACTGACCATGAAGAAGGATACAGTTGCCATTCCAACCATGTCAGCCAAGGCATCCCTGCTTGTAAAGGGTTGGCAACAGTAGTTTTCTACAGCACCAGCTGTCAAAGAGTATACTGTCCATCTTTCCTAATTTTACATGCACTGATTTTTCTCTATTTTAGCCAAACTAATCACAGGACTTTTCTGTTTCCTTCTCTAGACCCTGCCAAATATTATATCAATAAGAATGTGAAGCACATGAGTTACTTCTCAGTTAAAAAACACAACCTAGGAAATTTCAAATCCAATACTACGGTAGGAAACTACTTTGTCATTCAACACATTCTCCTAAATCCCACATCTTTAAGACACTTACCTACTTAGGAAGCTGTCAAATTAAATAAACTTTAAAGTTATATTTCTTACCTGACATTGTCAGAGAGGTAAACAGGAGTAAAGGTATGGATCTGGATGAAGGGCTGAAATGAAGGCTTGCATGTTTTCACAATAAAAAGTCACATGAGCACAGAATTAGAGATACTGGACTCTGAGCAAAGTTTCTTTACTCATCTCCACAGATATTTCAAAATTCTCTAAGTTGCTGATTGGCTGAGAGAGAGAATGATGTCATGAAATGGGTGAAAGCCAGTAAGAATTTCAGGAGCCAGTTGTTATAAGTGCCAAGTAGACAGCCTGCTTGAGAGAAAGTCTTAGAAGCTCTACATGCCTTAATCTGGGCATCTTAAAGCACAAAACACAGAGATGACATTTTCTGTGTCCAAGACTCTTAGTTCAGGAAAAATGTCACATATTGGTTTCCAGTGATCATTTGTAAAGTCATGTATCCTTGACATGTGAATTTCACATCATCACAGATTCCATTATTAATTGTTAAGTGCACAGATATGACCTCAGTCAGTGAATTACTTGGAAAATGCTCCTTGACAAAGGCAACTCTGAATAAAAAGCACTTAATTTAGGGTTTTCTTATATTTTTACAGAGACCATCCATGATGTCATGTCAGCAAGCAGTCATCTTATTGTAGTCCTCCAACAGATCTGAGAGTTGTTCATACTGAACCACAAGTGGCAGGCTGAAGGGGAAAGAAATAGAGAGACAGATTCAGAAATAGAGAGACTGAGACCAACAGAAACAAAGAAATAAAGTGACAGAGACTTAAAGACAGAGGCTCCATTCTGTCTGGTCACTTTCATTGGCATATCACCCTCAAAGCACACCCTTCTAAAATATAACTCCAAAAGGAATTACATTATCTAACAAGGCCATACGTCCTAACACTTTGCAGACATTTCCTAACTGGACGCTAAACACGCAAAATATTAAGCTACAAGGAAACATTGAACTTCAAATCACAAGGAGGTGAAAGAAGATGGAAGGTACTTCTAGGCTAAAAGAACATAGTTATCCTGATAGTTTATCATTCAATACAATGATTAAAGTCCCAGAAAATTCCAAGGACTAAAGAACAGGACTGACAATCTTCTTAGGGGAAAATGTGGAATATTTCTATAACAGAATATTACTCAGTTAAGAAAATGACATCATGATATTTTCAGGCAAACAGATGGAACCAGGAAAAATCATTCTTGTTGAAGTAAATAAAATGCAGTAATACAAAAACAGTATGTATTCATTTATTAGGAGGTCTCCTAATAGTGAGGTATAAAGTTCGAATGGGCCCTCTATTGTGAACAAACCAGTATTCCACTAGGGGTATTGGATGGCAGTTAATTGAATTCAGGGCCAGGGCATCCCATAGAAATTTTCAAAAAATTGAGGCTGTTGTATTTAAAAAAAGTTGCTCTCTGCCCTCAACTGATAGTCAATGCAAATGTTCTTGTTTCCACAGAGATGCTTCTTTCAGCATCAAAAGTGCTTGCATAAGAGACTCACAATTTGATATTGTGCAGAGAGACCTTAAAACACTCAGATCTAAATGAAGTTTTCCTATGAAATTCTCCCTTCTGTCATATCTCTGGGGAGCTTGCAGGAGAGAAGACAGTAAGAATGTCATAAGTAGAGGGAATTTAGGACACAAGGAAAACAATACCCTGATAATCAGACCCTAGAGGAAGATGCTGCAGCCAGCCTCAATGACACCTGATAAGCTAGGGCAGATAGAAGGGGAGCAGGACCTCCCCTATCATGTAACTAGAGAAATGGCCTAAGGGGAGGAGAAGGACTCTGGGTGGGACTGGTAGCAAAGGAGGGAAGGGACAGTAGAGGGGAAAGAAAGTGAATAAATCATAATAAACATATACATAATAAAATAGGTGATCAAGGTGATAATGTATAGAGCTCATCAGGACTGATAGCTTCTTCGTGGGGGTGGTGGCAGGGTATGGCAAGGATGAAATCAGTTTTCCTTAAGGCACTTGGTACTGAGAATCTGACCATGTTTCAATGAGTATATGAAAAACACATTCTTCAATTGAAGCGTTTTAAAGAAATAAAATTTTACTGTGACAAATGGGCAGGAATTTCAACCTGGGAACAATGGAAAAGGAGTGTAATATATGTTATATGAAATTCCCACATAATCAATAAAAAAATACGTTGACAACTACTGCAATGACTTTTAACAGGGAGCAAAAATTCTACTAAAGGAGGGCAGAGTTTGACTTTGTAAGGCATGCTTTCATTATGTAGCAGAGATTCTTAGCCATGAACTAGTGGTTGCCCAAATACCTCAGACCCCTTAGCTCAGGTGGCACCTAAAACAAACAGTCCTGGCACTAGTAGTAAGTTTTGAGCATTTGTCTGGAAGTCATATGCAGGAATACACAGCTGCTCTTTTGTCCTAGGCATATAACACAAACCCATTTCTATGGCCTGAATTCCCAGTTTTGACTGTAAACCCCAAGACCAGGAGGGTTCTCACTGACCCCAGAGTAGGACACAGCTGTTGATTCAGCCTGGTCAGCCAAGGCAACCCTGCTCATAGAGGGTTGCCAACACTTGTGTGGAAAAGTACCAGCTGTCAAAGATTATTGCCTCTCAGTTCTTTCATATACACCAATCTTTCTTTGTTTCACCCAAAACAGTCCCAGGAATTGTATATGGTTTCTTTCACATTTCCAGCTCTTAAAGACTCAATAATCCAGGGCACTCTAGACCTTGCCAGCCTATTTTGTCAATAAGATTGTGAAGGTATATTTATTCAGTACAGGAGTAACTGGTTAGTTCAAAGTCAAAACACAGGAAATTTTAGATCCAAGACCACAGTAGAAGACTACCTTGTCATTTAGCACATTCACCTTAATCTCTCATCACTTTGAAGCTTCCCTACTTAGGAAGGTGTCCAGTTAAACAAACATTAAAGTTTCATTTCTTACCAGATATTGTCACAAAGATAAACAGGAGTAAAGGTGTAGGACCTGGATAAAGGGATGAGATAAAGACTTGTTGGGTTTCACAAGAAAATAACTTGTGCCCAGGATCAGGGATACTGGACACTGAGAAATGTTTGTGTATTCATCTCCATGGAAATCTCAATATTCTCACAGGCCCTGATTGGCTGAGAGGCAGAATGATGTCATTAAACAGGTTAAAGCCAGTAAGAGTACCAGGAGTCAGTTATTAAAAGAGCCAAATGGACAGCTTGAGATAAAGGCTGAGCATCCCTACATGTTTAAATCTGGGCAGCTGAAAGCACACAGCCTAGAGATAACAAGACTATTATTTCAGCAAGTATCACATATTTCTTTCAACTGGTCATTAATAAAGTCATGTATCTTTGACAGGTGACTTTCACATCATCACAAATTCCACTATTATTTGCTAAATGCACAGATATGTTCTCAGTCAGTGAATTACTATCTGTTCAAATGCTCCCTAACCAAGAAAATCTTTGAACATAAAGAATTTAACTCAGAATTTGCTTATATATTTACAGAAACCATCTATGATGTCATGTCAGAAAGCAGACAACTTGTAGTCCTTCAGGAGAACTGGTAGATTTTCATAGTAAACCATAACCCCTTTGACACTGAACTGCCAAGGGCTACATCTGTGCAGGGGTTGTAGGTTATTTCCATGCATAGTATTGGTTGGAGTATGATTCTCAGGAAAGACCCCTGTACTCAAATTTTTTGGTTCTGTTGCTCTCCTGCGGACCTCCTGTCTTCTCCAGATCTTACTATTTCCCACTTCTTTTATTAGAATCCATGCACTCTACCCAACAGTTGGCCATAATTCTCAACATCTGCTTTCACAGTCTACAGAGCAGCGCCTTTTAGAGACACTTTATGGCAGGCTCCTAACGTGTTCCCTATTTTCTCCTTCTTCTGATGTCCATCCTCTTTGCATTTCAGGATGGGGGTTGAACATTTTAGCCAGACTCCTCCCTCTTGATTAGTTTATTTAGGTGTACAGACTTTTGTAGGTTTATCTCATATTATATGTCTATATGAGGGAGTATATACACGTGTGTCTTTCTGCCTCTTAGATAGCTCACTCAGGATGATCTTTTCCAGTTACCACCATTTATCTGCAAATTTCCTGATTTCTTTTCTTTCTTTTTTTATTTGCTGAGTAATGTTCTACTGTGTAGAATTACCACAATTTCTGTAACCATTCTTCAGTTGAGGGGGCATCTGGGTTTTTTCCAGGTTCTGGATATTACAAATTAAGCTGCTACAAACATGGTTGAGCAAATTATTGTGTACTGGAACCTTTTTTGGATATATGACTAGGAGTTGCATAGCTGGATCTTGAATAAGCAATCTTCCTGGTTTTATGAGCAAGCACCAGATTGATTTCCAGAGTGGTTGTACAAGTTTACATTTCCAACAGCAATGGAGTAGGGTTTCCCTTTGTCCACAACCTTTTCAGCATGTGCTGTCACTTGAGTTTTTGATCTTGGCCATTCTGATGGGCGTAAGGTGAAATCTCGGGATCGTTTTGATTTGCATTTCCCTGATGGCTAATAAGGTTGAGCATTTCTTTAAGTGTTTCTCTGCCATTTGACACTCCTCTATCAAGAATTCTATGTTTAGTTTGGTTCCCCATTTTTTAATTGAATTTCTTGACTTGTTGCTTTTCAACTTCTTTAGTTCTTTATATATACTGGACATTAGCCCTCTGTCACATAGAGGCTGGGTGAAGATTCTTTCTCAATATGTAGGCATTCATTTTGTTTTGATGACAGTGTACTGTGCTTTACAGAAGGCTTCCAGTTTCATGATGTCCCCTTTATTGATTCTTGCTCTTAGAGCCTGTGCTGGTGATGTTCTGTTCAGGAAGTTGTCTTCTGTGCCAATGGCTCTTTCCCAATTTTTCTTCTAAGTGATTTAATGTGTCTGATTTAATTTGAGTTCTTTGATCCACTTGGACTTTAGTTCTGTGCTGGTTGATAAGTACGAAACTATTTGCATTTTTCTACCTATAGACATCCAGTTAGAGCAGCACCATTTGTTGAAGATGCTATCTTTTTTCCATTATGTGGTTTTGGCATCTTTTTTAATCTTAGGTGTCCATAAGTGTTTGGGTTTATTTCTGTGTCTTCTGATTGATTCCATTGATCCACATTTTGTTTCTGTGCCATTGCCATGCACTTTTTTTTATTACTGTTGCTCTATAATATGGCTTGAGATCAGTTCTGGGTTTCTTGTTATGAAGTTGAGAATTTTTCTTTCAAAATTTGTAAAGAATTATATTGGTAATTTGATGGGAATTGCATTGAATCTGTAGATTGCTTATAGTAAGATGGCCATTTTAACAAAGTTAGGCTTGCCAAACCATAAGTATGGGACATCTTTGCATCTTGTGATATCTTCTTCTAATTCTTTCTTCAGAGACTTTGACTTGCTTGGTTAGGGTCATAACAACCTAGTTTCTATCTTTGACTGAATGCCAGAACACATCAAAGATGTCATCCACTATGATTAAGTAGGCTTCATTCCATATAAGCAGGGGTGGTTCAATATATAGAAATCAATGGATGTTATCCACCATATTAAAAAAATGAAAAAAAATGATAATCTCTTTGAATGCTGAAAAAGCATTTGACAAAATCCAATATCCCTTCATGTTTAAAGTATTGGATAGATCAGGGATACAAAGCATATATCTAGATACAGTAAAGGCAATATACATCAAGCCTATAGCCAATATTAAACTAAACAGAGAGAAAATTAAAGCAATCCCAATGAAATCAGGGACAAGACAAGGCTGCCCACTCTCTCCATATCTGATCAACATAGTTCTGGAAGTCCTTGCTAGAGCAATAAGACAATTGGAGGAGATCAAGGGGATAAAAATTGGGAAGGAAGAAGTCAAAGTATCACTGTTTGCAGGTCATATGATACCTGAGTGAAACCCAAAATTCTACCTGTCAATTCTTACACCTGCTAAACACCATCAGCAAAGTGGATGGATAAAAAAATTAACTCAAATAAAATCAGTAGCCATCCTGTAAACAAAAGATACAAGGGGTGATGAAGAAATTAGGGAAATAAAAGGAATCATATTATCTAAGAAGGCCATACCTCCTAACCCTAAGCAGACATCTCCTCACTATGGATCGACATATAAACAGATGTGCTTCGAGGGGACATTGCAATTCAATTCACCAGGAAATAAAAGAAGATGGAGGACCACCCCTATATGGGTAATTAAAGAAAGTCATAGGGGTAGAAGAATGATGGTGGGTGGGACTAATAGGAAAAGACTGAGGGGGCAGCAGAGAGTATACAAATTGAACAAATCATAATAAATAAATACATAAGAAAATTTAGATTTTACCAATTATACTTGCTGTTTGTGAAGTATTAGTTCTGGTTCATTTCCTCAACCCTGTTCCAAGATCTCTTTTCTTGTTTGCTCTCCAACCTCTGATCCCTTGCCCTGTCTCCTTCCACTTATTTCCTAAAATCTGGCTCCTTCCATTCATTTCCCACACTCTGGCTCCTCCCGTCACTCAACATTGTGGCTAGTTGCTTTATTCTGGCCTGTTTACACAAAGTTGAGACAGGATGCTTAGAATAAGTATCACAATGCAATATTTGGTTGGAAGCCAGAAAGTGGGAGGTAGAAATCAGGATTTGAATGAACAAGGGTAGGTGTATAACTTTCAAAAAAAAAAACCATACCAACAATGGTATGACATCACAGTGCTATGATGACAACACAATGCTATTATGACATCACAATGGCATTATTTTATCAAAATGTTGTTATGACATCGTAATGGCATTATTAATTTAAAATGCTCTTAAATTTCAAAGTGGTATTATGAGATCACAATGCTATTATGACATCTCAATGATATATGACATCACAACCTTCTTGTGACATCTCAATTATATCATGCCATCACAATGGTGTCATGACTTCTCAGTGCTATTATAACATAACAGTGGTATTTTGACATAACTGTTATTATGATATCAGAATGCTATTACGAAATGATTGTTGTATGGCATCTCAATGGAATTTTGACATCACAATGGCTTTATGATTTCAAAATGCTAGTATGCTCTCAAATTGGTATGTTAACATCACTATGAGGATATGATATCACAATGGAATTATGACATCTCAGGACTATTATTACATTATATTGTAAGATATCACAATGAAATTATAACATAACAATGCATTTATAACATCACAATGCTATTCTGAGAGCACAGTGGTATGATATACAAGGGGATTATGATATTGCAATGGTAATATGATATCTAAATGCTATTACAACATCTGGATAGTATGACATTCCAATAGAATTATGACATCACAACAGTAGTATGAGATCATAATTATATCATGACATCAAAATAGTCTGAGATCTCAGTGCTAACTGACATCACAATGATAGGATATCACAATGATGTTATGACTGCACAATTGTATAATGACATCACAATGCTATTATGACCTTACCCTTACAATGATGAAATCACAATGGTAACATCCCAATTCTATTATGACATTACAGTGATATAATGACATCACAATTCTATTCTAACATCTCAATGGTATTTTGAATGACTGTGGTATGTAATCACAATAGAATTTTGACATCACAATGGCATTATGATCTCAAAAGGCAATTATGACATCACAGTGGTATTATGACATTACAATGGCATTATGACATTAAAATGTTTTTTGATATCACAATGGTATCTTGACATCACAATTATATTACATCACAATGGTGTTATGAAATCTCATTGACACAATCACATCACAATACTATAACGATATTACAATGGTATGACATTTCAAGGCAATTTTGACAACACAATATGACAGCACAAAGCTGTCATATTTATGACATTTCAATATTATTATGACATCAAAATTCTATTATGACATCACAACTTTATTATGGCATCTCATATTATGTCATCAAAATGGTATGATATCTCAGTACTATTATGATACCACAAAGGTATTATGACATCACATCACTACGTAACAACAGAATGCTATTATGATATCAAAATGGCATTATGACATAAAAATTGTATGACATCATATTTTTATGATGATATTACACTTTCATTATGACATCAAAATGCTATTGTGATATCACATTGATATAATTTCATAACAATTGTTTCATGACATCTCAGTGCTTTTATGACATCACAATGGTATAATATAATAAAGGTGTCATGATATCCCAATGGTATTATGACATCACAATATTATGACATTAAAATGCTATTATAGTCTCACAATGGTATTATGACATCACAGTTCTCTTATGACATATAATGGAATTACCACATAACAATGGTAAGACATCCTAATTCTATAATAGCCTCACAATGATATGACATCACAATGGTATTATGACATCACAATAGTATTACGCCATCACAATGCTATTATAACATTATGACAACACAAAAACATTTTGACATCAAAGTGCAATTATTTCTCCATCTATGTTCACTGAAAGCTTTGCATGGTTGGCATCTTTGGTCTCTTAGAGTCTGCAGGACACCTTTCTAAGCCCTTTTGGCTTTCATAGTTTCTAATGAGAATTCTGGTAAGATTCTGGTAGGTCTACCTTCGTATGTTACTTAGCCTTTTCCCTTGTTACTTTTAATATCTTTTCTTTGTTCTTTAGATTTAGTGTTTTCACTATGTGATGTGATGTAATTCTTTTCTGGTCTAGTATATTTGGTGTTCTGTGGGCCTCTTGTATATTTATGGATATCTTTTTAAGATGGGAAAATTTTCTTCTATGATTTTCTTGAAGATATTTTTTGGACCTTGGAGCCTGAAGTATTCTTTTCCATAGATTTCTATTATTCTTAGATTTCATATTTTCATGGAGTCCTTGATTTCTTGAATATTTTGTTTTTGGGACTTTTCTGATTTTACTTTTTCTTTGAGAGAAGTATGAATTTCTGTGAGAATATCTTCAGTACTAGAGATTCTTTCTTCCATTTTGTGTATTCTGTTGGTGATGCTTACCTTTGTGGTTCCTGATCTTTTCTCTAAGTTCTCCAGATACAGAGTTAATAAATGTAACTAATAATAAAAAGAAAAAAATGCTATTATGATATTACCATGATATAAAAACTCAATGCTATTATGATATCACAGTAGTGTTATGACATCACACTACTATTATGATTTCACAATGCTGTTATGACTTCACAATTCTATTATGAAATCACAATTGTATGACATCACAATGGTATTACGACAACATAATGCTGTTATGAAACCATAATGGTGTTATGACATCACAATTGTATGACATATCAATGCTATTATGACAACACAATGATATGACCTCACAATGGTATTAGGATATCACAATGCTAATATGACATCACAATATATTATGACATCACAACAACAATACATCCCAATTTTATGATTTCACAATGGTATTATGACATCACAATTTTATTATGACATCTCAATGTTTTATAATCTCAATGATGTCATAACATCTGAGTGCTATTATGATTTCACAAAGCTAATATGACATCATATGGTATGATATAACAATGGAATTACAACATCACAATAATATAACATAATAATGCAATTATGACATCACAATGATAACATGACATCACATGTATATTATCATATCACAATGGTATTATAACATCACAATGCTGTTTTGACATCACATCAAAGTGGTATTATGACATCAAAATGCTATAATTATATCACAATAATATGTCATCTCAATGCTATTTTGACACTACAATGTTTTGACATTTCAATGGTTTTATGACTTCAAAATGATAAGACATCACAGGTGCTATTATGATATCATACAGCTATTATGGCATTCACAATTGTATGATATCATTATGAAATTATGACTTCACAATGGTATTCTGACTTAAGAATGCTATTATGACATTACAAAGGTATTATGAGATCACAATGCTATGATGACATCACAAAGGTATTATGACTTCACAATTTTATTATGACATCAAAATGGTATTTTCATATCACACTGATATTATGACATCACAATACTTTTATGAATTCATAACGGTATGACCGGTATGACTTCACAATGGTATTAGGACATCACAATGATTTGATGACATTACAAAGCTGTTATGACCTCATAATTTTATTGTAGTATCCCAATGCGGTTATGCCATCACAATGATATGACCTCACAATGCTATTATGACATCAGAATGCTATTATGAAATCATAATGGTGTTATGACATCACAATGTTATGGTGACATCACAATGATATTATGCTATCACAACAATGTTATTACTTTACAATGCTATTATAACATTAAAATGCTATTATGACATTGCAATTGCATCATGAGATAAAAAATCATCATGACATCCAATGCTATTATGACATCCAATGCTATGACATGATTATAATATGATATCACATTGGAATTTGCACATCACAATGTAATTATGACATCATAATACTCTTATGACATCACAGTGGTATTATGACCATAAAAAGATATTATGACATCTCAGTGGTATAAGACATGTCAATGCTATTATGATATCATAAGCTATTATGACATCATAATTTTACTATGACATCACAATACTATTATGATACCGTATTGTATTAATGACATCACAATGGTAATATAACATCACAATGCTATTAAGGAATTAAAATGATGTTATAACATCATAGTGCTATTATGACATCTCAATTTTATTACAACATGATTATTTGTTATGAGATCACAATGGAATTATGACATTTCAGTGTTATTAAGACTTCATAACAGGATGACTTTATAATGATATTAGGACATCTCAATGCTATGAAGACATCACAAGGCTCTTATTCCATAACAATGGTGTTAGGACTTCACAATGTTATTATGACATTACAATATTATGATCTCACAATGTTTTACAACTTCACAATGTTATTATGACATAACAATGGTATTATGACATCACAATTTTGCTATGTCATCACAATGGTGTTGTGATATTACAAAGGTGTCATGAGCACTGATGACATCACAATGCTTTTATGACATCACCAAGCTATTATGACTGAAAAATATTTTGACATTCCAAAGGTATTATTACTTCACAATACTTTTATGACATCTCAAAGCTATTATGATATCACAATGGTATATTACAATGCTATTATGAATACACAAAGGTATGACTTTACAATGATATTAGGACGTCTCAATCCTATGATGACTTCACAATGTTATGCTATCACAACAATGTTATGACCACAAGGCTATTATGACAGTACAATGCTCTTATGAAATCACAATGGTATTATGATATCACTATGCTATTATGATTTAATGGTATTACGGTATGATCGTGGTATCATATTACAATGGAAGTTTGACATCAAAATGCACTTATGGCTTCACAATGGTATAACTTCACAATGATATAAGGAAATCACAATGCTGTGATGACATCATAATTCTATTATGAAATTACAATGGCATCAAGAAATCAATATTCATCATGACATCCCAATGCTATTCAGACATCACAAAGCTATTATGACATGATTGTGGTATGACATCACAATGCAATTTTGATATCATAAAGTTTTTTATAATATCACAATGCAATTATGACATCACAATAATATGAAAACATAATGGTGTTATGACATTTAAATGCTAATATGAAATTACAATGGAGTTAAGGCATCACAATTGGTATGATAAAATCACAATGAATTATGACATTTGAATGGCGTCATGACATCAAAATTCATCGACATCCCAAAGTTTTGATGAAATCAAAATGCTATTATCACATTAAAATGGGTTCATGAGATTAATATGCTATTAATATATCACAATGCTTTTATGATACCACAATTCTATTATGACAATACAATGTTATGATGACATCACTATTAGGACATGGTTGTGTTATGACAATACAATGGAATTATGACATTATATGCTATTATGACTTAGAAAGGGATGACATTTTGATAATATAAGGACATCTCAAAGCTAGGATGAAATTACAATACTACTGTGCTATCACAATGACTTTAAAATGTTTATATGATATAACAATGCTATTGTGACATCACAATGCTGTTATGATATCATAATGGTATAATGACATCACAATGCTATTTTGACAGCAAAATGGTATTATGCCATCAAAATACTATTATGATATCACAATAGTATAACATCTAAATGCTGTTATGAGATCACAATGTGTTAATAATTCACAGTGCAATGATGACATTACAATGGTATTATGATATCACAATGATATTATGATGTTATGATTAAATCAATGCTTTTACGTATCACAGTGGTCTTATGGCTTCACAATGCTGTTATCATATTATAAAGCTCTTTTATTTTCTAGCATTTATTTTATTTTATTTTTTTATTAATTACACTTTATTCACTTTGTATTTCCCCATAAGCCTCTCCCTCCTCCCCTCCCAGCCCCACCCTCTTTCCCCCTTCTTCACCCATGCCCTTCCCCAAGTCTCCTGATAGGGGAGGTCCTCCTCTCCTTCCTTTTGATCTTAGCCTATCAGATCATATCAGGAGTAGCTGCATTGTCATCTTTTGTGGCCTGGTAAGGCTGCCGTCCCCTCAGGGGGGAGGTGATCAAAGAACAGGCCTATGAGATTATGTCAGAGGCAGTCCCTCTTCCCATTACTATGTAACCCACTTGTACACTACACTGCCATGGACTACATCTGCTCAGGGGTTCTAGGATATCTCCATGCCTGGTACTTTTTGGAGTATGAGTCTCTGGGAAGTTCCCTGTGTTCCAATTTCTGGTTCTGTTGCTCTCTTTGTGGGGTTCCTGTCCTCTCCAGACCTTATTGTTTCCCACTTCTTACCTAAGATTCCCTGCATTTTGCCCAACAGTTGGCCTTAAGTCTCAGTGTCTGCTTTGATAGTCTGTATGGCAGAGCCTTTCAGAGGCCCTCTGTGGCAGGTTAATAGGTTGTTTCCTGTTTTCTTCTTCTGATGATGACTATCCTATTTGTCTTTCAGAATGGGGATTGATTGTTTTAGTCAGGGTCCTCCCTCTTAATTAGTTTTATTAGATGTTCAGGTTTTACTAGGTTTATCCTATGTTATATGTCTATATGAGTGAGTATATACCATGTGTGTCTTTCTGCTTCTGGGACAGCTCACTAAGGATGATCCTTTCCAGGTCCCACCATTTACCTGCAAATTTCATGATTTCCTTATTTTTCTTTGCATGGTAGTACTCCATTGTGTAGATGTACCACAATTTCTGTATCCATTCTTCAGTTAAGGGACATCTGGGCTGTTTCCAACTTCTGGCTATTACAAATAAAGCTGCTACAAACATTGAGCAAATGTCTTTATTGTGTACTTGACCCACTTTTCGATATGTGCCTAGGAGTGGGATGGCTGGATCTTGAGGAAGCTTTAATCCAAGTTGTCTGAGAAAGTGCCTTTGATCCACTTCGACTTCAGTTTTGTGTGGGATATTAGGTATGGATCTATTTTCATTTTTCTACATGTAGACATCCAGTTGGACCAGCACCATTTGTTGAAGATGCTATCTTTTTATCCATTGTATGTTTTTGGCATATTGATCAAAGATCAAGTGCCCATAAGTGTGTTGGTTTGTTTCTGAGTGCCATGTTCAGTTCCATTGATCCACCATTCTGTTTCTGTTGCTCTATAATACAGCTTAAGATCACAGATGGAGATACCTCCAGAAGATCTTTTATTGTAGAGGATAATTTTAACAATTCTGTTTTTCTTGTTATTCCAAATGAAGTTCAGAATTGTTCTTTCCAGGTCTGTAAAGAATTGTGTTGGTAATTTGATGGGAATTGTATTGAATTTGTAGATTGCCTTTGATAAGTTGGCCATTTTTACTATGTTAATCCTGCCAAGCCATGAGTATGGGAGATCTTTTCACCTTCTGATATCTTCTTCTCTTTCTTTCTTTAGAGACTTGATTTTTTTTTCATACAAGCCTTTGACTTCCTTGGTTAGGGTTACTCCGAGGTACCTTATGTCATTTGTGGCTATTGAGAAGGGTGTTGTTTCACTAATTTTTTTCTCAGCCCTTTTGTCTTTTCTATACAGGAGTGCTACTCATTTTTTTTTTTTAGTTAATTTTGTATCCGGCCACTTTGCTAAAGGTATTTATCAGATGTAGGAGTTTCCTGGTAGAGTTTTTGGGGTCACTCATGTATACTATCATATCATCTGCAAATAGTGATAATTTGACTTCTGCCTTTCCAATTTGTACCCCCTTTATCTCCTTCAACTGTCTTTTTGCTCTAGCAAGGACTGTCAGCACTATGTTAAAGAGATATGGAGAGAGTGGGCAGCATTGTCTTGTCCCTGATTTCAGTGGGATTGCTTTAAGTTTCTCTTTATTCAGTTTGATGTTGCCTATAGGCTTGCTGTAAATCTCCTTTACTATGTTCAGATATGTGCCTTATATCCCTGATCTCTCCAATACTTTAAACATGAATAGATATTGGATTTTGTCAAATGCTTTTCAGCATCAAGGGAGTTTATCATGTGATTTTTTTTCTTTCAATTTGTTAATATGGTGGATCTCATTGATGGATTTCTGTATATTGAACTACCCTTGCATACCTTGGATGAAGACTACTTGGTCATAGAGGATGATATCTTTGTGTTCTTTATTTGGTTTGCAAGTATTTTGTTGAGTAATTTTGCATCAATATTCATAAGGTAGATTGGCCTGAAATTCTCTTTCTTTGTTGGGTCTTTGTGAGGTTTTGGGACCAAGGTGACTGTGGCTTCATAGAATGAGTTTGGTAGTGTTTCTTCTGTTTCTAATTTGTGAAATACTTTGAAAAGAACTGGAATTAGCTCTTCTTTGAATGTCTGGTAGAATTCGGCACTGAAATCATCTGCTCCTTGGCTTTTTTTGGATGGGAGATTTTCGACGACTACTTCTATTTTCTTTGGGGATATAGGGCTATTTAATCAATTTACCTGCTCCTGTTTCAGCTTTGATAAGTTGAATTGATCAAGAAAATTGTCTATTTCATTTAGATTTTCAAATTTTGTGGCATATAGACTTTTGAAGTGAGTCCTAATGATTATTTGGATTTCCTCAGTGTCTGTGATTATGGCCCCCATTTAATTTCTGATTTTGTTGATTTGGATGGGTGTTTCACTGCCTTTTAATTAGCTTGGCTAAGGGTTTGTCTATCTTGTTGATTTTCTCAAAGAACCAGCTCTTGGTTTCATGGATTCTTTGAATTGTTTTGTTTCTAATTGATTGATATCAGCCCTGAGTTTGATTTTTTCCAGCCATCTACCCTTTTTTAGGTTTTCTGCTTCTTCTTTTTCTAGGGTTTTTAAGTGAGCCATCAAGTTGCTTGAATTCACTGTCTCGAATTTCTTCTTGAAGGTACTTAGTCCTATGAACTTTCCTCTAGCACTGCCTTCATTGTTTCCCACAAGTTTGAGTATGTTGTGTCTTCATTTTCATTGAGTTCTAGGATGACTTTTATTTCTTTCTTTATTTCTTCCCTGACCCAGCTGTCATTTATCAGCAAGTTTTTCAGTTTCCATGTGTGTGTAGGCTTTTTGCTATTTCTGTTGTTGTTGAGTTCCAGCTTTATTCCATCGTGATCAGACAGGATACAAAGGAATTGTTACAATCTTCTTGTATCTGTTGAGGCTTGCTTTGTGACCAACTATGTGGTCTATTTTGGAGAAGGTTCAATGAGGTGCTGAGAAGAAGGTAAATTCTTTTCAGTTTGGGTGTATGATTCTATAAACGTTTGCTATGTCCATTTGCTTCATGACCTTTTTCATAGACATTGATTTTTTGTTTAATTTCTGTTTTGTTGACCTGTCATTTTTTGAGAGTGGGGTGTTGAAGTCTCCCCCTAGTAATGTGTGGGTATCTCTATGTGGTTTAAATTTTATCAATGTTTCTTTTACAAATGTAGGTGCCCTTGTATTTGGGGCATAGATGTTCAGGATTGTGATGTATTCCTGGTGGAATTTTCCCTTGATGAGTATGAAGTGTCCTTCCCCATTTCTTTTAACTAATTTTGGTTGAAAGTCTATTTTATCAGATATTAGAATGGCTACTCCTGCTTTCTTCTTGGGTCCCTTTGCTTGGAAAGCTGTCTTCCAACCCTTTACCCTCAGGTAATGTCTATCTTTGTGACTTAGGTGTGTTTCTTGTATGCAACAGATTTCTGGGTTTTGTTTATGCATCCATTCTGTTAGTCTGTGTCTTTTTATTGGAGAATTGAATCCACTGATGTTGAGAGAGATTAATGACCAGTGGCTGTTAGATCCTTTGATTTTGATGTTGGCTGCGGTCATAAGGTTGTGTGCTTGGTTGCTTTTATTTTACCTTAGTGAGGTTAATTATTTCTTCTGTTTTCTTGAAAGTAGATAGTTTTCTTGGGTTGTATTTTCACTTCTAGTGTCTTCTGTAATACTGGATTTGTGTGTAGGTATTGTTGAAATTTGTATTTTTTATTGAATATATTGTTTTCTCCATCTATGAGCACTGAGAATTTTGCAGGGTATAGTAGCCTGGGCTGACATCTGTGTTTTCTTAGGGTCTGCATGATATCTGTCCAGGCCCTTCTGGCTTTCATAGTCTCTGTTGAAAAGTCAGGTGTGATTCTAATGGTTGTGCCATTATATCTTACTTGGCCTTTTTTCCCTTGCAGCTCTTAGTATTTTTTCTTTGTTCTGTATACTTACGGTTTTTATTATCATGTGGCAGGAGGATTTTCTTTTCTAGTCTAATTTATTCGGTTTTCTGTAGGTCTCTTGTATTCTTATTGGCTTCTCCTTTAAGTTGTGGCATTTTTTTTCAATGATTTTGTTGAACATATTTTCTGGCCTTGGAGCAGGGAATCTTCTTTTTCATCTATGCCTATTATTCTTAGGTTTTGTCTTTTTATGCTGTCTTGAATTTCTTGGAAGGTCTGTGTCAAGAATTTTTTAGATAACATTTTCTTTGACAGATACATCTATTTCTTCCATTGTATCTTCCACACCTGAGATTCTTTCTTCCATCTCTTGTAGTCTATTGGTTATGCTCACCTCTGTATTTCCTGTTTTCTTCCCTAAGTTCTTTCTGTCCACAATTTCCTCCATTTGTGTTTTCTTTAAGTTTTCCAATTCTATCTTCAGATCTTGAGCCATTTTGTTTATTTCCTTCACCTGTCTGACAGTATTTTCCTGTTAATTCTTTCAGCTATTTGTTTGAGGAAAACTCTATTTCTTTTATTTCATTCAGTGATTTAAGCATTTCCCTTCTAAAGCCCACAAACTGTTTGGCTGTAACTTCCTTTATTTCTTTACAACTGGCCATATTCTGTTTGAGTTTATCTTCCTCTAGTTCTTTACGTTTTTTATTTGTTTCCTCTGTTATCATCTTCATGAGCATAGTTGTTAGGTCATCTTCTTGGATTTCAGTTATGCTGGGGTGTACTGGGCTACTTGCCCCTTTGATAACTGGGTTATGGAGATGCCATATTACTCTGTCTTTTGTTGGTTGAGCTTTTACACTGGCCTCTATCCATTGGGCTACCCATTGGGCTTAGATGTTTGGTGTTAGTTTCTGGTGGTTCCTGTGGATCTTGTGGTGGAGGAATCCCCTTGGCAGAAAGCGGTTTTTTTTTTTTTTCTTGAAGGAAGTCTTCTCAGCTTTTTGTGTATAGTCACTGGATGGCTGTCGTTTTTCAGGAGTTGCCGCTGGTCCCCTCAAGGACAGAAACCTGAGTGGTAACTGTGGTCTTTTTTAGTCCAGAGGATTCTCCTCTCACCCAGGGATGTTCTGAAGACAGCTGCCCTTCTTCTGGATTTCTTGCTGTAAATTTAATTATCTGCTGCTGTGAACTGTGTGTCCCGTGGTTTGATCAGTTTTGTTAGGGATAACTAATTGCCACTTGGAGCCTTATCTGCGGGTTGATCTTGGGGATTCTGGGCTTTTGTAGGTCTGAGTTTAGAGCTCTGTGTCCCAGTCCAAACCAGTAATCTGTGGTGGGTGGGTACAGCTTTCCTGGTAACAGCAGGCTATCTGGTGCACAGCAGGTCCCTGGGTTGGGCCAGTCTGTGTGACCTATTCTAGGGATAATACTGGTGGCCTATGTCTGTCCTCTTTGCTTAGTTCCCTGTGAGGATTTCTCCTGACAGTGACTCCCAGTCTCTGTTGCCCTGGGGCACACATTTGGAGAACTGGTGCGAAGCGACTGTTTGTGCCTGCTGCTGGAGCCCAGTGCAGTGATGGCCACTTGGACACTCTGGTCTGTGAGACTTTTTCCAGGAAAGGACTGGGTGGTTTAAGTCAGTACAGTTTCCTTCCTTCCCTGTGGATTATCTCGCAACAGGGACTACCAGTCTCTTTTTTTGCCCTGGGACACACAGTTCAGTCTGTGCCAGATAGCTGGAGCACAGAAACTGTGCCTGTGTTTGGAGCACAACTCAGAGATGGCTTCTAGGACCCAGCAGTCTGTGAGACATTTTCCAGAGAAAGACGAGGTGACCCAAGTCAGAACCATTTCCGTCCTTCCCTGTGGATTCTCTCAGGACAGGGACTCCTGGTCTATGTTGTTTTTGTGCCCACAGATCAGCCTGGGAATATGATCAGGACTCGAAGGCCTGTAGCTCTGGTCTGGGGACCTATTGTTTGAGCAACCCGGGATCTCTTCTGGGTTCTGGCTGCTGACCTGAGAGTGGTCCCAACTGATTCCCATGCCGTGGGGGTTTCCTCTCACCTGGGAAACACAATTGCTGTTGTTTTAGGGCCCAGAGTTCAGTCTCTTGGTAGCTGTACAGGAAATGTTGTCCTGTTCCTCAGGTGCCCTGTTCTCCTGGCACTGCCATCTTGTCATCGACTATAATTTCTCTTATGACATCGCAATGCTATTATGACATCAGAATGCTATGATGAGATCACAAGGCAAATATTTCATCACAATGGTATTATAACATCACAATCGTATTATGACCTCTCAATGGTGTTATGGCATTACAATGCCACATGCCAATGGTGCTATGAGTTAACAATGCTATGATGACATCACAATGTTATTATGACATCATAATATTATAAATACATCACAATGTTATTATGACAGCACAATGATATGAACTGACAGTGCTATTATGACATCACAGAGCTATGATGACATCACAATGCTCTTACAGCATAATTGTGTTATGACATCACAATGGAATTATGACATTATGATGCTATTATGACTTCACTATGGTATGATTTTAAAATGATATTAGGACATCTCAAATCTATGATGATATCACAATGGTATTATTAATTAACAGTGTATTATGACATCTCACTGCTATTATGACATAACAATTGTATTATGACTGATTGTGGTATGACATCACGATGGTGATAAATTATAGAGATCTTTAGGACTGATCGCTACTTCTTGGTGATGGTACAAAAGTGGCAGCAAGGATGAGCTCAGTTTTATTTAAGGATTTGGCATTGAGGCTCTGATCATGTTTCAATGAGCATATGAACAACACATACTTTAATTGATGTATTTTAAAGGAAAATTTGTGTGACACATGGTGGGTAGAAATTTGAACCTGGGAGCAATGGAAAATGAACGTAATGAATGTTATATGAAATTACCACATAATCAATAAAAATAATATGTTAAGAACTTTTACAATGACTTATCATGGATAATAGAGTCTGCTAAAGGAGGGCAGAGATTTAATTTGTGAGACATGCTTTCCTGGAACTCAATATGTAGCAGAGAATCCTAGCCATGAACTAGTGGTTACCTGCTACTTCAGACCCCCTGAGCTCATGTGGCACCTCTCAACAAGTACTTCTGGCACTAACACTACCTTAAGAGGGTTTGTTTGGAGGAACACAGCAAAAAAACCCAGCTGCTCTTTTGTCCTATGCATATAAGACAGGCTCAGTTTTAACTGTAAAGCCCAGGATGAGGAGGGTTCCTCACTGACCACTGAGTAGGCTACATCTGGCAATCCAGCCAGATTATACAAGGCAAACATGATAATAGAAGGTTGGCAACACTACTGTGGAACAGCACCAGCTGTCAATTAGTTTATTGCCCCTCAGTTCTCCTTTTACCTACATTGATCTTTCTCTCTTTCAGCCAAACCACTCCCAGGAATTGTCTGCTTTCTTTCTCTTTTACTTGCTCTTAAAGACTCAATACCATAGGAAACTCTAGACACTGTCAGCCTATTATATAAGTAAGAATGTGAAGGTACATTCAGTGAGTACACAAATAACTGCTCAGTTCAAAGGTACAATCTAGGAAATTTCAGTTCCAAGACCACAATAGGAGACTACCTTGTCATTTGGTACATTCCTCTAAATCCCACATCACTTTGAAGCTTCCCCACTTATGAAAAATATAGTTAAATAAACATTAATGTTTCATTTCCTACCTGACATTGTCAGAGAGATAAAAAGAAGTAAAGGTGTGGGATGTGTTTTCAGTGATGAGATAAAGGCTTGCTGGGTTTCACAAGAAAAAGTCACATGTACACAGGATCAGAGACACTTGAAACTAAGGAAAGTTTATGTACTCATCTCCATGGAAGCCTCAAATTTCTCTTAAGTGCTGATTGGCTGAAAGGGAGAATGATGTCATGAAAGCCAATAACAGTTTCAGGACCCAGCTATGAAAAGGACCAAGTGGACAGCCTGTTTGAGCATTCCTACATGCCTCAATAGTGGCATCTGAAAGCACAGAACCCAGAGATTACACTTTCTGTGTCCCAGACTCTTAGTTCAGGAAAAGTGTCATATAATTTTTTCAAAAGATCATTAATAATGTCATGTGTCTTTGATATGTGAGTTTCATATTATCACAGACAAAACTTTTATTTGTTAAATGCATATATATGTCCTCCATCAGCTAATTACCTACTGTGAAAATGCTTCCTGACCAAGGCAACTCTCTGAGCAAAAAGGTTAATTAGCAATTTGTTTAGATTTTTACAGAGACCATCCACCATGTAAGGTCAGCAAGCAGTCATCTTGATGTAGTCCTTCAGCAGAACTGAGAGCTTTTCACACTGAACCCCAAGCAGCAGGTAGAAAAAGGGAGACTGAGAAAGATGGACAGAGAAAGAACTACAGAGACAGATTCAGAAATAGAGAGACCAAGACCGAAAGAAACAATGATATAAAGTGATAAAGACTGAGAGACAGAGACTCCATTTTCTCTGGTCACTATCACACAGATATGTCCTCAGTTTGTGAAGTTTTGTCTTGAAAAATGCTCCCTGACCAAGGCAACTCTTTGAACAAAAAGGGTTTTATTGGGACCTTGCTCATATTTTTATGGGGAATAATGTCACATCAGCAAGCAGTCATCTTGTTCTAGTCCTTTAGCCAAACTGAGAGCTTTTCATACTTAACCACAAGGGGCAGGCAGAGAGAAGGTGACACAGAGAGAAAGAGCTAGAGAAACACATTCATACAGAGACAAAGACTGACAAAAATATATAAATTGATAGAGACACACAGAGAGAGAGACTCCATTCTGTCTGCTCACATTCATTGGCATATCATCCTCAAGGCATACCTTCCTATAATATAATTTCAGGAATTATATTATCCCTGTATTATATATCATAACACTTCCTAGACATTTACTCAATGGGGACTCCACATATAAATAAATAAGCTTCAGGGAAACATTGCAATTCAAATAATCAGGAAGTAGAAGATGGAGGGGTTTATATGCTAAAAGAATATAGTTATCCTGATAGTTTGTAATATAGTACAATGATTAAAGTCCCAGCAACTTCTAAAGACTAAAGAACGAGACTGAAAATTTCCTTTTTGGAAAATATGGAACATTTCCATAATGGAATGTTATTAAGCTAAGATAATGATATCATGATTTTTTTCAGGCAAATGGATGAAAACAGGAATTATCATCCCGTTTGAAGTAACTAAAATGCAAAAAGACAAATATGGTATGTATTTACTAATTAGGAGGTCTCCAAATTATGGGGGATAAAGTTTCAAATGTCTATTTATTCTGAATGAACTAGTCTTCCACTAGGGAAATAGGGTGGCAGTGAGTTGAGTTTTTGGGTCAAGGTATCTTATGGGAAATTTCAAGCAACCCCGGCTGTTGTTATTTAAATATGTTGCTCTTTGCCCTCACCTGATAGATCAGTGCCATGTTCTTTTATCCACAGAGACACTTCCTTCTGCATCAAATGTGATTACATATAGAGACCCACAGTCTAATATTATGCAGAGAGAGACCTTAAAACAGCCAGCTCAAAATGTGATTTCTCTATGAAATTCTCCCTCCACTCAGAGTTCTGGGAAGTCTGTAGGAGAGGAGTTATTGAGTGTCATAAGTGGAGGTAATTGAGGACATATGGAGAACAATGCCATGAGAATCAGGACACGGAGAAAGATGATGCAGTCAGCCTTGGTGAGAACTGATAAGCTATGGTCAGATAGAAGCCAGAGAAGAACCTTCCCTATCAGAAAAAGTGTCACATTTTTTTATTTTAATTTTTATTAATTACAGTGTATTCACTTTGTCTCCCCCATAAACTCCTCTCTCCTCCCCTCACAGTACCACCTTCCCTTCCCCATCTGCACACATGCCCCTCTTCAAGTCCACTGATAGGGGAGTTCTTTTTCTTTTTTCTGAACCTAGTTTATCATATCTCAACAGGACTGGTTTCATTGTCATCTTCTGTGGCCTGGTTAGGCTGATTACCTCTCAGGGAAAGGTAATAAAAGAGCAGGCTAATCAGTTCCTGTCAGAAGCAGTCCCTGTTCCCACTACTATGGAAGCACCTTGGACACTGAAATTCCATGGGCTACATCTGTGCAGGGGTTCTAGCTTATCTCCATGCATGGTTTTTGTTTGGATTATGAGTCTCAGGAAAGACCCCTGTGCTCAGATTTTTTGGTTCTTTTGCTCTCCTTGTGGAGCTTCTGTCCTCCCCATATCTTACTATTTCCCACTTCTTTAATTAGATTCCATACACTTGTCAAACATTTGGCCATAAGTGTCAGCATCTGCTTTGATAGTCTGCAGGGCAGAGCCTTTCAGAGGCCCTTTGTGACAGGCTCCAAACTTTTTTGCTCTTTTCTTCTTCTTCAAATGTCCATCCTCTTTGCCTCCTGGGATGGGAATTGAGCATTTTAGCCAGAGTCCTCCCTCTTGATTAGTTTACTTAGGTGTACAGATTTTAGTATGTTTATCCTATAGTGTTTGTCTGTATGAGTAAGTATATATCATGTATGTCTTTCTGCTTCTGGGATAGCTCACTCAGGATGATCCTTTTCAGTTCCCACCACTTATTTGCAACTTACAGGATTTCATTACTTTTTTATTGCTAAGTAATATTCCATTTTGTAGATGTACCACAATTTCTGTATCCATTTTTCAATTGGGGGCATCTGGGTTGTTTCCAGATTCCGGATATTACAAATAAAGTTGCTTAGAAACATGGTTGAGCAAATGTTGTTATTGTGTCCTTGAGTCTCTTTTGGATATATGCCTAGAGCTGGATAGCTGAATCATGAGCAAGTGCTATTCCTAGTTGTCTAAGAAAGCACAAGATTTATTTCCAGAGTGGTTGTATAAGTTTACATTCCCACCAGCAGTGGAGGAGGGTTTTCCTTTCTCCACAATCTCTCCAGCATGTGTTGTCACTTGAGATTTTTATCTTAGCCATTCTGGTGGACGTAAGGTGAAAAATCAGGGTCATTTTGATATGCATTTCCCTAATGGCTAATGACAATGAGCATTTCTTTAAGTGTTTCTCTGCCATTCGATATTCCTTTATCTAGAATTCTCTGTTTAGCTCTGTTCCTCATTTTATTTAATTTCTAATATTTTTATTTTTTAATTGTGTCACTAAAATTTCCATAACGAAGAAGTCTTTTTACAAATGTACTCCTAGATAAATATTTAATTATTTGTGGTAGACTACCTTTTATTTTTCTTTTTAGAGTCTTGATGAATTGCTACCATTATTATTTGATGACCCTTATGTCTTCATCTTTTTAACTTTTATTAGTTACAGTTTGTATTATTTATTCAGTTTGTTTATTCAGTTTGTATCCCCCCCATAATCCCCTCTTTTCTCCCCTCCTAAATTCCACCTTCCCTCCCTCTCCTTCAAGCATGTCCCTCCCCAAGTCCACTGATAGTGGAGGTCCTCCACTCCTTCCTTCTGAACCTAGTCTAATATAATACCCAATAATATTATAATATCACAATTGCATGATATCTCAATGGTGTTATGAGATCCCAATGGTATTCTGAATTCACAATGGTATTATCATATCACAATGCTATTATGACATCCCAAAACTATGATGACATCACAAAACTATGATGATACCACAATACCATCATTTAGTTACAATGGTTTTACAACATCACAATGGAGTTATCAGATCACAATTCTACTATGACATCACAGTGCTATTATGATATCACAATGCAATTATGACCTCATATGGAAAAATATCACAATGGAATTTTGAAATCACAATGGTATTATGACCTCAAAATGGTATTATTACATCACAATGCTTTTATTTGATATCACAATGGTCTCATGACTTCACAATGCTATTATGACATTTCAATGGTATTATGACTCACAGTTTAATGATATCTCCATGGTATTACTATATCCCAATTGTCTTATGACATCATAATTTTGGTGTGGCTTTGAAATTCTATTAGGACTTCAAAATGCTATGATGATATCACAATGCTCTTATGACCTCAAAAAAAAAAGATATGGCAATGGAATGACCTCTCAATGTTATTAAGACATCACAATGCTATTATGACTACACAATGGTGTCATTAGTTTACAATGATATGACATCATAAAGCTATTTTGACATCACATTGCTATTATGAAATCACAATGCTCTTATGTCATCAGTATGTATAATGATATCACAATGGCATTATGACATCAAAATTCATCATGACATCCCAATGCTATTATGACAGCATTATGCTATTTAGACATGATTGTGGTGTGATATCACAGTGGAAATATGACATCACAATGGTATTATGTCATTGCATTAGTTTCATGACATCCAATGGTTTTATGATTTTACAATGGTATTATGATAACACAATGGTATTATGATTTCACCATGGTATTATAACATTACAGTCTTATTATGATATCACAATGCTATTATGACAATGAAAATTTAAGCAATATGAACTAGAGAAATTTGAGACCAGGGCTGGAGAACCAGCTAAGAGGTTAAGAGCATTGTTTACTCTTATAGAAGTCCTTCTTCAATTCCCAGCAACCACAGGGTGGGTCACAACCTGTGGCATGCAGGCAGAATATTATGTATACTATATATATATATATATATATAATACATATATATTTATATGTAAACAAATTGTTGGTATAATGTTCTTTTGGAATGTATAAAATTTACCATTGTTTGTTCAAATGCAGATGTCTGTCCCCCACTCTGCTTTCAATCTGGAAATTGCACTGTGATACTTATTCTATGTATCACTTGTCTCAAGTTTGTGTAAACATGCCACCATTTGTTCTCTTGTTGGTATAATGTTCTTTTAAAATGTAATACCTTACTCTTGTTAAAACAAATGCTTATTTCTCTCCCCACTCTCTGGTTTCAATCTGGATATTGGGTTGTGATATTCACTATAAGCATCCTGTCTCAACTCTTGTGTGAACAGGACAAAATAAAGCAAGTAGATACAATGTTGTGCAATGGGAGGAACCAGAGGACAGGAAAGAGGGGAGGAGCTAGAGAGCAGGAAAGGAGTGGGAGGAGACGGGTGAGAAGAGAGTGAGGAGAGCAGAGCTGGAGGAGAGAGCTTGGAGGACATGGAGCATGAGCTAGACCTAAGATGTCACAAAAAAACAAGTAAAATGCGAGAAATCTAAATGTTAGGAAACTGAGGGCTTGGAGGTTTAGGAGGGAGTTAATATTGCCCAGCATTCTAGATTAACTAAAAACCCAGTCTTTGTGTGGTGATTTGGTTAAACAGCTGTTTAAAATTAACAGCAAGATTTGCTAGAAGATAAACCCATAGTAAATATTAATAGTCGATTACAATGTTCTCTGTATCTTCAATAAAACAACCAGCTACAATGCTGAGCAATGCAGAGGATAGGGTGGGTCATCCTGGTCCATAGTGGAAGGAAGAGTAAGGAAGCAGGGAAGGAGAGGTGGAGAATAAGGAGGAGAGGTCCTAGTATAAGACCAGGGGTCTCACAGCTCAGGAGTTCAATCACGCCCTTTCCAGAAACTCCCCCAGACCAAGACTCATTTCAAAAGCCAGAGGTTTATTAACCATTGTACAATGGGGTCATCCCTGCCGGTAAGCAAAGAGTGGCACTGGGAGACAAAGGCCTTTAGGTTTGTAAAAGAAAAATTGCGGGAAATTGAAGTTGCAGTTTTGGCAATTTAGGATTGGATGAGGAAGTTATAAAGTAAGATAATTGGTTAGTCTTAGGTGCTCAAGCTTGGCCAGTCCTGCCAAGTGTGGATGCAGCTGCAATTTAAGTTGGGGGTGGTTAGCTCAGCCTTGAAGATTAGGGCCTACAGACTTTTGACTGGAGGTCAAAAGCTACTCAGAAGAAGTCTTGGTTCGTTGCTAAGAAACGCTATCTCAAGTACAAGGGTCTGGTCCTTCTTTTGCTGAGTGAAGGTCATTGCTTGCTTGCCCTTTTTTTTATAACTGTCCTCACAGATAGGGTCACATTCCTTCACTCTCTGGAAAGGTACTAAGAGGCTTTAGCTTAACCTGGACCTAAAACTCAAAACTATAGGCTTTAGAAGACATATAGATTACAAAGTTAGTCTAACCCTTTCATTTCCCCCTTCTCCTTGAAACTGCTTCAATCATGAGGCAGCTGCAGAGTGAGAATTTTATCTTAAGAAAAAAAAATTTTTTTTGACTGAACATTTCAGCCTGTAGAATGGGACAATGGGCCGATGATCCATCTTCTGGAATTTCTTCATTCTGATGATTGGATCGTTGACATTTCAGTTTGAAAGAGGCTGAAATACTGGTCAAAAGTTGGGGAGAGTACATGGGTAAAGATTACTAGGAGCCAGTCAAAGGCTGGTCAATGAGGCAGTCCTTAACAGTCTCTGGTTAGTTGATCCAATTGAAGAGACAGGGAGCAGTCATGTCAGCTTCCAACAAGTCCAGATTTTAGTTTGCAGCCCAGAGTCAACCAGGTGAAAATCTGCTGAGACAAATTCAGACTAGAGACAGAAGTAAAGATTTGTCTGTTAAATGGAAAAAGTGAGGAATCCCAACAGCAGGGAAAAACTCTTCTGGGATCCATTTGAGCTATGCCAGATTTAGGTCTCATGACCTTTTGATTTTTATGAACTCATATGAATTTTTGGTACACAAAAGGAAATATATATATATATATATATATATATACTCAGAAAAGTAACATATCAGCAAATCTAATACAGCAACATTTTGAGAGTAACAGGTAAAAACTACATCCAACAGAATTGGTACCAGTCAGCTGTTTGTTTTATATCTTATATAAACAACTTAAGTGTGTCCATGTGGCAGCCTTTTTGGAGTTAATGGCATCTGAGCATCGGAACTCAGCTTCTTGTCTATTTTTTTTAAAGTCCAGTCTCTCACAGACTGGTGGTCTTACAGTGGACTGCTCTGACCCTGAGAAACTCCTTGCAACCATAGTAACCAGACATCAGGCTCTGTGCAACCTTGACTAAACCCTCTTATTTTGGCTAAAATTGCCTGCATGGGAAACTGCTTGAACTTTTTTTTTTTTTTTTACTTAAGTGTTAACCTGACATCCATTAAATTGACACTTTGATCAGTATGTAGACCAACATTTTTTAGATTTTTATAACCTGAACTCCTGTATCCTCAGACCCTATATAAACTTTATATTTTTTTTTTATTTAACTATTATTATAAGACATTGGCAACTGATGTAAAGCCTGTGAGCAGGGCAAACCAGTTTTTTGTTGTTTTTTTTTTCTTTTACACAAAAGATATAGTACCTAGTAGTTTTAACTAACTAATGAACTGTCCAATGAGCTGATAGTGAACCTAACTGTCTGCTCTTTAGCTGCCAAGTTACTGTTAACTAAGCCTAGCCTTTTAGCCTAGCTGTCAATGTGATCAGAGACCTGAGAAGGATAAATTATGAGCTAAATAAATGTACCAATCAAAATGACAGAGATGACTAGTTAGTCCATCACCTAGGCAGTGTCCCTGGTTAATGTGGTCTCCTGGCTTTCTGAGCAGAGGCAGTCTAGCCATCAGGCATAGAGGATGAGAAACTGCTGCTGTGGAAAGAGGAACAGGAGAGACTGACCTCACCTTGCCTCTCACAATGTGAGACAATGGCTCTTCACGTGTCCATGGCTTTGTCCGTAGTTTAGGCTGGGCCCTAGCAGTGGGACAGTTGGGGCAGTATTTCCCAGTGGTTAGTATACCACAATCCAGAGTTGCAGTTATCTGTCATTGTTCAAATCTTCTTGGAGACCTTGGGAAGCTACTGTCAGGATTTTGGGACTTTCTGCCACAATAAACTTACATATGTTAAAATGCCATATTCATCAGATCTCTGATAAGCTTGAGGGCCAGCATATCTGAGTTATTTTTTGTTTTTATCACCTGTTTTAAACTGTGTCCTATAAAACAGAATGCTATTTAATCTAGTTCCAGCATATTTTTGACATGTATGTTTTAGAACTATATATTTTAAGACAAATAGGCAAACTTTATAGTTACCCATCCTAGGCTTAACCTTAAAAAAAAACAACTATACAACGACAGTAGGTAGAGCTCAACATCTTAACCAACTGCAGTCTGCAGTCGTTAGCGTAGCTTTAAGTCTATATTTATGAACTAAAATTAAAGTAAACCTTTTAATCAGATACAGTTTATACAGAGGCTAGTAAATCTTGCTGATCCTACCACTTTGTATTAAAATTGAACAGTAAAAAGCTTTGCACTTTGCACTTAACACTAATTAGAGGACTGAACATAACTGAGAGACCTAGACAAAATGGTGGTAAACTCATGGCTCCACCCTCTTTATCTCCGGACCAGCACGGTGGCTGGCCACGTGTAACTGAACTCAGCTGGAAGCCCTAAACAAATATGGCAGCAAAACTACAGCTTTATGTGCTCTCTATCCCTGAACCATCATGGCGGCTAGCCATGTGTTAGCACAGGCTTCGACTGGCAATACTAAACATAGCCATATCAAACCTATCAGCCAGAATTCTTTCTCCTTAAAAGAGCATAAAAAAACATTTTGCAATGAAGAATTACCAGCCTTTTAAATGAATTATAACATTTAAATACAGTTTTTTTTTTCCTCAAATCATATTAACTCTCTGGCTTTTTATAATACATCTACTAACCTTTTGCAACATCCTATATACCTTCAGGTTTTTAGCTTTTTTTTTTTTTCTGGCTTAACCGACATTTTTGCTTTAGACAAGCTATTTTTTTTAAATATCTCTCGCTCACTCTCTCTTTCTTTTCAGACAACAGGAAAACTCTCATTAATTTTTTTTTTAATTTTCCCAAGGGTTGGGAAACTGTTTTAAGTTCACTGTTAGACTGCCCAAGAGTTATTGCTTAAAAAAATCTGATAAACTGTAGATGTTTTATCCTCTTAAACATCTAAACAATTTTTAAAACTCGTCCCTGCAATATCAAAGCAAAGTATCTTCTTTAGGAGTGAATTTACAAAGCATAACCATAATTTTAAAAGTCGAAACCCGATTTTAAGACCAAAATTTATCAGTGAAAACAACCCAATCTTCAGAACCAATATCAACTTAGAATAAGACTTTCTTCTTATCCTAAAAGGAAATAAAATCAATTTGACTCAGATATTTTGCAATCTTTGTTCTTTTCCTGAGCCACACCATGTGGCAATTTACATTGTTATTTAAACGTATGCATTTATAGACCCTACAAACACATAGTCACATATACGTGTTTTAAGCAAGAATTTGAATTTAACCTTAAAACATACCCAATTATTTTCTATCATATCAGTCATTTAAAACCAGTTGAAAACAATCATATAATGGCCATATATTTAAACAGATAGACAAAACTTTTTTTTATACTCAGTTGTAATTCTAAACATTACAGCAAGTGCAGTTTTTTTTCCTAAATTACTATTTGATCTGTAAGTGGCAAGCCCCCTAGGTGGGAGGAGGGAAGAGAGGAGCAAGAGGGCGTGGCGAGCTCCTGCTGCTCACTTCCCTGCTGAGCTGGCATGAAGACAAGGGGGAGGAGTTTTTCCTCACTCTCAGCAGCCAGAGCAGCTCCTGTTGTGGAGCAGCTATGGTGCCAATCCCCGCCTAGCCATGTCTAAGGACTTCCACCTAGCAAGCCCATGAGCCTTGCCTGCTCCCTTGGCTCCCTTGTCAGCTTTACTCTAGCTTACCTCCCCCGCAGGTCCTGAACCTGCTTCCTGGCTGGGCCTCTCCCCTCCCCCGTGCTCTTTGGCTGTCCATCTCAACAAGGGGCCACATCAAGCCCATGCCCTGCTGGGTGTGCATTGTTATTCCACAGATGCTCAAGTGCCTGAGCACCACCTGCCCAAGCTCCAGCCCCAGCTCCACATGTCTCCCCAGCCACCCAAAAGCATTCCCTCCTTGGCTCCCTCAGGAGGGAGAGCACACTGCTTGGTGTCCTGCCATGCAGCCATGTGCACTCCCGGGCCAAGAACTAGTTCTAATTTTAACTATACTCTGTCCGAATTTTCATCATTCCAAGTCTACAAAGAAATAGACACAGAAAAATACATACATACATGAGGAACACAGGATTTAAATTGCTGGGGGAGCAGAAACTCTCTGCTCCTCCCTGTTCACAGAAAGGGGCAAGCTGAGTGTCCTACAGGATGTCCTATAGACTTGGCATTAATGACATGTCTGTCTGCCTTAATGAAACTGTTCCAGGCGAGTGGCCTTGAACCACTCAGTGGACTCGAACCCCTTCTACAGATGCTCTCGAGCTAGATCATCTCCCTGTCAAAAGAGTCAGAGAGGCAACAGCAACAGAAACATAAAGAATCAGGCAAGTAATTAAACAAGGACACCCTTGTGAGTGGTACCACAGTGTTCTGATAGAAGATCTGCCTGGTGGCGGTTGTTCTCTACAAAAATCAGACGGGAGGAGGACCATCTCAGATCCAACCTCCCAAACAGAAACTGGGGCATCCCCCAGTTCCCAGTCAAGCGATATTCTGACACGTCTGTCAATCGCAATGACTGATCAGATGACCAAAAAGGTACAGATAGGCGCCTAAACTGAAACAGCTTGGTACCACAAAAATCTAATTGAGAGGCTGCCTCATGGCAGCCATCTCTGACAAGAAACAGATTGTTATGACAGAAACAGACTAACCTGTTCCGAGCTCGACCTCCAAGTTCAGTCTGATGAGGGTTGGGGAAGGGGCACGCCCTTTCCTGGCCAACGCACCAAAAAATGTAAGACCTGGGTTCTCACAGCTCAGGAGTTCAATCAGGCCCTTTTCAGAAACTCCCCCAGACCAAGAATTGTTGCAAAAGCAAGAGGTTTATTAACCATTGTACAAGGGGGTCATCCCTGCCGGTAAGCAAAGAGTGGCACTGGGAGACAAAGGCCTTTAGGTTTTTAAAAGAAAAATTGTGGGAAATTTGAAGTTCCAGTTTTGACAATTTAGGATTGGATGAGGAAGTTATAAAGTAAGACAATTGGTTAGTCTTAGTTGCTCAAGCTTGGCCAGTCCTGCCAAGTGTGGATGCAGCTGCAATTTAAGGTGGGGGTGGTTAGCTCAGCCTTGAAGATTAGGGGCTACAGACTTTTGGCTGGAGGTCAAAAGCTACTCAGAAGAAGTCTAGGTTCGTTGCTAAGAAACACTATCTCAAGGACAAGGGTCTGGTCCTTCTTTTGCTGAGTGAAGGTCATTGCTTGCTTGCCCTTTTTTTATATCTGTCCTCACAGATAGGGTCACATTCCTTCACTCTCTGGAAAGGTACTAAGAGGCGTTAGCTTAACCTGGACCTAAAACTCAAAACTATAGGCTTTAGAAGACATATAGATTACAAAGTTAGTCTAACCCTTTCACTATATCCACATGGAGAGATGGACCATATATAAGATATGACTAAAGCACATATAATGAGTGAAATCTGAAAGGTAGGAATCTATGCTGTTTTGGAGATTTAGAATGGATTAACTATTTCCCAGCATTGTATTCTAGGTGAATTAAATAAATCCCAGTGTCTGTGTTGTGATTTGGGTATACAGGTGGGTTTAGGAATAACTGCTGCTTAAATAAAGATATTTTAATAGTTAATATTAATAACTATCAACAAATGGCACCCAGCTAATCCAAGTGTACAATAAATCTGAGTTTCCACAGCCCTTAATTCCTTCTTTAACTAATTTGGTGGGGGGAATAAGCTCACAGTAATACAAGCCCAATAACCCAAATTTAAAACTAAAAACTCCCAGGTCAATTAATGTTTCTATAATAAAGACTCTTAAACAGGCCCTAGAGCAAAAGACAGCCTATTGTGGACAGACCTGAGACTTAACATAACAAAACTGGCTGCTGCTACATTCTAACAGGAGGATACACAAGCATGGTTCCCTTATACTTTGGCTGGCTTAGCTCAGCTAATTCAGCAGTCATATCTGGAAAGAAAGGAAATGGAGGTACACAGACCTCTAGATAGAGGTTGGCTTAAAACTGCATTTAAAATTAAAAATAAATACCATGACAAAGAGTGTTTTAATCCACTTTGACTTTGTTTTGTTTGTCATAGTCATGGATCTGTTTGCAATATATTTCATGGTAGTGGCTTTTCTGGAGGACTTCTCCAAGAAAGTGCAAGGAGAAAATGGGAAAAGAACCAATGAATTGAATATTAAAGTTATAGACAACATAAATTAGATTGATAAATATATCAATCTAATAAAATATCAATCTAATAAATATCAGTCTAATAACAGCTAAAATTTAAAGCTCTCTGGATGCAAGATACTTGTCAGCTCTTTCTTGTAAGGGTCCACCAATTCACTAAAAGGTCAACTAAATTCCAAAAAACAACCAACTGGGCTTTGCTTGTTTTAGGTTAACTGACCCAAAACTTAAAATTTTCTTGTCCCTTTGCTTCATTTTCATTTAAAGACTTTGAGTTACAAGATTCAAAATGACAAGTTTTTTCTTAAGGTTAACATGTAAGTTCATTTTTCTTAATGATATATGTTATGTCCTTACTGTTTTAAAGAGGAATTCACATTAATTTTAGTTTCATATGAGGAGAGATCAAGTCATAATTCTCTAAAAATTCCACCCAATCTCAGCAAGTGGGACTTCCACAGAACAACTGGTACTAAAGGGCATTTTGGCTTAAGAGATATGTTATGTTTGTCATTGTAAGGACATAGAATTAGGCTGGGTGACAAATATGGAAACTGCACATCTGCCATGTCAAAAAAAATTAAATGCTGACTAAATTAACATGTCAAACTGCTCTGGAAGCTGACTTATCCTTTCAACATGACATATTTTCACATGGGATAAATGTTGGTCATGCCTAATGCAAGATATACACAGGAGGCTTACAGCTGGCAAAGTACACACCAGCCTAGTTAAATACTGAAGACTCAAAAATTATACTTCATATGTGTAAAAGGTTAGGGTTAGGGTTAGGGTTTTGGGGTTAGGTTTAGGTTTAGGGTAGGCATCCTGTACCTGGGTTTTGACATTTGTTTTGGCTTTATTTGGTTTGTGCCCTTTTGGTATGGATGGAAGTTTTGCCTTTTAAAAACAGTGGTATTACAAAATCACAGTGCAATTATGACATCACAATGAAATTATGATATCTCAATGCTATTACTACATCACAAAGGTATTTTGATATCACAAAGCTATTATGACATCACAAAGTTATGACATTCCAATGGTAATATGATTTCACTATGTTATTATGACATCACAATGGTCTTATATCAACACAATGCTATGATGACATCACAATGCTATTACGCTATCATAGTGGTGTTATGACTTTAAAATATTATGATGACATTACAAAGCTATGACAACATAACTATGTTGTTATGACATAATAATGTTCTGATGACATCACAGTTATTATAACATCACAATCACATTAAGACCTAAATATACTTGTATGACATCACAATGCTATTATGACCTCAAAAATGTATTACAACATCAAAATTGTATTATGGCATTAAAATTGTCTGAAATCTCAATGCTACTTTGACATCAAATGCTTTTATGACCTCAAAATGTTATTATGACATCACAATGCTATTACAACATCAAAATTGTCTTATAGTTTCATATTGCTATTAAGATCTTACAATGCTTTAGTGACAGTAATAAGTTTTATGATATCACAATATTGTGACAACAAAATTCATCATGACATTACAAAGCTATTATGCCACCACAATACTTTTAAGAAATGACTGTGGTATGACATCACAATGCTATGATGACATCACATTGCTACTATGACATCACAATAGTATTAGGATATCACAAGGCTATGATGATTTCAAAAGGTTGCCATGATATCACAAAGGTATTATGACATCCCTATTCTATTAAAATATCCCAATGCTATCATGACATCCCAATTCTATTATGACATCACAATGCTATGATGATATCACAATGCTATTATGCTATCACATTGGTGATATTAGTTAACAATGCTATTATGACATTAAAACACTTTTATTACAACACAATGCTATTATGACAACACACTGCTATTATGACAACACAATGCTCTTATGATATGATTGTGTTATGACATCGCAATGGAATTATGACATTACAATACTATTATGAATTCACAATGGTATGAATTTACATTAGTATTTGGACATCTCAATGCTATAATGACATCTGAATGGTATTATGCTATCACAATGGTGTTAAGATTTCACAATGCTATTATGACATCACAATTCTTTTATGACATCAAAATTCATAATGATATTACTTGCTCTTATGACAGCACAATGCTATTATGACATGATTGCAGTATGACGTTGCTATGAAATTATGACATTACAGTGTTATTATGACTTCAAAACAGTATGACTTTACATTGATATTAGGACATCTCAATGCTATTATGAGATTATAATGCTCTTAGGATATCACAATGCTATTATGATATGAAAATGCGGTTAAGACATCAAAATGGTATTATGACATCACCATGCTATTATGACCAACAAAAAAGTTACTATGACATCACAATGGTATTATGATATCTCAATGCTATTACAACATCACAATGGTAGAAATTCACAATGCTATTATAACATCACAAATGGATTTTGACATCAAAATAATATAATGTCATTAAAATATTATGACTTCCCAATAGTATGATGATTTTACAATGGTATTTGACATCACCATGCTATTATGACTTCACAATGTTATTACAAAATGATTGTGGTATGACATCACAATGGAATTTTGACATCACAAAGCTATTATGACCTCAAAAATGGTAAAACTTCACAATGATATAAGGACATCCAATTGCAATGTTGTTATGACATCACAATTGCATCACAACATCAAAATTCATAATGACATCCACATCTACATCACAAGGGTAAGGTGCTGATTGGTTGAGAGGGAAAATGATGTCATGAAATAGGTGAAAGCCAGACAGAGTTTCCAGAGCCAGTTATTAAAAGGGCCAGGTGTATAGCCTGCTTGAAAGAAAGGCTGAGCAGAACTTCATACCTTAATCTTGGCAGGTGAAAGGACACAACCCAGAGATGACAGTTCCTGTGTCCAAGATCCTTAGTTCAGTTAATCTGTCCCACATTTCTTTCAAGTTTTCATTAATAAAGACCTATGTCCTTCAAATTTCATGATTTCATCCTTTTTGATTGCCGAGTAGTATTCCATTGTATAAAAATACCACAATATCTGTACCCATTCCTCCTTTGATGGACATCTGGGTTGTTTCCAGGTTCTGGCTATTACAAATAGAGCTGCTATAAACATGGATGAGCAAGTATCCCTTTTGTGTACTTGAACAAACTTAGGGTATATACCTAGAGATGGTATAGGTGGGTCTTGAGGAAGCACTATTCCTAATTGTCTTAGAAAGCACCAGATAGCTTTCCAGAGTGGTTGTACCAGTTTACATTCACACCAGCAGTGGAGGAGGATTCCCCTTTCTCCAGAAATCATGAAATTTGCAGGCAAATGGTGGGATCTAGAAAAGATCATTCTGAGTGAAATATCCCAGAAGGAGAAAGACAAACATGGGATATACTCACTTATATAGACCTATAAGATATAATAAACATAATGAAATCTATACACCTAAAAAAGATAATCAACAGAGCAGACATGAGGTAAGATGTTCAATCCTCATTTAGAAAGACAGATGGGATGTGCATTGAATGTATGACAGGAGTCTACTGAGCGCATCTGAAAGACTCTAAATAGCAGTGTTTTCAAAGCAAAGACTCATGACCAAACCTTTGGCAGAGTACAGGGAATCATAAGAAAGAAGGGGAGTTAGTCTGATGGGGAAAGGATAGGAGCTCCACAAGGACCAAATACATCTGGGCACAGGGTCTTTTCTGAGACTGACATTCAACCAAGGACAATGTATGGATATAACCTAGAACCTCCGCTCAGATGTAGCCTGTGGTAGCTCAGTAACCAATTGGTTTCCCAAAGTGAGGGGAACAAGGACTATTTCCAACAGGAACTCAATGACTGGCTCTTTGGTCTCCCCACCCCCGAAGGTAGGAGAAGTCCTGTTAGGATACCGAGGAGGGCTGTGCAGCCAGTCCTGAAGATACCTGATAAAACAGGATCAGATGAATGGGGAGGAGGTCCCTCCCTATCAGTGGACTTGGAAAGGGGCACGGTGGAGATGAGGGAGGGAGGGAATGAGGGATCGGGACACGGCTGGGATACAGAGTTAATAAAATGTAACTGATAAAAAAAAAATAAAAAAAGAACTATGTCCTTGACATGTGAGTTTTCCATCATCAGAGATTCCATTATTATTTATTAAATGCACAGATATGTTCTCAGTCAGTGAATTACTTACTGGGAAAAATGCTCCCTGACAAATGCAACTCTTTGAACAAAAAGCATTTAATTGGGAACTTGCTTATATTTTTACAGAAATTATCCATGATGCCACATCAGCAAGCAGACAACTTGTTGATGTCCTTCAGCAAAACTGAGAGCTTTTCCTATTGAACCACCAGCAGTAGGCAGAGAGAGGGAGACTGAGAGAAACAGAGAGAGAAAGAGCTAGAGAGATTAAGAAATAGAGAAACAGAGACCTACAGAAACAAATATATAAAAACAAATATATAAAATGACAGAGACAAAGAGACAGAAACCCATTCTGACTGGTCACTTATATTGGCATATAGACCTCAAAGCATACCTTCCTAGGGACTTCTAGGCTAAAATAACATAGTTATCCTGATAGTTTGTCATCCAATGCAATAATTAAAGTCCCAGCACCTTGCAAGCACTAAAGATCAGGACTGACAATCTCCTTTGAAGAAATTGTGGAATATTTCCAACATGAAGTATTATTTAGTTAAGAAAATGACATCATATTTTCAGGCAAATAGATGGAACCAGGAAAAATCATCCTGGATAAGGTAACTAAAATGCAGAAAGATAAATATGGCATGTGTTCACTTATTAGGAGGTTCTCTAAGAGTGGGGGATAAAGTTTCAATAGGCCATCTAATTGTGACTAAACCAGTCTTCTACTAGGGAGATTGTGTGGCAGTGAAATGAACTGCTGGGCAAGGGCATCCTAAGGAAAATTTCAAGCAAACCAGGCTGTTGTTATTAAAATATACAGCTCTCTGACCTCAACTGATTGATCATTGCCATGTTTTTGGATCTGTAGAGATTCTTCCTTCTGCATCAAATCGGATTGCATACAGAGACCCACAGTCCAATATTATGCAGAGAGAGGCCTTAAAACACCCAGGTCTTAATGGGATTTCCCTATGAAATTCTCCCTCTCCTCAGTGCTTTGTAAATCCTATAGGAGTGGAGGAAGGATGATTGTCATAAATACAGGGAATTAAGGACAAAAGGAGAACAATGTCCTAAGAATCAGGCTGCAGAGAAAGATGATGCAGGCAGCCTGGGTGATACCTGATAAGCTAGGGTCAATTAGGAGGTTGAGGAGGACCTCCACTATCAGGAAAATTTTAGAAATTCCAAAGGGGTAGAGGGAAGCTAGGTGGGACTGGAAGTAGATGAGTGAGGGGGCAGTAGAGGGAATATGGTGTAAATAAATCACAATAAATAAATGGATAAGGAAAACTGTAATCAAGGTTATGAAATATAGATCTCTTCAGGACTGATGGCTTCTTCTTGGGGGTGGTGCCACGATTCTGCAAGCATGAACTCAGTTTTCTTTAAGAGCCTTGGCACTGAGACTCTGATCATGTTCCAGTGGGTATATGAATGACACATACTTGAACTGGTGTATTTAAAAAATATTATTGTAACACATGTGTGGGAATTTGAAATTGGGAGCAATGGAAAAGGTGTTTCCTGTATAGTATACCAAATTCCCACATTCTTGGTATAATGTTTTTTTTTTTTTGTTGTTGTTGTTGTTGTTGCTTTGTTTTGTTTTGTTTTTTGTTTGTTTTTTAATGTATAGACTTTAACCTTGTTCATTCAGATGCTGATTTTTCTCCCAATGCCTCCCCAACTCTCTGGTTTCAATCTGGATATTGTATTGTGATACTCATTCTAAGCATCCTGTCTCAACTCTTGTGTAAACAGGAACAAAATAAAGCAACTAGACAGAATGTTGAGCAGGGAGGAGCCAGAGGACAGCAAAGAGGGGAGGAGTCAGAATGTAGGAAAGGAGTAAGAGGAGAAGGGGCATTAGGAGAGTGAGGAGAGAAAGTGGGAGGGAGATCTTGGAGGACTTGGAGCATGAGCCAGACCTAAGATTTCACAAAAAGCAAGTACACTGTGGGAAATCTAAATGTTAGGAAATTGAGGGCTTGGAGGCTTAGGAGAGAGTAAATATTGCTCAGCATTGTGTTCTAGGTTAACTAAAAACGCAGTCTCTGTGTGGTAATTTGGTTAAACAGCTGTCTAAGGTTAATAACAAGCTTTACTAGAAGATAAACCAATAGTAAATATTAATAGTCTCCTACAACACCACATAGTCAATAAAAATATGTTGACAACTTTTAAAATGACTTTTTAAGATGAAGAAAATATTTCACTAAAGAAGGCAGATTTTGACTTTGTAAGGCATGCTTTCCAGGATCTCATTATATTGCAGAGAATCCTAGCTCTGAACTAGTGGTTGGCCAGCTACCTCAAACCCCATGAGCTCAGGTGGCATCTCCATGGAAAACTCAAGATTCTCTCAGGTGCTAATTGGCTGAGAGGGAGAATGATTTCCTGAAAAACTTGAAATCCAGGACATGTTTCAGGACCAGTTATTAAAAGGGCAGCATGCTTGAGAGACAGGGTGTTCAGCCCTACATGTCTCAGTATGGGCAGCTTAAAACACACAACACAGAGATTAGAGTTTCTATGTCCAAGACTCTTAGTTCAGAAAAAGGCTCACATATTTTTTCAAGTGGAATTAATAATGTCACTTGTCCCTGACATGTGACTTTCACATTATCACAGATTCCATTATTATTTGATAAATGCAAAGATATGTCCTCAGTCAATGAATTACTTACTGGGAAAACACTCCCTAGCCAAGGCAAATCTTTGAACAAAAAGAGTTTAATTGGGACCTAGCTTATATTTTTACAGAAACCTTTCAGGATGTCAAGTCAGCAAGCTCTCATCTTGTTTTAGTCCTTCACCAGAATTGAGAGTTTTTTATACTGAACCAGAAGTGGCAGGCAGAGAGAGGGAGACTGACATATATAGAGGGAGAAAGAGCTAGAGAGACAGATTCAGAAATAGAGACCTAGACCAACTGAAACAAAGTCACAGAGACTGAGAGACAGAGACTTCATTCTGTCTGGTCACTTTCATTGGCATATCAATCTCAAAGGACAGCCTCCTATAATAAATCCAAAAGGAATTATTTTTTCAATATTTTTTATTTTAATTTTTCTTAATTAAACTTTATTCACTTTGTAGCCCCAACAAACACCTCTATCTCCATCTTTCCCTACCCATCCCACCTTCTCTATTCCTTCTCCACGCATGGCCCTCCCAAAGTCCACTGTTAGGTGTCATCTTCCTATGCTTATTTTTGTTCCTAGTCTATCAAATATCAGCAGGAGTGGCTACATTCTCTTCCTCTGTGGCCTGGGAAGGCTGCTCCCCCCTCAGGATGAGGCGATCAAAGAGAAGGCTAATCTTTTTATGTCAGAGGCAGTCCCTGTTCCAATTACTATGGAATCCCCTTGGATGTTGAACTGCCATGGGCTTCATCTGTGCAGGGGTTCTAGGTTATCTCCATGCATGGATTTTGTTTGGAGTATGAGTCTCAGGAAAGACCCCTGTGCTCAGATTTTTTGGTTCTGTTGCTTTCCTTGTAGAGCTCCTGTCCTCTCCAGATCTTACTATTTGCCAATTCTTTTATTAGATTCCAGGCACTCTGCTCAACAGTTGGCTATAAATCTCAGCATCTGCTTTGACAATTTGCAGGGCAGAGCCTTTCAGATGCCCACTGTAGCAGGCTCCTAACTTGTAACCTTTTTTTCTCCTTCTTCTGATGACCATCCTCTTTAACTTTCAGAATGGAGATTAAGCATTTTAGGCAGAGTCCTCCCGCTTGATTAGTTTCTTTATGTATATAGATTTTATTAGGTTTATCTTATATATGTGTTAGTGAGTATATACCATATATGTCTTTCTGCTTCTGGAATAGCTCACTCAGGATAATCTTTTCCAATTCCCACCATTTACCTGCAAATTTGATGATTTGCTTGTTTTGTATTGCTGAGTAATATTCTAATGTGTAGATGTACCACAATTTCTTTATCCATTCTTCAGTTGGGGGGGCATCTGGATTTTTTTTCAGTTCCTGGTGATTACAAATAAAGCTGCTACAAACATGGTTGAGCAAATGTCCTTATTGTGTCCTTGAGACTCTCTTCGGTATATGCCTAGGGATGGTATAGCTGAATCTTGAGGCAGTGCTATTTGTAGTTGTCTGAGAAAGCGGCAGATTGATTTCCAGAGGGTTGTACAAGTTTACATTCCCACCTCCACAACCTCTCCAGCATGTGTTGTCACTTGAGTTTGTCATCTTGGCCATTCTGATAGGTATTAGGTGAAATCTCAGGGTTGTTTTGATTTGCATTTCCCTAATGGCTAATGAGGTTGAGCATTTCTTTAAATGCTTCTCTGCCATTCGATATTCCTCTACAGAGAGTTCTCTGTTTAGCTCTGTTCCCCATTTTTTAAGTGGATCATTTGGTTTGCTGCTTTTCAGCTTCTTTAGTTCTTTATATATACTGGATATGAGTCCTCTGTCAGATAAAGGGTTGGTGAAGGTTCTTTCCCAATCTGGAGGCGGTCTCTTTGTTTTGATGACAGTGTCCTTTGCTTTACAGAAGCTTTCATGATAGTTGCTCTTAGACTCTGTGATCTTGGTATTCCATTCAAGAAGTTGTCTCCTCTGCCAATGAGTTCAAGGCTCTTCCCCACTTTTTTCTTCTAACCTATTTAATGTGCCTGAATTTATGTTGAGGTCTTTGATCCACTTGGACTGTTTTGTGCATGCTGTATGGATCTATTTGCATTTTTCTACATGTAGTTAGACATCCAGTTAGACCAGTAACATTTGTTGAAGATGCTGTATTTTTTCCATTACATGTTTTTGGCAAATTTGTCAAAAGTCAGAAGTGTGTGGGTTTAGTTTTGGGTCTTCTATTTGCTTCCATTGATCAACCATTCTGTTACTATGCCAGTACCAGGCAGTTTTTCTTACTTTTGCTTTATACTAAAGCTTGAGATCATGGATGGAGCTATCTCCAGAAGATCTTTTTCTTTTAGTGGATTGTTTTAGCAATTTCTGGGTTTTTAAAATATGAATTTGAAAATTTTTCTTTTAAGTTCTGTAAAGAATTGTGTTGGTAATTTGATGGGAATTGCATTGAAAATGTAGCTTGCTTTTGTTAAGATGACCATTTTTACAATTTTAATCCTGCCAAGCCGTGAGAATAGGAGATCTTTCAATCTTCTGATATCTTCTTTCTTCAGAGACATGAATTTTTTTTTGTCATACAAGTCTTTGTCTTGCTTGGTTAGGGTCATACCAAGGTACTTTATGTCTTTGACCGAGTACAAGAAAACATCAAAGATATCATCCACTATGACCAAGTAGGCTCCATCCCAGGTATGCAGGGGTGGAAAAATATACAGAAATACATCAATGTGATGCATCGTATTAAAAAAAATGAAAGAAAAAAAAAACACTTGATGATCTCCTTAGATTCTGAAAAATAATTTACAAAATCCAACATTCATTCATATTTAAAGTATTGGAGAGATCAGGGATACAAGGTACATATCTAAATACACTAAAGACAATATACACGAAGTCTATAGCCAACATCAAACTAAACAGAGAGAATATTAAAGCAATTTCACTGAAATCAGGGACAAAGCAAGGCTGCTCACTTTCTTTTTATCTCTTCAACATAGTTCTGGAAGTCCTTCCTAGAGCAATAAGACAATTGAAGGATATCAAGGGGATACAAATAGGAAAGGAATAAGTCAAATATCTCTATTTGCAAATTATATGATACCTGAGTTACCAAACAATTCTACCAGGGAACTCCTACAGCTGACAAACACCTTCACCGAAGTGGCTGGATAAAAAATTAACACAAAAAATTAAGTATCCCTCCTGTATAAAACAAATAAAAGGGCTGAGAAAGAAATTAGGGGGAAAAATTATATTATCTAACAAGGCCATATCTCCAATCTCTAACCAGACAGTTTTTCACTGGGCACTCCACATGTAAATAGATGGGCTTCAAGGGAACATTGCAATTCAAATCACCAGAAAGTAGAAGATGGGGGGAATATTAGGATAAAAGAACATTGTTATCCTGAAAGTTTGTCATTCAATACAATGATTACCTCCCAACAACTTCCAATGACTAAAGAATAGGACTGACAATATTCTTCAGGGAAAATGTGGAATATTTCCATAATGGAGTATTATTCAGATAAGAAAATGACAAATTCTTCTTCTTCTGATATCCATCCTCTTTGCTTTTCGGGATGGGGATTGAACATTTTAGTCAGAGTCCTTCCTTGATTAATTTCTATGGATGTACAGATTTTAGTAGGTTTATCCTATATCATATGTTTATATGAGTGAGCATATACCATATGTGTCTTTCTGCTTCAGGGAGAGCTCACTCAGGATGATCCTTTCCAGGTCCTACCATTTACCTGAAAATTTCATGATTTCCTTGTTTTTTCATTGCTAACTTCATTGTGTAGATGTACAACAATTTCTGTATCCATTCTTCATTTGAGGGGCTTCTGGGTTGTTTCCAACTTCTTGCTATTACAAATAAAGCTGCTACAAACATGGTTGAGGAAATGTACTTATGGTATACTTGAGCATCTTTTGTATATATGCTGGGGTGGTATGGCTGGATCTTGAGGAAGCATTATTCCTAGTTATCTGAGAAAGTGCCAGATTGATTTCCAGAGTGGTTGTACAATTTTACATTCCCACCAGCAGTGGAAGAGAGTTCCCCTTTCTCTACAACCTCTCCATCATGTGCTGTCACTTGAGATTTTGACCTTGGCCATTCTGATGTGTGTAAGGTGACATCTCAGCGTCATTTTGATCTGCATTTCCCTGATGGCTAATGAGGTTGAGCATTTCTTTAAGTGTTATTTGACATTCAATATTCCTCTGTATAGAATTCCCTGTTTAGCTCTGTTCCCCATTTTTTTAATTGGATTACTTGGTTTGTTGCCTTTCAGCTTCTTTAGTTCTTTATATATACTGGATATTAGCCCTTTTTCAGATCCAGGGTTGGTGAAGATTCTCTCCCAATCTATAGGCATTCGTTATGTTTTGATGACAAAGTGTCCTTTGCTTTACAGAAGCTTTTCAGTTTCATGAGGTCCCATTTACTGATTGTTGCTCTTAGATGTAGCCTGTTCTCTTGGCGTTTTGTTCAGGAAGTTGTCTTTTCTACCATTGAGTTCTAGGGTTTTCCCCAGTTTTTCTTCTAACTGACTTTATGTGTCTGGTTTTATGTTGAGGTCTTAGATCCACTTGGACTTTAGTTTTGTGCAGGATGATAAGTATGGATCTATTTGCATTTTTCTATATTTAGACATCCAGTTAGACCAGCACCATTTGTTGAAGATGCTGTCTTTTTATCACTGTATGGTTTTGGCATCTTGGTCAAACATCAGTTGTCCATAAGTATGTGGGTTTATTTCTGGTTCTTTTGTTTGGTTCCATTGATCCATCTTTCTGTTTCTGTGCCAATATCATGCACTTTTTATTACTGTTGCTCTATAGTACAGCTTCAGTCAGATCAGGGATGGAGATACCTCCAGAAGACCTTTTTTTTTTTTTTTTTTTTTTTTTTTTTTTTTTTTTTTGTAAAGCATTGTTTTAGCAATTCTGGACTTCTTGGTATTCCATATAAAGTTGGGAATTGTTCTTTCCAAGTCTGTAAAGAATTGTATGGGTAATTTGATGGGAATTGCATTGAATCTGTAGATTGCTTTTGGTAAGATGGACATTTGTACTATGTTAATCCTGCCAAACCATGAGCATGGGAGATCTTTCCATCTTCTGATATCTTTTTTAATTCTTTCTTTAGAGACTGGAAATTTTTTTCATACATGTCTTTGACTTCCTTGGTTATGGTTACACCAATGTGTTTTATGTCATTTGTGGCTATTTTGAATGGTGTTTTTTTTTTTTTTTGTTCGTTTGTTTTTGTTTGTTTTTTCTTTCTCAGCCCTTTTATCTTTTGTATATAGAAGGGCTACTGATTTTTTTGAGTTAATTTTGTATCCAGCCACTTTGTTGAAGGTGATTATCAGGTTCAGAAATTCACTAGTAGAATTTTGGGGGTCTTTCAGGTATACTATCATATCATCTGCAAATAGTGATACTTTGACTTCTTCCTGTCCAATATGTATCCTCTTGATCTCCTTCAACTGTCTTATTGCTCTAGCAAGGAGTTCCAGAACTATGTTGAAGAGATATGGAGAGAGTGGGTAGCCTTGACTTGTCCCTGATTTCAGTGGGATTGCTTTAAGTTTCTCTCCTTTCAGTTTGATGTTGGCTCTAAGTTTGCTGTATATAACTTTCCTATGTTTAGATATGTGCCTTGTATCCCTGATCTCTCTAATACTTTAAACGTGAATGGTATTAGATGTTGTCAAACACTTTTTCAATATCTAAGGAGATAATCATGTGATCTTTTTCTTTCATTTAATATAGGGTGGATCATATTGATGGATTTCCATATATTGAACCACACTTGCATACCTGGGATGAAGCCTATTTGGTCCTAGTGGATGATATCTTTGATGTATTCTTGTATTCAGTTTCTAAGTATTTTGTTCAATATTTTTGTATCAATGTTTATAAGGGAGATTGGCCTGAAATTCTATTTCTTTGTTGGGTCTTTGTGAGGTTAAAGAACCAAGGTGACTGTGGCTTCATAGAATGAATTTGATAATGTTCCTTCTGTTTCTATTTTGTGGAATAGTTTGAAGAGAACTAGAGTTAGCTCTTCTTTGAAGGTCTGGTAGAAATCTGTGCTGAAACCATCTGGTCCTAAGTTTTTTTTTTTTTTTTGTTTTTTTTTTTTTGTTTTTTTTGATGAGAGACTTTCGATGACCACTTCTTTTTCCTTAGAGGATGTACAACTATTTAATTATTTACCTGGTCTTGATTCAGCTTTGGTAAGTAGAATAGATCAAGAAAATTGTCCATTTCATTTAGATTTTCAAATTTGTGGCATATAGACTTTTGAAGTAAGTCCTAATGATTGTTTGGATTTCTTCAGTGTCTGTAGTTATGTCCCCCTTTTCATGTGATTTTGTTGATTTGGATGGTATCTCTTTGCCTTTTATTTAGCTTGGCAAAGGGTTTGTCGAGCTGGTTGATTTTCTCAAAGAACCAGTTCTTGGTTTCAGTGTTTCTTTGAATTGTTTTATTTGTTTCTAATTAATTGATTTAAGCCCTGAGTTTGATTATTTCAAGCTGTCTACTCCTCTTTGGTCTGTCTGCTTCTTCTTTTTCTAGGGTTTTTAGGTGAGCCATTAAGTTGCTTGAATGAGCTGTCTCGAATTTCTTCTTGAAGGCCTTTAGTGCTATGAACTTTTCTCTCAGCACTGTTCTCATTCTGTCCTACAAATTTGAGTAAATTGTGCCATCATTTTCATTTTCATCTTCATTCTAGGAAGACTTTAATTTCTTTATTTTTTTTTCCTGACCCAGCTTTCATTTAGTAGTAAGTTTCCATATGTGTGGAGGCTTTTTTCTATTTATGTTCATGTTGAGTTCAAACTTTATTTCATGGTGATCAGATAAGACACAAGGGAGTATTTCAATCTTCTTATATCTGTTGAGGCTCACTTTGTGACCAAGTATATGGTCTATTTTGGAGAAGGTTTCATGATGTGCTGAGAAGAAGGTAAATTATTTTGTGTTGGGTATAAGGTTCTCTAAATGTCTGTTAGGTTCATTTGATTCATGACCTCCGTTAGAGACATTGTTTCTTTGTTTAATTTCTGTTTTGTTTACCTGTCCTTTGTTGAAGTCTCCCTGTATTAATGTTTGGGGATCTATGTGTGGTTTCAGTGTCATCAATGCTTCTTTTATATATGTGGGTGCCCTTGTATTTGGAACATACATTCAGGATTGTGGTGTCTTTCTTGTGGTGGAATTTTCCCTTGATGAGTATGAAGTGCCCATCTCTTTTAATTAATTTTGGTTTAAAGTCTATTTTATCAGATATTAGAATGGCTATTCCTGCTCGCTTCTTGGGTCCATTTGCTTGGAAAGCCAGCTTCCAGCCCTTTATCCTCAGGTAATGTTTATATTTGTGACTTAGGTATGTTTCTTGTATGCAAAAGATTGCCAAGTGTTGTTTATGCATACATTCTGTTAGTCTGTGTCTTTTTATTGAGAATTGAGTCCAGTGATATTGAAAGAGATTAATGACAAGTGGCTGTTAGACCCTTTGTTTTGATGCTGGGTGTGGTAGTTTGTTTGTGTGCTTGGTTGCTTTTGGTTTTACTATAGTGAGGTTACTTATTTCCTGTGTTTTCTTGAAAGAAGCTAGTTTTCTTGGGTTGTATTTTTCCTTCTAGTGTCTTCTGTAATGCTGAATTTGTGTGTAGGTATTGTTGAAATTTGTTTTGGTCATTGAATATCTTTTTTTCTCTGTCTGTGAGGACTGAGAGTTTTGCTGGATATAGTAGCCTGGGCTGATATCTGTATTCTCTTAGGGCCTGCATGATATTCATCCAGGCCCTTCTGGCTTTCATGGTCTCTATTGAGAAGTCAGGTGTGATTTTGATGGGTTTGCCATTATATGTTTCTTGGCCTTTTCCCTTTGCAGCTTTTAGTATTTTTTTCTTTGTTCAGTATACTTAATATTTTGATAATTTTTGGCCGGAAATATTTCTTTTCTGGACTAATTTATTGGATGTTCTATATACCTCTTGTATTTTTATTGGCCTCTCCTTTAATTTGGGAAAATTTTTTTCCATGATTTTGTTGAAAATATTTTCTGGGCCTTGGAAATGGCAATCTTCTTTTTCCTCTATTCCTATTATCCTTAAGTTTTTTTTTTTTTCTTTTTCTTTTTATGAAGTCTTGAATTTCTTGGTTGCTCTGTGTCAGATATTTTTAGTTTTAATATTTTATTAGACAGATACCTCGATTTTTTCCATTGTATCTTTCACACCTGAGTTTCTTTCTTCCATCTCTTTTAGTCTATTGATTATGCTTAACTCTGTAGTTCCTGTTTTATTCCCTATGTTCTTTCTCTCCACAATTTCCTTTGCTTGTGTTGTCTTTAATTTCAACAAAACAAGTGGAACATTACAGGAATTTGCATGTCATCCTTGTTCAAGAACCATGCTAATCTTCTCAGTATTGATACAATTTCAGTATATGTGCTGCCAAAGCTAGTTCCACATAATTCCTTCAGGTGGTCATTAATAAAGTCACAAGTCCTTGACTTATGAGTTTCACATTATCACATATTCCATTATTATTTGTTAAATACACAGATATGTCCACATTCAGTGAATTACTTACTGTGAAAACCCTCCCTGACCAAGGCAAATCTTTGAACAAAAAGCATTTAATTAGGACATTGCTTATGTTTTTAAAAAGACCATTTATTGTGTCACATCAGCAAGCAGTCATCTTGTTGTAGTCCTTCACTAAAACTTAAAGCTTTTCATACTTAACCATATGTGGTAGGCAGAGAGAGGGAGACTGAGAGAAACAGAGAAAAATCTAGAGAGACAGATTCAGAAATATGCGAAGACAGAAAGAAACAAAGATATAAAGTGAAAGAGACCTAGAGACAGAGACTCCATTCTCTTTGGTCACTTTCTTTGGCATATCAATCTCAAAGCCTACCCTCCCATCATATAAATCCAAAAGGAATTATATTTTTAATATTTTTATTTTAATTTTTATTAATTACACTTTATTCACTTTGTATGCCACCATAACACTCCTTCCCTCCCAATCCAACCTTCCTTCCCCCTTCTTCACACATGCCCCTTCATATATAGGGGAGGACTTCCTCTCATTCCTTCTGAATCTAGTCTATCATATCTCATCCAAAGTGGCTACATTCTCTTTCTCTTGTGACCTGGTATGGCTACTCCCCCATCAGGATGAGGTGATCAAAGATGAGGCCAATCTGTTCAGGTCAGAGATAGTCCCTGTTCCCATTACTATGGTACCCATTTGGATACTGAACTGTAATGGGCTACATCTTTGCAGAGGTTCTAGGTGATATTCCATGCAGCGTTCTTCATTGGTGTATGAGTTTCAGGAAAGACCCCTGTGCTCAGATATTTTGGTCTGTTGCTTTCCTTGTGGAGCTCCTATCCTCTCCAGAACTTACTACTTCTTTCATCAGATTCCATGAACTCTGCCAAATAGTTGGTCATAAGTCTCAACATCTGCTTTGAAATTCTGCAGGGCAGAGCCTTTCAGAGAGCCTCTATGGCAGGTGCCTAACTTGTTCTCTGTTTTCTCCTTCTTTTGATGTCCAGCCTCTTTGCATTTCAGGGTGGGGATTGAGCATTTTAGCCAGAGTCCTCCCTCTTGATTAGTTTTTTAAGTGTACAGAGTTTAGCAGGTTTTTCCTATATTATATGTCTATATGAGAGAGTATATACCATGTGTGTCTTTCTGCTTCTGTGATAGCTCACTCAGGATGATTCTTTCCAGTTCCCACCATTTACCTGCAAATTTGATTTCCTTGTTTTATATTGCTGAGTAATATTCCACCATGTAGATGTACCACAATTTCTTTATCCATTTTTCAATTGGGGGCCATCTGGGTTGTTTTCAGTTTCTGGCTATTACAAATAAATTTGCTACTAACATGGTTGAGCAAATATCTTTATTGTGTACATGAGCCACTTTTGGATATATGTCTAAGAGTGGTATAGCTGAATCTTGAGGCAGTACTATTCCTAATTGTCTGATAAAGTGTCAGATTGATTTCCAGAGAGGATGTACAAGTTTACATTCCCACTAGCAAGGGAGGAAGTCTCCCCTTTGTCAACAATCTCTGCAGCAAATGTTGTCATTTGAGTTTTTGATCTTTGCCATTCTGTTGGGTGTAAGGTGAAATCTCAGGGTTGTTTTGATTTTCATTTCCCTGATGGCTAATGAGTTGGAACATTTCTTTAAATATTTTTCTGCCACATTTGATATTCCTCTGGAATATTCTCTCTTTAGCTCAGTTCCCTGTTTTTTAATTGGATAACTTGATTTGTTGATTTTTAACCTCCTTGTTCTTTATATGTACTGGATATTAGCCCTCTGTCACATAGAGGCTTGATGAATGTTCTTTCCCAATTTATAGACATTTGTTTTCTTTTGATGACAGTGTTCTTTGCTTTACAGAAAATTTTCATTTTCATGACCTCCCTATTATCAATTGTTGCTCTTAGATCCTGTGCTGTTGGTGTTCTGTTCAGGAAGTTGTTCCCTCTGCTAATGAGTTCAAGGCTCTTCCCCACTTTTTCTTCTAACTGATTTAATTGAGCTGGTTTTATGTTGAGGTCTTTGATCTACTTAGACTTTAGTTTTGTGCAGGCTGATATTTATGGATCTATTTGCATTTTTCTACATGTAAATATACAATTAGACAAGCACCATTTGTTGAAGATACTATCTTTTTTGCATTGTATGTTTTTGGCATCTTTGTCAAAGATCAGATGCCATAAGTGTGTGTGTTCATTTCTGGTTCTTCTGTTCTGTTCCATGGATCCACCCTTCTGTTTCTAGGCCACTATTATGCAGTTTTTATTACTGTTTCTTGATAGTACAGCCTAAGATCTGGGATTGATCTACTGCCAGAAGACCTTTAGTTGTAGAACATTGTGTTAGAAATTCTGGCCTTCTTGTTTTTTGATAGGAAGTTGAACATTTTTCTTTCAAGGTGTTTAAAGAATTCTGTTGGTAATTAGATGGGAATTACACTGTATCTGTAGATTGCTTTTGGTTAAGTGGCCATTATTTCAATAATAATCCTGCCAACCCATGACCATGGGAGATTTTTAATCTTCAGATATCATCTTCTAATTCTTTCTTCAGAGTCTTGATTTATTTTTTTCATTTATAAGTTTTGACTTGCTTGGTTAGGGATATACCAGGGTATTTATATCTTTGAACAAATATAAGAACATATCAAAGGTATCATCCACTATGACCAAGTAGGCTTTATCCCAGGTATGCAGAGGTGGTTAAGTATACAGAAACCCATCAATGTGATCTACCATATTAAAAAAAAAAGAAAGAAAAAAAAAACACGATAATCTACTTAGATGCTGAAAAAGCATTTGACAAAATCCAATATCTCTTCATATTTAAAGTATTGGAGAGATCATTGATACAAAGTACATATCTAAATATACTAAAGGCAATATACAGCAAACCTATAGCCAAAATAAAACTAAACTGAGAGAAACTGAAAGCAATTCTACTGAAATCAGGTACAAAGCAAGGCTGCACACTCTCTCCATATCTATTCAACATAGTTCTGGAATTCCTTGCTAGAGAAATAAGACAATTGAAGATCAAGAGAATACAAATTTGGAATTAAAAAGTCATAGTATCACTTTTCCAAATGATATGATAGCTGACTGACCCCAAAAATTCTTTTTGGGAACTCCTACAGCTGATAAACACTATTGGAAAATGACTGGATCCAAAATTTATTTAAAAAATCAGTAGCCCTCTTGTATACAAAAGACAAAAATGGCTGAAATAGAAATTAGGGAAAAAAGGAATTATATTATATAAAAAGGCCATACACCTCACCCTTCCCAGACATTTCCTCACTGGGGACTAAACATGTTAAAAGATGAGTTTCAAGGGAATTTGCAATTTAAATTACCAGGAAGAGGAAGAAGTTGGAGGAACTTCTAGGCTAAAAAAAATAGTTATCCTGATAATTTGTTATTAAATACAATGATTAAAGTCACAACAACTTCCAAGGACTAAAGAACAGGACTGTCAAATTCCTTTGGGGAAAATGTGTACTATTTCCATAATGGAGTATTATTCAGCTAAGAAAATGAGATCATGATATTTTCAGGCAAATGGTTGGAACTAGGAAAAATCATCCTGGATGAAGTTACTAAAATGCAGAAACACAAATATGGTATATATTCACTTATTATGAGGTGTCCTAACTGTGTGTGAAAAAGTTCAAGAGCCGTCTATTGTGAACAAATAAGTCTTTCACTAGGGGAATTGGGTGTCAGTTAATTGAGTTGTTGGGCCAGGGTATCCTACAGAATTTTTCAAGCAACCAAGGCTGTTGTTATTAAATTATGTTGCTCTCTGCCCTCAACTGATAGATCACTGTCATGTCTTTGTATCCACAGAGATGTTTTCTACTTCATCCAATGGGATTCTATAGAGAGACATATATTTTGATATTATGCAGAGAGAGACCTTAAAACACCCATCTCTAAATGGGATTTTCCTCTGAAATTCTATGTTCCCTCAGTTCTCTGCTAAGCCTGCAGGAGAGGAGGCACAGAGAGGGTCCTAAGTAGAGGGAATTGATGACACAAGGAGAAAAATGTCCTGAGAAGCTGGCCACAGAGGAAGCTGATTCAGTCAGCATTAGTGATACCTGATAAGCTAGGTTGAGATAGAGGGGTGAGGATGTCCTCCCCTATCTGGGAACTAGAGAAAGGGCATAGGGGTTAGAAGGAGGGTGGGTGGGAATGGAAGGAGAAGAGGGAGGTGGCAGGAGAGGAGATACATTGTAAACAAATCGTAATAAATAATCACATAAAAAAAACCTGTGATCAAGGTGATGAAGTATAGAGCTCTTCTGGACTGATGGCATCTCCTTGGGGGTGTGCCAGTGTGCAGCAAGGTTGAACTCATTTTTCTTTAAGGGACTTGGCACTGAAACTTTGATCATGTTCCAATGAGTATATAAAAATGTATACTTCAATTGATGTATTTTAAAGAAAAGAAAAAATTAGTGTGACACATGGGTAGGAATTTGAACCTGGGAACAATGGAAAAGGAGTGTAATGTATGTTACATGAAATTCCTACATAATCAATAAAAACAATATGTTGAAATCTTTTACACTGACTTTTAACATGGAGAAATGATTCTGCTAATGGAGGGCAGAGTTGGACTTTGTAAGGCATGCTTTGTAGAAACTCATTATGTTGCAGAGAATCCTAGCCATGAAGTAGTGGTTACCCACCTACTTCAGACCCCATGAGCTCAGGTGGCACCACTGTCCTGGCCCTAACACTACATTTAGAGGTTTTGTCTGGAAGACCACAGTTGGAAACACATCTGCTTTTGTGTGCTAGGTGTATAACACTGAACCATTTCACTGTTCTGAAGGCCCAATTTTAAATGTAAACCACAGGATTAGGGGGGTTCCTCACTGACCACTGAGTAGGACATAGCTGCCAAATCAGCCAGGTCCGCCAAGGCTACCCTGCTCATAGAGGTTTGCAACACTCATGTGGAACAGAAACAGCTGTCAAATAGTTTATCTCCCCTTACTTTTGCTTTTACACTCACAAATTTTCTCTTTTTTAACCAAATAAGTCCCAGGAATTGTCTGGTTTCTGAAGGAGTGTGGTAATTGGAATCTTGCCTCCTGGTCTTGGCAGATGCTGGTCTAAGTTCTATGTCTCAGAGACTGTTCTTGGTGGTCTTTTCAAGTGGACTGTTCTGTGTCTGAGAAATAGATAGCAAGCTCCCTGCAACCTTCAGAACCAGACAACAAACTTTGTGTAACCTTGAGGGAATTTCTTGATTCCTTGCCAGGTGGTACAGATGTATTGTTACTGTGAAAAAAAATTGCTTGTACCCTTTGCTTTATATGTGTTATTTGTCATTCAGTAAACTGAGACTTGGTCAGGAATCTGTCTTGTCTCCATTCTTCATGTCTCTTTCCCCTATTTACACTCCCTCTTTCATTTGGACCCTTTTCAGTTGGTGTAATGTTCTTTTGAAATGTATACACCTTGCCCTTTTTCATTCAAATGCTGATTTCTCTCCCTCAGTCTCTGGGTCCAATCTGGATTTTGCATTGTGATAAACAGATCAAAATAAAACACCTAGCTGCTATGTTGTACAAAGGGAGGAGCCAGAGGACTGGAAAGAGGGGAAGACCCGGGGGCAGGAAATGAGTGGGAGAAAAGGGAGAGTTTGGAGAGAGAGAGCTGGAGGACAGATCTTGGGACTACGTGGAAATGGACTGGACATAATATTTCACAAAAAGCAAGTATAATCAGTAAACTATAAATATTAGGAAACTATGAGGGCTTGGAGGTTTAGGAGGGAGTAACTATTGCCCAGCATTGTGTTCTAGGTTAACTAAATAAACCCAGTCTCTGTGTGGTGATTTGGTTATAGAGCTGTTTAGGACTAACAGCAGCTTTATCAGAAGATAAATCAATAGTAAATATTAATAGTCCCTTTAAACCAATGGTGCCCAAGTAATCTAAGTATCCACATCCCTTAAATCATACTTTATCATAAATTGGTGGGGGATTAAGCACCCAGTGAAAAAACCCAAAGTTAAAAACCCCCAGTAAATTACAAGGGAATAGGACAAATAGCTACGATATATATAAAAATATGGGACTAAATCTTAAAACAGGTATGAGATACCTATAGTATTCTTATATTCTAAATTCAAAGAGTGTTTATATAAAGTTTACTTAAAACATACATTTTCTATTGCTCAAGGTAACCAGCTTGTCTCTCTAGTGTGAGGCTTCTCTATTTAAATAGGTAGCAGCTTGGCATAATACAACAGGCATGCAAGCGACCAAAAAGATATTTTGACCTATCAAACTTTGTTTCTATTTCAACATGATAATGATTGTATGTTCAATAAAAATGGTCACTTATATTGCTAATTCCTTTACATGGGAACAACTCTAAAATTGACTGAGTAATAAAAATGTGTCTCCAGCCAAAACTTCAACAATACTTGGCCAATAAATCCTTGGTTATAATACCCTCAAATAGTATTATGCTGACCTTTTCATTGATATAGATTAAATTGCCTTACGGTTTAGTTACATCCTGCACATTTCTTACATTCATAATTTTAGAACACTATAATGCTTGTGAGAAATTATATGTTTACAGAACAAAAGACCTAGACACGAGAGATGCTGGATCCAACCTGACAGAATCATTCTTCAGCATGCTGATACATTGACACATCTGTTCCAGCATCTTGCATGTTCCGGCATTCTGCCTTTTCTTGCTCAACTGCTTCAATTGCTGGTTCTCATAAAAGCCTGCTCCCAAAAGAACATTGAGGAAGGCTATTAATCATAATTGATCCAGCATTTTAGACTGTTCCAAAGAGAACTTTTATTAAGCCTAAAATTTCTCAACATTCAAAGACTGGACCACAAATGTTATTGCCTGCTTAATTAACAATATTTCCCAATTTTATTTGGGCCCCCTACAAGATTTCTACATGTCCAAAATGTCAGCTAGAAGAAATCCATGAGAACAATGTCCAATTTTCCTTAAAGAGGGTTGGGCATGTTTTTGATTCTTTGCTAAGGGTTCAATACAGGTATTTCATTGTGATAAACAGACTAAAATAAAACAGAATGCTTTAATAAAGATACTTATTAGTAAATATTAATCTCATACACAATACTTTCGACAAGCCTGAAGGATGGGTCAGTTTGCGTCAAAACAAGAGATCTTCAAAATGAGGGGCAACATGAGAAAGGCTGGTTTTGAAGCTCCAGATGCCTAAGGAAAAAAAAATGTGCTTTGTGATAAGGTCTCATTGCAACAAGGTAGACAAGGTAGGTAGGCAGCTAAATCATGGGGCAGAAAAATAACAGGGAGATGTTAATGAGGACTTTAAAGTCAATGCAATAAAAGTGAGGAATTGGGAGAAATGCCCTTACCACCTTTAGTTTTTATCTGGTTCCTCATTGAAGGTACCATCAATCTGGAAGCTTTGGAAAAGGAATCTCACAAGCTAAAGAGTTACTTGGGGAAATTAGAGTGCCAAACAAGCAGAAAAAAGTACTTCTAAGGTTATTTCAAATGTTCATAATGGAGCTCAAACAGGTTTGTGTAATTTGAGAGCAGAAAATAATTTAGGAGCTAGATAGTGAGGATGAAGTGGGGACAGAGGAAGACACTGCCAAGTCTCATAATTCAGGTAGTCTTCCTGCACCCTCTTCCCCTGTGTCTTTCCCTACCACATGTGCAGGAGACACAAGACCACTGCAGGAGGATATTACTGTTCTCTGAGATAAAGCCCAATTAGAAAGGGAACAAGTTCAGTTATTAAGGGAATTAGAGAAATTAAAATTACAAAACAACAACAGCAACACTAATAATAAAATTGGATTGTTTGCACTGGTAAATTTTAAAGTCTAGTTTTGACTTTTAAAATTATAAATGTGCTTTATGATTTCACTCCTAAAGAGGATACTTTGTTTTAATATTACAAAAACAGGTTTAAGAAATATTTAAATGTTTAAAAAGCAGATACCATGGTTGTTTTATATGTCTTTGTCTCTGTTCTTTTGTGTTTTTCTGCTGGCTTCTGTTTTGGTTTCTGGTTTTGGTTTGCTTGCCAGGTCTGAGAAACTTTGAGAGTTTCCAATCTGGTCTAGGGAATCTGGAGGACACTCCAATTTCTCGGAAGAGGTCTCTAAAAGTTCCATTCCTTTTGGGACCAGGAGAAATGTTCACTGGGACTGTATTCTGTGTGATAAGAGAGCTGTTGGAGTCTTTCTCCATCTGGAAGCTGTGGAAAGGCCCATAGTGTCTTTGCTCATTCTGGAATCTATGTGAGTGGAAGGGATCCATGAGGGGATCTGGAATCTGCGGGACATGTGTCCAGTAGGGTCTAGTCAAGTCCTGGTATTTGGCTATTCTGGTTACTCCCAATGTGATGATATCAGATTTCTATGGTCCTTATGTATCTCTGTGTGTCTGTATGTTTATGTATAGACTTGGATATTTTTAGACATGAGACAATTTGAATGAACACCTCTGAGTTTGGTCCTGGATCATCAGAGTTAAATTCCATAAAATAATTTAAAATTTATGAGGCATTTTAAAATAGTAATCCTTGAGCAGTCTAGCAAAGAATTTAAAACAGTTTCTCAACCCTTTGTGGGAAATACAAAATCTTGGTATTTATTTTATTAAGTTTACAAAGTAAAACCAAGCCATGCTGTTCAATCCATTTAAACAAAAACTGCAGATATTACAATATATTCATGTAAAAATCTATAAAATATGTTTTCTTCATTTAAAAAGGCTGGAGATTCTTCAATGCAAAATGTTTATGCTTTTTTACAGGAAAAATATGACTACAGCTCCATGTTAGCCCAGAGTTATGCAGGGTTATATTCAGATCATTGTTAACTATCATATAAAGTATATGCCTGGCTGCCAGTACCTAAATAACTGATTTAATGCTGCTTCTTTCTGGCCTATAGATTTTGTATGGCCAGAATAGTCCAGTTTCACTGAGAACTACAGGCTAACTTTATTTCTTTGTTCAATGATAAAACTTTTCTCCATTAAATTTTCTTGTCTAGTTTTAATATAATATGATAGAATCAATAATATTTGCTAGCCCCTTCATAAATTATATTTAATTAAACGTTTTGCTTTGATTTTATTTATTTATTTATTTTTCTTTTTTATTATTTTATTTTACTAATTACATTTTATTCATTTTGTATCCCTCCATAAGCCCCTCCCTCCTCCCCTTCCAATCCCACCCTTCGTCCCGAACCTTTCTGCATGCATGCCACTCCCCAAGTTCACTGATAGGGGAGGTTCTCCTCTCCTTTCTGATCTTAGTCTATCAGTTCTCATCAAAAGTGGCTGCATTGTCCTCTACTGTGGCCTGGTAAGGCTGCGCCCCCCTCAGGGGGAGGTGATCAAAGAGCAGGCCAATCAGATTATGTCAGAGGCAGTCACTCTTCCCATTACTATGTAACCCACTTGGACACTGAACTGCTATGGGCTACATCTGTGCAGGGGTTCTAGGTTATCTCCATGAATAGTCCTTGGTTGGAGTATGAGTCTCTGGGAAGTCCCCTGTGTTCAAATTTTCTGTTTCTGTTGCTCTCCTTGTGGAGACCCTGTTCTCTCCAGCTCTTACTATTTCTCCCTTACATAAAATTCCATTCACTCTGCCCAACAGTTGACCATCAGGCTCAGCATCTGCTTTGATAGTCTTCAGGTAGGTTCCTTGTTTGTTTCCTGTTTTCTTCTTCTGGCTTTCAGAAGCCCTCTGTAGAAGGATCCTAGGTTGTTTCCTCTTTTCTTTTCTTCTGATGTCCATCCTTTTTGCCTTTCAGGATGGGGATTGACCATTTTAGTTAGGGTCCTCTCTCTTGCTTAGTTTCTTTAGATGCACAGATTTTAATGGGTTTGTCCTATGTTGTATGTCTATATGAGTGAGTATATACCGTGTGTGTCTTTTTGCTTCTGGGACAACTCATTCAGGATGAGTCTTTCCAAGTCCTACCATTTACCTGCAAATTTCATGATTTCCTTATTTTTCATTGCTGAATAATATTCCATTGTATAGATGTACCACAATTTCTGCATCCATTCTTTGTTTCTTTATTTTTAATTTTTTATTTAACTTTTATTAATTACACTTTATTCATTTTGTATACCCCCATAAGCTCCTCCCTTCTCCCCTCTCAGTTCCACCCTCCCCCCCCCCTTTCTGCATGCATGCCCTTCCCCAAGTCCATTGATGGGGTAGTCCTCTTCTCCTTTCTGATCTTAGTCTATCAGTTCTCATCAGAAGTGGCTGCATTGTCAGGGTTCTAGGTTATCTCCATGATTAGTCCTTGGTTGGAGTATGAGTCTCTGGGAAGTTTCCTGTGTTCAAATTTTCTTGTTCTGTTGCTCTTGTTCTTGTTCTGTTGAGTTTCTGTCCTCTCCAGCTCTTACTATTTCCCACTTCTTACATAAAATTCCATTCACTCTTCCCGACAGTGGGCCATCAGGCTCAGCATCTGCTTTGACAGTTGCATTGCAGAGAAAAGAGCAGATTTAAAGTTATGTTAAAGATTATAGTTGAGTACAAGATTGAGTTTTAACAAGTCTTTGTTTAGTTGTTTTTTTTTCTTAAATCTAAAATTGGTAATCGTAAAGTTTGCCTATATAGATCTCCCTAAAATTTGGTTCTAAAATATAAATTTAAAAAATATGCCAAAATTGAGATTATAACATCCTGTTTTATATGATGAAGTGTAGAGCAGATGATAAAGGCAGACAAAGAGTATCTCAAATATACTGGCCCTCAGACTTGTCAGAGATCTGATAAATATGGCATTTTAACATATGTAAAGCTTATTATGACAGAGTCCAACCTGCTGAGGCACAAATAATAAATCAATTCAGTTTTTATAGGTACAACCTACAGTTTTTTCATTTAAAACAAAAGTTAGCCCAATTGTTGATACTTTAACAGTGTTTACTGATGGCTCATTATCTGGTGTTGTTGCCAATGCTTATAAAAGAAAACCAATATCTTTTCAAGTGTCTAACACATCTGTTCAAATAGCAGAGTTATTTGCAGTATTGGCTGTGTTTCAAAGTTTTAATAAGCAGTCTTTGAATATTTTACAGGTAGTACATATGTAGCTCAGTCTTTGCCTAGTTTAGAGACATTCTCCTGCTAGAATTTTATCTTTACAAATTCAAAATTGGATTAAAAAATAACTTTCCCTTTTTTGTAGGATATTTGAGTGCACATTCTAAGTTGCCAGGACCCCTGTCTAAAGGAAATGCATTGGCAGATAAAGTCACCAAAGTTTATTGTTCACTGTTAGAAAGAACCTAGAATACCCATAATATACATGCTCTTAATAGTTAAACCTTTAGACTTAAATATGGATTGACTAAGGAAAAAGCTCATAGTATAGTCAAGGCTTGCATTACATGTCCTCACTTTCAGTATCTTCCTCATTTGGGAGTCAATCGTAAAGTATTGGTTCCAAATCAGATTTGGCAAATGGATATTACTCATATTCCTGAATTTAAACAATTAAAATATGTACGTGATTGCATAGATAACTATTCTGGATTTTTTTTTGCCAGGCCTCAAACAGGAAAAGTTCCAAAGAATGTTATGACTCATTGTCTATAGGCTTTTAATGTTCTAGGGGAGTTCCTAAACAATTTAAAACTGACAATGGAACAGGATATACTGGCTGGCGAATCTTTTAAAAGATTTTGTCAAGAGTTTCAAGTTTATCTTATAACAAAAATACCTAACAATCTTCAAGAATAAGGTATGGTAAAGCATGCCCGCTAAAGAATTAAGATTTATTTGCAAAACAACAAACAAAGGGGAGATATTCCCCTGGACACCTAAGAATCATCTTAATTATGTTCTTTTCATTCTGAATTTTTAAAATTCTGATAAGCTTGGTAAATCTGCAGAAGATAGATTTTGGCATACAGAAACAAAGAAAAATTTTGCTAAAGTAAAATGGAGGGATCCTTTAACAAGTAAATGGCATGGATCCGACCCTGTACTCATATGGGCATGAGGATCTGCCTGTGTTTTTTCGCATGAAAATGATGTAGCTCTATGGCTACTGGAATATTTGGTGCAACAAGTGGATGAGCAATTTTCCCCTGACAATGATAATGATGTCAATGAAAACCCCTCATGATAACTGTTTATTGGGGGTACATTCCTATTCCACCTCTACTCAGTTTCTACTCACCTCTATTCAATTTCCTGGGATAATCCAGAAATCCTTGTTATGTCAACAACACTTGGTTGCTGGGTTTTTCTGCTTTTGAAGTAAAACAGACTCTTAATCTTTCAGGAATAGGATGAAGTCATTCTCTTTGCTTTACCAGGGAGAGTATTGATCAGGACAGCTTACTAGCTTACTAGTCTCCATGGTCCAGGTCATAGGTCAGAATGGCTACTACTTGAAAGTTGGGGTGGCATCTGAAGACTTCCTTTGCAAGCAAACAGAGTAGAACATTGTAGGGATATTATTGTCCCTTTCTATGGGAGTTAAGAACGACAGTCTTACAACTCTAGTGAGTTTCCCACCCTGTGAGAAAGGGGATCAATGAACTTGTCCTCAACTGATTGTTCCTTGAACAAGATGCATCGGAGAAACACCCACCTTCTTGGACTATGAGCCTGCATTTACACTTACGTACTGGCTTGGTCTATCTTTAAGGGTATTAAGAACTTGGATTCTGATAAAGGCAGTCAAAAAGCCTTTGTTTTAGAAAAATCTTTTAGTGCTGGAGGACTTCAAATAAAAATTGGCAAACCTATATATGGAAACTGTGGGCTGCATTGGGATATATAGTCATTCTCTCGGGGAATGCAAGTAGCTTTTCGAAATTAATCAAGTATACTTCCTTTTTGCCATGTGTTAATCCTCCTTGTTTACTGCGAATTGGAAACATTGTAGTAAGACAGACATTTTAACAACAATGAAACCTATTCAATTGAATGTGTATATTACAATCTTACTAAGTGTGTTAATGCTGATAATAATGCTCTTTTACTATTAGATGTTAAGTAATCTACTTTTGTTATGATTCCTGTTAGGGTTTCTGATTCTTGGTATAATGAAAAATAATTTAATTGTACTCAGGTTCAGAATCACCTTGCTGGTATTTGGTCTAACAAAACGTCTCATTGGACATGTTAATGATGAGAAATAAGATCCATGACATAGACTCTGCCAAAAAACCTAGGTTATAATTGGCCAATACAGCCTGGGATACAGTTATTATACTCAGGAACTGCTTTCCATCCTTTGGCTCTGGGCTTAAGTGGGGACTGACACTTGCAGGTCTGGTGGGTATGGGTTTGTTGGCCTGTGCCTGCCTTTCTTTTTACAACTTCCTTGTTACAATTCCTTCTTCAACAACTTCAACACAATCAAAGGCAGTTGAATGGATTTAAATTGAAGATATTTAACAACTTCATGTGATATGGAGGTAAGTGATTGATGTGTAAGAGTAAAATTGTAGTTATTCCAGCTTACAAGTGAGGCTCGTAAAAAATCACATCTAAGACCTTGATGACAAGTAAGGAAAAATGCACATTTTTCAAACCTAAGACAGACTCTCCGTAAAACACAGAAGGGGGAAATGAATTCCAAGTCCTGACCATGGCAGATGCAGGTCTTATCTAAGTACCGTGTCTCAGAGAGTGTCCTTGTAGGTTTCTGCAAGCTGGGTGTTTTGAGCCTGAGAAGTAGATAGCAAGCTCCATGCAACCTTGGGAATGAGAGAGCAAACTTGGTATAATGTTGTGTGAATTCCTGGATGCCTTGCAGGGTGGCATAGATGTGTTGATACTCTGAAAAATACATTTGCTTGTACTCTTTGCTTTATCATCATTGTTTGTAGGTTCAATAAACTAAGACTGGAATCTGTCTTTTCTACATTCTTTGCGTCTCTGTCACCCCCCATTTTCACTCCCTCTTTCAGGTATACACTGTTAGACTAGCCTGCAGGAATAGCAGGTTACCTTCTTTTTTCCCTGCTTTTAAAGACTCAATATCCCAGGGAACCCTACACCCTGACAGCCTATTATATCAATAAGAATGTGAAATTACATTTAGTAAATATGCCAGTTACTGCTCAGTTCAAAGTCACAACTTAGCAAATTACAGATCCAAGACCACAGTAGGAGAATACCTTGTCATTTGGTACATTCCCCTCAATCCCACATTTCCAGACATTTACTGACTGGGGATAAAGACCTAGAGAGACAGATTCAGAAATAGAGAGACCTAGACCAACAGAAACAAAGATATAATTGACAAAGACCAAGAGACAGAGACTCCATTCTATCTGGTCATTTATTTGGTATATCAACCTCACAGCACACCCTCCTAAAATATAACTGGAATAGGAATTATATTATCCAACAAGGCCATTACACCTAACCTTTCCTGGACATTTCTTCTCTGGGGACTCCTCATATAAATAGATGAGTTTCAAGGGGACATTGTAATTCAAATCATCAGGAAGTGGAAGAAGATGGAGGAACTTCTAGGCTAAAAGAATATAGGTATCCTGATAGTTTGTTATTCAATGTAATGACTGAAGTCCCAGCAACTTCCAAGGACTAAAGTACAGGACTGACAAACTCCTTTGGGGAAAATGTGGAATTTTTCCATTATGGAGTATTATTCAGCTAAGAAAATGACATCATGATATTTTCAGACAAAAGGATGGAAACAGGAAAAATCATCCTGGGTGAAGTAAATAAATGTAGAAAGACAAATATAGTATATATTCACCTATGAGGATATCTCCTAATAGTGGAGGATAAAATTCCAATAGGCTATTGTTGTGACCAAACCAGTCTTCCACTAGGCGTATTGGGTGGCAGTGATTCAGTCGTTGTGCAAGGGCATCCTACAGAAATTTTCAAGAAACCCAGGGTGTTTTTAATAAAAAAATTGTTCTCTTCCCTCAACTGAGAGATCCATGCCATGTTCTGGGATTCACAGAGAAGCTTTTTTCTACATCAAATCGGGTTGCATAATGAGACCCACAGTCTATTATTGTGCAGAGAGAGTCCTTAAAACACACAGTACTGAATGGGATTTTCCTATAAAATTGTCCCTCCCCTCAGAGCTCTGGGAAGCCTACAGGAGAGGATGTAAGAAGTGTGTCCTAAGTAGAGGGAATTGTGGACACAAGGAGAACAATGCCCTGAGAATCAGGCCAAAGAGGAAGATGATGCAGCCAGACTTGATGAGAACTGATAATATAGAGTTAGATAGAAGGGGAGAAGGACTTCACTTATCAGTAGAGAAAGGTCCTAGGGCTAGAAGAAGGAGGGTAGGTTAGACTGGAAGGAGCAGAGGGAGGGTGGAGGAGAGGGGATACAATGTGAACCAATCATAATAAATAAATACATAAGAAAATCACTGATCAAGCGAATGAAGTATAGTGCTATTCAGGACTAGTGGCTTCATCTTGTGGTAGTCCTAGGGTATGGCAAAGATGAACTTAGTTTTATTTAAGGGACTTTGCACTGATCATGTTCCAATGAGTATTACACACTTGAATTGATGTGTTTTGAGTATAAAAAAAAATTAGTGTGACACATGGGAAAGAATTTGATCCTGAGAGCAATAGAAAAGTAGTATATTATATGAAATTGCAACACAATCAATAAAAATATTAGGTTAACAACTTTTATAATGACTTTTAACATAGAGAAAAGATTCCTCTCAAGGAGTGCAGAATTTGATATTGTAAGGCATGCTTTCCTGGAACTCAATATGTAGCAAAAAATCCTAGTCATAAACTAGTGGTAACCAGCTACCTCAAATCTCATGAGCTCATGTGGCACCTTGGTTCAAGCAGTCCTGGAACTAACTCTATATTCAGAGGGTTTGTCTGGAGGACCACAGCAGGAAACACAGCTGCTCTTGTGTCCTAGACATACAACATGGACCAATTTCTCTGTCCTGAAGGCCCAGTTTTAACTTTAAACCCCTGAATCAGGAGGATTCCTCACTGACTACTGAGTAGGACAAAGCTGATAATCTTGTAATGTGAGCCTAGGCATCAGTACTCATAGAGAATTGGCAACAACAGTATGGAACATCACCTGCTGTCAAAGAGTTTATTACCCCTTAGTTCTCCTTTTATATACACTGAGTTTTCTCTGTTTCACCTAACAAGTCCAAGGAATTCTCTGCTTTCCTTTTCTTTTCCTGCTAGTAAAAACTCAATACCCAAGGGAACACTACACCCTGGCAGCCTGTTATATCAACAAGAATGTGACGGACCATATAGTAAATATGTGAGTAACTGCTCAGTTCAAAGTCACAAACAAGTATATTTAATATCCAAGGCCACAGTAGGAACCACCTTGTCATTGGGTACATTCCCTATAATCCCATATCATTTTGAAGCTACCTTACTAAGGAAGCTGTCCCATTAAATAAACATTAAAGTTTCATTTCCTACCTGGCATTGTCACGGAGGTAAATAGGAGTAAAGGTGTGGGTTCTTGTTGGGTTTCACAAGAAAAAGTCACATCTGCACAGGATCAGAGATACAGGATACTGACAAAAGTTTATTTACTCGTCTCCATGGAAACCTCAAGATTCTCTCTGGCGCTGTTTGACTTAGAGGGAGAATGATGTCATGCAACAGGAAAAAGCCAGTAAGAGTTTCAGGAGCCAGTTATTAAAAGGGCCAAGTTGACAGTCTGCTTGAGAGAAAGGCTGAGCAGCCCTACATGCCTCAATCTGGGCAGCTGAAAGCACCCAACACAGAGATAACTGTTCCTGATATCTTTCAAGTGGTCATTAATAAAGTTATTTGTCCTTGCCATGTGAGTTTCACACTATCACAGATTCCATTATTATATGTTAAATGTACAGATTTGTCCTCAGTCAGTGAATTAATTACTGGGAAAATGCTCCCTGACCAAGGCAAATCTATGAACAAAAAGCATTTAATTTGGACCTTGCTTATATTTTTAGAGAGACCATTCACTATGTCAAATGAGCAAACAGTCATCTTGCTTTAATCCTTCACCAAAACTGAAAGATTTTTATAATGAAGCACAAGAAGCAGGCAGAGAGAGGCAGAGAGACAAAGAGCTAGAGAGAGATTCAGAAATAGAGAGATGGAGATCAAGAGAAACAAAGATATAAAGTAACAGAGATTGAGAGACAGAGACTCAATTCTGTCTGGTTACTTTCATTGACATATCAACCTCACAGCAAAACCTTCTATAATATAACTACAATAAGAATCATATTATCTAACAATGCCATAACTCCTAACCATTCCCAGACATTTCTTTATTGAGAACTCCACATGTAAATTCAGGAGTTTCAAGGGGACATTGCAATTCAAATCACCAGTGAGTGGAAGAAGATGAAGAAACTTCTAGGCTAAAAGCACATAGTTACATTGATAGTTTCTCATTCAATACAATGTGTTGAGTCCCAGCAAATTCCAAGGACTAAAGAACAGGTTTGACAATCTCCTTTGGGAAAAATGTGGAATATTTCCATAAGGGAGTATTATTCTCCTAAGAAAATGACATTATGATATTTTTAGCTAAATGGACAGATCCAGGAAAAATCATCCTGTTTGAAACAAAAATGCAAAAAGACAATTATGGTGTGCATTCATTTATTAGGAGTTCTCCTAATAGTGGATGATAAAGTTCCAATTGGCCATCTGTTGTGACCAAACCAGTCTTCCCCTAGGGAGACTGGGAAGCAGTTCATTGAGTTGTTGAGCCAGGGCATCATACCAAAATGTTCAGACAACCCAGGTTGTTGTTATTAAAATATGCTGCTCACTGTCCTCCACTGATAGATCAGTGTGATAAACTTGTTTAGACAGAGATGCTTTCTTCTGCCTCAAGTGTGATTACATGCAGATACCCATCAATGTGGGCAAATGTAATCTCACAATCCAGAGATGTTAGCTCCTGTCTCCAAGTCTCTTAGTTCAGGAAAAGTGTCACATATATCTTTCAAGTGGTCATTTTTATTAGTCACATGTGTGATATTCACATTATCACAAATTCCATTATTATTCGTTAAATGCACAGATAAGTCCTCAGTCAGTGAATTACTTACTGGAAAAATATTCCCACAGGAAAACAACTCAAAAAGCATTTAATTGGGACCTTGCTTAAATTTTTACAGAGACCATCCATGATATCAGGTCATCTAGCAGTCATCTTGTTGTACTTCTTCAGCAGAACTGTGAGGTTTTCATAATGAACAACAGGCAGCAGGCAGAGACTGGTAGAGAGACACAGAGAGAGAGAGAGAAAGAGAGAGAGAGAGAGAGCTAGAGAGAGATTCAGAAATAGAGAGACCAAGACTGACAGGAACAATGATAGAATGTGACAGAGATCTAGAGACAAAGACTCCATTCTGTCTGGTCACATTGATTGGCATATCAACCTCACAGCACACCCTCCTGTATACCTCCTAGGCCTTCCCAGACATTTCCTCCCTGGGGACTAAACATAGATGAGCTTCAAAGGGACATTGCAATTCAAATCACAAAGAAGTGGAGGAAGATGGAGGAACTTCTAGGCTAAAAGAACATAGTTATTCTGATAGTTTGTCATTCTATACAATGATTAAAGTCCCAGCAAATTCTAAGGTCTAAAGAACAGGAATGTCAATCTCCTTTGGGGAAAATGTGGAATATTTCCATTTCAGAGTATTATTCAGCTAAGAAAATGGCATCATGATACTTTCAGGCAAATAGATGGAACCAGGAAAAATCATCCTGGGTGAAGTACCTAAATGCTGAAAGAAAAATGTGGTATGTATTCACTTATCTGAGGTCTCCTAATAATGGGGGTTAGTGTTCCAATAAGCCATCTAATTATAACCAAACCAGTTTTCCAGTAGGGGAATTGTGTAGCAGTTTTTTGAGTTGTTGGGTCAGGGTATCCTATGGAAATTTTAAAGCAACCCATGCTGTTATTATTAAAATATGTTGCTCTCTGCCCTCAACTGATAGATGAGTACTATCTTCTTGGATCCACAGAGATGTTTTCTTCTGCATCAAGTAGGGCAGCATACAGAGACCCACAGTCCGGTATTATGCAAAGAGAGACTTTGAAACACCCAGGTCTAAAAAGAATTTCTGTATGAAATTCTCCCAATTTCTCAGTCCTCTTGGAAGCATGAACAAGTTGAGGCAGGAAGAGTGTCATCAGTAGGGAATTGACAGAATTGAGAACATAAGCAGAACAATGCTCTGGGAATCAGGCCACTGTGGAGGATGATGCAGCCAGACATGATAAGAAATGATAAGCTAGGGTCAGATAGAAGGGCAAATAGGACCTATCCTATCAGGGAAATAGAGAAAGGGCATAGGGGTAGAAAAAGGAGTGTGGGAAGGACTAGAAATAGTAGAGGGAGGGGGCAGCATACTTCAATTGATATATTTTAAAGACAATAATTTTTTGTGTCACACATGATTGGGAATTTGAACCTCGGAGGAACAGAAAAGGAGTGTAATAAATATTATATGAAATTACATAATCAATAAAAATAGTTTGTAAAAAACTTTTAAAATGATTTTAACATGGAGAAATGATTCTGGTAAAGGAGGACAGATTTTTGACATTGTATGGCATGCTTTAAGGGAACCCATTTTGAAGCAGAGAATCCTGTCCATGAACAAGTGGTTACCCAACTATCTGAGACCCCATGAGCTCAGCTGGCACCTCTGAACAATCAGTACTGGCACTAACAATACTTTCAAAGAGTTTGTCTGGAGGACACAGAAGCTATTGTGTCCTAGGCATAGAACAAGGGCAAAATTGTCTCTCCTGAAGGCACAGTTTTAAGTGTAAACCCCAAGATCAGGATGGTTCCACACTGACCTCTCAGTTGGACACAGCTACTGATCCAGCCAAGTCAGCTAAAGCAAGCCTGCTCATAGAGGTTTGGCAACACTAGCGTGGAATAGCACCAGCTGTCAAAAGTTTACTGAAGCTCAGTTCTCCTTTTACATACACTGGTCATTCTCTGTTTCAGCCAAACTAGATTCAGGAATGTCTGGTTTCCTTTAATTTTCCTGCTCTTAAAGACTCAATACCCCAAGGAACCCTCGACTCTGCCAGCCTATTATATCAATAAGAATGTGCAGATTCATATAGTGAGTACACCGGGAACTGCTCAGATGTCACAACCTAGGAAATTTCAGATCCAAGACCACAATAGGAAATTACCTTGTCATTGGGTACATTCCTCTTAATCCCACATCATTTTGAAGCTTCCCTACTTAGGAAACTGTCCTAGTAAATAAACATTAAAGTCTCATTTCCAACCTGATTTTATCACAGAGATAAACAAGAGTAAAGGTGTGGGATCTGGTTAAAGGAATGAGAGGCTTGTCCAGTTTCAAAAGAAAAAGTCAGTGTGCATAGGATATGAGATACTGGACACTGAGGAAAGTTTGTTTACTCATCTCCATGGATACCTCAAGATTTTCTCAGTTGCTGATTTTCAGAGAGGCAGAATGATGTTATGCAACAGGTGAAAGCCAGTGAGAACTTCAGGAGCCAGTTATTAAAATGAACAGGTGGACAACAAGCCTGAGAGAAAGGCTGAGCCACCCTGCATGCCTCAATATGAGTACCTGAAAGATCACAAACCAGAGAAGACAGTTCCTGTGTCCAAGAAAACTGTCACATATTTCTTTCAAATGATCAATAATAAAGTCACTTGTCCTGGTCATGTGACTTTCACATTATTAAAGATTTTATTATTATGTGTTAAATGCACAGAGATTTTCATACTGAACCTCAAGCTGTAGGCAGAGAGAGGGAGACTGAGAGATACAGAGAAAGAAAGAGCTAGAGACAGATTCAAAGACGAAAACCGCCAAAAAAAAAAAAAACAAGATGTAAAGAGACTGATTGACACAGACTCCATTCTGTCTAGTCACTTTCATTGGCATATCAATCTCAAAGCACAACTTCCTAAAATAACTCCAAAATCAATTATATTTTTTCAATATTATTTAATTTTTATGAATGATGTCTTATTCACTTTGAATTCCCCCATAACTCACCCATTCCACCTTCCTTCGACCTTCTCCACATATGTCCCTCCTCAAGTCCACTGATAGGGGAACTCTTCCTCTCCTTCCTTCTGATCTTAGTGTATCAGATCTCATCTGGAGTGGCTGCACTGTCTTTCTCTGTGGCCTGGTAAGGCTGTTCACCATCAGGGAGATTTGATCAAAGAGGAGGCCTATCAGTTCATGTCTGAGGTAGTCCCTTTTTCCATTACTATGGAACCCACTTGGACACTGAACTGCCATGGGCTACACCTGTTCAGTTGTTCTAGGTTATCTCCATGAATGGTACTTGGTTAGAGTATGAGTCTCAGGAAAGACTCCTTTGCTCAGATTTTTTCATTCTGTTTTCTCTCCTTGTGGAGCTCCTGTCCTCTCCAGATCTATTTCCCACTTCTTTCAATATATTCCATACACTTTGCCAACAGTTGGCCATAAGTTTCAGCAGCTGCTTTCATAGTCTGCTGGTCACAGCCTTTCAGAGGCCCTTTGTTACAGGCTCCTATCTTATTTCCTGTTTTTTTCCTTCTTCTGATGTCCATCCTCTTTGCCTTTCATGATGGAGATTGAGCCTTTCAGCCAGAGTCCTCCATCTTGATTATTTCTTTAATTGTACAGATTTTAGGAAGTTTCTACTATATTATATTTTTCTGTGAGTGAGGATATACTGATCACTCAGGATGATCTTTTCCAGTTCCCACCATTTACCTGCAAAGTTTATGATTTCCTTATTTTTAATGGGTGAGTAAGATTCCATTGGGCAGATGTACCACAGTATCCGTTTTTCAGTTGGGGGGGCAACTGGGTTGTTTATGGATTCTGGCTATTACAAATAAAGCTGCTACAAATATGGCTGAGTAAATGTCCTTATTGTGCACTTGAGTCTCTTTTGGATATATACCTAGGAGTGGTACAGCTGAATATTGAGGCAGTGCTATTCCTAGTTGTCTGATAACACACCAGATTGATTTCAAGAGTGGTTTTACAAGTTTATATTCTGATGAGTGTAAGGTGAAATCTCAGGGTTGTTTTGATTTGCATTTTCCTGATTGTTAATGACTTGGAACATTTCTTTAAGTATTTCTTTGTCATTTGATAGTCCTCTATGGAGAATACTCCATAGAGGAGTATTCTCTTTATCTTTAGCTCTCTTCCCTATTTTTTTTTTTTAATTTGATTACTTGATTCGTTGCTTTTCAAGTCCTTTAGTTCTTTATAAATACTGGATGTTATCCCTTTGTCTAATATAGGGTTGGTGAAGATGCTTTCCCAATCTATAGGCATTCTTTTTGTTGTAAAGGTAGTGTCCTATCCTTTTTTTTCTTTTTATTTTTTATTTTTTTTATCAGTTACATTTTATTAACTCTGTATCCCAGCCATGTCCTGATCCCTCATTCCCTCCCAGTCCCTCCCTCCCTCCCTCATCTCCACCGTGCCCCTTTCCAAGTCCACTGATAGGGGGGGACCTCCTCCGTGTCCTATCCTTTAGAGAAGCTTTTCAGTTTCATGAGGTCCCCTTTACTGATTGTTGCTCTTAGAGCCTGTGCTGTTGGTGTTGTGTTCAGGAAGTTGTCTCCTGTGCCAATGAGTTCAAGATTCTTCCCCACTTTTTTCTTCTAAACAATTTAATATGTTTTACATTGAGATCTTTGATCCACTTGGACTTTAGTTTTGTGCATGGTAATTAGTATGGATCAACTTGCATTTTTCTACTTGTAGACATCCAGTTAGACCAGCACCATTTGTTGAAAATGTTATCTTTTTTTTCTTTTGTATGGTTTTGACACCTTTCGCAAAACTTGGGTGTCCATAAGTTTTTCTTCTATTCGATTCCATTGAATTACCATTCTGTTTTTATGCCAGTACCATGCACTTCTTATTACTGTTGCTCTATAATCCACCATGAGATCAGGTATGGAGATACACTTCCAAAACGTCTTTTATTTTAGTGGATTGTTTTAGCAATCTGGATTTTTTGTTTTTCATATGAAGTTGAGGATTTTTCTTTCAAGGTTTGTAAAGAATTGTGTTGGTAATTTGATGGGAATTGCATTGTATCTGTAGATTGTTTGTGGTAAGATGTCCATTTTTACAATGTTGATCTTGCCAAGCAATGAGCATGAGAGATCTTTCCATCTTCTGATATCTTCTAATTTTTTCTCCCGAAACTTAAAATTATTTTCATACAAATCCTTGACTTGCTTGCTTAGGATCACTGGGAGGCACTTTATGTCTTTGACTGAATACAAGAACACACCAAAGATATCATCCACTATGACCAAGTAGGCTTCATCCCAGGTATGCAGGGGTGGTTCAATATGTGGTAATTCTTCAATGTGATCCACCATATTAAAGAAATTGAAAGAAAAAGAAATACATGATAATCTCCTTAGATCCTGAAAAAGTATTAGACAAAATCCAACATCCATTCATGTTTAAAGTATTGGTGAGATCTGGGATATAAGGCACTTATCTAAATATAGTAAAGGAATATACAGGAAGCCTATAGCCAACATCAGAATAAACAGAGAGAAAAATTACAGCAATTCCACTAAAATCAGGGACAAGGCATGGTTGCCCACTCACGCCATATCTCTTCAACATAGTTGTTTAAGTCCTTTCTTCAGCAATAAGACAATTGAAGGAGATTAAGTGGCTACAAATTGGAAAGGAAGAAGTCAAAGTATCATAATTAGCAGATGATAGTATTCCTGAGTGACCCCAAATATTCTACCAGGGAAATCATGTAGCTGACAAACATCTTCACCAAACTGGCTGGATGCAAAATTAACTCAAAAAATCAGTAGCCCTTTTGTATAGAAAATCAATATGGCTGAAAAAAACATTAGGGAAACAAAAGGAATTTATCTAACCTTGCCTTAACTCCTAACCCTTCCTACACATTTCCTCACTGGGGACTCCAATTGTAAATAGATGGGCTTCAAGGGAACATTGCAATTCAAATCACCAGGAAGTAGAAGAAGATGGAGGGAAATCTAGGCGAAAAGACTTCTGTTATCCAGAAAGTTTGTCATTCAATACATTGATTAAAATCCCAGCAACTTCCAAAGACTAAAGACAGTATTGACAATCTCCTTTAGGATAAAGGTAGACTATTTCCATTTCAGAAAATTGTTCAGCTAAGAAAATGACAACAAGATATTTTCAGGGAAATGAATAGAAAAAGGAAAAATCATCCTGGATGAAGTAACTAAAATGCAGAAAGAAAAATATGGTATATATTCATTTATTAGGAGGTCTCCTAATAGTGGGTTATTAAGTTCCAATAGGCCATCTTTTCTGAATAAAACAGTCTTTTACTTGGGGGAATGGATGGCAGTTCATTGAGTTGTTGTGCCATGGCATCTTATGGAAATTGTCAACCCAGGCTGTTGTTATTTAAATATGCTGATCTCTTCAAAAACTGATAAATCAGTGCCATGTTCTTGGATACACAAATATGCATTCTTCTGTATCAAATGGGATTGCATACAGAGACCCACAGACTGATATTATGCAGAGAGAGACCTTAAAACACTCAGCTCTAAATGGAATTTCCCTGTGCAATTCTACCTTCCCTCAGTTCTCTGCTAAGCCTTGAGGAAAGGAGGAAGGAAGAATGTTATAAATGGATGGAATTGAGGAAACACAGAGAACAATGACCTGAGACTCAGGTTAAGGAGGAACATGATGCAGCCAGACATGATGGGACCTGATAAGCTAGGGTCAGATAGATAGTATCCTTTATCAGGATACTAGAAAATGGCATAGGGATAGAAAAAGGATGATGGGTAGGACTGGAAGAAGAGGAGGAAGGGATCAGCGGAGGGGATACAAAGTAAACAAATCGCAATAAATAAATACATAAGAAAATCTGTGTACAAGGTGATGAAGTATAATCTCTTCAGGACTGATGGCTTCTTCTTGGTGGTGGTGCCAGTGTGTTTCAATGATGAACTCAGTTTTCTTTAAGGTACTTGGCACTGAGATTCTTTCATGTTCCAATGTGTATATGAACAACACTTACTTCAATTTATGTATTTTGAAGAAATAAAAAAAATTAGTGTGACACATAGGTAGGAATTTGAACCTGCAATCAATGGAAAAAACTGTAATGTATAGTATATGAAATTCCCACATAATCAATAAAAATAACACATTGACAACTTTTACAATGAATTTTAATATGGAGAAATGATTCCCATAAAGGATGGCAGAGTTTGACTCTGTAAGGCATTCTTTTCAGGAATTCATGTATAAAATAATCCTTGGTATGAACTAGTGGTTACCCAGCTATATCAGACCCCATGAGCTCAGATGCCACCTCTGAACAAGGAATCCTAGCAGTAACATTAAATTTAGAGGGTTTGTCTGGAGGACCAAAGCTGGTAACACAGCTGGTCTTACCCTAGGCATGTAACACCTACGTATTTCACTGTCCTGATGGCCCAGTTTTAAGTATAAAATCCAGGACCAGGATACTTACTGATATCTGTGGAGGATACAGCTGCCCTTCCGGGCAGGTCAGCTAAGGGAAGCCTGCTCATAGAGGTTTGCCAACACTAGTGTGGAAGAGCACCAGCTGTCATATAATATCTTGGCCTTTTACAGACACAAATATTTTTCTGTTTCAGCCAAACCAGTCCCAGGAATTATCAGGTGTCCTTTGATTTTCCATGCTCTTAAAGACTTTATACCCTAGGGAACACTATACCTTGCCAGTCTATTATATGAGTAAGAATGTGAAGGTCCATTTAGTGAGTACAGGAGCAATTGCACAGTTCAAAGTCACAACCTAGGAAATTTCAGATCCAAGAAAACGGTAGAACACTACCTTTCTTCTGGTACATGTCCCTTAATCCCAATTCACTTTGAAGCTTCCCTATATAGGAAGCTGTCCAATTAAACAAACTAAGATCAAAGTCATTTCCTAAATGACATTGTTACAGAAATAAACAGGAATAAAGATGTGGATAAAGGGATGAGGTAAAGGCTTGTTGGGTTTCACAAAAAAAAGTCACTTGTGCACAGCATCAGAGATACTGGACACTGAGGAAAGTTTGTTTACACATCTCCATGGAGAACTCAAGATTCTATCAGGTGCTGATTTGCTGCAAGAAAGAATGATATCATGCAACAGTTGAAAGCCAGTAAGAGTTTCAGGAGTCTGTTATTAAAAGGGCCAAATTGACATTTGCCTGAGAGAAAGGCTGAGCAGCCATACATGCCTCAATCTGGGCATCTGAAAGCACACAACCCAGAAATGACTGTTCCTGTATCCAAGACCCTTAGTTCAGGAGAAGTGTCACATATTTCTTTAAAGTGGGCATTAATAAATTCACATGACTTTCACATTATCACAAATTACATTATTATTAGTTAAATGCACAGATATGTCCTCAGTCAGTGAATTACTTACTGTGAAAACACTCCTTGAACAAGGCAAATCATTGAACAAAAAGTATGTAATTAGGACCTCGCTAATATTTTTACAGAGACTATCCAGGATACCATGTCAGCAAGCAGTCATCTTGTTGTAGTACTTCAGCAGAATTTAGAGCTTTTCATAATGAATCACAAGAGGCAGACAGTGAGAGGGGGACGGAGAGGCTGAATGAGAAAGAGGTATAGAGAGAGATTCAGAAATAGAGAGACCGAGACCCACAGAAACAAAGATATAAAGTGACAGAGATTGAGAGACAGAGACTCCATTCTTTCTGGTCACTTTAATTGGCACATCAACCTCAAAGCATACATCCTTTAATATAATTCCAAAAATATATTTTTAATTTCTTAAGTTTTTAATAATTATTATTTATTCACTTTGTATCACCCCATAAGAGCCCCCTTCTCCCCTTGCAATCCCACCTTCTCTCACCTTTCTCCGCACATATCCTTCCCCAAGTCCACTGAAAGGGGAGTTTTTCTTCTCTTGCCTTCTGATGCTAGTCTATCAAATCTCATCAGGAGTGGCTGCATTATTTTTCTCTGGCCTGGTAAGGCTTCTTTCCCCCATCAGAGGAAAGAGTAGGCCAATCAGTTCAAGTCAGAGGCAGTTGTGCTACCATTTCTATGGAAGCCCCTTGGATACTGAACTTCCATGGGCTAAATCTGTGCAGGGGTTGTAGATTATCTAGATTCATGGTACTTGGTTGAAGTATATGTCACAGGAAAGAATTCTGTTCTCAGATTTTTTTGGTACTGTTGCTCTCTTTGTGGAGCTCCTGCCCTCTCCATATCTTACTATTTCCAACTTCTTTCATTAGATTCCATTTTGCCCAAAAAGTTGGCCATAAGTCTCAGCATCTGCTTTGATATTTTGCATGGCAGACCCTTTCTGCCATGGTGCCCTCTTTGCAGGCTTCTAACTTGTTCCCTGTTTTCTCCTTCTGATGTCCATCCTCTTTGCTTTCAGGATGGGAATTGAGCATTTTAGCCAGAGTCCTCCCTCTTGGTTAGTTTCTTTAGCTGTACAGATTTTAGTAGATTTATCTTATATTACATGCCTGTTAGTGAGTATATGCCATGTGTGTCTTTCTGCTTCAGGAATAGCCCACTCAGTATGATCTTTTCCTGTTTCCACCATTTACTTGCAAAATCTGATTTCCTTGTTTTATATTGCTGATTAATATTCCATTGTACCACAATTTCTGTACCCATTTTTAAGTTGGTTGCATCTGAGTTGTTTCCAGCTTCTGGCTATTACAAATAAAGCTACTACAAACATGGTTGAGAAAATGTCCTTATTGTGTAGATGAGCCTCTTTTGGATATATGCCTATGAGTGGTAAAGCTAGATCTTGAGGAAGCAGTATTCCTAGTTGTATGAGAAAACATCAGATTGATTTCAAGAGTGCTTGTATAAGTTTACCTTCCTACCAACAGTGGAGGATGGTTCCCCTTTGTCCACAACCTCTTCACGTGTTGTCACTTGAGGTTTTTTCTTGACTGTTCTGATGGGAGTAAGGTAAAATCTCAGGGTCATTTTGTTTTGCATTTCCCTGATGGCCAACAATGTTGAGCAATTTTTAAAAGTGTTTCTCTGCCATTCGATATTCCTCTATGGAGTATTTTCTATTAAGTTCTGTTCCCCATTATTTAATTAGATTACGTGATTTGTGCTTTTTAACTCCTTTAGTTCTTTACATATACTGGATATTAGCCCCCTGTCACACAGAGGCTTGGTGAAGATTCTTTCCCAATCTCTAGGCATTCATTTTGTTTTGATGACAATGTCCTTTCCTTTACAGAAGCTTTTCATTTTCATGACATGCCATTTACTGATTGTTGCTCTTAGAGCCTGTGCTGTTGGGGTTCTGTTCAGGAAGTTGTCTTCTGTGCCAATGAGTTCAAAGCTCTTCCCCAATTTTTCTTCTAAACCATTTAATATGTCTGATTTTACATTGAGATCTTTGATCCACTTGGACTTTAGTTTTGTGCAAGGTTATAAGTATGGATCTATTTGCATTTCTCTATATTTAGACATTCAGCTAGTCCAGCACTATTTATTGAAGATGCTCTCTTTTTTTCCATTGTATGATTTTGGCATCTTTGTCAAAACTCAGGTGTCCCGAAGTGTGTGGGTTTTGTGTCTGGTTCCATTACTCCACCATTCTGTTTCTATGCCAGTACCTTGCAATTTTTATTAATTTTTCTCTATAATATTGTTTGAGATCAGGGATGGAGATACCTCCAGAAGATCTTTTCTTGTAGAGGATTATTTTAGCAATTCAGGTTTCTTGGTTTTCCATATCAAGTTGAGAATTTTTCTTTCAACATCTGTAAAGAATTGTGTTTGTAATTTGATGGGATTTTCAAGGAATCTCTATATTGCTTTTTGTAAAATGGCCATTTTGAAAATGTTAACCTTGCCAAGCCATGAGGATGAGAAATCTTTCCATTTAAGGATATTTCTTCTTTTTTTTTCTCCAGAGACTTGACATTTTTTCATACTTGATTGGCTTGGTTAGGGTCACATGATGGTATTTTATGTCTTTGACTGAATACAAGAACACACCAAAGATATCATCCACTATGACCAAGTAGGCTTCATCTCAGGTATTCAGGGGTGGTTCAATATATGGTAATTCTTCAATGTGATCCACCATATGTAAAAAATTGAAAGAAAAATAAAACACATGATAATCTCCTTAGATCCTGAAAAAGCTTTGACAAAATCCAACATCCATACAATGTTGGCAAGATCAGGGATACAAGGCACATATATATAGTAAAGGCAATATACAGCAAGCCTATAGCCAACATCAAAATAAACGGAGAGAAAATTAAAGCAATTCCACTAAAATCAGGGACAAGGCATGGTTGCCCACTCTCTCCATATATCTTCAACAGTTGTGGAAGTCCTTTCTTCAACAATAAGACAATTGAAGGAGCTTAAGTGGCTACAAATTGGAAAGGAAGAAGTCAAAGTATCACTATTAGCAGATGATATGAGAGTATTCCTGAGTGACCCCAAAAATTCTACCAGAGAAATTCTACACCTGGTAAACACTTTCACCAAAGTGGCTGGATACAAAATTAACACACACACAGAAAAAAATAAAAAACAAACCATAGCTCAACTATATAGAAAAGATAAAAAGGCTAAGAGAGAAATTAGGGAAACTAAAGGAAGTATATTATCCAAAAATGCCATCGTTTTAACCCTAACCAGACATTTCCTCACTGTGGACTCCACTTGTAAATAGATGGGCTTCAAGGGGGCATTGCAATTCAAATCACCAGGAAGTAGAAGATCGAGGGAATTCTAGGCTAAAAGAATATTGTTTTCCTGAAAGTTTGTCATTCAATACAATGAATAAAATCCCAGCAACTTTCAAAGACTAAAGAACATGACTGACAATCTCCTTCAGGTAAATGTGGAATATTTCCATAATGGAGTATTGTTCAGCTAAGAAAATGATAACAAATAGTAAATGGATGGAACCAGGAAAAATCATCCTGGTGAAGTAACTAACATGCAGAAAGAAAAATATGGTATATATTCACTTATTAGGAGGTCTCCTAATATTGGGGGATTAAGTTCAAATAGGCCATCTATTTTGACCAGACCAGTCTTCTACTAGGGGGATTGGATGGCAGTTAATTAAGTTGTTGTGCCAAGGCAACCTATGGAAATGGTCAAGCACCTAGGCTGTTGATATTAAAATATGTTGCTCTTTGCCCTCAACTAATAGATCAATGCTATCTTCTTGGATTCACAAAGTGCTTCCTTCTACATCAAAAAGCTATTGCATACAGAGACCCAAAGTCCGATATTATGCAGAGAGAGACCTTATAACACCCAACTCTCAAAGGGATTTCCCTGTGAAATTCTAGCCTCCCTCATTTCTCTGCTAAGCCTGCAGGAGTGTAGGAAGCAAGAGTGTCATAAATAGTTGGAATTTAGGACACAAGGAGAACAATGCCCTGAGAATCAGGCTGCAGAGGAAGATGATACAGGCAACCTTGATGAGATCTGATAAGCTTGGGTCAGAGAGAAGGTTGAAGAGGATCTCCCCTATTAAGGAACTAGAAAAATGGCATAGGGATAGAAGAAGGAGGGTGGTTGGGACTGGACAGGGAAGAGGGATAGGGAAGTATAGGGGCTACAAAGTGATCAAATCACAATAAATAATTACATAAGAAAATCTGTGAACAGAGTGAAGAAGTATTGACCTCTTCAGGACTGATGGCTTCTTCTTGGTGGTGGTACCAGTGTGCAACAATGATGATCTGTTTTCTTTAATGGACTTGGCATTGAAACTCTGATCATGTTCCAATGAGTATATGAACAACACTTATTTCAAATGATGTAGTTTATTTTTTTATTTTTTATTTTTTTAGTGTGACACATAAGTAAGAATTTGAACCTGGGAGCAATGAAAAAATGAGTGTAATAAATGTAATATGAATTTCCCACATAATTAATAAAAATAATATGTTGACAATTTTTAAAATGACTTTTAACATGGAGAAAAGATTCCCATAAAGGAGGGTAGAGATTGATTGTGTAAGGCATACTTTCCAGGAACTTATTTTGTTGCAGAAAATCCTTGCCATGAACTAATGGTTACCTAGCCATGTCAGAACCCTTGAGCTCAGGTGGAACCTTTGAGCATGTAATCCTGACATTAACACTACTTTTGGAGGGTTTGTCTGGAAAGTCACAGCAGGAAACACAGCTGCTCTTATATCCTGGGCATATAACACTGACCCATTTCTCTGTCCTGATGGCCCAGTTGTCACTCTAAACTCCATGACCAGGAAACTTGCTCACTGATCACTGAGTAACATACAGCTACCCATCCATCCAGGTCAACCAAGGCAATCCTTCTCACAGAGGGTTGCTAACACTAGTGTGGAACAACACAAGATATCAATTTTTTTTCATTTCCCTCAGTTCTCCTTTTACACTAATGGATCTTTCTCTGTTTCAGGCAAAACAGTCCCAGGAATTACCTGGTTTCCTTCTCTTTTCCCTGCTCTTAAGACTCAATACCACAGGGAACCCTAGACCATGCCAGCCAATTATATGAGTCAGAATATGGAGGTCTATTTAGTGACCATGAGAGTAACTGCACACTTCAAAGTCACAACCTAGGATATTTCATATCTAATACCACAGTAGGAGACCACCTTGTCATTCCATACCTTTCCCTTTATCCCACATCACTTTGAAGCTGCCCTACCTAGGAAGCTGTCCAATTAAATAAACATTAAAGATTCAATTCCTATCCGACATTGACACAGAGGTAAACAGGAGTAAATGTGTGGGATCTGGATAAAGGAATGGGATAAAGGCTTGTTGGGTTTTAGAAGAGTCAAGTGTGAACAGTATCAGAGATACCGGACACAGAAGAAAGTTTGTTTACTCATCTACAAGGAAACCTCAAGATTCCCTTGGGTACTAATTGGCTGAGAGGGAGAATGATGCCATGCAAAAGTTGAAATCCAGTAAGAGTTTCAGGAGCCAGTTAGTAAAAGGGCCAAGTTGACATTCTGCTTGAGAGAAAGGCTGAGCAACCCTACATTCCTCAATCTGGGCAGCTTAAAGCACACAACCCTGAGATGTCAGTTCCTGTGTCTAAGAATCTTAGTTCAGGAAAAGTCTCATATATTTCTCTCAAGTGTTCTTTAATAAGTTCAATTGTCCTTGACATGTGAGTTTCCCATTATCACAGATTCCATTATTATTTGTTAAATTCACAGATATGTCCTCAGTCAGTGAATTAATTACTGTGAAAATATTCCCTGACCAAGGCAACTCTGAACAAATAGCATTTATTTATGATCTTGTTTATATTTATACAAAGACCATCCCTGACATCATGTCAGCAAGCAGTCATGTTTTTGTAGCCTTAAGCAGAAGAGTGAGATATTCATACTGAATCACAAGTGGCTGACTAAGAGAGGGGGACTGAGAGAGACAGAGAGAGAAAATCTAGACAAATAGAGAGACCAAAAACCAACAGGAACCACGATATAAAAAAGTGACAGAGACTGAGAGATAGACTTCATTCAGTGTGGTCAGTGCGTTTTGCATATCATCCTCAAAGCACACCCTCCTACAATAAACTCCAATAGCAATTATGTCACCTTACAAGGTCATAATTCCTTACCCTTCCCAGCTATTTCCTTACTGGGGACTCCACATGGAAAAAGATGAGCTTCAAGAGGACATTGTAATTCAAATCACCAGGAAGTAAAAGAAGATAGAGGGACTTCTAGGCTAAAGAATATAGTTATCCTGATGGTTTGTCATTCAGTACAATGAGTAGAGTACCAACAACTTAAAGGATTAAAGAACAGGACTAACAAACTATTGTGGGGAAGATGTGGAATATTTCCATAATAAAGTATTATTCAGCTAAGAAAATGACATGATGATATTTTCAGGCAAATGGGTGGAACCAGAAAAAAATCATTCTCTGTTAAGTAATTAAGTTGCAGACAGACAAATATGGTATATGTTCACTTATTAGGCTGTCTCCCAATAGTGGGGTTTAAAGTTCCAATAGGCCATCAATTGTGACCAAAGCAGGCTTCCACTAGGGAAATTGGGTGGCAGTTAATTGAGTTGTTGGGCCAGGGCATTTCATGGAAATTTTCAAGAAACCCAGGCTGTTTTTATAAAATATATTGCTCTCTGCCCTCATCTGATAGATCAGTGCCATGTTCTTGTATCTACTGAGATACTTCTTTCTAGATCAAATGGGATTGCATACATCAAGAGACAGCCTGATAATATTCAGAGAGACATTAAGAGTCCCAGCACTGAGTGGGATTGCCCTACGAAATTCTCTAGAACCTCCGCTCAGATGTAGCCTGTGGTAGCTCAGTAACCAATTGGTTTCCCAAAGTGAGGGGAAAAAGAACTATTTCTAACAGAAACTCAATGACTGGCTGTTTGGCCTCCCCACCCCTCAAGGGAGGAGCAGTCCTGTTAGGCCTCAGAGGAGGGCTTTGCAGCCAGTCCTGAAGATACCTGATAAAACAGGATCAGATGAATGGGGAGGATGTCCCTCCCTATCAGTGGACTTGGAAAGGGGCATGGTGGAGATAAGGGAGGAAGGGAGGGACTGGGAAGGAATGAGGGAGGGGGACACAGCTGGGATACAGAGTTAATAAAATTAACTGATAAGAAAAAATAAAATTAAATATACATATATATATATGTATATATATGTATATGTATATATATGTATATATATATATATATGAAATTCTCCCTTCCCTCAAAATGCTGGAAAGTATGCAGGAGAAGAGGCAGGAAGAGTGTCATAAGTAGAGGGAATTGAGGACACAAGGAGAACAATGCCCTGGGAATAAGGCTGCAAAGGTGAAGATGCCACCAGTCTTGATGAGACCTCATAAGCTAGGGTCAGATAGGAGGGGGAAGAGGATCTCCACTGTCAGAGAACTAGAGAAAGGGCATAGGGGTATAAGAAGGAGGGTGGGTGGTAATGGAAGAATAAGAAGAGGGTAGCACAGAAGATAAAAAGTGAACAAATCATATTAAATATGCCCAAAAAAAGTGTGATCAAGGTGATGAAGTATTAAGGTGGTGAGCTCTTCAAGACTGATGGATTGTTTTAGGGGGTGGTACCAGAGTTCGCAAGGATGAACTCAGTTTTCTTTAGGGGACTTGGTACTGAGACTGTGATCATGTTCCACTGAGTATATGAACAACACATACTTCAGTTGATGTATTTTAAAGAAAATATAATTTAATGTGACACCTGGGTAGAAAAAGTAGTGTAATGTATATTATATGATATTCCAACATATTCAATAAAACTAAAGTGTTGACAAATTTTACAATGACTTTTAACATGGAGAAAATATTCTGCTATAGGAGGGCAATTTTTGACTATGTAAGGCATGCTTTCCAGGAACTCATTATGTAGCAGAGAATCCTTGCCATGAACTAGTGGTTACCCAGCTACCTCAGACTCCATGAGCTCAGGTGCACCACTGAACAAGCAGTCCTGGCATGAACACTGTGATTAGAGTGTTTGTCTGGAGTAAAACAGCAGGAAACAAAGCTGCTCTTGATTCCTAGGCATATAACAAGAACCCAATTGTACTGCAACTCCAGGACCAGGAGGGTTCCTCTCTGACCACTCAGTATAACACAGCTGCCAATCCACCCAGAACAGCCAAGGCAACCCTGCTCTTAGAGATTTAGCAACAGTAATGTGGAACATTACTAGCTGTCAAATAATATCTTGCCCTTCAGTTCTCCTTTAACACTCTCAGATATTTTACTGTTTCAAGGAACAAGTCCCAGAAATTGTCTGTTTTCCTTCTCTTTCCCTGCTCTTAAAGACTCAATATCCCAGGGAAGCTTATCCCTGCCAGGCTATTTTATCAAGATGAATGTGCAGGAGTCACTGCATAGTTCAAAATCACAACCTAGGAAATTTCAGATTGAAGAACACAGAAGCAGACCACCTTGTCATTTGGGACATTCACCTTATCACATTCACCAAATCACATTGAAGTTTCCATACTTAGGAAACTATCCAAGTAAACAAACATTATAGTTTAATTCCCTACCTGATATTGTCAGGAGGTAAACAATAGTTTAGGTTGGGATCTGGATAAAGGTATAAGATAAAGGCTTGTTGAGTTTCATAAAAAAAAAAAAGTCACATACTCACAGGATTAGATATACTTGACACTGAGGAAAGTTTGTTTACTCATCTCCATGGAAATCTCAAGATTCTCTCAGGTGCTGATGGGCTGAGAGGGAGAATGATGCCATGCAACAGGTGAATGCTGTAAGAGTTTCAGGAGCCACTTATTAAGATGGCCAAGTAGACAGCCTGCTTGAGAGAAAGGCTGATCAGTTCTACATGCCTCCATCTGGGCAGCAGAAAGCACACAACCCAGAGATGATAGTTTCTGTTTCTAAGACTCTTAGTTCAGGAAAAGTTTCACTTATTTCTTTTAAGAGTAATTAATAAAAAGTCACATATCCTTTCATATTATCACAATTCTTTATTATTTGTTAAATGCATATATATATCCTTAGTCAGTGAATTGCTTACTGTGAAAATGCTCCCTAACAAAGGCAATTCTTTGAATCAAAAGCATTTAATTAGGACCTTGCTTTTATTTTTACAGAGACTATCCAGTATGTCACATCAGCAAGCACTCAACTTCTTGTTTTCTTTCAGTAGAACTATGAGCTTTTCAGACTAAACAACAAACTGCAGGCCAAAAGATGGAGACTGAGTGAGACAGAGAGATATAAGAGCTAGAGAGATGGATTCAGAAATAGATACACCAAGACCTACAGAAACAAGTATATAAAGGGACAGAGACTCCACTGAGACTGGACATTTTCATTGGCATATCAACCTCAACGCACAGCCTCCTATAATATAACTTCAATAGGAATTATATTATCTAACAAGGAAAAACCTCCTAACATATACCAGACATTTCCTCACTGGAACTCAACACCTAAATAGATGAGCTTCAAGTGGACAATTCAATTAAAATTACCAGGAAATAGAAAAAGATGGTGGGACTTCTAGGCTAAAAGAACATAGTTTTCCTGAAAGTTTTTCATTCAATACAATTATTACAGTCCCAGCAACTTCCAAGTTCTAAAGAATAGGACTGATATTCTCCTATGGGGAAAATGTGTAATATTTCCATAACAGAGTATTCTTCAGCTAAGAAAATGACATCATGATATTTTCAGGTATATGGCTGAACCCACGAAAAATCATGCTGGGTGAAGCAACTGAAATGCAGAAAAAAAATATTGTATGTATTCACTTATTAGGAGGTCTCATTTTAGCAGGGAATAATGTACCAATAGGTCATCTACTGTGACCAAACCAGGCTTCCACTAGGGGGATTGGGTGTCAGTTAACTGATTTGTTGGGCCAGGGCATCCTATGGAAATTTTCAAGCACTCAGCCTGTTGTTATTAAAATATGTTGCTCTCTGCCTCAACAGACAGATGATTGCCATGTTCTTGGATCCACAAAGATGCCTACTTCATCAAATGGGATTTCATACAGAGAACCACAGTCCTATATTATGAAGAGAGAGATCGTAAAACACCTAGGACTAAATGGGATTTCCTATGAAATTCTCCCTCCCCTATGAGCTCTGGGAAGCCTAAAGGAGAGGAGGCATGTAGAGTGTCAAAAGTAGAGGGAATTGAGGACACAAGGAGAACAATGCTCTGAGAATCAGGCCACAGAGGGAAATAATGCAGGGAGCCTTGATGAGACCTGATAAGCTAGGGTCAGACTGAACAGGGAGGAGGACCTTCCCTATCAGGCAAATTGAGAACAGGAATAGGGGTAGAAAAAAGAGAGTGGGTTGGACTGCAATGTGGAGAGTAGGCAACAGAGGGGATACAATGTGAACAAATCCTAATAAGTAAATGCATAAGAAAAACTGTGATGAAGGTGATGAAGTATAGAACTCTTAAGGACTGATGGCTTCTTTTGAGGTTTTTGCCATGTTGCTGCAAGAATGAACTCAGTTTTCCTTGAGGTATATGACACTGAGACACTGATCATGTTCCAATGAACAAATGAATACCACATACTTCAATTGATGTATTTAAAAATATTTTAATGTGACACATGGGTAGGAACTTGAACCTGGGATCAATGGAAAAGGAGAGTGATATATGATAAAAGAAATTGCACATAAGCGATAAAAATAATATGTTGATAACTTTTACAATCACTTTTAACATGGAGTAAACATTCTGCTAAGGGAGGGCAGAGTTTGACTTTGTAAGGCATGCTTTCCAGGAACTCATTATGTAGCCGAGCATCCTAGGCATGATCTAGTTTTTATCCAGCTACCTAACATCCCATGATCTAAGGTGGCACTCTCAAAAAGCAGTCCTGTCACTATAAGTACATTTAGATGGATTGTCTGGAAGACCACAGCAAGAAACCCAGCTGTTCTTCTATCCTAGGCATATATTATTCTTTGGACACATTATTCTTTCCTGAAGGCCCAATTTTAATTATAAACACCTTCAAGGCTGGGAAGATTGCTCAGAGACCACTGAGTAGGACACAGCTTCCAAGCTGGACAGGTCAGTCAAGGCAACCCTCTATGTTGTCAATCGTAGTGTGGAACTACCCCATCTGTCAAATAGTTTATTGCCCCTCAGTTCTCCTTTTACACTCACACATCTTCCTCTATTTCAGCCAAACAGTCCCAGGAATTCTCTGGTTTCCTACTGTCTTTGCTGCTCTTAAAGTCTCAACACAGCAGGAAACCCTAGACCCTCCCAGCCTACTATATCAATAAGAATGTGGAGGTACATTTAGTGAGTACAGGAGTAACTGCTTAGTTCTAAGTCACAACCTACAAAATTTTAGGTCCAAGACAACATTATGAGACCACCTTGTCATCCAATATATTCCCCTTAATCCATATCACTATGAAGCTTTCCTTATTTAGGAATATTTCCAATTAAATAAATATTAAAGTTTCATTTCCTACCTGACATTGTCACAAAGGTAAATAGCACTAAAAATGTGGATAAAGAGATGAGAAAAAGGATTGTTGGGTTACACAAGAAAAAGAGAAGTATGTATAAGATCAGAGATTCTGGACACTGAGGAAAGTTTGTTTGCTCTTCTCCATTGAAACCTCAAGATTCTCTCAATTGCTGATTAGCTGAGAAGCAGAATGATGACATGAAACAGGTAAAAGCCATTGAGTTTCAGGAGTCACTTATTCAAAGGGCTACCTGGAAAGTATGCTTGAGAGAAAGGCTCAGCAGCCCCGCATGCCTCAATCTGGACATCTGAAAGAACACAACCCAGAGACGACAGACAGTTCCTTTGTCCAAGGCTCTTAGTTCAGGAAAAGTGCCACATATTTCTTTTAAGTGGTCATTAATAAGGTCAAGTGTCCTTAACAATTATCGCAGATTCCATTAGTAGTTTTTAAAAGCACAGATATGTCCTCTCTCATATAACTATACTGGGAAAATGTTCCTTGACCAAGGCAAATCTTTGAATAAAAAGTGTTTTATTGGGACATTGCTTATATTTTTACAGAGACCATCCAGGATGTCATATGAACAAGCATTCATCTTGTTCTACTCCTTCAGCAGAACAGAGAACTTTTCATACTGATGCTCAAGTGGCAGGCAGGCAGAGACTGAGAGAGAGAGAGAAAAAAAGTGCTAGAGGGACAGATTCAGAAATAGAGTGAACGAGACCTACAGAACAAAAGATAAAAAATTACAGGGACGAAGACAAAAAGAGTCCATTTTGTTTGGTCACATTCATTGGCACATCAACCTCAATGCACACCATCCTATATTATCACTTCTAAAGGAATTATATTATCTAAGAAGGCCATACCTCCTAACCGTTCACAGACATTTCTTCACTGGGGACTAAACATGTAAATAGATGAGGCTTCCAGGGGAAATTGCAATTAAATCACCAGGAAGTAGAAGATAATGGAGGGAATTCTAGGCTAAAAGAACATAATTATCCTATTAGTTTGTCATTCAATACAATGTTTAAAGACCCACTTACTTCCAACTTTTTTTTTGAATTTTATTTTATTCTTATCAGTTACATTTTATTGACTCTGTATTCCAGCCATGTCCCCGTCCCTCATTCCTTCCCAGTCCCTCCCTTCCTCCCTTATCTCCACCATGCCCCTTTCCAAGTCCACTGATAGGGAGGGACCTCCTCCCCATTCATCTGATCCTGTTTTATCAGGTATCTTCAGGACTGGATGCAAAGCCCTCCTCTGTGGCGTAACAGGACTGCTCCTCCCTTGAGGGGTGGGGAGGCCAAACAGCCAGTCATTGAGTTTCTGTTAGAAATAGTTCTTGTTCCCCTCACTTTGGGAAACCAATTAGTTACTGATCTACCACAAGCTACATCTGAGCAGAAGTTCTAGGTTATATCCATACATGGTCCTTGGTTTAATGTCAGTCTCAGAAAAGACCCTGTACCCAGATATATTTGGTCCTTGTAGAGCTCCTATCTTTTTCCCATCAGGCTAACTCCCCTTCTTTCGTATGATTCCCTGTACTCTGCCAAAGCTTTGGTCATGAGTCTTTGCTTTGAAAACACTGCTAGTTAGAGTCTTTCAGATGTGCTCAATAGACTCTGTCATATGTTCAATGCACATCCCATTTGTCTTTCTAAACGAGGATTGATCATCTTACCCCATGTCACCTCTCTTGATTATCTTTTTTAGGCGTATAGATTTCATTATGTTTATCATATTTTATAGGTTTATATGAGTGAGTATATACCGTATTTGTCTTTCTCCTCCTGGGATATTTCACTCAGAATGATCTTTTCTAGATCCCACCATTTGCCTGCAAATTTTATGATTTCCTCCTTTTTGATTGCTGAGTAGTATTCCATTGTGTAAAAATACCACAATTTCAGTACCCATTACTCCAATGATGGACATCAGGGTTGTTCTCCAGTTCTGGCTATTACAAATAAAGCTGCTATAAACATGGTTGAGCAAGTATCCCTTTTGTGTACTTGAGCAAACTTTGGGTATATACCTAGCAGTGGTATAGCTGGGTCTTGAGGAAGCACTATTCCTAATTGTCTTAGAAAGCACCAGATAGATATCCAGAGTGGTTGTACCAGTTTACATTCCCACCAGCAGTGGAGAAGGATTCCCCTTTCTCCACCACCTCTCCAGCATGTGTTGTTGCTTGAGTTTTTCATCTTGGCCATTCTGATGGGTGTAAGGTGATATCTCAGGGTTGTTTTGATTTGCATTTCCCTGATGGCTAATGAGATGGAGCCTTTCTTTAAGTGTTTCTCTGCCATTCGATATTCCTCTGTCGAGAATTCTCTGTTTATCTCTGTTCCCCATTTTTTAATTGGATTACTTGATTTGTTGCTTTTAAGCTTCTTTAGTTCTTTGTATATACAGGATATTAGTCCTCTGTCAGATAGAGTTAGTGAAGATTCTTCCTCAATCTGTAGGCAGCCGTTTTGTTTTGATGATGGTGTTCTTTGCTTTACAGAAACTTTTCAGTTTCATGACATCCCATTTATTGATTGTTGCTCTTAGAGCCTGTGTTGTTGGTGTTGAGTTCAGGAAGTTGTCTCCTGTGCCAATGAGTTCTAGGCTGTTCCCCACTTTTTCTTCTAAGAGATTTAGAGTATCTAGTTTTATGCTGAGGTCTTTGATCCACTTGGACTTTAGTTTTGTGCAGGGTGATAGATATAGGTGTATTTTCATTTTTCTGCATGTGGACATCCAGTTGGACCAGCACCATTTGTTGAAGATGTCTTTTTTCCATTGAATGGTTTTGTCTTCTTTGTCAAAGTTCAAGTATTCATAGGTTTGTGGGTTTATTTTTGGGTATTCTATGTGGTTCCATTGATCCTCCTTACTGTCTCTATGCCAATACCATGCAGTTTTTATTATTATTGCTCTGTAGTACAACTTGAGATAGGGGATGGAGATACCTCCAGATGATCTGTTGTTGTACAGGATTGTTTTGGAAATTCTGGGTTTTTTCTTTCTCCATATGAACCTGAGAATCTTTTTTTCAAGGTCTGTAAAGAATTGTGTTGGTATTTTGATTGGAATTGCATTGAATCTGTAGATTACTTTTGGCATGATGGCCATTTTTACACTGTTAATCCTACCAATCCATGAGCACAGGAAATCTTTCCATCTTCTGATATCTTCTTCAATTTCTTTCTTCAGAGACTTGAAGTTTTTCTCAAACAGGTCTTTCACTTCCTTGGTTAGTGTCACCCCAAGGTACTTTCTATTATTACTGGCTATTGTGAAGGGTGTTGTTTCCCTAACTTCTTTCTCGGTCCTTTTATCTTTGGTATACAGGAGGGCTTCTGATTTTTTTTTTTAGTTGATTTTATATCCTGGCACTCTGCTGAAGGTGTTTATCAGCTGGAGAAGTTCTCTGGTTGAATTTTTGGGGTCGCTCATATATACTATCATATCATCTGCAAATAGTAACACTTTGACTTCTTCTTTTCCGATTTGTATCCCCTTGATCTCCTTTAGTTGTCTTATTGCTCTGGATAGGACTTCAAGTACTATGTTGAAGAGGTATGGAGAGAGTGGGCAGCCTTGTTTTGGTCCTGATTTCAGTGGGATTGATTTAAATTTCTCTCCATTGAATTTGATGTTGGCTATAGGCTTGCTGTATATTGCCTTTACTATGTTTAGATATGTGCCTTGTATCCCTGATCTCTCCAAGACTTTAAACATGAATGGGTGTTAGACTTTGTCAAATGCTTTTTCAGCATCTAAGGAGATGATCATGTGTTTTTTCTCCTTCAGTTTGTTTATGTGGTGGATTACATTGATGGATTCCCATATGTTGAACCACCCTTGCATGCCTGGGAGGAAGCCTACTTGGTAGTGATGGATGATATCTTTGATGTGTTCTTGGATTCTGTTTGCAAGTATTTTATTGAGTATTTTTGCATCAATGTTCATAAGAGAGATACATCTGAAGTTCTCTTTTTTTGTTGGGTCTGTGTGGCTTAGGTATCAGGGTGCCTCTCGCTTCATAGAATGAGTTTGATAATGGTCCTTCTGTTTCTATTTTGTGGAATAGTTTGAGGAGAATTGGTGTTAGCACTTCTTTGAAGGTCTGGTAGAATTCTGCACTGAAACCATCTGGCCCAGGGCTTTTTTTGGAGGGGAGACTGTGAATGACTGCTTCAATTTTCTTGGAGGATATAGGGGTGTTCAGTCTTTCTACCTGTTCTTGACTTAATGTTGGAAGATGGAATCTAACAAAAAAATGCCCATTTCATTTCTTTATTAACCCAGCTGTCATTGAGTAACAAGTTGTTCAGTTTCCATGTGTTTGTAGGCTTTTTGTTATTTCTGTTGTTGTTGAGGTCCAGCTTTAGTCTTGGATACACAGTGTTGCTTCCTTCTGCATCAAATCTAATTGCATACAGAGACCCACAATCCAATATTATGCAGAGAGAGCTCTTGAAACACCCAGGTCTAAATGTGATTTCCCTGTGAAATTCTACCTCTCCTAAGAGGTATAGAAAGCCTGCAGGGGAAGGGAAAGGAAGAGTGTCATAAATAGAAAGAATTGAGAACACAAAGAGAATTCCCTGAGAATCAGTCCTTTAAGAAAAGATCCATCCAGCCTTATTGAGACCTGATAAGCTAGGGTCAGATAAAAGTCACCTATCATGCAACTAGAGAGAGGGCATACATATAGAAGGAGGGTCAGTGGGACTGGAAGGAGAAGAGGGAGGGGGCAGCCGAAGTGATACAATGTGAACAAATCATAATAAATACATACCTAATAAAAACTGTGATCAAGGTGATGAAGCTCTTCAGGGCTGATGGCTTCACCTTAGGGGTGGTGTCAGGGTGTAGCAAGAATGAACTCAGTTTTCTTTAAAGGACTTGGCACTCAGATTCTGATCATGTTCCAATGAATATATGAATAACACATGTAAGAATTGATGTATTTTAAAGGAAAAAAATACTCATTGGTAAGAATTTCACCCTGCGAGCAATGGAAAAGGAGTATAATGTATATTATAAGCTATTCCCACATAATCAATAGAAATAATATGTTGACAACATTAACAATGACTTTTAACATGGAGAATTGATTCGGGTGAAGGAAGGCAGAGTTTGAATTTGCAAGTAATATGTTCCAGGTCCTCTTTATGTAACAGAGAATCCTAGTCATGAACTAGTGGTTACCCAGCTACCTCAGACCCCATGAGCTCAGGTGACACTACTGAACAAGTAGTCCTAGCACTAACACTATGTTTAGATGGTTTGTCTGAAGGACAACATCATGAAACACTTCTGTCCTAGGCATATAAGACAGACTCATTTCTCTCTCCTAAATGACCAATTTTAATTGTAAACCCCAGAACCAAGAGGATTTCTCACTGGCAGGGACAGCTGCCAATCCAGCCTGATTAGACAAGGCATCCCTGCTCATAGAGGGTTATCATCCATAGTGTAGAAAAGCACCAGCTGTCAAACAATTTATTGCCCCTCCGGTATCCTTTTACATACATGTGTATCTTTCTCTGTTCCACCCAAACCAGTCCCAGGAATATTCCTATATCCTTCTCTTTTCCCTGCTCTCATAATCTCAATACCCCAGGTAGTCCTAGATCCTGCCAGCCTATTATATCAATAACAATGTGAAGTTACATTTAGTGAGTATACAAGTAACTGCTCAGTCAAAGTCACAACCTAGGAAATTTCAGATCCAAGACGACAGTAGGAGACCACCTTGTCATTCAGTACAATCCCCTTAATCCCACATTACTTTGAGGCCTCCCTACTTAGGAAGCTGTCCAATTAAACAAACAGTAAAGTTTCATTTCCTACCTGACATTGTCACAAAGGTAAACGGGAGTAAAGGTGTGGGATCTGAATAAAGGGATAAAGTAAAGGCTTGTTGGGTTTCACAAGAAAAAATCACCTGTGCACAGGATAGGAGATATTGGACACTAAGGAAAATTTGTTTGCTCATCCTCATCTCCAGGGAAACTCCATTCTCTCAGGCATTGATTGGCTGAGAGGCAGAATGATATCATGAAACAGCTTAAAGCCAGTAATATTTTAGAAGCCAGTTATTAAGAGGGTCATGTGGACAGCTGTCTTGAGAGAAAGGCTGAGTAATGGATAGATGAAAGCACACAACCTAGAGATGACAGTTCCTGTGTCTAAGAATATTAGTTTTTGAAATGCGTCACATATTTCTTGCAAGTGGTCATTAATAAAGTCATATGTCCTTGACATGTGAGTTTCACATTATCACAGATTCCATTATTAATTTGTTGAAAGCACAGATATGCAGTCAGTCAGTGAATTACTTACTGTGAAAAAGCTCCCTGACCAACACAACTCTTCAAATAAAACATTTTGTTGGGACCTTACTGATATTTTAACGGAGACCATCCATAATATCTCCTCAGCAAATAGTCATCTTGTTGTAGTCCTTCAGCAGAACTGAGAATTTTTCATACTGAACCACAGGTGGATATGAAGAAAGAGGGAGACCGACAGAGAGAGAAAGAGCTAGAGAGATTCAGCAATAGAGAGCCTGACACCTACAGAAACAAAGATAGAAAGTGATAGATGCCAAGAGACAGAGACACCATTCTGTCTGGTCACTTTCATGGCATATCAACCTCAAAGCACACCCTCCTATAATATAAATCCAGTAGGAATAATATTATCTATCAAGGCCATACATCATAAACTTTCCGTGACATTTCTTTTTTTTTTTTTTCCTTTTTTTTTTGGTTTTACAATAATAATTTTTTTAATTAATTACACTTTGTACACTTTGTTTCCTCCCATAGGCCCCACCCACCTCCCCTCCCAATCCCAGCCTTCCTTCCCCTTCTTCATGCATGCCCCTCCCCAAGTCCACTGATAGGGGAGGTCCTCCTTTCCTTCCTTCTGATCTTAGTCTATCAGTTCTCATCAGAAATGGCTCCATTGTCATTATCTGTGGCCTGGTAAGGCTGGTCCCCCCTCAGGGAGAGGGGATTGAAGAGCAGGCCAAACAGATTATATCAGAGGCAGTCCCTCATCCCATTACTATGTAACCCACTTGTACACTAAACTACCATGGGCTACATCTGTGCAGGGGTTCTAGGTTATCTCCATGAATGGTCCTTAGTTGGAGTATGAGTCTCTGAGAAGTTCCCTGTGTTCAAATTTTCTTGTTCTGTTGCTCTCCTTGTGGGGTTCCTATCCTTTCAAGCTCTTAGTATTTCCCACTTCTTACATAAAATTCCCTTCACTCTGCCCAACAGTTGGCAATCAAGCTCAACATCTGCTTTCATAGTCTGCAGGGCAGAGGCTTTCAGAGGCCCTCTGTGGCAGGTTCCTAAGTTGTTTCCTGTTTTCTTCTTCTGTTGTCCATCCTCTTTGCCTTTCAGGATGGGGATTGAGTGTTTTAGTCAGGGGTCTCTCACTTGCTTAATTTCTTTAGATGTACAGGTTTTAGTAGGTATATCCTATGTTGTATGTCTATATGAGTGAGTATATACCTTGTGTGTCTTTTTGATTCAGGGACAGCCCACTTAGGATGATCCTTTCCAGGTCCCACCATTTACCTGCAAATTTCATTAATTCCTTATTTTTCATTGCTAAGTAATACTCAATTGTGTAGATTTATCACAATTTCTGTATCCATTGTTCAGTTGAGGGGCATTTAGGCTGTTTCCGACTTCTGGCTATTCCAAATAAAGCTGCTACAAACATGGTTGAGCAAGTGTCCTTACTGTATACTTGAGCATTTTTTTGGATATATTCCCTCTTTCGGATATATGATATGGCTGGATCTTGAGGAATTACTATTCCTAGTTGTCTGAGAAAGCACCAGATTTCTTTCCAGAGTGGTTGTATAAGTTTACATTCCCACCAGCAGTGGAGAAAGGTTTCCCTTTCTCCACAACCTCTCCAGCATGTGTTGTTGCTTGAGTTTTTCATCTTGGCCATTCTGATGGGTGTAAGGTGATATCTCAGGGTTGTTTTGATTTGCATTTCCCTAATGGCTAAAGACATTGAACATTTCTTTAGGTGTTTCTCTGCCATTCAATATTCTTCTTCAGAGAGTTTTTCTGTTTAGCTCTTTTCCCCATTTTTTAAATGGATTACCTGGTTTGCTGCATTTCAGCTTCTTTAGTTCTTTATAAACACTGGATATTATTCCTCTGTCAGATAAAGGGTTGGTGAAGATTATTTCCCAATCTGTAGGTAGTCATTTTTTTTTTGATGATGGTGTCCTTTGCTTTACAGAAACTTAAATTTCATGTGGTCCAATTGATTGTTGTTGTTAGAGCCTGTGCTGTTGATGTTCTGTTCAGGAAGGTTTTCCTATACAATGAGTTCTGAGATACACCGCACTTATTTTTCTAGCCAATGTAATGTGTCTGGTTTTATGTTAAGGCCTTTGATCCACTTCGACTTCAGTTTTGTGTGGGATATTAGGTATGGATCTATTTTCATTTTTCTACATGTAGACATCCAGTTGGACCAGCACCATTTGTTGAAGATGCTATCTTTTATCCATTGTATGGTTTTGGCATCTTTGTCAAAGATCAGGTGTCCATAAGTGTGTGGGTTTATTTCTGGGTCTTCTGTTCAGTTCCATTGATTCACCATTTTGTTTCTCTGTGAGTACCATACAGTTTTTAAGACTGTTGCTCTATAGTACAACTTAAGATCAGGGATGGAGATACCTCCAGAAGATCTTTTATTGTAGAGGATTGTGGTAGAAATTCTGTGTTTCTTGTTATTCCATATGAAGGTGAGAATTTTTCTTTACAGGTCTGTAAAGAATTGTGTTGGTAATTTGATGGGCATTGCATTGAATCTGTAGATTGCTTTTGGTAAGATGGCCATTTTTACTATGTAAATCCTGACAAGCCATGAGCATGGGAGATCTTTCCATCTTCTGATATCTTCTTATATTTCTTTTTTAGAGACTTGAATTTTTGTTTTCATACAAGTCTTTGACTTACTTGGCTAGGGTTACTCCGAGGTACTTTATGTCAGCTGTGGCTATTGTGAAGGGTGTTGTTTCCCTAATTTCTTTCTCAGCCCTTTTGTCTTTTATACACAGAAGGGCTACTGATTTTTTTTTTTTTAGTTAATTTTGTATCTGGCCACATAGCTGAAGGTGATTATCAGCTGTAGGAGTTCCCTGATAGAGTTTTTGGGATCACTCACATATACTATCATATAGTCTGTAAATAGTGATAATTTGACATCTTCCTTTCCAATTTGTATTCCCTTGATTTCTTCCAACTCTCTTATTGCTCCAGCAAAGACTTCCAGCACTATGTTGAAGAGATATGGAGAGAGTGGGTAGCCTTGCCTTTCCCTGATTTTGAGGAATTGATTTAAGTTTCTCTCCATTAAGTTTGACATTGCCTATAGGCTTACTGTATATTGCCTTTACTATGTTTAGATATACTTGCCTTGTATCCCTGATCTCTCCAATACTTTAAAAATGAATCGATGTTGGATTTTGTCAAATGCTTTTTCAGCATCTAGGGAGATTATCATGTGTTTATTTTTTCTTTCAGTTTGTTTATATGGTGGATCACTTTGAAGGATTTCCATATATTGAACCACCACTGCATACCTTGGATGAAGCCTAGTTGGGCATAGTGGATGATATCTTTGATGTGTTCTTGTATTTGGTTTGCAAGTATTTTGTTGAGTATTTTTGCATCAATGTTGATAAGGGAAATTGGCCTGACATGCTCTTTTTTTGGGGGGGGTCTTTTTAAGGATTAGGTACCAAGGTCATTTTGGCTTCATAGAATGAGTTTGGTAATGTTCCTTCTGTTTCTATTTTGTGGAATACTTTGAAGAGAACTGGAGTTAGCTCTTCTTTGAAGGTCTGGTAGAATTCTGCGCTGAAACCATCTGCTCCTGGGGCTTTTTTTTTTTTTTTTTTTTTGTATGGGAGAATTTCAATGACCACTTCTATTTTCTTGGGGGATATAGAACTATTTAAGTGATTTACCTGGTCCTGATTCAGCTTTGGTAAGTCAAATCTATCAAGATAATTGTCCATTTTATTTAGATTTTCAAACTTTGTGGCATATAGACTTTTGAAGTAAGTCCTAATGATTGTTTGGATTTCCTCAGTGTTTGTAATTATATCCCCCTTTTCATTTCTGATTTTGTTTATTTGGATGGTGCCTCTCTGCCTTTTAGTTAGCTTGGCTAAGGGTTTGTCTATCTTGTTGCTTTTCTCAGAGAACCAGCTCTTGGTTTCATTGATTCTTTGAATTGTTTTATTTGTTTCTAATTGATTGATTTCAGCCCCAAGTTTGATTATTTCCAGCAGTCTACTTCTTTTTGGTGTCTCTGCTTCTTCTTTTTCTGGGTTTTTAAGTGATCCATTAAGTTGTTTGAATGAGCTGTCTCAAGTTTTTTCTTAAAAGGCACTTAGTGCTATGATTTCCTCTTAGCACTGCTTTCATTGTTTTCCACAAATTTGGGTATGTTGTGCCTTCATTTTCATTGATTTCGTGGAAGACTTTAATTTCTTTCCGTATTTTTTCCCTGACCCAGCTGTCATTTAGTAGCAAGTTGTTCAGTTTCCATGTGTGTGTAGGCTTTTTGCTATTTCTGTTGTTGTTGAGGTCCAGCTTAAGTCCATGAAGATCAGACAGGATAGAAGGGATTATTTTAATCTTCTCTTACCTGTTGAGTCCCGCACTTTGTGACCAACTATATGGTCTATTTTGGAGAAAGTTCCATGAAGTGCTGACAAGAAGGTAAATTCTTTTGTGTTTGGGTGTAAGGTTCTGTAAATGTCTGTAAGGTCTATTTGATTCATAACCTCCATCAGAAACATTGTTTCTTTAATTTCTGTTTTATTGACCAGTCCTTTGTTGAGAGTGGGGTATTGAAGTCTCCCACTATTAATGTGTGGGGATCTACATGTGGTTTAAATTTTATCAATGTTTCTTTTACAAATGTGGGTGCCCTTGTATTTGGGGCATAGATGTTCAGGATTGTGATGTCTTTCTGGTGGAATTTTTCCTTGTTGAATATGAAGTGTCCTTCCCCGTATCTTTTTATTAATTTTGGTTGAAAGTCTATTTTATCAGATATTAGAATGGTTACTCCTGCTTGCTTCTTGGTTCATTTGCTTGGAAAGCTGTCTTCCAACCCTTTACCCTCAATAATGTCTATCTTTGTGACTTAGGTGTGTTTCTTGTATGCAACAGGTTGCTGGGTTTTGTTTACACATCCATTCTGTTAGTCTGTGTGTTTTTATTGGAGAATTGAGTCCATTGATATTGAGAGAGTTTAATGACCAGTAGCTGTTAGATCCTTTAATTTCAATGTTGGCTGTGGTCATAATTTTGTGGGCTTGCTTGCATTTTGTTTTACTGTAGTGAATTTAGTTATTTCCTGTGTTTTCTTGAAAGTAGCTAGTTTTTTGGGGGGGTTGTATTTTCTCTTCTAGTATCTTCCGTAATGCTGGATTTGTGTGTAGGTATTGTTGAAATTTGTTTTTGTCATTGAATATCTTGTTTTATCCATCTATGAGGACTGAGAGCTTTGCTGAGTATAGTAGCCAGGACTGACATCTCTGTTCTCTTAGGGTCTGCATGATATATGTCCAGGCCTACCTGCTTTCATAGTCTCTGTTGAAAAGTATGGTGTGATTCTATTGATTTTGCCATTATATGTTACTTGGCCTTTTTCCCTTGCAGCCTTTAGTATTTTTTCTTCATTCTGTATACTTACGGTTTTGATTATTATGTGGCAGGAGGGTTTTCTTTTCTGGTCCAATTTATTGGATGTTCTGTAGGCCTCTCGTATTCTTATTGGTCTCTCTAAGTTGGGATAATTTTTTTTAAATAATTTCATTGAAAATATTTTCTGGGCCTTGGAGCAGGGAATCTTCTTTTTCCTCTATTCCTATTATTCTTAGGTTTTGTCTTTTTATGTTGTCTGTGTCAGGATTTTTTTTCTTTAGATTTAACCTTTTGTTGGACAGATATATCGATTTCTTCCATTGTATCTTTTACACCTGAGGTGCTTTCTTCCATCTCTTGTAGTCTATTTGTTATGCTACCCTCTGTATTTCCTGTTTTCTTCCCTAAGTTTTCTCTCCACAATTTCCTCCATTTATGTTTTGTTTAATTTTTTCCAATTCTATCTGCAGATCTTGAGCTGTTTTGTTGGTTTCCTTCATTTGTCTGACTGTATTTTCCTGTTTTTCCATCATTTCTTTCAGCTGTTTGTTTGAATGATCCTCTGTTTCTTTTATTTCATTCATTGATTTAAGCATTTCCTCTCTAAATCCACAAACTGTTTGGTTGCAATTTCCTCTCTTTACATATTTTATTTGTTTCCTCTGTTATCTTCTTCATGATCATAGATGTTAGTTCATCTTCTTGAATTTCAATTATGCTGGGGTGTCTAGGGCTACTTGCCCCTGGAGAGCTGGATTCTAGAGGTGCCATATTGTTCTGGCTTATGTTGGTTGAACTTTTACACTGGCCTCTCTTATTTAGCTATCTTAGGTGTTTGAGGTTAGTTTTAGGTGGTTCCTGTACTCCTTTGGAGGCGAGGATCCAGTTGGCAGGAAGGTGATTTTTTCTGAAGGAACCCTTCTCAGCTTTTTGGGTATAGTCACTTGATGGCCGATGTTTCTCAGGAGTTGCTACAGCTCACCTCAGGCATAGAGACCTGGGTGGTAACTGTAGTTGTTTTTAGGCAACAGGGCTCTCCTCTCACTGGGAGAAGTCCTGAAGACAGCTGCCTGGCTTCTGGGTTTCTCGCTGTAAATTTAGTGATCTGCTGCTGTAACCTGTGTGTCCTGTGGTTAGGTCAGTTTTGTTAGGGATAACTGGTTGTCCCTTGGAGAAGTATCTGGGGGTTGGTCTTGGGGATCCCGGGCTTTTGTAGGTCTGAGGTTGGGGCTCTGTGCCCCAGTACCCAAGCAGTAGTCTGTGGTGGTGAGTACTGCTCTCCTGGTAACAGCAGGCTATCTGGGTCACAGCAGGTCCCTGGGTTGGGCCAGTCTGTGGGACCTTTTCTGGGGATATACTGGGTGGTCTAAATCTGTCCCCTTTGCTTTGTTCCCTGTGAGGGTTTTCCCAGACAGTGACTCCAAGACTCTGGTGTACTGGGGTGCACAGTTCTGTCTGTGAGGAAGTGGGATCAGTGATGGCGGCATACCAGCTGGTCTGTGGGAGACTTTCCCTGGGGAAATCCTGGGTGGTCCTAATCAGCACTGTTTCGTTCCTTCCCTGTGGGGGCCTCTCCTGACAGGGACTCCCAGTCTCTGTTGGGCTAGGTTGCCCAGCTCTATGTCTGAGAGCTGGGTGCACAGCCACTGTCTGTGCTGGCGTGCCACCTGCTTGATCTCAGTTTAGTGATGGCAGTTCGTACCTGCTGGTCTGTACCTTCCCCCAGCAAAGCCTTGGTGACCCAAGACAGTGAGGTTTCCTTCCCAGTGGGGCCCTCTTCGGACAGGTATTCCCAGTGTCTGTTACCCTGGGGCATGCAGCTCATCTGTATGGGTGAGCTGGGCATGTAGCCGCTCTTGGTGCTGGTGCTGGCAGGGGTGGGGGGAGCCCAATTCAGAGATGGTGGCTCATATCCACTGGTCTGTGAGACCTTCCCTAGGCAAAGCCTAGGTGACCCAAGACAGTATGGTTTCCTTCCTTCCCTGTGGGGCCCTCTCTGGACAGGTATTCTCAGCCTCTGTTGCCCTGGGGCACACAGGTCCTCTGTACCAGTGAGCTGGGCATGCAGCCGCCACTCTCAGTGTTGGTGCAGGCATGGGGAGCCCAGTTCAGTGATGGTGGCAAGTAAACGCCATCTTGAAGACTTTTTCCAGAGAAAGACTGGGTGACCCGTAACCAGTCTTGCTATTTTCCTTCCCCGTGGGTTTTTTAGCAACTGAGACTCCCAGTCTCTGGTGATTTTGTGTCCACTGATCAGCCTGGGAAGATGATCAGGACTTGCAGGCTTGTGGCTCTAGTCCCATGACCTAGTGCCTGCACAACCCTGGATCTCTTCTGGGTTCTGGCTGGATGACCACAGAGTGGACCTGGCTATTTCCCAGGCTGTGGGGGTTTCCTCTCACCTGGGAAACATGATTGCTGATGTTTTATGGCCCTGAGTTCAGTCTCTTGGTCACTGTATGGAAGGTGTTTTCCTGCTGCTCAGACACAGTGTTCTCCTGGTGCTGCCATCTGCCCCCTCCCCCAGTTCCCCTGAAATTTCTTTACTGGGGATACCACATCTAAATAGAGGAGCTTCAAGGGAACATTGCAATTCAAATCACAATAAACTATTAGAAGATGGAGGGATTTCTGGGCTAAAAGAACAGACTTATCCTCATAGTTTGTCATTCAATACAGGAATTAAAGTTGCAGCAACTTTCAAGGTCTAAAGAAGAGGACTGACCATTTCTTTGGGGAAAATGTGGACTATTTCCATAAAAGAATATTATTCTGCTAAAAAAAATGACATCAAGATATTTTCTGACAAATGGATGGAACCAGAAAAATCATCCTAGATGAAGTAACTACAATGCAGAAAGACAAATATGGTATGTATTCACTTATTAGATGGTGTCCAAATAGTAGGGGATAAAGTTTCTATAGGCCACCTATTGTCATCAAACCAGTCTTCCACTAGGGGAATTGGGTGACTGTTATTTGGAATGTTGGGCAATTTTCAAGCCACGCAGGCTATTGTTATTAAATATGCTGCTCTCTACCCTCAACTGGTAGATCAGTGCCATGTTCTTGTATCCACAGAAATGCTTCCTTCTACAACAAATGGGGTTGCATACAGACATCCACAGTCCAATATTATGCAGAGAGAGACCTTAAACTGCAAAGGTTTAAATAAAATTTCCCCATGAAATTCTCCCTCCCCTCAGAGCTCCTGGAATCCCGCAGGAAAGGAGGCATGAAGAGTGTCATAAGTAGAGGAATAGAGGACACAAGGAGAACAGTGTCCTGAGAATAAGGCTGCATAGAAAAATGATGCAGCAAGCCTTGATGAGATCTGATAAGCTTGGGTCAGTTAGAGGGAGAGTAGGACCACCCTGTCAGGGAACTAGAGAAAGGACATAGGGATAGAAGGAGGATCCTGGATGGTACTGGAAGTAAAAGAGGGAGGGGGCCAGAAGATAGAAAATGAACAAATCATAATAAATAAATACATAAGAAAAACTGTGAGCAAGTTGATGAAGTATAAAGCACTTCAGAGCTGATGGCTTCACCTTGGGGGTGGTGCCAGGGTGCTGCAAGGATGTAAGGGTGTAGTCACAGTCTGTCCCATAATGAAATATTCCATCAGAAAAGTCAGAGAGGCAACAAGAACAGAGACAAAAAGAACCAAACAAGCAATCAGACAAGGACGCCCTTGTGGGTGATACCACAGTGCCCTAACGGAACGACTCCCCGGCCGGTCCCTATGAAAATCAGACGGGAGGAGGACCGTCTCTGATCCAACCTCCCAAAAAACGGAACCTGAGGCGTCCCTCAGCTTCCTGGCTTTTCGATTATCTGACATGTCCCTCAATCGAAATAGCCTAATCAAACACCAAGACAGTTCAGACAGGCACCTAACCAGAACAAAACCAGAACAAAACAGAATCTGCAGAAACCTGAAATCAAACAAACAAAATGACTGACCTGTTTCAACCTGACCTCTGAGCCTGGTCTGGTGAGGGTCCGGGAAGGGCTGCGTCAGTTTCCCGGGGGCGGCGCACCACATGCAAAACCTGCACTCCCAGTACAGGGTCCGTACCGCTCCCTCCCCCAAAGAGACTCACAGACCCTGGTTCGATGCAAAAGCAAGAGGCAGTTTATTCCGGTCACGATGGGGGTCGTCCCTTCAAAGCAGGAGATGACCCCGAGCATACAAAGCACAGAGTTTTTATTCCTAAAAAATCAGGCCTTTACATTGATAGTCAGCAGAAAAGATAGCAGTTATGCAGCTGGCAGCTGTAGCAGGGAGCTCACAGCTCCAAGGACAGTCCTCCCCTCTTTTCCCATCTCTCAGTTCTGTAGCAGACCACTTACAGCTTCAAGGACAGTCCTCCCCTCTTTTCCCATAGCGGGGCTAAATCGCCTGACTTGTTCTTCTTTCTTAGCTGGCCCTTATTCAAGGTCCAGTTGTTTTTCTTTCTAATTTGGGATGGTCCCATTTCTCAGTTGTAAGATACTTGTCAGCTCTTTCTGGTTAGCATCTACCTGAGAGACCAAAGGATAAGCAGTGATTGGTAAGACTGTAGAGTAGGCGCGGTATAGCAGTAAGTTCCCTGAGGGGAGAGCTACCTCTCTGCGTTCTTTCCCCACCCACTAGAAATACAGTTGCTAGGAAACTGGACCCTCCCCCTAGGGAGGGACACCTGGTCATTAATAGTCTGGGAACCTTTCTACAGCCAATCGATTTAAAATGTAACACCTTGAACAATAGATGCTTGTCAGGCAGGAATTGCCCCTGCCTTGGGCATGCTGGGAGGGACCAGAATCTATAAATCACCCCACTAACCTGGGCGCGGTGCGCTCAGCTCCCACCACTTTGGTGGTGGGGCTGTGTAGGCCCGAGCTGCAGCTTGTAATTTTCAATAAAAAAGACCCTCATGTGTATTGCAACAGAGTCGATTCCTGGAGATCTTTTGGGGGCTCTCGAACTGGGTATAACACACCAATTCCCTAAACATCAATAAAAATAACCAACTGGCCTTTGTTACAGTGTAAATAGCTACAACTGATCCCAAACTTAAAATTTTCTTGTCTCTTTGTTTGATTTTTATTTAAAGACTGAGTTACAAGGATACTGATTTGGAAAAATATATATATATATACATACATATATATATATATATATATATATATATATATATATATATATATATATTGGAGACACCCCTGAGAAACTTCTGACCTTTTTCTCATTCCCCCCACCCTGCTGCACCTGATTGACCAACATTCTACTTGACAGTTGCAGAAATGTGCTAACGGTACCATGACTTCTCAAAATAACCGCAAAGTGTTCCAGGCCCTGGGCCAAGAAGATTTTGGAACTTCCACCCTCCCCCTCCCTGAGTAAGAAGGTTCTACAGTGGGCTTTTCCACCCTGCCCCTTCCTGAGTAAGAATGTTCTACAGTGCGCTTTTCTACCCTGCCCTTCCCTGAGTCTACCTTCACTCCTCCCTCGCCCCATCCCTAGCTAAGGTTGGCCTTAAAAGCCTGCTTCGGTTCAATAAAATTTGACTCTTGACAAGTGCACATTTGCTTGAGTCCATTCTTCTCTCTAACCCGTTTTTCTTTCAAGCTTGATGCTCTTGGAAGACCCCACGAATTACTAGTCGCGCAGGCATATATATATATATATATATATATATATATATATACAAGTTGGTGAAGGCACATGCCTTAATTGACAAGACATTTACAAAGAAACAGGCAGATCTCTGAGTTCAGGATCAAGCTTATTTACATAATAAAAGCCAGAATGGCAACTCCTGCTGTTTAGCCATTTGCAGAGATACTCTAAGTTTCAAAGTGACCAAATTTTCTTAAGGTTACCATGTAAATTCTTTTTTCTTATTATAGATGTTATGTCCTTACTGATCTAAAGGTGGGATTCACATAATTTTTAATTTTATGTAAAGAGAGATAATGTCACCCTGCTCTGGAAAATGCCTTATCCTTTCAAACATGAGATAGTTTCATGGGGGAAAAATGTTAGTCATGTGAATGTAAAAAAGACACAAGAGCCTTAAAGATGGCAAACTACATGCCAACCTAGTTTAGTCTTAAAAATTCAAAAATTTTATTTATATGTTTAAAAAACAAAACTGTCCATCCCATATCAAAAAGAGGGCAAGCCCAAAAGTAGCCAAAACCATTGTAAAAATCCAGGTACAAGATGCCAAGGATATACTTAACCCTAAGGGTAAGAGAGTTAATATGCTAATGCTAAGAGATTGTATATAAAGTTCTGTTATAAAGGCATATCTGTCCAGTCTGTATTAAAAAGGGACAAGCCAAAACATAGCCACTATCAATGTAAAGCCCAGGTACAAGATGCCTAGGGTATGCTTAAATGCTAAATGTAAGAGGGAGTTTATATAAAGTTTGGCCATAAAGGTATAACTACCTAATATATATATATATATAGGATAGGATAGGACAAATATTTACAACAAATATAAAAACCTAGGACTAAAACTCAAAACAGGTATAAGATACCTTCAATATGCTTTTATTCTAAATTAAAAAGGAGTTTATATTAAGTTTCCTTAAAACATGTGTTTTCTATTGCTCAAGGCAACCAGCTTGTCTCTCTAATTGGAGGCTTCTCTCGTGAAATAGGTAGCAACTTGGCCTAATAAAACAGGCATGCAAGAGCCCAAAAAGATGCTTTGATCTATCCAATCTTGTTTTGATTTCAACATGATAATGATTATATGTTCAGTAATAATGGTAACTTACATTGCTAATTCCTTTATATGGGAACAATTCTAAAACATAAAAATGGGTCTCTAGCCAAAAGTTCAACAATACTTGGCCAATAAACCCTTGGATATAATATCCTCAAGACATATTATGCTGTTCTTTTCATTGGCTTAGATAAAATGTGCTTACACTTTAGTTGCATTCTGCACATCTCATACATTTATAATTTTAGAACTCTGTATTGCTTGTGAGAAACTATGCAGAAAAAAAGATTTGGACACCAAAGATACTGGATCAAACTTAATAGAATCATTCTTCAGCATGCTGAGACATGAGCACATCCGTTCCAGGATCTTGCATGTTCCAGCATTTTGCTTGCTCCTGGTCAACTGCTTCAACTACTGTTTTCTCATCAAAAGAACTTTGAAGAAAGCTACTAATCTTAATTGGTCCAGTATTTTAGACTGTGCCAACGAGGGTTTTATTAAGCCTCAAATTTCTCAACATTGAAAGACTGGCCCACAAATATTATTGCTTCCTTAACTAACCATTTTTTCCCAATTTTATTCGGCCCCCCTACAGGATTTCTATATGTCCAAAAAATGTCCGCTAGAAGAAATCCATAAGAACTCTGTCCAATTTTCTTTAAAGGGGGTTGGGTATGTTTTTGGTTGTTTGCTATGGCTATGAAATTTTATTGTCATTGGGAGATGTTTATTATTAATTTGAATTATTATTCAAAGTGAAACATGGAATATACAGGAATATCTTATAGGAATAGGAAGAAGGTAGATTATTGATTCTACTCAACTTAGGGTTTTATTTGTTATTCTCAAATAAGGTTATTTTTAACTCATTCGTAAATGATTTTGTATATTGATGCAAAATAAGTCTACTTTTGATACATTGGTATAAGCTTTAGTATATTGATACAAATGCAAGGTTACTTCCAATACTTTTAAACTGCTAATAAAAACTGGTTAGGGTATTTCATAATGCAAATTAATTACTAGTTATTCAACTCATATCCATGACAGAAACTAGTCTACTTTATCACAGGACTATACATCTTATGTTTAACAGACAGATATGATTTTGTAGACAGACTGCTTATATAAAGATAGGTAGTCTTCAAAAACTTCAGAGACCTTTAGAATATGGCATTTGAAAGTGTATTTATCATTTTACACCCCACCTACCTGAAAGAAGATTTTGAGAATTGAAGAACCTCCACATGGAGATGGCTACAAATGTGGCAAAAAAGCCACTCCAGTAAAGAAATCACCCTTGTTTCACAACAGACAAATTCTGCTAAAATGGGCAAGCTTAAAGGCAGGACAAGCCAACTGCTGAACTCTACAAAGACAGGGTAAGCAAGTCCTGAATACTTCCTACTTCACATGTCTGTCAAATATTCTCAGCATGAAGGCTGAAGATGATGCTCCAACTTTATAAAGAGTTATGGGTGTCTTTTCAGGCAATAAACTGTCTCTGTCAATTTTTATTTTTTGGAAGCTGCTAACATGCACTTCCTATTTACTCTAATAGCTAATTTTATTTCCTTCTCAAGTCTCTGATGGGGTTGAAAAAGAAATATAGTGCCACAATTAAACTTGAGTTGTTTAGAAGGTAAGAAATCCTTTCATATAAGTTATACCAATAAGGATAAAAGTTAATTTAGGTATAGAACTTTTAACTTATCAAGATAAATAGGATAATTAGATTACTTTCTCCTAAGTTGCTAAATATACATGGACTGGACATTGCACATGTAGATTTTACCTAACGTTTTTATAATTTCATAATTATTATTGTATTGAAATAAAAGGAGCTCTTATATTGGACTTAAATTGGGAAATGTTGGTATAATGTTCTTTTGAAATGTGTACACCTTACCCTTGTTCATGCAAATGCTGATTTCTCCCTACCACCCCATCATCCCACCACCCAGTTTCTGGTTTTAATCCAGATATTGCAATGTGATAAACAGGCCAAAATATAACAAGTAGCCACAATGTTGTGCAAAAGGAGGTGCCAGAGGACAGAAAGAGGGGAGGAGCCAGAAGGGAGAAAATGAGTGGGAGAAAAGGGAGAGAGAGCTTGGATAGAGAGCAAGAGGACAGATATTGGAACTATGTGGAGATGGCCTGGACATAATATTTCACAGAAAGAAAGTATAGTGGGTAAAACGTAAATTTTAGAAGATTAGAAGGGCTTGGAGGTTTAGGAGGGAGTAACTATTGCCCAGCATTATGTTCTAGGTTAACTAAATAACCCCAGTCTCTGTGTCGTGATTTGGTTATGCAGTTGTTAACAATTAACAGCAAGTTTTACTAAAGATAATTATTAGTAAATATTAATCTTACAGAAAACACTTTTAAACAAGCCTGAAGGATGGGTCAGTTTGGGTCTGAACAAGGGATCTTGAAAACAAGGGGCAATATGAGAAAGGCTGGGTTTTAGAGCTCTTTATGCCTAAGAAAAACAGGCTTCCTGATGACTGCCCATAGCAGGGAGGAAGGCAAGATAGGCAGGAAGCAAAATCAGGGGGCAGAGAAATACAACAGAAATGTTAATGAGGACTTTAAAGTCAATGCTAATAAAAGTGAGGAATTGGGAGAAATGCCCTTATCCCCTTTATTTTGTAAATGAAGTTTATCCATGGTTCCAGTTGAAGTTACCAACAATCTGGAAACTTGGGAAAAGGAATCTCACAAGTTAAAGAGTTACTTGTGGAAATTAGAGCAGCCAAACAGGCAAAAAAAAAAAAAAGTACTTCTAAGATTATTTCAAATGTTCATCAATGACCTCAAACAGATTTGTGTAATTTTAGAGCAGAAAATAATTTGGGAGCTAGATATTGAGGATGAAACAGAGTTAGAGGAAGAAACTGCCAAGTCTCATAATTCAAACTGGCTTCCTGTGCTGTCTTCCTCCTTGACTTTCCCTGTCAAATGTGCAGGAGATACAGGACCACTGCAGGAGGATATAACTGTTCTCCAAGAGAAAGTCCAATTAGAAAGGGAACAATTTCACTTATTAAGGGAATTAGAGAAATTAAAATTATATTATAATAATCGTAATAATAATAAAATTGTATTGTTTGCACTGGTAAATTTTAAAGTTTGGTTTTGACTTTTAAAATTATAAATGTGCTTTGTGATTTCACTCCTAAAGAGGATGCTTTCTTGTAATACTACAAAAACAGATTAAAAAAAACATTTAAATGTTTAAAAAACAAGTACAGAGGTTTTTTTTTTTATTTGTCTCTGTTTTTTTGTTTGTTTGTTTGTTTGTTGTTTGTTTTTGTCTGCTGGCTTCTGTTTTGGTTTCTGGTTTTGTTTTGCTCACCAGGTTTGGGAAATTTGGAGTTTCCAGTCTGGGGGCGGGGGGGAATCTAGGGGACACTCCAATTCCCAGGGAAGAGGCCCCTAAAGGTTCTACTCTTTTCGGGACCAGGAGAGAGGGTCGCTGTGACCCTATTCTGTGCGATAAGAGAGCTGCTGGAGCCTGCTCTCCATCTCGAAGCTGTGGAAAGGGCCCTGTGGGCTCTGCTCCTTCTAAAATCTATGTGTGTGGATGGGACACATAAGTGGGTCCACTCCTTCTGGAATCTGTGGGACTGGTGTCCAGTAGGGACTGGTTAAGTCCAGGTATTTGGGTATTTTGGGCACTCCAAGGTGACAATGTCTCATTTCTATGTTCCTTTTGTATCTCTCTTTGTTTGTATGTTAATTTGTAGACTTGGATATTTTTAGACATGAGACAATTTGAATCAACACTACTGAGTTTTGTCCAGGACCATCAGAGTTAAATTCTATAAAACATTTTAAAGGTTTTCAGGTATTTTAAAATAGTAACCCTTGTGCAGTCTAACAGAACTTTTAAGTTTCTCAACACTTTGGGGAAAATAAATAAAAATAAAAAAAAAAACAAACTTTGGTACTTAATTTATTAAGATTACAAAGTAAAACCAAACAGTGCTGTTTAAGCCAATTAAACAAAAACTGCAGTTATTACAATATATTCATGAACAAAAATAAAACCTGTAAAATATATTGCTCTTCATTTACAAAGCCTGGAGATTCTTCAACGCAAAATGTTTGCTTATGATCTTTTACCGAATAAAAAGGACTACAGTTCCTTGGTAGCCCAGGATTATGCAGGGTTATATTCAGATCATTATTAACCATTATATAAAATATATGCCTGGCTGCTAGTACCTAAATAAATGATTTAATGCTGTTTCTTCTAGCCTATCAATTTGGTACGGCCAGAATAGTCCATTTTTGCTGAGGGCTACAAGCTAAGTTTAGTTCTCTGTTTAAAGTAAAATAATAGTTGTGTCCTTTTATTTTTTACTGTTAAGTTTTAATACAGTATGATAAGATCAATAAGATTTGCTAGCTCCTTTATAAATTATGTTTAATCAAAAGTTTTACTTTGATTTCAGGTAAAAAAGAGCAGATTTAAAGTTATGCTAAAGATTATAGTTTAGTACAAGTTTGAGTTTTACCTAGTCTCTTTTTTAGGTGTTTTTTTTTTTAATTTTTATTATTAGTTACACTTTATTAACTCTGTATCCCAGATGTATCCAACTCCCTCATTCCTTCCCAAACCCACACTCTCTCCCTCATCTCCTTCCTGTCCCTTTCCAAGTCCACTGATTAGGGAAGACTTTTTCATCTTTCATCTGACCATGTTTTATCACGTATCTTCAAGACTGGCTGCAAAGTCCTCCTCTGTGGAAAAGCAAGACTGCTTCTCCCTTGGGGGTGGGGAGGTTAAAGAAACTTCCCTTGAATTCCTATCAGAAATAGTCCCTGTTCTCCTTATTATGGGAAACCAATTGGTTACTGAGCTACCAAGGGCTACATCTGGACAGAGGTTCTAGGTTATATCCATACATGGTCCTTGGTGAAGTATCAGTCTCAGAAAAGACCTGTTTGCCCAGCTATGTTTGGTTCTTTTGGAGCTCCAATCCTAACTCTATGTCATACTTACTCCCCCTTCTTTCATATGATTCTCTGCACTCTCCTGAAGGTTTGTTTATGACTCTTAGTATATGCTTTGATACATTGGTAGATAGAGTCTTTCAGAGGCCCTCTGAGGTAGTCTCCTATCCTGTTAATTGTTTTCTCCTACATCAAATGCGCATCCCATTTGTCTTTCTTTTCTTTCTTTTTTTTTTTTTTTTCTAAGTGAGGATTGATCATCTTACTCCAGGTCCTCTCTTATTTATTTTCTTTAGGTATATAGATTTCATGATGTTTATCACATTTTATAGATCTAAATAGGTGAGTATATATCATGTGTGTCTTTCTTTTTCTGGGAGAAAAAAAGATCACTCAGAATGATCTTTTCTAGGTCCCACAACTTGCCTGTAAATTTCATGACTTCCTCGTTTTTTTAATTGCTGAGTAGTATTCCGTTGTGGAAAAATACCACAATTTCTGTATCCATTCCTCCGTTCATGGATATCTGGGTTGTTTCCAGGTTCTGGCTGTTACAAATAAAGCTGCTACAAACATGGTTGAGCAAATGTCCTTATTGTGTACTTGAGCAAATTTTGGGTATATGCCTAGGAGTGGTATAGTTGGGTCTTTAGGAAGGACTATTCCTAATTTTCTGAGAAAGTGGTTTCCAATGTGGTTGTACCAGTTTACATTCCACTAGTAATAGAGGAGGGTTCCCCTATCTCCACAACTCCTCCAGCAGCTGTTGGCATTTGAGTTTTTCATTTTACCCATTTTTATGGTTGTAAGGGGAAATCTCCAGGTCATTTTGATTTGCATCTCCCTGATGGCTAAGGATGTTGAGCATCTCTTTTAGTGTTTCTCTACCATTCTTTAATCCTCTACAGAGAATTCTCTATTTAGCTCCATACACCATTTTTTTAAATTGTATTAATTAACTTACTGATTTTTAACTTCTTTAGTTCTTCATATGTTCTCGATATTAGCCCTCTGTCAGACATAGGTTTGTTGAAGATCCTTTCCCAGTCTGTATTCTGTCATTTTGTTCTGATGACAGAGTCTTTTGCTTTACAGAAGCTTTTTAATTTCATGAGGTCCCATTTATTGATTGTTGCTCTTAGAGCCTGTGCTGTTGGTGTTCTGTTCAGGAAGTTGTCTCTCCTGTGCCAATGAGTCCTAGGCTCCTCCCCACTTTTTCTTCTAGCCGATTTAGAGTATCTGGTTTTATGTTGAGGTCTTTGATCCACTTGGACTTTAGTTTTCTGCAGGGTTATATGTATGGATATATTTTCATTTTCTGCATGTAGACATCCAGTTGGACCAGCACCATTCTTTGATGATGCTCTCTTTATTCCATTGAATAGTTTTGGCTTCTTTGTCAAAAATTAAGTATTCATACTTCTGTGGTTTTATTTCTGGGTCTTCTCTTGGTTCCATTGATCCTCCTTTCTGTTTCTATGCCAATACCATGTAATTTTTTTTCTCATAATTTCTTTGTAGTACACCTTGAGATCAGGGATGGAGATACTTCCAGATGATCTGTTGTTGTACAGGATCATTTTGGAGATTCTTGTTTTTTTATTTGTTTGTTTGTTTGATTGGTTGGTTATTTTTTCATATGAATCTGATAAACTTTCTTTCAAGGTATGTAAAGAATTGATTTGGTATTTTTGATGGAATTGCATTGAATCTATAGATTGCTTTTGGCAGGATGGCCATTTTTTTAAGGTTAATCCTATTAATCCATGAATACCTGAGATCTTTCCATTTTCTGATATCTTCTTCAACTTATTTATTCAGAGATTTAAAGTTTGTTTTTTGCTTTTTTTTTTCAAACAGGTTTTTATTTGCTTGGTTACTGTCACATGAAGTCACTTTATGGTTTTAGTGGCTATTTTGAAGGGTGTTGTTTCCCTTAATTTTTTTTTGTTGGCCCTTTTGTCTTTGGTATACAGGAGGGCTTCTGATTTTTTTGAGTTGATTTCATATCCTGACTCTTTGCTGAAGGTGTTTATCATCTGAAGGAGTTCTCTGCTTGAATTTTTTGGGGTTGCCCATGTATACTATCATATCATTTGCAAAGTTGAAACTTTGACCTCTTCCTTTCTGATTTGTATCCCCTTGATCTCCTTTAGTTGTCTTATTGCTTTAGCTAGGACTTCATGATTGAGTTTTATCTAGACTCTTTTTTTATTTTTCATTTTTTTATGGTTAATTTCTAAAAAATGAGTAAACATAATGTTTGCCTATGCAGATCTACCTAAAGTTTGGTTCTAAAACATACATTTAAAAATATGCCAAAATTAAGATTATAACATCCTGTTTTATAGGATGAAGTTTAGACCAGATAATAAAGGTAGACAAAGAATAACTCAATATGCTGGCCCTCAGACTTCAGAGATCTGATGTATATAGCATCTTAACATATATAAGCTTATTATGAAAGAGTCCAAACTGTTGAGGCAAAATAATAATAATAATAATAATAATAATAATAATAATAATAATGATTCAGTTTTTATAGGTACAACCTATAGTTTTTACATTTAAAACAAAAGTTAGCCCAAGTGTTGATACTTTAAAGGCTTTTACTGATGGTTCATTATCTGGAGTTGCTGCCTATGCTTATAAAAGAAAAACAATATATTTTCATGTGTCTAACATATCTGCACAAATAGCAGAGTTATCTGCAGTATTGGCTGTGTTTCAATGTTTTAATAAGCAGTCTTTGAACATTTTTACAGATATTGCATATTTAGTTTAGTCTTTGCCTAGGTTCGAGACTGCAGGACAAATTCAGACATCTTCTCCTGCTGGAATTTGATTTTTACAAATTCAATATTCGATACCAAAAAAAGTTCCCTTTTATTAAGGACATTTGAGGGCTCATTCTAATTTGCCAAGACCCCTGTCTAAAGGAAATGAATTGGCAGATAAAGTCACTAAACTTTATTTTTCACAGTTAAAAAGAGCCCATAATAGTCAAACCTTGAGACTTAAATATGGGTTGACTAAGGAACAGGCCCATAGTACAGTCAAGGCTTGCAGTACTTGTCCTGAGTTTCAGCATGTTCCTAATTTGGGAGTCAATCCTAAAGAATTGGCTCCAAATCAAATTTGGTAAATGGATATTACTCATATTCCTAAGTTGAAACAATTAAAATATATACATAATTGCATAGATACTTATTCTGGATTTATTTTGCCAATCCTTAACCAGGAATAGCTGCCAAGAATGTTATTGCTCCTTTTCTACAGGATTTCAATGTTGTAGGAGTTTCTAAGCAATTTACAACTGAAAATGGAAAAGGATATACTACCAAATTTTTAAAAGACTTTGTCAACAGTTCAAAGTTTCTCATATAACTAAAATACCTTATAATCCTCAAGGACAAGGCATGGTTGAGCATGTCCACTAAACAATTATGATTTATTTGCAAAAACAAAGAAAGGGGAGGTACTCTCGAATGGACACCTAAGAATCATCTTAATCATGTTCTTTTCTTTCTGATTTTTAAAATTTGGATGAGCATGGTCAATCTACAGCAAATAGAATTTGGCATACAGAAACCAAGAAAACATTTGCTAAAGTAAAATTGAGGGATCCTTTAACAAATCAATGGCATTGACCTGCCCCTGTACTCATATGGGGATGAAGATCTGTCTGTGTTTTTTCCTCAGGAATATGTTCAGCTCGATGGCTACCAGAACTTCTGGTGCAACAAGTGGATGAGGAGTTTTCTCCTGACAATGACAATGATATCAATAAATACCCCTCCAGTCAAGATGACTCTTTTTTGGGTGTATGTTTCTAATACACCTCTAAAAATCTCATCTGAGACCTTGATGACAAGTAAGGAAGATGCACATTTTGCCAACCTAAGACAGGTTCTGCATAAAACAAAGAAGGGAGAACTGAAAGAGTCTGATAATTGGAATTCTGCCTCCTGGCCATGGCAGATGTGGGTCTTCTCTAAGTTCCATGTCTCAGAGGCTGTCCTTGATGATCTCTGCAAGCTCAATGTTCTGAGACTGAGAGTAGATATCAAGCTCCCTGCAACATTGGGAAAAAAGAGGAAACTTTGTGTAACCTTGAATGAATTCTTGGATGCCTTGCCAGGTGGCACAGATGTGTTGCTATTGTGAAAAAAAAATTGCTTGTACCGTTTGCTTTATAAGCTTTGATTGAATGTTCAAAAATCTGAGAATTGAAAAGGAACTTGTCTTGTTTCCATTATTCACTTCTCTGTTTCCCCATTTATACTTCCTCTTTCAGGTGGACCCTGTTTTAGTCTAGCCTGTAGAACTGCCAGGTTACCTTCTTTTTTCCTTGCTCTTAAAGACTCAATAACCCAGGGAATCCTAGACCCTTATGACCTAGTATATCAATAAGAATGTGAAGGTACATTTAGTCAGTATGCCAGTAACTGTTCAGTTCAAAGACACAACCTAGGAAATTTCAGATCCAAGACCTTGAGAGGAGACCACTTTGTCATTCAGTACATTCCCCTTAATCCCACATTCCCCGAAATTTACTCACTGTGAAGAAGAGCTAGAGAGATGAAATAGAGAGACCTAGACCAACAGAAACAAACTTATAAAGTGACAGAGACCAAGAGACAGAGACTCTATTCTGTCTGGTCAGTTTCTTTGACATATCAACCTCACAGCACACACTCTTGTAATATAACTCCAGTAGGAATATTATTATCTAAAAAGGTCATACATCCTAACCCATTGCAGACATTTTCTCTCTGGGTACTTAGCATGTAAATAGATGAGCTTCAAGGGAACATTGCAATTCAAATCACCAGGAAGTAGAAGAAGATGCAGGAACTTCTAGGCTACTAGTACATAGTACAATATTATGCAGAGAGAGAGAGACCTTAAAACACCCAGCCCTAAATGAATTTCCCAATGAAATTCTCCCTACCCTCAGAGATCTGGGAAGCCTGCAGGAGAGGAGGCATGAAGAGTGTCATAAGTAGAGGGAATTGAGGACACAAGGAGAACCATTCCCTGAGAATCAGGCTTTGACTTTGTAAGGCATGCTTTCCAGGAACTCATTATGTAGCAGAGAATCCTAGCCATGAACTAGTGTTTACCTAGCTACCTGAAACCCCATGAGCTCAGGTGGCACTTCTAAACAATCAGTCCTGGTGCTAACACTACCCTCTGAGGGACTGTTTGGAAGAACCACTGCAGTAAACACAGCTACTCTTGTGTCCTAGGCATATAGCATAACATGGACCCATGTCTCTGTCTTGTAGGCCCAGTTTTAACTGTAAATCTGAGGAACAGGAGGGTTCCTCACTGAACACTGTGTAGGATACAGCTGCCAATCTTACCAGATCTGCCAAGGTAACCCTGCTCAGAGAGGGTTGTCAACACTAGTGTGAAACAACACCAGCTGTCAAATAGTTTATTGTCCTTCAGTTGTCCTTTCACATACACCAATATTTCTCTGTTTTAATCAAACCAGTCCCAAGAATCATATTGTTTCCTTCTCTTTCCCCTTCTCTTAAAGCCTTAATACTCCAGGGTACTGCCAGCCTACTATATCAATAATAATGTGAGTACACAAGTAACTGCTCAGTCCACATTTACAACCTAAGAAATTTCATATGCAAGAACATAGTCAGAGAACACCTCATAATTTCTTAATTTCCCCTTATTTGCACATTTGTGCATAGTCACTTAGGAACATAATCAGAGTTTTCTTTCCTTTTATTTTATTTTATTTTATTATTATTAGTTACATTTTATTAACACTGTGTCCCAGCTCTATCCTGCTCCCTCATTCCCTCACAAGCTCTCCCTCCCTCATCTCCTCCCTGCACCTTTCCAAAAGAGGACCTCTTCCCCTTTCATCTGATCTGTTTTATCAGGGATCTTCAGGACTGGCTGCAAAGTCCTCCTCTGTGGTCTAGCAGGACTGTTTCTCCCTTGGGAGGTGGGGAGTTAAAAGAGCCTGCCATTGAGCTCCTGTCAGAAATAGACCCTCTTCCCTTTACTGTGAAAAATCAATTGGTTATTGAGCTACCACAGGCTTCATCTAAGCAGAGCTTCTAGGTAATATCCATAGATGGTCTTTGGTGGAGTGTCAGTCTCAGAAAGATTCCTGTGCATACATGGTCCTTGGTGGAGTGTCTGTCTCAGAAAAGACACCTGTGCCCAGCTCTATTTGGTCCTTGTGGAGCTCCTATCCTTTCCACATCATATAAACTCCCCCTTCTCTCACACCTAGCAGTGTATCAAAGCAGATACTAAAACTCATAACCAAACCTTCTGCAGAGTGCAGGGACTATATAAAAAAAATATATTTTAAAATATTTTATTATTTTAACTTTTATTAATTACAATTTATTTAGTTTGAATGCCCTTATAAACTCTCCCATCCTCCATTCCCAATCCTACCATCTCTCCCACTTGTCCACGTTAGAGAGTTTGTCTGGAGGGCACAGCTGCTCTTGTGTCCTAGGCCTATAACACAGACCCATTTCTCTTTATTGTAAATGTCCAGTTTTAACTGTAAATCCCAGGGCCGGAGAGTTTCTCACTGACCACTGAGTAGGATATAGCTGCTGATTCAGACAGGAAAGCAAACGCAGACTTGCTTATAGAGGGTTGGCAAAATTATTGTGGAACAGCATCAGCTCTCATATAATATCTTGTACCTCCAAGATGGCAGCGCCTGGAGAACACCACGTCTGAGAAGCAGGACAGCACTCTCCATGCAGAGACCAGGAGACTGAACTCGGGGCCCTGAAACTACATCGATCGTGTTTCCCAGGTGAGGGTACGCTCCCACGGCGTGGGAATTGGTCGGGTCCACTCAAGGCTACCTAGCCAGAACCTGGAAGAAATCCCGGGTAACGCAGGCTTTGGGTCTCTGGGCTGGAGCAGCAAGCGGGCGTGTCCCAATCACTTTCCCAGGCTGATCCGTGGGCACAAGGGTACCTGAGACTGGGAGTCCCAGTCGCGGGGGGGCCCCACAGGAAAGCAAGGTTGCAGGTCTGATCTCTGGTCACCCAGTCTTTCCCCAGAAGGTCTCTGCCACCATCACAGCCGATCTCCTGCCTCACTTGGAGAGCTGTGCACTCAGCTCAGCGGTACAGACAAGCTGCACGCCCCAGTACAACAGGGACTGGGAACCCCTGTCAGGAGAGGACCCCAAGGAGAAGGAAGAAACCGTGATGCTGGGGTCACCTAGGGAAAGTCTAGCAGACTGCAGATCGCAAACAGGTGAGTACGGCCAACCATCACAGATCTGGGCCCAAACAGGGAGCACAGAGTGATTGGAAACTCAGCTCCCACAGACAAGCAGGAGGGTGCATGCTCCACCAGCCCAGAGGCCTGTTTTGTACCAACTACTTCTTACAGACAGAACTGAGTGCCCCAAGACACCAGAGCAGTACTCACCCACCACAGATTACCTCTTGGGTTCTGGGGCACAGAGCCCCAACCTCAGACCTACAAAAGATCGGGAACCCTGAGATCAACCCCCAGATACTGCTCCAAGGGGCAACCAGTTATCCCTAACAAAACCGACCAAACCACAGGACACACAGGTTAAAGCAGCTGATCACTAAATTTACAACAAGAAACCCAGAAGGAGAGCAGCTGTCTCCAGGACTTCTCCCAGTGAGAGGAGAGCCCTCTTGACTAATCAGGACCACAGTTACTACCCAAGTCTCTATGGCTGAGGTGAGCTGTAGCAACTCCTGAAAAACACCAGACATCCAGGAACTGTACCCAAAAAGCTGGGAAGGCTTCCTTGAGGAAAAACCATCTTCCTGCCAAAGGGATTCTCTCCACTACAACATTCCAGGAACAACCAAAAACTAAATTAAAAAAAACTAAGATAGCCCAATGGGTAGAGGACAGCGTAAAAGTTCAACCAACAAAAGCCAGAGGAATATGGAATCCCCAGAACCCAGTTATCCAGGGGCAAATAGCCCTAGACACGCCAGCATAAAAGAAATTCAAGGAGACGACCTAACATCTATGCTCAAGAAGATGATAACAGAGGAAACAAATAAAATATGAAAAGAAATAGAAGAAGCTGCAGCCAAAAAGTATGCGGCCTTTAGAGAGGAAATGCTTAAATCATTGAATGATATAAAAGAAACAGTGGATTGTTCAAACAAACAGCTTAAGGAATTGATGGAAAAACATGAAAATACAGTCAGACAGGGGAAGGAAACCAACAAAATAGCTCAAGACCTGAAGATAGAATTGGAAAAATTAAAAAAAAAAAAAACACAAATGGAAGAAATTGTGGAGAGAAAGAACTTAGGGAAGAAAGCAGGAATTACAGAGGTTAGCATAACCAATAGGCTACAAGAAATGGAAGAAAGAATCTCAGGTGTGGAAGATACAATGGAAGAAAGAGATGTATCTGTCAAAGAAAATGTTAAATCTAAAAAATTCCTGACACAGACAGTCCAAGAAATTCAAGACAACATAAAAAGACAAAACCTAAGAATAATAGGAATAGAGGAAAAAGAAGATTCCCTACACCAAGGCCCAGGAAATATTTTCAACAAAATCATTGAAGAAAATTTCCCCAACTTAAAGGAGAGGCCAATAAGAATACAAGAGGCCTATAGAACACCCAATAAATTAGACCAGAAAAGAAAATCCTCCTGCCACATAATAATCAAAACAGTAAGTATAGAGAACAAAGAAAAAATGCTAAAATATGTAAGAGAAAAAGGCCAAGTAACATATAATGGCAAACCCATTAGAATCACACCTGACTTTTCAACAAAGACTATGAAAGCCAGAAGGGCCTGGACAGATATCATGCAGACCCTAAGAGAACACAGATGTCAGCCAAGGCTACTATACCCTGCAAAACTCTGAGTCCTCATAGACGGAGAAAACAAGATATTCAATGGAAAAAACAAATTTCAACAATACCTACAAACAAATACAGAATTACAGAAGACACTGGAAGAGAAAATACAACCCAAGAAAGCTAGCTACATTCAAGAAAACACAGGAAATAAACAACCCCAATAGAGTAAAACAAAAAGCAACCAAGCACACAACCTTATGACCACAGCCAACATCAAATTCAAAGGATCTAACAGCCACTGGTCATTACTGTCTCTCAATATCAATGGACTTAATTCTCCAATAAAAAGACACAGACTAACAGAATGGATGCGTAAACAAAACCCAGCAATCTGTTTTATACAATAAACACATCTAATTCACAAAGATAGACATTACCTGAGAGTAAAGGGATGGAAGACGGCTTTTCAAGCAAATGGATGCAAGAAGCAAGCAGGAGTAGCCATTCTAATATCTGATAAAATAGTCTTTCAAGTAAAATTAATCAAAAGAGATGGGGAAGGACACTTCATACTCATCAAGGGAAAATTCCACCAGGAAGACATCACAATCCTGAACATCTATGCCCCAAATACAAGGGCACCCAAATTTGTGAAAGAAACATTGATAAAACTTAAACCACATATAGATCCCCACACACTAATAATGGGAGACTTCAACACCCCACTCTCAACAAAGGACAGGTCAACAAAACAGAAAGTAAACAAAGAAACAATATCTCTAACAGAGGTCATGAATCAAATGGACCTAACAGAAATTTACAGAACCTTACACCCAAACACAAAAGAATTTACCTTCTTCTCAGCACCACATGGAACCTTCTCCAAAATAGATCACATAGTTGTTCACAAAGCAAGCCTCAACAGATACAAGAAGATTGAAATAATCCCTTGTATCCTGTCTGATCACCATGGAATAAAGCTGGACCTCAGTAACAACAGAAATAGCAAAAAACATACACATACATTGAAACTGAACAACTTGCTACTAAAAGACAGCTGGGTTCAGGGAAGAAATAAAGAAAGAAATTAAAATCTTCCTAGAACTCAATGAAAATGAAGACACAACATACCCAAACTTGTGGAACACAATGAAAGCAGTGCTAAGAGGAAAGTTCATAGCACTAAGTACCTTCAAGAAGAAATTTGAGACAGCACATTCAAGCAACTTAATGGCTCACTTAAAAACCCTAGAAAAAGAAGAAGCAGACATACCAAGAAGGAGCAGATGGCTGGAAATAATCAAACTCAGGGCTGATATCAATCAATTAAAACAAATAAAACAATTCAAAGAATCAATGAAACCAAGAGCTGGTTCTTTGAGAAAATCAACAACATAGACAAACCCTTAGCCAAGCTAACTAAAAGGCAGCAAGACACCATCCAAATCAACGAAATCAGAAATGAAAAGGGGGACATGACTACAGACACTGAGGAAATCCAAGCAATCATTAGGATTTACTTCAAAAGTCTATATGGAACAAAATTTTAAAATTTAAAAGAAAGGGACAATTTTCTTGATCGATTCCACTTACCAAAGCTAAATCAGGACCAGGTAAATCAATTAAATAGTCCTATATCCCCCAAGGAAATAGAAGCAGTCATCGAAAGTATCCCATCCAATAAAAGCCCAGGACCTGAAGGTTTCAGCGAAGAATTCTACCAGATACTCAAAAAAGAGCTAACTCCAGTTCTCTTCAAACTATTCCACAAAATCGAAACAGAAGCAACATTACCAAACTCATTCTATGAAGCCATAGTCACCTTGGTACCTAAACCTCACAAAGACCCAACCAAAAAAAGAACTTCAGGACAATCTTCCTTATGAACATTGATGCAAAAATACTTAATAAAATACTTGCAAACTGAATACAAGAACACATTAAAGATATCATCCACCATGACCAAGTAGGCTTCATCCCAGGTATGTAGGGGTGGTTCAATATATGGAAATCCATCAATGTGATCCACCATATTAGCAAATTGAAAGAAAAAAAAACACATGATAATCTCCCTAGATGCTGAAAAAGCCTTTGACAAAATCCAACATTCATTCATGTTTAAAGTATTGGAGAGATCAGGGATACAAGGCACATATCTAAACATAGTAAAGGCAATATACAGCAAACCTATAGCCAACATCAAACTGAATGGAGAGAAACTTAAAGCAATCCCACTGAAATCAGAGACTAGACAAGGCTTCCCACTCTCTCCATATCTCTTCAACATAGTTCTGGAAGTCCATGCTAGAGCAATAAGAAAGTTGAAGGAGATCAAGGGGATACAGATTGGAAAGGAAGAAGTCAAATTATCACTAGTTGCAGATGATATGATAGTATACATGAGTGACCCCAAAAACTCTACCAGGGAACTCATAAAGCTGATAAAAGCCTTCTGCAAAGTGGCCGGATACAAAATTAACTAAAAAAAATCAGTAGCCCTCCTGTATACAAAAGACAAAAGGGCTGAGAAAGAAATTAGGGAAACAACACCCTTCACAATAGCCACAAATGACATAAAGTACCTTGGTGTAACCCTAACCAAGGAAGTCAAAGACTTGTATGAAAAAAATTTCAAATTTCTGAAGAAAGAACTAGAAGAAGATATGAGAAGATGGAAAGATCTCCCATGCTCATGGCTTCGCAGGATTAACATAGTAAAAATGGCCTTCTTACCAAAAGCAATCTACAGATTCAATGCAATGCCCATCAAATTACCAATACAATTCTTTACAGACCTGGAAAGAAAAATTCTCAACTTCATATGGAATAACAAGAAACCCAGAATTGCTAAAACAATCCTCTATAATAAAAGGTCTTCTGGAGGTATCTCCATCCCTGATCTTAAGTTGTACTATATAGAGCAACAGTTTTAAAAATTGCATGGTACTGGCATAGAAACAGAATGGTGGATCAATGGAACAGAACAGAGGACCCAGAAATAAACCCACACACTATGGACACCTGATATTTGACAAAGACGCCAAAACCATACAATGGAAAAAAGATATCATCTTCAACAAAAGGTGCTGGTCCAACTGGATGTCTACATGTAGAAAAATGAAAATAGATCCATACTTATCACCGTGCACAAACCTGAATTCCAAGAGAATCAAAGACCTCAACATAAAACCAGACACATTAAATTGGCTTGAAAAAAAAGTCGGGAATACCTAGAACACATTGGTACAGGGGAAAACTTCCTGAACAGAACACCAACAGCACAGGCTCTAAGAGCAACAATCAATAAATGGGACCTCATGAAACTGAAAAGCTTCTGCAAAGCAAAGGACACCGTCATAAAAACAAAGTGACCGCCAACAGATGGGGAAAGAATCTTCACCAATCCTTTATCTGACAGAGGACTCATATCCAGTATATATAAAGAACTAAAGAAGCTGAAAAGCAGCAAACCAAGTAATCCACTTAAAAAATGGGGAAGAGAGCTAAACAGAGTATTCTGGACAGAGGAATATCGAATGGCAGAGAAGCACTTAAAGAAATGCTCAACCTCACTAGCCATTAGGGAAATGCAAATCAAAACAACCCTGAGATTTCACCTTACCATGAGAATGGCCAAGATCAAAAACTCAAGTGACAACACATGCTGGAGAGGTTGTGGAGAAAGGGGAACCTATCCCACTGCTGGTGGGAATGTAAACTTAAACAACCACTCTGGAAATCAATCTGGCGTTTTCTCAGACAACTAGGAATAGTGCTTCCCCAAGATCCAGCCATTCCACTCCTAGGCATATATACAAAAGAGGATCAAGCACACAAAAAGGAAATTTGCTCAACCATGTTTGTAGCAGCTTTATTTGTAATAGCCAGAGCTGGAAACAACCCAGATGCCCCCAACTGAAGAATGGATGCAGAAATTGTGGTACATCTACACAATGGAATATTACTCAGCAATGAAAATTAAGGAAATCATGAAATTTGCAGGTAAATGGTGGGATCTGGAAAGAATCATCCTGAGTGAGTTGTCCCAGAAGCAAAAAGACACACATGGTATATACTCACTCATATAGACATACAACATAGGACAAACCCACTAAAACCTGTACATCTAAAGAAACTAAGGAAGAGAGAGGACCCTAACTAAAATGTCCAATCTCCATCTGGAAAGGCAAAGAGCATGGGCATCAGAAGAAGAAGAAAACAGGAAACAACCTAGGAACCTACCACAGAAGGCCTCTGAAAGCCTCTGCCCTACAGACTATCAAAGCAGGTGCTGAGCCTGATGGGCAACTGTTGGGCAGAGTGAATGGAATTTAATGTAAGAACTGGGAAATAGTAAGAGCTGGAGAGGACAGGGTCTCCACAAGGAGAGCATCAGAACAAGAAAATTTGAACACAGGGAACTTCCCAGAGACTCATACTCCATCCAAGGTCTATTCATAGAGATAACCCAGAACCCCTGCACAGACGTAGCCCAGGGCAGTTCAGAGTCCAATTGGGTTACATAGTAATGTGAAGAGGGACTGCCTCTGACATAATCTGATTGGCCTGCTCTTTCATCACCTTCCCCTGAGGGGGGTGCAGTCTTACAAGGCCACAGAAGATGACAGGCCATAGCAGAGGACAATGCAGCCACTTTTGATGTGAACTGATGGACTAAGATCAGAAAGGAGAGGATAAACTCCCCTATCAGTGGACTTGGGAAGTGGCATGCAAGCAGAGGGAGGAGGGAGGGAGGGGTTGGGAGGAGAGGAAGGAAGGTCTCATGGAGGATGCAGAATGAATAAAGTGTAATTGATGAAAAATTGTTAAAAAAAAAGGGAAAAAATAATTTAAGAACCTTAAATGACTTTCAAAAGTGGAGGAAAACATGGAGTTAATCAATTTACATGGAGCACGTCTCGCCCTGGGGGCAATGGTCTCCTGAACCTACTCAGACCTCAGACACCACCACTGCTAGTTCTAGAACTGATGCAGGATGTTCCAATGAGGGGGATAAGGCTTCCCATAATATTTTCTATAAGCCCACACCTGTTTGTTTATATCCCCCATTTTTATTCATTATTAGCCAGATAGAGCCAAGTAATTGTGGTAATGATACTTGCTTTTTTGCCCAATGCTGGAATGCTAATAAATTTAGGTATTCCCTGGTTACTTGCATTCTTCACTGGGTGCCTGTGCCTGTTGATGCCCCTCACGCTATTACTGTCTTCAGACAGAAAAGGGATCTTGGAATTATAGCCGCCATTGTTACTGCCATCTCATTGGCGTCTGTTGGAGCTACCACCGTGGCATTAGCCATGAGTCATACTGTGCAGACTGCTCAATCACGCTATTACTGTCTTCAGACAGAAAAGGGATCTTGGAATTACAGCCGCCATTGTTACTGCCATCTCATTGGCGGCTGTTGGAGCTACCTCCGTGGCATTAGCCATGAGTCATACTGTGCAGACTGCTCAGACCCCGAATAATCTTTTAGCCAATGTAGCTCATGCCTTAGATGTACAAAAAGAAATTAATGCTCAACTAAAAGGAAGCTTGATGGTGTTCAATCAGAGGATTGACCTTGTGCAGGAGCAAATTGATACCCTATGGCAAATCGCTCAACTTGGCTGTCAATGAAAGTATGCTGGACTTTGAGTCACTAGCATACAACATGAGAATTTTTCCTGTGCTGCAAATCTGTCTAAACAATTGTCTAGCTATATTTTAGGTAATTGGACTGGAGAATTCGATACTACGATGGAGCAGCTGAGAGTGGCCATTGTCACGGTAAATTCGACCAGAATGGACACAGAACTAGCCACAGGATTATCTTCATGGATTGCTGTAGCCATGAATCATCTGAAGAAATGGGCAGGCATGGGAGCATTAGCAGGACTTCTGGTGTTGGTCTCCTTGGTTTGCCTGTGGTATATATTCAAGATTAGAGTCTCACAACAGCGTAATGCAGCCATGACCATTCAGGCTTTTACAGCCATTGAAGCAGGACAGTCTCCCCAAGCATGGTTGGCTACCATAAAAAGCTAAAATGTTATGCTCAGGATGCGAGGCTAAGCACTGCACTCAGGGTCAGCCGCTTTCGACCCAGAGAAGAGCATGTCTTATTGCATGCCGGTTGATGCCCCAGGTCCCGCCTCTGAGAAAAAGGTATCAGGCTCTTTGTGTGAAGGACACCTAAATGAACATCAGTACAAAGTCCCAATTTATTTCTAATATCAGAGATCAGACCTCTACTCTTGCCTGATGCATCTAAAACAAAAAGGGGGAACTCTAGAGAGCTGCGTAATACCGTGCCTTAAAATGGAGCTGGTTTCTGCCTCCACCTTCCTGATGGTGAGTGCTCTCTGTCACAAACAACTCCACATTTGGCTAAGGCCAAGGATCTGGCTTGCTTCCATGTATGTGGACCTATCTCATTGCCCACATGGCATGCTGGGGTTGGCTACCCAGAGGCTATTTAAGCTGTGGGCTGGCTTTCTTCAGGGTCAGATGATTGTTCAAGGTTCCTGAATAAACTGCATTTAAAACAAAATAAAAATCTTGTACCTCAGTTCTCCCGTTACACTAACTGATATTTCTCTGTTTCAGCCTAACCAGTCCCAGGAATTATATAGTTTCCTTTTCTTTTCCCTGCTCTTAAAGACTCAATAACTCTGGGAATCCTAGGCACTGCCAGCCTATTATATCAATAAGAATGTGAAAGTACATTAATTAGGCCATGAGTAACTGCACAGTTCAAAGAAATTTCAGATCCAAGAAAATATTAGGAGTTCACCTGGTCATACAGTACATCCCCCTTAATCCCACATCATTATGAAGCTTTCCTACTTAGGAAACTGTCCAATTAAATAAACATTACAGTTTCATTTCCTACCTCACATTGTCACAGAGGTAAACAGGAGTAAATGTGGGATCTAGATAAAGGGATGAGATAAAAACTTGTTTGGTTTAACAAGGAAGTCATGTGTGCATGGGATCATAGATACTGGACATTGAGGAAAGTTTGTTTACTCATCTCCATGGAAACCTCAGATTCTCTCAGGTGCTGATGGGCTGAGCAAGAGAATAATGCCATGAAATACATGAAAGCTCATAAGAGTTTCAGGAGCCAGTTATTAAAATCCAAGTGGACAGCCTGCTTGAGATACAGGCTGAGCAGCACTACATGCTTCAATATGGGCAGCAGAAAGCATAGAACTCAGAGATGAAAGTTCCAGTTTCCAAGTCTTTTAGTTCAGGAAAATTGTCACGTATTTATTTCAAGTGGTCATTAATAAAGTCACTGTCCTTGACATGTAGCTTTTATATTATCACAGATTCCATTATTAGTTATCAAATGCACAGATATGTCCTCAGTCACTGAATTACTTACTGAGAAAACATTCGCTGACAAAGAAAACTCTTTGAACAAAAACTGTTTAATTGGCAGCTTGCTTATATTTTTACAGACTATCCATGATGAAACATCAGGAAACAGATACCTTGTTGAAGTTTTTAAGCAGAACTGAGAGCTTTGCATAGTGATTCACAAGTGGCAGGCTGAGAGAGGGAGACTGAGAGAGACAGAGAGTGAAAGAGATAGATTCAGAAATAGAGAGACAAAGACAGACAGAAACAAAGATATAAACTCACAGACACAGACAGAGAGAGTCTACATCCTGTCTGGTTACTGTCATTGGCATTTCATCCTCAAAGCACACTCTCATGTATTGTAATTCCAATAAGAATTTTATTATTAAGAAGAATATAACTCCTAACCCTTCCTAGACGTTTCCTTACTGTTGACTCAACATGTAAATAAATGAGCTTTGAGGGGTCATTGCAATCAAATCACCAGGAAGTGGAAGAAGATGGAGGAACATTTAGGCTAAAAGAACATAGTTACCCTGATACTTTGTCATTCAACACAATGATTAAAGACCAAACAACTTCCAAGTTCTAAAGAACAGGATTGAAAATCTCCTTTGAAAAAAAATGTGGAGTATTTCCAAAACTGAGTATTATTCAGCCAAGAAAATGACATCAAGGAATTTTCATGCAAATGGATGGAACCAGGACAATCATCCTGGTTGCAGTAACTAAAATGAAGACAGACAAATATGGTATGTATTTACTTATTAGGAGGTTTCCTAATAGTGAGGGATAAAGTTCCAATAGTCTTTGTATTGTGACCAAACTAGTCTTCTACTAGGAAGATAGGAGTGCAAATTGAGTTGTTTGGTCAGGTATTCCAATGGAAACTTTCAAGTGACTCAGGCTGTTGTTATTAAAATATGCTGCTCTATACCCTCAACTGATAGATCAGTGTCATGTTCTTGTATCTACAGAGTTGATTCCTTCTGCATCAAATCGGATTGTATACAGAGACCCACAGTCCAATATTGTTTACAGAGAGAACTTAATACACCCAGCTCTAAATGGGATTTACCTATGAAAGTCTTCCACCCATCAGAACTCTGGAGAGCCTGCTAGAGAGAAGGCAGGGGGTGTGTTATATGTAGATGGAATTTAGGACACAAGGAAAACAATTCCCTGAGAAGTAGGCCACAGGGAAAGATGATGCAGCCAGCTTTCATGTAACCTGATAAATTAGGATCAGAAGGGGAAGGAGGACCTCCCCTATCATGGACGTGGAGAAAAGGGCATGGGGTAAAAAGAAGGAGGCTGGGTGGGTCTAGAAGGAGAAAAAGGAAGAAGCAGCAGAGTGCACACAAAGTGAACAAATCGTAATAAATAAATGCATAATAAAAACTGTGATCTAGGTGATATAGTATAGAGCTCTTCAGGACAGATATCTTCATTTTGGGTGTGGTGCTAGGGTGTGGCAAGGATGAACTCAGTTTTATTTAGGGGACTTGGCAGTGAGACGATGATCATGTTCCAGTGTGTATATGCACAAAACATACTTCATTTGATGTATTTTAAATAAAAAAAAAATGTTATTGTGACACATGGGTAGGAATTTGATCCTGGGAGCAATGGAAAAGCAGTGTAATGTATAATATATAAGATATCTAAATAAGAAAAATAATATGTTGACAACTTTTACAATGAATTTTAATATGGAGAAAAGTTTCTGCCAAAGGAGGGCAGAGTTTACTTTGTAGCGCATGCTTTACAGGAACTCATTATGTACCAGAGACTCCTATCCATGAACTAGTGTTTACCCAGGTACCTGAAACCTAATGAGTTCAGGTGGCACCTCTGAACAAGCAGTCCTCACTACACTACATTCAGACAGTTTGTCTGGAGGACAAAGAAAGAAAAACACCTCCTGTATCCAAGCCATATAACATAGACACATTTCTCTGTCTTGAATGTCCAGTTTTGACTCTAAACTCCAGGACCAGTATGGGTTCTTCACTGAACACTGCATAGGACATAGCTGCCAAACCAGTTAGGTCAACCAAGGGAATCCTGTTCATAGAGGGTTGGCAACACTAATGTGGAACAGTACCAGCTATCAACGGGTTTATTGCCCCTCAGTTCTCCCTTTATATACACCCATCTCCCTCTTTTTGAGCCAAAGCAGTGCCAGGAATTGTCTTTCTCCTTCTCTTTTCCTTGATCTTAAAGTCTCAGTAAACCAAGGAACCTTAGACCCTGCCAGCCTATCATATCAATAAGAATGTGAAGGTACATTTAGTGAGTACATGAGTAACTGCTCAGTTCAAAGTCACAACCTAGGAAATTTTAGATCCAACACCATAGTAGGAGAACACCTTGGCATTTGGTACATTGTTCTTAACTCCACATGACTTTAAAGCATCCCTAAATAGGAAGCTGTCCAAATAAATAAAAAATAAAGTTTCATTTTCTGCATGACATTGTCACAGAGGTAAACATGAGTAAAGGTGTGGGATATGGATAAAACTCTTGTTTCAGGAAAATAGTCACATATTTCTTTCAAATGGTCACTACTGAAGTCCCTGTCCTTGATATGTGAGTTTCATGTTATCACAGATTCCATTATTTGTTATTTGTTAAATGTACAGATATGTCCTCAGGCAATGAATTACTTACTGTGAAATGTAATGTGAAAATGCTCCCTGACAATGGCAACTCTTTTAACAAAATATTTTTAATTTGCAGCTTGCTTATATTTTTACAGAGAATATCCAGGATGTCACATCACCAAGCAGTCAACTCATTTTAGTAATTTATAAGGACTGAATAGATCTGAGAGTGTTTCATAAGCAGTAGTCAGAGAGAGGGAGACAGAGAGACAAAGAGACAAAGAGCTAGAGAGACAGATTCGGATGGAGATATTGAGAATGACTATCAAAGATATTAAGAGACAGAGACTGAGAGCCAGAGACTCCATTTTTCTGGTTGCTTTCATTGGCATATCATCCTCAAAGCACACCCCCCTATAAATAACTCCAATAGGAAGATTATTATCTAAGAATGCCTTTACTCCTATATGGCATTCTTCCTAAGAAGAGTTCCAGATATTTCCTTACTGGAGACTCAACATGTAAAAGATGAGCTTAATGAGGAAATTGCAATTCAGTTCACCAGGAAGTAGAAGATAACCAGGTAGTGGAGAGTTTTCTAGGCTAAAAAACTATTTTGATACTTTGTCATTCAATACAATGATTAAATTCCCAGCAAATTCCAAGTTCTAAATATCAGGACTGACAATCTCCTTTGGAGAAAATGTGGAATATTTCCCTAACAGAGTATTATTATGCTAAGAAAATGACAAAGATATTTCAGGCAAAAGGATGCAACCAGGAACAATCATCTAGGGTGAAGTAATTAAAATGCAGAAAGACAAATACAGTATGTATTTACTTAATCAGAGGTCTCCTAATAGTGGAGGATAAAGGTCCAATAAAACATTTACTGTTACCAAACTAGTCTTCCACAAGGTAAATACGGTAGCAGTTAATTGAGTTGTTTAGCCAGGTCATCCTATGGAAATTTTCATGCAACCCAGGCTGTTGTTATTTAAATATTTTGCTTTCTGCTCTCAAATGATAGATCAGTGCCATGTTCTTGTATCCTCAGAGATGCTTCCTCCTGCATCAAATGGGATTGCATACAGAGACACACAGTCTGATATTATACACAGAGACACCTTAAAACACCAAGCTCTAAATGGAATTTCCCCATGAAATTCTCCCTCACCTCAGAGCTCTGTGAAGCCTGCAGGAGAGGAGACAGGAAGAGTGTCATAAGTAGAGAAAATTGAGGAAACAAGGAGAACAATGCCCTGAGAATCATGCTGCAGAGGAAGATGATGCCACTAGACTTGATGTGTTCTGATCTTGGAACTAGAAAAAGGGCACAGGGGTACAAGAATGAAGCTGGGTTGGACTTGAAGAAGAATAGGGGGCAGACTAGGGGATACAAAGTAAACAAATAATTAGTAAATAAATATATAAAAAAATGGTATCAAGGTAATGAAGTATAGAGCTCTTCAGGATAATGGTCTTCTTGAGGGTGGTGCCAGGGTGTGGCAAAGATGAACTCAGTTTTCTTTAAGTAACTTGGCACTTAGATGCTGATCATGTCTTAATATTTCAATTGATGTATTTTTTTATAATTAAATTTATTTATTTTATTAATTATAGTCTACTCACTTTGTATCCCCACATAAGGCTCTCCCTCCTCCCCTCCTGGTCCCATCCTCCCTCCCCTTTCTTCATACATGCCCCTCCCCAAGTCCACTGATAGGGAGGTCCTCCTTTTCTTCATTCTGAACATAGTCTATCAGATCACATCAGGAATGGCGGCATTGCATCTTCTGTGGCCTGGTAAGGCTGCTCTCCTCTCAGGGGGAGGTGATCAAAGAACAGGACAATCAGATTATGGCAGAGGCAGTTGCTTTTCCCATTATTATGTAACCCACTTGGACACTAAGGTGCCATGACTACATCTGTGCAGGGGTTCTAGGTTATCTCTATGCCTGGTACTTGGTTGGAGTATGAGTTTCTGGGAACACCCCTGTGTTCTACTTTTCTGGTTCTGTTGCTCTCCTTGTGGAATTTCTTTCCTCTCCAGATCTTACTATTTCCCACTTCTTACATAAGATTCCCTGCACATTGCCCAACAGTTGGACATAAGTCTCAGTGTCTGCTTTGATAGTCTGCAGGGTAGAGCCTTTCAGAGGCCCTCTGTGGCAGGTTCCCAGGTTGTTTCCTGTTTTCTTCTTCTTCTGATGTCCATCCTATTTGCCTTTTGGGATGGGGATTGAGCATTTTAGTCAGGGTCCTCTCTCTTGATTAGTTTCTTTATAGGTACAGGTTTTAGCAGGCTTATCCTATGTTATATGTCTATATGAGGGAGGATATACCATGTGTGTCTTTCTGCTTCTGGGAAAGCTTACTCATAGTGATCCTTTCCAGGTCCCACCATTTACCTGCAAATTTCATGATTTCCTTATTTTTCATTGCTGAGTGATACTCCATTGTGTAGATGTTTCACAATTTCTGCATCCATTCTTCAGTTGAGAGGCATCTGTGCTGTTTCCAGTTTGTGGCTATTGCAAATAAAGCTGCCACAAACATGGTTGAGCAAATGTCCTTATTGTGTACATGAGCCCCTTTTGGATATATGCCTAGGAGTGGTATGGCTGGATCTTGAGGTAGCAATTTTCCTAGTTGTCTGAAAAAGTGTCAGATTGATTTCCAGAGTGGTTGTACAAGCTTGCATTCCCACCAGCAGTGGAGGAGGCTTCCTGCCAGGAGCCAAAGCTATTTATTGAAGCAAAAGTCAAACAAAGAGCCAAAGCTATTTTGTGGAGACCAAACTATTTACTGAAGCCAAAGCAAAGTAGTGAGCAAAGCTCATTTAGTGGAGACCTAAAGCTATTTAGTTGAAGAGTTACCTAGGACCAGCAATCATGGGTGATAGATTGTGAGGACATCTGTCTGTTAGTTTTAGAGCATCCGTGCGATAGCTTAAGAAAACATCCTTACAGTATCTCGCAGGTGCAATATTTAACCCATGGAAGCACTCTTCTTATCTACTGAAGCAGTAAATTAACCTTCCCCCTTTCCCACCTTCTCCCTATATAAGTTGGGTAAAAATTTCTAATAAACAGAAGCCTTGATCAAATGAACAGACTTGGTTTTCATTCCTGCATCTCTTGTCCCTTCCTTCCCCCCATTCCTTCCATTTTTTCCACTTTAGGAACCCTGTTGAAGCCCAGTGGGCAGGGGCATATCTGGTGCCCAACGTGTCCTAAAGGTATGGAGATCTGGATGATGTCGTTCTTCAAGTAGCCACTAAAATACACAAGGATTCAATGTTTCTACCAGGAACTAAAACTGCATAAGAGATCTCCACAGAGCCACCCATCTGTGAGCTTGATTTGAGAGGTAAGTCAGAATGACAAATTATGGGACTAGATTTGATTAAGCATGTCTTATTCTTACACAGACTCAAGGATTCCCTCAAGATGCAAGGAGTAAGGATAAACAAAAAGGAATATCAAAATCTAAAAAGTTACTTGGGAAATTAGAGCAGTAAAAAAAAAAGGACTTTTTTATTTCAAGTGTTCAGAAAGGAGCTCAAGCAGATTTCTGTAATTTGAGAGCAAAAAATTATTTAGTAGCTAGATAGTGAGGATGAAACAGATTCAGGGGAAGAAATTGTTAAGTCTCATAGCCTGTTTCCCTTGTGCTGCTTCCCTTCTACCCAAAAACAAAGAAAAAGGCCCCCAGGTGGGCTGGGGCAGAAGGCGTGGAGCAGAGCTGTAGCTCAGTGAGCAGAAGGAATGGGGACACTACTTGTCTCCTTCCCACTGCCCTACCTCCGGCCAAGCTTGGATGGCTTGTGGAGAACTGGGCAGTTGAGAATGCCCAAACCCTCAGAATTGGCCTAAGACCTGCCTCTGCCAGCTGCAGAGCTGAGCAGGATTCAGGACTGCTCAACAGAGCGGCAGTTTACCTCACCCCCTTCTACCAACTTCAGCCAGCTCTTGGACAGAAATCAGAGAGATAGAGCCACTTCTAGTTTTAAAGATTGTGTTCACTGATAAATTCTGAGTTTTTCTAGTTTTGACTTTTAAAATCATGGTTATGCTCTGTATATATATTTAAATGTTTAAAAAGCAGGTACCAGATTTGTTTTTTGTCTTTGTCTTGTCTGTGTGTGTGTGTGTGTGTGTGTGTGTGTGTGTGTGTGCCAGCTGTCTATTTTGGTCTCTGGTTTTGGTTTGCTTGTGAAGTCTGGAAAACTTGGAGAGTTTCCAATCTGATCAAGGAAATTTAGGGATGCCCCAGTTCCTGAAAAAAAGAACCCTTAATTGCTCCCCTAATCTGGGACTCTATTCTGTGTAGAAAAAAGGCTGCTAGAGCCTGTTCTCCATCTGGAAGCTGTGGAGAGGATCTATGAGGGAGTCCACTCCTTCCAGGCCAGGCAAATCCTGGTATCTGGGTATTCTGGTTACTCTAACAGGGCAATGTCTGATTTCTTTTTTTTTAGCTGTGTCTCTATGTGTGTATATGTTTATCTCTTGACTTCAATTGACTATATTTTAAAATCTGACTGACAATATTAATATTTTTAGACAGGAGACAGTTTAAATCAACACCTCTAAGTTTGGTCTTGGACCATCAGAGTTAAATTCTATACAACATTTTAAAATTTATCAGGTATTTTAAAATAATAACCCTTGGACATCCTAACAAAAAGTTAAAAACAGTATCTCAACCCTTTGAGGGAGGTCAAAAGTATGCCTGGCTGACAGTACTTATATAAATGATATAATGCTGTTTCTTTCTGGCCTATAGATCTTGTATATACTCTTTCTTAAAGTGGCCAAGAGCATTTTCCTAAAGCGCGTTGGGTTACGCTTCCCAAGACTGGAGAGCAACTCGGTTTCCCGACAGCTCCGGGCTGGGCGGCGCGGCTGCCCGGGCGCAGCAGGTGCGTCCCGCGAGCCTACCTTCCTCGTAACCCCACTCCACGCCCTCCTCCTCCTCCTCCTCGTCTTCCTCCTTCTCGGGGAAGGCGACTGCATCCTCGATGAAACTCAGGTCAGCCATGGCCAGAGTAGTCTATTTTTGCTAAAGGCTGCAGGCTAAGTTTAGTTCTCTGTTTAATGCTAAATAAAACTTTTGTTCTTTAATTTTTGGCTGTTAAGTTTTAATACAATATTATAGGATTGATAAGATTTGCTGGCCCCTTTACAAATTATGTTTAATTAAAAGTTTTCCTTTGATTTTAGTTTAAAAAGAGCAGATTTAAAGTTATGCTAAAGATTATAGTTGAGTACAAGACTGAGTTTTACGTAGTCCCTTTGTTTAGTTTTTTTTTAAGGTTAAATTTAAAATGAATAACCATAAAGTTTTTCTATGTAGATCTACCTAAAATTTGGCTCTAAAACATACACACACACACACACATATGTGTGTGTCAAAATTAGAGATCATAATCCTGTTTTATAGCAGCAGTTTAGAGCAGATAATATAGGTAGACAAAGAGTAATTTAAATATGCTGGCTCTCAGACTTGTCAAAGTTCTAATAAATATGGCATTTTAACCTATGTAAGCTTATTATAACAGAGTCACAAACAGAGAGAGCTGGTTATGGCTCAGTGGGTAAGAGCAATGGCTGCTAGTCCAAAGGTCCTGAGTTCAATCCCTAGCAACCACATGGTGGCTCAGACCATCTATAGTGAGATCTGGTGTTGTTGCCTGTGCTTATAAAAGAAAAAACAATGTCTTTTCAAGTGTCTAGCACATCTGCACAAATAGCAGAGTTATCTACAGTATTGCCTGTATTTCAAAATTTTAATTAGTAGTCTTTGACTACTAATTAATTTTTTTTAACAGGTAGTGTCTTTTCCTAGGTTAGAGAATGAAGGTCAAGTCCAGATATTTTCTCTGGCTGGAATTTTATTTTTATAAATTCAAAACTTGATACAAAAAAAAAAAAGAAAATTTTCCTTTTTTATAGGACATTTGAGGGCTCTTTCTAATTTGCCAGGACCCCTGTCTAAAAGGAAATGCATTGGCAGATAAAGCCACCAAAGTTTTTGTTTACAGTTAAAGAGCCCAAGATGCCCATAACATGCATCATCTTAATAGTCAAGCCTTCAGATTTAAATCCAGATTGACTAAGAAACAGGCATGTAGTATAGTCAAGGCTTGCAGTACTTGTCCTCAATTTCAGCCTGTTTCTCATTTGAGAGTCAGTCGTAAAGGATTGGTTCCAAATCAGATTTGGCAAAAGGATATAGCTTATAATTTCTAAATTTGAAAAATTAAAATATGTACATGTTTGCATTGATATCTATTCTTGATTTATTTTTGCCACTCCTCAACCAGGAGAAACTGCAAAAAAAAAAATGTTATTACTCATTGTTTACAGGCTTTTAATGTTCTACGAGTTTCTAAGCAATTTAAAATTGACAATGGAGCAGGATATACTAACAAATCTTTTAAAAGATTTGTCAAAAGTTTCAAGTTTCTCACATAACTGGAATACCTTGCTATTCAGGACAAGGCATGCTAGAGCGTGCCTACTAAACAATTAATATTTATTTGCAAAAAACAAAGAAGGAGGAGCCACTCCCCTGGACACCTAAATTTTCTAAAAAATTCGTATAAGCATGGTAAATCTGCAACAGATAGATTTTGGCATACAAAACCAAAAAAACTTTTGCTAAAGTAAAATGGAAAAATCGTTTAACAAATCAATGACATAGACCTGACCCTGCATTCATATGGGGATGAGGAGCTGTTTGTGTTTCTTTCACAGGAAAAGGATGCACCTTGATGGCTACTGGAATGCCTGGTGCAACAAGTGGATGAGGAGTTTTCTCCTGACAATGATAATGATGTCAAAGAAGACCCCTCCAGTCAAGATGACTGCTTATGTGCTGCCCTTACGGAAGAGTGCTGCTTTTACACAGAATATACTGGAATTGTATGGGACAGCATGGCTAGGTTAGGGGAGGCTTAAAAGAGAGAAAGAGACAGAGAGAACAAGAGGAAGGTTGGTTTCATAATTGGTTTTCAACCTCTCCCTGGCTCACCACCCTCCTTCCTTCAATCTTGGGACCCTTGGTTGCCACGGACTGGCCCCCTTGGGTGCCCTTGCGTCCTCGGGAGAATTAGAGAATTTGGATATCAGGAAGGCACAGCTAGGCGAAATGACAGAGACCACACCATGTAATGTTCATTTGGATCTTCTGTTCTTTACTGAAGTCAAGCCAACATTTTTATAGTAATCTTACAAAGAAGCACCTTAAAGTTGACAAATCTACCAGAACATTTACAAAGTTTATATTTTAACTGAAAGAGTAACCTGGTAGAAGCAGTGTCTACAAAAAATCTTGGCCTAACAGCTTCTTAAGCAGAGCAAACATAAAACTAGTGACTTGTTTGCCAATTTAGCGAGTAGAGGACCAGGTGCTTGTTAAACTTGTGCTTTGTTTACGTAGTTTGTTGTTAGTTAATTAGGGGTTGTTAAGAATCCTCCAAACTAGGTCAGCTAAAGATTTACAACCTTTCCTTAGATAAGGTGCTTGAACTAACCTGTCTGTAAAACTTATAGTATAATACAAAACTTTTTGACCTCCTATGTTTGCCTATCTTCTTTCTGCCTCATCATAAATACCTGTGTTAGGTAATGGTTTTGTTTTGTAGTAGCTTTACTGCAGTGGTAATATCCAGAGCATTTACCCTAACAGATTCTGATTAAATATTTCCTTTCAAAAGCCCTAAAACTCTTGTCCTTCTACTACCTACAATGTTTGGTTTTTCCACAAGCAATTTCTGATGCTGAATCTGATTTATTACCTCTCCTAAAGTTTTTTTTTTTCCTTCTACTCTTATTTGTTAAAACTTTTAGTGATCTATTAGAAATGTTTCCTTGAATAGTTAGCTGTACTGTTTCAAGAATCATAGAGAAACAGTAAAAAAGCTCATCAATTTAATCCAGCAACCAAATAAGTCTGGAACTTAAAATATGTCTTTTGGCTTAGATGGCCATGTTAGAGTTCTTGCTAGGGACTTCCAGGAAGCTGATTCCCATAGGAAACATGTCTTCTCGACTGTTTGCATAATTTTATGCTTACATAACACATGTTTATGCTATCCAGACTTTTTGGAGTTAGTCTAACACTTGGTGGTTTTCCTTCTCCCCGTATCCTTTGGCCTATGGGCCATTAAAATACTTACTGGCTTTGTAAAACAGCAAATTGACTTCCTGGCATCTAAACCCATACAGGTCCATTATCACAGACTTGATTTGGCTGAAAGAGGCTTAGCTGAGCTGGAAGAAGACTGCTGATAAGCCATCACATGGGTCTTGACTGCTTGTGTTTGGCTCTCATGAGAACAGCATGAAACGCAGATGAATGCTTTCCTGGGTACTTGTAATGGGGTGCAAGATGACATTGCAACAGGAGGGCCCAAATACCCACTTGTGAGTCTCCTGAGAAGCAAAACTGATTGCATAGAGTTTGGTGTCTGATTACCCCTAACCACAACATGCTGGGATGCCTACAGGTGTTGATGGGGTCTTCCTCTTCTCCCTAAAATGGCACCCAAAATGGCTGCAAAAATCCTTGGGAGGATCAGGTCACTATTTCCCACCTCTGGTTAATGCCCACCTTCTGCAAAAGACATGATGTTCTAAATCTACCTGCTAGCCTCTTAAATTGTTTAAGAAGGGAGCAGATGCCAGGAGCCAAAACTATATACTGAAGCCAAAGTCAAACAGTGAGCCAAAGCTATTTTGTGGAGACAAAACTATTTACTGAAGTCAAAGCCAAGTAGTGAGCAAAGCTCATTTAGTGGAGACCTAAAGTTATTTAGTTGAAGATTCTTTCCCAATCTGTAGGCACTCATTTTGTATTGATGAAGGTATTCTTTACTTTAGAGAAGCTTTTCAGTTTCAGGAAGTCCCATTTATTGATTGTTGCTCTTAGAGCCTGTGCTGTTGGTTTTCTGTTCAGTAAGTTGTTCAAGGGTATTCCCGCTTTTTTTTTTTCTAACTGATTTAATGTGTCTGGTTTTATGTTGAGGTCTTTGATCCACTTGGACTTCAGTTTTGTGCAGGGTGATAAGTATGGATCTATTTTTATTTTTCTACGTGTAATCATCCAGTTAGACCAGCACTATTTGTTGAAGATACTATCTTTTTTCCATTGTATGCTTTTGGCATCTTTGTCAAAGATCAGGTGTCCATAAGTATGTGGGTTTATTTCTGGAACCCCTCTTTGGTTCCATTAATCCACCATTCTGTTTCTATGCCAGGACCATACAGTTTTTATAACTGCTGCTCTATAGTAGAGCTTAAGATCAGGGATGGCAATACCTCCAGAAGATCTTTTATTGTAGAGGACTGTTTTAGCAATTCTGGATTTCTTGTTATTCCATATGAAGTTGAGAATTTTTCTCTCCAGGTCTGTAAAGAATTGTGTTGGCAATTTTATGGGAATTGCATTAAATCTGTAGATTGCTTTTGGTAAGATAGTCATTTTTACTGTGTTAATCCTGCCAAGCCATGAGCATGGGAGATCTTTCCATCTACTGATATCTTTTTCTAATTCTTTCTTCAGAGACTTGAATATTGTTTCATACAAGTCTTTGACTTGCTTGGTTAGGATTACAACAAGGAACTTTTTGTAATTTGTGGCTACTGTGAAGGGTGTTGTTTCCCTATTTTCTTTCTCAGCCCTATGTCTTTTCTTTATAGGAGGGCTACTAATTTTTTTGAGTTAATTTTGTATCCGGCCACTTGCTGAACATGTTTATCAGCTGTAGGAGTTCCCTGGTAGAGTTTTTGGGTCACTCATGTATACTATCATATCATCTGCAAGTAGTGATAATTTGACTTCTTCCTTTCCAATTTGTATCCCCTTGATCTTCGATTGACTTATTGCTCTAGCAAGGACTTCCAGAACTATGTGGAAGAGATATGGAGAAAGTGGGAAGCCTTGTCTTGTCCCTGATTTCAGTGGGATTGATTTAAGTTCCTCTTCCTTCATTTTGATGTTGACTATAGGCTTGCTGTATATCGCCTTTATTATCTTTAGATATGTGCCTTGTATCCCTGATCTCTCCAATACTTTAAACATGAATGGATGTTGGATTTTTTTCAAATGCTTTTTCAGCATCTAGGGAGGTTATCAGGTGGTTTTCTGTCTTTCAGTTTGTTAATATGGTGGATCACATTGATGGGTTTCCATATATTGAACAACTTCTGCATGCCTGAGATGAAGCCTACTTGGTCATAGTGGATGATATCTTTGATGTGTTCTGGTATTGGGTTTGCAAGTATTTTGTTGAGTATTTTTGCATCAATGTTCATAAGGGAGATTGGCCTAAAATCATTTTCTTTGTTGGGCTTTTGTGAGGTTTAGGTTCCAAGGTGGTTGTGGCTTTGTAGACTGAGTTTGGTAAGGTTTATTCTGTTTCTAATTTGTGAAGTAGTTTGAAGAGAATTGGAGTTAGTTCTTCCAATCCTTTACCCTCACTTAATGTCTATCTATGTGACTTAGGTGTGTTTCTTGTATGCAACAGATATCTGTGATTTGTTTAAGTATCCATTCTGTTAGTCTGTCTTTTTTTTAATTTTATTTTTTTATTATCAGTTACATTTTATTAACTCTATATCCCAGCTGTATCCAGCTCCCCCATTCCCTCCCAATCCCACCCTCCCTCCCTCATCTCCACCCTGCCCCTTTCCAAGTCCACTGATGGGGGTTTCCTCCCCATTCATCTGATCCTTTTTTATCAAGTATCTTCTGGACTGTCTGCAAAGTCCTCCTCTGTGGCCTAACAGGACTGCTCCTCTCTTGAGGGGTGGGGAGGCCAAAGAGCCAGCCATTGAGTTCCTGTTAGAAATAGTTCTCATTCACCTTACTATGGGAAACCAATTGGTTACTAAGCTACCATGGGCTTCATCGGAGCAGAGGTTCTAGGTTATATGTATACATGGTCCTTGGTTGAATGTCAGTCTCAGAAAAGACCCTCTGCCCATATATATTTAGTCCTTGTGGAGTTCCTATCCTTTCCCCATCATACTAACTCCCTTGGAGTGTTGAGTCCATTAATGTTGAAAGAGATTAATCACCAGTGGCTGTTAGATCCTTTGATTTTGATGTTGCCTATGGTCATATAGTTGTATGCTTGATTGATTTTTGTTTTACTGTAGTGAGATTAATTATTTCCTTTGTTTTCTTGAAAGTAGCTAGTTTTCTTGGGTTGTATTTTCCCTTCTAGCATCTTCTATAACACTGGATTTGTGTGTAGGTATTGTTGAAATTTGTTTTTGTCATTGAATACCTTGCTTTCTCTGTTTATGAGGACTGAGAGTTTTGCTGGGTATAGTGGCCTGGGCTGACTTCTGTGATCTCTTAGGGTCTGCATGATATCTGTTCTGGCCCTTCTGACTTTCCTGGTCTTTGTTGAAACGTCAGGTGTGATTTTGCCAATATATGTTACTTGGTCTTTTCCCTTGCACCTTGTAGTATTTTTTCTTTGTTCTACGTACTTACTGTTTTAATTATTATGTGGCAGGAGGATTTTCTTTTCTGGTGTAGTTTATTGGGTGTTCTGTAGGCCTTTTGTATTCTTACTGCCCTTTCCTGTAAGTTGGGGAATTTTTCTTCAATGAGTTTGTTGGAAATATTTTCCGGGCCTTGGAGCAGGGAAGCTTCTTTTTCCTCTATTCCTATTAATCTTAGGTTTTGTCTTTTTATATTTTCTTGAATTTCTTGGATGGTCTGTGTCAGGAAATTTTTAGATTTAACATTTGCTTAGACAGATACATCTATTTCTTCCATTGTATCTTCCACACCTGAGATTTTTTTCTTCTACTTCTTGTAGTCTATTGTTTATGCTAACCTCTCTTTTTCCTGTTTTCCTCTCTAAGTTCTTTCTCTCCACAATTTCGTCCATTTGTGTTTTCTTTAATTTTTCCAATTCTATCTTCATATTTTGAGCAGGTTTTTTTTTATTTCTTTCACCTGTCTGACCTATATTTTCCTGTTTTTCTATCAATTCTTTTAGCTGTTTGTTTGAACAATCCTGTTTCTTTTATTTCTTTCAGTGATTTAAGCACTTCCTGTCTAAAGCCAAAAAACTGGTTCCAACTTTCTCTATTTCTGTATGGATGGCCATAATCTGTTTGAGTTTATCTTCCTCTATGTCTTTACATATTTCATTTGTTTCCTTTGTTATCCTCTTCATGAACATAATTATTAGGTCATCTTCTTGGATTTCAGTTATGCTGGGGTGTCCAGGGTTACTTGCCCCTGGATAACTGGGTTCTGTAGATGCCATATTGCTCTGTTTTTTATTGGTTGCGCTTTAACACTGGCCTCTAACCATTGGCCAATATTAGGTGTTTGGGGTTAGTTTCTGGTTGTTCCTGGGGATCTTATGTTGGAGAGAATCCCCTTGGCAGAAAGATTGTTTTGCTGAAGGAAGCCTTCTGAGATTTTTGGGTATAGTCACTGGATGGCTGGTATTTTCAGGAGTTGCTGCTGCTCACCTCAGGGAAAGAGACCTGAGTTGTGACTATGGTCCTTGTTACTGGAGAGGGTTCTCCTCTTGCCCTAGGAAGTCGTGAAGACAGCTGCCCTTCTTTTGAGTTTCTTGCTGTAGATAGTGATCTGCTGCTTTAACCTCTGTGACTTGTGGTTTGGTCAGTTTTTGTTAGGAATAACTGGTTGCCACTTGGAGCATTATCTAGAGGTTGATCTCGGGGATTCTAGGCTTTTGCAGGTCTGAGGTTGGGGCTCTATGTCCCAGTACCCAAGGGATAATCTGAGTACCACTCTCCTGGTAACAGCAGGTTATTTGGTGCACAGCAGGTCCCTGGGTTGGGCCGGTCTGTGGGACTTATTCCAGGGATATACTGGGTGCCCTTTGTCCATCCACTTTGCTTTGTTTCCTGTGAGGATCTCTCCTGACAATGATTCCCAGTCTGTGTTTCTCTGGGGCACATAGTTGGAGAGCTGGCGCTCAGCAGCTATCTGTGCCTTTGGCTGGAACCCAGTTCAGTGATGGCAGCTCATACCTGAAGGTATTTTAAAGAAAAAAATTAATTATGTGTGACACTTGGGTAGGTATTTGAACCCGGAGCAAAAGAAATGTAGTGTAATGTATATTATATGAAATACCTAAATAAGAAAAATTATAAATTATATATTGACAACTTTTACAAGGACTTTTAATATGGATAAAAGATTCTCCTAAAGGAGGGCAGAGTTTCACTTTGTAAGGCATGCTTTTCAGGAATTTATTATGTAGCAGAGAATCCTAGCCATGAACTAGTGTTTAACTGACTACCACCTACCTGAGACCCAATGAGCTCAGGTTGCACCTTCAGGACCTGCAGTCCCTGCACTAACACTAGGTTTAGAGGGTTTGTCTGGGGGGCCACAGCAGAAAACACAGCAGCTCTTGTGTCATAGGCATATAAAATAAAACCATTTCTCTGTCTTGAAGGCTCCTTTTTAACTGTAAACCCCAAAACCAGGAGAGGTAACGACTCACCAGTGAATAGGACATAACTGCCAATCCAGCTAGGATAGACAAGGCAACCCTGTTCAAAGAGGGTTGGCAACACTAGTCTGGAACTGCATCAGCTGTCAAATAGTTTATTGCCATTCAGTTCTCCTTTTACATACACAGATCTTTCTTTGTTTCCACCAATCCATTCCCAGTAATTATCTAGTTTCCTTCTTTTTTCTCTCCTCTTAAATACTCAATACCCCAGGGAACCCTAGAACCTGCCTGCCTATTATATCATTAAGAATGTGAAGGCATATTGAGTGAGTACACAAGTAACCACTCAGTTCAAAGTCACAACCTAGGAAATAAATTTCAGATTCAAGACCACATTATGAGACTACCTTTGTCATTCAGTACCTTCCCCTTAATCCCGTATTATAATGAAGCCTCCTTATTAAGATGCTGTCCAATTAAATAAACAATAAATTTTCCTTTCTTCCCTCACATTGTCACAGACTTGAACAACATTAAAGGTTTGGGGTCTGGATAAAGGGATGAGATAAAGTTTGATAATTTTAATAATAAAAAGTCACATATGAATAGGATCAAATATTCTGGACTATGAGGAAATTTTCTTTACTCATCTCCATTGAATCCTCAAGATTCTTTCAGGTGCTGATTGACTGAGAGGGAGAATGATTTCATAAAATAGGTGAAAGGCAGTAAGAGTTTCAGGAAACAGTTATTTAAAGGGCCAAGTGGGCAGAGTGCTTGATAGAACGGCTGAGCACCCTTATATGTCTCAATCAGGGCAGCTGAAAGCACACAACACAGAGATGACAGTTCCTGTGTCAAAGACTCTTAGTTTAGAAAAAGTGTCACATATTCTTTCAAGTCATTAATAAAGTCACGTACTTTTGACATGTGAGTTTCAAATTATCACAGATTCTATTATTATTTTTTAAATGCACAGATACATCCTCAGTCAGTGAATTGCTTATAGGGAAAATGCTTCCTGACCAAGGCAACTTTCTGAACAAAAAGCATTTAATTTGGACCTTGCTAATATTTTTATGAGACTATCCATGATGTCACATCAGCAAGCTGCCATCTTGTTCAAAGCTGAGCTGAGAGCTTTTCATTTTTAACCAAAAGGGGTAGGCAGAAAGAGGGTGACAGAGAGAGAAAGTCCTAGAGAAACAAATTCATAAATAGAGAGACAGAGACCAACAGAAACAACGATAGAAAGTGACAGAGACAGAGGGACAAAGACTCCATTCTGTCTGGTCAGTTTCATTGTCATATTATTTTCAAAGCATACCCTCCTATAATATAACTTCAATTTCATATCTCTGAACCCATCCTAGACATTTACTCAAAGCAGACTCCATATATAAACAGATGAGCTCCAAGGGGACTTTGCAATTCAAATCAACAAGGGGAAGAAGATGGAGGGGTTTCTAGGCTAAACGAATTTAGTTATCCTGATAGTTTGTTATTCAGTACAATGATTAAAATTGAGTTTGACTTTGTAAGGCATGCTTTGTAATCAACTTCCAAGGTCTAAAGAAAAAAAATGGCAATCTCCTTTGGGGAAAATGTGGACTATTCCCAATAATGGAGTATTCTTCAGCTAAAAAAAATGATATGTTTCCAGGCAAATGTTTCCAGGCAAATGGATGGAATCAGGAAAAATCATCCTGGGTGAAGTAATTAAAATGCAGAAAGACAAATATGGTGTGTATTCACTTATCAAGATTTCTCCTAATAGTGGGGAAAAATGTTCCAATGGGCCATTTATTGTGACCAAACCAGTATTGCACTATAGAAATTGGGTGACAGTGAATTGAGTAGTTGGGTCAGGTCCTCTTATAGAAAATTTCAACCAACCCAGGCTGTCATTATTAGAATATGTTGCTCTCTGCCCTCAACAGATAGATCAGTGCCATGTTCTTATATCCAGAGAGATGCTTCCTTCTTAATTAAATGGAAATTCATACAGATACTCAGACCAATATTATGCAGAGAAAGATGTTAAAACATCCAGCTCTAAATGGAATTTCCCTATGAAATTATCCCTTTCCTCAGAGCTCTGGGAAACCTGCAGCAGAGGAAGCAGGAAGACTGTCATAAGAGGCAATTGAGGACACAAGGAGAACAATTTCATGAGAATCAGGCCACAGAGGAAGATGATGCAACCAGTTTGGGGAGACCTGATCAAGTAGAGTCAGATAGAAGAGGGAGGAGGACCTTCCCTATCAGAGAACTTGATGAAAGGTTTGGGGGTTGATGTAGGACAGTGGGTGGGACTAGAAGGAGAAAAGGAAGGGGTCAGCAAAAAGGATTCAAAGTGAACAATTCATAATAAATAAATACATAAGAAAAACTGTGATCAATGTGATAAAGGATAGAGCTCTACTGGACTGAAGGCTTTTTTCTTGTGGGTGGTGACAGGGTACAGCAAGATTGAACTCATTTTTTAAGGGACTTGGCACTGAGACTCTGATCATGTTCCAATGAGTATATGAACAACACATACATCAATTGATGTATTTAAAAAAAAAGAATTTTTATTGTAACACATGGATAGGAATTTGAACCAGGGAACAAAAGAAAAAGGAGTGTAATGTAATAGTTGGTAAATATGTCAATGACTTTTAACATGGAGAAAAGAGTCCTCTAAAGGAGGGCAGAGTTTGACTGTGTAAGGCATCATTTATAGGAACTCATTTTGTAGCAGATAATCCTAGGCATGAACTAATGGTTATACAGCTACTTCAGAACCCATAAGCTCAGGTGGCACTTCTGAACAAGAGGTTCTGACACTAACACTATGTTTGGTGGTTTGTCTGGAGGACAACATCAAGAAACACTTCTGCTCTTGTATTGTAGGAATATAACATGGACCCAGTTCTCTCTTAAATGACCAGTTTTAATTATAAACCCCAGGACAAGGAGGATTGCTCAATGACCACTGAATAGGACACAGCTGCCCATCCAGTGAGGTCACCCATGACAACCATGCTCATAGAGGGTTGCCAACACTAGTGTGGAAAAGCAGCAGCTGTCAGAGTTTATTGCCCCTCAGTTCTCCTTTCATATTCACAGATATTTCTCTGTTTCACACAAACCTTCCCCAGGAATTGTCTGGTTTCCTTCTATTTTCCATGCTCTTAAAGACACACTACACTAGGGAACCCAGACCCTGACAACCTATTATATCAATAAGAATGTGAAGGTATATTTAGTGAGTACACAAGTAACTGCTCAGTTCAAAGTCACAACCTAAGAAATTTCAGATAAAAGAACACATTATGAGACCATCTTTTCATTTGGTACATTCCCCTTAATTCAACATCACTTTGAAGCTTGCCTACTTAGAAAGATGTTCAGTTAAAGAAACATTAAAATTTCATTTCCTACCTGACATTGTCACAGAGGTAAAGAGGTGTAAAGGTGTGGGATCTGGATAAAGGGATGAGATAAAAGTTTGTTGGGTTTCACAAGAAAAAGATATGTGTGCACAGGATCAAAGATGCTTGACATTGAGGAAAGTTTGTTTACTCATATCCATGGAGAACTCAAGATTCTCTCAGGTGCTGATTGGCTTAGATGTAGAGTTATGTCATGCAACAGGTTAAAGCCAGTTAGAGTTTCAGGAGCCAGTTATTAAAAGGGCCAAGTGGACAGCTTGCTTGAGAGAAAGGCTGAGCAGCTGTACATGCTACAATCTGGGTGGCTGAAATACACAACCCAGAGATGACAGTTCCTATGTCCAATACTCTTAGTTCAGGAAAATTGTCACATATTGCTTTTTATTTTTGTTTCATTTTTATTAACTACATTTTATTCAGTTTATGTCCCCCCATAAAGTCCTCTCTCCTCTACTTTCACTCCCACCTTCCCAACCCCAGCTCCACCCACACCCCTCCTGAAGTCCACTGATAGGGGAGGTCTTCCTCTCCTTCCTTCTGAACCTAGTTCATCAGATCTCAAAAGGAGTGGTTGCACTGTCATCTTCTGTGACATGGCAAGGCTGTGGCCCCCTCAGGAAGAGATGATCAAAGATCAGTCTAATTAGTTCATGTCAGAGGCAGTCCCTGTTTTCTGTACTATTGAACCCACTTGGACACTGAAATTCCATGGGCTACATCTGTGAATGCGTTCTAGGTTATCTCGATAAGTGGTACTTGTTTGGAGTATGGGCCTCAGAAATGAACTCTGTGCTCAAACTTTTTGGTTCTGTTGCTCTTCTTTTTGAGCTCCAGTCCTCTCCAGATCTTACTATTTCCCACTTCTTTATTAGATTCCATGCATTCTGCCCAACAGTTGGCCACAAATCTTAGGAACTGCTTTGATAATTTGCAGGGCAGAGCCTTTCAGAGACCCTCTGTGGCAGGCTCCTTACTTAATTCCTGATTTCTACTTCCTTTGATGTCCATCCTCTTTCCCTTTCCGGATGGGGATTGATCATTTTAGCCAGAGTCCTTCCTTTTGATTAGTTTCTTTAGGTCTAGAGATTTTAGTAGGTTTAGTAGGTTTATCTTCTTAATATGTCTATATGCGTGAGTATATACCATGTGTGTCTTTCTGCTCCTGGATAGCTCATTCAGGATGATCCTTTCCAGGTCCCAACATTACCCTGAACATTTCATGTTTTCTTGTTTTTTATTGCTGAGCAATATTCCATTGTATAGATGTACCATAATTTCTGTATCTATTTTTCAGGTGGGGTGGATGTGTCTGGGTTGTTTCTATGTTCTGGCTATTATAAATAAAGCTGTTACAAACATGCTTGAGCAAATATCCTTATTGTGTACTTGAGCCTCTTTTGGATATATGCCTAGAGGTGGTATAGCTGGATCTTGATGAAGCACTATTCCGAGTTGTCTGAGAAAGCAACAGAGTGATTTCCAGAGTGGTTGTACAATTTTATATTCCCACTAGTAGTGGAGGAGTGTTCCCCTTTGTCAACAACCTCTCCAGGATGTGTTGTCACTTGAGCTTTTGATCTTGGCTATTCTGATTGGTGTAAAGTGAAATTTTGGGATCATTTTGATTTGCATTTCCCATTTACTGAAAGCCAGTGTCTCAGGAGCCACTTATTAAAAGGGCCAAGTAGACAGAATGCTTGAGAGAAATGCTCACAGCCCTACATGCCTCAATCTGGGCAGCTGAAAGCACATAACTCAGAGATGCCAGTTCCTTTGTCCAAGACTCTTAGTTCAGGAAAAGTGTCACAAATCTCTTTCAAGTGGTCATTAATAAAGTCACATGTGACTTTCACATCATCACAGATTCCATTACTATTTATTAAATGCATAGATATGTCCTCAGTCAGTAAATTACATACTGTAAAAATGCTCCCTGAGTAAGGAAACTCTTTGAACCAAAAGTTTATTTGTTCCTTGCTTATATGTTTAAAGGGACCATCAAGGATGTCAAGTCACCAAGTACACATCTTGTTTTAGTCCTTCAGCAGAACTAAGAGCTTTTCATACTGAACCACACGCAGCAGACAGAGAGGGGGAGACAACAAGGGACAAAGAAAGAATGAGTTAGACAGACAGAATCAGAAGTAAAGAGACCAAGACCGAAAGAAACAAAGATATAAAGTGACAGAGACTGAGATACATAGACTCCATTATGTCTGATCACTTTCATTGGTATATCAACCTCAAAGCATTTCCTCCTTTATTATAACTCCAATGGGAATTATATTATCTAACAAGGCCATACCTACTAACACTTTCCAGAAATTTCTTAATTGGAAACTAAACATGTAAATAGATGAGCTTCAAGTATATATTGCAATTGACATTATGAGGAAGGAGAAGAAGATGTACAGACCTCTAGGCTAAAAGAACATAGTGTGTCATTCAATACAATGATCAAATCCCCAGAAACTTCCAATTTCAAAAGAATAGAACTAAAGATCTCCTTTGGGGAAAGTGTGGAATATTTCCATAACAGGTATTATTCAGCTAAGAAAATGGCATCATGATATTTTCAGGCAAATGGATGGAATCAGGAAAAAAAATCCTGGGTGAACTAATTAAAATGCAGTAAAAAATATGGTATGCATTCACTTATTAGGAGGTCTCCTAATAGTGGGAGATAAAGTTCCAATAGGCCATCTACTGTGAACAACCAGTCTTAAACTAGGGAAATTGGGTTGCAGTTAATTGAGTTGTGGGGCCAGGGCATCCTAAAGACGTTTTCAAGAAACCAAGGCTGTCATTATTAAAATATGTTGTTCTCTGCCCTCAACTGATACATCAATCAAATGTTTTTGTATCCACAGAGATGCTTCCTTCTGCTTCCAATGGGATTGCATACAGAGACCCACAGTCTGATATTATGCAGAGAGAGACCTCAAAACATCCAGTTCTAAATGGGAATTCCCTATGAAATTCTCCCTTTCCTAAGAGCTCTGGGAAGCCTCCTGTAGAGGAGGTAGGAAGAGTGTCATAAATAGAGGTAATTGAGGACACAAGGAAAACAATGCCCTGAGAAGCAGCCTGAAGGAGAATATGTTGCAGCCTGACTTGATGAGACTTGATAAGGTAGGATCATATACAAAGAAGTATTTAGAGAAAGGCATAATGGTAGAAAAAGGAGGGTGGTTGGAACTGGAGGGAGAGGAGTCGACAGGAGAGGGGATACAGAGGGAACAAATCGTAATAAATAAATACAGAAGAAAAATTTTGATCAAGGTGATGAAGCATAGATCGATTAAGGACTGATGCCTTCTTCTTGGGGTGATGCCAGTGTAGGGAAAGGATGAACTTAGTTTTCTTTAAGGGACTTGGCTCTGAAACTCTGATCATGTTCCAATGAGTATATGAGCAACACATATTTCAAATGTTGTATTTAAAAACAAAAACTAAAACAAATTCTTAGAGTGACACATGGGTAGGTATCTGAACCTGGCAGCAATGGAAAAGGACTGTAATGTTTGTTATATAAAATTCCCACATGTCAATAAAAATAATAGGTTGACAACTTTTACAATGTCTTTTAACATGGAGAAAAGATTCTGCTAAAGGGTGACAGAGTATGACTTTGTAAGGCATGCTTTCAGAAACTCATTATGTAGCAGAGAATTTCAACCATGTATTAATATTTACCAGCTACCTCAAACCCCATGAGCTAATGTGGCATCTCTGAACAAACACACCTAGCAGTAACACTATATTAAGAGGGATTGTCTGGAGGACCACAGGAGGAAACACAGCTGCTCTTGTGTCCTAGGCATATAAAATGGTCCCATTTCTCTATCCTAAAGACCAGTTTGCACTACAAACCTCAGGAGCAGGAGGGTTCTTCACTGACCCAAGAAGAGTAGGACACAGCTGCCTCTCCAAGGTCAGCCAAGGCAATCCTGCTCATAAAAAATTGGAAACACTAGTGTGGATCAGCACCAGCTTTCAAATACATTATTGGTCCTAAGTTCTCCTTTTACACTCACCAATTTTTTTTTCTGTTTTGGACAAACTACTCTAGGAATTGTCTGATTTCCTTCTCTTTTCCCTACTCAAGATTTTCTCATGTGTTGATTGGCTGAGAGGCAGAATAATGTCAGGAAATAGGGGAAAGCCAGTAACAGTTTAAGTAGCCAGTTATTAAAAAGGCCAAGTGGACAGCCTGCTTGAGAAAAAGTCTGAGCAGCCCTAAATACCTCATTCTGGGCAGCTTACAGCACACATCCCAGAAATGACACTTCCTGTGTCTAAAATTTCTTGTTCAGGAAAAATGTTACATATTGCTTTCTAGTGTTCATTAATAAAGTCACGTGTACTTGACTTTATTAATGTGACTTTCATGTTAGCACAGATTCCATTATTATTTATTAAATGCACAGATATATCCTCAGTCAGTGAATTTACTGGGAAAATGCTTCTTGATCAAGACTACTCTTTGAACAAAAGTGTGTGGAATTAGGACCTTACTTATATTTTTACAGAGACCATCCAGGATGTCACATCATCAACAAGTCATCTTGTAGTAGTCCTTCAGCAGAACTGAGAACTTTCCATACTTAATCACAAGCGGCAGGCAAAAGGGGAAAGAGCTAGAGACACACATTCAGAAAGAGAGAGACCGAGACCTAGAGAAACAAAGATATGAAGTGACAGAGACCAAGAGACAGAGACTGCATTCTGTCTGGTCACTTTCATTTGACATATAAACCTCAAAACCCACCGTCTTGTAACATAACTACAATAGGAATTATATTATCTAACAAGACCATACTTCCTAACCTTTCTCAGGCATTTCATCAAAGTGGAATACACATGTAAACAGATGAGCTTCAAGGAGACATTGCACTTCAAATCACCAAGAAATGAAAGAAGATGGAGGTATTTCTAGGCTAAAGTAACATAATTATCCTGAAAGTTTCTCATTCAAATCAATGATTAAAGTCCCAGCTACTTCCAATGACTAAGAACAGGAATGATAATCTCCTTAGGAGAAAATGTGGAATATTTCCATAATGGAGTATTATTCAGCTAAGAAAATGACATTTCTATATTTATGATATTCTTAGGATATGGATGTAACCAGGCAAACTCATTCTGGGTTAAGTAACTAAAATGCAGACAGACAAGTATAGTATGTAATCACTTAAGAGGTCTGCTAATAGTGGGGAATAAAGTTTCAATAGATCATCTATTGTAAACAACCAGTCTTACACTTGGATGGTTAGGTTGCAGTTACTTTATTTGTTGGCCCAGGGCATCCTTTGAAAAATTTCAAGCAATACAGTCTGTTGTTATTAAAATATGTTGCTCTTTGTCCTTAACTGATTGATCCATGCCATGTTCTTGTATCCATAGAGATGTATCCTTCTGTATCAAATGTGATTGCATACAGAGACCCACAGTTAGATATTATGTGTAGAGAGACCTTAAAACACCCAGGTCTAAATGGGATTAGCCTATGAAATTCTACCTCCTCTCAGATCTCTGGGAATCCTGTAGGAGAGGAGGCAGAAAGAGTGTCATAAGTAGAGAGAATTGAGGACACAAGAAGAACAATACCCTGAAAATATGACTACAGAGGAAGATGATGCAGCCAGCCTTGATGAGACCTGATAAGCTAGGGTCAGATAGAAGGGGAAAAGGAGTTCCTTTATAAGAGAGGTAGAAAAAGGGCACAGGGGTAGAAGAAGGGTGGGAAGAGAAAGGGAGGGAGCAACAGAGGGGAAAAAAGGTGAGTAAATCATAATAAGTACATAAGAAAACTAAACAACATGATGAAGGATAGATATTTTCATGACTGATGGCTTCTTGGGGAAGTGGCTAGGTATGGCAAGGATGAGCTCAGTTTTCTTTAAGGGACTTGGCACTGAGACTCTGATCATGTTCTAATGTGTATATGAACAACCAATACTAAAATTGATGTATTTTAAAGAAAATAAACTTCAATGTGACACATGGGTTGAAATTTGAACCTGGGAGCAGTAGAAAAAGAGAGTAATGTGTATTATATGAAATTCCACCTAACAATAAAAATATGTTGACAAACTTTTATAATGACTTTTAACATCGAGGAAAGATTCTGCTAATAAAGGGCAGAGTTTGTCTTTGTAAGGCATGCTTTTCAGGAAGTAATTATGTAGCAGAGAATCCTAGCCATGAACTAGTAGTTACCCAACTAATTCAGACCCCATTAGCTCAAGTGTCACCTTTGAACAAGCAGTCCTGACACTAATACTACCTTTACAGTGTTTGTCTGTAGGACATATGCAGGAACACACAGCTGCTCTTGTGTCATAGGCATATAACATGAACTCATTTCTCTGTCCTGAATTCCCAGTTTTAACTTTAAATCCATAGACCAGGAGGGTTCCCCAATGACCCAAGTGTAGGACATAGCTGCTGATAGAGCCAGATGAGCTCAGGCATACCTGCTCATATAGGACTGCCAACACTAGTGTGAACACCAGCTGTCAAATAGTTTATTGGGCCTCAGTTCACCTTTTACATACACCAACATGTCTCTGTTTCAGCCAAACCAGTCCCAGGAATTGTCTGGTTTTCTTCTGTTTTCCTTGCTCTTAAAGACTCAATAACTCAGGGAACCCTAGACCCTGCCAGCCTATTATATAAATAAAAATGTGAAGGTATGTTTAGTGAGTACAAAAGTAATTCCTAATTTCAATGTCACAACTTGGGTAATTTCAGGTTCAAGACCACAATAAGAGACCACCTTGTCATTTGTAACATTTCCCTTAACCCCACATCATTTTGATGATTTCCTACTTAAGAAGCTGTCCAATTAAATAAACACGAAAATTTCATTTCCTGACATTGTCTCAGAGGTAAATAGGAGTAAAGGTATGTGACCTGGATAAAGGCTGTAAGACATGGGGTCTCACAGCTCAGGAGTTCAAGATCGTGCCCTTCCCAGAAACTCCCCCAGACCATGACTCATTGCAAAAGAAAGAGGTTTGTTAACCATGTCGCAATGGGGTCACCCCTGCCGGTCAGCAAAGAGTGGCACTGGGAGACAAAGGCCTTTAGGTTTTTACAAGAAAAATTGTGGGAAATTTGAAGTTGCAGTCTTGGCAATTTAGGATTGGATGATGAAGCTATAAAGTAAGATAATTGGTTACTCTTAGGTGCTTAAGCTTGGCCAGTACTGCCAAGTGTGGATGAAGCTGCAATTTAAGGTGGGGGTGGTTACCTCATCCTTGAAGATTAGGGGCTGCAGACTTTTGGCTGGAGGTCAAAAGCTAGTCAAAAGATGTCTGGGTTTGTTGCTAAGAAACACTGTCTTGAAGGCAAGGGTCTGGTCATTCCTTTTGCTGAGTGAAGGTCATTGCTTGCTTGCTTTTTTTTTTTTTTCTATCTGTCCTCACAGAAAGGATCACATTTCTCCATTCTCTGGAAATGTACTAAGAAGCTTTAGCTTTACCTGAATCTAAAACTCAAAACTATAGGCTTTAGAAGACATACAGGTTACAAAGTTAGTCTAACCCATTCAAGGCATGAGATAAAGGTTCATTCAGTTTCACAAGAAAAAGTCACATGTGCACAGGATCAGAGATACTAGATACTGAGGAAAAATTGTTTTATTTTTTTTACTCATCTCCATGGAAACCTCAATATTCTTTCAGGTGCTGATTGGCTGAGAGGCAGAATGATGTCACAAAACTGGTGAAGGCTGCTAAGAGTTTCAGGAGCCAGTTATTATTAGCGCGAAGTGGACAGCCTGCTCAAGAGAAAGTCTTACATGAGGCAGCCCTACATGCCTCATTCTAGGAAACTTAAAGCACACATAACAGAGATGACAGTTCCAGTGTTCAAGACTCGTTGTTCAGAAAAAATGTCACATGTTGATGTCTAGTGCACATTAATAAAGTCATATGTACTTGACATGTGACTTTCACATTATCCCACATTCTACCATTATTTGTAAAATACACAGATATGTCCTCAATCAGTGAATTACTTACTGTGAATATGCTCCATGGCCAAGGCAAATCTTTCATCAAAAAGCATTTAATTAGGACCTTGCTTATATTTTTACAAAGACCATCAAGAATCTCATGTAGGCAAGCAGTCATCTTGTTATAGTCCTTCTGCAGAACTGAGAGCTTTTCATACTGAACCACATGCAGCAGACTGAGAGAAGGTGACAGAAAGAGCAAGCGAGAGAAAGAACTAGAGAAACAGATTCAGAAATATTAAGACCAAGACCAACAGAAACAAAGATATAAATTTAAAGAGACTGAGAGACAGAGACTTCATTCTATCTGGTCACTTTTATTCACATATCAACCTCTATGCACGTCCTCCTATAATATAACACTGAAAGAATTATTTTTATTATATTTTTATTTTAATATTTATTAATTACACGTTATTCACTTTGTATAACTCCATATACCCTTTCATCCTCCCCTCCTATTCCCACTATCCTTCCCACTTATCCACCCATGCCCTTCCCCATGTCCACTGATATGGGAATTCTTCTCCTTCCTTCTGATCCTAGTCTATCAGATCTCATCAGGAGGGGGTACATTGTCTTCCTCTGTGGCCTGTTAAGGCTGCTCCCTCATCATGATGTGGTGTTCAAAGAGCAGGCCAAATACTTCATGTCAGAGGCAGTCCCTATTTGCATTAAAATGGAACCCCCTTGGACACTGAACTTCCATGGGCAACATCTGTGCAGGGATTGTAGGGTATCTCCGTGCATCATACTTGGTTGGAGTATGAGTCTCAGGAAAGCCCCTCTGCTCAAATTTTTAGTTCTGCTCTGTGGAGTTCCTGTACTGTCTAGATCTTCCTTTTCCCACTTCTTTCATTAATTTCCATGCACTCCACCCAACAATTTACCATAACTCTTAGCATCTGCTAAGTGTTGGTAATTTGATGGGAATTGCAATCTATAGATTGCTTTTGGTAACATTGCCATTTTTACTTTGTTAATCCTGCCAACCCATGAGCATGGGCGATCTTTCCATCTTCTGATATCTTCTTCTAAATCTTTCTTCAGAGTCTTGAAATTTTTCTCATACAGTTCTTTCACTTGCTTGGTTAGGGTCACTCCAAGGTATTTTATGTCTTTCACTGAACATAAGAACATATCAAAGATATCATCCACTATTTTCAGGCATATGGATGGAATCATGAAATATCATTCTGGGTGAAGTAACTAAAATGCAGATGGAAAATATGGTATGTATTCATTTATTAGGAGCACTATCTGTCAAATATTTTATTCCCCCTCAGTTCTTTTACAGTCAACAATCTTTCTCTGTTTCAGCTAACCCAGTCCCAGTAGTTGTCTGGTTACCTTCTTTCTTCCCTGCTCTTAAAGACTCGATACCTCAGGGAACCCTAGACCCTGTCAGCCTATTACATCAATATGGATGCGAAGGTTCATTTAGTGAGTATGGGAGTAGAGTAACTGTGCATTTAAAGTCACAACCTAGGAAACTTTAGATCTAAGAACACAGTAAGAGACCATCTTGTCATTGGTAATTTCCCCGCATTCCCAAATCACTTTGAAGCTTCCCTATTTTGGAAACTGTCCAATTCATTATTAAATTTTCACTTCCTATCTAACATTGTCACAGAGATAAACAGGAGTAAAGGTGCAGGATCTGGATAAAAGGATGAAAAAAAAAACCTTTTTGGTTTGCACAAGAAAAAGTGAAATGTGCAAAGGATCAGAGATACAGGACACTGAGGAATGTTTGTTTATTTATCTCCACATCAACCTCGAGATTTTCTTAGGAGATGGTTGGCTGTGAGGGAGAATCATGTCATGAAACATGAGAGAGCCATTAAAAGTTTCAGGAGCAAGTTATTAAAAGGGCAAAATAGACAGCCCCACAGGACAGAAAGGCAGAGCAGCCGCACATGCCTCAGTCTGGGCAGCAAAAGCACACAACCCAGAGATGACAGTTCCTGTGTCCAAGACTATTAGTTTAGGAAAAAATATTGTTATATTTTTACAGAGACTGCCAAGAACCAGCCCATTTGGATTCCCTGTGTCCATGGGGAACAAGGCTCTGGACAGGTTTCGGCGATGAATTGACAGAGAGAGATACCTTGATGGTTTTGGCTCTGCTGCAATTTTACTGAAGTCAAGCTGATAATTTAATAGTGATTTTACAAAAAGGCACCTTAAAGTTGGCATACTTCCAAGAACATTTAGACTTTTACCAAGAATACAAAGTTTACATTTTAACATAGAGTGCCCATAAGAAATCTGGGCCTGTAAACTTTTGATCAAAGCAGACAAAGGGAAAGAAACCTCAAATGCAGTTTCATTATTGCTAACCAATGAAGAGGAAAGTCAGGAGCTAAGTCAGATGCCTGCCAAAATCTTTCTCTGTATCAAAATATAATTACACCCTTGTTAACCATCCTCCCATATGTCCTGCTAAAGATTTACAATCTTCCCTAGAAACAAGACGCTGAAGGGAGGGGAAACTGCCTCCAGCTGTATTTCTCATGCTATTTTTTTCTTAAGAAGGAGCCCATTATTTTTTTACTATTCTTATAATGCCTATTGATATTGAATCTGATTTATTACTTTTCTTAAGCTTATTCTTTTTACATTTTATTCTTATTAAAGCCTTTAATAATTTACTAATCATAAATTTCTTTGTAAAATTAGTTGTGCTATTTCAGGAGTCACAGAGAAAAATAAAAAAAAATCATTAATTCAGCCCCACAAAAGCAACTGAAAAAGTGTAGAAACCCTAGACTGCGTCTTTTTGACTTAGATACTCAGGACAACCTGCTAATGGCCTCCAGGGAGCGGATTTCTGAAGAAAGCCTGTCTCCCGCCCTGTAGCACAATCTATTGATATGCTACATTGGCGATGCTGGGGTGGGTGTGGCAGGGACCATCCATGATATCATTTCAGCAAGCAGTCATCTTTTTGTAGTCCTTCAGCAGAACTGAGAGCTTTTCATACTGAATGATAAATGGGTGGAAGAGAGAGAAAGAACTCTGTTTCTATGCCAGTACCATATAGTTTTTATTACTGTTGCTCTTTAGATCAGGGATGAAGCTCTTCCAGAAGATCTTTTATTGTAGAAGATTGTTTTAGCAATTCTGAGTTTCTTGTTTTTCCCTATGAAGTTGAGAATTTTTCTTTCAAGGTCTGTACATAATTGTGTTGGTAATTTGATGAGAATTGCATTGAATCTGTAGATTGCTTTTGGTAAGATGGCAATTTTTTTTTCAATGATAATCTTGCTAAGCCATGAGCATGGGGGATCTTTCCATCTTCTGATATCTTCTTCTAATTCTTTCTTCAGAAACTTGACTTTTTTTCACACAAATCTTTGACTTGCTTGATTACAGTCACACCAAGATACTTTATGTCTTTGAACGAATAGAAGAACAGGTCAAAAATATCATCCTCTGTGACCAAAGTAGGCTTCACCCCAGGTATGCAGGGGAGGATCAATATACAGAAACTATCAATGTGATCCACCATATTAAAAATGTAAGAAAAAAAAACCACATCATAATCTCCTTAGATGATAAAAGCATTTGACAAAATTCAACATCAATTCACATTTAAAGCATTGGAGAAATCAGGGATACAAGTCACATAACTCAATATAGTAAGCCTATAGCCAACATCACACTAAACTGAGAAAAACTTAAAGTAATCCCATTGAAATCATGAACAAGGCAAGGCTGCCCACTCTTTTCATATCTCTTCAATATAGTCTGGAAGTCCTTGCTGGTACAATAAGACAAAGGATTTCAAGGGAATAGAAAATGGAAAGGAAGAAGTCAAAGTATAACTATTTGCAGATCATATGATAGTCTAAAAGAGAGACCCAAAAATTCTACCAGGGAACTCCTACAGCTGATAAACTCCAATGCAAACTGAGTGGATTAAAAATTAACTCAAAAACAATCAGTATCCCTCCTGTATACAAAAGATAAAAGAATGAGAAAGCAATTAGGAAAATAAACAAGGCCATACCTCCAACGTTTCCAGATATTTCTTCACTAGGGACTAAACATGTAAATAAATGAGTCAGATGGTGATTTGCAATTCCAGTCACCAGGAAGTAGAAGAAGATGGAGGTATTTCTAGGCTATAAAAACATAGTTATACTCATAGTTTCTTGCCACAGACTGGCCGAGTCAAACTCCCTGCGTCCAAGGCAAAATCAGAGGTTTGAATGTCAGGAAGGCAAAGTTTCAGGCAAATGACAGTCAGAGACCACACCAAGATGGTTTTGATCCTGCTGCAACTTTACTGCAGTCAGGTAATAATTTTATAGTAATTACATAAGGAAACACCTTAAAATTGGCATATTTCCCAGAACATTTAGATTTTTACCAAGAATACAAAGTTTACATTTTAACTCAAAAATGCCATCAAACATAAAGCAGTGCACACAAGAAATTTTGGCCTGAAAACTTTTTGATCAAAGCAAACAAAGAAAGAGAAACTTTAAACTGAAGTTTCATTATTGCTAACCAATGAAGAGGAAAGTCAGGAGCTAAGTCAGATGCCTGCCAAAACCTTTCTCTGTATTAAAATCTAAATACACCTTTGTTAACCATCCTCCAATATGTCTGTAAAAGATTTACAATCTTCTCTAGAAACAAGACAGTAAGGGGGGCAAGCTTGAGCCAGCTGTACTTCTCATGCTATTTTTTCCTAAGAAGGAGCCTATCAATTTTTTACGATTCTTATAATACTCTTAATACTAAATCTAATTCATTACTTCTTTTAAAACTACTTTTCTTCTGCCCTATTCTTGTTAAAGCTTTTGGTAATCTATCAAGAATATATTTCCTTGAGTAGTTAATTGTGCTGATTCAGGAATCATAAAGAAAGATCAACACATGTTGGAGAGGTTGTGGAGAAAGGGGAACCCTCCTCCATTGCTGGTGGGAATGTAAACTGGTACAACCACTTTGGAAGTCAATCTGGCACTTTCTCAGACAATTAGGAATAGCTCTTCCTCAAGACCCAGCTATACCTCTGCTAGGCATATACACAAAATTTGCTCAAGTACACAGTAAGGACATTTGCTCAACCATGTTTTTAGCAGCTTTATTTGTAATAGCCAGAACCTGGAAACAACCCAGATGTCCAGCAATGGAGAAATGGATGCAGAAATTGTGGTATTTTTCCACAATGGAATACTACTCAGCAATCAAAAAGGAGAAAATCATGAAATTTGCAGGCAAATGGTGGGATCTAGAAAAGATCATTCTGAGTGAAGTATCCCAGAAGGAGAAAGACAAACATGGAATATACTCGCTTATATAGACCTAAAAGATAGGATAAACAAAATGAAATCTATACACCTAAAGAAGATAATTTAGAAAGCAGACACGGGATGTGATGATTAATCCTCATTTAGAAAGACAAATGGGATATGCATTAAGCGTATGACAGGAGTACTGCAGAAAGCATCTGAAAGACTCTACCTAACAGTGCTCCAAAGTAGATACTAAGACTCATAACCAAACCTTTGGCAGAGTGCAGGGAATCATGTGAAAGAAGGGGAGTTTGATGTGGAAAGGATAGGAGCTCCACAAAGACCAAACATATCTGGGCACAGGGTCTTTTCTGAGATGAACACTCAACCAAAGACCATGAGAGGATAAAACCCAGAATCTTTGCTCGGATGTGACCCATGATTGCTCAGTAATCAATTGGTTTCCCATAGTAAGGGAAACAAGGACTATTTTTAACAGAAACTCAATGACTGGCACTTTGACCTCCCCACCTCCCAAGGGAGGAGCAGTACTGTTAGGCCACAGAGGAGGACTTTGCAGCCAGTCCTGAAAATACCTGATAAAAGGGAGTTATATGAAAGGGGAGGAGGTCCTCCACTATCAGTGGACTTGGAAAGGGGCAGGGAGGAGATGAGGGAGGGAGGGTGGGATTGGGGTGGGAATTAGGGATACAGCTGGGATACAGAATTAACAAAATGTAACTAATGAGAAAAATAAAATAAAAAAAATAATAATAATAAAAAAGAAAGATCAAAAACCTCATTAATCCAGCCGCACAACCGCAACTGAAAAAGCATAGATACCCTAGACTGCATCTTTTTGACTTAGGTGGTCAGGAAGACATGTCAGTGACCTCCAGAGACTGAATTTCCAAAGAAAGCTTGTCTCCTGCCTGCCCTGTAGCACAATCTATTGATATGCTACACTGGCGATGCTGGAGTGGGTGTGGCAGTTTCTCATTCAATACAATGATTAAAGTCACTTCAACTTCCGAAGACTGAAAAACAGGACTGACAATTTCCTTTGGGAAAAATGTGGAAAATTTCCATAATGGAGTATTATTAAGCTAAGAAAATGACATCATTTTATTTTTAGCCAAATGAGTGAAACCAGTAAAAATCATCCTCATTTAAGTACCTAAAAAGCAGAAAGTCAAATATGGTATGTGTTCACTTAATCTGAGCTCTCCTAAGAGTAGATTATAAAGTTCCAACAGGACATCTATTGTGACCAAATTAGTTTTCCATAAGGGGGATTAGATGTCAGTGAATTGAGTTTTTGGCCAGGGCATCCTAGAGAAATTTTTAAGAAATCCAGGCTGTTGTTATTAAAATATGATACTCTCTGCCCTCATGTGATAGATCAGGGCCATGTTTTTGTATCCACAGAGTTGTTTCCTTCTGCATCAAATGGAATTGCATACAGAGATCCACAATCCAATATTATGCACAGAGAGACCTTAAAACATCCAGCTCTAAATGCAATTTCCCTATGAAATTCTTCCTCCCCTCACAGCTCTGGGAAGGATTCAGGAGTAGAGGCAGGAAGTGTGTCATAAGTAGAGGGAATTGAGGACACAAGGAGAACAATCCTTAAAAATCCAGCCTCAGAAGAAGATAATGCAGCCAGCTTTGATGAGAATTCATAACCTAGGGTCAGACTGAAGGGGGAGGAGGACCTACCAAACAGGGGAATTTTAGAAAGGGCAAAAGGAGAAGGAGGGTGGGGGTACTGGACAGAGAAGAGGGAGGGGGCAACAAAGGGGATACAAAGTGAAAAAAGTCATAATAAATAAACACTTAAGACAAACTTTGATCAATGTGATGAAGTATAGAGGTCTGTTGGCTTCTTCTTGGGGATTTTGCCATGTTGAAGCAGGATAAACTCAGTTTCTTTAAAGGACTTGGCACTGAGACTCTGATAATATTTCAATGAGTATATGAACAACACATACTTTATTTGATGTATTTTAAATAAAAACAAAAATTAGTGTGACATATGATAGGAACTTGAACCTGGGAGCAATTGAAAAAGAGTTTAATATATGTTATAAGAAATTACCACATAATCAATAAAAATGCTATGTTGACAACTTTTACAATATGTTCTAACATGGAGAAAAAAATTTGCTAATGGAGGGCAGAGTTTGTAAGTGAGGCATGTTTGCCAGGACTCCATTATGTCCTAGCCATGAACCAGTGTTGACCCAGCTAACACAGACCCCATGAGCTCAGGTAGCACCTCTGAACAAGCAGTCGTGGAACTACCACTACGTTCAGAGGATAAGAATTGAAGACCATAGCTGGGAACACAGCTGCTCTTTTGTGTCCTAAGTATATAACAGGAACCCATTTCTCTGTCCTAAAGGAACATTTTTATCTTTAAACACCAGGACCAGGAGGTGTGCTCACTGGCTACTTAGTAGGACAAAGTTGCTGATCCAGCCAGGTCAGACAAGGCAACCCTGCTCCTACAGGTTTGGCAACACTAGTATGGAACAGCACCATCTGTCAAATAGTTTATTGCCCCTCTCTTCTCCTATTATATACACTGATCTTTCTCTGTTTCAGCCAAACTAGGGCCAGGAATTTTCTTTTTCCCTTCTAATTTCCTTGCTCTTAAAGACACAAAAGCCAGGGAACCCTAGACCCTGCCAGCCTATTATATCAATAAGAATGTGAACATCCATTAATGAGTACAGAAGTAACTGCTTAGTTCAAAGTCCCAACTTGGAAATTTCAGATCCAAACCACATTATGAGACCTCTTTTTCATTTGGTACATTCCCGTTAATCCCATATCAGTTTTGAAGCTTCTGTACTTAGTAAGCTGTCCAATTAAATAAATATTAACGTTTCATTTCCTAACATTGTTACAGTGGTAAACAGGAGTAAAGGTGTGGGATCTGGATAAAGAGATGAGATAAAGGCTTTTTGGGTTATACAAGAAAAAGTCAGATGAGAACAAAATGAGACATACTGGACACTGAGGAGAGTTTTTTTTACTCATCTGGATGGAAAACTCAAGATTCTCTCAGGTGCTGATTGGTGGAGAGGGAAAATGATACCAGGCAACAGGTTAAAGCCAGTAAGACTTTCAGGAGCCAGTTATTAAATAGGCAAAGGGGACAGCATGCTTGAGAAAAAGGCTGAGCAGCTCTTTATGCCTCAATCTGGGCAGCTGAAAGGACACAATACAGAGATGACAATTCCTGTGTCCAAGACTCTTAGTTCAGAAAATATTTCTTTCAAGAGATAATTAATAAAGTCATGTGTCCATGACATGTGACTGTCACATTATCACCGATTTCATTATTATTTGTTAAATGCACAGATTGGTAATCAGTCAATGAATTACTTACCAGGAAACTGATACCTGACCAAGGCAAATATCTAAACAAAAAGCATTTAATCGTACCATGCTTATATTTTTACTGAGACCATCCAGGATTTCATATCAGCAAGCAGTCATTTTCTGGTAATCCTTCAGCAGTACTGAGACCTTCTCATACTGAACCATATCCAGCAAGCAAGGAGAGGGAGACTAAGAGATAGAGAGCAAGAAAGAGCTAGTGAGACAGATTTAGAAATAGAGTGACCAAGAGGAGAAAAGCAAGGATATAAAGTGACAGAGACTGAGAGACAGAAACTCTATTTTGTCATTGGCATATCAACCTCGAAGCACACCCTTCTATAATATAATGCCAATAGGATTTATATTATCTAACAAGGCCATAAATCCTAACCCATAACAGACATTTCCTCACTGGGGACTCAAAATCTAAATAGGTGAGCTTCAAGTGGACATTGAAATTCAAATCACCAGGAAGTAGAAGAAGATAGAGGTATTTCTAGGCTACAAGGACATAGTTATCCTCATAGTTTGTCATTCAATATGATGTTTAAAGTCCCTTCAACTTCCAAAGACTAAAGAACAGGACTGACAATTTCTTTTGGGAAAAATGTGGAATATTTCCATAGCAGAGTAGTATTCCACTAAGAAAATGACATCATTTAATTTTTAGCCAAATGGATGGAACCAGAAAAAAATATCCTGAGTTTAGTACATAAAATGCAGAAAGACGAATATGGAATGTGTTCACTTAATTGGAGATCTCCTAAAATAGTAGAGTATAAAGATCCAACAGTCCATCTATTTTGAGCAACCATTCTTCCACTAGGGTGGTTAGGTGGCAGTTAATTTATTTGTCGGCCCATGGCATCCTATGGATATTTCAAGCAACCCAGTCTGTTGTTATTAAAATATGTTGCTATCTGCCCTCAAATGATAGATCAGTGCCATGTTCTTGTATCCACAGAGATGCTTCCTTCTGCATCGAGTGAAATTGCATACAAAGATCCACAGTCCCATATTATGTAGACAGAGAGACCTTAAAACTCACAGCATGTCACCTCAGCAAGTAATCATCTTGTTGTAATCCTTCAGCAGAACTGAGACCTTTTTATACTGAAGCACAATCAGCATGTAGAGAGAGGTAGACTGAGAGCTATAGAGACAGTTTCAGAAAGAGAGAGAGCAAGAGCAACAGAAACAAAGATATATAGTGACAGATACCAAAAGACAGAGAATCTTTTCTGTCTGGTCACAATCATTGGCATATTATCCTCAAAGCACACTCTTCTATAATGTAAATCCAATAGAAAATATATTATCTAACAAGGCCAAATCTCCTAACCCATCCAAGACATTTTCTCACTGGGGACTAAACCTGTAAATAGATTAAATTTCAGGGAACATTGTAATTCAAATTACCAGAAAGTGGGAGAAGATTGAGGCACATTTAGGCTAAAAAAACATAGTTATCCTGATAGTGTGTCATTCAATAAAGTGATTAAATTCCTAGCAACTTCTAAGGACTAAATAACAGGACTGACAATCTCCTTTGGATAAACTGTGGAATATTTTCATAATGGAATATTATTCAGATAAGAAAGTGATAACATTTTATTTTTAGCCAAATGTTGGAACCAGGAAATATCATCCTGGGTAAAGTAACTAAAATGTATAAAGACAAACATGGTATATTTGTACTTATTAGGAGGACTCATAATTGTGGAGGATAAAGTTCCAATAGGCCATCAATTGTGACCAAACCAGTGGCCCACTAGGTGGATTGGGTGGCAATTAATTGAGTTGTTGGGGCAGTGCATATTACTAAAAATGTCAAGCAATCCAGGCTGTTGTTATTAAAAATATGTTGCTCTCTTCCCTCAACAAATAGATTAGTATATTGTTCTTGATCCACAGAGATGCTTCTTTTTGCATCAAATACGATTGCATATACAGACCGACATATCATTTTTATGCAGGAAAAAACTTTAAAACACCCAGCTCGGAATGGGATTTCCCTATGAAATTCTCCCTCCCCTCAGAGATCTAGGAGGGCTGCAGGAGAGAAGGTAGGAAGTGTGTCATAACTAGAGGGAATTGAATACACAAGATCAATTCCCTGAGAATCAGGCTGCAGAGGTATATGATGCAGCCTGACATGATGAGAACTGAAAAAGTAGGGTCAGAAAGAAGTAGAGGAGGACCTCTCCTATCAGGGAACTATAGAAAGGGCACAGGGGTAGAAGAAGGAGGCTGGGTGAGACTGGATGGAGAAGAGGGAAGGTGGAGCAGAGGGGATACAAAAAATTAAAAAAAAGTGTAATAAAATAATACATAAGTAAAACTTTGATCAAGGTGATGAAGTATAGAATTCTTCAGGACTGGTGGTTTATTCTTGTGGGTGGTGCCAGTGTGCAGAAAGATTGAACTCAGTTTTCTTTAAGGGACATGATGTTCTAAAGATTTTTTATTGTAGAGGTTGTTTTATCACTTCTGGATTTCTTGTTTTTCCATATGAATTTGAGATTTTTTTCTTTCATTGTCTGTATAGAATCTTGTTGGTAACCTGTAGGGAATTGTATTGAATATGTAGATTGCTTTTGATAAGATGGCCATTTTTACTATGTTAATCCTGCCAAGCCATGAGCATGGGAGATCTTTCCATATTTTGAAATCTTCTTCTAATTCTTTCTTCAGAGACTTGAATTTTTTTTTCTTGAAAGTCTTTGGCTTGCTTGGTTAGGATCATACTAAGGTACTTTATGTTTCTGACTGTATAAAAGAACACAACAAAGTTATCATCCACTATGACCAACTAAGCTTCAACCTAGGTATGCAGGGGTAGGTCAATATGCAGAAATCCGTCAATGTGATCCACTATATTAACAACTTGAAAGAAAAAAAAATAACAAGACATGGTAATTTCCATACATGCTGAAAAAACATTTGACAAAATCCAACTTCCATTCATGTTTAAAGTATTGTAGAGATCAGAGATAAAAGAGACATATCTAAATACAGTAAAGGGAATATACAGCAAGCCTATAGCCAACATCACACTAAACTAAAAAAAACTTAAAGCAATCCCACTGAAATCAGAGACAAGACTGCCCACTCTCTCCCTATCTCTTCAACATAGTTCCGGAAGTTCTTCCTAGAGCAATAAAACAATTGATGAAGATCAAGAGGATAGAAATGTCAAATGAAGAAATCAAAGTATCACTATTTGCAGATGATATGATAATATACCTCAGTGACCCAAATTCTACATGGGAATACATATAGCTTATAAATAACTTTAGCATAGTGACTGGATATGAAATTATCTCAAAAAAAATCAGTAGCCTTACTGTATACAAAAGACAAAAGTGCTGAAAAAAAATTAGGGAATATAAAAGGAATGATATTATCTAACAAGCCCATTACTTCTAACCCTTCCAAGACATTTTTTCCTTACTGGGGACTCAACATGTAAATGGAGAGCTTCAAGTGGACATTGAAATTCAAATCACAATGAAGAGGAAGAAGATGGAGGGACTTCTTTGTTAAAAGAACATAGTTATCCTCAGAGTTTGTCATTCAATAAAATGACTAAAATCCCATCAACATCCAAAGCCAAAAGAACTGTACTGACAATCTCCTTCGGAGAAAACATAGATTATTCCTATAATGGAATATTATTCAGCTAAGAAAATGACATCATAATATTTTCAGACAATTGGATGGAACCAGGAAAAATCATCCTGAGTGGAGTACCTAAAATACAGAAAGACACATATGGTATGTATTCACTTATTAGGAAGTCCCCTACCAGTGTTGGAAAAAGTTGCAAAAGGCCATCTATTGTGAACAAATCATATTTTCACTACAGGGATTAGGTAGCAGTTAATTCAATTTTTGTGCCAGGGAACCCTACAGAAATTTTCAAGCAAATCCAGGCTGTTATTAAAATATGTTGCTCTCACCAACATATGATATATCAGTAACAATTCCTTGTACCCACAGAGATTTTTCCTTCTGAATCACATGGGATTTCATACAGAGACCCACAGTCCTATAATATGCAGAGAGAGACCTTAAACCCAGCTCTAAATGGGATTTCCCTATGGCATTCTCCCTCCCCTCAGATTTCTGGAAAGCCTGCAGGAGAAGAGGCTGGAAGAGTATCCTAAGTAGAGGGAATTGAGGGCACAAGGAGAACAATGCCCTGAGAATCGGGCCTCAGAGGAATAAGATGCACCCAGCCCTGATGAGACCAGATAAGCTAGGGTCAGATAGAAGGGGGAGGAGGACCTCTGCTATCAGAGAAGTAGACAAAGGGCATAGGGGTAGAAAAATAAGGCTGGTTGGCACTGGAAGCAGAAGAGGGAGTGGGCAGCAAAGGAGATACAATGGGTACAAACTGTAATAGACAGATACATTAGAAAACTGTAATCAAGGTGTTGAAGTATAGATCTCTTCAGTGTTGATGTCTTGTTCTTTGTGGTGGTGTCATGATGTGGCAAAGATGCACTCTTTTTTCTTTAAGAGACTTGGAACTGATACTCTGACCATGTGCCAATGGTTAGATGAACGACACATACTAAAATTGATACTAAATGTATTTTAAAGAAAAAAATAGATTGGTACATGGGTAGGAATTTGAACCTGGGAGCAATGAAAAAGGAGTGTAATATATATTTCTTCCATAAGTAGTAAAAATAATATGTTGACAGCTTTACAATGACTTTTAACATTGAAAAAAGATTCAACTTTTTGAATCTTTTCAAAAAGGAGAGCAGAGTTTGACTTTGGAAGGCATGCTTTCTAGGAACTCATGTAGCAGAAAATTCTCAATGAATTAGTGGTTATCCATCTACCTCAGACCCCATGAGCTCAGATAGCACCCCAGAAAAAGCAGTCCTGGAACTAATACTATGTTTAGAGGTTGGTCTGGAGGATCACAGCAGGAAACACAGTTGCTCTTGTTTCCTAGGTATATAACACAGACCCATTTCACCATCCTGAAGGCCCAATGATAAATTTTAAAACACTAGGACTTGGAGGGTTCCTCAGTGTCCACTAAGTAGGACATAACTGTCAATTCTGCCACGTCAGCCAAGGCAACCCTGCTCACAGAGTTTTGGCATCACTAGTGTGGAACAGAACCAGCTATCATATAGTTTATTTCCCCTTGTTTCTCCTTTTACACTTAGAGATTTTCTCTTATTTAGCCAAAATAGTCTGAAGAATTTTCTGGTTTTTGAAGGAGTCTGATAATTGAAATTCTGCCTCCTGGCCTTGGCAGATGCAGCTCTTATCTAATTTCTATATCTCAGAGACTTACCTTGGTAGTCTCTGCAACCTGAGTGTTCTGAGTCTGAGAAGTAGATTGCAAGCTCCTTGCAACCTTGGGAACCAGCCTGCAAAGTTTGTGTAACCTTCAGTTAATCTTTTCTCCTTGTTAAAAATCATTGTAAAATTTGTCAACATATTATTTTTATTGCTTATGTGTGAATTTGATATAATATACATTATATACCTTTTCCATTGCTTCCAGGTTCAAATTCCTATACATGTGTCACACTATAATATTTATATTTAAAACACAACAATTGAAGTATGTGTTGTTCATATGCCCAATTGGAACATGACCAGAGTCTCTCTTTAGCCTGGCAGCAGCAGCAGCAGCACTGAGCTGGTTGAGCACATCAGTTCTCCTGCATAAGGACAGGGAGGGCCAAAGCAGAGAGTAGAGAGCCCGGGTACCACAACCATGACCTGCTTGAGAGTGAGTGTGCCCTTGAGTATCTGAAGAGCCCCAGATCCAGGGTCCTTATAAAATAGAAACCAGGCATTGGACCCCTGCAAACCACTTTCACATTATGGGAAAGAGAATGTCACTTGGGACATTGAAGCCCCTGCTCTGCATGCCCAATTGAGGAGTTAAGGTCTTTAATGCCAGAAATTTGGCGGTGACCATCACTAGCACCTGCTACATATACACTGCTGAGCCCCTCCCACGCACTCCAGGGTTCAACATTATCTATCACTCTGTCCCTCAAGACACACACACACACACACACACACACACATACATGTGTCTGCATTTGCCCCTTTCGCCCATGTACTTTCCTCCCAAAGGTATAGCTAGTCCACCAATGCACACACTGAGACCTTGGGACCTCTCTCAGCTTCCTGAAGAACTCTCCAGTTGACAGAGAGAGACAGTACCAGTTTGAACTGCATAATCCAAAAACAAACAGGGAAGGTTTCAGATAAGCCAATGGCCAGGGGTAGGCGAAAGAACACATACAACATAAATCAGGACATCATGACTTCACCAGAAACCCCCAAAATTGATGTATACTCCAATTCATTGGGAGCAAATGACTTTAAAGACATACATACTCAATTAGTTGAGGCTCATGGAGAGGAAACAAACAATTCTTTCAGAGCAATAGCCATGCAAATTCAGACAGTTAAAGAGGAAATGAACAAATCTATCAAAGATTTGGCCAGTCAATTGGAGGTAAAGAAAGAGGAAATGGACAAAATTTTTAAACAAAACACAGGCAAACATAGTCAAACAAATAGGGGCACAAGTGGAGATATAATTAGTGGCATATAAAGAGGAAATGAAAAACAAAATAGAGACCATCGTAGAGAGACAGGAATCCAAATTCAAACAGAGGAAAGAAATTGTGCAAGGCCTTAAAACAGATTTAGAATCAATAAAGAAAACACAAACTGAGAAAACCCTGGAGCTGGAGAACGTAGAGAAAAAAGGAACCACAAAGGTAAGAATCACCAGCAGGATACAAAAGATAGAAGAGAGAATCCCCGGTGCTGAAGACACACACATAGAAATGGATAATTCTCTCAGAGAAAAAGTAAAATCAGAAAAGTCCCAAACACAAAATTTCCAAGAAAGCAAGGACGCCATGAAAAGTCAAAAATCTAAGAATAATAGGAAAAATAGTCTTTATCAGAAAAAGAAGACTCCAGACTCAAAGGTCCAGGAAATATTTTCAAGAAAATCATAGAAGAAAATTTTTCCAACTTAAAGAAAGAGATGTCCATAAATATACAAGAGGCCTAAGAACACCAAATAGACTAGACCAGGAAAGAAACATATCACGTCACATCATAGTCTAAACTATGAACTATGGTGAGCACAGGAAAATGACTTTAAAGACATACGTATTCAATTATTTGAGGCTCATAGAGAGGAAACAATTCTTTCAGAGCAAAGAAAAGATATTAAAAGCAGCAAGGAAAAAAGGCCAAGTAACATAAGAAGGTAGACCTATCAGAATCACATGGGACTTCTCATCAGAAACTATGAAAGCCATAAGGGCCTGGGCAGGTATCATGAAGACTCTAAGAGACCACAAATGTCAACCCAGACTACTATAAGTTGCAAAGCTCTCAATCAACAGATGGGGAAAGCAAAATATTCCATGACAAAACTAAATTTATGCAATATCTACACAGCAAACCAGCCCTATAAAAGATACTAGAAGAAAAACTCCAATCCAATGAAAACAACTTCAGCCAAGAACATAGCATACAGATAATATCCCAACAAAAATTAAAAGAAAACAAGCAATGAAACACAGGAAGACCACCAACTCCAATATAAAAGGAACTAATATTCATTGGTCACTATTATCTATCAACATCGATGGACTCAACTCTCCAATAAAAAGACACAGACTAACAGAATTGCTGTGGAAACAGGATTCAACATTCTGCTGCATCCAAGAAATGCATTCCTGCAACAAAGATAAGCCTACCTCAGGGTAAAAGCCTGGAAAATGTCTTTCAAGCAAATGGACCCAGAAAACAATCTGCATTCACTCTCCAATAAAAAGACATAGACTAACAGAAAGTGTGCAGAAACAGGATCCAAATTTCTGCTGCATCCAAGAAATGCACCTCTGGAATAAAGATAAAAACAACCTCAGAATAAAGGGCTGGAAAAACATCTTCCAAGCAAATGGACCCAGAAAACAAGCTGGGTAGCTGTCCTAATATCTAATAACATAGACTTTAAATGAAAATTAATCAAAAAAGATGAGGAGGGACACTAAATTCTCATCAAATGAAGAAATCCATCAAGAGTACATCATAATTTTGAACACATATGCCCCAAATACAAAAGCACCTACATTCATAAAAGAACATTACTAAAACTTAAATCACACATTAATCCCAACACCATAATAGTGGGAGATTTCAACACCCCACTTTATCCAAGGGACAGATCATATAGACAGAAGCCTAATAAGGAAATAAAGGCACTTACAGAGGTCCTAAATCAAATAGACCTAATAGATGTCTACAAAACTTTCCACCCAAACTCAAAAGAGTATACAGTCTTTTCAGCACCTCATGGAACCTTCTTCGAAGCAAAGCGAGCCTCAAAAGATAGAAGCAGATTAAATAATCCCCTGTATTATATCTGACCATGATGGATAAAGCTGGACCTCAACAACAATGGAATTAGAAAAAAAGCCTATAAGCACATGGAAACTGAACAAGTTGCTGATCAATGATAGCTGGGTTAAGGAAGAAATAAAGCAAGAAATTAAAGACTTCCTAGAATTCAATGAAAATGAAGGTACAACATACCCTAATTTATAGGACACAATGAAAGCAGTGCTCAGAGGAAAATTCATAGCACTAAGTGCCTTCAAGAAGAAATTTGTGACACCTCATACAAGCAACTTATTGGCCTAACTGAAAGACCTAGGAAAAATAAAATAAGTAAATACACCCAAGAAGGGCAGACGGCTGGAAATAATCAAACTCTGGGCTGAAATCAATCAACTATAAACAAAACTATTAAAAGAATCAATGAAACCAGGAGCTGGTTCTTTGAGAAAATCAACAAGATAGACAATCCTTTAGCCAAACTAACTAAAAGACAGAGAGAAACTATACAAATCATCAAAATCAGAAATGAAAAGGGAGACATAACTACAGACACCTAGGAAATCCAAATAATCCTTAGGTTGTACTACAAAAGTATACAGCACAGAATTTGAAAATCTAAAAGAAATGGACAATTTTCTTAATAGATTCCATTTACCAAAATTAAGTCAAGATCACATAGAAAGATTGAATAGTCCTATACCCCAAGGAAATAGAAGCAGTTATCAACACTCTCCCTTCCAAAAAAAAAAAAAAAAAAAAAAAACAACCCTGGACCAAATGGATTCAGTGGAGAATTCTAGAATTCTACCAGACCTTCAAAGAAGTGCTAACTCCAATTCTCTCCAAACTATTTCACAAAATAGAAACAGAAGAAACATTACCAAACTCATTCTATGAAGCCACAGTCACCTTGATACCTAAACCACAAAAAGACCCAACAAAAAAGAAAACTTCAGACCTATCTCTCTTATGAACATTGATCCAAAAACACTCAATAAAATACTTGCAAACTGAATCCAAGAACACATCAAAGATATCATCCACCATGACCAAATAGGCTTCATGACAGGCATGCAAGGGTGGTTCAACATATGAAAATCCATCAGTGTAATCCACCACATAAACAAACTGAAGGAGAAAAACCAAACAATCATTTCCATAGATGCCAAAAAAGCATTTGAAAAAGTCTAAAACCCATTCATGTTAAAGCCTTGGAGAGATCAGGGATACATGGCACATACCTAAACATAGGAAAGGCAATATACAGCAAGCATATAGCCAACATCATACTCAATGGAGAGAAACTTAAATCTATCCCAGTGAAATCAGGGACAAGACCGGGCTGCCCACTCTCTTCATATCTCTTCAACATAAAACTTGAAGTCCTACCCAGAGCAATAGACAACTAAAGGAGATCAAGTGAATACAAACCTGAAGGCATGAGGTGAAAATGTCACTACTTGTGGATGATATGAGTGACCCCAAAAATTCAACCAGAGAACTCCTTCAACTGATAAACACCTTCAGCAAAGTGGCATGATACAAAATCAACTCAAGGAAAAATCAGAATCCATCCTGTATACCAAAGACAAAATGGCCCAGAAAGAAATCAGGGACACAACACCCTTCATAATTCCCACTAATAACGTAAAGTAGTTTGGGGTGACACTAACCAAGGAAGTGAAAGATCTGTTTGAGAAAAAAATTCAAGTCTCTGAAGAAAGAAATTGAAGAAGATATCAGAAGATGGAAAGATCTCTCTTGCTCATGGATTGGTAGGATTAACATTTTGAAAATGGCCATTCTGGAGGGGAGGGGCAAGATGGCGGCGCCGGAAGGACTCTCATTCTGAGCAGCAGCACAGCAGGATCAGCACAGTGAACAGCAATCAGAACTCTCGGCCATAAAACACAGTCATTGTGTTTCCCAGGTGAGAGGATACCCCACGGTGGGGGATTCAATCAGCTTTTAACTCACCCAGCTAAACCGCAGAAGAGATCTCGGTTCCTCCAGAGGCTTGGCTGCCGGCCGCCAGCCCCAGGCCCAGCCCAGAGCCACAAGCCAGAATCTCTGTTCATGGTCTTAGGCTGAACCTTGGGCACCACACTATCAGAGACTGGAATTTTCAGTCAAGAGATAACCCCAGGGTACAGGAAACAATTGGGACTGGCCTTAGGTCACCCAGACATCCCCTGGAAAAGACTCGGGCGGGTTCCACGGGCACCCCAGGAGCCAGCCAGGAGCCAGAGCCGGGGACCCAGGTTCCAGCACAGAGCCCTGCCTGCCTGCAAGCCTGATTCGCCGCCGGAGATAGAAATGGCGGGTCTGATCTCAGAGCACTCAGCTCACCCCCAACCTGAAAAGGTCCCCGGAAAATTACCCAGCTTAGGGAGGCACTCAGGCTCCCAAAAGCCGCAAAGGCAGACACAGGCAGTTTCTGCGCACCAGACAGCTGGTAGAGACTGAGCCGCCATCACACAGCTGTGCTCCAGGCACAGGCAAATTTCTGTGGCCAGCCAGCTGGCGGACACTGAGCAGTGTGCACCAGGGCAAAAAAAGACACTAGGAGTCCGTGTCTCCAAAGAATCCACGGGGAAGGAAGGAAACTGTACTGATCTAAATCACCCAATCCTTCCCTAGAAAAAGTCTAGCAGTCTAGTGGGGCTGAGGCACCAGCACTCAGCTGTGCTCCAGACACAAGCACAAACAGTTGAGGCACGCATGATGTCCAACTGGGTCACAGCAGCTGATCATTAAATTTGCAACAAGAAACCCAGAAACAGGGCAGCTGCCCTCAGGACTTCCCTGGGTGAGAGGAGAACCCTCTCGACTAACAAAGACCACAGTTACCACTCAGGTCTATATCCCTGAGGTGAGCAACTCCTGAAAAAACACCAGCCATCCAGGGACTATACCCAAAAAGCTGAGAAGACATCCTTCAGGAAAAACCAGCTTTCTGCAAAGGGGATTCTCTCCACCACAGGATCCCCAGGAACCACCAGAAAATAACCCCAAACTCCTAAGATAACACAATGGGTAGAGGCCAGCGTGAAAGCTCAAGCAACAAAAGACAGAGCAATATGGCATCTCCAGAACCCAGTTACCCAGGGGCAAGTAGCCCTGGACACCCCACCATAACTGAAATCCAAGAAGATGACCTAACAAGTATGCTCATAAAGATGATAACAGAGGAAACAAATAAGATTCGTAAAGACATAGAGGAAGATAAACTCAAACAGAATCTTGCCATCCGTAAAGAAATAGAGGAAGCTGCAGCCAAATAGTTTATGGCCTTTAGAAAGGAAATGCATAAAACACTGAATGAAATGATAGAAACAGAGTTGAAGGAACTAAAAGAAAAACAGGAAAGTACAATCAGACAGGTGAAGGAAGTAAACAAAACAACTCAAGACCTGAAGATAGAATTGGAAAAATTAAAGAAAACACAAATGGAAGAAATAATGGAAAGGAAGAATCTAGGGAAGAAAACAGGAACTACAGAGGTAAGCATAACCAACAGACTAAAAGAGATGGAAGAAAGAATCTCAGGAGTAGAAGATACAATGGAAGAAATCGATGTATCTGTCAAAGAAAATGTAAAATCCGAAAAATTCCTGACACAGACCGTCCAAGAAATGCAAGACAATTGAAAAGACAAAACCTAAGAATAATAGGTATAGAGGAAAAAGAAGACTCCCTTCTCCAAGGCCCAGAAAATATTTTCAACAAAATCATTGAAGAAAATTTCCCCAAGCTAAAGGAGAGGCCAATTAGAATACATGAGGCCTACAGAACACCCAACAAATTTGACCAGAAAAGAAAATCCTCCCGCCACATAATAATCAAAACAGTAAGTATACAGAACAAAGAAAAAATACTAAAAGCTGCAAGGGAAAAAGGCCAAGTAACATATAATGGCAAACCCATTAGAATCACACCTGACTTTTCAACAGAGACTATGAAAGCCAGAAGGGCCTGGAAGGATATCATGCAGACCCTAAGAGAACACAGATGTCAGCCCAGGCTACTATACCCAGCAAAACTCTCAGTCCTCATAGATGGAGAAAACAAGATATTCAATGACAAAAACAAATTTCAACAATACCTACAAACAAATCCAGCATTACAGAAGACACTGGAAGGGAAAATACAACCCAAGAAAGCTAGCTACATTCAAGAAAACACAGGAAATAAATAACCTCACTTCAGTAAAACAAAAAGCAACCAAGCACACAACCTGATGACCACAGCCAACATCAAAATCGAGATCTAACAGCCACTGGTCATTAATCTCTCTCAACATCAATGGACTCAACTCTCCAATAAAAAGACACAGATTAACAGAATGGATACATAAACAAAACCCAGCAATCTGTTGCATACAAGAAACACACCTAAGACACAAAGATAAACATTACCTGAGGGTAAAGGGTTGGAAGACGACTTTCCAAGCAAACGGACCCAAGAAGCAAGCAGGAGTAGCCATTCTAATATCTGATAAAATAGCCTTTCAACCAAAATTAATCAAAAGAGATGGGGAAGGGCACTTCATACTCATCAAGGGAAAATTCCACCAGGAAGACATCACAATCCTGAACATCTATGCCCCAAATACAAGGACACCCACATTTGTGAAAGAAACATTGATAAAATTTAAAGCACATATAGATCCACACACATTAATAGTGGGAGACTTCAACACCCCACTCTCAACAAAGGACAGGTCAACCAAACACAAATTAAACAAAGAAACAATGTCTCTGACAGAGGTCATGAATCAAATGGACCTAACAGACATTTACAGAACTTTACACCCAAACACAAAAGAATTTACCTTCTTCTCAGCACCTCATGGAACCAAAATAGACCACATAGTGGGTCACAAAGCAAGCCTCAACAGATACAAGAAGATTGAAATAATCCCATGTATCTTGTCTGATCACCATGGAATAAAGATGGACCTCAACAATAACAGAAATAACAAAAAGCCTACACACACATGGAAACTGAACAACTTGTTACTAAATGACAGCTGGGTCAGGGAAGAAATAAAGAAAGAAATTAAAGTCTTTCTAGAAATCATTGAAAATGAAGACACAACATACCCGAACTTGTGGGACACAGTGAAAGCAGTGCTAAGAGGAAAGTTCATAGCACTAAGTGCCTTCAAGAAGAAATTCAAGACAGCTCATTCAAGATCCCTAATGGCTCACTTAAAAACCCTAGAAAAAGAAGAAGCAGACACACCAAGAAGGAGTAGATGGCTGGAAATAATCAAACTCAGGGCTGAAATCAATCAATTGGAAACAAATAAAACAATTCAAAGAATCAATGAAACCAAGAGCTGGTTCTTTGGGAAAATCAACAAGATCGACAAACCCTTAGCCAGGCTAACTAAAAGGCAGAGAGACACCACCCAAATCACCAAAATCAGAAATGAAAAGGGGTATATAACTACAGACACTGAGGAAATCCAAACAATCATTAGGACTTACTTCAAAAGTCTATATGCCACAAAATTTGAAAATCTAAATGAAATGGACAATTTTCTTGATCGATTTGACTTACCAAAGCTGAACCAGGACCAGGTAAATCAACTAAATAGACCTATATCCCCCAAAGAAATAGAAGAGGTCATCAAAAGTCTCCCATCCAAAAAAAGCCCAGGACCAGATGGCTTCAGCGCAGAATTCTACCAGACCTTCAAAGAAGAGCTAACACCAATTCTCTTCAAACTATTCCACAAAATAGAAACAGAAGGAATATTACCAAATTCATTCTATGAAGCCACAGTCACCTTGGTACCTAAACCTCACAAAGACTCAACAAAGAAAGAGAATTTCTGGCCAATCTCCCTTATGAACATTGATGCAAAAATACTTAATAAAATACTTGCAAACCGAATCCAAGAACACATCAAAGATATTATCCACTATGACCAAGTAGGCTTCATCCCAGGTATGCAGGGGTGGTTCAATATACGGAAATCCATCAATGTGATCCACCATATTAACAAACTGAAAGAAAAAAAACCACATGATAATCTCCCTAGATGCTGAAAAAGCCTTTGACAAAATCCAACATCCATTCATGTTCAAAGTATTGGAGAGATCAGGGATACAAGGCACATATCTAAACATAGTAAAGGCGATATACAGCAAGCCTATAGCCAACATCAAACTGAATGGAGAGAAACTTAAAGCAATCCCACTGAAATCAGGGACAAGACAAGGCTGCCCACTCTCTCCATATCTCTTCAACATAGTGTTGGAAGTCCTTGCTAGAGCAATAAGACAGTTAAAGGAGATCAAGGGGATACAAATTGGAAAGGAAGAAGTCAAATTATCACTATTTGCAGATGATATGATAGTATACGTGAGTGACCCCAAAAACTCTACCAGGGAACTCCTACAGCTGATAAACACCTTCAGCAAACTGGCAGGATACAAAATTAACTCAAAAAAATCAGTAGCCCTCCTGTATACAAAAGACAAAAGGGCTGAGAAAGAAATTAGGGAAACAACACCCTTCACAATAGCCACAAATGACATAAGGTACCTCGGAGTAACCCTAACCATGGAAGTCAAAGACTTGTATGAAAAAAATTTCAAATCTCTGAAGAAAGAATTAGAAGAAGATATGAGAAGATGGAAAGATCTCCCATGCTCATGGCTTGGTAAGATTAACATAGTAAAAATGGCCATCTTGCCAAAAGCAATCTACAGATTCAATGCAATGCCCATCAAATTACCAACACAATTCTTTACAGACCTGGAAAGGAAAATTCTCAACTTCATATGGAATAACAAGAAACCCAGAATTGCTAAAACAATCCTCTACAATAAAATATCTTCTGGAGGTATCTCCATCCCTGATCTTAAGTTGTACTATAGAGCAACAGTTTTAAAAACTGCATGGTACTGGCATAGAAACAGAATGGTGGATCAATGGAACCGAACAGAGGACCCAGAAATAAACCCATACACTTATCGACACCTGATCTTTGACAAAGACGCCAAAACCATACAATGGAAAAGAGATAGCATCTTCAACAAATGGTGCTGGTCTAACTGGATGTCTACATGTAGAAAAATGAAAATAGATCCATACTTGTCACCCTGCACAAAACTGAAGTCCAAGTGGATCAAAGACCTCAACATAAAACCAGACACATTAAATCGGCTTGAAAAAAAAGTGGGAAATACCCTAGAACTCATTGGTACAGGGGAAAACTTCCTGAACAGAGCACCAACAGCACAGGCTCTAAGAGCAACAACCAATAAATGGGACCTCATGAAACTGAAAAGCTTCTGTAAAGCAAAGGACACCGTCATCAAAACAAAGCGACCACCTACAGATTGGGAAAGAATCTTCACCAACCCTTTATCTGCCAGAGGACTCATATCCAGTATATATAAAGAACTAAAGAAGCTGAAAAGCAGCAAACCAAGTAATCCACCTAAAAACTGGGGAACAGAGCTAAACAGAGAATTCTCTGTAGAGGAATACCAAATGGCAGAGAAGCACTTAAAGAAATGCTCAACCTCACTAGCCATTAGGGAAATGCAAATCAAAACAACCCTGAGATTTCACCTTACACCCATGAGAATGGCCAAGATCAAAAACTCAAGTGACAAAACATGCTGGAGAGGTTGTGGAGAAAGGGGAACTCTTCTCCACTGCTGGTGGGAATGTAAACTTGTACAACCACTCTGGAAATCAATCTGGTGCTTTCTCAGACAACTAGGAATAGCGCTTCCTCAAGATCCAGCCATACCACTACTGGGCATATATCCAAAAGAGTCTGAAGTACACAAAAAGGACATTTGCTCAACCATGTTTGTAGCAGCTTTATTTGTAATAGCCAGAAGCTGGAAACAACCCAGATGCCCCTCAACTGAAGAATGTATGCAGAAATTGTGGTACATCTACACAATGGAATATTACTCAGCAATGAAAATTAAGGAAATCATGAAATTTGCAGGTAAATGGTGGGATCTGGAAAGGATCACCCTGAGTGAGTTGTCCCAGAAGCAAAAAGACACACATGGTATATACTCACTCATATAGACATACAACATAGGACAAACCCACTAAAACCTGTGCATCTAAAGAAACTAAGCAAGAGAGAGGACCCTATCTAAAACGTCCAATCCCCATCCAGAAAGGCAAAGAGGATGGACATCAGAAGAAGAAGAAAACAGGAAACAACCTAGGAACCTACCACAGAGGGCCTCTGAAAGCCTCTGCCCTTCAGACTATCAAAGCAGATGCTGAGCCGGATGGGCAACTGTTGGGCAGGTGAACGGAATTTTAGGTAAGAACTGGGAAATAGTAAGAGCTGGAGAGGACAGGGTCTCCACAAGGAGAGCAACAGAACAAGAAAATTTGAACATAGGGAACTTCCCAGAGACTCATACTCCATCCAAGGACTATTCAAGGAGATAACCTAGAACCCCTGCACAGATGTAGCCCCGGGCAGTTCAGAGTCCAATTGGTTTACATAGTAATGTGAAGAGGGACTGCCTCTGACATAATCTGATTGGCCTGCTCTTTGATCAGCTCCCCCCTGAGGGGTGAGAAGCCTTACCAGGCCACAGTAGAGGACAATACAGCCACAGGATTATCATCATGGATTGCTGCAGCCATGAATCATCTGAAGGAATGGGCGGGCATGGGAGTGTTAGCAGGCCTTCTGGTGTTGGTCTCCTTGGTTTGCCTGTGGTATATATGCAAGATTAGAGTCTCACAACAGTGTGATGCAGCCATGATCATTCAGGCTTTTACAGCCATTGAAGCAGGACATTCTCCCCAAGCATGGTTGGATATCATAAAAAGCTAAAATGATACACTCAGGATGCGAGGCTAAGCACTGCACTCAGGGTCAGCCGCTTTGGACCCAGAGAAGAGCATGTCTGATTGCATGCGGGTTGATGCCCCAGGTCCCGCCTCTGAGAAAAAGGTATCGGACGGGTCTGATGCTCTTTGGGTGGATGACACCTAAATGAACATCTGTACAAAGTCCCAATGTATTTCTAATATCAGAGATCAGACCTCTACTCTTGCCTGATGCGTCTAAAACAAAAAGGGGGAACTGTAGAGAGCTGCGGAATGCTATGCCTTAAAGATGGAGCTGGTTTCTGCCTTCCACCTTCCCGATGGTGAGTGCTCACTGTCACAAACAACTCCACATTTGGCTAAGGCCGAGGATCTGGCTTGCTTCCATGTATGTGGACCTATCTGCATTGCCCCCGTGGCATGCCTGGGTGGGCTACCCAGAGGCTATTTAAGCTGTGGGCTGGCTTTCCCCGGGGTCCGAGGATTGTTCAATGTTCCTGAATAAACTGCATTGAAAAAAAAAAAAAAAGAAAAAGAAAATGGCCATTCTGAAAAATCAAACTACAGATTCAATGCAATTCCCATTAAAATACCAACTCAAGTCTTTACAGACCTTGAAAAAAAGATTCTCCATTTCATATGGAGAAACAAAAAAATCCAGAATCTCCAAAACAATCCTGTACAACAACAGATTATGTGGAGGTATCTCCCTCCCTGAACTAAAGCTGTACTACAGAGTAATAGCAATAAAAACTGCATGGTATTGGTATAGAAACAGAAAGGAGGATCAATGGAACTGAATAGCAGACCCAGAAATAAACCCTCACACCTATGAATTCTTGATTTTTGACAAAGAAGCCTAATCCTTTCAATGGAAAATAGACAGCATCTTCAACAAAGGGTGCTGGTCCCATGGGATGTCTACATGAAGAAAAATGAAAATAGATCCATATTCATCACCCTGCACAAAACTAAAGTCCAAGTGTATCAAAGTCCTCAATTTCTAAAACCAGATACCCTAAATCGGGTAGAAGCAATAGTGGGGAACATCCTAGAACTCATTGACACAGGAGACAATTTCCTGAACCGAACACCAAAGGCACAGGCTCTAAGAGCAACAATCAATAAATCGTACCTCATGAAACTGAAAAGCTTCTGTAAAGCAAAAGACACTGTCATCAGAACAAAATGACACCCTACAGACTGTGAAAGGATCTTCCCCAACCTTTCATCTGACAGAGGGTTGATATCCAGCATATATAAAAAAAACTAAAGAAGTTAAAAGGTATAAATCAAGTAATCCAATTAAAAATGGGGTATGGAGCTAAACAAAGAATTATCTGTAGAAGAATTTACAATGGCAGAGAAACACTTAAAGAGATGCTCAACATCCTTAACCACCAGGGAAATGCAAATCAAAATGACCCTGAGGTTTCACCTTACACGCATCAGAATGGTTAAGAACAAAAACTCAAGTGACAACACATGCTGGAGAGGTTGTGGAGTAAGTAGAACCCTCCACCATTGCTGGTGGGAATGTAAACTGGTACATCCACTTTGGAAGTCAATCTGGTGCTTTCTCAGACAATTTGGAATAGTGCTTTCTCAAGACCCAGCTATACCACTGCTAAGTATATACACAAAATTTCTCAAGTACACAAGGACATTTGCTCAACCATGTTTGTAGCAGTTTTATTAGTAATTGCCAGAACCTGGAAACAACCCAAATGTTCCTCAATGGAGGAATGGATATAGAAATTGTGGTATTTTTACACAATGGAATACTTCTCAGCAATCAAAAATTATGAAATCATGACATTTGCAGGGAAATGGTGGGATCTAGAAAAGTTCATTCTGAGTGAAGTATCCCAGAAGGAGAAAGACAAACATGGCATATACTCGCTTATATAGACCTATAAGATATGATAAACATAATGAAAATTATATACCTAAAGAAGATAAACAAGAAAGTGGACACAGGGTAAGATGATCAATCTTCACTTAAAAAGACAAATGGGGTGTGCATTGGATGTAGGACAGAAATCTACCACAGAGGGCCTCTGAAAGACTCTACTTAGGAGTGTATCAAAGCAGATACTAAGACTCATAACCAAACCTTCGGCAGAGTGCAGGTAATCATGTTAAAGAAGGGGAGTTACTATGATGTGGAAAGGATAGGAGTTTCACAAGGACCAAATATATCTGTGCACAGGGGTCTTTTCTGAGACTGAGATTCCACCGAGGACCACACACACACACACACATATGTATATATGTACATATATATATATATATGTATATATATATATATGTATATATATATAGAACCTCTGCTAGGACGTAACCTGTGGTAGCTCAGTAACCAATTGGTTTCCAATAGTAAGGGGAACAGGGACTACTTCTGACAGGAACTCAGTGGCAGACTCTTTGACCTCCTCACCCCCCAAGGGAGGAGCAATCCTAATGAGCCTGACTTTGCAGTCAGTCCTGAAGATATCTAATAAAACAGGGACAGAGGTCCTCCCTAATCAGTGGACTTGGAAAGGGGCAGGGAGGAGATGATGGAGGGAGGGTGGAATTGGTAATGAAATGAAGGATACAGCTGGGATACAGAGTTAATAAAATGTAACTAATAATAAAAAAATTAAATTACAAAAGGCATTGTTAAAAGTGGTCCACATATTATTTTTATTGCTTATATATGGATTTGGCATAATATACATTACACTCCTTTTCCATTGCTCCCAGGTTCAAATTCCTACCTATGTTTCACACTAAAATATTTATCTTTAATTATATCAGTTGAAGTATGTGCTGTTCATATACTCATTGGAACATGATCAGAGTCTCAGTCCAAAGTCTGTAAAAAAAAAAAAAACTGATTTCATCCTTTCCACACCCTGGCACCACCACCAAGGAGAAGCCATCAGTTCTGAAGAGCTCTATACTTCATCACCTTGATCACAGTTTTTCTTATGTATTTATTTATTATGATTTATTTACTTTGTATCCTCTCTGCTGAGCCCTCCCTCTTCTGCTTCTAGTTCCAACAACCCTCCTTCTTCTACCCCTATGCTCTTTCTCTAGTTCCCTGACAGGGGAAGTTCTCCTTTCCCTCTAACTGACCCTAGGCTCTCAGGCCTCATCATGGCTGACTGCATCATCTTCCTCTGTGGCCTGGTTCTCAGGCCATTGTTCTCCTTGTGTCCTCAATTCCCTCTACTTATGACACTCTTCCTGCTTCCTCACCTGCAGGATTCCCAGAGATCTCATGGAGCGGGAAAATTTCATAGTGAAATTCCATTTAGAGCTGGGTGTTTTAAGGTCTCTCTCTGTATAATCTCAGACTGTGGGTCTCTGTATACAATTCCATTTTATGCAGAAGGAAGCATCTCTGTGGATCTAAGAACATGGCATTGATCTATCATTTGAAGGTAGAGACCAATGTATTTTAATAATAACAGACTGTGTTGCTTGAAAATTTCCATAGGATGCCCTCTCCAACATCTTAATTAACAGCCACCCAATCACCCTAGTGAAATAGGTGAGCTACTAGAACTTCATCCCTCACTATTAGTAGACCTTCTAATAAGTGAATATATACCATATTTGTCTTTCTGCATTTTAGTTACTTCACTCTGGATATTTTTCCTGGTTCCTTTCATTTGCCTGAAATATCTCGATGTCATTTTCTTACCTGAATAATACTCCTTTATGGAAATATTCCACATTATACCCAAAGGACATTGTCCGTCCTGTTCTTTAGACCTTGCAAGTTTCTGGTACTTTAATCATTGTACTGAATTACAAACTATCAGGATAACTATGTTCTTTTAGCCTAGAAATCACTCCATCTTATTCAACTTACTGGTGATTTGAATTGCAATGTTCCTTGGGGCTACTGTATTTACATGTGGAGTTCTCCATTAAAAAAAATGGTAGGGAAGGTTTAGGAGTTATGGCCTTACTAGATAATATTATTCCTATTGGAGTTATATTATAAGAAGGTGTGCTTTGAAGTTGATATGCCAATTAAAGTGACCAGACAGAATGGAGTCTCTGTCTATTGGTCTCTGTCACTTTATATCTTTGTTTCTGTCAGGGTAAGTCTCTGTATTTCTGAACCTCTCTCTCTCCAGTCTTTTTCTTTCTGTCCCTGTCAGTCTCCTCTCTTCATTGCCTCATGTGTTTCAGTATGAAAATCTCTCAGTTCTACTGAAGGACTACAAGATGACTGCTATAAGATGTGACATCATGGGTTGTCTCTGTTAAAATATCAGTAAGGTCCCAATAAAATACTTTTTGTTCAAATATTTGCCTTGGTCAGGGAGCATTTTCACAGCAAATAAATCACTGCCTGGGGACATATCTGTGCATTTAACAAATAATAATGGAACATACGATAATGTGATAGTCACATGTTAAGGACACATGACTTTATTAATGACACCTTAAAAGAAATATGTGACACTTTTTCTGAGCTAAGATTCTTGGACACAGGAACTGGTATCTCTGGGTTGTGTGCTTTCAGCTGCCAACATTGAGGCATGTAGGGCTGCTCAGCATTTCTCTCAAGCAGGCTGTACAGTTGGCAATTTTAATAACTGGCTCCTGAGACTCTTACTGATTTTCACCTGTGTCATGACATCATTTTCCCTCTCAGCTAGTCAGCAACTGAGAGAATCTTGAGGTTTACATGGAAATGAGTAAACAAACATTCCTCAGTGTTCAGTATCTCTGATCCTGTGCACATGTAATTTTTTCTTATGAAACACAAGTAGCCTTTATCCCGTCTCTTTATCTAGACCCCAAAACTTTACTCCCCTTTAATTCTGTGATGATGTCAGGTAGGTAAAGAAACTTTAATTGTTTATTTTTTTTGGACTGCTTCCTAAGTACAGAAGCTTCAAAATGGTGTGGGATTAAGGAGAATGTACTGATTGACAAGGTGATCTCCTGCTGTGTTCTTGGACCTGTAATTTCTTAGCTTGTGACTTTAAACTGAGCAATTACTCCCATACTGACTAAATCGACCTTCACATTCTTATTGATAGAATAGGATTTCAGGGTCTAGGATTATCTAGGTTATTCAGTCTTTAAGAGCATGGAAAAGAGAAGGAAACCAAACAATTCCTGGGACTCCTTTTGATGAAACAGTAATACTGTTGAGTGTAAAAGACTCAGGGGCTCTTTGACAGGTGGTGCTGTTCCACACTTGTGTTGACAGCCATCTATGAGTGTGGCTCCCTTAGATGAATCTGGCTGGATCAGCAGCTGTGTCCTACTCAGTGGTCAGTGAGGAACCATCCTGTTCCTGGGAATCACAGTTCAAACTGGTCCTACAGGACAGAGAAATGGGTCAGTGTTATGTGACTTGGACACAAGAACATCTGTGTTTCTTGCTGTGGTCCTCAAGACAAACAATCTAAACATGGTGTTAGTGCCAGGACTCTTGTTCAAATGTGCCACATGAGCTCATGTGGTCTGAGGTAGCTGGGTAACCACTAATTCACAGCTAGGATTCTCTGCTACATAATGAGGTCCTGGAAAGCATGCCTTACAAAGTAAAACTGTGTCCTCCTTTAGCAGAATCTTTTCTCCATGTTAGAAATCATTGTAAAAGTTGTCAACATATTATTTTTATTGTTTATGTGGGAATTTCATATAATATACATTACAGTCCTTTTCCATTGCTCCCAGGTTCAAATTCCTACCCATGTGTCACTGGGTGACAGCTGAGTGGTTTAAGGTTTGTCTCTGCATAATATCGGACTGTTGGTCTCTGTATGCAATCCCATTTGGTGCAGAATAAAGCATCTCTGTGGATTCAAGGGCATGGCATTGATCTATCAGTTGAGGGCAGAGAGCAACATATTTTAATTACAATATCCATGGTTCCTTGAAAATTTCCATTAGATGCCATGGCCCAACAACCAAATTAACTGTCCCCCGATTTTTCTTGTTGAAGATGGTTTGGTAACAATAGATGGCCAATGTAACTTTATGTCCCACTATTAGGAATCCTCCAATTAAGTGAATATATACCATATTTCTATTTCTCCATTTTAGTTACTTCACCCAGCATGAATTTTGCTGTTTCTATCAATTTGCCTGAAAATATCATGATGTCATTTTCTTAGCTGAATAATTTTCTATTATGGAAATATTCCACATTTTCCTCATAGGAGATTGTCAGTCCTGTTTTTAGTCCTTGGAAGTTGCTTGGGATTTCAATCATTGTATTGAATGACAAATGATCAGGATAAGTATGTTCTTTTAGCCTAGAAGTACCTGCATCTACTTCTACTTCCTGGTGATTTCAATTGCAATGGCACCTTGAGGCATATGTATTTACTTCTATATCCCCAGTGAGGAAATGTCTGGGAAGTGTGAGGAGGTATGGCCTTGTTATATAATGTAATTCCTATTGGAGTTATAGGAGGGTGTGCTTTGTAATTGATATTCCAATGAAAGTGACCAGGCAGAATGAAGTCTTTATCTCTCAGTCTTTGTCACTTTATATCATTGTTTCTGTGGTCTATGTCTCTCTATTTCTGAATCTGTCTCTCTAGCTCTTTGTTGCTTTATCTCCTGCTCTTTGCTAGCCACTTGTGGTTCAGTTGAAAAGCTCTCAGTTCTTCTGAAGGACTACCACAAGATGACTGCTTACTGACATGGCATATTGGATGGTCTCTGTAAAAATATAAGCAAGGTCCTAATTAAATGCTTTTTGTTCAAAGATTTGCCATGGTAAAGGAGCTTTTTCCACAGTAAGTAATTCACTGACTGAGGACATATCTGTGCATTTAACAAATAATAATGGAATCTGTGATAATGTGTTACTAGTATGCTCATTAAATGGACCTTCACCTTCTTATTGATATAATAGAATCCCAGGGTGTAGGGTTCCCTGGGGTAGTATGTCTTTATGAGCAGGGAAAAGAGAAGGAAACCAGACAATTCCTGGGACTGGTTTGGCTGAAATAGAAAGATCAGTGAGTGTAAATGGAGATATGAGTGTAAATAAACTATTTGACAGCTGGTGCTTTTCCACACTAGTTTTGCCAACCCTCTGTGAGCAGGGTTGGCTTGGCTGAACTGGCTGGATCGACATCTGTGTCCTACTCAGTGGTCAGTGAGGGACCAGCCGGTTCCTGGGGTTTACAGTTAAAACTGGTCACTCAGGACAGAGAATTTTGTCTGTGTTATAAGCTTAGGACACAATGGCATCTGTGTTCTGTGCTTAGGTCCTCCAGACAATCCCTCTAAAATACTGTAAGTGCCAGAACTGCTTGTTCAGAGGTGCCACCTGAGCTCATGTGGACTGAGGTAGATGGGTATCCATTAGTTCATGGTTAAGATTCTCTGCTACATAATGAGCTCCTGGAAAGAATGCCTTACATAGTCAAACTCTGCCCTCCTTTAACAGAATCTTTTCTCCATGTTAAAAGTCATTGTAAAAGTTGTCAACATATTTTTATTGATTATGTGGAAATTTCATGTAACATACATTTCACTCATTTTTCACTGTTCCCATGTTCAAATTCTTACCCATGTTTCACAAAAAAAAATTAAATACATCAATTGAGGTATGTGTTGTTAATATACTCATTGGAACATGTTCAGTCTCAGTGCCATGTCTCTTAAAGAAATCTTCGTTCATCCTTACTACACCTAGGGAACATCACCAAGAAAAAATAATCAGTCATGAAGAGATGTCTACTTCATCACCCTTATTACAATTTTTCTTATGCATTCATTTATTATGTTTTTTTCACTTTGTATCCCCTCTGTTGACTCCTCCCTCTTCTCCTTCCCATCCCACCCACCCTTCTTCTTCTACCTCTATGTCCTTTCTCTAGTTCCCTGCTATGGCAGGTCCTCCTCAGCCTTCTATCTGAACCTAGTTTATCAGGTCTCATCAAGACTTATTGCATCTTCTTCCTCTGTGGCCTGAATCTCATGGCATTTTTCTCAATGTGTCTTCAATTACAACTACTTATGAAAGTCTTCTTGCCTCCGGTCCTGCAGGCTTCCTAGAGCTCTGAGGGGAGGAAGAATTTGATTGGGAAATCCAATTCAGTGCTGAATGTTTTAAGGTCTCGCTCTACATATTAGTGGACTGTGGGTCTCTATATGTAATCCCATTTGATGCAGAAGGAAGCATCTGTGTGGACACAAGAACATGGCACTCCTCTTTCATTTGAGGTCAGGGAGCAACATATTTTATAAAGGACAGACTGGGTTGCTTGAAATTTTCCATAAGATGCCCTGGCCCAATAACTCAATTCACTACCATCCAATTCCCCTAGTGCAAGAGTGGTTTGATCACAATAGACTGTCTTTTGGAACTTTATCCCCTACAATTATAAGGAGACCTCCTAATAAGTGAGTACATACCATATTTGTCTTTCTACATTTTAGTGATTTCACCCAGGGTGATTTTTCCTGGTTCCATCCATTTGACTCAAGTGTTTATGATGTCATTTTCTTAGGTGAATAACACTCCATTACGGAAATATCCCACATTTTCCCATAATAAGATTGTTAGTCCTCCTCTTTTGTCCTTGGAAGTTGCTGGGATTTTATTCATTTTATTGAATGACAAACTATCAGGATAACTATGTTCTTTTAAGCCTAGAAGTCACTGCATCTTCTTCTACTTCCTGGTGATTTGAATTGCGATGTCTCTTTGAAGATCATCTATTTACATATTTAGTCCCAAGTTAAGAAATATCTGGAAAATATTTTTTTGTTCTGAGTTATGGACTTGTTGGATAATATAATTCCTTTTGGAGTTACAATATATGAGTGTGTGATTTGAGGTTGATATGTCAATAAATGTGACCAGACAGAATGGAGTCTCTGTCTTTCGGTTTCTGTCACTTTATATTTTGTTTATGTTGGTCTTGCTCTCTATTTCTGAATGTCTCTCTAGCTCTTTCTATTTATGTCTCTCTCTCTTTGCCTGCTCCCACTCTCTGCCTGCCAGTTGTGGTTCATTATGAAAAGCTCTCAGTTCTGCTGAAGGACTACCACAAGTTGTCAGCTTGCTGATGTGACATCATGTAGAGTCTCTGTACAAATATAAGCAAGATCCTCATTAAATTTTTTTATTTAAAGAATTGGCTTGATCGAGGCGCATTTTCACAGTAATTCACTAACTGAGGACATATCTGTGCATTTAACAATTAAAAATGGAATTTGTGATAATGTAAAACTCACATGCCAAGGACATGTGACTTTATTTATGATCAGTTGAAAGAAATATGTGACACTTTTCCTAAACTAAGAGTCTTGGACACAGGAACTGACATCCCTGGGTTGTGTTCTTTCAGCTGCCCAGATTGAGGCATGTAGGGTTGCTCAGCCTTTCTCTCAAGCAGGCTGTCCACTTGGCCTTTTTAATAACTGGCTCCTGAAACTCTTACTGGCTTTCACCTGTTTCATAACATCATTCTCCCTCTTAACCAATCAGCACCTGAGAGAAACTTGAGGTTTCCATGAAGATGGGTAAATAATCTCCTCAGTTTAAAGTACCTGTGATACTGTGCACATGTGACATTTTCTTGTGAAACCCAACAGGCCTTTATCTCATCCCTTTATCCAGATCCAACTCCTTTATTCCTGTTTACCTCTGTGACAATGTCAGGTATGAAATGGAAATTTAATGTCTTTTTATTTGGACAGAGTCCTAAGGTGGGAAGCTTTAAAATTATGTGGTATTAGGGGATATGTAGAATGATAAGGTGGTCTCCTACTGTGGTATTGGATGTGAAATTTCATAGGTTGTGACTTTGAACTGAGCATTACTTGCATATTCACTAAAAGTACCTAAAAAAGTACTCACTAAAAATACCTAAAAGTATTGAGTCTTTAAGAGAAGGGAAAAGAGAGGGACCAGGTAATTCCTGGGACTGTTTCAGCTGAAACAGAAAGAACCGTGAGTGTAAAGAAATAACTGAGTCACAATAAACTCTTTGACAACTGGTACTTTTCTACACTAGTGTTGGCAACCCTCTATAAGTAGTGTTGCCTTGTCTGACCTGGCTGGATTGGCAGCTGTATCCTACTCACTGATCACTGAGCAAGTATCCTGGTCCTGGGGTTTAAAATTAAAACTGGGATATCAGGACAAGAAATGTGTCAGGGTTATAAGCCTAGGATACAAGTGCAGCTGTGTTACCTGCTGTCGTCCTCCAGATAGCAGGTCCTCCAGACTCTATAAGTAGTGTTAGTGTGAGGACTGCTTTTTTAGTGGTGTCTCCTGAGCTCATGGGGTCTGACATATCTGGGTAACCACTAGATTATGGCAAGGATATGGTGCTATATAATAAGTTCATTTAAGTGCCACCCAATCCCCTAGTGGAACACTGGTTTTGTCAAAATAGATGGCCTATTGGAACTTTATCCCCCACTATTAGAAGACCTCCTAATAAGTGAATACATACCATATTTGTCTTTCTTCATTTTAGTTACTTTACATAGGATTATTTTTTTTCTGCTTCCATTCATTTGTCTGAAAATATATTTTTGTCATTTTCTTATCTAAATAATACTCTGTTACAGAGATATTCCACATTTTCTCCAAAGGAGATTGTCAACCTGTTCTTTAGAAATTAGAAATAATTGGGTCTTTACACATTATATTGAATGGCAAACTATCTGGATAACTATGTTCCTTTAGTTTAGAAGTCCCTCTATCTTCTACTTTCTGTTTATTTGAATTGTACAATTCTCTTGTAGCTCATCTATTTACATAGGGTGTCCCCAGTAAGGAAATGTCTGGAAAGGGTTAGGAGGTATGGATTAAATTCCTTTTGTTTTCCTAATTTCAATCTCAGGTATTTGTGTTTTATATACAGTAGGGCTACTGATTTTCTTGAGTTAATTTTTTATCCATACACTTTGCTGAAGGTGTTTATCAGCTGTAGGACTTCCCTCATAGAAAATATGGGGTCACTCAGTGTACTATAATATCATCTGCAAATAGTGGTACTCTGAAATCTTCCTTTCTATTTTCTATCCCCTTGATCTTGTTCAGTTTTCTCATTTCTAGCAAAGACATCCTGAACTATGTTGCAGAAATATGGAGAGAGTGGGCAGTCTTACCTTGTCAATGATTGTAGTGGGATTGCTTTAAGTTTCTCTCAGTTTAGTTTAATGTTGGCTATAGGATTGCTGTATATAGCCTTTACTATATTTCTATATGTACCTAGTATTCAAAATTTCTCCCATACTTTAAACATGAATGGATGTTGGATTTTGTCAAATGCTTTTTCAGCATCTAAGATTATTATGTGGATTTTTTCTTTCAGTTTATTAATATGGTGGATCACATTGATGGGTTTCCATATATTGAACCACCCCTGCATACCTGGGATGAAGCCAACTTGTTCATCATGGATGATATTTTGAGGTGTTCTTGTATTTGGTCAAACACAAAATGTGCCTTGCTGTGACCCTAAGCAAGCAAGTCAAAGACTTGTAAGAAAAAAAATTTCAAGACACTGAAGAAAGAATTAGAAGAAGATATCAGAAGATGGAAAGATATCTCATTGTTATGGCTTGGAAGGATTAACATAGTAAAAATGGCCATCTTACCAAAAGCAATCTTTTGATTCAATGCAATTACTATCAAATTACCAACATAATTCTTACAGACCTTGAAAGAACATTATCAACTTCATATGGAAAAACAAGAAATGTAGAATTGCTAAAACAATCCTCTATAATAAAAGATCTTCTGGAGTTAGCTCCATCTGTGATCTCAGTACTATAGAAGAACAGTAATAAAAAGTGCATAGTACAAGCATAGAAACAGATTGGTTAATCAATGAAAAAGAATAGAAGACCCAGAAATAAATCCACACACTTAGACACCTGATTTTTGATAAAGATGCCAAAACCATACAATGGAAAAAAAATAGCATCATCAAGAAACTATGCTGATCTAACTGGATATCTACATGTAGAAAAATGCAAATAGATTCATATTTACAACCCTGTACAAAACTAAAGTCCAAGTGGATCAAAGACCTCAACATAAAACCAGATACATTAAATCGGTTAGAAGAAAAAGTGGGGAAGACCCTAGAACTCATTGGTACAGGAGAGAACTTCCTGAACAGAACACCAACAGCAGAGGCTCTAAGAGCAACAATCAATAAATTGGACCTCATGAAACTGAAAAGCTTCTGTAAAGCAAAGGACACATCAAACCAAAACAAATGCCTACAGACTGGGAAAGAATCTTCACCAACCCTCTATGTGACAGTGGATGAATATCCACTATATATAAAGAACTAAAGAATTTGATAAGCAAAAATCTTATAATTCAATTAAAAATGGGGAACAGAGCTAAACATAGAATTCTTGATAGAGGAATATTGAATGGCATAAAAACACTTAAAGAAATGCTCAACATCATTAGCCCTTAGGGAAATGCAAATCAAAATGACCCTGAAATTTCACCTTACATCCATTAGAATGGCCAAGTTAAAAAACTCAAGTAACAACACATTCTGGAGAGGTTGTGGACAAAGGGGAACTCTACTCCACTGCAGGTGGTAATTTTAACTTGTACCACAGCTACTGGGAATGTAAACTTGTACAACCATTCTGGAAATCAATCTGGCGATTTCTCAGACAACTAGGAATAGTGCTTCCTCAAGGTCAAGCTATACCACTCCTAGGCATATATCCTAAAGAGGCTCAATTACATAGTAAAGACATTTGCTCAAGCATTTTTGAAGCAGCTTTATTTGTAGTAGACAGAACCTGGAAACAACATAGTGACCCCCCACCAACTGAAGAATGGATACAGAAATTGTGGTATATATACACAATGGAATATTACACAACAATAAAACAAAAACAAAAGCAAACAAAACAAACAAACAAAAAAACAAGGAAATGATCATATTTGTAGGTAAATGCTGGGAACTGGAAAGGATCATCCTGAGTGAGCTATCCTAGACACACAGGGTATATACTCACTCATATATAATACATTAATTTTTCCCTTTAAAATACATCAATTGAAGTATGTGTTGTTCATATACTCATTGGAACACAATCAGAATCTCAGTACCAAGTCCTTCAAAGAAAACTGAGTTCATCTTTGCCACACACTGGTACCACACCCAAGAAAAAGCCATTAGTCCTGAAAGCTCTATATTTCAACACCTTGATCACAGTTTTTCTTCTGTATTTATTTATTCTTTTTTTTTTTTTTACATTGTATTCCCTCTGCTGCCCCTCCTTCTCCTTCCAGGCCCACTGACCCTTTTCTTCTACCCCTATGCCCTTTCTCAGTATCCTGAACTAGAAGGTCCACTTCTCCTTTTATTTGACACAAGCTTCTCAGGTCTCATCAAGGCTAGCTGAATTATCTTTCTCTGCACTCTGATAATCATGGCATTTTTCTCTTTGTATCCTCAAATCCTTCTACTATAGAAACTCTTAGTATCTCCTCACTTTTACACTTCCCAGAGTTCTAAGGAGAGGGGTGAATTCCCATTTAGAACTGGGTGTTTTAAGTTTCTCTCTGTCTCTGCCTGATATTAGACTGTGGGTCTCTATATGGAATCCATTTTGATGTAGAAGAAATCATCACTGTGGATCCAAAAACATCACACTGACTAACATTTGAGGGCAGAGAGCAACATATTTTAATAACAACAGCCTGTGTTACTTGAAAATTTCTGCAGGATGGTCTGGCCCAACAAATCAATTAACTGCCTGTCACCCAATCACACTAGTGGAAAACTGGTTTGGTCACAATAGCTGGCCTATGAGAACTTAATCTCCCACTATTAGGAGACCTCCTAATATGTGAATACATGCCACATTTGTTTTTCTGCATTTTACTTATTTCACTCAGGAGGATTTTTCCTGGTTTTATCCATTTGCCTGAAAAAAAAAAAAAATCTCATTTTCTTAGCTGTTATGGAAATATTCCACATTTTTTTTTTCCCAAAGGAGATTGTCAGTCTTGTTCTGTAGTCTTTGGAATTTGCTGGGACTTTAATTATTGTATTGAATGAAAAACTATCATGTTCTTTTAACCTAGAATCCCTTCATTTTCTTCCACTTCCTGGTGATTTGAATTGCAATGTCCCCTTGAAGCTCATCTAAATACATTGTTAATCCCCAGTGAGTCTTGGAAGTCTTTGTAGGTATCACCTTGTTAGATCATATAATTACTATCGGAGTTATAATATAGGAGAGTGTGCTTTGAGGTTGATATGTCAATGAAAGAGACCAAACAGAATGGAGTCTCTGTCTCACAGTCTCTGTCACTATATATTTGTTTTTGTCAGTCTCAGTTTCTCAATCTGATTCTGTCTCTCTGTCTCTGTCTCTGTCTCTGTCTCTGTCTCTCTCTCTCTCTCTCTCTCTCTCTCTCTCCATCTCTCTGGCTGCTGATTGAGGTACAGTATGAAGAGCTCACAGTTCTCCGGAAGTACTACAAGATGACTGCTTGCAGATGTGTACCTAGATAGTCTCTGTAAAATATTAGCAAGGTCCAAATTAAATACACAGTGTTCAAAGATTTGCCCTTGTCAGGGAGCATTTTTCCAGTAAATAATTCACTTAATAAGGACATATGTGTGCATTTACCAAATAATACTGGAAACTGTGTTAATGTGAAACTCACATGTCAAATACATGTGACTTTATTAATGACTAATTGAAAGGAATATGTGACAATTTTCCTGAAATAAGAGTCAAGGAAACAAGAACTGACATCTCTAGGTTGTATGCTTTCAGCTGCCCAGATTGAGGCATGTAGGGCTGCTCAACCTTTCTCTTATGAAGGCTTGTCCACTTGGCCTTTTTATAACTGGCTCCTGAAATACTTACTGGCTTTAACCTGTTTCATGACATCATTCTGCCACTCAGCCAATCAGCGCCTAAGAGAATCTTGTGGATTCCATGGAGAAGAGTAAACAATCTTTCCTCAGTGTCCAGTATCTCTGATCCTATGCAGATGTGTCTTTTTCTTGTGAAACCCAATAAGCCTTTAACTCATCCCTTTATCCAGATCCCATACCTTTACTCCTGTTTCCCTCTGTGACAATGTCAAGTAGGAAATGAAACTTTCATGTTTGTTTAATTGGACAGCTTCCAAAGAAGGGAAGCTTCAAAGTGATGTGGGATTAAGGGGAATGTACTGAAAGAAAAGGTATTTTCCTACTGGGGTATTGGATCTGAAATTAACTAGGTTGTGACTCTTAACTAAGCAGTTACTCATGTACTCGCTAAATGTATCTTCACATTCTTATTGATATAATAGGTTCACAGGGTCTAGAGTTCCCTGTATTATTGAGACTTTAAGAACAGGGAAAATAGAAGGAAATCAGACAATTCCTGGAAGAGTTTGGGTGAAACCAAGAAAAATCTGTGTTTGTAAAAGGAGAACAGAGTGGCAATAAACTCTTTGACAGCTGCTACTATTCCACACTAGTGTTGGCAAACCTCTATGAGCAGGGCTGCCTTGGCTGACCTGGCCGGATTGGCAGCTGTGTCCTACTCAGTGGTCACTGAGAAATCCTCCTGGTCCTGGGGTTAACAATTAAAACTGGTCATTTAGGATAGAGAAATGGGTCCATGTTATATGCCTAGGACACAAGAGCATAAGTCTTTCTTGATTTTGTCCTCCATATAAACCATCTAATGGTAGTATTAGTGCCAGTACTGCTTGTTCAGAAGTGCCACCTGAGTTCATGCAGTCTGAAGTAGCTGGGTAACCACTTGTTCATGGTTAGGATTCTGTACTGCATAATGAGTTCCTGAGAAGCATACCTTACAAACTCAATTCTGACCTCTTTTAGTGGAATACTTTCTCTCTGTTAAAAGTCATTGTATAGTAATCAACATAGTATTTTTATTGCTTATGTGGGAATTTCATATAATATACAGTACATCCCTTTTCCATTGCTCCTAGGTTCAAATTCCTTCGAATGTGTCACACTATTTTTTTCTTTGAAATATGTCAATTATAGTAGGTGTTGTTCATATACTCATTGGAACATGATCAGAATCTCAGTGCCAAGTCCTCTAAAGAAAAATGGCTTCATCCTTACTGCAGCCAGACACCACACCCAAGAAGAATCTATCAGTCCTGAAGAGCTTTTATACTACATTGCCTTAATCACAGTTTTTATTATGTATTTATTTACTATGATTTGTTTACTTTGTAACCCCTCTGCTGCCCCTTCCTCTTCTCCTTCCAGTCCCACCCACCCTCTTTCTTCTACCCCTATACCTTCTCTCTAGTTCCCTGATAGGAAGGTCCTCCACCCCCTTCCATCTGACCTTAGCTTATCGGGTATCCCCAAGGCTGGCTGCATCATCTTCCTCTGTAGCCTGATTCTCAAGAGCATATTCTTCTTGTGTCTTAAATTCCATCTATATATAACACTCTTCCCACCTTTGCAGAGAACTGAAGTTGTTGAAGAATGAATTGTGACATACAAGGAAAGCAGGCATAGGCCAATGAATCCCTATCCTCCAGGCCTGCATAAAGCCAAATGATGGAAAATGCCTCCTGAAGCTAGTAAATTTATCCCAGACTGTATTGGCCAATTCTAACCTAGGTTTCTTGGCAGATTCTATATCATGGATTTTATTTGTCATTGTTAACATGTATAATGAGAAGCTTTTGCTAGACCAAATACCATCAAAGTGATTCTGAATCTGAGTCCAATTAATTTGTTTCATCATACCAAGAATCAGAAACCCTAGCAGGACTCATAACAAAAGCAGGTTGTTTAATAATTAATACTGAAAGTGAATTATTATCAGCACTAACAAAAGATTAGTAATATTTAATAACATTGTAATGTACCCATTCAATTGAATAGGTATCATTGTTTTTAAAATGTCTTACTACAATGTTTCCAATTAGCAGTAAATAAGGAGGATTGATACATGCCAAAACGGAAGTATACTTGCTTAATTTAGCAAGCTACTTGCATTCCCGGAGAGAATGCCTATATATCCCAATGCAGCCCCCAATTTTCAAACATAGGTTTGCCAATTTTTATTTGAAATTCTCCAAACTCCAGAACAAACAGCTTTTTTCTAAAACAAAGGAATTTTGGCTGCCTATACCAAAAGCCAAATTCATAATACCTTTAATGATAGATCAGTCCAGTCCAAGACTGTAAATGCAGGGTCATCGTCCTAGGAGTAGATGCGGAGGGGTGTTTCTTCGATGCATCTTGCCCAAGGAACCATCAGTTGATTACAAGTGTGTTGATCCCCTTTCTCACAGGGTGGGTAACTCTTTGGAGATGTAAGTCTCTCATTCTTAACTCCCGTAGGAAGGGAAAATAATATCCCTCCAATGTTCCACTTTGCCTGGTTGCAAAGGGAGGCTTGAGCTGCCACTCCAGCTTTGGAATAGTAGCCATCTGAACTATGAACTTGACAGGGAAGACTGGTAAGCAGTACTGATAAATACTCTCTCTGGTAAAGCAAAGAGGATGATCTCTTCCTAGTCCTGAAATTTAAAGAGTCTGTTTTACTTGTGCTCCTTCAAAAGCAGGAAAACCCAGCAACCAAGTGTTATTGACATAAACAAGGATTTCTGGATCATCCCAGGAAACTGGATGTAGTAGAGGTGGATTAGGAACATACACCCAATAAACAGTCATCTTGACTGCAGGGGTCTTCATTGACATCATTATCATTGTCAGGAGAAAATGACTTGTTGCACCAGATGTTCCAGTAATCATCAAGCTGCATCATTTTTTCTGTGGAAAAACACAGACAGATCCTCATTCCCATATGAGTACAGGGCCGGGTCCATGCCATTGATTAGTTAAAGAATCCCTCCAATTTACTTTAGTAAAAGTTGTCTTGGTTTCTGTATGCCAAAATCTATCTGATGACTTTTGGGTGTCCAAGGGAGTAGCTCCTCCTTCTTTTTTTTTTTTGGCAAATAAATATTAATTGTTTAGTGGGCATTCTCTACCATCCCTTGTCCTTGAGTATTGTAAGATATTTTAGTTATATGAAAAACTTGAAAATGTTAACAGAACTTTTAAAAGATTTGCTAATATATCCTTCTCCATTGTAAGTTTTAAATTGCTTAGGAACTCTTAGAACATTAAAGGTCTGTAAACAATGAGTTAGCAGCTTTTCTTGGTTGAGGAGTGGCAAAAATAAATCCAGACTAGATATCTATTAAAAAATGTACACATTTTAAAGGTTTAAATTCAGGATTATAAGTAATATCCATTTGCCAAATCTGATTTGGAGCCAATCCTTTAGGATTGATTCCCAAATGAGGAACAGGCTGAAACTCAGGACAAGTACTGCAAACATTGTCTAAACTATGGGCCTATTCCTTAGTTAATCCACATTTAAGTTTCAGGGTTTGACTATTAAGATGATGCATATTATGGGCATCCTGGAATATTTTTAACTGTGAAAGATAAACATTGGTGACTTTATTTGCCAATGCATTTCCTTTAGACAGGGATCCTGGAAAATTAGAATGAGTCCTCAAATGTCCTATAAAAAAGGAAAAGGTTTGTTGTGTTGTTTCAAGATTTGAATTTGTAGAAATAAAATTCCAACAGAAGTTGTCTGAATTTGACCTGCAGTCTCTAACCTAGGCGAAGCCTGAGCTAAATATGTACTATCTGTAAAAATGTTCCAAGACTGCTTATTAAAACTTTGAAACTCAGCCAATACTGCAGATAACTCTGATATTTGCCCAAAGGTGTTAGACACTTGAAAAGATATTGTTTTTTCTTTCATAAGCATAGGTAGCAACACCAGATAATGAACCAACATAAATATCATTAAAATATCAACAATTGGGCTAACTTTTCTTTTAAATAGAAATACTATAGGTTGAACCTATAAAAACTGAATCAATTTGATTTTTTGTGCCTCAACAGGTTGGACTCTCTCATAAGAAGTTTACATATGTTAAAATGCCTTTTTTATCAGATCTCTGACAAGTCTGAGGACCAGTGCATTTTAGTTACTCTTGTCTACCTTTATCATCTGCTCTAAACTTCATCCAATAAAATAGGATGCTATAATCTCAATTTTGGCATTTTTAAAAAGTATGTTTTAGAACCAAATTTTAGATATATCTATAGAGGCAAACTTTATGGTTACCCATTTTAATTTTAACAAAAAAAAAAAAATCCTAAACAAAAAGACTAGGTAAACTCAATCTTGTACTCAACTATAATCTTTACCATAACCTTAAATCTGCTGTTTTTAAACTAAAATCAAAGAAAAAACTTTTAATTAAACATAATTCATGAAGGGGCCAGCAAATCTTATTAATCCTATCATATTGTATTAAAACTTAACATCAAAAAATTAAAGGACAAAAATTTTATTTAACATTAAATAGAGAAAAAAAAATTAGCCTGTAGCCCTCAGCAAATTGGACTATTCTAGCCATACCAAATCTATAGGGCAGAAAGAAACAGCACTAAATCATTTAACTAGGTACTGACAGCCAGGCATATATTTTATATAATGGTTAACAATGATCTGAATATAACCGTACATAACCCTGGGCTAACATAGAATTGTAGAACTTTTTTTTTTCCTGTAAAAGAGAATAAGCAGACCTTTTGCACTGAAAAATCCCCAGGCTTTTCAAATGAAGAACAGCATATTTTATAGGCTTGTTTTTTACATGATATATTGTAATAACTACAGTTTTTGTTTAGTTGACTTAAACAGCATGGTTTGGTTTTACTTTGAAAATTTAATAAAATAAATACCAAGGTGTTTAATTTCCCTCAAAGGATTGAGAAACTGTTTTAAGTACTTTGTTAGACTGCCCAAGAGTTACTATTTTAAAATAGCTGATAAATTTTGAAATGTTTTATAGAATTTACTCCGATAGTTCAGGATCAAACTGAGAGGTGTTGATTCAAATTTTCATGTCTAAAAATATCCAAGTCTGCAGATACACATAAACACAGAGAGAGATACATAAGGAACATAGAAATGAGATATTGTTACCTTGGAGTAACCAGAATACCCAAATATCAGGTCTTGAACAGCCCCTACTGGACACAAGGCCCACAGATTACAGAAGGAGTGGATCCTGTCATGGTTCTCCTCTACACGCATAGATGCCAGAAAGAGCAGAGCCCCCACGGCCCTTTCCACAGCTTCCAGATGGAGAGTGGTCTCCAGCAGCCCTCTAATATCACATATTAGGGTCCCAGGTACCCTTTCGCCAAGGGCCGTTAGTGGCCTCTTCCCAAGAAATTGGAGCGTCCTCACATTCCCTAGACCACATTGGAAACTCAAAGTTTCCCAGACCTCGGGAGCAAATCAAAACCAGAAACCAAAACAGAAGCGAGCAAACAAAAACAGAAACAAACCCAAAAAAACAACCAAGGTACCTGCTTTTTAAACATTTCAATATTAAAAACAAACAAACAAACCTGTTTTTGTAATGTTAAAACAAAGTGGGACAAACAAGATGGCTGCGCCAGGAGAACACTGCATCTGAGAAGCAGGACATTTTCCTTACAGAGACTAAGAGACTGAACTCTGGGCCCTAAAACAACAGCGATCATGTTTCCCAGGTGAGAGGATATCCGCATGGCATGAAAATCAGTTGGGTCCACTCTCAGGTCACCCAGCCAAAACCAGGAAGAGATCCTGGGTTGTGCATGAACTATTTCACCAGACCAGAGCCACAGGCCTGCATATCCTGATCACCTTCCCAGGTTGAATAATGGGCACAAAAACACCAGAGACTGGGAGTCCCAGTCATGACAAAAAACCGACATGGAAGGAAGGAAATGGGTCTGGCCACACGTCACCCAGTCTTTCATTGGAAAAGGTCTCTCAGAATGACTGATGCATTCTGTCAGCACTAAACTGCATTCCAGCTGTGAACACAGAGACTTGGTGCATAACCACCCAACACTCTTCTGCATCACTAGACAGAACTGTGCACCCCAGGGCATCAGATACTTGGAGTCCCTGTCAGAAGTAAACCCCACAGGGAAGGAAGGAAATCAGGACCAAATTAGGTCATCCAGCACATCCCTGAAAAAGGTGCCACAGACCAATGGATGGGTTTACGCACTGCCATCCCAGACACCTGTGTGCACCAAATATTCTTCACAGACAGAGTTTTATACCCCAGGGCAACAGACCTGGGAGTTCTTGTCAGGAGAAACCCCACAGGGAAGGAAGGAAAGTGGGATGGACTTAGACCAGCCAGTATATCCCTGGAAAAGATCCCATAGACAATGCCCAAACCAAGTACTGTTGTGATATCAGTGTAGCATAGGGTTAGGGTTAGGGTTAGTAGTGGTTAAGGTTAGGGTTAGGGGTTAGATTTAGGGTTAGAGTTAGGCATCTTGTACCTGAGTTTTAACATTTGTTTTGGCTATCTTTTGTTTGTGCCCTTTGTCATATGGGATGAACAGATTTGCCTTTTAAACATATGAAGTATAAGTTTTGAATTTTTAGTACTTAACTAGGCTGGTGTGTAAGACTCCTTGTGTCTCTCTTACATTAGGCATGACCAATATTTATCCCCATGAAAATATCTCATGTTGAAAGGATAAGTCAGCTTTCAGGGCAGTGTGACATGTTAATTTAGTCAGCATTTAAAAGTTTTTTTGACATGATAGGTGTATGGTTTGCATGTTTGTCTCCTAGCCTAATTTTGAGTCCTTACATTGACCAACAGAACATATCTCTAAAGCCAAAATGCCTTTTGGCACCAGTTCTTCTGTGGAAGTCCCACTTTTTGAGATTAGGTGGCCCTTTTAGAGCATTGTGACATTAGCTCTCCTTATATAAACCTAAAAGTGATGTGAATTCAATCTCTAAAACAGTAAGGACATAACATCTATCATTAAGAAAAATCTTATATGTTAATCTTAACTTACATATTAATCTTAAGGAAAATTCTGTCATTTTGAATCTTAGATTATCTCTGCAAGTGGCTAAACAGTAGGAGTTGCCATCCTGGCTTTTATTATGTAAATTAATCTGATCAAGACTCACAGATCTGCCTGTTGCTTTTTACTTTGTTGTTGGGATTAAAGCATGTGCTTTGTTCAAATATTTTCTCTCAAATCAATATAATTGTAACTCAAAGCCTTTAAAGGAAAAGTAAGCAAAGAGACAAGAAAATTTTAAGTTTTGGGTCAGTTGTTATGCTGTAACAAGCAAAGCCCAGTTAGTTGTTGAAATTCAGTTGATGTTTTAGTGAATTGGGGGACCCATACCAGAAAGCACTGACAAGTATCTTGCAGCCAGAGAGCTTTGAATTTTAGCTATTATTAATCTAATTTTTATAATGTATAGTACCCTTTTTATTGTCTGTAACTTAGTATTCCATTCCTTGGTTGTTTTCCCCAGTTCCTCCTTACACTTTCTTGGAGAAGTCCTTTCTAAGAGCCACCACCATTAACTATATTGCAATCAGATCTTTAACTATGACAACCCAAACAAAATGGATTAAAACACCGTCTGCCATAGCCTTTTTTTTAAATTTTAGATGCAGTATTAGGCCAAATTTTGTCTAGAGGTCTGTGTTCCTCCAGTTCATTTCTTTCCAGACATGGCTGCTGAGTTTTGCTGAGCTGAGCTAGCCATAGCATAAGGCTATGTGTATCCTGTTAGACTGTAGCAACAGCCAGTTTTGTTATGTTAAATCTTAGTTCTCTCCACAACAGGCTGTCTTTTGCTCCTGGACATTTTTAAGAGTCTCTCTTAAAGACATAGTAAATGACCTGGGAGCTTTTAGGTTTTAAGTTTGGGTTATTGGGGTTGTGTTACTCCAAGATTATTCCCCCCACCAAATGTTAAAGTTAGAATTAAAGGCTGTGGATACTTAGTATTGTACAATTAGACTATCTGGGTGCCTTTTGTTGATAGTTATTAATATTTACTTTTGAAATATCTTTTAGTTAAGCAGCGGTTATTCCTAAATCAGCTCTATACCCAAATCACAACTCAGAGATCGGATTTTTTAGATTAACCTAGAGCACGATGCTGGGCAGTAGTTATTCTATCCTAAACCTCCAAGAGCACATAGATTCCTACCACTGAGATTTCACTCTTTATACATGCTGTTAGTCATATCTTAGGTAAGGTCCATCTCTCCATGTGATGTCAAGACTTCTCTTCTGATTCTCCACCTCTCCTCCCCTGATTCCTTCCTCTTCCACCCACTATGGACCAGGATATCCCACCCTATGTGCTCCATTGTTTAGCATAGTAGCTGTTTGTTTTATTGAAAATACAGAGAACATATAATGGCATGTTTACACAAACTTGAAACAGGTCATGCATAGAATAAGCATCATGGTGCAATTTCTGGATTGAAACCAGAGAGTGGGGGACAGAAATCAGCATTTAAATTAACATGCATTTGAATGGCATCATTATGATCATGATGTCATCATAATAATGTGATGTCAGAATATCATTGTGATGTCATTATACAATTTTGATGTCATAATACCATTGTGTTATTAAAACATATTATGTTGTTAATGCATTGGGATGTTATAATAGAATGGTGATATCATAATAGCATTGTGAAGTCAAAATAGCACTGTCATGTCATAATACCATTGTGAAGTGATATCACTGTGTTGTCATACTAGCATTTTGATGTCTTAATAACATTGTGATATCAAAATATCATTTTAATGTCAATATTCCATTGTCATGTCTTATCACAATTATGTTGTAATAGCATTGTGATGTCATAATGCCACCTTGATGTAATGTTGAATTTTGATGTCATATTGCAATTGTGATGTCATGATGCCATTTAATGTCATAATATATTATGATGTTATCATGCCATTGTAAAATCATTTCATTGTGAAGTCATAATAGCATTTTGATCTAAAAATTTCACTGTGATGTCATACCATAATAATGTTGTAATACCATTGTGATGTCATAATAGCATTGTGATGTCATAGGGGTGAGTTCATAATTTTATTGCAATGTCATAGTAGTATGGTTATGTCATACTATGTCATCCTTAAGACATAAAATTGTGATAGCATAAGAACATTTTGAAGTCATCATAGCATTATGATTTCAGAAATCATAATACCATTGGGATGTCATACTGCTGTGATGTCATAATAGAATTGTGATGACAAAATACCTTTAGTACGTATTAATAGCATTGAGATTTCATACCATTGTAACATTTTAATAGCAGCATTGTGAATGTAATAGCATTTGATGTCATGCTAGCATTGTGAAATAATACTAATGTAATGTTATAATAGCATTGTGATGTGATAATACCTTTGTGATGTCATTATAGCATTGTGATATCATAGTACTATTGTGATATCATAATAGTATTGTGATGTCATTATAGCATTGTGATGTTATAATAGCATATTGAGATCATTAACCCATTAGTGAGGTCATCATGCCATTGTGATATCTTCCTAGAATTGTGATGTCCTAATACCATTCTGATGTCATCCGTTTGTGAAGTCATCACAGAATTGTGATGTTGTAAGAGCATTGTAATGTCATGACACCATTGTGAGGTTGTAAAAGCACTCTAAGGTTATAATAGCATTAATGTGTCATAATACAATTGGGATATCATGACACCATTTTGATGTCACCATAGCAATGTGATATCCTATTACTACTTTGATGTCATAATACTATTGTGAAGTCTTAGCATTGTGAAGTCGTAATAGAATTTTGATTTCAAAATCCCATTTGACAACATACAACAACATGTCATAATAACATTGATATCATAATATCTTTGTGATGTCATAATATCTTTGTGATATCTAATTTCCAGTGTGATATCATACCAAAATCCTGTCGTAATAGCATTGTGATGTCATAATATCATTGTTAGGTCATAATAACATTTTGAAATCATAGTTTTTGTGAAATCATAATTTAGATGTCATAACCTTGTTATGTCATAATATCATTGTAATCTCAAAATACCTTTGTAAAATAATAATAGCATTGTGGTTTCATATCATTGAGATATCATAATATCATTGAGATATCATAATAGCATTGTAAAGTCATAATAGCATTATGATGTCATAATACCGTTGTGATTTCATCATAGCATTGTGAATTCATTACAATAATGTGATATCATAACACCATTGCTATGTCATATCATTGTGCCATCATACATAATAGTATTGTGATATCAAAATTCCATTATGATGTCATACCATAGTCTTGTCATAATAGCATCATGATGTCATAATAGCATTGGGATGTCATGATGAATTTTGGTGTCATAATAGCATTGTGATGTCATCATTGCATTGTGAAGAGATAACATTGTGAAGTCCTAATAGTATTTCTATATTAAAATTCCATTGTGATGTCATACCACAATCATGTCATATTACCTTTCTGATGTAGAATGGTGATGTCATAATGCCATTGTGAAATCATTACCATGGTGATGTCATAATAGCACTGAGAAATTATGACAAAATTGTGATGACATGATACAATTGAGATGTCATAATAAAGTTTGCTATCATAATATCCATGTGATGTCATAAAGCAATTGAGATCATAACCACATTGTGATGTCATCATAGCATTCTGATGTTGTCATACCATTGCTGATATAATGTTCTTTTGAAATGTATACACCTTACCCTCATTCATTCCAATCCAGATTTCTACACCCCAATCTCTGGTTTCAATCCGGATATTGTGTTGTGATACTTATCCTTTCTATCCTTACTCAACTTTGTGTAAACAGGCTAGAATGAAGCAACTAGCCACAATGTTGAGCAATAGGAAAATCCAGAGGGCAGAAATGAGTGGGAGGAGCCAGAGGGCATGAAATGAGTGGGAGGAGCCATAGTGAAAGAAATGAGTGGGAGGAGACAGGGTGAGAAAGCAGAGCTTAGAGAACAGAGCAGCAGGAGAAACCTAAGAAGAATGTGGAGAGAATAAACCAGACCTAAGACTTCACAAAATTCAATATAATTGGTAAAATTTAAATGTTAGGAAACTATGAGGGTTTGAAGGTTATGGAGGAAGTAACTATTGACTAGCATTGTTTTCTAAATTAATTAAATTAACCTAGTCTCTGTGTGGTGAATTGGTTATATAGCTGTTTTTGATCAACAGCAAGCATTAATAAAAGATTAACCAATAGTAAATATTAATCATCATCAACAACATAATATTGAGAAGTTATTTTACCATTGTGATGTCCTAACACCTTGCAATGTCATATCATTGTGAAGATAAGCTGTGTTCTACATAGTGGTCAGTGAGGAATTTTCCTCTTCCTGGGGTTTACAGTTATACCTGAGACTTCAGGACAGAGAAATGCGTATGTGCTATATACATAGGACATAAGAGCAGCTGTGTTTCTTTCAGTGGTACTCCAGACAAACCCTCTAAATTTAATGTTAGGACTAGGACTGCTAGTTCAGTTGAATCCCCAGTGAGGAAATGTCTGGGAAGTGTTCTGAGACGTGTTAAATAATATAATTCCTGTTGGAGTTATATTATAGGAGGGTTTGCTTTCTGGTTGATATGCCAATGAAAGTGACCAGACAGAATGGAGTCTTTGTATCTAAGTCTCTGTCAATTTTTATCTTTTTGTTTTTTTTTGGCCTTGGTCTCTGTATTTCTGAATATGTTTTTCTACCTTTTTTTCTCTGTCTCTGAAAAGCTCTCAGTTTTGCTCAAGGCTACAACAAGAAGACTGCTTGCTGACATGACATCAGACATGGCTTTTGTAAAAATATAAGCAAGGACCCAAATAAATGTTTTTTTTTTCAAAGATTTCCCTTGGTAAGTGAGCATTTTCTCAGTAAGTAATTCACTGAATGATGACATATCTGTGCATTTAACAAATAATAATGGAACCCATTATTATTTGTGATAATGAGATACTCACATGTCTTTAACTCATGTGACATTATTAATGACCACTTGAAAGTAATATGTGACACATTTCCTGAAAAAGAGTCTTGTACATAGGAACTGTCACTTCAAATCTGTGTGCGTCAGCTTCCCAGATTGAGGCATGTAGGGCTGCTCAGCCTTTTTCTCAAGCAGGCTGTCAAGTTGGCCTTTTTCATAACTGGCTCCTGAAACTCTTACTGGCTTTCAGCTGTTTCATGACATCATTCGGCCTCTCAGCCAATCAGCACCTGAGAGAATCTTGAGGTTTTCAGGGAGATGAGTAAACAAACTTTCCAAAGTGTTCAGTATCTCTCATCCTGTGCACAGGAAATTTTTTCTTATAAAACCCAACAAGGCTTGATCTCATTCCTTTATCCAGATACCACACCTTTATTACTATTTACCTCTGTGACAATGTCAGGTAGGAAATGAAAATTTAATGCTTATTTAATAGGACAGCTTCCAAAATAGGAAAGCTTCAAAGTGAGCTGGGATTAAGGGGAATATAGTGAATGACAAGGTTGTCTTTTACTGTGGTCTTGGATCTGAAATTTTTGAGGTTGTGATAGGCTGGCAGGGACTAGGGTTCCCTGGGGCATTGAGTCTATAAGAACAGGGAAAAAGACAGGAACCAGACAATTCCTGGGATTTGTTTGTCTGAAACATTAAAAGATCTGTTTATGTAAAAGGAGATTTGAGGGGCAATTAACTGAAAGGTGGTGCTCTTCCACACTTGTATTCCCAATTCTCTTTGAGCAGGTTTGCGTTTGGCTGACATGGCTGGATTGGCAAATGTGTCCTATTCAGAGGTCAGTGAAGAACCCTCCTAGTACTGGAGATTATAGTTAAAACTGGGCCTTCAGGAAAGTGAAATGGATCCATGCTATATGTCTAGGATACAAGAACAGCTGTGTTTGATGTGGTGCCCCAGACAAACCCTCTGCATGTAGTGTTAGTGCCAGGACTGCTTTATCAGAGATGCCACCTGAGCTCATGTGGTCTGAGGTAGCTGGGTAATCATTAGTTCATGGCTAGGATTCTCTGCTACATAATGAGTTCCTGGAAAGCTGGCCTTTCAAAGTCAAACTCTGTCCTCCTTAACAGAATTTTTTCCCATGTTAAAAGTCATTGTAAAAGTTGTCGACATATTATTTTTATTGCTTATATGGGAATTTCATATAATACACAATCCACCGCTCTTCCATTGCTCCCATATTCAAATTCCTACCCATGTGTCAAACTAAAATCTTTTTTTTTTTCTTTGAAATACATCAATTAAAGTATATGTTGTTCCTATACTCATTAGAACATTATCAGAGTCTCAGTGCCAAGTCCCTTTAAGAAAACTGAGTTCATCCTTATTATACCCTGGCACCACCCCCAAGAAGAAGCCATAAATCCCAAAGAGTTCTATACTTCATCACTTTGATCACTGTTTTTCTTATGTATTTATTTATTTTTGATTTGTTATTTATTACGATTACTTCCAGTCCCACTTACCCTCCTTCACTTACCCTTAAGCCCTTTCTCTACGTCCCTGAAAGGGTAGTTCCTCCTTCCCTGTCTATCTGTCCATAGCTCATCAGGTGTCATCAAGGCTGGTTGTTATCATCTTCCTCTGCACCCTGATTATCAGGGTATTGATCCCCCTCTGTCCTCACTTCCCTCTAATTGTGACACTCTTCCCGCCTCCTCTCCTACAGCCTTCCCAGAGATCTTAGGGGAGGAAGAATTTGGTAGGGAAATACCATTTATAGCTGAGTGTTTTGAGGTCTCTCTCTCCATTGTATCGGACTGTGGGTCTCTGTATGCATTACCATTTGATGCAGAAGGAAGCATCTCAATGGATAGAAGAACATGACAATAATCAAGCATTTCACTGCAGAGAGCAACATGTTTTAATAACAGTAGCTTGTGTTGCTTAAAAATTTCCATAGAGTGCCCAGGCCCAACAATTCAATTAACTGCCACCTACTCCCCAAGTGTAAGACTGGTGTGGTCACAATAGATGTCCTAGTGGACCTTTATCTCCCAATATTAGGAGACCTCCTAATAAGTGAATACATACCATATTTGTTTTTCTGCATTATAGTTACTTCACCCAAGATGAGTTTTCCTGGTTTCATCTATTTGCCTGAAAATATCGTGATCTAATTTTCTTAGCTGAATAATTCTTCATTATGGAATATTCCACATTTTTCCCAAAGGAGATTGTCACTCCTCTATGACTAACTATCGGGATAATTATGTTCTTTTAGCCTAGAAGTAGCTCCATTTTCTTCCACTTTGTAGTGATTTGAATTGCAATGTCCCATTGAAGCTCTTCTATTTACATGTGGAGTCCCCACTGAGGAAATGTCTGAGAAGGTTTCGGAGGTATGGCCTTGTTAGATAATATAATTCCTATAGATGTTATATTATAGGAGGATGTGCTTTGAGCTTGATATGCCAATGAAAGTGACCAGCAGAATGGAGTCTCTGTCTCTCAGTCTCTGTCCCTTAATATCTTTGTTTCTGTTGCTCTTGGTCTCTCTATTTCTGAGTCTAACTCTCTAGCTCTTTCTCTCTCTGTCTCCCTCTCTCTGCTTGCTACTTGTGGTTCAGTATGAAAGCTATCTGGTCTGCTGAAGGACTACAACAAGATGACTGTTTTCTGACATGGCATCCTGATCATTTCTGTAAAATATTAGCAACTTCCGAATTAAATTCTCTGTGTTCAAATTTTGACTTGATCATGGAGCATTTTCCTAGTAAGTAATTCACTGACTGAGGAAATATCTGTGCATTTAGCAAGTAATAATGGAATCTGTGACAATGTGACTGTCACTTCTCAAGGACATATTACTTTACTAAAGACCACTTGAAAGAAATATGAGACACTTTTCCTGAACTAAGAATCTGAGACAGAAGAACTATCATCTATGTGTTTTGTGCTTTCAGCTGTCCAGATTTAGTCATGTAGGGCTGCTCAGCCTTTCTCTCAAGCAGGCTGTCAAGTTGGCCTTTTTAATAACTGGCTCCTGAAACTCTTACTGGCTTTCACCTGTTTCATGACATCATTCATCCTCTCAGACAATCAGCCCCTGAGAGAATCTCAAGGTTTCCGTAGAGATGAATAAACAAAATTTCCTCAGTCCACTATTTTTGATCATGTGCACAAGTGACTTTTTTCTTGTAACACCCAACAAGCCTTTATCTCATTCCTTTATCCAGATCTCATACCTTTACTCCTGTTTACCTCTGTGACAATATCAGGTAGTAAATGAAACTTTAGTGTTTATTTAATTGGATAGGTTCTCAAGTAGGGAAGCTTCAAAGTGTGTTGGGATTAAGGGGAATGTACCAAAAGAGAAGGTGGTATCCTACTGTGGTCTTGGATTTGAAATTTTCTCGATTGTGACTTTGAAATGATCAGTTACTTGTGTATTGACTAAATGAATATTCACATTCTTATTGATATCATAGGTTGGCAGGGTCTAGGCTTCCCTGTTTTACTGAGAGCAGGGAAAAGAGAAGGAAAGCAGACAATTCCTGGTACTGGTTTGGGTGAAATAGAGGAAGATGATGTATGTATAAGAAGAAATAAAGGGCAATAAAATATTTCACAGCTGGTGCTCTTTCACACTAGTGTTGGCAACTCTGTAGGAGCAGGGCTGCCTTGGTTGACCTGGCTGGATGAGCAGATGTTTCCTACTCAGGGTTCAGTGAGGAAATCTCCTGATCATGTGTTTTCCAGTAAAAACTGGGCCTTCAAGGACAGAGAAATGTGTATGTATTCTATGACTAGGACACAAGAGAACCTGTGTTTCCTCCTGTAGTCTTCCAGGTAAACCCTATACATGTAGTGATAGTGCCAGGACTGCTTGTTTAGAGGTGCTACCTAAGCTCATGGGGTCTGACAAAGCTGGCTAACAGCTAGGTCATGGCAAGGATTCTCTGCTATATAATGAATTATTAAAAAGCATGCCTTACAAATTCAAAATCTGTCCTCCTTTAACTGAAATCATTTCTACATGTTAAAAGTCACTGTAAAAGTTGTCATCATGTTATTTTTTTATTGCTTATGTGGGAATTTCATATTATATACATTATACCCTTTCCCAAATCTCCAAAGTTTGCATACATAAATTGAAGAATATACTCATATACTCATTTTAACATGATCAGTGTCTCAGTGCCAAGACCCTTAAAGAAAATTTAATACATCCTTGCCACATCATGGCACCAAGGAGAAGCCATCAGTCAGGAAGAGCTGTATACATCATCACCTTGATCCCAGTTTTTCTTATGTATTTATTTATTAATATTTGTTCACTTTGTGTCTCTTTTGCGGCCCCCCTCCCTATACTTCTACCAGTCCCATATAGTCTCCTTCTTCTACCCCTATACCCTTTCTCAAGTTTCCTGATAGGGGAGGTCCTCCTCTCCTTTCTATCTTATCCTAGCTTATCAGGTCTCATCAAGTCCAGATGCATCATTTTCTTCCTATCTGATTAAAAAAGCATTGTTTTCCTCTGTCCTCAATTCCCTCTACTTATGACACTCTTCCTGCCTCCTCTTCTGCAGGCTTCACAGATCTGAAGGGAGGGAGAATATTTCATAGGGAAATCCCACTTAGAGCTGAGTGTTTGAAGGTCTCTCTCTGCATAATATCAGACTGTGGGTCTCTGTATGCAGACAGAGGCACCTTTGTGGATACAAGAACATGGCACTGATCTATCAGTTTTGGGCAGGGAGCCACATATTTTAATAACAACAGCATGCATTGCTTGAAAATTTCCTTGTGAGGCCCTGGACCAACAATAAATTCACTGCCACCTACTTCCCCTAGTGGAATACTGGTTTGGTCACAATAGATGCCTTATTGGAACTTTATCTCCCAATATTAGGAGATATCCTAATAAGTGAATAAATACCATATTTGTTTTTCTGCATTTTTTTCAGTTACTACACAGAGGATGATTGTTTCTGATTCCATCCATTTACCTGAAAATACCATGATGTTATTTTTTTAGCAGAATAATTCTCCATTTCAAGATTATTCCACATTTTCCCAAAAGAGATTGTTAGTCCTGTTCTTTATTCCTTGGAAGTTGCTGGGCATTCAAAATTTACATTGCATGAGATACTATAAAGATAACTATGTTCTTCTAGCCTAGAAGTTTCTTCATCTTCTTCTATTTCATGTTGATTTGAATTACAATGTCCAGTTGAAGCTCATCTATTTACATATTGAGTTTCCAGTGAGGAAATGTCTGGGAATGATTAGGAGTTATGGCCTTGTTAAATAATATAGTTCCTATTGGAGTTATATTGTGTCAGGGGGTGTGCTTTGAGATTGATATGCCAATGAATGTGACCAGAGAGAATGGAGTCTCTGTCTCTGTGTCTGTCACTTTATATATTTGTTTCTATAGAGCTTGCTCTCTATTTCTGAATCTTTCTACCTCCTTTTTTTCTCTGCCTGCCATTTGTGCTTCAGAAATCAGAAATCAAAAGGGGACATAACTACAGAAACTGAGGAAATCCAAACAATAATTAGGACTTACTTCATAAGTTTATACGCAACAAAATTTGAAAACTTAAATGAAATGGACAATTTTCATGATCGATTCCACTTACCAAATCAAAATCAGGACCAGGTAAATCAATTAAATAGTCCTATATCCCCCAAGGAAATAGAAGCAGTCATCGAAAGTCTCCCATCCAAAAACAGCCCAGGATGTACCTGATGGTTTCAGCACAGAATTCTACGAGACCTTCGAAGAAGAGCTAACTCCAATTCTCTTCAAACTATTCCACAACATAGAAACAGAAGGAACATTAGCAAACTCATTCTATGAAGCCACAGTCACCTTGGTACCTAAACCTCACAAAGACCCAACAAAAAAAAAGAGAACTTCAGGCCAAACTCCCTTATGAACATTGATGCAAAAATACTCAACAAAATACTCACAAACCGAATCCCAGAACACATCAAAGTTATCATCCACCATGACAAAGTAGGCTTCATCCCAGGCATGCAAGGGAGGTTCAACATATGGAAATCCATCAATGTGATCCACCATATTAACAAACTGAAAGAAAAAAATCACATAATCTCCCTAGATGCTGAAAAAGCATTTGACAAAATCCAACATCCATTCCTGTTGAAAGTATTAGAGAGATCAGGGATACAAGGCAAATACCTCACATAGTAAAGGCAATATACAGCAAGCCTATTGCCAACATCAAACTGAAGGGAGAGAAACTTAAAGCAATCCCACTGAAATCAGGGACAAGACAAGGCTGCCCACTCTCTCCATATCTCTTCAACATAGTTCTGGCAGGCCTTGCTAGAGCAATAAGACAGTTGATAAACGCACACACTTATGGACACCTGATCTTTGAAAAAGATTCCAAAACCATACAATGGAAAAAAAGATAGCATCTTCAACAAATGGTGCTGGTCCAACTGGATGTCTACATGTAGAAAAATAAAAATAGATCCATACTCATCACCCTGCATAAAACTGAAGTCCAAGTGAATCAAAGACCTCAGCATAAAACCAGACACATTAAATCGGCTAGAAAAATAAGTGGGGAATACCCTAGAACTCATTGGTACAGGAGAGAACTTCCTGAACAGAACACCAACAGCACAGGCTCTAAGAGCAACAATCAGTAAATGGGACCTCATGAAACTGAAAAGCTTCTGCAAAGCAAAGGACATCGTCATCAAAACAAAGTGACTACCTACAGATTGGGAAAGAATCTTCACCAACCCTTTATCTGACAGAGGACTCATATCCAGTATATATAAAGAACTAAACAAGCTGAAAAGCAGCAAACCAAGTAATCCACTTAAAAAATGGGGAAGAGAGCTAAACAGAGTATTCTGGACAGAGGAATATCGAATGGCAGAGAAGCACTTAAAGAAATGCTCAATCTCATTATCTATTAGGGAAATGCAAATCAAAACAACCCTGAGATTTCACCTTACATCCATGAGAATGGCCAAGATCAAAAACTCAAGTGACAACACATGCTGGAGAGGTTGTGGAGAAAGGGGAACCCTTCTCCACTGCTGGTGGGAATGTAAACTTGTACAACCACCCTGGAAAGCAATCTGGCGCTTTCAGAGACAACTAGGAATAGTGCTTCCCCAAGATCCAGCCATACCACTCCTAGGCATATATCCAAAAGAGTCTGAAGTACACAAAAATGACATTTGCTCAACCATGTTTATAGCAGCCTTATTTGTCATAGTCAGAAGCTGGAAACAACCCAGATATCCATGAACTGAGGAATGGATGCAGAAATTGTGGTACATCTATACAATGGAATATTACTCAGCAATAAAAAATAAGGAAATCATGAAATTTGCAGGTAAATGGTGGGACCTGGAAAGGATCATCCTGAGTGAGTTGTCCCAGAAGCAAAAAGACACACATAGTATATACTCACTCATATAGACATACAACATAGGACAAACCCACTAAAATCTGTGCATCTAAAGAAACTAAGCAAGAGAGATGACCCTAACTAATACGGTCAATCCCCATCCTAAAAGGCAAAGAGGATGGACATCAGAAGAAGAAGAAAACAGGAAACAACCTAGGAACCTACCACAGAGGGCCTCTGAAAGCCTCTGCCCTTCAGACTATCAAAGCAGATGCTGAGCCGGATGGCCAACTGTCGGGCAGAGTGAATGGAATTTTATGTAAGAAGTGGGAAATAGTAAGAGCTGGAGAGGACAGGATCTCCACAAGGAGAGCAACAGAATAAGAAAATTTGAACACAGGGAACTTCCCAGAGACTCATACTCCAACCAAGGACTATTCATGGAGATAACCTAGAACCCCTGCACAGATGTAGCCCATGGCAGTTCAGTGTCCAAGTGGGTTACATAGTAATGGGAAGAGGGACTGCCTCTGACATAGTCTGATTGGCCTGCTCTTTGATCACCTCCCCCTGAGGTGGGGAGCAGCCTTACCAGGCCACAATAGAGGACAGTGCAGCCACTTTTGATAAGAAATGATAGAATTAGTTTAGAAAGGAGAGGAGAAACTCCCCTATCAGTGGACTTGGGGAGTGGCATGCATGCAGAAAGGGGAGGGAGGGTGGGATAAGGAGGGGAAGAGGGAAGGGCTTGGGGGGGATACAAAATGAATAAAGTGTAATTAATAAAAAATTTTTAAAAAATCATTGTAAAAAGGGACATCTTATGAAAAGTAATCTACAAATTCAATGCAATTCCCATCAAATTACCAACACAAGTGTTTTCAGACATTGAAGGAAAAATTATTACCTTCATATGGAAAAACAAGAAACTCAGAATTGCTAAAACAATCCTCTACAATAAAAGATCTTCTGGAGATATCTCCATCCCTGATCTCAACCTGTACTATAAAGCAACAGTAATAAAAAGTGCATGGTACTGGCATAGAAACAGAATGGTGGATCAATGGAACCAAATAGAAGATCCAGAAATAAACCCACAGACTAATGGACACCTAAGTTTTGACAAAGATGCCAAAACCATACAATGTAAAAAGGTAGCATCTTCAACAAATAGTGGATCTAACTGAATGTCTACATGTAGAAAAATGTAAATAGATCCATTCTTATCACTGTGCACAAAACTAAATTCCAAGAGGATCAAAGACCTTAAGGTAAAACCAGGCACATTAAATTGATTAGAAGAAAAAGTGGGGAAGAGCCTCAAACTCATTAGAACAGGAGACAATTTTCTGAACAGAATACCAACAATACAGGCTCTAAGAGCAACAACGGGGAACCATCCTCCACTGCTGGTGAAAATGTAAACTTCTACAACCACTCTGGAAATCAATCTGGTGCTTTCTCAGACAATGAGGTATAGCGCTTCCTCAAGATCCAGCTATAATTCTCCTAAGTGTCTATCTAAAAATGCCTCAAGTACACAATAAGGACATTTTTCTCAACCATGGGTTTAACAGCTTTATTTGTAATAACCAGAAACTGGAAACAAACCAGATGCCCCCCAACTCAAGAAATTGTAGTACATCTTCACAATGGAATATAACTCAAAAAAAAAAAAAAAAAAGGAAATTTACAGGAAAGTGGTGGGAACTATAAAGGATCATCTTGAATGAGCTATCCCAGAAGGAGAAAGTCACACATGGTATATACCCACTCATATAGACACGTAATAGAAGATAAACCTACTGAAATCTGTATACCTAAAGAAACCAATCAAGAGGGAGGACTCTGGCCAAAATTCTCAATCACCATTATGAAAGGCAAAGCAGATGGAGATCAGAAGGAGAAGGCAGGGCACAAGTTAGGAGCCTGCCAAAGAGGTCCTCTGAAAGTCTCTGCCCTGTAGACTATCAAAGCATATGCTGAGACTTATGGCCAACTGTTGGTTGAAATGAATGGAATCTAATGAAAGAAGTAGAAAATAGTAAAATCTGGAGAGGAGAGGAGCTCTACAAGGAGGCAAAAAAAACAAAAATTCTGATCACAGAGGTCTTTCCTGAGACTCATACTCCAAACAATTACCATGCATGGAGATATCCTAGAACCCCTGTACAGATTTAACCCCTGTACATGGCAGTTCATAGTTCAAGTGGGTTCCTTAGTAATGGAACAGGGTCTGCCTCTGATATGAAATTATTGCTGTAAACTCAACAGGGGTGCAGCCATAGCAAGACACTGAAGAAGACAATGAAACCCCTCTTAATGAGACTAGGATGAGAAGTACTGAGAGAAAGACCTTCCTATCAGTGGAATTGAGGAGGGGCATGCAAGGAAAGGTGGGAGGGCAGGTTGGGATTTGAAGGGAGGAGGGAGGAGGTTATGGGGGATACAAAGTGAATAAAATATAATAGATAAAAATAAAATAAAAATACTGAATAAATTATAATTGCTTTAGGAGTTATATTACAGGAGGGTGTGCTTTGAGGTTGATATGCCAATGAAATAGACCAGACAGAATGGAGTCTCTGTGTCTCTGTCTCTGTCACTTTATGTTTTTGTTTCTGTCAGTCTCAGTCTCTCTATTTCTGAATCTCTCTCTCTCTAGCTTTTTATCTCTTTGTCTTTTTCAGTCTCCATCTCTGCCTGCCACTTGTGGTTCAGTATGAAAAGCTCTCACTTCTGCTGAAGACCACAAGATGACTGCTTGCTAACATGGCATTCTGATAGTCTCATTAAAAATATGATCAAGGTCCCATTTAAATGCTGTTGTTCAAAGAATTGCCTTGGTCAAGGAATGTTTTCACAATAAGTAATTCACTGACTGAGGACATATCTGTGCATTTAACAAATAATAATGGAATCTATGATAATGTGAAATTCACATGTCAAGGACAGGTGACTTTATTAATGACCACCTGAAAGAAATATGTGAAAATTTTCTGAACTAAGTGTCTCAGACACAGGAATTGTCATCTCTGGATTCTGTACTTTAAGCTACTAAGATTGAGGCATGTAGGGATGCTCAGCCTTTATTTCAAGCAGGCTATTCCCTTGGCAATTTTAATAACTGGCTCGCAAAACTCTTACTGGCTTTCAGCTGTTTCATGACATCATTTCCCTCTCAGCCAATCAGCACCCGAGAGAATCTTGAGGTTTTATGGAGATGAGTAAACAGTCTCTTCAAAGTATACAGTATCTCTCATCCTGTTAACCTGTGACTCTTTCTTGTGAAACCCAATATGCCTTTATCTCATCTCTTTATCCAGATTCCACACCTTTACTCACTTTACATCTGTGACAATATTAGGTAGGAAATGAAACTTTAATGTTCATTGAATTGGACAGCATCCTAAGTAGGAGAGATTCAAAGTGATATGGAATTAAAGGTAATGTACCAAATGACAACTTGGTCTCCTACTATGGTCTTTGATATAAAATTTCCTAGGTAGTGACTTTAAACTGAGCAGTTACTGGCTACTCACTAGTTGTACCTTCACATTCTTATTGATAATATATACTGGCAGTATCTAGGTTTCCTGGGATATTGAGTCTTTAAAGGGAGGGAAAAGAGAAGGTAACATGACAGTCCTGCCTGCCTGCTAATCTAACGGGATCCACCTGAAAGTGAATGAGGGGACAAAGCCTCAAACAATCGATACAAGATAGATTCCTGCTCAAGTCTGTTCAAGGGCAAACAACATTTAGAAAGCAAAAGGTACAGCAAAATTTTTCACGGCAGCAACACATTTGTGCCACCTGGTAAGTTATCCAGGAATTTACTCAAGTTTACACCAAGTTTGCTCTCTAGTTCCCAAATTTGCAGAAAGCTTGCTATCTAATTCTCAGGCTCAGAACACCCTGCTGGCAGAGACTGCCAAGGACAGTCACTGAGACATGGAACTTTGATAAGACTCACATCTGCCATGGCCAGGAGGTAGAATTCCAATTACCAGACTCCTTCAGTTCCCCTTCTTTGTTTTATTGAGAGCCTGTCTTAGGTTGACAAAATGTGCATTTTTCCTTACTCATCATCAAGATCTAGGATGTGATTTTTATGAGTCTCTGTTTAGGTTGGAAAAACCACAATTTTACTCTTACACAATATTGACGTGCCTCCATATCAAATGGGGTTGTTAGAGGTCTTTAATTTAAATTCATACAACTGCACTTGCATGTGTTGAAGTTGTTGCACAAGGAATTGTAACACACAGGGCAGGGAGCCACAGGCCAACAAACCCATAACCAACAGGTCTGCAAGTTTCAGTCCCTACTTAAGAACAGAGTTAAAGGATGGAAAGTGCCTCCTGAGGATAGTAAGTATATCCCAGGCAGTAGGTTTCTTGGGAGATTCTATGACATGGATCTTATTTCTCATTAACATGTCCAATGAGAAGTTTTTGCTATGCCAAATACCAGCAAGGTGATTCTGAACTGAGTCCAATTAAATTTTGATTCAACATACCAAAAATCAGAAACCTTAACAGGAATCATAACAAAAGCAGGTTGCTTAACAACTATACTGAAAGAGCATTATTATCAGCACTAACACAATTAGTGAGATTATAATGTACACATTTAATTGAATAGGTATTATTGTTCTTAAAATGTCTTCCTACAATGTTTTCAATTAGAAGTAAATGAGGATAAACACATGCCAAAACAGAAGTATACTTGATTAATTTAGCAAATCTCCTTGCATTTCCATAGAGAATGCATATATATACCAAAGCAGCCCCAAATTTCTATACATAGGTTTGGCAAATTTATTTGAAGTTCTCCAAAGTCCAGCATTAACGGCTTTTTCTAAAACAAAGATTTCAACTGCCTTTATCAGAAGCCAAGTTCTTAATACCATTAAGGATAGACTAGTCCAGTCCACAACTATAAATGCAGGGTCATTGTCCCAGGAGTATATGGTGGGCATTTCTCTGATACATCCTGTCCAAAGAACCATCATTCGAGGACAAGTGTGTTGATCCCCTTTCTCACAGGGTGGGTAACTCATTGGAGATGTAAGACTGTCATAGGTAACTGACTCCATAGGAAGGGACAATAACATCCTTCCAAAGTTCCACTTTGCCTGGTTACAAAAGGAGGCTTGAGTTGCCATCCCGACTTTAGAGTAGTAGAGGCATTCCAACCTATGTCCTGGACAGGGGAGACTTGTAAGCTGTCCTGATGAATATTCTCTCTGGTAGAGCAAACAGGATGACCTCTTCCTAGTCCTGAAAAGTTAAGAGTCTGTTTTACTTGTGTTCCTTCAAAAGCAGGAGAACAAGGCAACCAAGTGTTATTGACATAAACAAGGATGGCTGGATCATCCCAGGAAACTAGATGTAGTAGATGTGGATTAGGAACATACTATGCCAAAATCTATCTGCTGCAGATTTACCATGCTTATGAAAATTTTAAAAATTCAGAGTGAAAAGAACATTATTAAGGTGATTCTTATTTGTCTATGGGAGAAGCTACACCTTCTTTTCTGTCCAAATAAATCTTAATTGATTAATTTGCATGCTGTACCATGCCTTTTTTTTGAGGATTGTAAAGTATTTTAGTGATATCAGAAATTTGAAACCGTTGACAAAATTTTTTGAAAGATTTGAGAGTATTTCCTGTTCCATTGTCAGTTTTAAATTGCTTAGGAACTCCTAGAACATTATAAGCCTTTAGACAATGAGCAATAACATTCTTTGCAGGTTTTCCTGGTTGAGGATTGGCAAAAATAAATCCAGAATAGGTATCCATGCAAACATGTTCATATTTTAATTGTTTAAATTCAGGAATATGAGTAATATCCATTTGCCAAATCTGATTTGGAAGCAGACCTTTAGGATTGACTCCCAAATGAGGACCAGAATGAAACTGAGGATATGTACTGCAAGCCTTGACTATACTATGTGCCTGTTCCTTAATCAATTCATATTTAAGTCTCAAGGTTTGACTATTAAGATGATGCATATTATGGGTATCCTGGGCTCTTTTTAACTGTGGACAATAAACTTTGGGAAATTTATCTGCCAATGTATTTCATTTAGACAGGGGTCCTGGAAAATTAGAATGAGCCCTCAAATGTCCAATAAAAATAGGAAAGTTTTTTTATATCAAAATTTGGACTTGTTAAAAATAAAATTTGAAACTAAAGCAGATAAGCTTTCTCCTTACTCTTCCCATTTATTAGCATTGACTTTAAAGTCCTCATTAACATCTCCCTGCTATTTCTCTGTCCCATGATTTCACTTCCTCTCTACCTTGTCTTCTTCTCTGCAACAGGGGATCATCAGGAAGCACATTTTTTTCTCATGCATCCAAATCTCCAAAAACAAGCCTTTCTCATGTTGACCCTCATTTTCAAGGTCCCTTGTTCTGGCACCAACTGGTCCACTCTTCATGCTTGTTGAAAAGTGTTGCATGTGAGATTAATATTTACTAATAATTATTTTCAGTAAAGCTTGCTGTTAATCCTAAACAGGTGTATAAACAAGTCACCACACAGAGACTGGGTTTATTTAGTTAACCTAGAACACTATGCTGGGCAATAGTTACTCCCTCTTAAACCTCCAAGCCCTCAGAGTTTCCTAATGTTAGATTTTACCCATTATACTTGCTATTTGTGAAATATTATGTCCAGTCCATCACCACATAGTTCCAAGATCTGTCCTCCAGCTCTCTCTCCAATCTCTCTTGCCCTTTTCTCCAACTCATTTTCTGCCCTCTGGCTCCTTCCCTTTTTCCTTTCCTCTGGATCCTCCCTTTGTAGAACATTGTGGCTAGTTGCTTTATATTGGACTCTTCATCACAATGCAACATCCGGATTGAAACCAGAGACTGGATTGTAGGGGGTAGAAATCAGCATTTAAATGAACTAGGGTAAGGTGTATACATTTCAAAAGAACATAATACCAACATTTCCCTCTAGAAGTCCAATAAAATGCTCCTTTTCTTTCAATACAATAATAATCATGAAATTATGAAAACTGTTAGGTAAAATCTACATGTGCAATGTCCAGTCCATATGTATTTAGCAACTTAGAGAGAAAGTTATCTGGTTATCCTATGTCATGACAAGTTAAAAGTTCTATTCCTAAATAAACATTTATCCTTTTTGGTGTTACCTACAAGAAAAGATTTCTTAACTTCTAAACAACTCAAGCTTATTTGTGGCAGTTTAAGTATTTGGTTTTCAGCCCCATCAGAGACTTGAGAGGAAATAAAATTAGTTATTAGATTAAATAGGAAGTGCATGTTAGCAGCTTCCAAAAATTAAAAATTGACCTAGACAGTTTGCTCCCTGAATAGTAACATTGGAGTATCATCTTCAGCCTTCAGGCTTAGAATATTTGACAGACATATGTGAAACAGAAACTATTTAGGACTTGCTTACCCTGTCTTGGCAGAGTTTGGCATTAAACTTGACCATTTTAAACAGAATTTGTCTGTTGTGATGCAAGGTTAATTTCTTTACCTCAGGGACTTGTTTGCCATATTTGTAGCCATCTCCATATGGAGTTTCTTCAATGCTCATTATTTTCTTTCAGATAGACAGGAAATGACTCTCTCATGGTCAAAGGATCTTTAAAATAATAGACACTTTTCAATGCCATAATCTGTATGTCTCTGAAGTTTTTGAAGACTACCTATCTGTATGTAATATATCCATCTACAAAATCATATCTATCTGTTAAACCTAGGATGTATACTCCTGTGATAAAGTAGACTAGTGTCTGACATGACTATGAGTGGAATAACTAGCAATTAACTTGCATTACCTAAAACCCGAACCAATTTTTAATAGCAGATTAAAAGTATTGGAAGTAACCTTGAATTTGTATCAATGTACTAAAGGTTACACCAATGAATCCAAATAGACTTATTTTTGCATCAATATACAAAATCCTTTACCAATGAGTTACAAATAAACTTATTTGAGAATAAGAAATAAAACTCTAAGTTGAGTAGATTCAACAAGCTACCTTTTTTTTTTCTATTTCTATAAGATATCCTTGTTTCACTTTGAATAAGACCATTAATAGCAAACATCTACCAATGACAATAAAATTTTGTAGCCATAGCAAACAACCAAAAATATACCCAACCCTCTTTAAGGAAAATTGGACATTGTTTTCATGGATTTCTTCTAGCTGACATTTTGGACATGTAGATATCCTGAAGGTGGCACAAATAAAATTGGGAAAAACCATTAATTGAGCAAGCAATAACATTTGAGGTCTAGTCTTTGAATGTTGAGAAATTTAGGCTTAATAAAATTTGTCTTTGGAACAGTCTAAAATAATGGACCAATTAAGACTAGTAGCTTTCTTCAAATTTCTTTTGGGAGCAGGCTTTGATGAGAAACAACAATTGAAGCAGTTGAGGCAGGAACAGGCACAATGCTGGAACATGCAAGATGCTGGAACTGATGTATCAATGTCTTAGCATGCTGAAGAATGATTCTGTCAAGTTTGATCCAGCATCTCTGGTGTTCATGTCTTTTGTTCTGCAAACATAATTTCTCACAAGCATTATAGAGTTCTAAAATTATGAATGTAAGAGATGTGCAGGATGAAACTAAAGTGTAAGCCAATTTAATCTATATCAATTAAAAGGGTAGCATAATATATTTTGAGGATATTATAGCCAAGGATTTATTGGCCAAGTATTGTTGAAGTTTTGGCTGGAGAAACAATTTTATGTCTCAGTCAATTTAAAGTTGTTCCCATGTAAAGCGATTTGCAATATATGTTACCATTTATATTGAACATACAATGATTATCATGTTGAAATGAAAACTATGTTGAATAGATCAAAATATCTTTTGGGGCTCTTGCATGCCTTTGGTATTAGGCCAAGCGGCAACCTATTTCCCTAGAGAAGCCTCCCATTAGAGAGACAAGCTGGTTGCCTTGAGCAATAGAAAAAAACATCTTTTAAGTAAACCGTATATGAACTTTTTTAAATTTAGAATATAGGCATGTCATAGGTATGTTGTACCTGTTTTGAGGCTTAGTCCTATATTTTTATTTTTATATATGTTGTAGCTATTTGGTCTATCCTCTTTTTTATATAGAATGGATAGTTATGACTTTATAGCCAAACATAATTTTAACTCCCTCTTATCTTTAGCATTTAAGCATACCCTAGGCATCCTGTACATGGGCTTTATGCTGATATTGGCTATTTTTTGGATTGCCCCCTTTTTTTAATTTTTCATCAATTACACTTTATTCATTCTGCCCCTTTTTTATACAGACTGGGCAAATATGCCTTTTTAGCCGAACTTTATATAAACTCTCTTACTATTAGCAAATAAACTCTCTTACCTTTAGATTTAAGTATACATCATAGGTATCTTGTACCTGGATTTTTACATTAGTTTTGGCTGCTCTTTGGTTTACCCTCTTTTTGATATGGGATAGACAGTTTTGTTTTTAAACATATAAATATAATTTTTGAGTTGTTAACATTAAACTAGGTTGGCATGTACTTTGCCATCTTTAAGCCTCTTGTGATGTCATTATATCATGTGGTATCAGAACATTTTGCGATATCATAATAGCATTGTGATGTTATCATTGCATTGTAATGTCATAATACCATTGGGAAATTATATCATATTTTTCATCATTGCATTGTGATGTCATAATAGCATTATGATATCATAAAAGCTTTGTGATATCAAGATTCCATTGTGATGTCATACCACAATCATTTCATGATAGCATTGTGATGTGAGAATAGCATTGTGCTGTCATCATAACATTGTGATATCATAAAAGCATTGTGATATCATAATAGCATTGTGATATATAATGAATGTTGATGTCATAATAACATTTAGAGGTCAAAGTAGCATGGTGATATCATAAAAGCATTGTGATGTCAAAATTCAAATGTGATGTCATACCTCAATCATGTTGAAATAGAATTGTGAAGTCATAATAGCATTGTGCTGTCATAATAACATATTGATCTCATAAACCAAATGTAATGTCATAATAGCATTATTATGTCATAGTAGCATTTTGATGTCATAATAGTATTATAATGTCATAGTAGCATTGTGAAGTCATAAAACCATTGTGATATAAGTAGAGCATTGTGTTGTCATCATAGTATTGTGTTGTCATAAAAGCTTTGGGAAGCCAAAATAGCTTTGGAATGTCTTAATGCATTGTGATATCATATCATTTTGAAATCATAATACTATTTAGATGTTATACCATTATGATGACATAATAGCTTTGTGATGTGATAATAGCCATTGTGAGGTCATAATACCATTGTGATGTCAAAAAACATTTTGAGATCAAAATCCCATTGTGATGTCATCATAGCATTGAGTTGTCCTAATATCATTGTACAGTTATATCATTGTGAAATCATAATAGCATTGTAATGCCATGATTTCATTGTGATATCATAACACAATCATGGTCTAATACTATTGTGATGTCATCATAACATTGTGATGTCATAACACCATTGTGCAGTCATAATATGGCTGTGATGTCATATACTATTGTGATGTCATAACAGCATGGTGATGTCATAATAGCATTGTGATGTCAAAATTCCATTAAGAGGTCAAAATTCTTTGTGATATCATACCACAATTATTTAGTAAAAGCATTATGGTGTCTTAATAGCATGGTGATGTCATAATAGCATTGGGATGTCATGATGAATTTTGATGTCATGATGCCTTTGTGGGGTCATCATAGCATTGTGATGTCATTACAGCATTGTGATGTCCTAGTATCATTGTGTAGCTATACTGCTGTAAAGTCATATTAGCATTTTGATATAAAAAATCCATTGTGATGTCATACTCCAATCATGTAAAACCATTATAAAATATTAATACTATTTTGCAATCATGATAGCATTGTGATGTAATAATACAATTGTGATATCATATTATAATTCAGACATCATTAAAGTACTGTGATATCATCATTGCATTTTGAGGTCATAATGAAACTGTTATCAAAATGATTATTATGACAACATTGTTATGTCATAATACGATTGTGGTGTCATAGTATCACTGGGATGTCATGACACCATTGTGATGACATAATACCATTGAGATGTCATAATAATGTTGTGATGTCATAATAGCATTGAGATGTCATGACACAATTGTGATGTCATGTTACAACTGAGATGTGATTATAAATCTGTGATGTCAAAATATACTTGTGATGTCATAGTATCATTGTGTACTCTTAATAGCATGTGAATTAATAATATCATAGTGATGTCATAGCATTTTTATGTCATAATATCCATATGATGTCATAATAGCATATTGAGGTCATCACCCCATTGTACTGTCATAATAGCATTGTGATGTTGTCATGCCATTTTTGTTATAATGTTGTTTTGAAATGTATACACCTTAATTTGTTCATTCAAATGCTTATTTTTATCTCTCACTTTCTGTTTTCAATCCAGATATTGCATTGTTATACTTTTTCCCAGCATCTTGTCTCAACTTTGTGTAAACAGGCCAGAGTAAAGGAACTAGCCAAAATATTGTGCAAAGGGAGTGGGTGAGAGAACAGAGCTGCAGAGCAGAGAGGGAGGAGAGATCTTGGAACAGCATGAAGAGAATAAACCAGTCTTCACAAAAGGCAAGTATAATGAGTAAAATCTAAATGTTAGGAAACTATGAGGGCTTGAAGTTTTAGGAGGGAGTAACTATTGTCCAGCATTGTGTTCTAAGTTAACTAAATCAACCCAGTCTCTGTGTGGTGAATTGGTTATACAGCTGTTACAATTAAGAGCAAACATTAATAAAAGATAAACTAATATTAAATATTAATCATCACCTACAACATAACATTGTGAAGCCATTATATCATTGTGTTATCATAACACCATTGTGATGTTATACCATTGTGACTGATATAATAAGATTATGATGTCATAGTAGAATTGTAATATCATCATAGCATTGTGATGTTATAATAGCATTGTGATGTCATATACCATTTGGATTTCATGACAATATTGGCATATTATTATACCTTGGTAATGTCATAATATAATTGGGATGTCACCATAGTGTGGGGTTGTCATAATATTGTGATGTAATAATACCATTGTGATATCTTTGGGATGTCATAAAGCATTGTGATGATATATTATTTTGAAGTCATATGCCACTGTGAAATTCCATTGTGATATCATACTACAATGGTGTTGTAATACCACTGTGATGTCATAATATGATTGTGATATGATGACAATAATGTGATGACATGTTAGCATTGTGATGTCATAATTGCATTGTTCTGATACATTATTATGGTAATGTTATAATTAATTCCATTTTGATATCATACAATATGAGGTCATATTAGTGTTGTGATATTATAATAGCATTGTGATGTCATAATAGCATTGTAATGTCATAATATTCATGTGATATCATAATAGCATATTGAAGTCATAACCCCATTGTTATGTCACCATAGCATTGTGATGTCATAAAAGTATAGTGATGTCAAAATTTCATTCTGTTGTCAAACCAGGTAATTTTATTAATGACTTCTTGAAAGAAATATGTGACATTATTCGTGAACTAAAAATCTTGGACAGGAACTGTCATCTCTGTGTTGTGCTACCAGCTCCCAGATTGAGGAATGTAACACTGCTCAGGCTTTCTCTCAAGCAAGTGAGGAACAAGATCAGAGTCTCAGTGCCAATTCCCTAAAAGAAAACTGATTTCATCATTTCCACACCTTGCACAACCCCCCAAAAGTAACCATCATTACTGAAGAGCTCTCTCTATACTTCATCTCCTGGATAACAATTTTTCTTCTGTATTTATTTATTATGATTTGTTTCCTTTGTATCTCCTCTGTTGCTGCCTAAGTCTTCTTTCTCCTTCCAGTGCCTCTAACTGTCCTACTTCTACCCCAATTCCTTTCTCAAATTATTATGAAAGTGGTGGTTCTTCTGATCTCCAACAAATTTCCACTCAGGATGTGGATTGAGTGTTTTTGTCAGGGTCCTCACTCTTGATTAGTTTCTTTAGATGCACAGTTTTTAGTAGGTTTATTCCATGTTATATGTCTATGTGAGTGAGTATATAATATGTGTGTCTTTCTGCTTCTAGGACAGCTCACACAGGATGATCCTTTCTAGGTCCCACCATTTACCTGCAAATTTCATAATTTCCCTATTTTTCATTGCTGAGTAATACTCCATTATGTAGATGCACCACAATTTCTGCATCCATTCTTCAGTTGAGGGGCATCTGGGCTGTTTCCAGATTCTGGCTATTACAAATAAAGCTGCTACAAAAATGGTTGAGCAAATGTCCTTATTGTGTTCTTGAGCCTCTTTTGGACATATGCCTAAGAGTGGTATGGCTGGATCTTGATGAAGCACTATTCCTAGTTGTCTGAGAAACTGCCAGATTGATTTTGAGAATGGTTTTACAAGTTTACATTCCCACCAGCAGTGAAGGAGTGTTCCCCTTTCTCCCCAACCTCTCCAGCATGTGTTGTCACTTGAGTTTTTCATCTTGGCCATTCTGATGTGTGTAAGGTGAAATCTCAGGGTCTTTGTGATTTGCATTTCCCTAACAGCTAATGAGGTTGAGCATATCTTTAAGTGTTTCTCTGCCACTTGATATTTCTCTACATAGAATTCTGTTTAGCACTGTCCCCCATTTTTTAATCGCGTTACTTGGTTTGAGGCTTTTTAGCTTCTTTAGTTCTTTATATATACTTGATATTAGTCCTCTGTCAGATAAAGGGTTGGTGAAGATTTTTTCCAAAACTGTAGGCAGAGGTTTTGTTTTGATGACAGTATCCTTTGATTTACAGAAGCTTTTCAGTTTCATGAGGTCTCATTTATTGTTTGTTGATTTTAGAGCCTGTGCTGTTGGTTCTGTTCAGGAAGTTGTCTCCTGTGCCAATGAGTTCAAGGGTATTCCCCACTTTTTTTTCCTAACCAATTTAATGTGTATGGTTTTATGTTGAGGTCTTTGATCCACTTGAACTTTAGTTTTGTGCAGAATGATAAGTACAAATATATTTGCATTTTTGTACATGCAGACATGCAGCTATCTTTTCTTCATTGTATAGTTTTGACATCTTTGTCAAAGATCAGGTATCCATAAGTGTGTGGGTTTATTTCTGTGTACTCTGTTCTGTTGCATTGATCCACCATTCTGTTTCTATGCCAGTAACATGCAGTTTTTATAACTGTTGCTCTATGGTACAGCTTAAGATCAGGGATGGAGATAAGTCCAGAAGATCATTTATTGTAGAGGATTGTTTTAGCAATTCTGGGTTTCTTGTCATTCAATATGAAGTTGAGAATTTCTCTTTCAAGGACTATAAAGAATTGTGTTGGTAATTTGATTGGAATTGCTTTGAATCTGTAGAATGCTTTTGGTATGATGACCATTTTTACTATTTTAATCCTGCCAAGCCATGAGCATGGGAGATCTTTCCATCTACTGATATCTTCTTCTAATTCTTTCTTCAGAGACTTGAAAATTTTTTCATACATATCTTTGACTTGCTTGAAGCAAGTCTTCCACTTACTTCACAGGTACTTTATGTCATTTGTGGCTATTGTGAAGAGCATTGTTTCCCTAATTTCTCTCTCAGCCCTTTTGTCTTTTGTATATAGGAGGGCTACTGATTTTCTTTTGAGTTAATTTTTTTATCTGGCCACTTTGCTGAAGGTGTTTATCAGCTGTAGGAGTTCCCTGGTAGAGTTTTTGTGGTCACTCATGTATTCTATTATGTTGTCTGTAAATAGTGATAATTTGAATTCTTCCTTTCCAATTTATATCCCCTTGATCTCCTTCAACTGTCTACTGCTCTAGCAAGGACTTCCAGAAATATGTTGAAGAGATATGAAGAGAGTGTACTGCCTTGTCTTGTCCCTGCTTTCAGTGGGATTGCATAAAGTTTCTCTCGGTTCAGTTTAATGTTGGCTATAGGTTTGCTGTACTTTGCCTTTAGTATGTTTAGATATGTACCTTGAACCCTGATCTCTGCAATACTTTAAACAAGAATGGATTTCCTGCGCTTTTTTTTTTTTATTAGAGACTTCCGATGACTGCTTCTATTTCCTTGGAGGATATAGGACTGTTTCATTGAGTTACCTGGTCTTGAATCAGATTTGGTAAGTGGAATCCATCAAGAAAATTGTCCATTTCATTTAGATTTTCAAATTTTGTGGCATATAGACTTTTGAAGTAAGTCCTCATGATTGTTTGCATTTTCTTGGTGTCTGTAGTTATGTCCCCCTTTCCATTTCTGATTTTGTTGATTTTGATGGTTTCTCTCTGCCTTATACTTTTCTTGGCTAAGGGTTTTTCTCCCTTGTTGATTTTCTCAAAAAAGCAGGTCTTTTTTTCATTGATTATTTTGAATTGTTTTATTTGTTTCTAATTTAATTGATTTGAGCTCTGAGTTTGATTATTTCCTGTCATCTACTCCTTTTTGGTGTGTCTGCTTCTTCTTTTTCTAGGGTTTTCAGGTGACCCATTAAGTTGCTTGAATGATCTTTCTCAATTTCTTCTCGAAGGCACTTAGTGCTATGAACTTTCTTCTTAGCACAGTTTTTATTGTGTTCCACAAGTTTGGGTATGTTGTGTGTTCATTTTCATTGGATTCTAGGAAGACTTTAATTTATTTATTTTTTTCTTCCCTGACCCAACTGTTACTGGATAGCATGTTGTTTCCATGCTTGTGTAGGCTTTTTGTTATTTCTGTTGTTGTTGATGTCCAAGCTTTATTCCATGGTCATCAGATAAGATACAAGGGTTTAGTTCAATCTTCTTGTATCTGTTGAGGCTTGCTTTGTGACCCACTCTATGGTCTATTTTGGAGAAGGTTCCATGAGTTGCTGAGAAGAAGCTATATTCTTTTGTGTTTGGATGAAAGGTTCTGTAAGTGTCTGTTAGGTCCTTTTGTTCCATGACCTCTGCTAGAAACATTGATTCCTTGTTTAATTTCTATTTTGTTGACCTGTCCTTTGTTGAGAACGGGGTGTTGAAGTCTACCACTATTAATTTGTGGGGATCTATGTATGGTTTAATTTTTATCAATGTTTCTTTTACAAATGTTGGTGCCCTTGTATTGGGGACATAGTTGTTCAGGATTGTGATGTCTTCCTGGTGGAATTTTCCCTTGATGAGTATGAAGTGTCCTTCCCCATCTCTTTTGATTAATTTTGTTTGAAAGTCTATTTTATCAGCTACTAGAATGGCTACTTCTGCTTGCCTCTTGGTCTATTTGCTTGGAAAGACATCTTCGAAACCTTTACTCTCAGGTAATGTTTGTCTTTGGAAATTTGTTGTTTTCTTTTATTGAACAAATTGTTGGGTCTTGTTTATGCATCCATTTTGTTAGTCTGTGTCTTTTTATTGGAGACAATTGATGTTGAAATATATTAATGACCAGTGGCTGTTAGATCCTTCGATTTTGATGTTGACTTTGTCATAAGATTGTGTGCTTGCTTGCTTATTGTTTACTGTACTGAGGTTAATTATTTCCTTGAAAGTAGCTAGTTTTCTTGGGTTTAATTTTCCCTTCTAGTGTGTTCTGTAGTGCTGGATTTGTATGTAGGTGTTGTTGAAATTTGTTTTTGTCATTGAATATCTTGTTTTCTCTGTCTATGAGGATTGAGAATTTTGCTGAGTATAGTAGCCTGTGCTGACATCTGTGTTTTCCTAGGGTCTGCATGATATCCATCCAGGCCCTTATGCTTTCATAGTCTTTGTTGAAAAGTCAGGAGTGATTCTAATGGGTTTGCCATTATATGTTACTTGGCCTTTTCCCCTTGCAGCTTTTAGTATTTTTCCTTTGTTATGTATACTTTTGGTTTTGATTATTATGTCACGGTAGGATTTTCCTTTCTGGCTTAATTTATTGGGTGTTCTATAGGTCTCTTGTGTTCTTATTGTCCTCTCCTTTAAATTGGGAAAATTTTTTTCCATGATTTTGTTGAAAATATTTTCTGGGCCTTGGAGCAGGGTATCTACTTTGTCCTTTATGCCTATTAATCTTAGGTTTTATCTTTTTAAGTTGTCTTGAATTTCTTGGATGGTCTGTGTCAGTAATTTTTAGATTTAACATTTTCTTTGACAGATACTTTGATTTCTTCCATTGTGTCTTCCACACCTGAGAATCTTTCTTCCATCTTTTATAATCTATTTGTTCAATTCTCTGTTTCTTTTCTTTTTTTGGTGATTTAAGTATATGCTCTCTTAAGACCACAAACTGTTTGGCTGCAACTTCCTGTATTTCTTCACAAATGGCCATAATCTGTTTTTCTTTATCTTCTTCTCTTTCTGTATAGATGGCGATAATCTGTTTCTTTTTCTCTTCGTCTATTTCTTCATGGATAGACACAATCTGTTTGAGTTTCTCTTCCTCTGGTCTTTACTCATTTTATTTGTTTCCTTTGTTATCCTCTTCATGAGCATAGGTGTTTGGACATCTTGAATTTCAATTATGCTGGGTTGTCCAGCCACTTGCCCCTGTATAACTGGGTTCTGCAGATGTCATCTTGCTTTGTCTTTTGTTGGTTGAACTTTTACACTGGCCTCTACCCATTGGGCTATCTTAGGTGTTTAGAGTTAGTTTCTGGTGGTTCCTGGAATCCTGTGGTGGAGAGAATTCCCTTGGCAGGAAGATAGTTTTTCCTGAATGAAGCCTCCTCAGCTTTTTGGGTATAGTCAATGGATGGCCAGTGTTTTTCATGAATTGCCACATTTTACCTCAGGCATAGAGACCTGAATGGTAATTGTGGTCCTTGTTAGTCAACAGAGCTCTCCTCTCACCTGGAGAAGTCCTGGAGACAGCTGCCCTGCCTCTGGGTTTCTTGCCATAAATTTAGTGAGTTGCTGCTGTAACCTGCATGTCCCATGGTTTGGTTAGTTTTGTTAGGGGTGACTGTTTGCCCTTTGGAGTAGTATCTGGGGGTTGATCTTGGGGATCTCAGGTTTTTGAAGATCTGTGGTTGGGGCTCTGTGCCCAGGTACCCAAGCAGTAATCTTTGGAGGGTGAGTACTGCTCTTCTAGTAACAGCAGGGTATCTGGTGCACAGTAGTTCCCTGTGTTGGGCCAATCTGCAGGAACTTTTTTAGGGATATGCTGGGTGGAATAAGTCTGTTCCCTTTGCTTCATTCCCTGTGAGGATTTCTCCTGATAGTGACTCCAAGTCTCTGAGTCACTGGTGCTGTGGGGCACACAATTCTCTTCTGTGAGGAATAGTTGATACTGAGCAGGTCTCAGGGCTGGTGGGACATGGACTTGCCTGCTTGTTTGCCTGAACTTTTTCAGAGATATACTGGATGGCCTAATTTGGATTACTGTCTCCATCCTTCCCTGTGAGGTTTACTCCTGACTGGGACTCCCATTCTCTGTTGTGCTTGGGTGCACATTTCTGTCTGTGCCAGAAAGCTGGGTGCACAACAACTCTCTGTGCTCATGGCTTTGGCCTAGTTCAGTGATGGCAGCTCATAACCAGCTGGTCTGTGAAACCTTTTCCAGGTTAAGACTGGGTGACCAGTGGCCAGTCCTGCTTTTTTACTTCCTTGTGGATTTTTCTTGAAACTGGGACTCCAAGTCTATGGTGTTTTTGTGCCCACAGTTAAACATGGGAAGGTGATCAGGACACATAGGTGTGTGGCTCTGGTCTGGTGATGTAGTGCCTACTCAACCTGGGATCTTTTCCAGGTTCTGGCTGGGTGATATGAGAGTGGACCCGATTGATTCTCATGCTGTGGGGGTTTACTCTACCCAGGAACCATGATTGCTGTTGTTTTAGGGCCCAGAGTTTAGTCTTTTGGTGACTGTATGGAAAATGTTGTCCTGCTCCTCAGATGCAGTGTTCCCCTGGAGCCACATCTTGTCGCTCCAAATTGAAGTATTTTAAAGAAAAAAAAATTAGTGTGACATATGGGTAGGAAGTTGAACCTGGGAGCAATGAAACAGGATTATGATGCATAGTATATGAATTTCCCACATAATCAATAAAAATAACATATTGACATCTTTTACCATGACTTTTATAATGGAGAAAATATTCTGCTAAAGGAGGGCAGAATTTTACTTTGTAAGACATAGTTTCCAGGAATTCATTATTTAGCAGAGAATCCTAGCTATCTCATACTCCATGAGCTCAGGTGGCACCTCTGAATGAGAAGTTCTGGCACTAACACTACGTTTAAAGAGATTGTCTGGAGGACCACTGCAGGAAATACTGTTGCTATTGTGTCCTAGGCATATAACACGGACATATTTCCCTGTCTTGAACAACTAATTTGACCTATAACCTAAGATAAGGAGAATTGCTCACTGACCACTGAGTCAGACATAGCTGTCAATCCAGCTAGGTCAGTCAAAGAAACCATGCTCATAGAGGTTTGCACTCCTTGTGTGGAACAGCACAAGCTTTCAAATAGTTTATTGCCCCTCAGTTCTCCTTTTACATACACAGATTTTTCTCTATTTCAGCCAAACCAATTGCAGGAATTATCTCGTTTCCCTCTCCTTGTCCTACTCTAAAGACAAAGTACCCTAGGGAACCCAAAACCAGGCCTGCCTACTATATCAATAAGAATGTGAAGGTACATTTAGTGAGTACACCAGTAAATGCTCAGTTCAAAGTCACAACCTAAGAAATTTCATATCCAGACCACAGTAGGAGACCACTTTGTCATTTGCTACATTCCCCTTAATCCCAAAACAATGTAGAACTTTCACTATTTTGGAAAGTGCCCAATTCAATAAACAGCAAAGCTTCATTTCCTACCTGACATTGTCAGAGAGATAAACATGAATAAAGGTGTGTGGTCTGGATAAAAGGATGAAATAAAGGCTTTTTGTGTTTCATAAGAAAAAGTCATGTTTGCACAGGGTCATAGATACGGACACTAAGGAAAGTTAGTTTACTCATCTCCATGGAACCTCAAGATTCTCCCAGGTGTTGATTGGCTGGGAGGGCAAATGACATCATTAAACAGGTAAAAACCAGTAAGAGTTGCAGAAGTCAGTTATTAAAAGGGCCAAGTTGACACCATGCTTGAGAGAAAAGATGAGCAGCCCTATTTGCCTTAATCTTGGCAGCTGAAAGCATAAAACCCTGAGATGACAGTTCTTGTGTCCAAACTCTTTGTTCAGGAAAAGTGTCACATATTTCCATTAAGTGTTCTTTAATAAAGTCACTAGTACTTGACATGGGAGTTTCACATTATGTCAGAATCTGTTATTATTTGTTAAAGGTACAGATATATCCTCAGTCAGTGAATTACTTACTGGGAAAAAAAATCTCCCTTACCAAGGCAAATCTATGTAAAATAAAAAAAAGGGGGGGATTAATTGGGAACTTGCTTATATTGAAACTGACCATCCACAATGTCACATTAGCAAGCATGTTCAAATTCCTAACCATGTGTCACAATAAAATTTATTTTGCTTTAAAATACATCAATTGAAGTATGTGTTGTTCATATATTCTTTGGAATATGATCAGAGTCTCAGGGCCATGAATTCATCCTTCCAGCACCCTGTCATTACCCACAAAAAGAAGTCATGAGTCCTGTAGAGCTATATTCTTCATTACTTTCATCATAGTTTTTCTTATATATTTATTAGTTATGATTTGTTCACTTTGAGTCCCCTCAGCTGGCCCCTCCCTCTTCTCTTCCACTCCCACCCACCCTCCTTCTTCTACACCTATACCCTTCATTTAGTTTCCTGATAAGTCAGATCCTTCTCCAGCTACTCTCTGAACCTAGCTTATCAGGTCTCAAAAGGGCTGGCTTCATCACCTTCCTCGGTGGCCTGATTCTAAGGTCCTTGCTCTCCTTGTGTCCTCAATTGTCTCTTCTTATTACATACTCCCTGCCTCCTCTCCTGAAGGTTTCCTAGAGTTCTGAGGGGAGGGAGAACATCATAGGGGTATCCTGTTTAGAACTGGGTGTTTTAAAATCTCTCTCTGCATAATATCAGACTATGAGTCTCTGTATGCAACCACATTTAATGCAGAAGGTGAGGGCAGAGATCAAAATATTTTAATAACAAGAGCCTGTGTTGCTTGAAAATTTCATAGGATACCTTGACCCAAAAACACAACTCACTGCCACCCAATTCCACTAATGGAGGACTGGTTTGGTCACAACAGATGGCCTATTGGAACTTAACACTCACTATTAGGAATCCTTCTAATATGTGAATACATAACGCATTAGTCTTTGTGCATTTTAGTTACTTCACCCAGCATGAACAAATCATAACCAATAAATATATAAGAAAAACCGTGATGAAAGTAATGAAGAATATAGCTCTACAGGACTCATGACTTCTTTTTGTGGGTGATGACAGGGTGCTGGAAGGATGAATTCATGTTTTCTTTAATTTTATTGTGACACATGGGTAGGAATTTGAACCAGGAAGCAATGGAAAAGGAGTGTAATGTATATTATATGAAATTCCCACATAATCAATAAAAATAATATGTTGACACCTTTAACAATGACTTTTAACATGAAGAAAAGTTTACGCTAAAGGAGGGCAGAGTTTGACATTGTAAGGTATGCTTTCTAGGAACTCATTATGGAGCAGAGAATAGTTGCCAAGAAATAGTTGTTACCCAGCTACCTCAGACCCCATGAGCTCAGGTGGTACCTCTGAACAAGCAGTCCTGGATCTAACACTACATTTATGGGGTTTGACTGGAGGATCACAGCAAGAAACACAACTGCTCTTGTGTTCTAGGCATATTACATAGATCAATTCATTTATCTTGAAGTCCCAATTTTACCTGTAAACCCCAGGAACACGAGGGGTTCTTCCTGACCACTGAGTAAGACATAGCTGCTGGAAAAGCCAGGTCAGCCAAAGCAACCTTGCTAATACAGGTTTGACAATTCTAGTGTGAAACAGCGCCATTTTTTCAAATAATGTATTGCCCCTCAGCACTCTTTTTACATACACAGATCTTTCCCTGTTTCAGCTAAACCAGTCCCAGGTCTGGTTTCCTTCTCTTTTTCTACTCTTAAAGTCTCAATACCACAAGGAACCCTAGGCCTGGCCAGCCTCTGATTACAATAAGAATGTGAAGGTACATATAGTGATTATAAAAGTAACTTCTTAGTTCAAGGTCACAACCTAGGAAATTTCAGATCTAAGACCACAATAGGAGACCTACACTCCCCTTAATTTCACATCACTTTGGAGTTCTTTCCTACTTAGGAAGAACTCCAATTAAATAAACAATAAAATTTCATTTCCTACCTAATACTGTCACAGAGGTAAACAGGAATGAAGGTGTGTGGGATCTGGATAAAGGGATGAGATAAAGGCTTGTTGGGTTCATGGGAAAAAGTCACCTGTGCACAGGAACAGAGATACTGGACACTGAGGAGAATTTGTTTACTCATCTTCATGTAAACCTCAAGATTCTCTCATGTGCTGATTGAATTAGATATAGAATGATCTCATTCAACAAGTGAAAGCCAGTAAGAGTTTCAGGAGGCAGTTAAAAAAAAGCAAAACAGCCAAGTGGACAGAATGCTTGAAAGAAAGGCTGAGCAGCCCTAAATACCTCAATCTGAGCTGATGAATGCACACAAACCAGAGATGGCATTTTCTGTGTACAATACTCTTATTTCAGGAAAATGTCACATTTCTGTATTTTGATTTTAATTTTTATTAGTTACACTTTATTCACTTTGTATTCCCCCAATTAGCTACTCCACGCAATACTACCTTTCCTCCCCAATCTCCATGCATGCACCTCCTCAAGTCTACTGAAAAGGGAGGTCTTCCTCTCCTACCTATTATGAAACTAGTCTATCAGATCTGAACAGGTGTGTCTGCATTGCCATCCTCAGTGGCCTGGTAGAGGAGGCAAATCTGTTCATATCAGAGGTAGTACCTGTTCCCATTACTTTGGAACCCACTTGTACACTGAACTGCCATGGACTACTTCTGTGCAAGGGTTCTAGGTTATCTCCATGCATGGTACTTGGTTGGAGTATGAGTCTCTGGAAAGCACCCTGTACTCAAATTTTCTGGTTCTGTTGCTCTCCTTCTGGTGTCCTAGTCCTCTACAGATCTTACAATTTCCCAATTCTTTCATAAGATCCCATGCACTCTGCCCAACATGTAGAGTAGCATCAGATAGAAGGAGAACACCTCCCCTTTCAGTGGACTTGGGTAAGGGCAGATGGGGAGAAAGGGGAGGGAAGGTATGGTTAACAGGGAGGAGGAGGGTTTTGTGGTGGGATATAAAGTGAATAAAGTGTAATTAATAATATTTAAAATGAAAAATATTAAAAATATATAACACCTTTTGGAGTTATATTATACCAGGATGTGCTTTGAGGTTGATATGCCAATGAAAGGGACCATACAGAAGGTTGTCTCTGTCTCTCAGTCTCTGTCACTTTATATCTTTGTTTCTGTTGGTCTTAATCTCTGTATTCCTGTTTCTGTTCCTCTAGCTCTTTCTCTTTCTGTCTCTATCTTTCTCCCTCTCTCTACAGGTTTCTTGTGATTCAGTATGAAATGCTATCAGTTCTGCTGAAGGATTACAACAAAATGACTACTTGCTGACATGGCATACTGAAGGTCTCTGTAAAAATGGAATCAAGGTTATAATTAAATGCTTTTTGTTGAAAGATTTGCCTTGGTCAAGGAGCATTTTCACAATAATCCACTGAGGAGTTATCTCTGCATTTAATAAATAATAATGGAATCTGTAATAATATGAAAGTAACATAACTTTATTAATGATCACATGAAGTAAATGTGTGATACTTTTCCTGAATGAAGAGTCTTGGACACAGGAACTGTCATTTCTGGTTTGTGTGGTTTTAGCTGCCCAGATTGAGGCATGTAGGGATGCTCAGCCTTTTTCTCAAGTAGGCTGTCCACTTGGCGCTTTTCATAACTGGCTCCTGAATCTCTTACTGTCTTTCACCTGTTTCATGAAATCATTCTCCCTCTCAGACAATTGGAACCTGAGAGAATCTTGAGGTTTTCACGGATATGAGTAAAAAACTTTCCTCAGTGTCCAGTATCTCTGATCCAGTGCACATGTGAATTTTTCTTTGAAACTCAACAAAGGAAAGTTGAGTTTCTCATCCCTTTATACAGATTCCAAAACTTTACCCTGTTTACTGCTGTGACAATGTCAGATAACAAATGAAACTTTAACCTTTTTTTTTTTTAATTGGACAGTTTCCTAAGTAGGGAAGCTACAAAGTGATGTGGGATTAAGGAGAATGCACTGAACAACATGATGGTTTCCTACTCTGTTATTTGATCTGAAATTTCCTAGGTTGCGACTTTGAACTGAGCAGTTATTGGTGTACTCACTAAATGTACCTTCACATTCTTAATCATATAATAGGCTGGAAGGGTCTAGGGTTCCCTGGGGTAGTGATTCTTTAAGAGAAGAAAAAAGAGAAGGAAACCAGATAATTCCTAGAAGTGGTTTGGCTGAAATAGACAAATATTGGTGTCAGAAAAAGAGAACTGAAGGGAAAGATATTATATGACAGCTGTTTCTACACCACACTAGTTTTGGCAACCCTCTATGAGCAGATTAGATGACAGTTGTATCCTACTCGGTGATCAGTGAGCAAGTTTCCTGGTTCTGGGTTTTACAGTTAAAACTAGCCTATTGGGACAGAAAATGGTTCAGTGGTATATGCCTAGGATACAAGAGCAGCTGTGTTATCTGCTATGCTCCTCCAGACAAACCCTCTAAATATAGTGTTAGTTCCAGGACTGCTTGTTCAAAGGTGACACGTGAGCTGATGGGGTCTAACATAGCTGCTTAGCCATTACTTCATGGCAAGTATTCTCTGCTACATAATGAGTTCCTGGAAAGAATGCCTTACAAGGTCAAACTTTGCCCTCCTTTAGTGGAATCTTTTCTACATTTTAAAAGTCATTGTAAAAGTTGTCAACATATTGTTTATTTTCTGATTATGTGGCAATTTCATATTACAAATATTACACTCTTTTCCACTGATCTCAGGTTCAAATTCTTACCTAAGTGTCACACTATTTTTTTAATACATCAATTGAAGTAAGTTTTGTTCATATGTTCATTGGAACATGATCAGAATATCAGTGCCAATCCCTTAAAGAAAACAGTTTATTATTGCCACACACTGCTACCTCACCAAAGAAGAAACAATCAGTCCTGAAGATTTCGGTACTTCATCACCTTGTTCACAGATTTTCAAATGTATTCATTTACTATGAATTGTTCAATTTGTATCCCTTCTGATGCCCCCTCCCTCTTCTCCTTTCAGTCTCACCCAACCTCCTTCTTCTATCCCTATGCCCTTTTTCTAGTTCCCTGATAGGGGAGGGCCTCATTACCTTTATGTCTGACACTAGCTTATCAGTTCTCAGAAAAGTTGGCTGCATCATCTTCCTCTGAGCCCTAATTCTCAGGGTATTATTCTCCTTGTGTCCTCAATTCCTGCTAATTATGACACACTTCCTGGCTTCTTTCCTTCAGGATTCCCAGAGAACTGAGGGAAGGTAGAATTTCATAATTAAATCCCATGTAGAGCTGGGTGTTTTAAGGACACTGTTTGCATAATATCAGACCGTGGGTCCAATTTGATGCAGAAGGAAGCATCTCTGTGGATCCAAGAACATGGCACTGATGTATCAGTTGATGGCAGAGAACAACATATTTTAATAACAAGAGCCTGGGTTGATTGACAATTTCCATAGGATACCCTGACCCACCAAATCAATTAATTGCCATCCAATACCCCTAGTGGAAGACTGGTTCGGTCACAATAGATGGCTTATTGGAATTTGATCCCCTACTATTAGGAAACCTCATAATAAGTTAATGCATACAATATTTCTCTTTCTGCATTTTAGTTACTTCTCCCAGCATTAATTATTCTCATTCCATTCACTTGCCTGAAAATATCTTGTCATTTTCTTATCTGAATTACACTCCCTTATAGAAATATTTCATGTTTTCCCCAAAGGAGATTGTCACTCCTGTTCTTTAGACCTTGGAATTTGCTGGGACTTTGTTCATTGAATGAGAAACTATCATGATATCTATGTTTTGTTTTTTTTTTTTTTTTAGCCTAGAATTCCTTCTTCTTCTTCCTCTTAGTGATATGAATTGAATTGTCCCCTTGAAGACCATCTGCTTACATGTGGAGTTCCCAGTGAGAAAATATCTGGTAATTGTTAGGAGGTATGGCCTTGTTAGAAAATATAATACCTTTTTCCCCCTAATTTATTTCTCAGGCCTTTTGTCTTTTGTATACAGGATGGCTACTAATTTTTTTGAGTTAATTTTGTATCTATCCACTTTTCCAAAGGTGTTTATCAGTGGTAAGAGTTCCCTGGTAGAATTTTTTGGGTCATTCTGTCACAGTGTCATATCATCTGCATATAGTGATATTTGACTTCTTCCTTTCTGATTTCTATCCCCTTGATTTCCTTCAATTGTCTTATTGCTCTATCAAGGACTTCCAGAACTATCTTGAAGAGATATGGAGAGAGTAGGTATCCTGGCCTGTCCCTGATTTCAGTGGGATTGCTTTACATTTCTCTCCATTTAGTGATGATGGCCATAGGCTTGCGCTCTATATGGCATTTACTATATTTTGATATGTGTCTTGTGTTCCTGATCTCTCCAGTATTTTAAACATGAATTGCAGTTGGATTTTGTTAAATGATTTTTTAGCATATAAGGAGATTATCATGTGTTTTTTTTATTTCAGTTTGTTAATATGTTGGATCACATTCATGGATTTACATTTATTGAACCACCCCTGCATACCTGGATGAAGCCTACTTGGTCATAGTATATGATATCTTTGATGTGTTCTTGTATTTGGTCAAAGACATAAAGTACCTTGGTATTACAATAAGCAAGGATGTCAAAAACTTGTATGAAAAAAGTTTCAAGACTCTAAAGAAAGAATTAGAAGAACATATCAGAAGATTCAAAATTCTTCCATGATCATGTCTTGGCAGGTTTAACATTGAAAAATAGCCATATTACCAAATGCAATCTACAGATTCTGTATAGTTCCCATCAAATTACCAACACAATTCATTACAGAACTTGAAAGAAAAATTCTCAAATACATATGGCAAAACAAGAAACACATAATACCTAAAACAAATGTCTACAATAAAAGGATGGTATCACCCATCCCTGATCTCAAGCTGTATTATAGAGCAAACATCAATAAATGGTACTGGCATAGAGACAAAATGTTGGATCAATGGACCCAAATAGAAGACCCAGAAATAAATCCACACTTTATGGATACCTGAATTTGACATAGATGCCAAACCCTACAATGGAAAAAAAAAAGATAGCATCTTCACCCAATGGTGCTGGTCTAACTCAATATCTACATGTAGAAAAATGCAAATAGATTCATACTTATCACCCTGCACAAAACTGAAGTTAAAGTGGATCAAAGACATCAACAGAATACCAGACACATTAAATTCGTTAGAAGAAATAGTGGGGAATATCCTAGAACTCATTGGTACAGGAAACAACTTCCTGAACAGAACACCAACAGCACAGTCTCTAAGAGCAACAGTGGCAAATGAGACCTCATGAAACTGGAAACTTCTGTAAAGCAAAGGACAATGTCTTCAAAACAAAATGAATGCCTACAGATTGGGAAAGACTTTGCCAGGACTCTAAGTGACAGAGGATAATTATCTAGTATATATAAAGAACTAAAGAAGTTGAAAAGCAAGATATCAAATTAAAAATGGTGAACTGATGTAAACGGAGAATTTTCCATATGGGAATATCGAATGGCAGACAAACAGTTAAAGAAATGCTCAATATCATTTGCTCTCAGAGAAATGAAAATCAAAACAACTCTGAGATTTCACCTTACACCCATCAGAATGGCCAAGAGCAAAAACTCAAATGATAGCACATACTAGAAAGGTTGAGAATGCGAACACTCCTCTACTGCTTGTGGGAATATGAACTCGAACCACTGCTAGTGGGTATGTAAAATTGTAAAACCACTCTGGAACTCAACCTGGTGCTTTATCAGACAACTAGGAATAGTGCTTCCTCAAGATCCAGTTATACCACTCCTAGGCATATATCCAAAAGTGACTCAAGTACACAATAAGGATATTGACTCATCTACACTTGTAGCTGCCTTATTTATGATAGCCAGAACCTGGAAACAATCCAAATGCCCCTCAACTGAAGAATGGATAAAAAAATATTGGTATAACTACAAAATGACATATTACTAAGCAATAAAAATCAAGTATATCTTGAAATTTTTATGTCAATGGGGGAATTGAATGAGCTATCCGAGAAGCAGAAAGACACACATGGTATATAATCACTCATATAGACATATAAATAGGATAAACCTACTAAAATCTATACACCAAAAGAAACTAATAAAGAGTGAGAAATCTGGTTAACATCCTCAATTCCTATCCTGAAAGGCAAAGAGGATGGATATAATATAAATGAGAAAACAAGGAAGAGGAGCCTTCCACAGAGGGCCTCTGAAAGGCTCTTCCCTGCAGACTGTCAAAGCAGATGCTGAGATTTATGGTCAACTGTTGGGCAGGGTGCATAGAATCTAGTGAAATAACTGGGAGGGAGGGGAGGAAGAATTTCATAGGAAAATCCCAATTATAGCTAGGTGTTTTAAGGTCTCTCTCTCTGCATAATATCAGACTTTGGGTCTTTGTATGCAATCACATTTGATGCAGAAGGAAGTATGTCTTTGGATGCAAGAACAAGATAGTGATCTATCATTTGAGTGAGAGATGCAACATATTTTAATAACAATAAGTCTGGGTTGCTTTAAATTTTCTGTAGGATTTCCTGAACAAACAAATCAATTAACTACCACCCAGTTGCACTATTAAAAGACTGGTTTGGTCACAATCAATGGCCTATTGGAACTTTATGATCCACTATTAATAAGTGAATGTGTCTTTCTGAATTTTAGTTACTTCACCGAGAATGATTTTTTCCTGGTTCCATCCATTTGCCTGAAATATCATGATGTCATTTTCTTAGTTGAAAAGTACTCTGTTATGAAAATATTTCACATTTTCCCCAAAGGAGATTGTCAGTCCTGTTCTTTAGTCTTTAGAATTTGCTGGAATTTTAATAATTGTATTGAATGACAAACTATCAGAATAACTATGTTCTTTTAACCTAGAAGTCCCTCTATCTTCTTCTACTTCTTGGTGGTTTGAATTGCAGTGTCCCCTTGAAGCTCATCTATTTACATGTTGAGTCCTCAGTGAGGCAATGTCTGAAAATATTCAGAGGTATGGCTTAGTTAGATAATATAATTCCTGTTGCAGTTATAATATAAGAGGGTGTGCTTTAAAGTTGATTTTTCAATGAAAGTGAACATACAGCATGGAGTCTCTGTCTCTCAGTCTCTGTCACTTTTTATATTTGTTTCTGTTGTCAGTCTCTCTGAATCTGTCTCTCTAATTCTCTCACTTTCTTTCTCTCTCTGTCTACCTTTCTCTGCCCGCTGCTTGTGGTACAATATGAAAAGCTCTCAGTTCTCCTACAGTACTACAAGATGATTGCTTGCAGAAGTGTACCTACATGATCTCTGTAAAAATATAATTAAACACTTTGTGTTCAAAGATTTGACTTTGTCAGGGAGTGTTTTCCCCCTAGGTAATTGATTGACTGAGGACTTATCTGTGCTTATAACAAATAGTAATGGAATGTGTGATAATGTGAGACAAGCATGTCAAGGACACTTTTAAAAAAAATATGTGTGAAACGTTTCCTGAACTATGTATCTTGCACACAGTAACTGTCAACTCTAGGTTGTCTGCTTTCATCTGTCTATATTGAGGCATGTAGTTATGCTCAGCCTTTCTCTTAACTAGGTTGTCCACTATGCCCTTTTAATAACTGGCTCTTGAAACACTTATTGGCTTTAATTTGTTTCTTGACATTATTCTGCCTCTCAGCCACTCAGTACCTGAGAGAATCTTGAGGTTTCCATGGAAATGACTAATCAAACTTTCATCAGTATCCAGTTCCTCTGATTCTGTTCCCATGTGACTTTTTCTTTTTGTGAAACCCAAGAAGCCTGTATATCATCCCTTTATCCAGATCCCACACATTTACTCCTATTTACCTGTTTGACAATGTCAGGTAGGAAATGAAACTTTCATGTTTATTTAACTGGACAGCTTCCTAAATAGGAAAGCTTCAAAGTGATGTGGGAATAAGAGAAATATACTGAATGTTATGGTGGTCTCATAATGTGGTCTTGGATCTGAAATTTCCTAAGTTGTAACTTTGAACTGAGCAGTTACTCCCATACTCACTAAATGTACCTTCACATTCTTATTGATATAATAGTCAGGCAGGTTCTAGTGTTCACTGTGCTAGTGCTTTTTTAAGAGCAAAGAGAAGGAAACAAGAAATTTCCTGTGATTGGTTTGGGTGAAATAGAGAAAGATGTGTATATGTAAAAGGAGAACTGAGGGGCAATAAACACTTTGGACAAATGGTACTGTTCCACACTAATGTGGAAAAACTTCCACGAATAGGGTTGCCTTTGCTGACCTTCCCGGATGGGCAGCTGTTTCCAATTCTGTGGTCATTGAGCAATCCTCCTAGTTCTGGGGTTTACAGTTAAAAATGGTCATTTAAAATAGAAAATTGGTTCTGTTTTATATGCCTAGGAATCAAGAGAAGAAGTGTTACTTGATGTCCTCAAGACAAAGTATCTAAAGATAGTTTTAAGTGCCAAAACTGCTTGGCACATGCGGTCTGAGGTGGCTGGGTAATCACTAGTACCTGGCTAGAATTCTCTGCTACATAATGAAGTCCTGGAAACCATGCCTTACACAGTCAAACTCTTTCTTTTTTTTTTACATTTTTAATGTTATGTTATGTTATTATTTATTTATTGAGAGAATAATAATAATAGTAATAAGAGGCAGAGAATGAATATAGGTACACAAAACATATGTTAAGACGAAAGGACAACTCTTGGGAGTAGTTGTTCTCTATTGCTATCTTGTGGACTACAGGAATCAAACTCAGATCATCAGGCCTTACACATATGTGTGTCTACCACAATAAAATCATTTTTTTTGTTCTGTTTTGTTTTGCTTTGTTTTTTTGTTTCTTTTTTTTATTTTTCTCATTAGTTACATTTTGTTAATTCTGTATGCCAGCTGTATCCCTCATTCCCTTCCCAAACCCAACATCCCTCCCTCATCTCCTCCCTGCCCCTTTCCAAGTCCACTGATAGGGGAGGACCTCCTCCCCTTTCATATGACTCCCTTTTATCAGGTATTTTCAGGACTGGCTGCAAAGTCCTCCTCTGTGGCCTAACAGTACTGCTCCTCCCTTGGGAGGTGGGGAGGTCAAAGAGCCAGTCATTGAGTTCTTGTTAGAAATAGTCCTTGTTCCCCTTACTATGGGAAACCAATTGATTACTGAGCTATCAAAGGTCACATCCTAGAAGAGGTTCTAGGTTTTATCCTCTCATGGTCTTTAGTTGAGTGTCCTGTACCCAGATATGTTTGGTCCTTGAGGAGCTCCTATTCTTTCCACATCAAACTCCCCTTCTTTCATATGATTCCCTGCACTCTGCTGAAGGTTTGGTTATGAGTCTTAGTATCTACTTTGGAACACTACTAGGTAGAGTCTTTCTAATACTTTCTTCGGTAGACTCCTGTCATACAGTCAATGCATATCCCATTTGTCTTTCTAAATGAGGATTGATCATCATACCCCATGTCTGCTTTCTTGATTATCTTCTTTAGGTGTATAGATTTCATTATGTTTATCATATATTTTAGGTCTATATAACTGAGTATATTCTATGTTTGTCTTTCTCCTTCTGGGATACTTCACTCAGAATCATCTTTTCTTGATCCCATCATTTGCCTGCAAATTTCATGATTTCCTCCTTTTTGATAACTGAGTAGTATTCCATTGTGTAAAAATACCACAATTTCTGTACCCATTCCTCTGTTGATGGACATCTGGGTTGTTTCCAGGTTCTGGCTATTAAAAATAAAGCTGCTACAAACATGGTTGACCAAATGTCCTTATTGTGTACTTGAGAAAATTTTGGGTATATGCCTAGGAGTGGTATAGCTGGGTCTTGAGGAAGAACTATTCTAAATTGTCTGAGAAAGCCCCAGATTGACTTCCAAAGTGGTTGTAAGAGTTTACATTCCCACTAGCAATGGAGGAGGGTTCCCCTTTCTCCACAACCTCTCCAGCATGTGTTGTCACTTGAGTTTTTGATCTTGTCCATTCTGATGGGTGTAAGGTGATATCTCAGGATCGTTTTGATTTGCATTTCCCTAATGGCTAATGAAGTTAAGCATTTCTTTAAGTATTCTTCCATTCAATATTCCTCTACAGAGAATTCTCTGATTAGCTCGGTTATCCATTTTTTAATTGGATTACTTGGTTTGTTGCTTTTCAGCTTCTTTAGTTCCTTATATATACTGGATATTAGCCCTCTGTCAGATAAGGGGTTAGTGAAGATTCTTTACCAATCTGTAGGCAGTCAATTTGTTTTGATGACATTGTCCTTTGCTTTACAGAAGCTTTTCAGTTTCATGAGGTCCCATTTATTAATTTTTGCTCTTAAACATGTGCTGTTGGAGTTTTGTTCAGGAAGTTGTCTCCTGTGCCAATGAGTTCTAGGCTGTTTCCCACTTTTTCTTCTAACAAAGTTAGCATATCTGGTTTTATGTTGAGGTCTTTGATCCACTTAGACGTTAGTTTTGTGCAGGGTGATAAATGTGGATCTATTTTCATTTTTATGCATGTAGACATCCAATTAGACCAGCACCATCTGTTAAAGATGCTATCTTTTTTCCATTGAATGGTTTTGGCTGCTTTGTCAAAAATCGAGTATTCATAGATACTTGGGCTTATTTCTGGGTCTTCTATTTGGTTCCATTGATCCTTCTTTCTATTTCTATGCCAATACCATGCAGTTATTATTATTATTGCTCTGTAGTACCACTTGAGATCGGGGATGGTGATACCTCCAGATGATCTGTTGTTGTACAGATTTGTTTCGGAGAGTCTGGGTTTTTTTTTTTTTTCTCCATATGAAGCTGAGAATCTTTTTTTCAAGGTCCGAAAATAATGGAGTTGGTATTTTGATGGGAATTGCACTGAATCTGTAGATTGCTTTTGGCAGGATGGCCATTTTCACAATGTTAATCCTACCAATCCATGAGCAAGAGAGATCTTTCTATCTTCTGAGATCTTCTTCAATTTCTTTCTTTAGAGACTTGAAGTTTTTCTCAAACAGGTCTTTCACTTGTTTGGTTAATGTCACCCCAAGGTACTTTATGTTATTAGTGGCTATTGTGAAGGGTGTTGTTTCCCTAATTTCTTTCACAGCCCTTTTGACTTTTCTGTACAGGAGGGCTTCTGATCTTTTTGAGTTGATTTTGTGTCCTGCCACTTTGGTGAAGGCATTTATCAGCTGAAGGAGTTCTCTGGTTGAATTTTTGGGGTCACTCATAAATACTATCATATTATCTGCCAATAGTGACACTTTGACCTCTTCCTTTCGATTTGTATCCCCTTGATCTCCTTTAGTTGTCTTATTGCTCTGGCTAGGACTTCAAGTACTATGTTGAAGAGATATGGAAAGAGTGGGCAGCCTTGTCCCTGATTTCAGTGGGATTGATTTAAGTTTCTCTCCATTGAGCTTGATGTTGGCTGTAGGCTTGCTGTATATTGCCTTTACTATGTTTAAGTATGTGCCTTGCATTCCTGATCCAAGACTTTAAACATGAATGGGTGTTGGACTTTTTCAAATGCTTTTTCAGCATCCAAGGAGATGATCATGTGGTTTTTCTCCTTCAGTTTGTTTATGTGGTGGATTACATTGATGGATTTCCGTATGTTGAACCACCCTTGCATGCCTGTGATGAAGCCTACTTGGTCATGGTGGATGATATCTTTGATGTGTTCTTGGATTCCGTTTCCAAGTATTTTATTGAGTATTTTTGCATCAATATTCATAAGATAGATAGGTCTGAAGTTCTCTTTTTTTTTGTTGGGTCTTTGTGTGGTTTGGGTATCAGGGTGACTGTGGTTTCATAGAATGAGTTTGGTAGTGTTCCTTCTGTTTCTATTTTGTAAAATAGTTTGAGGAGAATTGGAGTTAGCATTTATTTGAAAGTCTGTTAGAATTCTGTGCTGAAACCATTGGGCCCAGGGCTTTTTTTTGGAGGGGAGACTGTTAATGACTGCTTCAACTTCTTTCGGGGATATGGGGTTGTTCAGTCGTTCTACGTGATCTTGACTTAATGTTGGTAGATGGAATCTATCAAGAAAATTGTCCATTTCATTTAGAATTTCAAATTTTGTGGCATATAGGCTTTTGTAGTATGACCTAATGATTTTTTGGATTTCTTCAGTGTCTGTAGTTATGTCACCCTTTTCATTTCTGATTTTGCTGATTTGGATAGATTCTCTCTGCCTTTTAGTTAGCTTGGCTAAGGGTTTGTCTATCTTGTTGATTTTCTCAAAGAACCAGCTTTTTGTTTCATTGATTCTTTGAATAGTTTTATTTGTTTCTAATTGATTGATTTCAGCCCTGAGTTTGATTATTTCCAGCTTTCTGCTCCTCTTGGGTGTATCTGCTTCTTTTTTTTTTTTTTTTTTTTTCTAGGGTTTTCAGTTGGGCCATTAAGTTACTTGTATGTGATGTTACAAATTTCTTCTTGAAGTCACTTAGTGCTATAAAGTTTCCTCTAAGCACTGCTTTCAATGTGTTCCATAAATTTGGTATATTATGCCTTCATTTTCATTGAGTTCTAGGAAGTCTTTAATTTCTTTCTTTATTTCTTCCTTAACCCAGCTGTCATTGAGTAACAAGTTGTTCACTTTCCATGTGATTGTAGGTTTTTGGTTATTTCCATTTTTGTTGATGTCCAACTTTAGTCCATGGTGCTCCGATACAATACAAGGGATTATCTCAATCTTTTTATATCTGTTGAGACTTGCTTTGTGACCAAATATATGGTCTATTTTGGATAAGGTTCCATGAGGTGCTGAAAAGAAGGTATACTCTTTTGAGTTTGGGTGGAACGATCTGTAGATGTCTATTAGGTCCATTTGATTTACAGACTCTGTAAGTGCTTTTATTTCCCTATTTGGTTTCTGCCTATTTGATCTGTCCCTTGGTGAGAGTGGGGTGTTGAAGTCACCCACTATTAGGGTATTGCAATCAATGTGCGGTTTAAGCTTTAATAATATTTCATTTATGAAGGTAGGTGCTTTTGTATTTGGGGCATAGATGTTTAGAATTGTGATGTCTTCTTTGTGGATTTTTACTTTGCTGAGAATATAGTGGCCCTCCTTATCTTTTTTTATTAACTTGGGTTGAAAGTCTATTTTATTAGACATTAGGATGGCTACTCCCACTTGTTTTCTGAAACCATTTGCTTGAAAGACATTTTTCCAGCTCTTTACTCTGAGATAGTGTTTATCTTTGTTGCATAGGTGTGTTTCTTGGATGCAGCAGAATGTTGGTTCCTGTTTCCACACCCATTCTGTTAGTCTGTGTCTTTTTATTAGAGAGTTGAGTCCATTGATGTTGATAGATAATAATGACCATTGTATGTTATTTCCTATTATTGTGGAGTTGGCGATGTTACTGTGAATCATTGCTTGTTTGCTTTTGATTTTTGTTGGAAATTATCTTTAACCTATGTTTTCTTGGGTGTATTTGTTTTCATTGGATTGGAATTTTCCTTCTAGTATCTTCTGTAGGGCTCCTTTGCTGTTCAAGTATTGCTTAAATTTAGCTTTGCTGTGGAATATTTTATTTTCTCCATCTATGTTGATTGAAAGCTTTGCTGGGTAAAGTAGTCTAGGTTGGCATCTGTGGTCCTTTGGGCCTGCATGATATCTTCCCAAGCCCTCTGGCTTTCATAGTTTCTGATGATAAGTCCAGTGTGATTCTGATAGGTTTGCCTTTATATGTTACTTGGCCTTTTTCCCTTGTTGCTTTTAGTATCTTTTCTTTGTTCTGTAGATTAAGTGTTTTGACTATGATGTGGCGTGAGGAGTTTCTTCTCTGGTCTAGTCTATTTGGTGTTCTGTAGGCCTCTTGTATGTTTGTGGACATCTCATTCTTTAGGATGGGAAATTTTTCTTCTATGATTTTCTTGAAAATATTTTCTGGACCTTGTAACCTGGACTCCTCTTCTTCTTCAATTCCTATTATTCTTAGATTTTGCCTTTTCATGGTGTCCTTGATTTCTTGGATGGTTTGTGTTTGGGATTTTTCTGATTTTATTTTTGCTTTCAGAGAAGTATCAATTTCTGAGTGTATCCTCAGCACCGGAGATTCTCTCTTCCATCTCTTGAATTCTATTAGTGATGCTTACCTTTGAGATTCCTTCTCTTTTCTCTAAGTTCTTCAGTTTCAGGGTTTTCTCATTTTGTGTATTCTTTATTGATTCTAATTCTGTTTTCATGTCTTTCAATAGTTCCTTCATCTGTTTGAGTGTGGATTCCTGTGTCTCCAAGATGGTCTCTATTTTTTTGTTTGTTTCCTCTCTTAGTGCCTCTGCTTCTGCCTCCAATTGTTTGGCTATATTTGCATGTGTTTCTTTAAGAGCTTCTTCATTCACTTCGTTTTTCTTTGTTTCTATTTGGGAGGCCAAATCTTTAAGGAATTTTTTTGTATCCTCTTTAACTGTTTGAATCTCTATGACTATTTCTCTGAGAGATTTGTTGGTTTCCTCTTTATGTGCCTCAAATAACTGGATAATCATAGCTTGAAAATAATTTTCTTGAGTTTCTGCTGAGTTGGAGTGTCCACTAATTTTGGAGGTTGCTGGTGAAGCCATATCTTGATTTGCATTGGTTGTGCTCTTTCACTGACCTCTGGCCATTTGGTTATACATAGTGTTCACTGTCTGTTCCTGGATTCTGCAGGTCAGAAAGGTTTTTCTCTGGTATCTGGAGAATTCTTCAGGAAAATGCATGGGGTCTAGTGATTTCAGTGTGTGCGTTGGTTATTCAGCTATACCTGTAGGAGGAAAGTTCGCAGGCGCAGAAAGAGAAATGCGGGGTAGCATGTTTGAGCGTGTGCTTGTGGGTGTGTCCTATGGTACAGGGTGTTGGTGAATGAAGAGGCCTTCAGTGTGTGAGAGGGGTGCCCTGCAGGAACTGAAGTTGTTTCAGGCACTATTGATCGCAAGCGCTGTTGAAGAATGCGCTTGCGTATTGATTTTAAAAGTCTGCTGGTCTTTTGTGTTTATTCTGGTTTTCTGCCACTAAGGGGTTGGATGACCCATACAATCACTGGCTGGGCAGCCCTGTGTAATCCATGCTGCCACTTGCAGACTTGGGATCTGGGAACAGTTGTACTGTCGGTCTGAGTCTCTGTGGCTAGCACTGTATTGGGCGTGCCCTCTGGCAGGGTGGAGTTTTGGTGGTGCATGCACTCCTGCAGAGCCAGGTGGTGGTGGTAGTAGGGGGTGTGTTCCCAGGGTAAAGAGCTCAGCGATAGGGCCCTAGGTGGGGTGTGTTCTCCTCTGAGTGGTGGCGTTTAGCAAGTCATTACTGCTCTTCACTGCGACTGCAGGGTCTGGAGTCCTGACTCCCTGCCTCCTCCCGTCTTGGGTCCCAGACACTGAACTTTGTGGCTTTGTTATCCAGGAAGAATTATATTCTTTGGTTAGCACTCAGTGGTTGGAGCTCTGTGATTGGGCCTGTGTTCCTCCTGTGAGGAGGTTTCTGGGGTTATTGCGCTCTGGCCGCTTGGGGCATGAGCTCCACTGCACTTCCTGCTGAGGTCTAGCTCGGCATTGCATCAGTGGGATGGGGAGGGGACGCTCCGTGGGTCCGGATGGCCCTGAGTGGGATATGTGTCCAAGGAGGGGAAGGGTGTTCAACGGGTGGTTACAGCAGACTGCTGCTGTAAGGGGCCCAGAGCATTGTCTCTGCTGCCTTGATCTCCCAGATGTGAGCTTTGCGCTCAGCTGCCTGGTGCTGTGTGTGGGTTTCCCTGCAGGAGGCCCGGACAAGGGAATTGCCCTATTTCCTTCCTGGAGAAGTCCAAGCCGGATCTAAATCTACTAGCACTCCACACTTCTGTGGTGGCCCCTCTCCTTTAGAAAACACAAAAGTCCAAATTCTAGCTTCAATTGACTCTCCACTCACCAATTCCAGAGATTCATGTCTTCTGCCTCTCCAAAACGGTGTACTTTGCTCGCTGCCATCTTGGAGTCTCCCAAACTCTTTCTTTAGTGGAATCATTTCTCCATGCTAAACGTCATTGTAAAGTTGTCAACCTTTTATTTTTTTTATGTGGGAATTTCATAAAATATACTTTATACTCCTTTTCCATGGCTCCCAGGTTCAAATTCCTGCACATGAGCTGAAAAGCAGCAAACCAAGTAATCCAATTAAAAAATGGGGAACAGAGCTAAACAGAGAATTCTTGACAGAGGAATATTGAATGGCAGAGAAACACTTAAAGAAATGCTCAGCCTCATTAGCCATCAGGGAAAAGCAAATCAAAATAACCCTGAGATTTCACCTCACACCCAACAGAATGGCCAAGATGAAAAACTCAAGTGACAACACATGCTGGAGAGGTTGTGGAGAAAGAGGAAGCCTCCTCCACTGCTGGTGAGAATGTAAACTGGTACAGCCACTCTGGAAATCTATCTGGCGCTTTCTAAGACAATTAGGAATAGTGCTTCCTCAAGACCCAGCTGTACCACTGCTTGGTATATACCCAAATTTGCTCAAGTACACAAAAGGGATATTTGCTCAATTATGTTTATAGCAGCTTTATTTGTAATAGCCAGAACCTGGAAACAACCCAGATGTCCATCAACAGAGGAATGGGTACAGAAATTGTGGTATTTTTACACAATGGAATACTACTCAGCAATCAAAAAACAGGATATCATGAAATTTGCAGGCAAATGGTGGGATCTAGAAAAGATCATTCCCAGAAGGAGAAAGACAAACACAGTATATACTTACTTATATAGACCTATAAGATATGATAAACATAATGAAATCTATACACCTAAAATAGATAATCAGGAGAGCAGACATGGGGTAAGATGATCAATCCTCATTTAGAAAGACAGATGGGATGTGCATTGAACCTATGACAGGCATCTACTGAGTGCATCTGAAAGACTCTAACTAGTAGTCTTTTCAAAGCAAAGACTCATGACCAAACCTTTGGCAGAGTACAGGGAATCATAAGAAAGAAGGGGAGGTAGTCTGATGGGGAAAGGATAGGAGCTCCACAAGGACCAAATATATCTGGGAACAGGGTCTTTTCTGAGACTGACATTCAACCAAGGACCATTTATGGATATAACCTAGAACCTCCGCTCAGATGTAGCCTGTGGTAGCTCAGTAACCAATTGGTTTCCCAAAGTGAGGGGAACAAGGACTATTTCTAACAATAACTCAATGACTGGCTCTTTGGCCTCCACACCCCCAAGGGAGGAGCATTCCTATTAGGCCTCAGAGGAGGGCTTTGCAGCCCGTCCTGAAGATGCCTGATAAAACAGGATCAGATGAATGGGGAGGAGGTCCCCCCAATCAGTGGACTTGGAAAGGGGCATGGTGGAGATGAGGAAGGGAAGGAGGGACTGGGAGGGAATGAGGGATCGGGACACGGCTGGGATATAGAGTTAATTAAATGTAACTGATAAGAAAAAATAAAATAAAAATAAAAATAAAAAAGAGAGACTGGTAAACAGTCCCAGGAGCAAAAAACAATCTATTGTGGACAGACCTGATATTTAACACAATAAAACCGGCTGCTGCTACAATCTAACAGGATGATACACAAGCATGGCTTCCTTATACTGTGGCTGGCTCAGCTCAGCTAAACTCAGCAGCTATGTCTGGAAAGAAAGGAAATGGAGGCATAGAGACCTCTAGACAGAGCTTGGCCGATAACAGTATATTAAAAAAAAAATCCATGGCAGTGGATGTTTTAATCCACTTTGACATTGTCTTGGTTGTCATCAGCATGGATGTGGTGAAAACATATTTAATGGTGGTGGCTCTTTTAGAGGACTTCTCCAAGAACGTGCAAGGACAAAAAGGGAAAAACAACCAAGGAATGGAATACTAAGTTATAGACAATAGAAAGGACATCACAATACTATAATGACATCACAATTTTACGATGACATAACAAAGATATTATCACATCACAATGGTATTAGGAATCGCAATTCTATGATGACATCACAATGCTATTATGACATCACAATCATGTTATGATGTTAATTGGCTATTATGACATCACCATGGTATGGTGACATCACAATGTTGTCGTGATATCCTAATGGTATTATGACATCCAAATGCTATTATGATATCACAATGCTATTATGACATCACAACCCTATTAAATCTTCACAATGATATAACATCACAATGCTGTTATTATATCACAATTATATAATGACTCAAAATGATGTTTTGTAGGTAATAATTAATATTTTCTATTGGTTTATTTTTTATTAATGCTTGCTAATACTAAACAGCTATATAATCAATTCACCTCACAGAGCCTGAGTTTATTTAGTTAACCTAGAACACAATGCTGGTCAATAGTTACTCCCTCCTAAACTTTCAAGCCTTCATACTTTCTTAACATTTAGATTTTACTCATCATACTTGCTTTTTGTGAAGTCTTAGGTCTGATTCATTTTCTCCATGCTGTTTAAAGATACCTTCTCCTTCTGTGTTCTCCAAGCTCTGCAACTTTACCCTCTCTCCTCCCACTCATTTCCTCCCATCTGGCTCCTATCATTACTCAACATTGTGGCTAGTTGCTTAATTCTGGGCCTGTTTACACAAAGTTGAGACAGGATGCTTAGAATAAGTATCACAATGCAATATCCAGATTGAAAAGAGACCGGGGGGGGGGGGGGTTTAAGCACTTGAATGACAAAGGTTAAGGTGTATACATTTCTTTATTTTATTTTATTATTCTTTTTTTTATCAGTTAGATTTTATTAACTCTGTATCCCAGCCATGTCCCGATCCCTCATTCCTCCCAGTCCCTCCCTCCCTCCCTCATCTCCACCATGCCCCTTTCCAAGTCCACTGATGGGGGGACCTCCTCCCCATTCATCTGATCCTGTTTTATCAGGTATCTTCAGGACTGGCTGCAAAGCCCTCCTCTGTGGCCTAACAGGACTGCTCCTCCCTTCGGGGGTGGGGAGACCAAAGAGCCAGTCATTGAGATCCTGTTAGAAATAGTCCTTGTTCCCCTCACTTTGGGAAACCAATTAGTTACTGAGCTACCACAGGCTACATCTGAGCGGAGGTTCTAGGTTATATCCATACATAGTCCTTGGTTGAATGTCAGTCTCAGAAAAGACCCTGTGCCCAGATATATTTGGTCCTTGTGGAGCTCCTATCCTTTCCCCATCAGACTACCTCCCCTTCTTTCTTATGATTCCCTGTACTCTGCCAAAGGTTTGGTCATGAGTCTTTGCTTTGAAAACACTGCTAGTTAGAGTCTTTCAGATGCGCTCAGTAGACTCCTGTCATAAGTTCAATGCACATCCCATCTGTCTTTCTAAACGAGGTGTATACATTTCAAAAGAACATTAAAACAACAATGGTATGACAACATTGCAATGCTATAACAACACAATGCTATTATGACATCACAATGACTTTATGACCTCAAAATGCTATTATGACATCACAATGGTATTATTAATTTACAATGCTACTATGAATTCAAAATGGTATTATGAGATCACAATCCTATTATGATATCACACTGATATTATGACATCACAATCCTATATGAAATCTCAATGATATCATGACATCACAACTGTATTATGACATCACAACTTTATCATGACATCTCATTTGTATCATGCCATTACAATGGTGTCATGACATTTCAGTGCTATTATGATATCACAATGGTATTAGGAAATCTCAATGCTATATTGACATTAAAATGGTATGACATCTCCAAGCAATTATGACAACACAATGATATGACCTCACAATGTTTTTATGATACCTCAAAGTCATTATGATATCAAATTTGTATTAAGACATCATAACTTTATTATGACATCTTTTATTATGTGATCAAAATGGTTTCATGATATCTCAGTCATCAGTAAAATTAATAAAATAAATAAAATTTATTTAATATTTTTTAAATTTATTTAATAAAATTAACTGGTCATTAATAAAATCTCATGTCTTTGACATATGACTTTCACATTATCACAGATTCCATTATTATTTTTAAACGCACAGATACTTCCTCCCTCATGGAAATATTTACTGGGAAAATGTTCCCTGACCAAGTCAAATCTTTGAACAAAAAGGGTTTAATTGGGACCTTGCTTATATTTTTACAGAGCCCACCAGGAGGTCATGTCAACAAGATTAATCTTGATGTAGTCCTTCCTCAGAACTTAGAGCTTTTCATACTGATCCACAAGCAGAAGGCAGAGAGAGGGAGACTGAGAGAGACAGAAGGAGAAGGTGCTATAGAGACAGATTCAGAAATAGAGAGAACAAGACCAAAAGAAACAAAGATATAAAGTGACAGAGATGGAGAGTCAGAAACTCCATTCAGTCTGGTCACATTCATTGGCTTATCAACCTTGAAGCACACATTCCTATATAATAAATCCTAAATGAATTATGTGATCTAACAAGGCCATACTTCCTAAACCTTCCCAGACATTTCTTCCCTAGGGACTAAACATGTAAATACATGAGCTTCCAGGGGACACTGAAATTCAAATCACCAGGAAATGGAAGTAGATTGAGGGAATTCTAGGCTAAAAGAATATAGTTATCCTCATAGTTTGTCATTTAATACAAGGTTTAAAGCCCAATTATTTCCAACTTCTAAACAAGAGGACTGACAAAGTCCTTTGGGGAAAATGTGGAATATTTCCATAATGGAGTATTATTCAGCTAAGAAAATGACATCAAGATATTTTCAGGCAAATTGAGGGAACCAGGAAATATCATCCTGGGTGAAGTAACAAAAATGTAAAAGAAATATGGTATGTATTCACTTATTAGGAGGTCTCCTAACAGGGGAGGAGAAAGTATCATTTGGCTGTCATTTGTGACCACACCAGTCTTCCTCTAGGGGGATTAGATGGCAACTGACTGAGTGTTTGGTTCAAGGCAACCTACAGAAAATTTAAAGCAACCAAGGTTGTTATTATTAAAATATATTGCTCTCTGCCCTCAACTAATAGATCAGCGTCATGTTCTTGGATACACAGAGAAGCATCCTTCTGCACCAAATGGAAATGCATATTATATAGAAAGACAACTTAGAACACCCAGTTCTAAATGGGGAATGAAGTTCCAATAATCCATCTGTTGTGACCAAACCTGTCTTCCACTTAGGGATTTAGGTAGCAGTTAATTGAATTGTTGTGCCAGGGCATTGCACGGAAATTTATAATCAACCCAGGCTGTTGTAATTAAAATATGTTGCTTTCTGTCCTCAAATGATAGATCAGTGCCATGTTCTTTGATCCACAGAGATGCTTCCATCAGTATTAAATTGTATTGCATCTATTGAACTTCAGTTCAATATTAAGTAGAGAGAGACCTTAAAACACCCAGCTCTAAATGGAATTTCCCTATGAAATTCTCCCTCCCATCATATCTCTGGAAAGCCTGCAGGAGAGGAGGAAGGGAGAGTGTCATAAGTATATGAAATTGAGGACACAAGGAGAAAAATGCCCTGAGAATCAGACCACATAGGAAGATGATGCGGCCAGCCTTGAGGAGTCCTGATAATCAAGGGTCCAGATTGAAGGACAAGGAGGGCCTCCACTATCAGGGGAATTTTAGAAATTGCATAGGAAAAGAATAAGGATGCCTTCAAGGAGATGAGTGAGGAGGCAGCAGATGGGATATGATATAAACAAATTGTAATGAATAAATACATGAGGAAAACTGTGATCAAGTATTGATGAAGTATTGAAGATGGTTTCCTCTTAGTGGTGGTGCCAGGGTGCAGCAAAGATGAACTCAGTTTTCTTTAAGCTACTTGGCACTGAGACACTGATTATATTCAAATGAGTGTATGAATGACACATACTTGAATAGGTGTATTTCAAAGACAAAATATTTTAGTGTGACACATGGGTAGAAATTAAATATGTGAGCAATGGAAAGGAGCGTAATGTATATTATATGAAATTACCACATAGGCAATAGAAATAGTATGTTGACAACTTTTACACTGACTTTGAAAATGGAGAAAAGAGTCTGGTAAGGAAAGCAAATTTTGACTTTTTAAGGCATGCTTTTCAGGAACTCATTATTTAGCTGGGAATCCAGCCAGCTAATTCAGACCCCATGAGCTGAGGTGCCATCTCTTTTTTTTTAATTTTATTTTTTCTTATCAGTTACATTTAATTAACTCTGTATCTCAGCTGTATCCTGCTCCTTCATTTCCTCCCAATCCCACCATCCCTCTGTTATCTCCATTCTGCCCCTTTCCAAGTCCACTGATGGGGGGGACCTCCTCCATATTCATCTGAACCTCTTTTATCAGGTATCTTCAGGACTGGCTGTAAAGCCCTCCTCTGTGGCCTAACAGGACTTCTCCTCCCTTGGGGGGTGGGCAGGTCAAAGAGCCAGCCATTGAGTTACTGTTAGAAATAGTCCTTGTTCCCGTTACTATGGGAAACCAATTGGTTACTGAGCTACCATGGACTACATCAAAGCAGAGGTTCTAGGTTATATCCATACATGGTCCTTGGTTGAATGTAAATCACAGAAAAGACCCTGTATCCAGATATATTTGTTCCTTGTGGAGCTCCTATCCTTTCCCAATCAGACTACCTCCCCTTCTTTCTTATGATTCCCTGTACTCTGCCAAAGGTTTGGTTATGAGTCTTTGTATCTTCTTTGAAAACACTGCTATTTAGAATCGTTCAGATGCCTTCAGTAAACTCCTGTCATAGGTTCAATGCACATCCCATCTGTCTTTCTAAATGAGGATTGATCATCTTACCCCATGTCTGCTCTCCTGATTATCTTTTTTAGGTGTATAGATTTCATTATGTTTATCATATCTTATAGGTCTATATAAGTAAGTATATACTGTGTTTGTCTTTCTCCTTCTGGGAATGATCTTTTCTAGATCCAACCATTTGCCTGCAAATTTCATGATATCCTGTTTTTTGATTGCTGAGTAGTATTCCATTGTGTAAAAATACCACAATTTCTGTACCCATTCCTCTGTTGATGGACATCTGGGTTGTTTCCAGGTTCTGGCTATTACAAATAAAGCTGCTATAAACATGGTTGAGCAAGTATCCCTTTTTTGTTTACTTGAGCAAATTTGGGTATATACCAAGCAGGGGTATAGTTGGTTCTTGAGGAAGCACTATTCCTAATTGTCTTAGAAAGCGCCAGATAGATTTCCAAAGTGGCTGTACCAGTTTACATTCTCACCAGCAGTGGAGGAGGGTTCCTCTTTCTCCACAACCACTCCAGCATTTGTTGTCACTTGAGTTTTTCATCTTGGCCATTCTGATGGGTGTGAGGTGAAATCTCAGGGTCGTTTTGATTTGCATTTCTCTGATGGCTAATGAGGTTGAGCATTTCTTTAAGTGTTTCTCTGCCATTCGATATTCCTGTACAAAGAATTCTCTGTTTAGCTCTATTCACCATTTTTTAATTGGATTATTTGGTTTGCTGCTATTCAGCTTCTTTAGTTCTTTGTATATACTGGATAATAGTCCTCTTTCAAATAAAGGGTTAGTGAAGATTCTTTTCCAATCTATAGGCAGTCCTTTTGTTTTGATGAAGGTGTCCTTTGCTTTACAGAAGCCTTTCAGTTTCATGAGGTCCCATTTATTGATTGTTGCTCTTAGACCCTGTGGTGTTGGTGTTCTGTTCAGGAAGTTGTCTCCTGTGCCAATGAGTTCTAGGCTGTTCCCCACTTTTTCTTCTAACAGATTTAGAGTATCTGGTTTTATTTTGAGGTCTTTGATCCACTTGGACTTTAGTTTTGTGCAGGGTGATAAATATGAATCTGTTTTCTTTTTCTGCATGTAGACATCCAGTTGGACCAGCACCATTTATTGAAGATGCTGTCTTTTTTCCATTGAATGGTTTTGGCTTCTTTGTCAAAATTCAAGTATTCATAGGTGTGTGGGTTTATTTCTGGGTCTTCTATTCAGTTCTGTTGATCCTCCTTTCTGTTTTTATGCCAATACCATGCAGCTTTTATTACTATTGCTCTGGTAGTACACCTTGAGATCGGGGATGGAGATACCTTCAGATGATCTGTTGTTGTACAGGATTGTTTTGGAGATTCTGGGTTTTTTGTTTCTTAATATGAAGCTGAGAATATTTTTTTCAAGTTCTGAAAAGAATTGAGTTGGTATCTTGATGGGAATTGCCATGAATCTGTAGATTGCTTTTGGCAGGATGGCCATTTTCACAATGTTAATCCTACCAATCCATGAGTACGGGAGATATTTCCATCTTCTGATATCTTCTTCAATTTCTTTCTTCAGAGACTTGAAGTTTTTCTCAAACAGGTCTTTCGCTTTCTTGGTTAGTGTCACCCCAAGGTACTTTATGTTATTAGCGGCTATTGAGAAGGGTGTTGTTTCCCTAATTTCTTTCTTGGCCCTTTTGTCTTTGGTATACAGGAGGGCTTTTGAATTTTTTGATTTTATTTTGTATCCTGCCACTTTGTTGAAGGTGTTTATCAGCTGGAGGTGTTCTCTGGTTGAATTTTTGAGGTCGCTCATATATACTATCATATCATATGTGAATAGTGACCCTTTGACCTCTTCCTTTCCGATTTGTATCCCAATGATCTCCTTTAGTTGTCTTATTGTTCTGGCTAGGATTTCAACATAGTACTATGTTGAAGAGGTATGGAAAGAGTGGGCAGCCTTGTCTTGTCCCTGATTTCAGTGGGATTGATTTAAGTTTCTCTCCATTGAGTTTGATGTTGACTATAGGCTTGCTGTATATTGCCTTTACTATGTTTAGATATGTGACTTGTATCCCTGATCTCTCCAAGAGTTTAAACATGAATGGCTGTTGGACATTGTCAAATGCTTTTTCAGCATCTAAGGAGATTATCAAGTGGTTTTTCTCCTTCAGTTTGTTTATGTGGTGGATTACCTCTCAACAAGCAGTCCTGGCAATAAACTCTCTATGTTTAGAGAGTTTGAGTGGAGGAGCACAGCAGGAAACACAGCTGCTCTTATCTCCTAGGCGTATAACATATGTATTTTTCTGTCTTGAAAGCCCAGTTTTAACTCTAAACCCCAAGAACAAGAGATTTGCTCACTGACCACTGAGTAGGACTCAGATCCTGATCCAGGCAGGTCATCCAAGGCAACCGTGCTCATAGAGGGTTGACAAAACTAGTATGGAATAGCACCATCTCTGAAATAACATCTTGCCCCTCACTTCACCTATTAAACTCACCAATCTTTCTCTGTTTCTGGTAAACCAGTCCAAGGAAATATCTGTTTCCTTCCCCTTTTCCCTTATCTTAAAGACTCAATACCCCAAGGAACACTAGACCCTGCCAGCCTATTAAATCAATAAGAATGTGAAGGTACATTAAGTGAGTACACAAGTAACTGCTCAGTTGAAAGTCACAATCTACGAGATTTCAGATCTAATTTCATAGTTGGAGACCATGTTGTCATTCAGTATATTACCCTTAATCCCATATCACTTTGATGCTTCCCTACTTAGGAAACTGTCTGATTAAATAAACCTTAAAGATTCATTTTCTACCTGACATTGTCACAGAAGCATACTAGAGTAAAGGTGGGGATCTGGATAAAGGGATTAAATAAAGGCTTCTTGGGTTTCACAAGAAAAAGTCACATGTACACAGGATCAGATATACTGGACAATGTGAAATGTTTGTTTTCTCATCTCTATGGAAATCTCAAGATTCTCTTAGGTGCTGATTGGGTGAAAGGGAGAATGATGTAATGAAACAGTTGAAAGCCAGTAAGAGTTTCAGGAGCCAGTTATTAAAAGGGCTAAGTGAACTTTCTGGCTCAAAGCACTATGTTATTGATTAGTTTGTACCATCCAGAGGTTTAAATAACTAGTGTTTGAGAACCCATGGTGAAAAGAAACAACACGAAGTCAGACCGCTTATATTCTGCTCTGAAGCACAGGCAATGCAACCTTACCATATTTTTTAACTGCAGAATACCCCAAAAGTTGTTAATTTTTATGTGCGCTTTAAAATGTATGAGGCATGCATTGGTATTTTCTCTTTCATTGGAAAACTTACAGTAGAAGTCTTAAGCTAAGAGCTAACAGGCAGTACCTTTTAACTTATTTTTAATGTAAGGAAATAAGTAGGCTATTGATGTCCTCAAAACATAGTCAAAGTCATCACCATTCATTTGTGTGATACAGGTGTCAGAAAGCCTCATCGATGAAGCCAGTTTGAGAAGCCAAGAGTGGAACTCAGAACAAATAAAGCCTGCCACTTAGAAGTCCCTCAACGGACTTATGTTTTCACTTTAGGAACAAACAAAGTTCATGCAGGGAGCCAGCGTGGACACTTTAAAGAAAAGTGCAATTCAGTGGCTCAACACTAGCACTACAGCTTGCCAGGATGATGCCGAGTTTAATCTCCGGGAGAGGGAAAATCATTTCTGTGGTGTGTGGCAGTAAGATGGCTCTGCCTTCAAGTGGAGGCTGGCACTCAATAAAGTCAGGTTGAACATTGTAAGCCAAAGCAAGGTTTCCACTTCAGGTTCCCTGAAAATTGTTTTCATCTAAGTGCACTGTATGGAAAATAACTCTTTGCAAGTTGATTGGAGGTAACTTTTAGATGAAGTTGCTAAGTTATTTTTGGGAAAGAGAATCGGTTTCCCAACATCAAAGTGAAGGGAGCCTATTCTTTAGGAAGAGAAGAAATTATATGTGATGAAATTATAATGATGAAAATTATTTTTCCATAATGTGAAAAATACAGAATTGTGTATGAAATAAAAAAGAACAGAAATGTAAAAAAAAAAAAAAGGGCCAAGTGAACAGCCTTCTTAAGAGAAAGGCTGAGAAGCCAGTCATACCTCAATCAGGGAAGCTGAAATCACACAACCAATAGATGACAGTTCCTTTTTCCAAGACTCTTAGTTCATGAAAAGTGTCACATATTTCTTTCAAGTGCTCATTAAAAACTCTTGTGTTCTTTACATTGGAGTTTCACATTATCACAGATTCCATTATAATTTGTTAAATGCAGATATGTCCTCATTAGGTGAATTACTTACTAAGAAAATGCTCCCTGAACAAAGAAATTCTTTGAACAAAAAGCGTTTTATTGAAACCTTGCTTTATTTTTATAAAGAACACCAGGATGTCATGTCAACAAGCAGTCATCTTGTTGTAGTCCTTCAGAAGAACTGAGAGCATTTCATACTGAACCACATGCAGCAGGCAGAAAGAGAGAGAGACAGAGAGAAAAAGCTAAAGAGACAGATTCAGAAAGAGAGAGACCCAGACTAGCAGAAACAAAGGTTTAAAGTTACAGAGGTTTGAGAGAAAGATTCCATTCTGTCTGGTCCCTTTCATTGGCATATCAACCTCAAAGCACACCCTCCTATATTATAATTCCAATATGTATTATATTATCTAACAAGGTCATACCTCCTAACCTTTCTCAGTTAGTTACTGGGGATTTCCTTACTGGGGATGCTACCTGTAAATAGATAGGCTTCAAAGGGACATTGCAATTCAAATCACCAGGAAGTAGAAGAAGATGGGGGGACTTCAAGGCCAAAAGAACATAGTTATCCTGATAGTTTCTCATTCAATACAATGATTAAAGTCTCAGCAACTTTGAAGGTGTAAAGAAAAGGACTGACAATCTCCTTTAGGGAAAATGTGGAATATTTCTATAACTGAGTATTATTCAGCTAAGAAAATGACACCATGTTATTTTCAGGCAAATGGATGGAACCGGGGAAAAATCATCCTGGGTAAAATTCAGATAGTCAAATATGGTATGTATTCACTTATTAGGAAGTCTCCTAATAGTGAGGGATAAAGTTCCAATAGGCCGTCTTTTGTGACCTAGCCAGTCTTCTAGTAGGGAGATTGGGTGACAGGTAATTGAGGTTTGGGGCGAGGGCATCCTATGGAAACATTCAATAAACCAGGCTGTTGTTAGTAAAATATGTTGCTCTCTGCCCTCAACTGATAGATAGGTGCCACATTGGATCCATTGATATGCTTCCTTCTGCATCAAGTGTGATTTCATACAGAGACCCCCAGTCTGGTACTATGCAGAGACAGACCTTATAACACTCAGCTCTAAATGGGATTTCTGGACTGACCAGAGGGCATTCAATGGGTTCCTAAGGAGGGGCAAAATGAATGGGGTGAAATGAGACGAGAAGAATGAGAGCAAGTCTATCATCTGATTTAACTCTGTTTATTTGAAAAATTTCACACAACTGTATAGGGGGAAGACAGGAAGGGAAAATTAGTAAAGTAGTTCATGATACAAAAAACAGCAGGGTAGTTTATGATGCAAAATGCCGCAGCATTTTGTAGACTAAGATATCTCAAAATGTCTAGACTGACAAAAAGGTGTCTCATAAGTTCCTGGAACATAAATCTTTCACCCATGACCTTGTTGTAGCTGTGGGTAATTTTTCTCTAGATGGCTTTGGCTCTAGGCATCCCCTCCCTTCTCAAACAATTTAAGAGGCTAGGAGGTAGGTTATGAACATGAGGTAATTTGAAGACAGTGGAAATTAACTATAGGGCGGAAGTAGTGACCTGATCCTCCCAAGGCATTTTGCAGGCCTTTTGGGGTGTTCTTTTGGGGAGGAGAGCAAGAACCATTCAACACCTGAGAGCATCCCCAACAGGTTGTGGTTAGGGATAATCAGATACCAAACTCTATGCAATAAGTTTTGCTTCTTGGGGGACTCAGAAGGGGACAATTGTATTCTTGCCCTGTGATACTCTCTCACACACACCTTGCAGAAACCCATGCCCCATCACACAAGCATTTATCTAAGTTTTATGCTGTTTTCATGAGAGGTAAATGCAAGCAGTCAAGTCACAAGTGAATGTTTGTTACCAGTCTTCCTCAGATAAGTCTTGGTTAGCCAAATCAACTCTGTGATAATCAACTTGTAAGGGTTTAGATGCCAGGGAGTGATTTTGTTGTATAAGAAATCAGTAAGCTTTCTAGGGCCCAAGGACCAAAGGCCACATGGAGGAAGAAGTCTACCATGGGTCCAAAAATTGAGGGAAGGAGGGTGGTGAACCAAGGAGAGGTGGAAAATCAATTATGAAACCAACTTTCCTTTTGTTCTCTCTGTTTTTTTCTCCTTTCTAAGCCCTCTCTAACTTTAGCCATGCTGTCTTTAACAACCCCAGAATAGTCCATGTGAAAAGAACATTCTTCCTTGAGGGCAACACATAAGCACTCATTTTGACTGGAGGCTTCTACTTTTACATCATTGTCATTGTCAGGAGAACACTCCTCATCCACTTGTCACACCAGGCATTCCAGTAGCCACCAAGCTGCATCATTTTCCTGGAAACACATACACACACACACACACACATACACACACACACACCACAGACCACTTCTCATCTCCATATGAGTACAGGGTCAGGTCCATACTATTGATTAGTTAAGGATTCTTCCATTTTACTTTAGCAAAACTTTTTTTGTTTTTGTATGCCAAAGTCTATGTGCTGCAGATTTACCATGCTTATCCAAATTAAAAAAAAAAATCAGAAAGAAAAGAACATGATTAAGATGATTCTTAGATGTCCAGGGGAGTAGCTTCCCCTTCTTTGTTTTTTTCAAGTAGATATTAATTGTCCAATGGGAACACTCTAGCATGCCTTGTGCTTGAGGACTGTAAGGTATTCCAGTTACATGAGAAACTTGAAACTATTAACAAAATATTTTAAAAGATTTACTATTATATCCTTTTTCATTGTCAGTTTTTAAATTGCTTAGGAAGTCCTAGAACATTAAAAGCCTGTAAACAATGAGCAATGACATTTTTTTCAGCTTCCTCTGGTTGAGGAGTGGCGAAAATAAATTCAGAATAGGTATCTATGCAAACATATACATATTTTAATTTTCGAAATTTAGGAATATAAGTAATATCTATTTGCCAAATCTGATTTGGAACCAATCCTTTAGGATTGACTCCCAAATGAGGAACAGACTAAACCCAAGGACAAGTACTGCAAGGCATGACTATAGTGTGGGCCTGTTCCTTAGTCAACCCATATTTAAGTCTTAAGGTTTGACTATTAAGATGATGTATGTTTTGAGTGTCCTTGGCTCTTTTTAACTGTGAACAATAAACTTTGGTGGCTTTATCTGCCAACGCATTTTCTTCAGACCAGGGGTCCTGGCAAATTAGAATGAGCCCTCAAATATCTTTTTTTTATGGGTAAGATTTTTATTTTCAGACTACTAGATTTTCTGAGATTTTTATTTATTTCTTTTTTAATTATTTTTTTATCAGTTACATTTTATTAACTCTGTATCCCAGCCGTGTCCTGATCCCTCATTCCCTCCCAGTCCCTCCCTCCCTCCCTCCCTCATCTCCACCGTGCCCCTTCCTCAAATGTCTTATAAAAAAGGGAAAGTTTCTTGCTTGTATCAAGTTTTGAATTTATAAAAATAAAATTCCAGCAGAAGATGTCTGAATTTGACCTGCAGTCTCTATCCTAGGCAAAGACTGAGCTTCATATGCACTACCTGTAAAAAATTTCAAAGACTGCTTATTAAAACTTTCAAACAGCCAATACTGCAGATAACTCTGCTATTTGCATAGATGTGCTAAACACTTGAACAGATATTGTTTTTCTGTCATAAGCATAGGCAGCAATACCAGATAATAAACCATCAGTAAGTACTGTTAAAGTATCAACAATTGGGCTAACTTTTGTTTGAAATGGAAATCTATAGGTTGCACCTATAAAAACTGAATTAATTTGTTTTCTTGTGCCTCAACAGGTTGGTCTCGGTCATAATAAGCTTTCATATGTTAAAATGACATAATTGTCAGATCTCTGACAAGTCTGAAGGTCAGCATATTTGAGTTACTCTATGTCTACCTTTCTCATCTTCTCTAGATGTAGGGCACCACAATGCCCTGACAACAGAGGTTCAACAGGTTCCTAAGATGGGTAAAATGACTGGGGTAAAACAAGAGACACAAAGAATGAGAGCAAGTCTATCATCTAATCAAGCTCTCATTTACTTGAAAAATTTCACACAACTTTATAAAGAGAAGGCATGAAGGGAAAATGTGTCAGCAAAGTAGTTTATGATACAAAAGATAGCAGGGTTGTTTACTGCAAGAATGTTTGCTAAGATAAATACCACAAGAATGTCACCTAAGATATCTCAAAAGGTCTAGCCTGACAAAAAAGATGTCTCATAAGTTCCTGGAACATAAATATCTCACCTATGACCTTATTGTAGCTGTCAGTAACTTTTCACTAGCTTGCTTTGGCTCCTGGCAGATTTTCCTATAAAATTCTCCCACCCCTCAGAGCTCTGGGAAGTCTGCTGGAGAGGAGGCAGGAAGAGTGCCATAAGAGTAGATGGAATTGAAGACACAAGGAGAACAATGGCCTGAGAATCAGGCTGCAGAGGAAGATAAGGATGCCAGCCTTGATGAGACCTGATAAGACAGGGTCAGATAGAAGGGGGAAGAGGACCTCCCATATCAGGGAACTAGGGAAAGGGCATACAGGTAGAAGTAGTAGTATGGGTGGGACTGGGAGGAGAAGAGGTAGGGGTTAGCAGAGGTAATTCAAATTGAATAAAATGTAATAAATATATAAGAAAAACTGTGAGAAAGTTGTTGAAGTATACAGCTATTAAGGACTGATGGCTTTTTCTTGGGGGTGGTTTCAGGGTGGGGCAAGGATTAACTCAGTTTTCTTTAAGAAACTTGGCACTTAGACTCTGATCTTGTTCTAATGACTCTGATCTTGTTCTAATGATTATATGAACAACCCATACTAAAATTGATGTATTTAAAAGAAAAAAATAGTGTGACACATGGGTAGGAATTTGAAACTGGGAGAAATGGAAAAGGAGTATAATATATATTACATAAAATTCCCATATAAAAATAATATGCTGACAACTTTTACAATGGCTTTTAAAATGAAGAAAATATTCTGCTAAAGGAGGGTAGATTTTTGACATTGTAAGGCATACTTTCCATTATGTGATAGAGCATCCTAACCATGAATTAGAGGTTACCCAGGTAGCACATTTCCTACCATCTCAGGTGACACTTCTGAATAAGCAGACCTGGCCCTAACACTATGTTTTAGAGGTTTTATCTTGATTACAAAAGCAAGAAACACAGCAGCTCTTGTGTCCTAGACATATAACACAGAACCATTTCTCTGTCCTGAAGGCCAAGGTTTAATTTTAAACCCCAGAACCAGGAGGGTTCCTCACTGTTCACTGCATAGGACACATCTGCTGATTCAGTCAGCTCAGCCAAGGCAACCCTGCTCATATAGGGTTGGTAGCACTAGTGTGGAACATCACAGCTGTCAAATACTTTAATGCCTCTCTGTTCTCCATTTACATACAGCTATCTTTCTATGTTTCAGCCAAACCAGGTTCATTAATTGTCTGAATTCCTTCTCTTTTCCTTGCTCTTAAAGACTCAAAAACCCAAGGAACCCTAGGAATTATTATATCAATAACAATGTGAAGGTACATTTAGTGATTATGCAAGCAACTGCTCAATTCAAAGTAACAACCTATGTAATTTCAGATTAAAGACTACAATATGTGACCACCTTGTCACTTGGTACATTCCCTTTATTCCCATATCACTTTTAGGCTTCCCTACTTTTGATGCTGTCCAATTAAATAAACATTAAAGTTTCATTTCCTACCTGACTTTGTCACAAATGTAAACATGAATAAAGATGTGTAATGTAGATAAAACATGAGATAAAGTCTTATTGTGCTTTATAAGAAAATGTCACATGTGCACAGGATTTGAGATAATGGACAGTGAGGAAAGTTTGTTTACTAATCTCCATGGAAACCTCAACATTCTCTCAGGTGCTAATTGGCTGAGAGGGGGAATGATGTCATGAAACAGTTGAAAGCCCATAACTTTCAGGAGCCAGTAATTAAAATAGCCAAGTGGACAGCCTGCTTGAGAGAAAGTCTGAGCAGTCCTGCATGCTTCAATCTGTGCAGCTGAAAGCACACAATCCAGAGATGTCAATTCCTGTTTCCAAGACTATTATTAGTTCAGAAAAAGAGTCACATATTTCTTTCAGGTGTTAGTTAATAAAGTCATGTGTCCTTGACTTGTGACTTTCACATTATCACAGATTCCCTTATTATTTCTTAAATGCACAGATATATCCTCAGTTAGTGAATTACTTGCTGTGAAAATGCTCCATGACCAAGGCAGATCTTTGAACAAAAAGCATTTAATTGGGATCTTGCTCATATTTTTACAGAGTACGTCCAGGATGGCATGTCAGCAGGTGTTTGTATTTTTGTAGTCCTTCAGCAGATTTGAGAGCTTTCATACTGAACCACAAGGGTCAGGTTGAAAGAGGGAGATTGATAAAGTCCAAGAAAGATCTAGACAGACAGATTCAGAAATAGAGAGACCTAGAAAAAACAGAAACAAATAGATTAAATGACAGAGACCAAGAGACAGAGATTCCATTCTGTCTGGTAACTTTCATTGCCATATCAACCTCAAAGCATACCCTCTTATATTATAATTCCAATGTGAGTTATATATATATATACATATATATATAGTATTATAATATAGTATATTATTATATAGTATATTATTATAATAGTATTATATATAATATTATAATATAATATGATTATGACATCGCTATGCTATTATTACATGATTGTGTTATGACATCACAATGGAATTATGACATTACAATGCAATTATGACTTCACAAATGTATGACTTCAAAATGATTAGGGCATCTCAATGCTATGATGACATTACAATGCTATTGTGCTATCACAATTGTGTTATGACTTCACAATGCTTTTATGACTCTGGAGTGCTATTGTCACATCACAATGGTATTATAATTTTACAATGGTAATATGACATTACCATGCTATTATGAAATCACAATGGTATTATGAATGATTGTGGTATGATATTGCTATGGAATTTTGAAATCAATTTGATACTATGTCTTACAACAGTATGACTTCACATTGTTATTAGGACATCATAATTTTATGATGATATCACAATGGCATCATGACATAATAATTCATCATGATATCACAATGCTATTATGACATCACAATGCTGTTATGAAATCATAATGATGCAATAACAATGCTATTATGACCGCAAAATGGTATTATGAAATCACAATGGTATTATGACACTGTTGTTGTATGACATCACTATGAAATTTTGATATCAAAAAGATATTATGATTTACAACATTATGACTCAATAATATTAGGACATCACAATGCTATGATGATATCACAGTGCTTTTATGACATCACAATTCTATTATGACCACAAAATGCTATTATGACATGGCAATGAAATTACATCTAAATGCTATTATGACATCATAATGCTATTACAACATGAATGTCGTATGATATCACTGTGGTATTTTGACCTCAGAATGATATTAAGAAGTTACAGTGTTATGAATTCATAACCTTATGGGTTCACAATACTATTAGGACATCACAGTGATATCACATTACAATATAATTATGACATTATAATGCTATTATGACACCATGTTGATATAATGTTCTTTTGAAATGTATGTACCTTACCCTTGTTCATTCAACTGCTGATTTCTCTCCCCCCCCCCACTTTCTGGTTTCAATTAGGATATTGCATTGTGATTCTTATTCTAAGCATCCAGTCTCAACTGTCTGTAAACAGGCCGAAATAAAACAACTAGCCACAATGTTATACAAAGGGAAGAGCCAGAGGACAGGAAAGAGGGAAGGTGCCAGACAGCTGGAAATGAGTGGGAGGTGAAGAGGCAAGATGAGAGCTAGGAGGGAGCTGGAGGACAGATCTTGGAACTCTGTGGAGATGGACTGGACATAATATTTCACAAAAGGCAAGTACAATGGGTAAAATGTAAATGTTAGGAAACTATGAGGGCTTGGAGGTTTAGGAAGGAGTAACTATTGCCCAGCATTTTGTTCTAGGTTAACTAAATCAACCCAGTCTCTGCGTGGTGATTTGGTTATACAGCTGTTTAGCATTACTAAAGCATAAACCAATAGTAAATATTAATCACTTTTTACAACAAATGGGGCCCAACTAATACGAGTATCCATACCTTTTAAATCATACTTCATGATAATTTGGTGTGAGGAATTATGCTTTAAGTGATAAAAACCCAAACTTAAAACCTAAAAACTCCCAGGTAAATTACTGTCTCTTTAAGAGAGACCTTTGAACAGGCCCAGGAGGAAAGGCTAGCCTCCTGTGGGCAGACTTGAGACTTCCATAACAAAACTGCCTGCTGCTGCAGTTCAACTGAGGGGTAAAAAAGCATTGCTCTTTTTTTTTTTTTTTTCAATGTATTGCTCTTTTATATTGTGGCTGGCCTCACTGGCTCAGCTCCACAGTCATAGCAGGAAAGAATGGAACTTGAGGAGACAAACATCTAGAGAGAGGTTGGTATAATGTGCATCTAACATAAAAAATTGTCTTGGCAGAGGGTATTTTATTCCCTCTTAGCTTCATTTTTACTGTCATAATCATGGATCTGGTTGCAGTATGTTTAATGGTGTTGGTTGTTCTCCATACCTCCTCCAAGAAAGTACATGGAGAAAATGGGGAAAAACAAGGATTGGAATAAGTTACAGACAAGAAAAAGGACACTCTTCCTAATAATTAGATAAATAATGGTTAAAATTCAAAGTTCTCTGGCTGTAAGGTACTTGTCTTTCTGGTAAGGGTTCACCAATTTACTGAAACATCAACTAAAATAACCAACTGGGCTTTGTTTGTTACAGTGTAAATTCGCACAACTGACCCCAAACTTAAAATTTTCTTGTGTCTTTGTTTGATTTACATTGAAATGCTTTGAGTTACGATGATAATGATTAAAAAAAAAAAAAAAAAAAAAAAAAAAAAAAAAAAAAAACAGAAAAGAAAAAACAAGATGGTGAAGGCACATGCCTTTCTTTCCAACACAAAGCTAAAATGTTAAGCTCAGGATGCGAAGCTAAGCACTGCACTCAGGGTCAGCTGCTTTGAACCCAGAGAAGAGCATGTCTGATTGCATGCGGGTTGATGCCCCAGGTCCTGCCTCTGAGAAAAAGGTATCAGACAGGTCTGATGCTCTTTGGGTGGATGACACCTAAATGAACATCAGTACAAAGTCCCAATTTATTTCTAATATCAGAGATCAGACCTCTACTCCTGCCTGATGCGTCTAAAACAAAAAGGGGGAACTGTAGAGAGCTGCGGAATGCTGTGCCTTAAAGATGGAGCTGGTTTCCGCCTTCCACCTTCCCGATGGTGAGTGCTCTCTGTCACGAACAATTCCACATTTGGCTTCCATGTATGTGGACCTATCTGCATTGCCCACGTGGCACGCCTGGGTTGGCTACCCAGAGGCTATTTAAGCTGTGGGCTGGCTTTCCCCAGGGTCAGATGATTGTTCAAGGTTCCTGAATAAACTGCATTGAAAAAAAAAAAAAAAAAAAAGAATCAGGCAAGTCACTGAATAATTCAGGATCAAGCTAATTTACATGATAAGAGCCAGGATGTTAACTCTTGCTGTTCAGCCACTTACAGAGATACTCTAAGATTCAAAATGACAAAATTTTCCTAAGGTTACCATGTAAATTATTTTTTCTTAATAATAGATGTTATGTCCTTACTCATCTAAAGGTGTGATTCACATCATTTTTAGTCTTATGTAAAGAGAGATAATGTTACACTGCTCTGGAAACTGCCTTATTCTTTTAAAATTGAGACATTTTCATGGGGGAAAAATGTTGTTCATACCTAGATAAAAAGACACAAGAGTCTTAAATATGGCAAAATACCTGCCAACCTAGTTTAGTTCTAAAACTCAAAAAATTATATTCATATGTTTAAAAAATATAACTTTCCATCCCATATCAAAAAAAGGGGAAGCCAAAAAATAGCCAAAACCAATGTAAAAGCCCAGATATATGAGGCCTGGGATATACTTAAATGCTAAGGAAAAGGGAGTTTATATGCTATTGCTAAGAGAGTTTATATAAAGTTCAGCTATAAAGGCATAGCTGCCCAGTCTGTATTAAAAAAAAAAAAGGCAAGCCAAAAAACAGCCACTATCAATGTAAAATACAGGTACAAGGTGTCTAGTATAAACTTAAATGCTAAGGGTAGGAGAGCTTATATGCTAATGCTAAGAGAGCTTATATAAAGTTTGGATATAAAGGCATAACTGCCCATTCTATATAAACAATAGGATAGGAAAAATAGCTAAAACATATAAAAATCTAGGACTAAACCTCAAAACAGGTACAGGATACCTACAGTAAGCTTATATTCTAAATTAAAAAGGACTCTATATAAAGTTTCCTTAAAATACACATTTTTTCTGCTGCTCAAGGCAAACAGCTTATCTCTCTAATGGGAGGCTTCTCTAGGGAAATAGGTAGCAACTTGGCCTAATACAACAGGCACGCAAGAGCACAAAAAGATATTTTAATCTATCCAACTTTGTTTTCATTTCAACATGATAATGATTGTATGTTCAATAAAAATAATAACTTATATTTCTAATTCTTTTAAATAGGAACAACTCTAAAACTGACTGAGACATCACAATGGTGTTAGGACATCACAATGGTATTGTGACATAGCAGTGGTATTATGATATCATAATTCAATTATGACATCACAATGTTATTATGAGTTCAAAATGGTATGACTTCACAATGGTATTTGGACATCACCATGCTATGATGATATCATACATCTATTATGACATCACAACTCTTTTATGACCTCACAGTGCTTTTGTGACATAACAATGGTATGATTTCACAATGCTATTTTGACATCATATTGCTATTATGATATCACCTCACAATGTTATTACGATGGTATGACATCATATGATATGACATGTAAAATCTGTTATGGCATCACTATAATATGACATCACAATGGTGTTTTGACATCATAATGGTGTTATGAATCACAATGCTATGATGACATCACAATGGTATCATGACATCACAATGCTATTATAAAATCACGATAGTGTTATGACATCACAATGGTATGAGAATATCACAATGACATGAAGACTTTACAATGCTCTTATTACATCAGAATAGCATTATGACATCAGGAGTCATCAAGATATCCAAATGTTATGATGATATAACAATGGTATTATGTCATCACAATCACATTATTACATCAGTAGGTTATTATGACATCACAATGCTATTACGACATGACAACAGGTTTGAGATAAATATGCTACTATATACCACAATGCTATTATGACATCACAAAGTTATGATAACATGGCAATGCTTTTATGATATCCCAATGCATTACCAGGTTAATGTGGTATGATAAAACAATGGAATTATTACATTACAGTACAGTTATGCCTTCACAATGGTATGACTTTACAATGATATTAGGATGTTGCAATGCTATGAAGACATCACAATGCAATTATTTCATCACAATTTTAGGATATCACAAAGGTATAACATCTCAATGCTATAATGTCCTCACAATGATATGACATCACAATGCTATATTGACATCACACTGGTATTTTGACTTCACAATAGTAATATGATCTCAACATGCTATTAAGGCAACACAGTTATTACAATATGATTGTGGTATGACAGCATAATAGAATATTGACATCAAAATGATATTATGATTTCACAATGATAAAGCTTCACAATGCTATGATGACATAACAATGGGACTATGACATCACAATGCTATGATGACATCACAATGCTATGATGACATCACAATGCTGTTAAGCTATGACAATGGCATTATGATATTAATATTCATCATGTCATCCCAAAGCTATTCTGTCATCAAATCACTATGCTATTATGACATGAATGTTTTATGACATCACAAAGGAATTTTGGCATCACAATAAAATTATTACATAAAATGCTATTATTACATCATAATACTATTTTGACATCACAATGTGTTTTGACATCACAAAGTTATTATGATGTAACAATAGTATGACATTACAATGATAATGCTATTATGACATAAAAATGCTATTATGACTTCACAATGGTACTAGTCATCACAATGGTATTAGGACAGCTTAATACTATGATGACATCATACTGGTATTATGACATTTGAAATCAATTATGACATCAAAATTTATCACAACATCCCAATGCTTTAATGACCTCACAATGGTATTAAGACATGATTGTGGTATGCTATCAATGGAATTATAACATCACAATTTCATTTTGATATCACAATGGTTTTATGACATCACAATTCTATGATGACTTCAAAATGCTATTATGACATTACAATGGTGTTATGATATTACAGTGGTATTATGACATCCCAAAGCTATTATACTCTCACATGGCTATCATGACAACACAATGCTATCCTGACATCACAATGGTATTATGGCATCACAATCCTATTATGATCTGGCAATGGAATGACATCTCAATGCTTATATGACAGCACAATGCTATTATTACAGCACAAAGGTGTTACAAATTCTCAATGCTATTATGACATCACAATGGGTTTATGACCTCAGCATGTTATTATGACATCACAATGCTTTGTTGACATCAAAATGGTAATATGACATCACAATGCTATTGTGATGTTACAAGGCTATGACATCCTAATGGTATTATGATTTCACAATATTGTTATGACAAAACAATGCTATTAATGCTATTGCAATGAATTTATGGCTTCACAATGCTGTGATGGCCTCACAAATTTATTGTTACATCACAATGGTTTTTTGACATCACAAAGCTATTATGACCTCAAAATAGTATTATGACATCAAAATTTTATTCTGACTTTATAATGATATTATGACATCACAATTATATGACAATGCTATGATAACATCACAATTCTTTGATGGCATCAAAATGCTATGATGACATCATAATAATATTAGGATATCACAATGCTATGATGACTTCAAAAAGTTGTCATGACATCCCAATGGTATTATTAACATCCCTATGCTATTATAACATCTCAGTATTTTCATTACATCCCAATGCTTTGATGACATCACAATGGTATTATGCTACCACAATGGTGACAAGACTTCACAATGCTATTATTACATTGCAATGTTTTTATAACAACAAAATGCTCTTATGAAATCACAATACTATTAGGAGAACACAATGTTCTTACAACATTATTGTGTTATGACATCCCAATGGAATTATGACATTATAATGCTATTATGACTTGACAATGCATTGACTTTGCAATCATATTAGAAAATCTCAATGCTATAATGACATCATAGTGCTATTATGCTATCAAAATGGAGTTAGGACATCACAATGCAATTATGACATCAAAATTCATCATGACACCCCAATGCTATTATGAAATCATGCTATTACAACATGAATATGGTATGCTATCACAATTTAATTTTGACCTCAAAATGATATTTTGACATCACAATGCTATTATGAAATAACAATGTTATGACAATACCGCAATGCTATGATGACATCACAGTGCCATTATGATATCAAAATGTCATTCTGACATCAAAATTCATCATTATATCCAATTGCTCTTATGACAGTATAATGCTATTAAGACATGATTTTAGCATGACATCACAATGGAATTTTTATGTCACAATGGTATTATGGTATGACAATGGTGTTACGACTTCACAATGCTTTTGTGACATTACTTCTATTATGATATCACCATGCTATTATAAAATCACACTGGCATTATAACATGATTGTTGTATGACATCACAATATAATTATGACATCAAAATTCTATTATGACTTCAAAATGGTACTATGTTGAAGAGATATGAAGAGTGATGGGTAGCCATGCCTTGTCCCTGATTTCAGTGGGATTGCTTTAATTTTCTTTTCATTTAGTTTATTGTTGGCTATAAGCTTGCTGTATATTGCCTGTACTATGTTTAGATAAGTGCTTTTTATCTCTGATCTCTCCAATACTTTAAAAATGAATGGATGATGGAATTTTTCAAATGCTTTTTCAGCATCTAAGGAGATGATCATGTGGTTATTTTCTTTCAGTTTGTTAATATGGTGGATCACACTGATGGATTCCCATAAACTGAGCAATCCCTCTATGCCTGGGATACTTTGCCATAGTGGATGATATCTTTGATGTGTTCTTGTATTCGGTTTGCAAGTATTTAGTTGAGTATTTTTGCATCAATGTTCATAAGGGAATTTGGTCTGAAATTGTCTTTCTTTGTTGGGTCTTTCTGAGGTTTAGGTACCAAGGTAATTGTGGCTTCATAGATTGAGTTTTTTAGTGTTTCTTCTGTTTCTATTTTGTGGAATAGTTTGAAGAGAATTGGAGTTAGCTCTTCTTTGAAGGTCTGGTAGAATTCTGCACTGAAACCATATGGTCCTGGCCTTTTTTTTTGGAGAGGAGCCTTTTGATGAGAGCTTCTATTTTCTTATGGGATATAGGACTTTTTAAGTGATTTATCTGGCCTTGATTTAGCTTGATTTGGTAAGTGGAATCAATTAAGAAAATTTTCCATTTTCAAATTTGGTGGCATACAGACTTTTGAAATAAGTCCTAATGATTGTTTGGATTAACTCATTGTCTGTAGTTATATCCCCTTTTCATTTCTGATTTTGTTTATTTGGGTGGTGTCTCTATGCCTTTTAGTTAGTTTGGCTAAGAGTTTGTTAATCTTGTTGATTTTCTTAAGAACCAGCTCCTGGTTTCATTGATTCTTTGAATTGTTTTAGATGTTTCCAATTGATTAATTTCAGCCTTGAGTTTGATTATTTCCAGGTTTCTAATGCTTTTTAGTGAGTCTGCTTCTGTTGTTTCCCTAGGGTTTTAGTTGAGCCATTAACTTGCTTGAATGAACTGTCTCGAATTTCTTCTTGAAGGCACTTAGTGCTATGAACTTTCCTCTTAGCACTGCTTTCATTGGGTCCCACAATTTTGGGTATATTGTGCATTCATTGAATTTTATGAAGACTGTAATTTCTTTATTTCTTTCCTGACCCAGGTGTCATTTAGTAGCAAGTTGTTCAGTATCCATGCATGTGTAGGCTTTTTGCTATTTCTATTGATGTTGAGGTCCAGCTTTATTACATGGTGATCAGACAGAATACAAGGGATTATTTCAATCTTCTTGTGTCTGTTGAGGCAATCACTTTGTGACCAACCATGTGATCTGTTTTGAAGAAGTTTCCATGAGGTGCTGAGAAGAAGGTAAATTCTTCTGTGTTTGTGTGTAAGGTTTTGTAAATGCCTGTTACATCCATTTGATTCATGACCTTTGTAAGAGGCATGGTTTCTTTGTTTAATTTCTGTTTTTTGATGACCTGTCCTTCGTTGAGAGTAGGGTGTTGAAGTCTCCCACTATTAATGTGTGGGGATCTATGTGTGGTTTAAATTTTATCAGTGTTTCTTTTACATATGTGGGTGCCCTTGTATTTGGGGCATAGATGTTTAGGAATGTAATGTCTTCCTGGAGAAATTTTCCCTTGATTACTATGGAGTGTCCTTGCCCATCTCTTTTAATTAATTTTGGTTGAAACTCTATTTTAACAGAAATTAGAATAGCTACTCATGCTTGCTTCTTGGGGCTATTTGTTTGGAAAGCCATCTTCCAGCCCTTTACCCTCAAGTAATATCTATCTTTGTGACTTAGGTGTGTTTCTTTTATGCAACAGAATCCTGGGTCTTCTTTAGGCATCCTTCTGTTAGTCTATGTTTTTATAGGAGAATTGATTACATTGATATTGAGAAAGATTAATGACCAGTGGCTGTAAGATCCTTTGATTTTGATGTTGGCTGTGGTCATAAGTTTGTGTGCTTGGTTGCTTTTTGTTTTCCTGTAGTGAGGTAAATTATGTTCTGTGTTTTCTTAAAGTAGCTAGTTTTCTTGAGTTGTATTTTTTGTTTTAGTGTCTTTTGTAACATTGGTTTTTATGTAGGAATTTTTGAAATTTGTTTTTGTGATTGAATACCTTATTTACTGCCTCTATGAGACCTGAGAGTTTTGCTGGGTATAGAAGCCTGAGCTAACATTGGTGTTTTGTTAGGGTCTGCATGGTATCCATCCTGGCCCTTCAGGCTTTCATAGTCTCTGTTAAGGTATCAGGTGTGATTATGATGGGTTTTTCATTATATGTTACTTGGCCTTTTCCCCTTGCAGCTTTAAGTATTTTTCTTTGTTCTGTATACTTATTGTTTTGATTAATATGTGGCAGAAAGATTTAATTTTCTGGACTAATTTATTGGGTGTTCTGTAGATCTTTTGTATTCTTATTGGCCTCTCCTTTAAGTTGAAGAAATTTTCATTAATGATTGTGTTGAAAATATTTTCTGGACCTTGGAGGAGGGAATCATCATTTTCCTCTATTCCTATTATTCTTAGTTTTTGTCTTTTTATGCTGTCTTGAATTTCTTTGATGGTCTTTGTCAGGAATTTTTTAGATTTAACATTTTCTTTGAAAGATACTTCAAATTCTTCCATTGTATCTTCCACACCTGAGAGTCTTTCTTCCATCTCTTATAGTTTCTTAGTTATGCTTACTTCTACAGTCCCTGTTTACCTCTCTAAGTTCTTCTTCTCTGTATTTCTTCTATTTTTGTTTTCATTATTTTCTAAAAAAATATGGAATGCTTCATGTATTTGCATGTCATCCTTGTGTAAGGGCCATGCTAATATTCTGTATATCATTCCAATTTCATCATATGTGCTGCCAAAGCAAGCACCACATAATTCTTTCAAGTGATCAAGTGGTCATTAATAAAGTCATGGGTCCTTGAATTGTGAGTTTCACATTATCACAGATCACATTATTATTTTTAAATGCACTGATGTATCCTCAGTCAGTAAATTATTTCCACTAAAAATGCTCCCTTACCAAGACAAATCCTGTAACAAAAAGCATTTAATTGGGACATTGCTTATATTTTTACAGAGACCACCCATGATGTCATGTCAGAAGCAGTCATCTTGTTGTAGTCTTTCACCAAAACTGAGTGATTTTCATACTGAACCACAAGTGGCAGGCAGAAAGAGGAAGACTGAAAGAGACAGAGACAGGGAGCTAGAGAGACAGATTCAGAAGCAGAGATAGGTAGACCAACAGAAACAAAGATAGAAAGAGACAGAGACCGAGAGACAGATACTCCATTCTGTCTGGTCACTTTCATTGGCATATCAACCTCAAAAGACACCCTCCTATAATATAATTTCAAAGAGAATTAAATTCAATATACATTAAATTTTCATTTCCTATGTGACATTGCCACAGAGGTCAACAAGAGTAAAGTTGTGGGATCCAGATAAAGGAATGAGATAAAATCATGTTGGTTTTCACAAGAAAAAGTCACATGTGCACAGAATCAGAGATATTGGCCATATAGATACTCATCTGTATGAAAACCTCAAGATTTTCTCAGGTGCTCTTTTGTTGAGAGGAAGAATGCTGTCATGCAAAAGACAGTGAGAATTTCAGGGGCTAGTAATTAAAAAGGGCAAAGAGGAGAGTCTGCTTGAGAAAAAGGGTAAGTAGACCTACATGTTTCAATATAGGCAGCTGAAACCACAACACCCAGAGATGACAGTTACTATTTCCAAGAGTCTTATTTTAATAGAGGTAAAAAAGAGTAAAGGTGTGGGTCCTAGATAAAGGGATGAGATAAAGGCTTGTTGGGTTTCCCAAGAAAGAGTCAATTTTGAACAGTATCAGAAGTACTGGACATTGAGGAATGTTTGTTGACCCATCTCCATGGAAACCTTAAGATTCTCTAAGGTGCTAATTGGCTGAGAGGGGGAGTTATAACATGCAAAATATGAAAGCCAGTAAAACTTTCAGGAGCCAGTATTAAAAGGGCCAAGTGGACAGCCTGCTCGTGAAAAAGCGTTCTCAGCCCTACAGGCCTCAATCTGGGTAGCTGAATGCACAAATCACAGAGATGACAGTTCCAAGACTATTAGTGCCCAAGACTGTTAGGAAAAGTGTCACATATTTCTTTCAAGTTGTCATTAAGAAAGTCACTTGACTTTCACATTATCACAGATTCCATTATTATTTGTTAAATGCACAGATATGTCCTCAGTCAATGCATTACTTATGGTTAATATGCTCCTTGACCAAGGCAACTCTTTGAACAAAATGTATTAAATAGGGACTTTGCTTACATTTTTATAGAGACTATCCAGGATGTCATGTCATCAAGCAGTCATCTTGTACACCTTCAGCAGAGAGCTTTTCAAACTGAACCATAAGTGATAGGCAGAGAGAGGAAGATTGAGAGAGAAAGACCTAGAAAGACATATTCAGAAATAGAGAGACTGAGACAAACAGAAAAAAAGATATAAAGAGACAGAGACCAAGAGACAGACTCCATTTTGTCTGGTCACTTTCATTGGCATATCAACTTTAAAGCAAACCATCCGGTAATATAAATCAAATAGAAATTTCATTATCTAACAGGGGCATACCATCTAACATTTCCCAGACATTTCCTTACTCTGTACTAATCTTATAAATAGAAAAGATTCAAGAGGAAATTGCAATTCAAATCACCAGGAAGCAGAACAAAAGGGAAGGTCTTCTATGATAGAAGAATGTAGTTATCCTGAAAATTTCTCATTCAATACAATGATTAAAGGCCCAGCAACTTTCAAAGACTAAAGAACAGGACTGGCAATCTCCTTTTCAAAAATGTGGAATATTTCTATAATGGATTATTATTCAGGTAAGAAAATGGCATAATGATATTTTCAGGTAAATAGATGGAACCAGAAAAAATCATCCTGGATGAAGTAAATAAAATGCAGACAGACCAATATGGTATGTATTAACTTATTAGGAGGTCTTCTAATAATGGGGATAAAGTTAAAACAGTCCATCTATTGTGAAGAAACCAGTGTTAAGCTAGGGTGATTGGGTGGCAGTTAATTAAGTTGTCAGGCCAGTGTGTCCTATGGAAATTTTCAAGCCAATCTGCCTGTTGTTATTAAGATATATTGCTTTCTACCCTCAACTGAAAGATCAGTGCCATGTTCTTGGATCCACAGAGATGCATAAAATTATGCAAACAGTCGAGAAGACATGTTACCTATGGGAATCAACTTCCTGGAAGTCCCTAGCAAGAACTCTAACATGGCCATCTAAGCCAAAAGACATATTTTAAGTTCCAGACTTATTTGGTTGCTGGATTAAATTGATGAGCTTTTTTACTGTTTCTCTATGATTCTTGAAACAGTACAGCTAACTATTCAAGGAAACATTTCTAATAGATCACTAAAAGTTTTAACAAATAAGAGTAGAAGGAAAAAGAAAACTTTAGGAGAGGTAATAAATCAGATTCAGCATCAGAAATTGCTTGTGGAAAAACCAAACATTGTAGGTAGTAAAAAGACAAGAGTTTTAGGGCTTTCTAAAGGAAATATTTAATCAGAATCTGTTAGGGTAAATGCTCTGGATATTACCACTGCAGTAAAGCTACTACAAAACAAAACCATTACCTAACACAGGTATTTATGATGAGGCAGAAAGAAGATAGGCAAACATAGGAAGTCAAAAAGTTTTGTATTATACTATAAGTTTTACAGACAGGTTAGTTCAAGCACCTTATCTAAGGAAAGGTTGTAAATCTTTAGCTGACCTAGTTTGGAGGATTCTTAACAACCCCTAATTAACTAACAACAAACTACGTAAACAAAGCACAAGTTTAACAAGCACCTGGTCCTCTACTCCCTAAATTGGCAAACAAGTCACTAGTTTTATGTTTGCTCTGCTTAAGAAGCTGTTAGGCCAAGATTTTTTGTAGACACTGCTTCTACCAGGTTGCTCTTTCAGTTAAAATATAAACTTTGTAAATGTTCCAGGGAATATGTCAACTTTAAGGTGCTTCTTTGTAAGATTACTATAAAAGTGTTGGCTTGACTTCAGTAAAATGCAGAAGATCTAAACCAATATGACCTGGTGTGGATCTGACTGTCATTTCACCTATCTGTGCATTCCTGATATCTGAATTCTGTGATTTTTCTTTGGACGCGGGGCACCCAAAGGAGCCAGTCCAATGCAATTTCAGAGGGTGTTTTAATCCACTTTGGTTTTGTTTTGGTTGTCATCATCATGGATTTGGTTGCAATATATTTAGTGGTGGTGACTCTTCTTGAGGACTTCTCCAAGAATGTGTGGGGAAAAAATGGGGAAAACAACTAAGGAATGGAATACTAAGTTACAGACAGTAGAAGGGGCACTCTGCCTAATAAAAATTAGGTTAATAACAGTCAAAATTCATACCTCTCTGGCTGCAAGATACTTGTCATCTCTTTCTGGTAAGGATTCACTAAATCACTACTACATCAATTAAATTACAAAAAAATACAACTTGACTTTGCTTGTTATATTGTAACAACTGACCTAAAACCTATTTTCCTTTTTTTATTTTTTTCTCTGTACTTAATTTTCATTTAAAGGCTGTGGGTTACAATTATATTGATTTGAGAAAAAAAAATATTTTGAACAACACAAAGTAAAAACAAACAGGCAGATCTATGAGTCTCTGATCAGCCTAATTTTTTATATAATAAAAGCCAGGATGGCAACTCCTGCTTTTTAGCCACTTGCATAGATAGTCTAAGATTCAAAATGACCGAATTTTCCTTAAGGTTACCATGTAATTAATTAATTAATTAATTCACATTAATTTTAGGTTTATATGAGGAGAGATGATGTCACAATGCTCTAAAAAGTCCAGCCAATCTCAGAATGTGGGGCTTCCACAGGTGCCAATTGGCATTTTGGCTTAAGAGATATGTTCTGTTGGTCAATGGAAGGAATCAAAATTAAGCTGGGAGACAAACATGCAAAGTGCATACCTGACATGTTAAAAAAAAAAAAACTTAATAAATGCTGACTAAATTAACATGTCACACAGCTCTGGCAGCTGACTCATCCTTTCAACATAAGTTATTTTCACAGCAGATAAATATTGGTCATGCCTAATGCAAGATAAACAACAAGAGGCTTACAGCTGGCAAAGTACACGCCAGCCTAGTTAAGTACAAAAAACTCAAATATTATACTTCATGTGTTTCAAAGGCAAAACTGTCCATCCCATATTAAAAAGGGCACAAGCAAAAAAGATAGCCAAAACAAATATCAAAACCCAGGTACAAGATGCCTAACCCTAACCCTAAAACTAACCCCTAACCCTAACCTTAACCCTTATCCTAAACAGAAAACATAACTGTAACCCTAATTCTAACCCTATGCTATGCTGACATCACAATGAAATTTTTATATCAAAATGCTATTATGACATCACAAAATTATTATGACACCAAAATTCTATTACAACATGAATGTTGTTTGATGTAACAATGAAATTTTGACATCCCAAAACTATTATGAAAGCACAATGCTATTATGACCTCACAATTCTATTATGACATGTTTTTTGTTTGACATACAATGGAATTTTGACATCAAAATTTAATTATGACCTCAAAATGCTATTATGTTATCACATGGTGTTTTTACATCATAATAATAAAAAGATATCACAATGGAATTATGAGATTACAGTGATATTATAACATAATATGATATAATTTAGAACATCAAAATAGTAATATAACATAACACTGCATTTATGACATCACAATGCTATTATGACAGCACAATGGTATGACATCACAATGGTATTATGATATCACAATGGTATAATCACTTCACAATGGTATTACAACATCACAGTGCCATAATGACAACACAGTGCTATTATGACATCAAAATGCTATTATGACATCACAGTGGTATTTTGATTTCTCAGTGGTATTATGACATCACAATTGTAATATAACATCACAATTATATTATGGCATTTCAATGCTTTTATGTCATCACAATTGTGTCATGACATCTCAGTGCTCTTACCACTTCACCATGGTATTATGACATCTCAATTATATTATGTCATCACAATTGTATTATGTTATCACAATTTTATTATGACATCACAATAGTGTCATGTTATTGCAATGGTATTAATAGACACCAGTGGTATTATAACAACACAATGCTATTATGACATCACAATGCTATTTCAACATGATTGTGGGAATGTAATCACAAAAGGATTTTTAGGTCACAATGATATTAGACCTAGGCCTTATAGACCTCAAAAGGCTATATGACATCACATTGGTATGACATCTCAATGCTATTATGATACCACAATGATAGGACATCACAATTGTGTTATGACATCACAATATTATGACCTCAAAAAGGTACTATTATGACATTACAATGATATTATGAGAATATAATGTTTTTATGACATCTCAATGGTATTATGTCATAACAATGGTGTCATGACATCTCATTGCTTTTATTGCATCAAAATGGCATTATGAAATAACAATGGTAACATGATATACCAATGGAATTATGACATCACAAAGCTATTTTGAAGTGATTATGGTATTAAATCACAAATCTAATTTTGAAATAACAATGCCATTATGACCTCAAAATGCTATTACGACATTACAAGTTTATGATATCACGATGGTATTATGACTTCAAAATGCTAGTATGATATTGCAATGGTATTATGAGATCAAAATGTTATTATGATTTCAATATAGTATGATATTCCAATACAATTACAACATCATAACTCTAAGACATCACAAAGGTGTAATGACATCACAGGGGTATTATGATATCACAATGGCATTATGACAACAAAATGCTATTATTATATCAAACTGCTGTTAAGTCATCACAATGGTATTATGATATTTTATTGATATAATCACATCACAATGGTATTATGACATCACATCTTTATTATGGTATTCCTTGCTTTTATGTCATCACAAGGGTGTCATCACATATAAGTACTTTTATGACATCACAATGGTGTTATGAAATAAAAATGGTGTCATGAAATCCCAATGTCATTATGATATATAGTATTATGATATTATGATACAATAGTATGACATTCCAATGCTATTAAATATCAAAATTATGAAATCACAGTGCTATTCTGACATCTAATGGAATTATTACATGACAATGGTAAGACATCCCAATGCTATAATATCCTCACAATAATATGACATCACAATGGTAGTGTAAATTCATAATGGTGTTATGACTTCACAATGGTATTTGAACATTACAATTCTATTATGATAACACAATGGTATTATGTCCTCAAAATGCTATTATGACCTAAAATATTATTATAACATTACAAAGGTATTATAACTTTGCAATGGTCTTATGACATATCAATGCAATCATGACACCACCATAACACCTAAATGCTATTAAGACATCACAATGGTATTATGATATTATAATGTATTATGACATCACACTGCTGTTATGACTTCACAATGTTGTTATGATATCACAATTTTATGATAACACACAGCTATTAGGACATAATAATACTATGATGACATCACAATGGTATTATGACATCATGATGCTATGATGTCAGCACAAAGATATGGCACCACATGGCTATTATGATTTCACAATGGTATGACATCTCAATGCTATAATTTCTAACCAATGATATGACATCACAATGCTACGTTGACATCACAATCCTATGTTGACATCACAATGATTTCATGATTGTGTTATGACATAACCATGCTATTAGGATATCACAGTGTTATTACAACATGAATGTTGTATGACATCACAATGGAATTTTGACATCAAAATGCTATTATGACTTTACAATGATATGACTCAGAATGCTATGATGACATCACAATGCTATGATGACATTGCTATTACATCATATAAAAGCATATACATATACAATCATATAAAATCACATTACTTTTATGACATCACAGATGTATTTTGTAATCACTGTGCTATTATGACATCACAATGCTCTTACAAAATGATTCAGTTATGATATCACAATGGAATTATGATATTGCAATGATTTTAAATAATATGAAGACATCTCAATGCTATTATAACATTACAATGCTCTTATGATACAACACTCTCATTACTATTACGACATCACAATGATAGGGAATCACAATGCTATTATGGCATCTCAAAGGTATTTTGAGGTCACAATACTTTTATGACTTCACAATGGTGTTTCAACATGATTCTGTTATGACATCACAATGTAATTTTGATTTCAAAAGCTATTATGATTTCACAATAGTAAGACTCCACCAGGATATTTGAACATCCAATGCTATGATGATATCAGAATGGCATCATGACATGAAAATTCAATATGACATCCCAATGCTATTATGATACCATAATGATCAGCTGCTGATTGGCTGAGAAGCAGAATGATTTTATGAAATAGGTGAAAGCCAGTAAGAGATTCTGGAGCCAGTTATTGAAAGGGGAAGTGGACACCCTGTTTAAGAGAAAGGATGAGCAAGCCTACATGCCTCAATCTGGGAAGCTGAAAGCACACAACCCAGAGATGACAATTCCTGTTTCCAAGACTTAGTTCAGTTAATTTGTCACATATTTCTTTCAAGAGCTTTTCATACTGAAGGAGGGAAGGCAGAGAGAAGGCAACTGAGAGAGACAGAGTAAGAAAGAGCTACAGAGACAGAATAAAGAGAACAAGACCAACAGAAAAAGATATAAAGTGACAGAGAAAGAAAGAAAGAGACCCATTCTGTCTGGTCAATTTCATTGGCATATCAACCTCAAAGCACACCCTCCTACAACATAAATCCAGTAGGAATTATATCTAACAAGCCATACCTCCTAACACTTCCCAGATATTTCTTCACTGGGGACGAAACTTATAAATAGATGAGCTTCAAGGGGACACTGCAATTCAAATATCAAGAAAGTGGAAGAAGATGGAGGTGCTTCTAACCTAAAGGAATATAGTTATCCTGATAGTTTGTCATTCCATACAATGATTAAAGGGCCAGCATCTTCCAAGTTCTAAAGAACAGCACTGACAATCTCCTTTGGGGAAAATGTGGAATATTTCTCTGAAGGAGTATTATTCAGCTAAGAAAATGACATCATGATATTTTCAGGCAAATGGATGGACCTAGGAAATATCATCCTGGGTAAAGTAAATAAAATGCAAATTGACAAATGTGGTATATATTCACTTATTAGATCTCCTAATATTTGGGACTAAAGTGCCAATATGTCATCTAATAATGACTTAACCAGTCTTCTACAAGTGGGATTGGGTAGCAGTGAATTGAATGGGATTTTCCCTATGAAATTCTCCCTCCCTCAGAGCTCTGGGGAAGCCTGCATGAGAGGACTCAGGAAGAATGTCACAAGTAGAGGGAAATAAGGACACAAGTATAACAATGTCCTGAAAAGCAGACTGCAGAGTAAGATGATGCAACCAGACTTGATGAGACCTGATAAGTTAAGTTCAGTTAGAAGGGGAAAGAGGACCTCCCCTCTCAGAGAACTAGAAAAGTCATAGTGGTAGAAGAAGTAGAGTGGGTAGGACTACAGTGGGAAGGGGAGGAGACAGCAGATGGCATACAAATTGAAATATATATATATATGAAAAACTGTGGTCAAGTTGATGAATAATAGAGATCTTCAGGACTGATGATTTCTTCTTGTTGGTCATGCTAGTGTGCAGCAAGGATGAACTCAGTTTTCTTCAAGGGACATGGCACTGAGACTCTGATCGTATTTCATTGAGTATATGAACAACACATACTTCAAATGATGTGTTTTAAAAACAAAAAGTTATAGTGTGATATATGGGTAGGAATTTGAACCTGGGAGAAATAGAACAGAAATGCAAAGTATAGTATGTGAATTTCCCATACAATCAAGAAAAATGATATGTTGAGAATTTTTACAATGACTCTTAACGTGTACAAAGATTCTGCTAAAGATGCACAGTTCGACTTTGTAAGGTGTGCTTTCCAGGAACTCTTTATGTAGCAGAGAATCCTAGCCATGAACTAGAGCTTACACAGCTACCTCAGACCCCATGAGCTTGTTCCACTCTGAAGGCAGTCCTGATACTAACACTATGTTTGGAGGGTTTGCCTGGAGGAAAACTGCAGGAAACACTGCTGCTTTTGTGTCCTAGGCAAATAACATGGACCCAGTTCTCTTTCCTGAAAGACAACTTGAACTGTGAACACTGAGTAGGACACAGCTGCCAATCCAGACAAGTTAGACAAAGCAACTCTGCTCATAGAGGGTTGGCAACCACAGTGTGGAACAGCACCAGCTGTTGGATCCTTTATTGCCCCTCAGTTCTCCTTTTACACTCAGAGGTCTTTCTCTGTTTCAGCCAAACCAGACACAGAAATTGTCTGGTTTCCTTCTCTTTTCCCTGCTCTAAAGACTCAATACTACAGGAAACTCTAGGCCCGATATGCCTATTATATCAATAAGAATTTGAAGTTACATTTAGTGAGCATTCTAGTAAAGGTTCAGTTCAAAGTCACAACCTAGGAAATTTCATATCCAAGACCAAAGTAGGAGCTCACCTTGTCATTTGGCATATTCCCCTTAACACCACATCACTATGAAGCTTCTCTACTTAGGAGGCTGTCCAATTAAATAAACATTAAAGTTTCACTTCCTATCTGATATTGTCACAGAGGTAAACAAGAATAAAGATGTAGGATCTGGATAAAGGGATGAGATAAAGTCTTGTTGAGTTTCACAAGAAAAAGTCACCTGTGCAGAGGATAAATATACTGGACATTGAGGAAAGTTGTTTACTCATCTCCAAGGAAACCTCAATATTCTCTCAGTTGCTGAATGGCTGAGAGGCAGAATGATGTCATGAAACAGATTGAAGCCAGTAAAAGTTTCAGGAGCCAGTTATTAAAAGGGCCAAGTAGACAGCGTGATTGAGAGAAAATATGAACAGCCCTACATGCTTCAGTCTGTGCAGCTGAAAGCATACAACCAAGAGAAGTCATGTGCTTTGTCCAAGACTCTTAGTTGAGAAAAAGTATCACATATTTCTTTCAATTGTTCATTAATAAAATCCTGTGTCCTGATATATGAGTTTCACATTATGACAGATACCATTATTATGTGTTAAATGCACAGATATGTCCTCAGTGAATTACTTACTGGGAAAATGCTCCCTGACCTATTGTTTAATTGGGACCATGCTTATATATTTTCAGAGACCATTCAGGATTTCACTTTGGCAAGCAGTCATCTTATTGTAGTCCTTCATCAGAGCTGAGAGATTTTCATAGTGAACCAAAAGTGGCAGGCAGAAAGAGGGTGAGAGAGAGTGACACACAGAGAGAAAGAGCTAGAGAAACAGATTCAGAAATAGAGACATCAAGCACAAGAGAAACAAAGACATAAATTGACCTAGACAGAGAGACAGAGACTGCATTCTGTATGGTTACTTTTATTGGCATATCAACATCCAAGCACACCTTCCTACAACTTCAAAAGAAATTACATTATATTATATTTTTAATATTTTTAATTTTAAATTTTATTAATTACATTTTATTCACTTTGTATCCTCCCATAGACCCTTCCCACCTCCCCTCATCCCACCACAAACTCATGCCCTTCCCCAAGTCTACTGATAGGAGAGATCTTCCTCTCCTTCCTTCTGATTCTAGTCTATCAGATCTCAGAAGAAGTGGTTGAATTATCTTCCTCTGTGGCCTATTAAGGCTGCTCCCCCATCAGGGTGTGATTTTCAAAGAGCAGTCCAATTATTTCATGTCACAGCCAGTCCCTGCTTCCATTACTATGGAATACCCGTGGACAATGAATTGCCATAGGCTACATCTGCACAGGGATTCTAGTTTATATCCATGCCTGGTACTTATTTGGAGTATGAGTCTGAGGAAAGGCCCTTGTGCTCAGCCTTTTGTGTTCTGTTGCTGTCCTTGTGGATCTGTCCTCTACAGATCTTATTATTTCCCACTTGTTTCTTTAGATTCCAAACACTCTGCCCAACAGTTGGCCATAACCCTTAACATTTGCTTTGATGGTCTGCGGACAGAGCCTTTCACAGGTCTTCTATGGCAGGCTCCTAACTTGTTCCCTGTTTTCTCCTTCTTCTGATGACCATTCTCTTTGTCTTTTGGGGCAGAGATTAAGCCTTTTATCAAGAGTCTTCAGTCTTGATTAGTTTCTCTAGGTGTACAGATTTTAGTAGGTATATCCTGTCTATATGAGTGAGTATATAATGTGTGCTTCTGGAATAGCTCACTCAGGATAATACTTACCAGTTCCCACCATTTACCTGCAAATTTCATGATTTCCTTGTTTGTTATTGCTGAGTAATATTCCATTTTGTAGATGTTTCACAATTTCTGTATCCATTCTTCAGTTATGGATAATCTGGGTTGCTTCCAGGTTCTGACTATTACAAATATGGTTGAGCAAATGTCCTTATTGAGTACTTGTCTCTTTTGGATATATGCCTAGGTGTGGTATAGATGGATATTAAAGGAAGTGCTATTCCTAGTTATCTGATAAAACACCAGATTCATTTCCAGAGTGGTTGTACAAGTTTATATTCCCACCAGCAGTACTACCAGTTTACATTTTTACAGAAGTGGAGGAGGTTCTCCTTCTCCACAACCTCTCCTGCCTGTATTGTTACTTTTGTTTTTGATCTTAGCCATTGTGATGGGTATAAGGTGAAATCTCAGTGTCATTTTGATTTGCATTTCCCTGATGGCTAATGATGCTGATCATTTCTTTCAGTGTTTTCCTACCTTTCGATGTTCCTCTATCAAGAAGTTTTTGTTTAGCTGTTTTCAATTTTTTAATTGGATTAATTTATTTGATGCTTTTCAACTTCTTTACTTCTTGAATATACTGGGTAATAGCCCTCAGTCACATAGAGATGTGATGTAGAGTCTTTTGTAATTTGTAGGCATTCATTTTGTTTTCATGACTGTGTCCTTTGCTTCAAAAGGTCCCCTTTACTGATTTTTGCTCTTAGAGCCTGTGCTTTTGGTGTTCTGTTCAGGAATTTGTCCCCTGTGCCAAAGAGTTCAAGCGTCTTCCCCATTTTTTCTCCTAACCGATTTAATGTGTCCAGTTTTATGTTGAGGTCTTTGTTCCACTTGGACTTTAGTTTTGTGCAGGGTGATAAGTATGGATCTATTTGCAATTTTCTACATGTAGCCACCCAGTTAGACCCAGCCCTATTTGTAGAAGATGCTATCTTTTTTCCATTGTATGATTTTGGCATCTTTGTCAAAACCCAGGTGTCCATAAGTGTGTGGATTTATTTCTGGATCTTCTATTTGGTTCCATTGATCCACCATTCTGTTTCTATGTCAGTACCATGCAGTTTTTATAACTGTTGCTCTATAGTACAGCTTGAGATCAGGGATGGAGATACCTCCAGAAGATCTTTTATTGTAGAGGATTGTTTAACAATTCTGGGTTCTTTGTTTTTTTGTATGAAGTAGAGAATTTTCTTTCAAATTTTGTAAAGAATTCTGTGGTAATTTAATTGGAATTGAATTGTAGATTGCTTTTGGTAAGATGGCCATTTTTATTATGTTAATCCTGCCAAGCCATGAGCATGGTAAATCTTTCCATCTTCTGATATCTTCTTTTAATTCTTTCTTCAGATACTTGAATTTTTTTTTTTCCATATAAGTCTTTGACATGCTTGGTTAGGGTCACAGCAAGGTTCCTTCTGTTTTTGACTGAATACAAGAACACATAAAAGATATGATCCACTATGACCAAGCAGGCTTCATCCAAGTTATGCAGTGGTGGATCACTGTGATCCACTATATTAACAAACTGAAAAAATAAATACCACATGATAATCTCCTTAACTGTGGAAAAAGCATTTGAGAAAATCCAACATCCATTCCTGTTAAAGTTTTGGAGAGATCAGGGATACAAGTCACATATCTAAATATAGTAAAGGCAATAAACAGCTGAAAGGTTAGAGTTAATTCCTGGGGCTGGGGCAGAATCACAAGACCACACCACATTTCTTTCAGAGCAGAGAACTAGCAAATCTTGCTAATCCTACAAATTTGCATTAAAATTGAACAGTAAAAAGCTTTGTACTTAGCACTAATCAGAGGACTGAACATAACTGAGATACCTAAACGAAATGGTGGTAAACTCATAGCTCCACTCTCTTTATCGCCAGACCAGCATGGCAGCTGGCCACATGTTACACATGAACTCATCTGGAAGCCCTAAAAAATATGGCAACAAAACTGCAGCTTCACACACTCACTATCCCTGAACCATCATGGCAGCTAGCCATTTGTTAGCACAGGCTGCAACTGACAATACCAAACATAGCCATTAGGTGCTGCTGATGATACAGCAAACACTGTGGAGCATCCACAATCCCCCACAACCAAAAGTACTAACGTAGTGATCAAATAAGTTTTAGAACAAACTGCATAACAGAACAGTACAGAACAATTTTAAATTATATGAATCATTCTGGCCACACCAAACCTATCAGCCAAAATTCTTTTCCCTTAAAAGAGCATAAGAAAATATTTTGCAATGAGGAATCACCAGCCTTTTAAATGAATCATAACATATTTAAATACAGTTCTTTCTCAAATCATATTAACTCTCTGGCTTTTTATAATACATCCACTAACCTTCTGCAACATCCTATATACCTTCAAGTTCCTAGCTTCCTTTTTTTGGCTTAACCAGACATTTTTACATTTTTGCTTTCTCTTTTGATTTTCAGACAACATAAAAACTCTCATCAAAATCTTTTCCATTCTGACAGGATCCTGCTGGAGCCCGGCATCTAAGATTTGCTTTTTATAGGCAAAGCAAAAACAAGTTACATTAATACAAAAAGGAGTTATGAAACTGCCAAATTATTTTTCTAAAATAACATAAAGACATAACATATCCTGTAAAAGATAACATAAAGGTAACACAAACAAACTCTAAGGAACTTAGAACAAGTTTTAAGGAACTTGGTGAAACTTTCTCTTTTCTCTGTCTCCAGTAAAGAACAGGGTGTAAACATGTTTTTCCATAAACAAAACAGCTTAACAAACAGCTCTCCCCATGATACATTTTAAAAACTGCAATTTTCTCAATTAGTGCAAACCACATGGCTCAGTTTTACTTTGTAAAATTAATAAAATAAATATCCAAGTATTTTTATTCTCCCTCAAAGTATCGAGAAACTTTCAAATTTTCTGTTAGACTACCCAAGATCATTGTCATACCCAAATGATGATGAACTTTAAACATTTTATTATAGCCTTAAACATTTAAACAAAATTTTTAAAACCAGTTTTTGCAATATAAAAACTTCTCTCTTTTGTAGGAGAGAAGTCACAAGGCATAACCACAATCTTAAAGTTAAAACCAGATTTTAAAACCAGAATTTACCAGTGAAAACAATTTCTAAGACCAATACCAATTTAAAATAACTCATCCTTTTAACCTAGAAGGAAATGAAAATTATCTGACAAAGGACCCCCCCCCTTTTTTAACCCATACCAAGATGGCAGTCACATTATAACCCACATGGCCACATGGTAAAGTCAAGATGGTGGTGAGGCACTGAGGCACTTCATATACAACGTGGTAACCTATACATGTGCATTCATAGACCTTATGAAACACATAGGCACACATTTTAAACAAGTTTTATGAGGCCTTTCAGAACAGAAAACAGAAGGTAGACACAAACAAATACTGCACAGAGACATTGAGACAGAAAACATTCACCAGCTGGCCAAATTTCCCAGGACCAGAACTGATTCTTCTGGGGCAGGCCGAACATAGGCCTTTCAGAAATTCCTCCAGGATGGGCCCTAGTCCCTTCCTGGGTAAGGTACTGTAAAAACAGACCTTCAGATTCCCGCTCTGGCTTCTCTACCACAGAAGCCTCAGAGTGATTGGTGGTTCTAGATCACCTCCAGAAACTGATGAAGTTGGGGGACATCTCCCCCAACTTCAGTGACTGTGATTGTTTGACAATCAATTTAAATCTAAATTTAGTCTTTCTAAATCACTTTTAGTCACTCATACAGATGCCTCAAGGCAGAACAGAATACAGAAGATAAGTGCCAATGGGAACACTGCACACAGCACAAAGATAAAGCTGGAGTCGGAGACTGAGACACAAACAAGGCATTTACCAGCTGGTTTGAGACCCTCCGGATCAGTCCTGAGGTCTTGGGAAGTCCTGGAATATCACTGGGGCCTCCAAATGTTACACCCAGTTCACAAGTCCCCAAAAGATCTACAGGAATTGACTCCGTTGCAAAACACATGAGGGTTTTTTTTTTTTTTTATTACAAATTACAAGCTGCAACTTGGGCCCACAAAACCCACCACCTAAGCAGTGGGAGCTGAGTGCACTGTGCCCAGGTTAGTTGGGTGATTTAAAGATTCTGGTCCCTCCCAGCATGCCCAAGGCGCGGGCAATTCCTGCCTGGCAAGCATCTATTGGTCAAAATGCTACATTTTGAATTGATTGGCTATAGGAAGGTCCCCAAACCATAATGACCTGGTGTACCTCACTAGGGGGATGGGCCAGTTTCCTAGCAACCGTATCTCTAGTGGGTGGGGAAAGAATGCAGTAAGGCAGTCCTTTCCCTCAGGGCATTACTGGATTTCTCAAACCCACATAGTTCAGGCCTTAGTAATAGTTGCTAATTTTTAATATTTTTTTGGTCTCTCAATACTACTATATCCAGGTTCCTGAGATGATCCAGAATTCCTTGTTTATATCAACAACAGTTGGTTTCTGGGTTTTTACTGTTGTTGAAGGAATATAAGTAAAACAGACTCTTTTCAGGAATAGGAATAAGTCATCCTCTTTGCTTTATCAGAGAGAGTATTCAGCAGGACTGCTTACCAGTCTCCCTGGTCCAGATCATAGGTTGGAATGCCTACTACTCTAAATTTGGAGTGGAAGATCAAGACTCCCTTTGTAACCAGGCAGAGTGGGCTTGGGAGGGATATAATTTTCCCTTCCTACTAGAGTTAAGAATGACAGTCTTACATCTCCAATGAGTTACTGACCCTGTGAGAAAGCAGAACAACACTTGACTGATGGTTCATTGGACAAGATGCATTTGAGAAATGCCCACCATCCACTCCTGGGACAATGACCCTGCATTTATGTCATGGACTAGACTGGTCTATCATTAAGGGTATTAAGAATATGGCTTCTGATAAAGGCAGTCAAAATTCCTTTGTTTTAGAAAAAGCTGTTAGTGCTGGCCTTTGAAGGACTTGAAATAAAAATTGGCAAACCTATGTATGCAAATTGGGGCTGTGTTTGATATTAGGCATTCTCTCTGGAAATGCAAGTAGCTTTGCTAAATCAAGTATACTTCTATTTTGGCATGTGTTAATCCTCCTTATTTACTGTTAATTGGAAACATTTTAGGAACAATGATACCTACTCAATTGAATGTATACATTACAATCTTATTGTGTTAGTGCTGATAATAATGTTCTTTCAGTATTACTTGTAAAGCAACATGCTTTTGTTATGATTCTTGTTAGAGTTTCTGATTTTTGGTATGATGAAACAGAATTTAATTGTACTCAGGCTCAGAATAAATTTCTTGGTATTTGGTCTAGGAAAATATTTCATTGGACATGTTAACGATGAGAAATAAGATCCATGACATAGAATCTGCCAAGAAACACAGGTTAGAATTGGCCAATACAGCCTGGGAGACATGAACTAGCCTCAGGACTCAATTTCCAACCCTTTACTCTGTGCTTAAGTGGGAACTGACACTTGCAGGCCTGGTGGGTATGGGTTTGTTGGCCTGTGCCTGTTTTCCTTGTGTGTCACATTTTCTTAATCAACAACTTCAATGTATGCAAGTACACTTGCATAAATTTAAATTAAATATCTCTAACAATCCCATTTAATGTGGAGGTAAGTGAATAATGTGTATGAGTAAAACTGGTTTTTCTAACCTAAGACAGAGTCTTGTAAAAATTGCATCCAAGACCTTGATGACAAGGAAGAAAAAAAATGCATATTTTGCTAACCAAAGACAGTCTCTCCATAAAACAAAGAAGGAGGAACTGAAGGAGTCTGGTAATTGGAAATCTGCCTCCGGGTCTGGCCAGATGTTGGTCTTATCTAAATTCCATGTCTCAGAGACTGTCCTTGGCAGTCTCTCCAAGCAGGCTCTTCTGAGCCTGAGAAGTAGACAGCAAGCTCCCTACAACTTTTGGAAACAGACAGAAAACTTTGTGTAACCTTGAGTGAAATCCTGGATGCCTTGAGGCACAGATGTGTTGCTCTTGTGAAAAAAATTTTCCTTGTATACTTTGCTTTGTAAGTGTTGCATGAACATTCAGTAAACTGAGACTTGAACAGGAATCTGTCTTTTTTTGATTCTTCAAATTTCTGTCTCCCCATTTACACACCCTATTTCAGGTAGAACCTGTTTGGTAGCTAGCAGGACTGTCAAGTTACCTTCTCTTTTCCCTGCTCTTAACTACTCAGTAAAAAGGGAACCCCAGACCCTGCCAGCCTATTATATCAATAATTAATGTGCAGGTTCATTTAGTCACTATGCCAGTAACTGCTCAGTTCAAAATCCAAAGCTAGGAAATTTCAGATCCAAGACCACAGTAGCAGATCACCTTGTTATTTGGTATGTTCCGCTTACTCCTACATATCTTTGAAGCTTCCCTTCTTAGAAAGCTGTCCAATTAAATAAACATTAAAGATTCATTTCTTACATGACATTTTGATAGAGGTAAAAAAGAGTAAAGGTGTGAGTCCTAGATAATGGGATGAGATAAAGGATTGTTGGGTTTCACAAGAAAGAGTCAATTGTGCACAGTATCAGAAGTACTGGACATTGAGGAATGTTTGTTGACCCATCTCCATGGAAACCTCAACAATCTCTAAGGTGCTAATTGGCTGAGAGGGGGAACTATGCCATGCAAAAGATGAAAGCCAGTAAAAGTTTCTGGAACTAGTATTAAAAGGTCCAAGTGGACATGCTGCTTGTGAGAAAGCATAGTCAGCCCTACAGGCCTCAATCTGGGCAGCTGAATGCACAAATCACAGAGATGACAGTTCCTGTGTCCAGGAAAAGTGTCACATATTTCTTTAAAGTGGTCACTAATAGATTCATGTGTCCTTGAAATGTGTTTGCCATTATCACTGATTCCATTATTATTCATTAAATGAGTAGATATGTTCTCAGTCAGAATATTACTTACTGTAAACTTACTGTAAAAATTAACCTGACCAAGGCAACTCTTTGAACAAAAAGCATTTAATTTGGACACTGCTTATATTTTTACAGAAACCATCAATGATGTCATGTCATCAAGCAGTCATCTTGTTGTAGTCCTTCTGCAGAACTGAGAGCTATTCACACTGAACCACAAGCAGCATACAGAGTAGAGGGAGAATGAGAGAGACAGAGAGAGAAAGTGCTAGAGTATCAGAAATAGAGATCAGGACTGACAGAAAATAATTCATACAGTGAGAGACTAAGACAGAGACTCCATTCTGCTCTTCAATTTCATTGGCATATCAACCTCACAGCAAACCTTCCTATCATATAACTCCAATATGGATTATATTATCTAACAACGCCATACCTCCTAACCTTCCCTAGACATTTCCTCACTGGGGCCAAGCACATGTAAAGAGATGAGCTTCAAGGAGACATTGCAATTTGAATTACCAGGAAGTGGAAAAAGATGGAGAGACTTCTTGGCTAAAAGAATATAGTTATCCTGATAGTTTGTCATTCAGTACAATGATTGATGTCCCATTCTGAGAACAAAAGAACAGGATTGACAATATCCTTTGGGGAAAGTGTAGTATATTTCCTTAACATAAATTTTATTCAGATAAGAAAATGAGATCATGATATTTTCAGACACATGGATGGAGCCATAAAAAAATCATCCTGATCCCCCATGCTCATGGCTTGGCAGAATTAACATAGTAAAAATGGCCATTTTAATAAAAGCAATCTACATATTCAATGCAATTCCCATCAAATAACCAACACAATTCTTTACAGACCTGGAAAGAAAAATTCTCAACTTCATATATAATTACAAGAAATCCAGAATTTCTAAAAAATCCTCTACAATAAAAGATATACTGGAGGTAAATCTATCCCTGATTTTAAGCTGTACTATATAGGAAGAGTTATAAAAACTGCATGGTACTGTTATAGAAACAAAATAGTGGATCAATGGAACTGAACAGAGGACCCAGAAACAAACCCACACACTTATGGACACCTGATTTTTGACAAAGACGCCAAAACCATACAATGGAGAAAAGATAGCATCTTCAACAAATGGTGCTTGTCTAACTGGATCTCTACATGTAGAAAAATGCAAATAAGTCCATACTTACTACCCTTCACAAAACTAAAGTCTAAGTGGATCAAAGACCTCAACAAAAAAACCAGATACATTAAATCAGTTAGAAAAAAAGAAGTGGGGAATACCTTTGAACTCATTGGAACAGGAGACAACTTCCTGAACAAAACACCAACACCTCAGGCTCTAAGAGTAACATTCAATAAATGGGACCTCATGAAACAGAAAACCTTCTGTAAATCAAAGGATACTGTCATCAAAACAAAATGCCTGCCTACATATTGGGAAAGAATCTTCAACAACCTTTTATCTGACAGATAAAGAACTAAAGAAGCTGAAAAGAAGCAAACCAAGTAATCCAATTTAAAAAATGCAGAACAGAGCTAAACAGAGAACTCTCTGTAGAGGAATATCGAATGGCAAAGAAATGCTTAAAGAAATACTCAACATCATTAGCCATTAGGGAAATGCAAATCAAAACAACCCTGAGATTTCACCTTACACCTATCAGAATGGCCAAGATGAAAAACTCAAGTGACAACACATGCTGGAGAGGTTGTGGAAAGGGGAGAAAGGGGAACCTTCCTCCACTGCTGATGGAAATGCAAACTTGTAAAACCACTCTGTAAATCATTCTGGCACTTTCTCAGACTACTAGGAACAACAAATAGGTATGGCTCAAGATTCAGCCATAGCACTCCTAGGCATATATCCGAAAGAGGCTCAAGTACACAATAAGGACATTTGCTCAACCATGCTTGTAGGAGCTTTATTTGTAATAGACAGAAGCTGGAAACACCCGAGATGCCCCTCAACTGAAGAATGGATGCAGAAATTGTGGTACATCTACACAATGGAGTATTACTCAGCAATGAAAAATAAGGAAATCATGAAATTTGCAGGTAAATGGTGGGACCTGGAAAGGATCATCCTGAGTGAGCTTTCCCAGAAGCAGAAAGACACACATGGTACATACTCACTCATATAGACATATAACCTACTAAAATCTGTAAATCTAAAGAAGCTAATCAAGAAAGAGGACCTTGACTAAAATGCTCAATCCCCATCCTGAAAGGTAAAGAGATTGGATATCAGAAGAAGAAGAAAACAGGAAACAACCTAGGAACCTGCCACATAGGGACTCTGAAAGGCTCTGTCCTGCAGACTATCAAAGCAGACACTGAGACTTATGGCCAACTGTTGGGCAGAGTACATGGAATTTTATGTAAGAAGTGGGAAATAGTAAGAGCTACAGAGGACAGGAACCCTACAAGAAGAGCAACAGAACCAGAAAATTTGAACACAGGGGACTTCCTAGAGACTCATACTCTAACCAAGGACTAACCTAGAGATAACCTAGAACCCATGCACAGATGTAGCACATGACAGTTCAGTGTCTATTGGTTTACATAGTAATGTGAAGAGGGACTGCCTCTGACATAATCTGATATGTCTCCTCTTTGAAAACCTCCCCTTGAGTGGAGAGCAGCCTTACCAGACCATAGATGATGACAATGCAGGCACTCCTGATGTGATCTGATAGACTAAGATCAGAAGGAAGGAGAAGAGGACCTCCCCTATCAGTGGACTTGGGAAGGGGCATGAAGACGGGGAAGGAGGGTAAGGCCGGGAGGGGAGGAGGGGGGCTTATGGGCAGATACAAAGTGAATAAATTGTAATTAATAAAAAAATTTAAAAAATCATCCTTGGTGAAGTAATTAAAATGCAGAAATACAAATATCTTACACATTCACTTATTAGGAGGTTTCCTAATAGTGGGAAATGAAGTTCCAATGGGCCATCTATTGTGAAAAAATCGGTCTTCCACTAAGGGGATTGGGTGGTAGTTAACTGAGTTTTTGTGCCATGTCATCCTATGGAAATTTTCAAGCAATACAAACTGTTGATATTAAAATATGTTGCTTTCTTCCCTCAACTGATAAATCAGTGCCATGTTCTTTATCCACAACAATGCTTCCTTCTGTAACTAATGGTATTTCATGTAGAAACCTACAGTCTGATATTATTCAGATAGAGACCTTAAAACACCTAGCTCTAAATGGGAGTTTTCTATGAAATTCTTAGTCTTCTCAGTACTCTGGGATATCTGCAGGAGAGGGAGCAGAAAGTGTGTCATAAGTATGGAATTGAGGACACAAGAACAACATTGCTTTGAGAATCAGTCCCCAGAGAAAGATGATACAGTCAGCCTTGATGATACATGATAAGCTAGGGTCAGTTAGAAGTGGAAATAGGACCTCAACTATCAGAGGAATTTTTAATATGCAAAGGGTTAGAAGAAGGAGGCTAGGTGGGACTGGAAGGAGATGAGTGTGAGGGCAGCAGAGGGGATATGATATAAACAAATCATAATAAATAATCACATAAGAAAAACTTTGATCAAGGTGATGAAGTATAGAGATTTTCAGGACAGATGGCTTCTTCTTGGAGGTGCTACCAGGGTGTGTAAAGGGTGAACTCAGTTTTCTTGTAGAGACTTGGCACTGAGACTCTGATCATGTTTTAATGAGTATATGAATGACACATACTTGAATTGGTGTATTATAAAGGAAAAAAAATAGTGTGACACATGGGAAGGAATTTGAACCTGGGAGCAATGGAAAAGGAGTGTAATGTATATTATTTGAAATTCACAAATAATCAATAAAAATAATATGTTGACAATGTTTACAATGATTTTTAAAATGGAAATAAAATCTGCTAAGAAAGGCCGATTTTGACTTTGTAAGGCATGCTTTCAAGGAACTCATTATGTAGCAAAGAATTCTAGCTATGAACTAATGGTTAGCCAGCTACCTCAGACCCCATGTTCTCTGGTGGCACCTCTGAACAAGAAGTCCTGGAACTAACACTACGTTTAGAGAGTTTGTCTGGAGGACTATAGCAGCAAACACAGCAGCTCTTATGTCCTAGGCCTATAACATGGACCATTTCTGTTAAACAAAGCCCAGTTTTAGCTGCAATCACCAATACCAGGATTATTCCTCACTGGCACTGAGTAGGACATAGCTGCTGATCCAGCCAGGTCAGCCAAGGCAACCTTGCTCAAAGCGAGTTGGCAAAACAAGTATGAAACACCACCAGCTGTCAGAGTTTACTGCCCCTCATTTCTCCTTTTACACTCACAGATCTTTCTCTTTTTCAGCCAAACTAGTCTCAAGAATTGTCTTCTCTCCTTCACTTTTCCCTGCTCTTAAAGACTCAGTACCCCAGGGAACCCTAGACCCTGCCAACCTATTATATTTTTGCACCTTTATCAAAACTCAGGTGTAAATTAGTGTGTGGATTTATTCCTGGGTCTTCTTTTCGCTTCCATTGATCCACCATTATGTTTCCATGCCAGTACCATGCGTTTTTTATTGCTGTTGCTCTATAGTAAAGCTTGAGTTCAGGGATGGACATACATCCAGAAGATCTTTTATTGTAGAGGATTGTTTTAGAAATTATGGGTTTCTTATTTTTCCATATAAGTTGAAAATTTTTCTTTCAATTTCTGTAAAGAATTGTGTGGTAATTTAATGGGAATTGCATTGATTATGTAGATTGCTTTTGGTAAGATGGCTATTTTTACAATATTAATCCAAGCCATGAGAATGGGAGATCTTTCCATCTTCTGATATCTTCTTCTAATTCTTTCTTTGGAGTCTTGAATTTTTTTTTCATACAATTCTTTGGCATGCTTGCTTAGAGTCACAACAAAATACTTTATGTCCTTGACCAAACACAAGAACACATCAAAGATATCATCCATTATGACCAAGTAGGATTCATCCCAGGTGTGCAGAGGTGGTTCACTATATGGATATTCATCAATGTGATCCAAAATATTAATAAACTGAAAGAAAAAAAAAACACATGATAATCTCCATACATGCTGAAAATGCATTTGACAAAATTGAACATCCATTCATGATTAAAGTTTGGAGAGATCAGGGATACAAGGCACATATTTTAATATAGTAAAGGCAATATACATCAAGTACTTAGCAACATCAAAAGCAATAGAGAGAAACTTAAGGCAAACCCATTGAAATCACAGACGCCAGGCTGCCCACTCTCTCTGTATTTCTGCAACATAGTTCTGGAAGTCTTTGCTAGAGTAATAAGACAATTGAAGGAGATCAAGTGGGGAGAAATCAAAAGGAAGAAGTCAAAATATCACTATTTGCAGATGATATGATAGTATACCTGAGTGACCCCAAAAATTCTACCAGGGAACATGTGCAGCTGATAAACACTTTCAGCAAAGTGGCTGGATATGGATACAAAATTAACTAAAAAAAAAATCAGTAGCCCTTCTGTATAAAAAAAGATAAAAGGGCCTAGAAAGAATTTAGAAAAACAAAAAGAATTATCTAACAAAGCCATACCTCCAAACATTCCCTGGCATTTTCTCACTGGGGAGAAAGAGGTACAGAAACAGATTCAGAAATAGAGAGACCTAGATAGACAACAACTAAGATATAAAGTGACACAGACTAAGAGACAGAGACTCCATTCTGTTTGGTCACTTTTGTTGGTATATCAATCTCATAGCACACCCTTCTATATTATAAATCCAATAGGAATTGCATTATCTAATAAAGCCATACGACCTAGACCTTCCCAGACATTTTGTCATTGGGGAGTCTACATGTAAATAGATGAGCTTCAAGGGGACATTGCAATTCAAATCACCAAGAAATGGAAGGAGATGGAGGAACTTCTAGGCTAAAAGAAGATAGTAATCCTGAAAGTCTGTCATGCAATACAATAATTAAAGTCCCAGAAACTTCCAAGGACTAAAAAACAGGGCTGAAAATATCCTTTGGGGAAAATGTAGAATATTTCAATACCAAAGTATTATTCACCAAAGAAAATGACATCATGATATTTTCATGCAAATAGATGGAACCAGAAAATATCATCCTGGGTGAAGTAACTAAAATGCAGAAACAAAAATATGAAATGTATTTACTTATTAAGAGATCTCCTAATAGAGAGGAATAAAGTTCCAATTGGCCATCTGTTGTGACCAAACCAGTGTTCCACTAGGGAGATTGGGTGTCAGTTAATTGAGTTGTGGGGCCAGGGCATCCTAAGGAAATTTTCAAGCAAAGCCTGCAGTTGTTATTAAAATATGTTGCTCTCTTACTTCAAAAGGTAAATCAATACCATGTTCTTGCATCCACAGAGATGCATCCTATTGCATCAAATGGGATTGCACACAGAGACCCACAGTCCATTATAATGCAAAGAGAAACCTCACAACACCCAGCTCTAATTGGGATTTCCCTATGAAATTCTACCTCCCCTTGAGCTCTGGGAAGCCTTTAAGAGAGGAGGCAGGGAGAGCTTAATAATTAGAGGGAATTGTGGACAGAAGGAGAACAATGCCTTGGGAACAAGGCATAAGAGGAAGATGATAAAGCCAGCTTTGATGACACCTGATAAGCTTGTTCAGATAGAAAGTGGAGGAAGACCTCCCCTATCAGGGAACTAGAGAAAGGGAATACGGTTAGAAAAAGGATGGTTGGTGGAAGTGGGAAGAAAATAGGGAGGGGGCAGCAGAAGGGAAACAAAGTGAACAAATTATAATAAATAAATACAACATGAATACGGTGATAAAGTACAGAGCTCTTCAGGACTGATGGCATCTTCTTGGAGGTGATACCAGGGTGAGTCAAAGATTAACTCACTTTTCTTTAAGGGACTTGGCACTGAGATTCTGATAATGTTCCAATGAGTATATGAACATCACATACTTCAATTGATGTATTTCAAAGAAATAAAAAAAAAAAATTGTGACCCATGGGTAGAAAATTGAACCTGGGATCATTGGAAAAGTCTGTAATGTATATTACAGGAAATAACCACATAATTAGTAAAAGTAATATGTTGACCACTTTTGCAATGACTTTTGACAGGGAGAAAATATTCTGCTACAGGAGGGCAGAGTTTGACTTTGTAAGGCATGCTTTCAAGGAACTCATTATGTAGCAGAGAATCCTAGTCATGAATTAGTAGTTATCCAACTCCCTCAGACCCACTGAGCTCATGTAGCACCTCTGAACAATCAGTCCTGAAACAATCACTACATTTAGAGGATTTGTCTGGAGGACAGAGAAGAAAACACAACTGCTCTTTTGTCCTAGGCATACAGCATGGACCCAGTTCTCTTTCCTGACGGCCCAGTTTTAACTACAATCACCAGGACCAGGAAGGTTCCTCACTGACCATGATTAAAAACACAGCTGCCTCTCCAGCCAGGACATCTAGGTCAAACCTGCTTGTAACAGGTTGAAAACACAAGTATGAAACAACACTAGTTGTTAAATAGTTTACTGCCCCCCAGTTCTCCTTTTAAAATCACCAATCTTTCTCTGTTTCAGCCAAACCAATGATAGGAAATGTCTGTTTATTTTCCCTTAAATTATCTTAAAGACTCAAAACCACAGGGAAACCTAGATTCTGCTACCCTATAATATCAATAAGAATATGACATTTAGTGAGTATATGAATAACTGCTCTGTTCAAAGTTACAACCTAGGAATTTCAGATCCAAAAGCCCAGTAGGAGACCATCTTGTCATTCTGTACATTCCTCTTAATCCTACATTACTTTGAAGCTTCTCTATTTAGGAAGATGTCCAATTAAATAAACATTAAAGTTTCATTTCCTACCTGACATTGTCACAGAGACAAACAGCAGTAAGGTGTGGGATCTGGATAAAGGGATGAGAGAAAGGCAAGTTGGGTTTCCCAAGAAAAAGTCACATATGCACAGGATCAGATATACTGGTCACAGAGGAAAGGTTGTTTACTCATCTCCATGAGATTCTCTCAGTTGTTGATTGGCTGAGAGGGAGAAAGATGTCATGAAACATGTGAAAGCCAGTAAGAGTTTCAGGAGCCAGTTATTAAAAGGGCCATGTGGACAAAAAGCTTGAGAAAAAGGCTGAGCAGCCCTACTTACATGCCTCCAACTGGCCAGCTGAAAGCACACAACCCAGAGATGACAGTTCCTGTGTCCAAGACTCTTAGTTCAGGAAAAGTGTCACATATTTCTTTCAAGTGGTCTTTAAATGTCACTTGTACTAGACATACGCTTTTCACACTATCACAGACTCCATTATTATTTGTCAACTGTGCAAATATGTCCTTCGTCAATTGAATTGCTTACTGGGAAAACTCTTCCTGACCAAGGCAAAACTTTTAACAAAAAAACATTTAATTTTGACAGAGACCATCCATGATGTCATGTCAGTGAGTAGTCATCTTGTTCTAGTCCTTCAACAGAACTGAGTGCTTTTCATACTACAAGCAGCAGGCAGAGAGATGTAGACAGAGATAGAAAGAGCTAGAGTGACAGATTCAGAAAAATAGAAACCAAGATTAACAGAAAAATGATGTAAAGGGAGAGAAACCAGGAAGCAGTGACTCCATTGTGCCTGGTCACTTTCATTATCATATCCACTTTCATTGACATATGTATAGGAGGCATACATCCTCCTATAATATAACTTTAATAGGAATTATATTATCTAACAGGGTCATAACTCCTAACCCCTCCCAGACATGTCCTCACTGGGGACTAAACAAGTAAATAGATGAGCTTCAAGGGGACATTGGAATTCAATTCACCAGGAAGTGGAAGAAGATGGAGGGACTTCTAGGCTAAAAGAACATAATTATACTGATACTTTGTCATTCAATACAATGTTAAAGTCCTAGCAACTTCCAAGGACTAAAGAACAGGACTGACAATCTGAGAGGAGGGAGAATTTCATAGGGAAATCCCATTTAGACCTGGGTGTTTTAAGGTCTCTCTCTTTGCATAATATTGGACTTAGGTCTCTGTATGAAATCCCATTTGATGCAGAGGGAAGCATCTCTGTGGATCCAAGAATATGGCACTCATCTATCAATTGAGGAGAGAGAAAAACATAGTTTAATTACAAGAGACTGGGTTGCTTAAAATTTGTGTAGGATGCCCTGGCCGAACAATGCAATTAACTGCCACCAAATCCCACCAGTGGAACACTTGTTTGGTCATAACAGATGGCCTATTGGAACTTCATCCCCCACTATTAGACACCTGCTAATAAGCGAATACATATTTGTCTTTCAGCATTTCAATTACTTCACCCAGAATGATTTTTTCCTGGTTCCATCCATTTTCCTGAAAATATCATGATGTTATTTTCTTAGCTGAATAATGCTTCATTATGGAAATATTCCATATTTTCCCCAAAGTAGATTTTCAATCCTGTTCTTTAAAACTTGGAAGTATTGGGTCTGTTAACATTACAATGAATGACAAAATATGTTACCCTGATATCTCAATGTTATATGACATCCAAATGTATTATAATATCACAATGCTATTGTGACCTCACAATGCTATTTTATCTTCACAACGATATGACATCGCAATGGTTTGATGACATCACAATAGTAAAATGGCTTCATAATTGTATGTTGTAGGTGATGATTACTACTTACTATTGGTTTATCTTTTATTAATATTTGATGTTAATTCTAAACAGCTGTATAACCAATTCACCACATAGAGACTGGGTTTATTTAGTTAACTTAGAACACAATACTGGTCAATAATTATTTTCTCCTAAAACTCCAAGCCCTCATAGTTTCCTATCATTTAGATTTTACCCATTATACTTGCATTTTATGAAGTCTTAGGTCTGGTTCTTTCCATGCTGTTCCAAGTCTCTCCCTCCTCTCTGCTCTCCAAGCTCTGCTAGCTCACCCTCTCTCCTCCCATTCATTTGCTATACTCTGGCTACTCCCAACATTGTGGCTAGTGGCTTTATTCTGGCCTGTTTACACAAGGTTGAGACAGGATGCTTAGAATAAGTATCACAATGCAATATCTGGATTGAAATCAGACAGTAGGAGTTAGAAATCAGCATTTGTAAGAACAAGGGTAAGGTGTATACATTTTAAAAGAACATTATAAAAATGATATGACAATATCACAATGCTATGATGATATAACAATGCTATTAAGTCATCACAAAACTTACGAAATGGCAATGGTATGACCTCTCAATGCTATTATGACATCACAATGCTATTATGACATCACATTGCTTTTATGAAATCATAATTTTGTTATGTCATCACTATTGTATAATGATATTACATAGACATAATGACATCAAAATTCATCATGACATCCCAATGCTATTATGACTCCACTATACTATTAAGACATGATTGTGGTATGACATCACAATGCAATTTTGATATCACAATGCTATGACATAGTGCTATGATGACATCACAGTGCTATTTTTGACATCAAAATGGTATTACAACATCGCAATACTATGATGATATCACAATGCTTCATGACATCACAATGGTATTAAGGTATCAAAACCATATTATGACCCCACAGTAGTATGACATCATATTGGTGTAATGTGATACCAATGTTATTGTGACATCAAAATGATAAATCATTACATTGGTTTTATAGTATCATAATGTTATTATGACATCAAAATGGCATTATTACATCACAATGGTATTATGACCTCACATTAGTATAATGATATCCCAAAGTAATTATGATTTCACCATGGTATTATAAAATCACAAAGTTATTATGATATAACAATGCTATTAAGACAATGAAAATTTAAAGAATATGAACTAAAGAAAATTGGGACCATGGCTGAAGATGTGGCTCAGAGGTTAAGAGCATGGTTTACTCTTACAGATGTCCTTCTTCAATTCCCAGCAACTGCAATGTGGCTCACAACCATCTATAATGAGATCTGGTGCCCTATTTGGCATGCAGACAGAACAATGCATATATATATATATATATATATATATATATATATATATATATATATAGCATAACCATGATTTTAAAAATCAGAACTAGAAAAACTCAGAATTTATCAGTGAACACAATTTAATCTTTAAAACTAGAAGTGGCTCCATCCCTCTGATTTCTGTCCTAGGGCTGACTGAAGCTGACACTGGCTGAAGCCTGGGGGGGGGGTAAACTGCCCTTTGGCTGAGCAGTCCTGCTCAGCTCTGCAGCTAGCAGAGGCAGGTCTTAGGCCAATTTTGAGGGTTTGGGCGAGCAAGCAAGCTAGTGTTCTCATCCACCCATTTCTCTGCAAGCCATCCAAGCCTAGCCAGCAATAGAAGAGTAGGAAGGAGACAAGTAGTGTTCCATTCCTCCTCTCACCACGCTACAGCTCTGCTCTGCGCCTTCTGCCCGGCCCATCTGGGGGCCTTTTCTCTTTGTATTGGTCAGAAGAGAAGCAGCTCAGGGAAACAGGCTATGAGACTTAGCAGTTTTTTTCCCTGACTCTGTTTCATCCTCACTATCTAGCTCCTAAATAATTTTTTGCTCTCAAAATACAGAAATCTGTTTGAGCTCCTTTATGAACATGTGAAATAACCTTAGAAGTACCTCTCTCTCTCTCTCTTTCTCTCTCTCTCTTTATTTTTGACTGCTCTAATTTCACAAGTAACTTTTTAGGTTTTGAGATTACTTTTTGTTTACCCTTACTCCTTGCAACTTGAGGGACTCCTTTAGTCCCTGTAAGAATAAATCTTGTTTACTCAAATCTTGACCCATAACTTGCCGTTCTGACTTACCTCTCAGATCAAGATCACAGACGGGTGGCTCTGTGGAGATCTCAGATCTCATGTAGTTTTAGTTCCCAATGCAAATGCTGAATCCTTGTGTATTTTAGTGGCCACTTTGAAGAACGATGTTCGATACAGATCTCTGTACCTTTAGGTCACGTTGGGGTGCCAGATATGCCAGATATGCCCTGACCAGCGGGGCTTCAACGGGGTTTCTAAGGGAGGAAAATGGAAGGAACGGGGGTGGGAGAAGAAGCACAAGGAAGGAAGCCAAGTCTATTTGTCTGATCAAGGCTTCATTTATTAGAAATTTTTACCCAACTTATATAGGGAGAAGGCGGGAAAAGGGGGAAGGTAAATTAGGTGCTGTAGGAGACAGGAAGAGTGCTTTCATGTGTTAAACAGGGTACCTGCAAGATACCAAAGGGATGTATTCTCATGGATGCTCTAACAAATGGATGTCCTCACAGTCTCACCCATGAATTAGGGTCCTAGATAACTTTCACTAAATAGCTTTAGGTCTCCCTAAATGACCTTTGCTCACTATTTGGCTTTGGCCTAGTAAACACCTTTTGTCTCCACTAGATAGCTTTGACTCACTAATTGACTTAGGCTTCAGTAGATAACTTTGGCTCCCAGCACCACAAACTCCTGTACATGGACTAGTGGTTACCCATCTACCTCTGACCCCATGACCTCAGGTGGCAACTCTGATCAAACATTTCTGGCACTAACAATACTTTTAGAGATTTTGTATGAAGGACGCAGATGCTAATGTATCCTAGGAATATAAAAAGGACCAATTTCTCTGTCCTGAAGGCCCAGTTTTAACTGGGAATTCCAGAAACAGGAGGGTTCCTCAGTGACCAATCAGGAGGACACAGTTCATGATCCAGCCAGGTCAGTCAATACAAGCCTGATTATAGCTGTCAAAAAGTGTATTGATGATCAGTTCTCCATTTACATACATCAATCATACTCTATATTAGCAAAACCCGTCCCAGCAATTCTCTGGTTTCCTTTTCATTATTCTGCTCATAATGACTTAATACCCCAAGGATCCCTTCACCCTCCCAGACTATTATATCAATAAAAATGTGAAGGTTAATATAGTGAGTACATGAGGAATTTCTCAGTTCAAAGTCACAACCTAGGAAATTTCAGATCCAAGACCACAATAGGAAACCATCTTGTCATTCAATATATTCCCCTTAATCCCTCACCACTTTATTTATTTATTTTTTTCCTCACCACTTTAAAGTTTCCTTTATTAGGAATCTGTCCTGTTAAATAAACATTAAATATTCATTTCCTACATGACATTGTCACAGAAGTAAACAGGAGTAAAGGTATGGGATCTGCATAAAGGGATGAGATAATGGCTTGTTAGGTTTCACAAGAAAAAGTCACATATGCACAGGATCAGAGTTAATGAACCCTGAAGAAAGTTTGTTTACTCATCTCCATGGAAACCTCAATATTCTCTCAGGTACTGAATTCCTGAGAGGGAGAATGTTGTCATGAAAGAGGTGAAAGCCAATAAGAGTTTCAGGAGCCATGTATTAAAAGGGCCAAGTGGACAGCATGCATAAGAGAAACTGTGGTCAGCCCTACATGCCTCATTCTGAGCAGCTGAAAGCACACAACAGGAGAGATGTCAGTTCCTGTGTCTAAGACTCTTAGTTTAGGAAAAGTATCACATATTTCTTTCTGGTGGTCATTAATAAAGTCTATTGTCCTTGACATGTGAGTTTTACATTAAGCAGATTTCATTTTTATTTGTTAAATGCACAGATAAGACCTCAGTCAGTGAATTACTTAGTGTGAAAATGCTCCCTGACCAAGGCATCTCTTTGAACTAAGAGCATTTAATTGGAACCTTGCTTATATTTTTATGGAGACCATCAATGATGTCACATCATCAAGCAGTCATCTGGTTGTACTCCTTTAGCAAAACTGAGGGATTTTCATACTGAACCACAAGCAGCAGGCAGAGAGAGGGAAACAGACTGAGACAGAGAGAAAGAGCAAGAAAGAGACAGATTCAGAAATAGAGAGACTGAGACCAACAGAAACAAAGATGGAATGTGAGAAAGACCTAGAGAGAAAAGAATACATTCTGTCTGGTCATTTTCATTGGCATATCAACATCACAGTACACCCTCTTGTAATATAATTAGAATTATATTATCTAACAAGGCCATACCTCCTAGGAATTATTAGGCATTTCCTCACTGGGGACTAAACATAAATAGATGAGCTTCAAGTGGATATTGCAATTTAAATCACCAGAAATTAGAAATAGGTGGAGGAACTTCTAGGCTAAAAGAACAATGTTATCCTGATAGTTTTTCATTCAATACAATGATTAAAGTCCCATCAACTCCTAAGTTCTAAAGAACAGGACTGAGAATCTCCATTGGGAAAAATGTACAATATTTCCATAACAGAGTATTATTCAGATAAGAAAATGACATCATGATATTTTCAGGCAAATGGATAGAACAAGGAAAAATCATCCTTAGTGAAGTAACTAAAATCCAGAAAAACAAATATGGTATGTATTCTCTTATTAGGAGGTCTCCAAATAGTGGTGGATAAAGTTCCACTAGGGTATTTAATTGTGAATAAACTAATCTTCCACTAGGGGAATTGGGTGGCAGTTATTTGAGTTGTTGGGCAGCACATCCTACAGAAATTTTAAAGGAATTCATGCTGCTGTTGTAAAATACATTGCTTTATGCACTCAACTGATAGATCAGTAACATTCTCTTGGATCCACAGAGATCTTTCCTTCTGCATCAAATGGGAATGGATACATAGAAGCACAGTCCGATATTATTTAGAGAGAGACCTTAAAACACCCAGCTCTAAATGGGATTTCCCTTTGAAATTCTACCTTCCCTCAATTCTCTGCTACGCCTGCCTGAGAGGAGATAGGAAGAGTGTCCTAAATATAGGGAATTAAGGACAGAAGGAAAACAATGCCCTGAAGTTCAGTCCATGGAGGAAGATGATGCAGAGAGCCTTGATGAGACCTCATAAGCTAGGGTCAGATAGAAGGACAAGGACAACCTCCCCTATCAGGGAAATAAGAATGGGAATAAGAGTACAAAAAGGAGAGTTTGTAGGATTGAGAACAGAGTACATAGCAGAGGGCATACAAAATGAACAAATAGTAATAAATAAATACATAAGAAAATATGTGATGAAGGTGATGATGTATAGAGCTCTTCAGGATTGATGGCTTCTTTTTGGGGTTGATTCCAGGGTGCCACAAGGATTAACTCAGTTTTCTTTTTGGGACTTTGCACTGAGACTCTGATCTTGTTCCAATGAAGATATGAACAACACATACTTCAACTGATGTATTTTAAAGAAAAAAGTCTTTTAGTGTGACACATGGGTAGGCATATGAATCTGGGATCAATGGAAAAGGAGTGTAATGTACACTATATGAAATTCCACATAAGCAATAAAAATAATATGTTGACAACTTTTACAATGATTCTTAACATGGAAAAAAGATTCCAAAAATGGAGGGCACATTTTGACATTGAAAGGAATGGTTTCCAGGAACTCATTACATAGCCGGAATCCTAGTCATGAACTAGATTTTACCCAGTCATGTCAGATCCATGAGCTCAGGTGGCACCACTGAACAAGCATTCCTGACACTAGCACTATGTTTAGAGGGTTCACCTGGAGGACCACAGCAGGAAACACTGTTGCTCTTGTGTACTAGGCATATAACATGGATGCATTCTTCTGTCCTGATGGATCACTTTTAACTGTAATCCCTAGGACCAGGAGGATTATGCACTGACCACTGGGAAGGAGACAGCAGAAGGTAAGCTGGACAAGTCAGTTATAGAGGGTTGCCAACCAAAGTGTGGAACAGCCCCAGATGTCAAATAGTTGCCCCTTAGTTCTCCTTTTACACTCATCCATCTTTCTCTATTTCAGGCCAACCACTCCCAGAAATTACGTGGTTTCCAACTGTTTTCACTGCTCTTAAAGTCTCAATACAGCAGGGAAACCTAGTTCCTGCCAGCCTATTATATCATTAAAAATATTTAGATACATTTAGTAAGTTTAGGAGTAATTGCTCAGTTCAAAGTTATAACCTAGAAAATTTCACATCCAAGACCACAGATTGAGACCATCTTGCCATTTGGTACATTCCCCTTTATCTCACATCATTCTGAAGATTTCATACTTAGGAAGCTGTCAAATCAAAAAAATATTAAAATTTCATATTCTACCTGACATTGTCACAGATGTAAACAGGAGTAAAGGTGTGGGATCTGAATAAAGGGATGAGACAAAGGCTTATTTGGTTTCACAAGAATAAGTCACATATGCACAGGATCAAACATACTGGACACTGAGGAAAGTTTGTTTACTCATCTCCATGGAAACCTCATGATTCACTTAGGTTCTGATTGGAGGAGAGGGAAAACTATATCATAAAAGAGGTTAAAATCAGTAAGTGTTTCAGGAGCCAGTTATGAAAGGACCAGGATGACAGCCTGCTTAAGAAAAAGCCTGAGCAGCCCTATATGCCTCAATCTGGGCATCTGAAAGCACATAACCCAGAGATAACAGTACCTGTGTCCAAGAATCTTAGTTCTGAAAAAGTGTCACATATTTCTTTCAAGTGATCATTAATAAAGTCCTTTGTCCTTGACATGTGAGTTTAACATTATGACAGTTTCTGTTATTATTTGTAAAAGCAAAGTTATGACCTAAGTCAGTGAATTACTTAGTGGAAAAACACTCCTTGACAAAGTCAAATCTTTGAACACAAATTGTTTAATTAGGACCTTGGTTATATTTTTACACAGACCATCTAGGTACACATCTGCAAAGCGTCATCTTGTAGTAATTCAGGAGAATGGAGAGCTTTCCATACTGTACCATAAGCAGCAGGCAGAGAGAGGTTGACAAACAGAGAAAGAGAGAGAGTTTTATAGGCAGATTCAAATAGAGCAACCAAAACAGACATAAACAAATATATACATTGAGAGAGATTGAGAGACAGAAACTCTATTCTGTCTGTCACTTTCATTGGCAAATAAACCTCAAATCACACCCTCTTATATCATAAGTTTCACAGGAATTACATTATCTAACAAGGCAGTACCTCCTAACACTTCCCAGACATTTCCTCACTGGGGAGTCAACATGTAAATAGTTGGACTTCAAGGGGACATTGAAATTTAAATCACCAGGAAGTGGAACAGAATGGAGAGATTTCTAGGCTAAAAATACATATTTATCCTGATAGTTTGTCATGAAATACAATGATTAAAATCCCAGCAACTTCCAACATCTAAAGAACAGGACTGATATTCTCCTTTGGGGAAAATGTGTATACTTCCATAAAGAAGTATTATTCAGCTAAGAAAATGACAACAACATGTTTTCAGCCAAATGGATGGAACCAGGAAAAATCATCATGGGTGAAGTAACTAAAATGCAGAAAGACAAATATGGTATGTATTTACGTATTGGGAAGTCGCCTAATATTGGGGGCTAAAGTTCCAAATGCCCAACTATTGTGACCAAACCAGTCTTCCACTAATGTGATTGGGTAGCAATTAATTGACTTGTTGGTCCAGGCCATCATGCAGAAATTTTAAAACAACCCAGGTTATTATTAAAATATGTTGCTCTCTGCACTCAAATATAGATCAATGGCATGTTTTTTTTGGATCCACAAAGTTGCTTCCTTCTGCATCAAATGGAATTTCATACACAGACCCAAAGTCTGATATTATGCACAGAGAGACCTTAAAACATAAAACTCTAATTAGGGTTTCCCTGTGAAATTATCCCTTTTCTCAGAGCCCTGGGAAGCCTGCAGAAGAAGAGGTAGGAAGAGGATACAAGGAGAATCAAGCTGCAGAAGAAGATGCAAACAGCCTTGTTGGACCTGATAAGCTAGATAAAAGAGGGAGGAGGACCTCCCCTATCAATGAAATAGAGAAATGACATAGGGGTAGAAGAAGGAGGGTTGGTTGCCTGGAATGAGAAGAGGGAGATGGGCTACACAGGGGACACAAGGTGAACAATTAGAAATTTAAAGAAATCTCATTGAAATCAGGGAAAAGGCAAGGCTGTTCACTCTCTCCATATCTCTTCAACACAGTTCTAAAAGTCCTTGTTAGAGCAATAAAACAATTGAAGAAGATGAAGGGAATAGAAATGTGAAATGAAGAAGTAAAAATATCACTATTTGCATATGATATGATAGTATACCCAAGTGACCAAAAAAAATCTACCAGGGAACTCCTACAGCTGATAAATACTTTCAGCAAAGTGACTGGATACAAAATTAACTCAGAAAAATCAATTGCCCTCCTGTATACAAAACACAAAAGGGCTGAAAAAAATAATTAGGAAAACAAAAGAAATTATATAATCTAAAAAGGCTATGACCTAACCCTTTCCAGACATTTTCTCACTGGAGATTAAACATGTAAATATAGGAGTTTCAATGGGATTTGCAATTCAAATCACCAAGAAGTGGAAGAAGATGAAGGGACTTCTCGGCTAAAAGAACATAGTTTGTCATTCAATACAATGATTAAATTCCCAACAACTTCCAAGGACTAAATAACAGGACTGACAATCTCCTTTGGATAATATGTGGAATATTTCCATAAAAGGAGTATTATTCATCTGAGAAAATGGCATCATATTTTCAGACAAATGTTTGGAAGTAGGAAAAACATCCTGGATGAAGTTACTAAAATTCAAAAATAAATATGGTATGTATTCACTTATTAGGAGGTCTCTTAACAGTGTGGAAAAACTTCCAATAGAACATCTATTGTACACAAATCAGTCTTCCACTAGGGGTGTCAGTTAAATGAGTTGTTGGGCCAGGGCATCCTATAGAAATTATCAAGCAACCCAGGCTGTTATTAAAATACGTTGCTCCCTGCTCTCAACTGATTATTCAGTGCCATGTTCTTGTATCCACAAAGATGCCTAGTCTACATCAAATGGGATTACATATAGAACACCACAGTCTGATATTATCAGAGAGAGACCTTAAAACACACAGCACTCAATGGATTTACCCATGGAATTCTCCCTCCCCTCAGAGCTCGGGGGGAGGTGCTAAAGGAGAGGATGGAAGAAGAGTTTCATAAATAGTGGTAATTGAGCACACAGGAGAACAATGCCCTGAGAATCAGGCTGCAGAGAAAGATGATGCAGCCAGCCTTGATGAGACCTGATAAGATAGGTTCAGATAGAAGGGGGAGAGAGAAGGAAATCTCTCTAGTTCCCCTATCAGTGAACTATAGAGAAGACATAGGGATAGAAGGAAGAGGATAGGTCAGACTGGATGGAGAAGAAGGTTGAATCAGCAGAGGGGATGCAATGTTAACAAATCTTAATAAATAACTACATAAGAAAACTGTGATCAAGCAAATGAAGTATAGAGTTCTTCAGGACTACAGGCTTCTTCTTGGGGGTGTTCACAGGGTTTGGCAAGGATGAACAGTTTTCTTTAAGAGAATTTGCACTGAAACTCTGATCATGTTTCAATGAGTAGATGAAAAATACATACTTGAATTGATGTATTTCAAGGGAAAAAAATTACTGTGACACATGGGTAGAAATCTGAACCTGGGAACAATGGAAATGTAGTATATAATGTGGAATTTCTACATAAGCAATAAAAATAGTAGGTTGGAAGATGGAATCTATCAAGAAAATTGTCCATTTCATTTAGGTTTTCAAATTTTTTGGCATATAGGCTTTTGTAGTATGACCTAATGATTATTTGAATTTCCTCAGTGTCTGTAGTTATGTCACCCTTTTCATTTCTGATTTTACTGATTTGGATAGATTCTCTCTGCTTTTTACTTAGTTTGGCTAAGGGTTTGTCTATCTTGTTGATTTTCTCAAAGAACCAGCTTTTTGATTCATTGATTCTTTGAATAGTTTTATTTGTTTCTAATTGATTGATTTCAGCCCTGAGTTTGACTATTTCCAACTGTCTGCTCCTCTTGGGTATATCTGCTTCTTTGTTTTCTAGAGTTTTCAGTTGGCCATTAAGTTACTTGTATGTGATGTTACAAATTTCTTCTTGAAGGCACTTAGTCCTCTGAGCACTGCTTTTAATGTGTCCCATAAATTTGGGTATGTTGTGCCTTCATTTTCATTGAATTCTGGGAAGTCTTTAATTTCTCTGTTTATTTCTTCCTTAACCCAGCTGTCATTGAGTAGCAAGTTGTTCAGGCTCCATGTGCATTTCGGCTTTTTGTTATTTCCATTTTTTGTTGGAGTCCATCTTTAGTCCATGGTGGTCAGATATAATACAAGGGGTTATTTCAATCTTTTTGTATCTGTTGAGTCTTGCTTTATGACCAACTATATGGTCTATTTTGGAGAAGGTTCCATGTGGTGCTGAAAAGAAGGTAGACTCTTTTGAGTTTGGATGAAAAGATCTGTAGATGTCTATTAGGTCCATTTGATTTAGTGACTCAGTGTTTTTATTTCCCTATTTGTTTTTTGTCTAGTTGATCTGTCCCTTGGTGAGAGTGGAGTGTTGAAGTCTCCCACTATTAAGGTATTAGGATCAATGTGTGATTTAAGCTTTAATATTGTTTCATTTACGAGTGTTTCATTACGAATGGTCTTGTATTTGGGGCATAGATGTTCAAAGTTGTGAGGTCCTCTTGGTGGATTTTTCCTTTGATGAGAATATAGTGGCCCTCCTTATCTTTTTTGATTTACTTGGGTTTAAAGTCGATTTTATTAGATATTAGGATAGATACTCCAGTTTTTTTTTTTTCTGGAACCATTTGCTTGAAAAACATTTTTTTCCAGCCCTTTTCTCTGAGGTAGTGTTTATCTTTGTTGCATAGGTGTGTTTCTTGAATGCAACAGAATGTTGGATCCTGTTTCCCCAACCATTCTGTTAGTCTCTGTCTTTTTTATTGGGGAGCTGAGTCTGTTGATGTTGATAGATATTAGTGACCAACAATTGTTATTTACTTTTGATGTGGGGTTGGTGGTGTCACTGAGTTTTATTTCTTGTATTCTTTGGTTTTGTTTTGTTGTGTAGTTATCTATTCCCTCTGTTTCCTTAGATGTAGTTGTTATCTTTGGTTTGGAGTTTCCATTCTAGTAACTTTTGAAGAGCTGGGTTACTATGTTGATATTGTTTATATTTGATTTTGTCATGGAATATTTTGAATTCTCCATCTATGTTGATTTAAAGTTTTACTGGGTATAGTAGTCTGGGTTGGAATCTGTGGTTCCTTAAGGACTGTATGATTTTTGTCCAGGCCCTTCTGGTTTTCATAGTTTCTGTTGAGAAACCTGGTGTGATTTTGATAGGTCTACCTTCATATGTTACTTGACCTTTTTCCCTTGCTGCTTTTAGAATTTTTTCTTTGTTCTGTAGGTTCAGGATTTTGACTATGATGTGATGTGAAGAATTTCTTTTCTGGTCTAGTCTACTTGGTGTTCTGTAGGTCTCTTGTATGTTTATGGACATCTCCTTCTTTAAGTTGGGAAATTTTTTCTTTGTAATTTTCTTGAAAATATTTTCCGGACCTTTGAGCCTGATGTCTTCTTTTTCTTCTACTCCTATTATTCTTAGATTTTTGTCTTTTCATGGTGTCTTTGATTTCTTGGATGTATTCTGTTTGGAACTTTTCTGATTTTATTTTTTCTTTGAGAGAGATGTCAATTTCTGCAAGTGTATCTTTGGCTCCTGAGATTCTCTCTTTTATCTCTTGTATTCTGTTGGTGATGCTTACCTTTGTAGTTTCTGATCTTTTCTCTATGTTCTCCAGCTCCAGTTTTTTCTCTATTTGTGTTTTCTTTATTGATTCTAATTCTGTTTTTATGTCTTGCACCATTTCCTTCATCTGTTTGAATGTATACTCCTGCTTTTCAATGACAACTTCTATTTTTTTCTTTTGTCAGTTTCCTCTCTATATATCACTAATTGTGCCTTTATGTCTTTGGTTATAATTGCCTGTATTTCTATGAGAGCTTTGCTTATTTCTTCTTTATTTGTCTTCATTTGTGTGGACATTTCTTTGAGAGAGCTTTGCTCATTTCTTCTTTGTTTGCCTCAATTTAATGGTCATTTCTCTGAGAGCTCTATTTGTTTCCTAGAACCTCTGCTCAGATGTAGCCCATGGTAGATCAGGAACCAATTGGTTTACCATAGAAAAGGGGAACAAGGACTATTTATAACAGGAACTCAATGGCTGTCTTGTTGACCTCCCAACCCCCCAAGGGAGGAGCAGTCCTGGTAGGCCACAGAGGAGGGCTTTGCAGCCAGTCCTGAAGATACCTGATAAAACAGGATCAGATGAATGGGGAGGAGGTCCCCCCCATCAGTGGACTTGGAAAGAGACAGGGTAGAGATGAGGAAGGGAGGGTGGGATTGGGAGGGAATGAGGGAGCAGAATACAGCTGGGATACAGAGTTAATAAAACGTAACTGATAAGGCAAAAATAGAATTAAAAAAAAGAAATTACAAAAAAATAGTAGGTTAAACACTTTTATAATGACATGAAATGGAGAAAGGATTTCTCTCAAGGAGTGCAGAGTTTGACTTTTTAAGGCATACTTTCCAGGAACTCATTTTGTAGCAGAAATCCTAGCCATAAACTAGTGTTACCCAGCTACCTCAGACACCAGGAGCTCAGGCGGCATCTCAGATCAACCAGTCCTGGCTCTAACACTATGTTTAGAGGGTTTGTCTGGAGGACCAGAGCAGGTAACACAGCTGCTCTTTTGACTTAGGCATATAAGAGTGGACACATTTCTCTGTCCTGAAAGCACAGTTTCAACTTAAACCTGTGGATTTAAACCTGTAGTGAGTATTGCTCACTAACTACTGAGTAGGACAGAGCTGATAATTCAGCCAGGTCAGGCATGGCAATAGTGCTCATGGAGGGTTGGCAGCAATAGTGTGGAACAGCATCAGCTGCCAAAGAGTTTATTGCCTCTTAGTTCTCCTTTTATGTTCACAGATCTCTCTCTGTTTTAGCTAAAACATTCCTGGAATTTTCTGGTTTGCTTTTCTTTTCCTGCTCTTAAAAATCTCAATAGCCCAGGGAATGCTAGACCTTGCTAGCCTATTATATCAATAAGGATATGAAGGTTCATTTAGTAAGTATGCGAGTAACTTCTCAGTTCAAAGTCACAACCAAGGATATTTCAGATCCAAGACCACAGTAGGAGACCACTTTTTCATTGGGTACCTTACCCTTAATCCCACATCACTTTAAAGCTTGCCTAATTAGGAAGCTGTCCAATTAAATAAACATTAAATTTTCATTTCCTACCTGACATTGTCACAGAGGTAAATAGAAGTAAATGTGTAGGATCTGGATAAAGGGATGAAATAAAGGCTTGTGGGGTTTCACAAGAAAATGTCACATGTGCACAGTATAAGAGTTACTGGACACTGAGGAAAGTTTGTTTACTCATCTCCATGGAAACCTCAAGATTCTCTCAGGCACTGATTGGCTAAGAGGCAGAATGATGTCATGAAACAGATGAAAGAGACTGAGAGTTTCAGAGCCACTTATCAAAATGCCAAGTGGACAACTTGCTTAAGAGAAAGACTGTGCAGCCCTGCATGCCTCAATCTGGGCAGCTGAAAGCACACAACACATAGATGACAGTTTCTGTCTCCAAGACTCTTAATTTTAGAATATTTTCCCAAAATTCTTTTAAGTAGTCATTAATAAAGTCATGTGTCCTTGACATGTGAGTTTCACATTATCACAGATTCCACTATTATTTGTCAAATGCATAGATATGTCCCCAGTCAGTGAATTGCTTCCTGTGAAAATGCTTCCTGACCAAGCAACTCTTTGAACAAAAGCATTTAAATGGGACCTTGCTTATATTTTTATAGAGACCATTCAGGATGTCAAGTCAGCAAGCAGTCATCTTGTCTTTTGGCAGCACTGAGAGCTTTTCATGCTGAACCACAAGTGGCAGGAAGAGACAAGGACGCCGAGAGAAAGATATTTTTATAGAGACCATTCAGGATGTCAAGTCAGCAAGCAGTCATCTTGTCCTTTGGCAGCACTGAGAGCTTTTCATGCTGAACCACAAGTGGCAGGAAGAGACAAGGACGCCGAGAGAAAGATACAAAAAACTAGATAGATATTTAGAAATTGAGAGACCAAGACCAATGCAAACAAAGACAGAAATTGACAGAGATCTAGATATAGAGACTCCATCCTCTCTAGTCACTTGCATTGGCATATTGACCTCAAAGAACAATCTACTATAATATAACTCCAATATGAATTATATTATCTAACAAGGCTATACATCCTAACATTTTACAGACATTTCCTTACTAGAGACTCCACTTGTAAATAGAGGAGTTTCAACAGTATAGTTCAATTAAATTTACCAGGAAGTGGAAGAAGATGAAGGGCATTCTAGGCTAAAATAACATTGTTATCCTCATAGTTTGTCATTCAATACAATGATTAAAATCCCAGCAACTTTCAAGGACTATGAACAAGACTGAATCTCCTTTGAGGAAAATGTGGAATATTTTCATAAAGGGAGTATTATTCAGCTGAGAAAATGATATCAAGGTTTTTTTTTTCAGGCAAACTGATGGAACCAGGAAAAATCATCCTGGGCGAGGTAACAAAGATGAAGAAAGACACATATGGTATGTATTCTCTTATTAGGAGGTCTCCTAATGGCAGGGAGAGAGGTTAAAGTTCCAATAGACCCAGTTTTGACTTTAAACCCCAGGACCAGGAGGCTTGTTCACTGACCTCTGAGTAGGATATAGGTACCAATTCAGGCATGTCATCCAAGGAAAACCTGCTTATAGAGGATTGGCAACACTAGTGTAGAATATCACCAGCTGTCAAAATGTTTAATGCCTCTCAGTTCTCCTTTTAAACTCACTGACCTTTGTCTGTTTCAGCCTAACCAGTCCTAGAAAATGTCTGCTTTCTTTCTCTTTTCCCTGCTCTTAAAGACTCAATACCCCAGGGAACCCTAGACCATGTCAGGCTATTATATCAATAAGAATGTAAAGGTACATTTAGTGAGTACCTGAGTAACTACTCATTTCAAAGTCACAACCTATGAAATTTCAAATCCAAGACCACAGCAGGAGATTACCTTATCTTTCCTTACATTCCTCTTAAACACACACCATTTTGAAGCTATTGTACTTAGGAAGCTGTCCAATTAAATGAACATTAAAGTTTTGTTTTTTTTTTTTTCCTACCTGACACTATCACAGAGAGAAAAAAGGAGTAAAGGTGTGGGGTCTGGATGAATGGATGAGATAAAGGCTTGTTAGGTTTCACAAGAAAAACTCACATGTGCACAGGATCAGAGATCTTGGACACTGAGGAAAGTTTGTTTCCTAATATCCTTGGTAACCTCAAGATTCTCTCAGGTGCTGATTGGCTGAGTTGGAGAAAGATATCATGCAAGAGGTGAAAGCAAGGGAGGGTGGAATCGGGAGGGGAGAGAGGAGGGGCTTATGGGGGAAGACAAAATGAATAAAGCGTAATTAATACTAAAAAAATGTTTAAAAATTTTAAAAAAGACGTGAAAGCAAGTGACATTTTTGGGAGGGCAGTTATTAAAAGGGCCAAGTGGAGAGTGTACTTGAAAGAAAGGGTGGAAATCCCTACATGCCTCAATCTGGGCAGCTGAAAGCACACAACCCAGAGATGACAGTTCCTGTGTTCAAGACTCTTAGTTCAGGAAAAGTGTCACGTCTTTCTTCAAGTGGTCTTTAATAAAGTCACTTGTTCTTGAATGTGAGTTTCACATTATCAGAGAATCCATTATTATTTGTTAAATGCCCAGATATGTCCACAGTCAGTGCATTATTAAGTGGTAAAATGCTCCCTGTCCAAGGCAATTATTTGAACAAATAGTGTTTAATTGGGACCTATCTTGTATTTTTTACAGAGACCATCCATGATATCAGGTCAGAAAGCATTCTGCTTGCTGTACTCCTTCAGCAGAAGTGAGAGCTTTTCATACTGAACAACAAGAAGCAGGCAGAGTGAATATAGACAGAGACAGAGAGAGAAAGTGCTAGAGAGACAGATTCAGAAATAGACCAAGGCCAAGAGAACAATGATTAAATGTGACATAGACGGAGAGACAATGACTCCATTCAGTCTGGTCACCTTCATTGGAATATCAACCTCACAGCACACTCTCCTGTAATATAATTCCAATTATATTATCTAACAAGACCATACCTCCTAGGCCTTTCCTGACATTTCCTCACTGGGGACAAAACACGTAAATAGATGAGCTTCAAGGAGACATTGGAATTCAAATCACCAGGAAGTGAAAGAAGATGGAGGAACTCCTAGGCTAAAAGAACACCGTTATCCTCATAGCTTGTCATTCATTACAATGATTAAAGTCCCAGCTACTTCTAAGATCTAAAGAACAGGACTGATAATCTCTTTTGGGGAAAATATGGATTAATCCATAATGAAGTATTATTCTGCTAAAAGAATAAAATGACATCATATCATTTTCAGGCAAATGGATGATGGAACCAGAAAAAAATCATACTGGGTGAAGTAACTGAAATTCACAAAGACAAATATGGTGTGTATTCACTTATTTGGAGGTTTCCTGACAGAGGGGGATAAAGTTCCAAAAGGCTGTCTATTGTACCCAAACCAGTCTTCAAAATAGTGGGATTGGATGGCAGTTATTTGAGTTGTTGGGTCTGAAGGATATTTTAAAGCAACACCTGCTATTGTTATTAAAATATGTTTCTCCCTGCTCTCAAGTGATAGATTAGTACCATCTTCTTGGATCCACAGAGATGCTTTCTTCTGCATCAAATAGTATAACATACAGAGACCCACAGTCTGATAGTATGCAAAGAGAAAGGTTAAAACACCCAGTTTTAAATGGGATTTCCCAATGAAATTCTCTCACACCTCAGTCCTCTGGGAAGCCTACAGGAGAGGAGGCAGGAAGAGTGTCATAAGTAGAGAAATTTGAGGACACAAGGAAACAATGCTCTGAGAATCAGGTCACTTAGGAAGATGATGCAGGCAGACTTGATGAAACTGGATAAGCTTGGGTCAGATAGACAGGCAAGGAGGACCTATCCTATGCAGGAAATAGAGAAAGGGCATACAGATAGAAGAAGGAGGGTGGGTGGGACTAGAAGGAGAAGAGGGAGGGAGCATCAAAGGGGAAACAGTGAACAAATCATAATAAATAAATAAAAGTGTGATCAAGGTGATGAAGTATAGAGCTCTTCAGGACTGATGGCTTTCTCTTGTGTTTGGTGACAGGGTGCTACAAGGATGAACTCAGTTTCCTTTAAGTGACTTGGCACTGAGTTTCTGATCGTGTTTCAATAATAATATGAACAACACATTCTTCAATTGATGTATTTTAAAGATACAAAGATTTTAGTGTGCCATAATGGAAGGAATTTGAACCTGGGAGCAAAAGGAAAGCAGTGTAAAGTATATTATATGAAATTACATAATCAATAAAATGATATGTTTACAACTTTTACAATGAATTTAACATAGAGAAATGATTCTGCTAAAGGAGGACAGATTTCTGACATTGTAAAGCATGTTTTTCAGAAACTCATTATGGAACAGAGAATCCTGGCCATGAACAAGTGGTTACCCAGCTACCTCAGACACCATGACCTAATGTGGCACCTCTAAACAAGCATTCCTGGAATTCACAATACTTTTACAGGGCTTGTCTGGAGGAAAAAATGTGCTTTTCTGTACTAGACATAAACAGGGAATAATTTCTCTGTCCTGAAGACAAAGTTTTAGCTGTAAACTTCAAGAACAGGAGGGTTCCTCACTGACTACTCAGAAGGACACAACTGCTGATCCAGCCAGGTAAGCCAAAACAAGCCAGGATATATAAATATTGCAAGAAGTTAAACAAGCAACAAAACAAGTAATCCAAATTTAAAAAAAAAAAATGGATCACAAAGCTAAACAGAGAATTCTCAATAAAGGAATATTGAATGGCAGAGAAACACTTGAAGAAATGCCCAATGTCCTTAGTCATAAGGGAAATGTAAATCAAAATGATCCTATTATTTCACCTTATACCCATCAGAATGGCTAAGATCAAATACTCAAGTGACAACACAAGATGGAAAGGTTGTGGAGAATGGGGAACCCTCCTCCACTGCTGATGGAAATATAAACTTGTACAACCACTCTGCAAAGCAATCTGGTGTTTTATCAGAAAACTAGGAATAGCACTTCCTCAAGATCCAGGTACACAACTTCTAGGCATATACCCAAAAAAGTCTCAAGTACACAACAAGGACATTTGCACAACCAAGTTTGTAGAAGCCTTACTTGTAATAGCCAGAAGCTGAAAACAGCCCACCTGCTCCTCAGTGGAGGAATGTAAACAAATTTTATACATATACACAATGGAATATTACTCAGCAATAAAAAAAAACAAGGAAATCATGAAATTTCCAGGTAAATGGTGGGATTTGGAAAAGATCATCCTGAGTGAGCTATCCCAGAAGCAGAAAGACACACAAGGTATATACTCACTCATATAGACATATAATATAGGATAAACCTACTAAAATCTGTACACATAATGAAACTAATCAAGAGGGAGGACTCTTGTTAAAATGCTTAATTCCTATCCAGAAAGGCAAAGAGGATGGACATCAGGAGAAGTAGAAAAGAGGGAACAAGTCAGGAGCCTGACACAGAGGACCTCTGAAAGGCTCTGCCCTGCAGACTATCAATGTAGATGCTGAGAGTTATGGCCAACTTTGGGCAGAGTGTAGGGAATCATAGAAAAGAAGTGGGAAACAGTAAGTTCTGGAGAGGACAGGAACTCCATAAGAAAAACAACAAAATCAAAAAATCTGAGCACAGGGGTCTTTCCTGAGACTGATACCACAAACAAGGACATGAGTGGAGATAACCTAAGACCCTTGTACAGAGGTAGTCCATGGCAGTTCAGTATCCAAGTGGGTTCCATTGTAATAGGAACAGGGACTGTCTCTGACATGAACTGATTGGCCTGCTCTTTAATTACCTCCCCCTGAGGGGGAAGCAACATTACCAGGCCACAGAAGAGGTCAATGCAGCCACTCCTGATGAGACCTAATTGCCTAGGATCAGAAGGAAGGAAAAGAAGACCTTCCCCTATCAGTGGACTTGGGGAGTTGCATGCATGCTGAGGATGGAGAAAGGAAGAGATTGGGAAGGGAGGCAGGAGGAACAACAGGGAGAAAGATATTGAATAAAGTGTAATTAATAAAAAAAAAAAAACAGGAAAAAAGAATGTGAAGGTTCATATAGTGAGTATATCAGGAAATGCTCAGTTCAAAGTCAAAACCTAGGATATTTCATATCTAAGACAACAGTAGGAGATCAACTCACTCGTCATAGGGTACATTCCCCTTAATCCCACATCCCTTTGAAGCTTCCCTACTTAGGAAGCTGTCCTAATAAATAAACATTAAAGTTTCATTTTTTTTTTTACATCACCTTGTCACAGTGGTAAACAGGAATAAAGGTGTGGGGTCTGGATAAAGGGATGAGATAAAGGCTTGTTGGGTTTCTAAGAAATAGTCCCGAGTGCATAGTATCAGAAGTTCCGGACAGTGAGGAATGTTTATTTACTCATCTCCATGGAAACCTCAAGATTCTCTCAAGTGCTTAGTGGTTGAGCTGAAGAATGAAGTCATGATACAGGTGGGAGCCAGTATGAGTTTTAGGAGCCAGCTACTAAATGGGCCAAGTGGACAACGTGCTTGAGAGAAAGGGTGGTCAGCAATACATGCCTTAATATGGGCAGCTGAAAGCACACAACCCAGACATGACAGTTCCTGTGTCCAAGACTCTTATTTCAATAAAAGTGTCACATATTTCTTTCAAATGGTCATTAATAAATACGCATGTCCTTGACATGTGAGTTTCACATTATCACAGATTCCATTATTATTTGTTAAAGAAACAGATATGTCCACAGTCAATGAATTACTTACTGTGAAAATGCTATCTGACCAAGGAAACTCTTTGAACAAAAAGCCTTTAATTTGGACCTTGCTCATATTTTTACAAAAACCATCCTGGTTATCAAGTCAGCAAACAGTTCTCTTGTCTTGTTGTAGTCCTTCAGCAGAACCAATGACTTTTCAAACTTAACCACAAGCAGCAGGAACAGAAATGGAGACTGACAGATACAGATAGATAAAGTTCTAGAGAGACAGATTTAAAAAAATATACAGACAGAGACCAACAAAATCAAAGATAAAAAGTGACAGATACTGAGAGACAGAGACTCCAATCTGTCTAGTCACTTTCATTGGCATGTCAAATGAAAGCACACTTTCCTATTATTCCTTTTCCAGAAAGAATTATATCTTTTCAATAATTTTATTTTAATTTTACTAATTACATTTTATTCACTTTGAATTCTCTCATACATCCCTCCCCATCCCACTTCCCTTTCCCATTCTTCACATATGCCCCTACCCAAATCCACTGATAGGGGAAATTTTCCTCTTTGTGATCCTACTCTATCAGATCTCATCAGAAGTGGCTGCACTGTAGCCTCATCAGGGTGAGATGATTAAAGAGAAGGCCAATCAGTTCATGTCAGATGTGGTCCCTGTACCCATTTCTATGGAACCCCTTGGACACTGAACTGCCATGTACTAAATCAGTGCAGGGGTTCTAGGTTATCTCCATGCATGATACTTGCTTAGAGTATGAGTATCAGGAAAGACTCCTGTGGCTCAGACATTTTTGAATCTGTTGCTCTCCTTGTGGAGCTCCTGTCCTTTCCAAATCTTACTATTTCCCACTTCTTTCATTAGATTCCTTGCACCCTGCCCAACAGTTGGCCAAAAGTCTCAGCATGTGCTTTGAAAGTCTGCAGGGCAGAGCCTTTCAGAGGAAATCTGTGGCAGGCTCCCAATTTGTTCTATGTTTTCTCCTTCTTCTGATGTCCTTCCTCTTTTTCTTTCTGGATGGAGATTGAGCCATTTAGCCAAAGTCTTCCCTCTTGATTAGTTTCTTTAGATGTACAGATTTTAGTAGGTTTTTTCTATATTATATGTCTATATGAGTGATAGTATACAGTGTGTGTCTTCCTGCTTCTGGGATAACTCACAGTTTCTACCATTTACCTGCAAATTTCATGATTTCCTTGTGTTTTTTATTTTTTTATTTTATTTTATTTTTTATTGCTGAGTAGTATTCCATTGTGTAGATGCACCACAATTTCTGTATCTATTCTTCAGTTGGGGGTCATCTGGATTATTTCCAAGCTGTGGCTATTAAAAATAAAGCTGCTACAAACATGGTTGAGCAAATGTCTTTATTGTGTACTTGAGCCTCTTTTGAGTATATGATTAGGTGGGGTATAGCTGAATCTTGAAGAAGCACTATTCCTACTTGTCTGAGAAAGCACCAGACTGATTCCCAGAGTGGTTGTGTAAGTTTACATTCCCACCAGCATCGGTACAAGTTTACATTTCCACCAGCAGTGCAAGAGGGTTCTCCTTTCTCCACAACCTTTCCAGCCTCTGCTGTCACTTGAGATTTGATCTTGTGCATTCTGATGGGTATAAGGTGAAATCTCAGGATCATTTTGATTTGCATTTCCCTGATGGTTAATGACATTGAGCATTTCTTTAAGTGTGTCTCTGCCATTCCAGAATTCTATCCAGAATTCTCTGTTTTGCTCTGTTCCCCATTTTTTTTATTTGGATTACTTGATTTGTTTCTTTTCATCTTCTTTAGTACTTTATTTGTACTGGATATTATTCCTCTATTACATAGAAGCTTGGTGAAGATTTTTCACAATCTCTAGGAAATTATGTTGTTTTGTTCACAGTGTTCTTTGCTTTACAGAAGCTTTTCAGTTTCATGATGTCGCATTTAACAGATTATTGCTCTTAGAGCCTGTGCTGTTGGTGTTCTGTTCAGGAAGTTGTCTCCTGTGCCACTAAGTTCAAGGCTCTTCCCCATGTTTTCTTCTAAAGATTTAATGTGTCTAGTTTTATGTTAAGGTCTTTGGTCCACTTGGACTTTAGTTTTGTGCAAGGTGATAAGTATGGATTTATTTGCTTTTTTCTACATGTAGACATCCAACTAGACCACCATTTGTTGAAGATACTATCTTTTTCCCATTGAATGGTTTTGGCATCTTTGTCAAAACTCAGGTGTACATAAGTATATGGGTTTATTTCAGTTTCTTCTCTTTTGGTCCATTGACCCACCTTTCTGTTTCTTTGCTAGTACAATGCAGTTTTCATTACTGTTACTCTATAATTCACCTTGAGATCCTGAATGGGGATACCTCCCTAAAGTCTTTATTATAGAAGATTGCTTCAACAATTCTTGGTTTCTTGTTTTTCCATATGAAGTTGAGAATTTTTCTTTCAAGTTCCTTAAAGAATTGTGTTGGTAATTTGATGGGATTTGCATTGAGTCTGTAGATTGCTTTTGGTAAGATCACCATTTTTACAATGTTAAGCCTGCAAAGCCATGAGCATAGGAGCATCTTACCATCTTCTGGTATCTTCTTTAATTCTTTCTTCAGAGATTTGAATTTTTTTTTCACACAAGTCTTTGACTTGCTTGTCTAGGGTCATCCCAAGGTATTTTAGGTTTTTGACCGAATACAAGAACACATTAAAGGTACCATCCAATATGACTAAGTAGGCTTCATCCAAGGTGGTACAATATATGGAAAGACTTCAATGTGATCCGCCATATTACAAAAAATAAAAAAATAAAACCACATGAAAATCTCCTTTGATGCTGAAGAAGAATTTAATGAAATCCAATATCCAATCATGTTTAAAGTATTTTAGAGATCAAGATACAATGCAAATAACTAAATACAATTACTGCAATATACAGCAAGCCTATAGCCAACATCAAACTAAATGGAGAGAAACGTGAAGCAATCCCACTGAAATCAGGGACAAGGCAAGGCTGCCCACTCTCTCCAAATCTCTTCAACATAATTCTGGAAGTCCTTGCCAGAGCAATAAGAAAATTGAAGGAGATCATGGGGATATGAATCAGAAATGAACAAGTCAAAGTATCACTATTTGTTGATGATATTATGTGATACCTGAGTGACCCCAAAATTCTACCAGGGAATTCCTTCAGCTCTTCAGCTGATAAACACCTTTAGCAAAGTGGCTAGATACAAAATTAAGTAAAAAAAAAAAAAAAAGAAAGAAAAATCAGTAGCCCTCCTGTATACAAAAGATAAAAGGGCTGAGAAAGAAATTAGGGAAACAAATATAATTATATTATTTAAGTAGGCCATACTTCCTTACAGTTTCCAGACATTTCCTCAACATGTAAACAGAAGAGCTTCACATGGACATTGCAATTCAAATTACCAGGAAGTGGAAGAAAATGGAGGGACTTCTAAGCTAAAACAACATAGTTATCCTGATAGTTTGTTATTCAATAAAATGATTAAAGTCCCAGCAAATTCCATGGACTAAATAACAGGACTAAAAAACTCTGTGCAGACAATATGGAACATTTCCATAATGGAGTATTATTCATCTAAAAAAAAATAACATCATGACATTTTCAGGCAAATAGATGTAACCAGGAAAAATCTCCTAGGTGAAGTAACTAAAATGCAGAAAAACAAATATGGTATGTATTCACTTATTATGAGGTATCCGAACAATGGCAGATAAAGTTCCAATAGTCCATCTATTTTCACAAAACCTGTCTTCCACTAGTGTGATTGGGTGGCAGTTAAATACGTTGGTGCCAGGGCATCCTACCAATATTTTAAAGCAGCACATGATGTTGTTATTAAAATATATTGCTCTCTGCCATCAACTGATAGATCAGTGCCAAGTTCTTGCATCCATAGAGATGCTTCATTCTGCATCAAATGGGAATGCATACAGAGATCCATAGTCGGATATTGTGCAGAGAGAGACCTTAAAATACCCAGCACAAAATTGGATTTCACAAGAAATTCTCCCTCCCCTCAGACTCATCGAAACCTGCAGGAGAGGAGGCATGAAGGCTTTCATAAATAGAAGGAATTGAAGACATAAGGAGAACAATACTCTGAGAATCAGGACACAGAAGATGATAATGCAGACGTCCTTGGTGAGACCTGATAAGCTAGTGTCAGATAGAAGGTGTAATAGGCCCTTCCCTCTCAGGGAACTAGAGGAAGGCCATAGTGATAGAAGAAGGAGGATGGTTAGGACTGGAATGAAAAAAGGCAGGGAGCAGCAGAGGGGATATAACGTAAAAAAAAAAAAATCCCAATAAATAAATACATAAGAAAAACTGTGATCAAGGAGATGAAGTATAGACCTCTTCAGGACTGATGGCTTCTTCATGGATGTGGTGTCAGGGTGGTGGTAACGATGAACTCAGTTTTATTTAAGGGACTTGGCAATGAGTCTGTGATCATATTCCCATGAGTATATAAACAACACATTTGAACTGATGTATTTTAAAGAAAAAAAGTTGAATGTGACGCATGTGTAGGAATTTGAACCTGGGAGCAATGGAATAGGAGTATAAGGTATATTATATGCAACTACCACATGATAACAAAAATAATATGTTGACAGCTTTTACAATGACTTTAACATCAAGAAAAGACTACGCTAAAGTAGGTCAGAGTTTGACTGTGTAAGGCATGCTTTTGAGAATTCTCATTATGTATCAGAGAAGGCTAGCCATGAACTAGTGATTACCCACCTACCTTAGACAGCAAGAGTTCATGTGGCACATCTGAACAAGCAGTCCTAGCACTAACACTACATTTAAGTGTTAGTATGGAGCACCTTAGCAGGAAACACAGCTGCTCTTTTGTCCTTGGCATATAAAACAGATCCATTTCACTGTTCTAAAGACCCAGTTTTAAATGTAATCACCAGAACTAGGCGGATTCCTCATTGGTCGATAGATTTGGTTCAGCCAAAATAGTATATTTTGGCTAAGGGCTACAGGCTAAATTTAGTTCTCTGTTTAAAGTTAAATAAAACTTTTGTCCTTTAATTTTTTGCTATGATTTTAATACAATATGATAGGATTAATAATAGTTGCTAGTCCCATTATAAATTAGGTTTAATTAAAAGTTTTGCTTTGATTTCAGTTTCAAAAGAGCAGGTTTAAAGTTATGTTAATTATTATAGTTGAGTACAAAATTAAGTTTTACCTAGTCTCTTTGTTTAGGTTGTTTAGTTTAAGGTTAAATCTAAAATTGGTAACCATAAAGTTTGCCTATATAGATCTACCTAAAATTTTGTTGTAAAACATACATTTGAAACATATGCCAAAATTGAGATTATAACATAGTGGTTTATAGGATGAGGTTTAGAGCAGATTATAAAGGTAGACAAAGAGTAACAAAAATGCTGGACCACAGACTTGTCAGAGATCTAATAAATATGGCATTTTAACATATGTAAACTTATTACAACTGAGTCCAACCTGTTGAAGCACACACACAAAAAAAAATACAAATAATTCAGTTTTTATAGGTGCAACTTACAGTTTATCCATTTAAAATAGAAGCGAGCCCAATTGTTGATACTTTAACAGTATTTGCTGAAGGTTCATTATCTGGTGTTGCTGCCTAAGCTTATAAAAGAAAAACATTATCTTTTCAAGTGTCTAACATATCTGCACAAAGAGCAGAGTTCTCTGCAGTATTGGATGTGTTTCAAAGTTTTAATAAGTAATCTTTGAACACTTTTACAGAGAGTGCATACAGATAGTGCTAAGTTTTTGCCTAGGTTAGAGACGGCAGGTCAAATTCAGACATCTTCTCTTGCTGGAATTTTATTTTTACAAATTCAAAATTTGATACAAAAAAAGAACAACTTTCCCTTTTTTTTAATAGGTCATATTAGAGCTCATTCCAATATGCCAGGACCACTGTGTAAAGGAAATGCATTGGCAGATAAAGTCCTTTAAGTTTATTGTTCACATTTAAAAAGATTCCAGGATGCCCATAAAATGCATAATTTTAATAGTCAAACCTTGAGATTTAAATGGATTTACTAAGGAACAGACTTGTAGTATAGTCAAGGCTTGTGGTACTTGTCCTCAATTTCTGCCTGTTCCTCATTTGGGAGTCAGTCCTGGAGGATTGGCTCAAAATCAAATTTGGCAAATGGATATTCCTTGTATTCCTAAATTTAAACAATTATAATATGAATATCTTTGCATACATACCTACTCTGGATTTATTTATGCTTTTCCTCAATGAGGAAATGCTGCAAAGTATGCTATTGGTCTTTGTCTACAGGGTTTTAGTGTTCTGGGAGTTCCTAAGCAATTAAAAACTGAAAATGGAACAGGATATACTAGCAAAACTTTTAAAAGATTTTGTCAATAGTTTCAATTTTCACATATAAGTAAAGTACCTTACAATCCTCAAGGTAAAGGCATGGTAGAGCATGCCCACTATACAATTAAGATTCATTTGTAAACAAACAAACTAACTAACAAAAATACAAACAAAGACGGGGAGGATACTTTCCTGGACACCTAACAATCATCTTATTCATGTAATTTTCATTCAGAATTTTTTTTTAAATTTGGATGAGCATGGTTAATCTGCAGCAGGTAGATTTTGGAATACAGAAACCAAGAAAACTTTTGCTAAAGTAAAAATAAGGGATCCTTTAACAAGTCAATCTCATGGACCTGACACTGTACTCCTATAGGATCAAGGATCTGACTCTGTTTTTCTGCAGGAAAATGATGCAGCTTGATGGCTACTGGAACATCTGGTGTGACAAGTGGATGAGGAGTTTTTGCCTGACAATGATAATGATATCAATGAAGACCCCATCAGACAATATGACTGTTTATTGGGTATATGTTCCTAAATCCACCTATACTATATCCAGTTTCCTACAATGATCCAGAAGTCCTTTTTTATGCCAACAACATTTGGTTGTTGAGTTTTCCTGCTTTTGAATGAACACAAGTAAAACAGACATATTTCAGGAATAGAAAGAGGTCATCCTCTTTGCTGTGCCAGAGAGAGTATTCATCAGGACAGCTTACCAGTCTCCCTTATCTATTTCATAGGTCAAAATGCCTACTACTCTAAAGTTGGAGTATCAGCTCAAGCCTCCCTTTGCAAACAGACAATGTAGAACATTAGAGGGATAGTATTTGTCCCTTCCTACAGGAGTTAATTATGACAGTCTTACATCTCCAATGAGTTAAGCACCCTGTGAGAAAGGGGATCAACACACTTTTCCTTAACTGATGGTTCACTGGACAAGATGCTTTGGAAAAATGTCCACCATCTACTCCTGAGAAAATGACACTGCATTTATAGTCGTGGACTGGACTGGTCTATTGTTAAAGGTATTAAAAACTTGGTTCCTGTTATAGGCAGTCAAAATTCCTTTGTTTTAGAAAAAGCTGTTAGTGCTGGACTTTGGAGAACTTCAAATAAAAACTGGTTAACCTATGTATGGAAATTGATGGCTGCCTTGGAATATAATATAGGCATTCTCTCTGGGAATGCAAGTAGCTTTGCAAAATTAATCAAGTATACCTCTGTTTTGACACATGTTAATCCTCCTTATTTACTACTAATTGGAAACATCGTAGTGAGACATTATAAGAACAAAGATACCTATTCAATTGAATGTGTAGATTACAATTTTGCTACCTATATTAGTGCTGATAATAATGCTCCTTCAGTATTAGTTGTTAAGCAACCTGCTTTTGTTATGATTCCTGTGAGGGTTTCTGACTCGGTATGATGAAACAGAATTTAATGGACTCAGGTTCAGAATCACCATGCTGGTATTTGGTCTAGCAAAAAATTCTCATTGGACATGTTAATGATGAGAAATAAGATACATGATATAGAATCTGCCAAGAAGCCTAGGTTAGAATTGGCCAATACAGCCTGGGATATATTTACTAGCCTCAGGAGACCATTTCCAACCTTTGACTCTGTGCTTAATTGCAGACTGAAACTTGCAGGTCTGGCAGGTATGGGTTGGTTGGCCAGTGCTTGCCTTCCTTGTGTGTTACAATCCCTTGTTCAACAACTTCAATGCATGCAAGTGCAGTTACGTAAATTTAAATTAAAGATCTCTAACAACCCCATTTGATGTGGAGGAGGTAAATAAATGATGGGTACGAGTAAAATCGAGTTTTTTTTCAACCTAAGAGAGAGTCTCCTTAAAATCACATTTTAGAACTAGATGACAAATAATGAAAAGTGTACATTTTGCCAATCTAAGACAGGCTCTCCATAAAACAAAGAAAGGGGAACTGAAGGAGTCTGGTAATTGGAATTCTGTCTCATGGCCATGGTAGATGCGGGTCTTATTAAAGTTCCATGTATCAGAGACTTTCCATGCAGGCCTCTGCAAGCAAGGTATTCTGAGCCTGAGAAGTAGAAAGCAAGCTCCCTGCAATCTTTGGAACCAGACAGCAAATTTTTGTAAACTTGAGTGAATTCCTGGATGCCTTGCCAGGTGGAACAGTTATGTTGCTTATTTAAAATTTTTTTTTTACTTGTAAACTTTGCTTTATAAATGTTGTTTGCATGTTCAGTTAACTGAGGATTGAACAGAAAACTGTCTTCTATCCATTCTTCCCATGTCTCTCCCAGCATTTACACCCCCTCTTTTTAGTGCACCCTGGTAGACTATAGGGTAGGACTTTCAGGTTCCCTTTCCTTTTCCCTACTCTTAAAGATTCAACACCACAGGGAAACCTAGAGCATGCCATCCTATTATATCAATAAAAAAAGTGAAGGTACATTTATTCAGTATGCAGTAACTGCTCAGATCAAAGTCACAACCTAGTAAAATTGAGATTGAAGACCACAATAATTCGGTATATTACCCTAAATCCCACATCACTATTAAGCTTCACTACATAGGAAACTGTCCAATTAAATAAACATTAAAGTTTCATTTCCTACCTAGTATTGTCACAGACACAGTGACAAGACAAGGCTGCCCATTGTCTCCATATCTCTTCAACATAGTACTTGAAGTCCTAGCCAGAGCAATAAGAAAACTAAAGGAGATCAAGGGGAAACAAATCGGAAAGGAAGAGGTCAAATTGTCACTATTTACAGATATGATAGTATACATGAGCAACCACAAAAATTCAACCAGAGAACTCCTTCAGCTGATAAACACCTTCAGCAAAGTGGCAAGATACAAAATCAACTCAAAAAAATCAGAAGCCCTCCTGTATACCAAAGACAAAAAGGCTGAGAAAGAAATTAGGGAAACAATACCCTTCACAATAGCCACTAATAACAGAAAGTACCTTGGTGTGACTCTAACCAAGCAAGTGAAAGACCTGTTTGAGAAAAACTTCAAGTCTCTGAAGAAAGCAATCAAAGAAGATATCAGAAGGTGGAAAGATCTCCCATGCTCATGGATTGGTAGGATTCACATTGTGAAAATGGCCATACTGCCAAAAGCAATCTACAGATTCAATGCAATTCCCATCAAAATGCCAACTCAATTTTTTACAGACCTTGAAAAACAAGATTCTCAGCTTCATATGGAGAAACAAAAAACCCATAATCTCCAAAACAATCCTGTACAACAACAGACCATCTGGAGGTATCTCCATCCCTTATCTCAAGTTGTACTACAGAGCAATAGTAATAAAAACTGCATGGTATTGGCATAGAAACAGAAAGGAGGATCAATGGAACCATATAGAAGACCCAGAAATAAATCCACACACCTATGAATACTTGATATTTGACAAAGAAGCCAAATCCATTCAATGGAAAAAAGACAGCATCTTCAACAAATCGTGCTGGACCAACTAGATGTCTACATGCAGAAAAATGAAAATAGATCCATATTTATCACCCTGCACAAAACTAAAGTCAAAGTGGATCAAGAACCTCAACATAAAACCAGATACTCTAAATCAATTGGAAAAAAAGTGGGGAACAGCCTAGAACTCATTGACACAGGAGAAAAATTCCTGAACAGAACACCAACAGCACAGGCTCTAAGAGCAACAATCAATAAATGGGACCTCATGAAAATGAAAAGTTTCTATAAAGCAAAAGACACAGCCATCAAAACCAAACAACTGCCCACATATTGAGAAAGAATCTTCACTAACCCTTTATCTGACAGAGGACTAATATCTAGTATATACAAAGAACTAAAGAAGCTGAAAAGCAGCAAACCAAGTAATCCAATTAAAAAATGGGAACAGAGCTAAACAGAGAATTCTCCACAGAGGAATATCAAATGGCAGAGAAACACTTAAAGAAATGCTCATCCTCATTAGCCATCAGGGAAATGCAAATCAAAAAGACCCTGAGATATCACCTTATACCCATCAGAATGGCCAAGATGAAAAACTCAAGCGACAACACATTCTGGAGAGGTTGTGGAGAAAGGGAAACCCTCTCCACTGCTGGTGGGAATGTAAACTGGTACAACCACTCTGGAAAGCTATCTGGTGCTTTCTAAAACAATTAGGAATAGTGCTTCCTCAATACCCAGCTATACCACTGCTAGGTATATACCCAAAGTTTGCTCAAGTACACAAAAGGGATACTTGCTCAACCATGTTTATAGCAGCTTTATTTGTAATAGCCAGAACCTGGAAACAACCCAGATGTCCATCAACAGAAGAATGGGTACAGAAATTGTGGTATTTTTACACAATGGAATACTACTCAGCAATCAAAAAGGAGGAAATCATGAAATTTACAGGCAAATGGTAGGATCTAGAAAAGATCATTCTGAGTGAAATATCCCAGAAGGAGAAAGACAAACACAGTATATATTCACTTATATCGACCTGTAAGATATGATAAACATAATAAAATCTATACACTTAAAAAAGATAATCAAGAGAGTGGACATGGGGTAAGATGATCAATCCTCGTTTAGAAAGACAGAAGGGATGTGCATTGAATGTATGACAGGAGTCTACTGAGCGCATCTGAAAGACTCAACTAGCAGTGTTTTCAAAGCAAAGATTCATGACCAAACCTTTGGCAGAGTACAGGGAATCATAAGAAAGGGGAGTTAGTCTGATGGGGAAAGGTTAGGAGCTCCACAAGGACCAAATATATATGGGCATAGGGTCTTTTCTGAGACTGACATTCAACCAAGGACCATGTATGGATATAACCTGGAACTTCCACTCAGATGTAGCCTGTGGTAGCTCAGTAACCAATTGGTTTCCCAAAATGAGGGGAACAAGGACTATTTCTAACAGGAACTCAGTGACTGGCTCTTTGGCCTCCTCACCCCCAAAGGGAGGAGCAGTCCTGTTAGGCCACAGAGGAGGGCTTTGCAGCCAGTCCTGAAGATACCTGATAAAACAGGATCAGATGAATGGGAAGGAGGTCCCCCCATCAATGGACTTGGAAAGGGGCATGGTGGAGATGAGGGAAGGAGGGAAGGGACTAGGAGGGAATGAGGGATTGGTACACTGCTGGGATACAGACTTAATAAAATGTAACTGATAAGAAAAAAATAAAATTAAAAAAAAGAAGAATGTGGAGTCCTGCTTTTCAATGATGGCTTTTTTTTTTTTTTTTTTTTTTTGTCCATTTCCTCTCTATATCTCAGTAATTGTGCCTCTACTTCTTTGGTTTTAATTGCCTGTATTTCTATGAGAGCTTTGTTTATTTCTTCTTTATTTGCCTTCATTTGTGTGGCCATTTCTTTGAGAGCTTTGTTCAGTTTCTCTTTGTTTGTTTCTTTTTCTTGGTCATTCCTCTGAGAGCTTTATTTCTTCTTTGTTTGTCTCGATTTCTTTGGATATTCTCTGAGGCCTTTGTTCATTTCATCTTTATGGGCTTCTAATAACTGGAAAAACGTACTTTTGTAGTCATTTTCTTGTGTATCTATTGAGATGAAGTGCCCATTGTTTTGTGGGGTTTCTGGTGAGGTCATTATGCCCTGATTTTTGTTTGGTGTGTTCTTACATCTGCCTCTAGCCATATGGTTATTTATAACCCTCACTCTTTGCTCCTCTATTTTGTAGTTCAGGCTAAGATTGTCTCTTCCTGTTTTCTGGACTGTTTTTTTTTTTTTTTTTTTTCAGGAAGATTAGAGAAGTTCACTGATTTGGGAGTGTGTGTTGTGGTTTCAGTTTTGCCTAAGTAAGGAATGTGAATCTGGCACTATTCAAATGTGTTTTTAGCAGGCACAGTGTGCATGTGCAAATTCTCGGACTATTGCAGTGGCCTACAGCCCAAACTAGTATGCAGCTCTGTCTGGGATCCAGTGTTTGTCTGGATTACACTGGTGGACCCACAAGTCAGAGCCTTCAGTGTTGGGGTTGCTATCCCAAGAATCCCTATGATGCCCACACTAGGAGTATGGGTGGCTGGGATCTTGTCTGGTTGCTTCTGTAGAGAAGTCCTGGGTCTGGGGCAAACTCTCCCTAGAAGGCTCACTTACTCCTTTGCAGGACCTTTTGGAATGCACAGGGGTTTCCCTTGGTCTCTACTCTCCAATTTGATCCTGCTGGTGCAAATGTGCAGGTAGGCTAATAGTCAGTTCTCTGGCACTGTAGCAGCAGGACTCGGTGTCCATCTGCCCTCTGTCGGGCCTCTTTCTCCTTCCCCTGCCAGGGAAGTGTTATGTTGGCTGGTCCCAGGGTAGTGGGGGAAAGAGTTGGGTTGAGTATCCTCAATCCCAGATCCCAGACCCAGGTCTCTCTACCAGAAGGCTCCTGGTGCTAGAAACTATGTTTGCCAGTTCCAGGAGAGTACCAGGTAGGGTGAGTGTACTCAGATGCAGAACTCGGGTTTCTCTGCCAGGTGCCGCTAGGTGAGATGGAGAGGGAGTGCTATGGGCTGTGTCAGGCCGCCTCTCTGTCCTTCCCTTCTGACCTTCCCTCTGCTAAGGCAAGCTTATGAAGGCGCTCTCAGGGGCGTGCCAGGAGGGGTTGGGACATCTCAATTCCCGATCCTGGGGTTTCTCTGCCAGGGGCCAGGGCCACAGGTGCTAGGCCTTAGTGTTAGACATATTGCACTGGACCAGTGAGAGTCTCAGGATGTGTTGAATGACCACAGTCCCAGATCCCGAGCTGAAGCTTGTTTTCTAGGAAAAGCCAGCAGCACTGGGGTCTGGGCACTGTGAGGCTGCTGTGCACCTCTCTATCCTCCTGTTCCACTGGGGCAGGGTTATGGTGGCATTCATGTTCTCAGGAGAGTGCCTGAAAGGATTGGGTTTTCTCAGCCCAAAATCTTTGTGTGTGTGTGTGTGTGTGTGTGTGTGTGTGTGATCTGCAGCACCTACTGGAGCTGGGAGTGCAGTCTGGTCTGAGGCAGATTCTGCTGGACACATCCTGCCTCCTCCAAAGAGGGTATAGGGTGTTGGTTATGGGGAAGTGCCTGGTGAACACCTCCCAGTGTGTCTCCTCCCAGAGGAGTCTGCTGTGACCTGATTCTAGATGGACTCAGTTCACGGTTAGTCTCTTTCTTTTTGGAAGTCTAAATATGTCTGTTCTGGGTTGATCAACCCTTCACTCACCAATTTCTCCAATGCAGGTCCTTTGCCCTTCAGCTAAGCTGCACACAAGCCACCACCATCTTCTGATCCCTGCCTTCACATTCTTACTGATATAATAGGCTGGCAGGATCTAGGGTTCTCTGGTGTATTGACTCTTTAAGATCAAGGAAAAAGAAGGAAACTAGACAACTCCTGGGACTGGTTTGGCAGAAACAGGGAAAGATTGGTTTAAGTAAAGGGAAAACTGAGGGAAAATAAATTATTTGACAGCTGATGCTGTTCCACAGTAGTGTTGCCAACCCTATATGAGCAAGGTTGCCTTGGCTGATCTGTCTGACTTGGCAGGTGTGTCCTATTCAGTGGTGAGTCGGGAACTCTCCTGGTCCTGGGGTTTACATTTAAAGCTGAGCCTGAAGGACAGAGAAATGGGTCCATGTTTTATGCCTAGGATACAAGAGCAGCTGGGTTTTATGCTGTGGTCCTCAAGACAAAACCTCTAAATGTAGTGTTAGTGCCAGGACTGCTTGTACAGAGGTGTCACCTGAGCTCATTGAATCTCACATAGCTGGGTAAACACTAGTTGATGGCTAGGATTCTCTGCTACATAATGAGTTCCTGGAAAGCATGCCTTACAGAGATATACCCTGTCCTTCTTTAGTGAAATCTGTTCTCCAGGTTACTGTAAAAGTTCACTGTAAAAGTTGTCAACATGTCATTTTCATTGCTTATGTGGAAATTTCATATAATATACATAACACTACTTTTCTATTGCTCCATGTGTCACACATTTTTCTTCTTTAAAATACATCAATTGAAGTATTTGTAGTTCATATACTCATTAAAACATGATTAAAGTCTCAGTGCCAAGTTACTTAAAGAAAACTGAGTTCATCCTTGCCACACCCTGGCACCACCCACAAGATGACCATCAGTTTTGAAGAGCTCTATACTTGATTACCTTGATCACACTTTTTCTTACATATTTATTTATTAAGATTTGCTCACATTGTATTTCCTCTGCTGCCCCCTCCCTCTTCTTCTTCCTGTACACACAGCCTCATTCTTTTACCCCTAGGCCTTTCTAAAACTGTGTTCTTTTAGCCTAGAAGTCCCTCCATCTTCTTCTTTCTGGTGATTTGATTTACAATATCCCTTGAAACTCATCTATTTACATGTTGAGTCTCCAGTGAAAAACAATCTGGGAAATATTAGGAGGTATGGCCTTATTAGATAAAATTATTCCTTTTGGAGTTATATTATGGGAGGGTGTGCTTTGACATTGATATGCCAATGAAAGTGACCAGACAGAATGTAGTGTCTGACTCTTGGTCTCTGTCACTTTATAACTTTGTTTCTGTAGGTCTCAGTCTCTATTTCTGAACCTGTCTCTCTAGCATTTTCTCTCTCTGTCTCTCTCTGCCCTCCACTCTCTGCCAGGTACTTGTGGTTCAGTATGAACTGCTCTCATTTCTGCTGAAGGACTATAACAAGATGACTGCTTGCTAATGTGACATCATGGATTCTCTCTGTAAAAATATAAGCAAGATCCCAATTAATTACTTTTTGTTCAAAGATTTCCCTTTGTCAGGGAGCATATTCACAGAAAGTAATTCACTGACTGAGGACATATCTTTACATTTAAAAAAATAATAATGGAATCTGTGATAATGTGAAACTCACATGTCAAGGACATGTGACATTGTTAATGATAATTTGAAAGAAATATGTGACACTTTTACTAAACTAAGAACTTTGGACACAGGAACTGACATATCTGGGTTGTATGCTTTCAGCTGCATAGATTGAGGTATGTAGGGATGCTCATCCTGTCTCTCAAGCAGGCTGTCCACATGGCCCTTTTTATGTCTTGCCTTTGAAACTCTTAACTTCTACCTGTTGCATGACATCATTCTTCATATCAGGCAATCAGGACCTCAGAGGATCTTGAGGATTCCATGGAGATGAGTAAACAAACTTTCCTCAGTGTCCAGTATCTCTGATCATGTGCAGAGGTGACTTTTTCTTGTGAAACCCAACAAGACTTTACTGCATCCTGATCCACAGTTTTACTCATGTTTTCCTCTGTGACAATGTCAGATAAGAAATGAAACATCAATTTTTATTTAATCAGACAGCTTCTGAAGTAGGGAAGCTTTAAAATGATGTGGGATTAAGGAGAATGTACCAAATAAAAAGGTGGTCTCCAACTGGAGTCTTGCATCTGAAATTTCCTAAGTTGTGACTCTGAACTTAGTAGTGATCATGTACTCACTAAATGTACGTTCACATTTTTATTGATACACTAGGCTGTCATGGCCTAGGGTTCCCTATAGTATTGAGTCTTTAAGAGCAGGGAAAGAAAAGGAATCCATACAATTCCTGGGACTGGTTTGGCTGAAATAGAGAAACATCTGTGAGTGTAAAAAGTGAACTAAGGCAAAAAAAAAGAAACAATTTGAAAACTGGTGCTGTTCCACTAGGTTTGCCAACCCTCTAAGAGCACAGTTGTCTTAGCTGACATGGCTGGATGGGCAGCTGCATCCTATTCATTGGTCACTGAGGAACCCTCATGGTCCTGGGATTAACAGTTAAAACTGAGCCTTTAGGACAGCAAAATGTGTCTGTTTTATCTGATTAGGACACAATAGCAGCTTTGTTTCCTGCTGTGGTCCTCCAGAAAAACCTTTTAACCTTCAGAGCAAGGTTAAAATTTACCTTTAAACCTTTTAACTGTAAGAGGAAGGACTGCTTGTGCAGAGGTGTCACCTGAGCTCATGAGGTCTGAAGTAGCTGGGTAACCGCTAGGTTCATGGCTAGGATTCTCTGCTACATAATGAGTTCCTGGAAAGCATGCCTTACAAATCAAAATTCTGCCCTCCTTTAGCAGAATCTTTTTCTCCTTGTTAAAAGTCATTGTAAAAGTTGTCAATAGAAGATTCTTTGGGGAGCTGGCAAGATGTTGGTGCCAAGACTACTCTTATTTTGATGAACAGCACAATAGGATCAGCACAATGACCAGCAGTCAGAACTCTGGGCTGGAAACACAAGCAATTGTGTTTCCCAGGTGAGAGGATACCCCACAGTTGGGGATTCAGTCGGCTTCAACTCACCCAGCTAAAGCAGGAAAGAGATCCCAGTTCCACCAGGTGCTTGGTTGCCAAAGCCCAGTGCCACAGGCCAGCCTGCTCTGATCACTGTGTCAGACTAAACTTTGGGACCCATAACATCAAAGAATGGGAGTTTTAGTAGAGAGATAACTCCATGGCACAGGAAATGATTGAAAATGACCTTAGTTCACCCAGACAATCCTTGGAAAAGACCTGGGTTCCACGCATGCCCAACAGCAAACCAGCGTCAAGCCAGGGAACACAGGTGCCAGCACAGAGTCCTGCCTGTGTACCTGACTCACTGCCCAAGATAGAACTGTGGGTCCAGGGCACCAGAGACTGAGTTTGTCTGTAGGATGCAAACCCACAGGGAGGGGGAACAGCAGCTCTGATCTAAGAGCACTCAGCAGATACCACTACCCCAAAAAGGGCTCGGGGAAAAATTACCCAGTTTCAGCAGAAGCCAAGGCACCCAATTGCCAGAAAGGTGGAGCTACACTCACCTGTGTTCTGTTCCTGTAGGTTCTACTCAACATCCCAGACAAAATGGCAGTGCCCAAAGCATAGTCTGGGTGTCCCTGTCAGGAGAAAACGCCAAGCAGGGTGGGGGGGACCATCAGGTCCAATGCTCAGGAAACCCAGATCCAGAGTCATTGTGGATTCACTCTAGGCTCTAGCTTTCTACGGCATGTGTGAGCACCATGCTCACCTGCCATTGTGGAGTACCACTAGGCCATTGGGGCACACAACTGCATCCTCAGACCTACAAAAGCCAGAGGACCATTACAACAGCCCTCAGATACTGCTCCAAGGTTCAACCAGTTATCCCTACCTAAACTGACAAAACTATTGGAATTCCTGGTTCTTCAAAAGGGCTTCACCCAATAATTACACCTTAAGAGCAACAGCTGCTGCTCACTAAATTCAGAACAAGAACCCCAGGAGCAGGACAGCCATCACCAGGACCTCTCCTGATAAGAATAAAGCCTTCCTGAACATGACAATAACCATGCAGGTCCATACACCTGAAGTGAACTGTGACAATTCCTGAGAAGCACCACTATTCAGTTGACCATACCAAAAAAGCTGAGAAGAAATGCTTCAGAACTCTGCCAAGTGGATTCTCCCCAACCCAGGACTCAGCAGTCACCAGAAATTAACAAACAACACCCAAGACAGAGAGAAGTGTAGAGGCCAGTGTAAAAGCAAAACCAACATAAGAAAAAGCAATATCGTTTCCCCAGATCCCAGTTATCTAGGGGCAAGTAGTCCTGAACGCACTAACATAAGTGAAATTGAAGAAGATGACCTTACATCTTTCCTTATTAAGAGGTAAATAGAGGAAGCAAATAAAATGTGTAAAGATTTAGGGGAAGATATAATAAAGCTGGTTATGGCCATTCATAAAAAAATACAGATATATGCAGCCAAACAGTTTGTTTGCTTTCAGAGAGGAAATTATTAAATCACTGAAAGAAATAAAAGAAATAGAGGAATGTTCAAAGAAACAGGTTAAGGAATTGAAGGAAAAACAGGAAAATACAGTCAGACAGGTGAAGAAAATCCACAAAACAGTTCAAGATCTGTAGATCGAATTGGAAAAATTAAAGAAAACACAAATGTAGGAAATCATGGAGAGGGAGAGTCTAGGAAAGAAAACAGGAACTACAGAGGTAAGCATAAGCAACAGACTACAAGAGATGGAAAGAAAGAATCTCAGGTGAGGAAGATACAATGGAAAAAATCAATGTATCTGGCAAAGAAAATAATAAATCTAAAAAATTCCTGACACAAACCATCCAAGAAATCCAAAACAAAATAAAAAGACAAAACCTAAGAATAATAGGAATAGAGGAAAGAGACGATTCACTCCTCCAAAGCCCAGAAAATATTTTCAACAAAATCATTGAAGAAAATTTTCCCAACTAAAATGAGAGGTCAATAAGAATAAAAAATGCATACAGAACACCTAATAAATTAGACCAGAAAGAAAATCCTCTTGCCACATAATAATCAAAACAGTAATTATACAGAAAAAGAAAAAATATTAAAAGCTGCAAGGGAAAAAGGCCAAGTTATATAAAATGGCAAACACATCAGAATCACACCTTACTTCTCAACAGAGAATATGAAAACCAAAGCTCCTGGATGAATATAATGCCCCTGTAAGAGAACACAGATGTCATCCTAGGATACTGTACCCAGAAAAATTCTCAGTCCTCATAGATGGAGAAAACAAGATATTCAATGACAAAAACAAATTTCAACAATACCTACACACATATTCTGTGTCACAAAAGATACTAGAAGGAAAATACAACCCAAGAAAACTACTTGCAAGAAAAAAACAAAACAAAACAAAACAAAAAAAAAAAAACCCAGGAAATATAAAAATAACCACACCACAGCAAAACAAAAAGTAGCCGAACACACAATCACACTACCATAAGCCAATATCAACATCAAAGCATCTAAGAGCCACTGGTCATTAATCTCTCTCAACATCAATGAACTCAATTCTCCAATAAAAAGACACAGATTAACAGAATGGATGTATAAACAAAACCCAACAATCTCTTACATTCAAGAAATATATCAAAGATATAAAGATAGACATTATCTGAGAATAAAGGCCTGAAAGATGGTTTTTTAAACAAAAGCACACAAGAAGCAAGCATGAGTAGCCGTTTTAATGTCTAATAAAATAGACTTTCAACCAAAATTAATCAAAAGAGATAGAGAAGGAAACTTCATACTCATCAAGGGAAAAATCCACCAGGAAGATATTACAATCCTGAGCATATATGCCCCAAATGCAAGGGCAAACACAATAGTAAAAGAAAATTTAATAAAACTTAAACCACACATAGACCCCCACACATTAATACTGGGAGACTTCAAGACCCCATTCTCAACAAAGGGAAGACAGGTCAACTTAACAGAAATTAAACAAAGAAACAATAACTCTGACAGAGGTCATGACACAAATGGACCTCATGGACATCTAAAGAACCTTTCACAAAAACTCAAAAAAATTTACCTTCTTCTCAGCACCTCATGGAACCTTCTCCAAAATAGAGCATATAGTTGGTCACAAAGCAAGCCTAAAGAGATACAAGAAGATTGAAATAATCCCTTGAATTTTATCTGATCACCATAGAGTGAAGTTGGACCTCATGACAAAAATAGTAAAAGTCCTACACACACATGGAAAATGAACAACTTGCTACTTATTGAAAGCTGGGACAGAGAAGAAATGAAGAAAGAAATTAAAGACTTCCTAGAATTCAATGAAAATGAAGGCACAACATGCCCTAACTAATGGGACACAATGAAAGTATTGCTAAGAGGAAACTTCATAGCACAGAATGCCTTCAAAAATAAATTTGAAACATCTCATGTAAGCAACATAATGGCTCACCTAAACGCCCTAGAAAAAAGAAGCAAACACACCAAAGAAGAGTAGATGGCTGGAAATAATCAAACTCAGGGTTGAAATCAATAAATTAGAAACAAATAAAACAATTCAAAGAATAAATGAAACCAAAAGCTGGTTCTTTGAGAAAATCAACAAGATAGACAAACCCTTAGCCAAACTAAGTAAAAGCCAGAGAAAAACTACCCAAATCAACAAAATCAGAAATGAAAAGGGGGACATAACCACAGTCACTGAAAAAATCCAAACAATAATGAGGTTTAACTTCCAAACTCTATATGCCACAAAATTTAAAAATCTAAATGAAATGGACAATTTTCTTGACCAATTCTACATGTCAAAGGTGAATCAAGACCAGGTAAACCAATTAAATACTCCTATATTTGCTAAGGAAATAGAAGCTGTCATCAAAAATCTCCCATGCAAAAAAGGCCCAGGACCAGATGGTTTTAGTGCTGAATTCTACCAAACCATCAAAGAAGAGCTAACAGCAATACTCTTCAAAGTCTTCCACAAAATAGAAACAAAAGGAACACTACACAACTCATTCTATAAAGCCACAGTCACCTTGGTACCTAAACTTCACAAAGACCCAACAAAGAAAGAGAATTTCAGGTGAACCTCCCCTATGAACTTTGATGCAAGAACACTCATCAAAATACTTGCAAACTTAATGCAAGAAAACATCAAAGATATTATCAACTACGACCAAGTAGGCTTCATCCCAGGTATGCAGGTTTGATTCAATATACAGAAATCAATCAATGTGATCCTCCACACAAAGAAATTAAAGGAGAAATACCACATGATTGACTCCTTAGGTCCTGAAAAGGCATTTGACAAAATACAACATCAACTCATGTTTAAAGACTTGGAGAGATGACAAATACAAGTCATATACCTGGTCATATTAAAGGCAATATACAAAAAACCTATAGCCAACATCAAACTAAATGGAGAGAAAATTAAATCATTCCCACTGAAATCAGAGACAAGACCAGGCTGCCCACTCCAAATCTCTTCAACATTGTTCTTGAAGTCCTTGCTAGAGCAACAAGACAAAGGAGATGAAGGGGATACAAAATGGAAAGGAATAATTCAAAGTATCATTATTTGCAGATGATATGAGTGTATATATGAGAGACACAAAAAATTCTACTAGAGAATTCAAACAAAAGAATAACACCTTCAGCAAAGTGGCTGAATACAAAATTAACTAAAAAAAATAGTAATAATTATCTCTCCTGTATACAAAAGATAAAAGGGTTGAGAAAGAAATTAGGGAAACAACACCCTTCACAATAGCCACAGAAGACATAAAGTATCTTGATGTGAAGATAACCAAGCAAGTCAAAGACATATGAAAAAAATTTCTAGTCTCTGAAGAAAGAATTAGAAGAAGATATCAGAATATGGAAAGATCTCCCATGCACATGGCTTGTAAGAATTAATATAGTAAAAAATGTCCATGTTACCAAAAGCAATCTATGGATTCAAAGCAATTCCTAACAAATTTCCAAAACAATTCTTTACAGACTTTCACAAAAAAAAATTCTGACCTTCATATGGAACAAGAAACCCAGAATTGCTAAAGGCTCAAGAATAAAAGCTCTTTCTACGGTATCTCCTTCCCTGATCTCAAGCTGTACTACAGAGCAACAATACTACAAACTTTATGGTACTCGCATAGAAACAGAATGTTGGATCATTGGAATTGAATAGAAGACCCTGATAAATCCCCACACTTATTGACACCTAATTTTTACAAAGGTGACAAAACCATACAATTGGAAAAAAAGAGATGGAATCTTGAAAAATGATGCTGGTCTAACTGTATGTCTACATGTAGAAAAATGCAAATAGATCCATACTTATCACCCTACAGAAACCTAAAGTAAAAGTGGATGAAAGACCTAAACATAAAACCAAACACACTAAATTAGTTAGAAGAAAAAGTGGGGAATAGCCTTGAAATCACTGGCTCAGGAGACAACTTCCTGAACAGAACACCAAACAGCACAGTCTCTAAGAGCAACAATCAATAAATCAGACCTCATGAAACTGAAAAGCTTCTGTAAAGCAAAGTACAGGGTCATCAGAACAAAACAACTGCCTACAGATGGGAAAGTATCTTCCAAGCCTCTATGTGACAGAGTCCTAATATCCTATATATATAATGAACTCAAGAAGTTAAACAGCAAAAAATCAAGTAATCCAATTAAAAAATGTGGTACAGAGCTAAACAGAGATTTCTTAATAGAGGAATATCATATGGCAGAGAAACAGTGAAATAAATGTTCAACATCCTTAGTCTTCAGAGAAGTGGAAAACAAAATAACCCTAAGATTTCACCTTACATCCTTCAGAAAGGCCAAGATCAAAAACTCAAGTGACAACACATGCTGGAGAGGTTGTGGTGAAAGGGGAACCATCCTGCACTGCTGGTGGGAATGGAAACTTGTACAACCACTTTTGAAATCAATCTGGTGCTTCCTCAGACAAGTAAAAATAGAACTTCCTCATGATCCAGCTATACCACTCCTAGGCATATATCCAAAAGTGGCTCAAGTACACAATGAGGACATTTGCTCAACCATGTTTGTAGCAGCTTTATTTGTAACAGTACACATAGAAACAACTCAGATATCTCACAACAGAAGAAAGGATACCTCCCATATGAGTGGACTTGTGGAGGGTCATGCATGCAGAGAGGGGAGGAAGGGAGATATTGGGAAGGGAGGAGGGAGGAAACCCCACGGGGTTACAAAGTGAATAAAGTGTAATTAATCATGAATTAACAAAAATTGTCGAATCATTGCCTTTTGAGACCTGAAGGAGGAATTCACCTTTCTTTCCCATGGACTCATCTTCCTCAGCACAGACCTAATTGCCTGGGGTCTGCAGCTGCTGAGGCAGAGCTCCAAGCCCTTTAGCAGAAAATGACAGCAGTACCAGTCTCTGAGTCCCAGATTCGCACTGCAGCTGTACCATCCTCCCAGGGCCCCAGTCTGCTAGACACCATGCTGGCTCCTCAGGATCGCGATCTCTGATGGTACATCCTGCCCAATCCCACAGTGACCGAGAATATGCTATTTACTCACCAAAACCAGGCAGAAATGCTATACATGCTAGGCACACCAGGTGCGGGGCCTCCCAAGCTTGGAGAGCACAGTGAAAAGACCCTAGGACTTCCCAGAATACATCTGGACTAGGAACCCAGGCTTCAGTTACAGTGGAACATCCTAACCTGTCAGCAGAGCAGTACTGAGCTGGCTGGGCACATCAGCCCTCCAGTTTAAGACTAACCAGGGCCAAACCAGAGAACAGAGAGCCTGGTTACCCTGATCCCTACTGACTTGACCACCTTGAAATCTCCAGCTGCAGCAAGACCTCATAACCTGGCAGTGACAGCAGCAAGGAGCTGGCAGAGCACATCAAAGAAGCAGGGCCAAACCAGAGAACAGAGAGTCTGGATACCCAGATCTCTGCCAAGTGACCTGCCTGTACAGCTAGTCCTCAGCACACACTGAGGACATGGACATCTCTCAGCTTCCTGAAGAACTCTCCAGACACCAGAGAGAGACAGTACCAGTCTCATCTGCAGAATCCAAAAACAAGGAGGGAAGGTTTCAGATAAGCCAGTGGCCAGGGGTAGGCAAAAGAATTCACCAGCAAACCCAAAATTGATGGATACTCCAATTCATCAGAAGCACAGGAAAATGACTGTAAAACCATGCTTACCCAATTATTTGAGGCTCATAGGAGGAAATGAACAAAATTTTCAAAGAGTTGGCCAGTCAATTCGAAGTAAAGAAAGAAGAAATAGACAAAACCCTTAAAGAAACACAGGCAAACATAGCCAAACAAATAGAGGCACAAGTAGAGATAAAATTAGTGGCATATACAAAGGAAATGAACAAAGAAGTAGAGACCATCCAAATTCAAACAGATGAAAGAAATGGTGCAAGGCATGAAAACAGAATTAGAATCAATAAAGAAAACACAAACTGAGAAAACTCTTGAGCTGGAGAACTTGGAGAAAAGATCAGGAACCACAAAAGTAAGCATCACCAACAAAATACAAGAGATGGAAGAGAGAATCTCTGGAGCTGAAGACACACTTGCAGAAATAGATACTTCTCTCAAAGAAAAAGTAAAATCAGAAAAGTTCGAATCAAAAAATATCCAAGAAATCAAGGAAGGTATGAAAAGACAAAATCTAAGAATAAAGGGAATTGATGAAAAAGAAGACTCCAGGATCCAAGGTCCAGAAAATATTTTCAAGAAAATCATAGAAGAAAATTTTCCCAACTTAAAGAAAGAGATGTCCATAAATATACAAGAGGCCTACAGAACACCAAATACACTAGACTAGAAAAGAAACACATCACATCACATCATAGTCAAAACACTAAATCTACAGAACAAAGAAAAGATATTAAAAGCAGCAAGGGAAAAAGGCCCAGTATCATCTATTTATATAACCTAGAATTTCTGCTAGGATGTGGCCTGTGGTACCTCAGTAACCAAGTAGTTTTCCAAAGTAAGGGGAACAAGGATTATTTCTAACAGGATCTCAAGGGCAGGCTCTTTGACCTCCCCACTTCCCCAGGGGAGGAGAAGTTCTGTTAGGCCACAGAGGAGGACTTTGCAGCCAGCCCTGAAGATACCTGATAAAACCGGTTCAAATGAAGGGGGAGGAGGTCCTCCCCTATCAGTGGACTTGGAAAGGGTCAGGGAGGAGACCAGGGAGGGAGTGTGGGGTTGGGGGGAGATGAGGGAGCAGGATACAGCTAGAACACAGAGTTAACAAAAGATAGGTCTCCTTATAGTTGGGGATAAAGTTTCAATAGGCCATCTACTGTGACCAAACCAGTGTTCCACCAGGGAGATTGGATGACAGTTAATTGAGTTGCTGGGCCAGAGCATCCTACAAAAATTTTCAAGCAACCCAGGACCTTGTTATTAAAATATGTTGTTCTCTGCCCTCAAATGATAGATCAGTGTCGTGTTCTTGGATCCACAGTGACGATTCCTTCTGCATAAATGGGACTCCATTACAGAATCCCACACTCTGATATTATGCACAAGATAGGTCTACATATGAAGGTAGACCTATCAGAATCACATGGGACTTCTCATCAGAAACTATGAAAGCCAGAAGGGCCTGGGCAAGTATCATGGAGACTCTCAGAGATCACAAATGCAAACCCAGACTACTATACCCTGCAAAGCTTTCAATCAACATAGATGGGGAAAACAATATATTCCAGGACAAAACTAAATTTGTGCAATATCTACACAGCAAACCAACCCTACAGAAGAAACTAGAAGGAAAACTACAATCCAATGAAAACAACTTCACCCAAGAAAACAGGGCACACAGATAATATCCCAACAAAAATGAAAAGAAAACAAACAACGAAACAGGGTAACATCACTGACTCCATTACAAAAGGAACTAACATGCATTGGTCACGATTATCTATCAATATCAATGGACTCCAATTACCAATAAAAAGGCACAAGTTAAAAGAACAGTTGCAGAAACAGGATTCAACATTCTTTTGCATCCAAGAAAAACACCTCTGCAACAAAGATAAACACTACCTCAGAGTAAAGGGCTGGAAAAAAGTTTTTCAAGCAAATGTTTCCAGAAAACAAGCTGGAGTAGCCATCCTAATATCTAATAAAATAGACTTTCATCCAAAGTTAATAAAAAACGATATGGAGGGCTAATACATTCTCATCAGAGGAAAAATCCACGAAGAGGATATCACAATTTTGAATATCTATGTCCCAAATACAAGAGCACCTACATTCATAAATGAAACATTATTAAAGCTTAAATCATACATTGATCCTAATATTTTAATAGTGGGACACTTCAACACCCACCCTCATCAAGAGACAGATCAACTAGACAGACACCAAATAGGGAAATAAAAGCACTCACAGAATCCCTAAATCAAATGGACCTAATAGATGTCTCCAGATCGTTTCACCCAATCTCAAAAGAATACACCTTCTTTTCAGAACTGCATGGAATCTTCTCCAAAATAGACCATACAGTGGCTAACAAAGCAAGCCTCAACAGATAGAAAAGGATTGAAATAATCACTTGAATACTATGACCATGGACTAAAGCTGGACATCAACAACAACAGAAACAACAAAAAGCCAACACACATATGGAAACTGAACAAATTTTTTACTCAATGACAGCTGGGTTAAGGAAGAAATAAAGAAAGAAATTAAAGACTTCCTAGAATTCAATGAAAATGAAGGCACAACATACACAAATTTATGAGACACATTGAAAGCAGTGCTCAGAAGAAATTTTATAGCACTAAGTGCCTGCAAGAAGAAATTTGTAACATCACATACAAGTAACTTAATGGCCCAACTGAGAACACTAGAAAAATCGGATGCACCCAAGATTAGCAGTTGGCTGGAAATAATCAAACTCAGGGCTGAAATCAATCAATTAGAAACAAAAAAAATCTATTCAAAGAATCAATGAAACAAAAAGCTGGTTCTTTGAGAAAATCAACAAGATAGACAAACCCTTAGCCAACCTAACTAAAAAGCAGAGAGAAACTATCCAAATCAGCAAAAAAAGAAATGAATATGGAGACATAATTACAGACACTGAGGAAATCCAAAAAAATATTAGGTCATACTACAAAAGCCTATATGCCACAAAATTTGAAAATCTAAATCAAATGGATAATTTTCTTGACAGATTCCATCTACCAAAATTAAGTCAAGATCAGGTAGAAAGACTGAATAGCCCTATATCTCCCAAGGAAATTGAAGCAGTCATTAACAGTCTCCTCACCAAAAAAGGCCTGATCCAAATGGCTTCAGCTCAGAATTATACAAGACCTTCAAAGAAGTGCTAACACCAATTCTCCTCAAACTATTCCAAAAATAGAAACAGAAGGAACACTACCAAACTCTTTCTATGAATCCATAGTCATCTTGATACTTAAACCACACAAAGATCCAACAAACAAAAAGAACTTCAGACCTATCTCTCTTATGAACATTGATGCAAAAAAATACTCAATAAAATACTTGCAAACTGAATCCAAGAACACATCAAAGATATCCACCATGACCAAGTAGGCTTCATCCCAGGCATGCAAGGGTAGTTCAACATATGGAAATCCATCTCTATAATCCACCACATAAACAAACTGAAGGAGAAAAACCACATGATCATCTCCTTAGATGCTGAAAAAGCATTTGACAAAGTCAAACACCCATTCATGTTTAAAGTCTTGGAGAGATCAGGGATACAAGCACATACCTAAACATAGAAAAGACAATATACAGCAAGCCTATAGCCAACATCAAACTCAATGGAGAGAAACTTAAATCAATCCCAATGAAATCAGAGACAAGCCAAGGCTGTCTACTCTCGCCAAATCTCTTCAACATAGTACTTGAAGTCCTAGCCAGAGCAATAAGAAATCTAAAGGAGATCAAGGGGATACAAATCGGAAAGAAAGAGGTCAAAGTGTTACTATTGGCAGATGATATGATACTATACTTGAGCAACCCCAAAAATACAACCAGAGAACTCTTTCAGCTGATAAACACCTTCAGCAAAGTGGCAGGATACAAAATCAACTCAAAAAAAAAAAAAAAAAAAAAAAAAAAGAAGAAGAAGCCCTCCTGTATACCAAAGACAAAAAGGCTGATAAAGAAATTAGGGAAACAACACCCTTCACAATAGACACTAATAACATAAAGTACCTTGGTGTGACTCTAACCAAGCAAGTGAAAGACCTGTTTGAGAAAAACTTCAAGTCTCTGAAGAAAGAAATCGAAGAAGATAACAGAAGATGGAAAGATCTCCTGTGCTCATGGATTGGTAGGATTAATATTGTGAAAATGGCCATCCTGCCAAAAGCAATCTACAGATTCAATGCAATTCCCATCAAAATACCAACTCAATTCTTTTCAGATCTTGAAAAAAAGATTCTCAGCTTCATATGTAGAAACAAAAAAACCATAATCTCCAAAACTATCTTGTACAACAAAAGATCATCTGGAGGTATCTCCATCCCTGATCTCAAGCTGTACTACAGGGTAACAGTAATAAAAAACTGCATGGTATTGGCCTAGAAACAGAAAGGAGGATCAATGGAACTGCATAGAACAGCCAGAAATAAACCCACACACCTACGAATACTTGATATTTGACAAAGAAGCCAAATCCAAAAAGACAGCGTCCTGGACCAACTGGATGTCTACATGCAGAAAAATGAAAATAGATCCATACTTATCACCCTGCACAAAACTAAAGTCAAAGTGGATCAAGGATCTCAAAATAAAAGCAGATCCTCTAAATATGTTAGAAGAAAAATTGGGGAACAGCCTAGAACTCATTGGCACAGGAGACAACTTCCTGAACAGAACACCAACAGCACAGGCTCTAAGAACAACAATCAATAAATGGGACCTCATGAAACTGAAAAGCTTCTGTAAAGCAAAAGACACAGTCATCAAAACAAAACAACTGCCTACAGATTGGGAGGGTTAATATCCAGTACATACGAAGAATTAAAGAAGCAGAAAAACAACAAATCAAGTAATCCAATTAAAAAATTGGAAATGGAGCTAAACAGAGAATTCTCGATAGAGGAACATCAAATGGCAGAGAAACACTTAAAGAAATGCTCAACCTCATTAGCCATTAGGGAAATGTAAATCAAAACGACCCAGAGATTTCACCTTACACACATCAGAATGGCCAAGATGAAAAACTCAAGTGACAACACATGCTGGAGAGCTTGTGGAGAAAGGGGAACCCTCCTCCATTGCTGTTTGAAATGTAAACTGGTACAACCATTTTGGAAGTCAATCTGGCCCTTTCTCAGACAATTAGGAGTAGTGCTACCTCAAGACCCAGCTATACCACTCCTAGGTATATAACCAAAATTTGCTCAAGTACACAACAAGGACATTTGTTCAACAATGTTTGTAGCAGCTCTATTTGTAATAGCCAGAACTTGGAAACAACCCAGATGACCATCAACAGAGGAATGGATACAGAAATTGTGGTATTTTTACACAATGGAATACTACTCAACAATCAAAAAGGAGGAAATCATGAAATTTGCAGGCAAGTGGTGGGATCTAGAAAAGATCATTCTGAGTGAAGTATCCCAGAAGGAGAAAGACAAACATGGTATATACTCACTTATATAGACCTACAAGATATGATAAACATAATGAAATCTACACACCTAAACATGATAATCAAGAAATTGGACACAGGGTAAGATGATCAATCCTCATTTAGAAAGACAAATGGGATGTGCATTGAACATATGACAGGATTCTACTGATCACATCTGAAAGACCAGCACTATTTCAAAGCAGTCACTAAGACTCATAACCAAACCCTTGGCAGAGTGCAGGAAATCATATGAAAGGAGGGGAGTTAGTATGATATGGAAAGAATAGGAGCTCCACAAGGACCATTATATATCTGGGCACAGTGTCTTTTTTGAGACTGACACTCATCCAAGGATCATCTATTTATATAACCTAGAATTTCTGCTAGGATGTGGCCCGTGGTAGCTCAGTAACCAAGTAGTTTTCCAAAGTAAGGGGAACATGGATTATTTCTAACAGGATCTCAAGGGCAGGCTCTTTGACCTCCCCACTTCCCCAGGGGAGGAGAAGTTCTGTTAGGCCACAGAGGAGGACTTTGCAGCCAGCCCTGAAGATACCTGATAAAACCAGTTCAAATGAAGGGGGAGGAGGTCCTCCCCTATCAGTGGACTTGGAAAGGGTCAGGGAGGAGACCAGGGAGGGAGTGTGGGGTTGGGGGGGGATGAGGGAGCGGGATACAGCTGGAACACAGAGTTAACAAAATGTAACTAATAAGAAAAATAAAATTAAAAATAAAATAAAATAAAATAAATTGTCAAATATTATTGTTATTGACTACATAGGAATTTCATATAATATATATTCCACTTCTTTTACTCCCAGGTTCAAATTCTTACCATTTGTCACACTAATTTTTATTCATATAAAATACATCAATTGAAGCATATGTTGTGTATATACACATTGGAAAATGATCAGAGTCTCAATTCCAAGTCTCTTAAAGAAAAGTGAATTAATCCTTGCCACACCTTGGCACCCCCCCAAAAAAAAGAAGCCATCAGTCCTGAAGAGCTGTATACTTCATCACATTGATCACAGTTTTCCTTATGTATTATTTTTTTCAGATTTGTTCACTCTGTATTCCCTCTGCTGCCCCATCCATCTTCTCCTCCCAGTGCCACCCACCCTCCTTCTTTGAATCCTATGCCCTTTCTCTAGTTCCCTCATTGGGGAGGTCCTCCTCCCCCTTCTATCTGACTCTAGCTTGTCAGGTCTCACCATGTCCAGCTGCATCATCTTGCTCTGTGGCCTGATTCTCAGGGCATTGTTCTCCTTGTGTTCTCAATTCCTAGTATTTATAAGACTCTTCTGCCTCTTGTCCTGCAGGTTTCCCATAGCTCTGAGGGTAGGGAGAATATCATAGTTAAATCTCATTTAAAGCTGGGTGTTTTAAGGTCTCTCTGTGCATAATATCAGAGTGTGGGACTCTGTAATGGAGTCCCATTTATGCAGAAGGAATCGTCACTGTGGATCCAAGAACACGACACTGATCTATCATTTGAGGGCAGAGAACAACATATTTTAATAACAAGGTCCTGGGTTGCTTGAAAATTTTTGTAGGATGCTCTGGCCCAGCAACTCAATTAACTGTCATCCAATCTCCCTGGTGGAACACTGGTTTGGTCACAGTAGATGGCCTATTGAAACTTTATCCCCAACTATAAGGAGACCTCCTAATAAGTGAATCCATACCATAATTTCTTTCTGCATTTTAGTTACTTCACCCAGGATGATTTTCCTGGGTCCATGCATTTGCCTGAAAATATCATGATGTCATTTTTTTAGCTGAAGAATACTCTGTTATGGAAATATTCCACATTTTCACCAAAGGGGTTTGCCGTTCTTGTTCTTTAAAACTTGGAATTTACTCGGTCATCAATCATTGTATTGAATGACAAACTGTCAGGATAATTATTATCTTTTAGCCTAGAAGTCCCTTCATCTTCTTCTATTTACTGGTGATTTGAATTGCAATGTCCCCTTGAACGCCATATATTTACATGTGTTGTCCCCAGTGAGGAAATGTCTGTTATAGGTTAGGAGGTATGGCCTTGTTAGATAATACAATTCCTATTGGAATTATATTTTAGGAGGGTGTGCTTTGAGGGTGATAGACTCCCAGACACAATAGAGTCTTTGTCTCTTGGTCTATGTCTGTTTATATATTTGTGCTTGAGTAATGTAACAAAGCTACTTCCATTCTCAGAGAGAGTGCCTATATATCCCAAGGCAGCCCCCAATTTCCATATATAGGTTTGCCAATCTTTATTTGAAGTCCTCCAAATTCCAGTACTAACAGCTTTTTATAAAACCAAGGAATTTTGACTGACTTTACCAGAAGCCAAGTTTTTAATATCCTTAATGATAGACCAGTCCAGTCCATGACTGTAAATACAGAGTTTTTGTCCCAGGAGTAAATGGTGGGTGTTTTGCAGATGCATCTTGTCCAAGGAACCATCAATTGAGGACAAGTGCAATGATCCCCTTTCTTACAGGGCAGGTAACTCATTGGAGTTGTAAGACTGTCATTAGTTGCTCCCTTAGGAAGGGACAATAAAATCCCTCTAATGTTCCACTTTAGCTGATTACAAAGGGAAGTTTGAACTGACACTCCAACTTTAGAGTAGTAGGCATCCCGACCTATGACCTGGAGAGAGGAGATTGATAAGCAGTCCTGGTGAATATTCTCTCTGTTAAAGCAAATAGGATGACCTCTTCCTATTCCTGAAATGTTAAGTGTCTGTTTTAATTCTGTTCGTTCAAAAGCAGGAAAACCCAGGAACCAAGTTCTTTTGACATAAACAATGACTTCTGGATCATCCTAGGAAACTGGATGTAGTAGAGGTGGATTAATAACATATGCCCAATAAACAGTCATATTGACTAAACAGGTCTTCATTCACATCATTATCATTATCAGGAGAAAACTCCTCGCCCACTTGTTGCAGGAGACGTTGTAGTAGCCATGGAGCTACATCATTTTACTGCAAAAAATAGAGACAGATCCCTCAAACCCATATGAGTACAGGGTCGGGTCCATGACATTGATTTGTGAAACGATCCTTCCATTTTATTTTAGCAAAACTCTAACTCCTGCAGACATACCATGCTTAACCAAATTTAAAAAATTCAGAAGAAAAAGAAAATGATTAAGATGAATCTTAGGTGTCCAGGGGAGTAGCACACCCTCCTTTTTTTCTTGTAAATAAATCTTAATTGTTCAGTGGGCTTGATCTCCCATGCCTTTTTCTTGAGGAATGTAAGGTATTTTAGTTATATGAGAAAGTTGAAACTGTTGACAAAATCTTTTAAGAGATTTGCTAGTATATCCTGTTCCACTGTCTGTTTTAAATTGCTTAGGAACTCCTAGAACATTAAAAGCCTGTAGCAAGGAGAAATAACATTCTTTGCAGCTTTTCCTGGCAGCAAAATTAAATCCAGAATAGGTATCTATACAAACATGTACATATTGTAATTGATTAAATTCAGGAATATGAGTAATGTCCATTTGACAAATCTGTTTTAGAACCAATCCTTTAGGATTGACTCCCAAATGAGGAAAGCTGTGTAATCAAGGAAAAATACTGCAAGCATTGACTACACTATGGTCCTGTTCCTTAGTCAATCCATAATAAGACTCAAGGTTTGACCATTAAGACGATGCTTATTATGGGCATTCTGGGCTTTTTTTTAACTGTGAACAATAAACTTTGCTGAGTTTGTATGCTAATGCATTTCCTTTTGATAGGGGTCCTGGCAAAGTTGAATGAGCCCTCAAATATCTCATAAAAAAAGGGAAAAGGTGTTTTTTTTGCATAAAATTTTGAATTTGTAAAAATAAAATTCCAGCAGGAGAAGATCTCTGAATTTGACCTGCAGTCTCTAACCAAGGCAAAAACTTAGCTACATATGCACTATTTGTAAAAATGTTCAAAGACTGCTTATTAAAACTTTGAAACACAGCCAATACTGCAGATAACTCTGCTATTTTCATAGACGTGTTAGTCACTCTAGAATATATTGTTTTTCTTTTATAAGCATAGGCAGCAACAACTGATAATTAGCCATCAGTAAATACCATTAAAGTATCAACGATTGGGCTAACTTTTGTTTTAAATGGAAAAACTATAGGTTTCCCCTATAAAAACTGAATTATTATTATTATTATTATTATTATTATTATTATTATTATTATTTTGCTTTTTTTGTGAGTGTGTGTGCAACTGTTTGGATTCTGTTATAATAAGCTTACATATGTTAAAATGCCATATTTATCTCATCTCTGACAAGTCTGAGGGCCAGCATATTTGAGTTACTCTTAGTCTACCTTTATCATTTGCTCTAAAATTCATCCTATAAAACAGGATCTTATTATCTCAGTTTTGTCATACTTTTTTTTAAAATACATGTTTTAGAACCAAATTTTATAGGTAGATTTATATAGGAAAATTTATGGTTACCCATTTTAGATTTAATCTTAAAAAACAACCTAAACAAAGAGACTAGGTAAATCTCAAGCTTGTATTCAACTATAATCTTTAGCATGACTTTAAATTTGCTTCTTTTAAGCTACAATCAAAACAAAACTTTTAATTAAACATAATTTATAAAGTGGCTAGCAAATCTTATTAATCCTATCATATTGTATTAAAACTTAACAGCAAAAAATTAAAGGACAAAAGTTTTATTTAACGTTAAACAGAGAAGTAAACTTAGCCTGTATCCCTCAGCACAAATGGACTGTTCTGCCCATACCAAATCTATAGGCCAGAAAGAAACAGCTTTAAATCATTTTTTAGGTACTAGCAACAGGACATATTTTTTTATATAATAGTTAACAATGATATGAATACAACCCTGCATAATCCTGGGCTAACATGGAACTGTAGTCCTTTTTTCCTGTAAAAGAGCATAAGCAAACATTTTGCATTGAAGAATCTCCAGGCTTTTTAAATGAAGAACAACATATTCTATAGTTTGTTTAAAAGGATATATTGTAATTACTTAAGGTTTGTTTAATTGGCTTAAACAGCATGGTTTGGTTCTACTTTATAAACTTAATAAAATAAATACCAAGGTTTTTAATTTCCCCCAAAGGATTGAGAAACTGTTTTAATTTCTTTGTTAGACTGCCCAAAGGATACACTTTTAAAATACCTGATAACTTTTAAAATGTTTTATAGAATTTAACTCCCATGGTCCAGGACCAAGCTCAGAGGTGTTGCTTCAAATTGTCTTATGTCTAAATATATCCAAGATAAACCTACACACATAGAAAGATACATAAGGAACATAAAAATCTGACATAGTCAACTTGGAGTAACCAGAATACCCAAATACCGGGACTTGACCAGCCCCTACCAGACAGAAGTCCAACAGACTCCAGAAGGTGTAGAGCCCCTCATGGGTCCTCTCCACACACATAGATTCCAGAAGGAGCAGAGGGTCTGTGGCCCTTTCCACTGCTTCCAGATGGAGAACAGACCCTAGCCTACATTGTCTTCCTCCCTGGAATGGGTAGTTATCAAGAAGCACCTTTTTTCTTACCCATCCAGAGCTCCAAAAACCAGCCTTTCCCATGTTGCCCCTTGTTTTCAAGGTCCCTTGTTCTGGTGCCAAATGATCCATCCTTTGGGCTAGGAGAAAAGTTTTGTATGTGAGATTAATATTTACTAACATTTACCTTTAATAAAGCTTGTGGTTAATCCTAAACAGCTGTATAACCAAATCACCACAAAGACACTGGGATTATTTAGTTAACCTAGAACCCAATGGTGGGTAACTGTTACTCCCTCCTAAACCTCCAAGCCCTCATACTTTCCTAACATTTAGATTTTACCCTTTATATTTGCTTTTGGTGAAACATGTCCAGTCCATCTCGACATAATTTGTCCTCCAGCTCTCTTCAAGCTCTCTCACCCTTTTCTTCCATGCCTATCCTGCCTTCTGGCTCCTCACTTTGCACAACATTGTGGCTAGTTGTTTTATTTTGGCCTGTTTATAACAATATAATATCTGAATTGAACCCAGAGACTGGGGTTGGGGGGAGAAATCAACATTTGAATGAACAAGAGTAAGGTGTATACATTTCAAAAGAATATTAAAGCAATATTTCCCCCTTTAAGCCCAATAAAAGGCTCCTTTTCTTACAATACAATAATAATTATGAAATTATGAAAACTATGAGGTAAATCTACATGTGCAATGTCCAGTCCTTGTGTATTTAGCAACTTAGGAGAAAGTTTTCTGATTATCCTATCTATCTTGACAAGTTAAAAGTTTTATTCCAAAATTAACTTTTATGCCTATTGGTATTGCTCTGCCTAGTTCACGAACCCCAAAAGACCAGGAATAACTAGACTCTGCTGTAAATACATGAGGTTCATTTTATTACAAATTACAAACTGAAGCTTGTGTCCACATCCCTCACCACAGAAGAGGTGGAAGCCAAGAGCCCATTGCTCAGGTTAGTTGTGTGATTTAAGGATTCTGGTCCATCCCAGCATGCCCAAGGCAGGGGCGATTCCTGCCTGGCAAACATCTGTTGGTCAAAATGCTACATTTTTAATAGATTGACTATAGGAAGGCCCCCATACCATTAAGGATCTGGTGTTCCTCCCTTGGAGGATGGGCCCTTTTCCTAGCAACTGTTTCTCTACTGGGTGGGGAAAGATTGCAGTCAGATGGTTCTTCTGCTCAGGGCATTCCTGGACCTCTCCACCCAGCTAGTTCAGGCTTTAAACTTTAATAATATCTGCTGATTTTTAATCTTTTTGTCTCTCAGGTATTACCTATATGAAAGGATTTCTTCTAAACAACTCAGGCTTGATTGTGGCACTATAACTATTTGGTCTTCAACCCCTTCAGAGACTTGAGAAGGAAATAAAATTAGCTGTTAGAGTAAATACGAAGTGCATGTTAGCAGCTTCCAGAAAATAAAAATTAACAGAGATGGTTTGCTGCCTGAACAGTCACTCATGTAACTCTTTATAACACTGGAGCATCATCTTCAGCTTTCAGGGTGAGAATATTTGATAGATGTATAAGTGAAGCAGGAACTATTAGGACTCGCTTACCCTGTCTTGGCAGAATTCAACAGTCAACTTGTCCTGCATTTAGGCTTGCACATTTTTGGCAGAATTTGTCTGTTGTGCAGTAAATGTAATTTCTTTACCCAAGTGGCTTTTTTGCCACATTTGTAGCCATCTCCATATGGAGGTTCTTCAATACTCATTATCTTATTTCCGGTAGGTGGGGTGCTGCCAGGAAATGAGTTGTCTCATTATCAAAGAAACTTTAAAATAATAAAGACACCTTTAAATGCCATAGTCTGTAGGTCTCTGAAATTTTTGAAGACTACCTACCTTTATGTAATCGATTTGTCTACAAAACCACATCTATCTGTTAAACATAGAATGTATACTTCTGTGATAAAATACACGAGTGTCTGACATGACTATGAGTTGACTAACTAGCAATTAACTTGCATTACCTAATACCCTAACCAGTTTTTAATAGCAGTTTTAAAATATTGGAAGTAACCTTGAATTTGTATCAATATTCAAAAGCTTATACCAATGTATCAAAAGTAGACTTGGTATTTCATCAATGTACAAAATCCTGTACCAATGAGTTAAAAATAACCTTATTTGAGAATAACAAATAAAACCCTCAGTTGTGTAGATTCAATAATCTACCTTTTTTCTATTCCTATAAGATACCCCTGTAAATTCCTTGTTTCACTTTTAATAGACCATTAATAGTAAATATCTTACAATGACAATAAAATTTTGTAGCCAGAGCAAACAACCAAAAACATGCCCAACCCCCTTTAAGGAAAATTGGACACCATTCTCATAAATTTCTTCTAGCTGGCAATTTGGACATGCTGTAGAGAGTCCAAATACAATTGGGAAAAATGGTTAATTAAAAAAGCAATAACTTTGTGGTCTAGTCTTTTAATGTTGAGAATTTTTAGGCTTAATAAACATCCTCTTTAGAACAGTCTAAAATGCTGAACCTATTAAGATTAGTAGCTTTCTTCGAAGTTCTTCTGGGAAAAAGCTTTGATGAGAAACAGCAATTGAAGCAGTTGAGGCAGGAATAGGCAGAATACTGGATCATGCAAGATACTGGAACAGAGGTGTCAATGTCTCAGCATGCTGAAGAATGATTCTGTTAGGTTTGATCCAGTATCTCTGGTGTCCAGCTCTTTTGTTCTGCAAACTTGTAATTTCTTACAAGCATTATAGAGTTCTACAATTAAGAATGTAAGAGATGTACAGGATGAAACTAAACTGTAAGCCAATTTAATCTATATCAATTAAAAGTTTAACATAATACAATTTGAAGATATTATAGCCAAGGATTTATTGGCCAAGTATTGTTGAAGTTTTGGCTGGAGACACGTTTTTATGTCTCAGTCAGTTTTAGAATTGTTTCCATGTAAAGAGATTAGCAATATAAGTTACCATTTTTATTGTACATACAATCATTATCATGTTGAAATCAAAACAAGGTTGGATAGATCAAAACATCCTTTTGGGTTCTTGCATGCCTGTTGTATTAGGCCAGGTTGCTACCTATTTACAAAGAGAATCCTCCCATTACAGAGACAAGCTGGTGGCCTTGAGCAATAGAAAACACATGTTTTCAGTAAACTTTATATAAACTCCTTTTTAAATTCAGAATGTAAGCATACCATAGTTATCTTGTACCTATTTTGAGGTATATATATATATATATATATATATATATATATATATATATTGCTATTTGTCTTATCCCATTTTTTATATAAAATGGGTAGTTATGCCTTTATAGCCAAACTTAATTTTAACACCCTCTTACCTTTAGCATTTAAGCATTCCCTAGTACCAGGGCTTTAGATTGATATTGGCAATTTTTTGGCTTGCCCCTTTTTTATACAGACTGAAGAGTTATGCCTTTATAGCTGAACTTTATATAAACTATGTTAGCATTAGCATATAAACTCTGTTACCCATAGTGTTAATTATATCCTAGGCATCTTGTACATGGATTTTTATATAGGTTTTGGCTACTCTCTGGCTTGCCCTCTTTTTGATATAGGATGGACAGTTTTGTTTTTCAACATATGAATATAATTTTTGAGTTTTTAAGACTAAACTAGGTTGGTATGTACTTTAAGCATCTTGTGTCTTTTTTACATAGGCATAATGAACTTTTTCCCCCATGAAAATATCTCATGTTTAAAAGCATATGGTAGTGGACTACTCCAACGGCTGTGGGAAGGTGGGAGGTTTCTAGCATTGCCATAATTTGGCCTGCATTGGTTACTGATCCTCCCTTTGCTAAGCAACCCACGCTCTCTCCAGATGGCAGCCTGAGAGAGAAGAATATGAAAAGCATATTTAAAGTCTGTATAGATATTTAAGGATTGTCCCAGGGCTAATTGGAAAGCTCAGGTAAGACCTATTAGTTGGGCCTGTTGATTAGTGGTGTGAGCAGGGAGAGCTTGTGCTTCAACCACTTTAGTATCTGACACTATGGAGTAACCTACTTTTTGAGCTCCCTCAGGTACAAAGGAGCTGCCATCTGTGTACCAGGTAGAGGCAGCCTGAGGCAATGTGCCCTACTGTCTATGAGGGGTGGGGCAATAGTTTCTCTAAAGTTTCAGTGTAAGAGTGAGATGAGGAATAGTCAGAGTTAGGTAGAGGAGGAAGGCTTGAAATATTAGGAGGTGGGCATGTTTGGAAAATGAGGGTAGAGTTTTCTATTAGTGCCACTGAGAGGAAAAGGACCCTGGAAGGAGTTAAAGTTTGTAAGTCTTTGTATGTTAAAAGGTGAGACAGATTGTGAGAAGAGAAGACAGTAATAGGTGACCCGAAAGTTAGTATTCTTGACTCACGAATAAGGAGCTCTGCAGCCTCTAGGACACGAATACAGGGTGCCCATCCCTGGATTTTCAGGTCTAATTTTTTTGATAGATATGCTACAGGTGCAACGGAGGATCCCATTCGTAGCCCAGAGTTCCAAGTGCATATCCCTCTTTTTGTGTTACATAGAGGGAGAAGGGACGGGTACGGTCTGGAATAGGTAAGGCCAGGGCCTCAAGAAGAGCCTGTTGGAGCCTCCCAAAGGGATTAGTAACAGGTTTTAGCAGGGGTTCTTGCAAAGGGCCTAAGCCTGCCTCATATAAGGGGTGGGAAAGAAGGGAAGAGGAGGGGACCCAGGATCATAAGAAACTGGCCATTCCCAGAAATGATGATATTTCTTCTTTATTAGAGGGAACTGCCAGTGACTCTATTAGGTCTTTTCTGTCTAGGGTGATGCCCTTGTGGGTTGGAGTTATTGTTAATCCCAGGTAAGTGACCTCAGGAGTGGATAGTTGGACCTTGGAGGGTGAGACCTAATAGCCCCTGCTGGATAGGAAATTTAGAAGAGCAGAAGTGTTAATTTGGCTAACTTGTAGGGATGGGATACAGAGGAGAAGGTCATCTACATACTGTATAAGTTTAGATTTAGGGAGAGATAAGGAGAGTAGATCAGAGACTAGGACCTGGCAAAAAAGATGTGGGCTGTCCCAGAATCCCTGGGGTAAACAGTCCAGGTAAGCTGAGTAGAGACCAGGATGTCAGGGTTAGTCCAGGTGAAGGCAAAGATATTTTGTGACTGGGTGTCTAAGGGAATAGAGAAAAATGCATCCTTGAGACCCAGAACTGAAAAATGGGAAGTGCCTGAGGGGATAGTGGAGAGGAGGGTATAAGGGTTAGCTACAACAGGGTGGAGAGTAATGACTGCAGAATTTAGTAGGCAGAGATCTTGAACCAGGCAAAATGTTCCATTGGGCTTTTTAACTGTGAGGATGGTGGTGTTAAAAGGAGAGGAAGTGGGAGTTTTTTTTTTTTTAGAAGGTCAGAGATAATAGGCTTAAATCCCCTAAGACTCTTAAGAGAAAGAGGGCATTGAGCCTGAGCAATATACCAGGTGGGGTCCCATATTTGAATGGCTACAGAGGAATGGTGCCTAGCTATGGAGGGGTTTTGGATATCCCAGACTTGGGGGTTCACTTGAGAGGCTGGTAAGGGAAGTGACGTGTTAGAACTGGTAGGTAAGGTGGTTAGGAGGAGGAGGAGAGAGGATTCTGGCAAGCTTGGTGTCAAGAGGATGAGTGGAGCAAAAGAAATAGAAGCTCCTACTTTGGCTAAAAATTCCCTTCCCATTAGGGAAACTAGAAGGCTGGCATTACTAAAAAGGAATGAGTCTAGGGAACTCCCCTAAAAATACAATTAAGTGGTGGAGTCTGGCAAGGCTGGCAAGGCTGTCCCTCTCCCCCGACAATAGAGGAACTACAAGGAGAGATTGGTCCCCAGTACTCCATTGGGACTGAGTAAGTGGCTCTGGTGTCCAAAAGGAAGGATATGCTCACCCTGATACCATGATAATTACATGCAGCTCCCTGTTAGTGATGACAGTGGTTGGGAACCTGGGCACTTTCAGTCATCCATAGTCAGGCCTAGAATTGGCCGGAGGGCAATCTGGGAGTGATGCTCTCATATCATGGGAGAAAAAGTGTCAGTCAACACCCCAATGTCCCTCTTGGTGGCATTTTGGACATGGCCCTGATGGCTTTTGGGGGTTAGGGCAAGCTCTGTCCCAGTGACCTTTTGACCACATTTGAAACATGGACCCAATGGTCCTTGTGCCTTAGAAGGCAAGGGAGCCTGGGTAGTAGCCAAGCCTGGTCAGATGGCCTGGGCCAGCATTTGGTATTTTTGTATGTGGGCTTTTTCATCTCTCCTGTGGAATACCTTAAAGGCCAGTCAGAGGTCCCCTCTCCAAGGATTTAGGCTTAGCCTTGATGTTGGGGTAACTTTGGGAGAAAAAATAGTTCATCAGGAGTTGTCAGCCCTCAGTACTTTCAGGGTCTAGATTAATATGTTGTAAGAAAGCCTTTGTAAGGCACTCTAGGAATTGAGACAGAATTTTATTTTTGTCCTAAATGACCTCCTGGAGCTTTTCATAATTAACTGGCTTAAGGGCAGCCCTGTGGAGACCAGCTATAAGGCAGGTTGTAAACTGATCCCCAGCTAGAATGCCTCCCGGGATATTGTAATTCCAATGTGGATCCTGGTTGGGTACTGCCTCAGCTCTGACAGGGTGTGAAGTATTTGTTTGGTGAATCTCATCTGCATGCCTTCTTGCCTGTTCCCAAACTCACCTGTGTTCCTCAGATAATAGGTTATTGGAAAGGATCATACGAATAACATGGAAGGTGAGCCTATAAGATTGAGTGAGATATTGAAATTCTTTAATGAAAGTAGAAGGATTAGAGGTATAGAATCCTAACTCTTTTCTACTTGAGAAATTTAAGTTAATGAGAAGGGAACATGCACCCTAATTAAGCCATCTATATCTGCCACTTCCCTCAAGGGAAGGATAGAGGGTAGCTTATGTTGAGTAGACTTTGCTATAGAGCGGGAACAGATTGTCAGTGGGCTGATTGTTGGTGGGTTGAAACTGGGTGCCAGAATGAGGCTAGTAGAATAGTCTACTGCTGGAGAAGGGAGCAAGGGTTTTGGAGAAACTGAAGGAGAGGAAGAGAGAGTAGAAGGGGAAGGGGAAGGATCAGGAGGTTGAGAGCATTCTGGAGGAGCAGGAGGGGGAGAGGATAGGGTAGGCACCTGAGGTTGTGAGGATTCTGGAGAGACTAGAGGTTGACTGCGGCGGGGTGGAGCTTCATCCGTTGGGTCAAAGGTAGAGAACTCCTCAGGTTGAGATTTTATGATTAGGAGGAGTTGAGTGGGAAAACAGGAGGAGCAGAGAGGAGGTTTCCAGAGGAGAAGAAAGAAAGCTTGAATGTAGGGTACATCCATCCATTTACCAGATTGTTGACAGTAATTAAGAAGATCCTGTAAAATATTGGGATTTAATGTGCCATTAATTGGTCATTTTGGACCCTTACCTAAAGAATATGTAGGCCAAATCTTATACAGAGGCTTATGAGTTTGGAAGTTTTTAACTGTGGTTGCAAGCCAAAGTCTTAAAATTCTCCAGAAGACATCCCAGTGGAGAGAATGAAGTAACTGGCTGTGTCTGGGCATTCCCCATTGGGAGGTGAGAGAGACGTGACCTTCTAAAAGCATCCCAAAAGAAGATGAGACTCTAACAAGAAGTGTCCTTCCTGATCCATCTGCTTTTGGCCAGGGACCTGGGCACAATGCCAGAAGCCAAGGCCAAGAGCACATGGATGCCTAGCTAGGTCTTCCCATGAGCTAGCAAGTCAAGAGAACAATTTGAGAGAGAGAGTTGAGTGAGTGAAACAGAGGGAGAAGAGACTGTGTGCAATAGAGAGAGCTCTCCCAGGGGAAATTGAGTCCCTAATAGAGATGGGGTCTAGCAATAGGGATCAACTGTGGCCAGTAAAGGCTGTGGTTGGGGTTCCCCTGCTTCAAAAAGCAGTGGGAAGGTGCCATACACTAAACGGTCACTCTTGCCCAGAGAAACGTTTATGCTGACCATAAGGGAAACTCACCAATCCTTCCAGTGTTGGATGCCCCGGTAGTGATCTGGAGATCTCCTGAAAGTGGAGATCTCCGGTGGATTTGGAGCAAAATAGGTCTCCGGCAACCCGGCAAGGTGACTGCACTCCCTGCTCGGTGTGCTCACTGGATGGAATCTATTCTGGTCAAAATGTTAGGAAATGTGGATATGTGAAGATTATATGATGAGTTCACAAATTACACCACAAGACCAGTTCCATGTGGGAATTTTATTAGGGGAAGGGAAAAGGGGTCACAGAGAGAAGAGGCAAAAGGGGGGGGCTCCAAAAGTACTCTTATATGGTGACCCAGGGCATGCACAGGTAGTTCTAGGTGATCAGCATGTGGTCTGGAGCCTTAACTAATGCCGGATAACCCGTTTGTCTGGTCCCTTTGGGCTGGCCATAGAGATGCCTGCTTAATGATCCCAACAATGTGTCTAATATTTTTTTTCTTTAAAATACATAAAGTGAATTATGTGTTGTTCATATACTCATTGGAACATGATCAGTCTCCATATCAAGTCTCTTAAAGAAATGAGAATTCATTTTTGCCTCACCCTGATACCATACACCCCCAATAAGAAGCCATCAGTCCTGAAGAGCTCTATACTTCATCAACTTAATCACAGTTTTTCTTATGTATTTATTTATTATGATTTGTTCACTTTGTATTCCCTCCGATGCCCACTCCCTCTTCTCCTTCCAGTCCCACCCACCCTCCTTCTTCTAACCCTATGCCCTTTCTCTAGTTCCCTGATTGGCGAGGTCCTCCTCTCCCTTCCATCTGACACTAGCTTATCATATCTCATCAAGTCTAGCTGAATAGTCTTCCTCTGTGCATGATTCTCAGGGAATTGTTATACTTTTGTCTTAATTCCATCTAAGCCCAGGAGTTCATGTCAGAAACAATTCCTGTCCCCCTGACTAGGGAACCCACTTGGATACTGAGCTACTATGGGCTATGTCTGAGCAGAGGTTGTAGGTTATATCCCTGCAAGGTCCTTGGTTAGATAAACAGTGTCATTGAAGACCCCTGTGCTCAGATATATTTGGACCTTGTGGGGCTCCCTGTCTCCTCTAGGATTGCTCTAAAGTTAGGCTTCACATTGTTTTAGGTTTATGTAAAGAGAATAATGTTACACTGCTCTGAAAATGCCTTATCCTTTTAAATGTGAGACATTTTCATAAGAGAAAATGTTGATCATGCCTATGTAAAAAAGACACATGAGGTATAAAGGTGGCAAAATATATGCCAACCTCGTTTAATCCTAAAAAGTCAACAGCTATTTCACGTAATTAAACAACAAAACTGTCAATCCTATATCAAAAAAGGGGAAGTAAAAGATAGCCAAAACCAATGATATCATACCATTTTATTGTCATAATAGTATTGTAATATAATAATAGCATTCTGAAGTCATAACACCATTGTGATAGTATGATAGCACTGTGATGTCATTATAGCATTGTGTTGTCATCATACATTGTAATGACATAATTGCATTGTGATGTCAAAATAGCTTTGTGATGTTGTAAAATAGCTTTGTGTTTTCATATCATTGTGATGTCTTAATAGCATTTAGATATCATAGTAGCATAGTGAAGTCATAATACATTTGTGATGTCATAATATCATTGCATTGTCATGTTATTGTGATGTCATAATACCATTTTGATGAAATAATAGATGTCATAACATTTGTGATTTCATCATAGCATTGTGATGTCATGACTTTATTTTGATGTAATAATTGCATTGTGATGTCATAATATCACTTTGAAGTCAAAATTTCTTTGTGACATAATAAAATAATCATGTCATAATAGAATTTTGATGTCAGAATATCATTGGGATGTCATGATGAATTTTGATGTCATAATACCATTGTGTTGTCATCATTGAATTGGGAAGTCAAATCATTGTGAAGTCATAGTAGCATTTTGATACAAATTGTCCACTGTAAAATCATACCACAATCATGTTGTAATACCTCTTTTATATCATAACAGGATTGCGATGTCATAATATCATTGTGAAGTCATAATACCCTTTGAAGTAATAATAGCATTGAGATGTTATAATACCTTTGTGATTTCATAACTGTATGGTGATATCATAATAATATTGTTATTTCATAATACCATTGTGATGTCATCTCATTTTGATGTCATCATAGCATTTAGATGTCATACCATTTGTGATGTCAAAATACCTTTTTGAAGTCATAATAGCATTGCCATATCAATAATATTGTGGTGTCATAATAGCATTGTGATGTCATAATAACAATGTGATATAATACCATTGGTTGTCATAATATTGTGATATCACTGTGATGACAAAATGATATTGTGATGACATAATTACATTGTGATTTCAAATCATTGATAAATTGTAATAGCATTGTGAAATCATAACACCACTGTGATATCATGACAGCATTATGATGTTATAATGATATTGTGATCATATATCATTGTGATGTAATAATAAGACATCATACCTTTGCCATTTCAAAATAGCATTGTGATGTCATGATTCCATTTTGATGTCGAAACACAATCATATAGTAATAGTTTTATGATGTCATAATAAAATGATGATATGATAATAGCATGTGATTTTATACTAGTATTGGGATGTCATAATACCATTGAGAGGTCTTGACAACATCTTGATGTCATCATAGCATTGTGAATTCCTAATTCATTTTGATGTGATAATAGCTTTGGGATGTCATAAAAGCATTGTGATATCATCATACCATTGTGATGTCTTCATTTCATTGTCATGTCCTAATATCTTCATGAAGTCATAATATCATTGTGATGTCATAACATCACATTGAGGTCATAATCCTAATGTGATGTCATACTAGCATTGCTATGTCACCAAAGCATTATGAAGTCATGATAGCATTGTGATGTTATCAAAGCACTGTTATGTCCTAATTCCACTGTGATGTCATAACACAATCATTGTTTACTAGCATTGTGATGTCCTAACAGTAGTGACTTCATCATATGATGGTGATATTATAAAGTTATTTTGAAATCATAATATAATTGGGATGTCATACCACTGTGATTTTATCTGAGCACTGTGATGTCATAATACCATTGTGATAGCATAAGATTATTGTGATGTCACAATAGCATTGGGATGTTCTATCATTGTGAAGTCATAAAACCATTTTGATGTAATAATACTGTGATATATTAGCATCATAATAGCATTTCAATATCATAGCATTGAGATGTCATAATAGTATTTTTAGGTCATAATGAAATTGTGACATCAAATTCTACTCTGATGTCATAAAGAAAATGTGAGGTAATAATATGATTGTGATGTCATAATACCATTGGGATATTATGACACATTGTTATGTCATAATGCCATTTTTGTCATAATAGCACTGAGCTGTCATGACACCATTGCGATGACATGATAGCACAGAAATGTCATAATAAAGTTGTGATGTCATAATACAATTATAAGGTTATATATTTTAGGTGTCATAATACCATTGTGATGTCATAATAGCACTGAGATGTCATGACACTATTGTAATGATATGATACAATTGAGATGTCATAATACCATTGTGATGTGATAATAACTATGTGATATCATAATAGCTTATTGAGGTCATACCCCATTGTGAGGTCATAATAACATTGTGATTTCATCATAGCATTGTGATGTTGTCATACCCTTGTTGGTTTAATGTTTGTTTGAACTTTACCCTTGTTCATTCAAATGCTTATTTCTAGCCCCGCCACACCTTCTGGTTTCAATCTGGACATTGCATCGTGATCCTTATTCTAAACATCCTGTGTCAACTTTTTTAAAATGAGCCAAATAAAGCAACTAGCCACAATATTGAATGATGGAAGGAGTCAGAAGTTAGGAAATGAGTGGGAAGAGATAGGGTGAGGGAGCAGAATTGGAGAGCAGAGAAGGAAGAGAGATCTTGGAACAGCATGGAGAGAATGAACCAGACCTAAGACTTCACAAAAAGCAAGTATAATGGGTAAAATCTAAATTGTAAGAAGCTATGCAGGCTTAAAGGTTTATGAGTGAGTAAATGTTAACAAGCATTGTGCTCTAAGATAAGTAAATATACCCAGTCTCTGTGTGGTGAATTAGTTATACAGCTGTTAAGGATTAAGAGCAAGCATTAATAAAAGATAAACTAATAGTAAATATTAATCATCACCTACAACATACCATTGTAAAGCCATTTTACAATTGTGATGTCATAACATCATTGCAATGTCATATCATTTTGAAGATACAATAGCATTGTGATTTTATAATAACATTGTGATGTCATAATACTATTGTAATATCATAAAGGATTGTGATGGTATAATAGTATTTTTAGGTCATAATGCCACTGTGAAAACAAAATTCCATTGTGATGTCATATCACAATGATGTCATAATAGAATTGTGATGCCATATTTTGATGCCACGATTTTGATGATAAGAATAATATGATATCATGATAGCATTGTGATGTCAAAATTGCATTGCTATGTTATATTATTATTGTGATATCATAATTGCATTGTTATTTTATATTATTATTATTGTGATGTCATAATTCCATTGTGATATTGTAATATCAATGTGATGTCATAATAGCATATTGAAGTCATAACCCCTCTGTGATGTCCTGATAGCATTGTGATGTCATCAAATCATTGTGATATCATGTTACCATTGTGATATCAAAATTACATTCTGCTGTCATACCAGCTGATTTTTATTAAGAACCTCTTGAAAGAAAGACTTGACAATGTTTCTAAACTAAGTGTCTTGGACAGGAACTATCATCTCTGGGTTGTGTGCTATCAGCTGCCCAGATTGTGGCATGTACGTCTGCTCACCCTTTCACTCAATCACTCTCTGTCCTACACAGAGGTCAGTGAGGAGCCCTCCTGGTTCTGTGATTTACAGTTATACCTGGGCCTTCAAAACAGAGAAATCGGTCCATGCTTTATGATTAGGACAAAAGAGCAGCTGTGTTTTCCTCAGTGGTGCTCAAGAAAAACCCTCTAAATGTAGTGTTAGTGCCAATAATGCTTGTTCAGTGGAATCTTTTCTCCATTTTCAAAAGTCATTTTATAAGTTCTCAACATATTATTTTTACTGATTATGTGGGAATTTCATATAATATACATTTTACTCCTTTTCCATTGCTCCCAGGTTCAAATTCATAACCTTGTGTCATACTTATTTTTTTTTTTTACTTTAAAATACATCAATTGAAGTATGTGTTGTTCATATACTCATTTTAACATGATCATAGTTTCAGTGCCAAGTCCTATAAAGAACACTGAATTCATCATTGTTGCACCCTGGGTCCACCAAGAAGAAGCCATCAGTCCTGAAGAGCTCTATATTTCATCACCTTGTTCACTGTTTTTCTTATGTATTTATTTATTACAATTTGTCCCCTCTGCTGTCACTTCCCTCTTCACTTCCCAGGCACACCCACCTTCTTTCTCCTACCCTTAGGCTCTTTCTCTGGTTCCCCAAGAGTGAAGGTCCTGCTCCCCCTTCTCTCTAACCCTAGCTTCTCAGACCTCATCAGGGCTGGCTGCATCATCTTCCTCTGTGTTCTTACTCTCAGGGCATTGTTCTCCTTGTGTCTCACCTCCCTCCACTTATGACAATCTTTCTGCCTGCTCTTCTGCAGAGTTTCCAGATCTCCGAGTGGAGGAATTTTTAAAGGGAAATCCCATTTAGAGCTGTGTGTTTTAAGGTCTTTCTGAATAATAACAGACTGTAGGTATCTTTATGCAATCCCATTTGATGCAGAAGGAAGCATCTCCATGGATTGAAGAACATGACACTAATCAATCATTTCAGGGCATGGAGCAACATATTTTAATAACAACAGCCTGTGTTGTTTGCAAATTTTCATAGAATGCTCAGGCCCAAAAATTCAATAAACTGCCACCCAATCCCACTAGTGGAAGACTGGTTTGGTCACATTAGATGTACTAGTGGAACTTTATCTCCCACTGTTAGGAGAACTAATATGTGTTTAAAACATACTATTTGTCTTTCTGCATTTTAGTTATTTAGGAAGGATGAATTTTCCTGGTTCCATCTATTTGCCTGAAAATATCATGATATCATTTTCTTAGATAAATAATACTCTTTTATGGAAATATTCCATATTTTTTCCCAAAGGAAATTGTCATTCCTGTTCTTTAGACCTAGGAAGTTGCTGGGAATTTAATCATTGTAATGAATGAGAAACTATCAGGATAACTATGTTCTTTTGGTCTAGAAGTCCCTCCATCTTTTTCACTTCCTGGTGAGTTGAATTGCAATGTACCCTTGAAATACATATATTTACATCTGGAGTCCCATTGAGGAAATGTCTAGGAAGGGTCAGGAGATATGGACTTGTGAGATAATATAATTTCTATTGGAGTTATATTATGGGAGGGTGTGCTTTGAGGTTGATATGGCAATGAAAGTGACCAGACAGAATGAAGTCTCTGTCTCTCAGTATCTGTCTCTTTATATCCTTTTTTCTGTTGATCTCTCTCTCTTTCTGTTCGACTCTCTATCTTTCAGAATCTTTCTCTCTACCTCTTTCTCTCTCTGTCTCCCTCTTTCTGCCTGCCACTGCTGGTTTAGTTTAAAAAGCTCTCAGTTCTGCTGAAGGACTACAACAAGATGACTGCTTGCTCACTCATCAATATTACTCACCAACAGAAAACAGGGAAATCATGAAATTTGCAGATAATTGGTGGGAACTGTAAAAGATCATCCTGTGTGGCCTTATCCAGAAGCAGAAAGAGACACATGGTATATTCTCACTCATATAAACATATAATATACAATAAACCTACTAAAATCTGTACACTTACTTAAGAGTGAGGACTCTGGCTCAGTCCTCATCTCGAAAGGCAAAGAGGTTGGGCATCAGAAGAAGGAGAAAACAGGGAACAAGTTAGGACCCTGACACAGAAGGCCTCTAAAAGGCACTGCCCGGCAGACTATCAAAGCAGATGGTGAGACTTATGGCCAACTGTTGGGTAATGTGCATGGGATCTTATGTAAGAAGTGGTAAATAGTAAGTTCTGGAAAAGACAGGAACTCCACAATGAGATTAACAAAACAAAACAAAAAATCTGAGCAAAGGGGTCTTTCCTGAGACTCGTACTCCAACCAAGTACAATGAATGGAGATAATCTAGAATGCCTGCACTGATGTAGCCCATGACAGTTTAGTGTCCAAGTGGGTTCCACAGTAATGTGAACATGGACTGTCTCTGGCATGAACTGATTGGCCTGCACTTTAATCACATCATCCTGATGGAGGGGGGGGCAGCCCTACGAGGCCACAGAGGAAGACAATGCAGTAATTCCTGATGAGGTCTGATAGACTAGGATCAGAAGTAAGGAGATGAAGTACTCCTCTATTAGTGAACTTAAGGAGAGGAGTGCATGGAGGAGGGGGAGGGAAGATGGGATGGAGAGGAAAAAAAGGAGGGGTATATGGTGAGATACAAAGTGAATAAATTTTAATAAATTAAATTAAATTATTAAATAAAATTAATAAATATTAATACAAAAACATTAAAAAATAATTCCTTTTGGAGTTATCTTATAGGAGGTTGTGCTTGGAGGTTGAGATGCCAATAAAAGTGACCAGACAAAAGGTAGTCTCTGCTTTCACTGTCTGTCTCACTGTCTGTCAAATTATATCTCTATTTCTGTAGGTCTCAGTCTCAATATTTCTGAATCAGTCTCTCTAGCTCTATCTCTCTCTTGTTCTCTTTGTCTCCCTCTCTCTGCCTGCTGCATGTATTTCAGTATGAAAAGCTCTCAGTTCAGCTGAAAGACTACAACAAGTTGACTGCTTGCTGACATTACATCAGGGATAGTCTCTGTAAAAATATAAACAAGGTCTCAATTAAATGCTTTTTGTTCAAAGATTTGTCTTGGTCATGGATTATTTTTCCAGTAAGTAATTCACTGACTAAGGATTTATCTTTGCATTTAACAAATAATAATGGAATATGAAGTAATGTGAAACTCGCATGTCAAGGACACATGACTTTATTAATGACCTCTTGAAAGAAATATGTGACGCTTTTCCTGAACTAAGTTCTTGTACACAGAAACTGACATCCTTGGGTTGTGTTCTATCATTTGCCCAAATTGAGGCATGTAGGTTGCTCAGACTTTCTCTCAAGTATATTTTTCACTTGGCCCTTTTAATAACTGGCTCCTGAAATTCTTACTGGCTCTCATCTGTTTCATAACATCATTCTCCCTCGCAGCCAATCAGCTACTGAGAGAATCTTGATATTTCCATGAAGATGAATAAACAAACTTTCCTCAGTATCCAGTATCTCTGATCCTGTGCACATATGACTTTTTCTTGTAATACTGAACAAGTCTTTATCTCCTCTCTTTAACCAGATAACGCACCTTTATTCCTGTTTACCTTTGTGACAATGTTCTGTAGGAAATGAAACTTTAATGTTTATTTACTTGGACAGCTTCCTAAGTATGGAACTTTAAAAGTGATGTGGGATTAAGTGGAATGTACCAATGAACAAGGTCGTCTCCCATTGTGACTGAACTGAGCAGTTACTCACATACTCACTAAATGTACCTTTACATTCTTATTGATATAATAGGTATATGGGACCAAGGTTTCACTGGGGTATTGAGTCTTTACAGCAGGAAAAAGAGAAAGAAGGAAACAAGATAACTCGTAGGACTGGTATGTCTGAAAGAGAGAAAGATCTTTGAGTTTAAAAGGAAAACTGTGGAGCAATAAAAGATTTGACAGCTGATGCTATTCATCACTATGTTTGCCAGCCCTCTAGCAGGGTTGTCTAGTCTGACCTGGCTGGATTGTTAGCTGTGTCCGACTCAGTGGTTAGTGAGCAATTCTCCTTGTCTTGGGTTAAAGTTCAATCCATTCCTTCAGGAGGGAGAAATATAACTGTGCTATATGCCTAGGACAAAAGAAAACCCTCTGAATGTAGTGTTAGTGCCAGGACTGCTTGTTCAGAGATGCCACCTGAGATCATGAGGTCTTAGGTAGCTGGGTAACCACTAGTTCATGGCTAGGATTCTCTGCTACATAATGAGTCCTGGAAAGCATGCCTTACAAAGTCAAATTTGGCCTTTCTTTAGCGGGAACTTTTCTCCACCCTAAAAATCATTGTATATGTCGTCAACATATCATTTTTATTGATTATGTGGGAAAATCATATACTATACATTATACTCCTGTTCCATTGTTCCCAGGATCAAATTCCTACGTATGAATCATACAATTTTTTCTTCTTTAAAATACTTCAGTTCTAGTATGTGTTGTCCAGATACACATTAGAACATGGTCAGAGTCTCAGTGCCAAGTCCCTTAAAGAAAACTTAGTTCATCCTTGCTGGATGCTGGTACCACCCTCAAGAAAAAGCCATTAGTCCTGAAGAGCTCTAATATTTATCACCCTGATCATAGTTTCTCTTATATGTTTAATTATTACATAATGTACAATTTGTATCCCCTCTTCTGGCCCCTCCCCTTCTCCTTGCAGTCCGACCCACACTCCTTATTGTACCTCTAGGACCTTTTTCTAGTTCCCTGATAGGGGAGGTCCTCCTCATCCTTTTATCTGAACCTCTTACTTCAGGTCTCATCAAGGCTGGCTGCATCAGCTTCCTCTGCAGTCTTATTCTCAGGGCATTGTTCTCCTTGTGTCCTTAATTCCCTCTACTTATGACACTTTTCCTACCTCCTGCTCTGGATGCTTCCCAGACCTCTGAGGTAAGGGAGAATTTCATAGGGAAATCCCATTTAGAGCTGGTGTTTTAAGGTCTCTCTGTGCATAATATCAGACTGTAGGTCTCTATATGCTTTCCAATTTGATGGAGAAGGAAGCATCTCTTTGCATCTAAGAACATGGCACTGATCTGTCAGTTGATAGCAGAGAGCAGCATATGTGAACAACAACAGCATGTGTTGCGAAAATTTCCATAGGATGCCCTGGCCCTCAGCTCAATTCACTGCCACCCAATCCATCTAGTAGAATATAGGTTTGGTAACAATTAGTTGTCCTATTGGAACTTTCTCCCCCACTATTAGGGGACTTCCTAATAAGTGAATACATACAATATTTGTGTTTCTGAATTTTAGTTACTTTACCCAGGATGATTTTTCCTGGTTTCATTCATTTGCCTGAAAATATCATGGTGTCATTTTCTTAGCTGAATAAAACTGCATTATGGAAATATTCCACATTTTTCCCAAATGAGATTGTCAGTCCTGCCTTTAAACCTGGAGTTTTCTGGTACTTTAATCATTGTATTGAATTACCAACTATCAGCATAACTATATTCTTTTAGCCTAGAAACCCCTCCATCTTCTTCCACTTCCAGGTGATTTCAATTGCAATGTCCCCTTGAAGTTCCTCTATATACATGTGGAGTCCCCAGTGAGGAAATGTCTGGGAAGGGTTAAGAATTATGGCTTTGTTGGATAATATAATTCCTATTGGAGCTATATTTTTGGAGGGTGTGCTTTGAGGTTAATATGCTAATGGAAGTGACCAGACAGAACGGATCTCCTCTTTGTCTTTGCCACTTTATATTTTTTTTTCGTCTCCCTCTCTATTTCTGAATCTGTTTCTCTAGCTCTTTCTCACTCTGTCTCTCTCAGTCTCCCTCTCTCTGCCTGCTGCTTGTGGTTCAGCATGAAAAGCTCTCAGTTCTGCTCAAGGACTATAAAAGTTGTATGCTTGTATATTTGACATCATGGATAGTATCTGTAAAAATGTAAGCAAGCCCCAATTAAATGCTTTTTGTTCAAAGAGTTGCCTTGGTCAGAGAGAATTTTCCCAGTAATTCACTGAGGACATACCTGTGCATTTAATAAATAATAATGGAATCTGTGATAATATGAAAGTCACATGTCAAAGACATGTGAATTTATTAATGGCCACTTGAAAGAAATATGTTTCAGATTAACTGAACTAAGAGTCTTGTACACAGAAACTGTCATCTCAGGGTTGTGTGATTTCAGCTGCCCAGACTGAGACATGTAGGGCTGCTTTTTGTTTCTCTCAAGCAGGCTGTCCACTTTCTCTTTTAATAACTGGCTCTGGAAACTCTTATTGGCTTTTACCTTTTTCATGACAACATTCTTCCTCTCAGCCAAACAGTACCTAAACATTGTGATATCATAATAGCCTTGGGATGACATGATGAATTTGAATGTCATGATGCATTGTGATGTCAAAATACCATTGTGATAATTCCATCGTGATATTATAAGATTGTGATGTCATAATAACATTTTGAGGTCATATTGCCATTGTGATTTCAAAATTAAATTGTGATTTCATACCAGTATCTTTTGTTTGTGTCCATTTTGATATGGGATGGACAGTTTTACCTTTTAAACCTACGAAATATAATTTTTGAGGTTTTATTACTTAACTAGGCTGGTGTGTACTTTGCCAGCTGGAAACCTCCTGTGTCTATCTTACATTAGGCATGACCAATATTTATCCCCCATTAAAATATATCATGTTAAAAGGATAAGTCAGTTTCCACTGCAGTGTGACCTGTCAGAATTTAAAAGTCTTTTGACATGGAAGGCATGCAGTTTGCATGTTTTTCTCCCAGCCTAATTTTGAGTCCTTACATTGACAAACAGAACATATCTCTTAAGCCAAAATGCCATTTGGTACCAGTTCTTGTGTGGAAGTCCCACTTTCTGAGATTGGCTGCTCTTTTTAAAGCATTGTGACATCAGCTCTCCTCAGATAAACCTAAAATTGAGGTGAATTCAATCTTTAAAACAGTAAGGACATAACATCTATCATTAAGAAAAGAGAACTTGTGCTCAGATATATTTGGTCCTTGTGGAGCTCCTATCCTTTCCCCATCATACTAACTCCCCTTCTTTCATATGATTCCCTGTACTCTGTCTAAGGTTTGGTCATGAGTCTTTGAATCTGCTTTGAAAACACTGCTAGTTAGAGTCTTTCAGATGCGCTCAGTAGACTCCTGTCATACGTTCAATGCACATCCCATCTGTCTTTCTAAACAAGGATTGATTATCATAACCCATGTCTGCTCTCTTGGTTATCTTTTTTAGGTATATAGATTTCATTATGTTTATCATATCTTATAGATCTATAGAAGTGAGTACATACAGTGTTTGTCTTTCTCCTTCTGGGATATTTCACTCAGAATGATCTTTTCTAGATCCCACCATTTGCCTGCAAATTTCATGATTTCCTCCTTTTTGATTGCTGAGTAGTTATTCCATTGTGTAAAATTACCACAATTTCTGTACCCATTCCTCCCTTGGTGGACATCTGGGTTGTTTCCAGGTGAGGGCTATTACAAATATATCTGAGCACAGGGTCTTTTCTGGGACTGACATTCAACCAAGGACCATGTATGGATATAACCTAGAACCTCTGCTCAGATGTAGCCTGTGGTAGCTCAGTAACCAATTGGTTTCGCATAGTGAGAGGAACAAGGACTATTTCTAACAGGAACTCAATGACCTTTGACCTCCCCACCCCACCCCCAAGGGAGGAGCATTCCTGTTAGGCCACAGAGGAGGGCTTTGCAGCCAGTCCTGAAGATACCTGATAAAACAGGATCGGATGAATAGGGAGGAAGTCCCCCCCATCAGTGGACTTGGAAAGGGGCACCGTGGAGATGAGGGAGAGAGGGTGAGATTGGGAGGGAATGAGGGAGCAGGACAGGACTGGGATACAGAGTTAATTAAATGTAACTGATAAGAAAAAATAAAATAAAAAAATAAAAAAAAAGAAAAGAAAACTTACATGGTAACCTTCAGGAAAATTTTGTCATTTTGAAACTTAAGACTATCCTCTGCAAGTGGCTAAACATCAGCAGCTGCCATCCTGGCTTTTATTATAAAATCTGGCTGGTCAGGGACTCACATATCTGTCTGTTTCTTTTTACTTTGTCTTGGGATTAAAGGAATGTGCCTTCATCAACTTGTTCAAATATTTTTTCTCAAATCAACATAATTGTAACTTGCAGCCTTTAAAGGAAATTAAGCAAAGAGACAGGAAAATTTTAAGTTTGGGGTCAGTTGTTATGTTGTAACAAGCAAAGCCCAGTTGGTCGTTTTTTGGAATGTATTAAGTTTTAGTGATTTGGTGGACCCTTACCAGCAAGAGGTGACAAGTATCTTGCAGCCAGAGAGCTTTGAATTTTAGCCTTTATTAATCTTTTTTTTTTAATTAGGAAGAGTCCCCTTTCTATTGTTTGTAACTTAACATTCCATTACTTGGTTGTTTTCCCCAATTTCTCCTTGCGCTTTCTTGGAGAAGTCCTCAAGAAGATTCACCACCATTAAATATATTGCAACCATATCCATGACTATGACAACCAAAACAAAGCCAAAGTATATTAAATCACCCTCTGCCATGGCTTTTTTTTTTTTTCTTTAGATGCAGTTTTAGGCCAAGCTCTGTCTAGAGGTCTGTGTGCCTCCACATCCTTTCTTTCCAGACATGGCTGCTGAGTTTAGCTGATCTAAGCCAGCCACATTTTAAGGAAGCCATACTTGTGTATCCTCCTGTTAGAATGTAGCAGCAGCCAGTTTTGTTATGTTAAGTCTCAGGTCTGTCCACAATTGGCCTTCTTTTGCTCCTGGGCCTGTTTAAGAGTCTCTCTTAAAGTGATAGTAGTTGACCTGTGAGTTCTTAATTTTAATTTGGGTTATTGGGGTTGTATTACTGCAAGCTTATTTGTCCCACCAAATTATGTAAGAATATGATTTAAAGTGTATGGAAATTTAGATTAGTTGGTGGCCATTTATTGTAAATTTAGATTAGCTGGGTGCCATTCATCGATACTTATTAATAGTTACTATTGTAATATCTTTTGTTTAAGCAGCAGTTATTCCTAAACCGGCTGTATACCCCAATCACTACACACAGATTGGGATTTCTTTAATTAATCTAGAACACAATGCTGAGCAATAGTTGTTCCATCCTAAACCTCCAGCACTTCATAGATACCTACCATTCAGATTTCAGTCATTATATGTGCTTTAATAATACCTTAGGTAACGTCCATCTCTCCATGTGGTTCCAAGACTTCTCCTTCTGATTCTCCACTCCTCCTTGCCTGCCTCCTTCCTCTTACTCCCGCAATGGATCAGGATCATCTCCATTGCTCTGCATTGTAGGGGGTTGTTTTATTGAAAATACAGAAAACAATTGGTGGCTTGTTTAAACAAACTTGAGTAAGGTGATGCATCACAGTGCAATTTCAGGATTGAAACCAGAGAGTAGGGGACAGAAATCAACATTTTAAATAATAAGGGTAAATTGTACACATTCCCAGAGAACTTTGTAACAACAATTTATTTACTTATTTATTTTAGACATATATAAAAATATATATAACACTGTATATATACAGTGTTCTGCTGGTATGTTGAAAGGGCACCAGATGTCATTATAGATGGTTGTGAGCCACAGTGTGGTTACTGCAAATTGAAGAACATCTGTAACAGAAACCAATACTCTTAATCTCTGAACTGCCTCTCCAGCTCTGGTCTCAATTTTTTTTTTTACTTCATATTCCTTAAATTTTTGGTGTCATAATAGCACTGTCAAATCATAATAACTTTGTGATGTTATAATAATATGGTTAAATCATAATTCCATTGGGATGTAATAATACTAATGTAAGGTCATAATACCATTGTGAAATCATAAAACCATTGGGTTGTCATGATATTGATATAATGTAATAATACCATTGTGATGTCATAACACAATCATTTTGTAATAGTATTGTGATATGATGATAACCTTATGATGTCATAATAGCATTGTGAAATCATAATACCTGTGGGATGTCATAATAGCAGTGTAATGTCATAGTAGCATTGTGAAGTCATATATCCATTGTGATGTCGAAATAGCATTATAATGTCATAATAGCATTGAGAGGTCATACCATTTTTATGTTGTAATAGCTTTATGATGACATAATAGCATTGGGATGTCATCATCACACTGTGATGTCATAATAGTGTCTTGATGTCATAATACCATTGTGTGGTCATAATAGTCTTGTGATTTCATAATACTATTGTGATGTCATAACAGCATTGTGATGTCATAATAGCCTTTTGAGTTCATACTACTATAATCATGTGGTAATAACATTGTGATGTCTTAATATCTTGATGATATCATAATAACTTTGTGAAATCATAATACTATTGCTATGTCATAATAGCGCTGGGAAGTCATGATGCCTTTGTGATGTCATAATAGCATTGTGATGTCATAATAGCATTGTGACATCCTAATATCTTTGCGAAATTGTATCAGAGTGAAGTCATAATAGCATTTTTTATATAAAAAATCCATTGTGATGTCATACCCCAATCATGTAATACCATTATGAATTCATAATACAATTTTGTGATTATAATAACATTGTGAAGTCATAATATAATTGTTATATAATATAATTGAGATATCATAAAAGTATTGTGTGCCACTTTACAAACAGAGAAATCTATAGGCACTTGAGTTACTCAATTTCTAAGTTTCTGTGAAGTTTCTTAATTTTTATAAAGTTTCCTACTAACTAGGTTTGAGACTGTTTGGTATACCACTGATCTTTCAGTTGAAGCATATTATTATCTTATTTAATTGCACACGCTCAGCTGTCTTGGAAAACAATATGAAATTGCTACTTAATTTAATATCAATTTTCAGTGCAATGGCATGTGTAATATGCTTTTATAAATTTTGGTGCTTAGGATTGATATTTTGAATATAATTTATAGTTAATTTACTTACATATTAAAGAAAGAAGCCTATTGCATGTTCAACCCGATAAAAATGTAATACATAATTTACAAAATGAGTGTGATATTTCATTGTCATTTGTTAGTGTTAATATATTAATTGTTAATGAGCCCAAACTTGGAGTGAACTAAAAGGATGTCTTTGCATGTGAATACATGGTACTATGTAGATATGAGTAACTGAAGTGCTAAGACCTACCCAGTCCATGTAGGGGAGAAGGGACATTGCCTAGGATGCTGAAGAAAGGGAGATTAGCAGAAGCGAGCACTCATTTCTCTCTCTATCCTGAGCAATTCCCCGAATCTGCTACAAAAGTGAGCTCCTGACTAAGATATCTGTGCTTAGGAACTGCGCATTAGCATAAATTGTTTCTCTCTGGGGTTTGTGGGGTTTTTGTTTGTTTTTAATGTGTTTTATCAAGGCAATGAAGTAACACAGTTTCAAACAATGAAGGTGTCGGGATACAACAGGTCACTGATACACAAAAAGACAGAAAGAGAAGCCAAAAGAAGACAATAAAGATGGCAAGTGTCTTTCTGGTTCTGGGTTACCTCACTTAGGACGGTATTTTCTAGTTCCATCCATTTATCTATGAAATTGCTTGATGTCCTTCTTTGTAACGCCTTAGTAGTATTCCATTGTGTAAATGTACCATCATTTCTTTGTTTATTTTTTTTTTCGTTGAGAGACATCTGGGTTGTTTCCACTTTCTCGCTATGTGAATAAAGCTGCTATGAACACACACAAAAAAAGTATTGTGATATCATAGTTGCATTTTGAGGTCATAATGAAAATGTGATGTCAAAAATTCCATTATGATGTCCTAATAACAATTGAAGTCATAATAGGATTGTGATGTCATAATAACATTAGACTATCATGATGCCATTTTTGTCATAATACCATAGTGATGTCATAATAGCACTGAGATGTCATGACACCATTGTGATGACATAATAGCATTAAGGTGTTAAAATAATGTTGTGATATCTTAATAGCACTGAGATGTCATGACACAATTGTGATTACCTGATACAAGTGAGATGTCATAATAAAGTTGTGATGTCATAATATCATTGAGTTGTCATAATAGCATTGTGATCTCATATCACAGTTAAGTCATAATAGCATTATGAATTAATAATACCATTGTGATGTCATGATAGCATTTTTTAGTAATAATATCAATGTGATGTAATAATAGCATATTGAGGTCATAACCCAATTGTAATATCATAAAAGAATTATGATTTTGTCATAACATTGTTGTTATAATGTTCTTTTGAAATGTATACACCTTATCCTTGTTCATTCAAATGCTTATTTTTACCCCTCACTTTCTCTTTTCAATCTGGATATTGCATTGTGATAATTATTCTAAGCATCCTGCCTCAACTGTGTGTAATAAAGAATAAAGCAACTAGGCACAATGTTGAGTGATGGGAGGTGCCAGAGGGCAAAAAATGAGTGGGAAGAAATAGGGAAAGGGAGCAGAACTTGGAGAGCAGAGCAGAAGGAGATATCTTGGAACACAGTGGAAAGAATAAATGAGATCAAAGACTTCACAGAAAGTCAGCAAATTGGGTAAAATCTTATTGTTAGGAAAATATGAGGGCTGGAAGGTTTAGGAGGGAATAACTATTGACCAGCATTGTGTTCTAAGTTAACTAAATAAAGACAATCTCTGTGTGGTGAAATGATTATACAGCTGTTAAAGATTAAGAGCAAGCATTAATTAAATATAAACCAATAGTAAATATTAATCATCACCTACAATATAGCATTGTGAATCCATTATACCATTGTGAATCCATTCTACCATTGTGATGTCATAACACCATTGCAATGTCATATCATTGTGAAGATATAATAGAATTGTTATGTCATATAGCATTGTTATGTAATAATAAATTGGGATATCATGATAACATTTTTATGTCATCATACCATGGTGATATCATAATACCATTGGGATGTCACCATAGCATTGTGATGTCATACTATTGTGATGTCATAAAACCATTGTGATATCATGATATCATTGGGATGTCTTAAAAGCATTGTAATGATGTAATAGTATTTTGAGGTCATAATGCCACTCTGAAGTCAAAATTCCATTGTGATGTCATACCACAATGATGCCATAATAGAACTGTGATATATAATACGATTGTGATATGAGGACATGATGTGATGTCATCATAGCATTGTGATGACATAATATAATATTTTATTATTATAAAATATTATTTTATTATTCTGATGTTATAATTCAATTGTGATATATAACATATGGGGTCATATAATTATTGTGATAACATAATAGCATTGTGACGTCATAATGTTAATGTGATGTCATGAAAGCTTGTTGCGGTCGTAACCATATTGTGATGTCATAAGAGGATTGTGACAAAATTCCAATCTGCTGACATACCAGGTGATTTTATGAATGACCTCTTGAAAGAAATATGTGACAATTATTCCTGAACTAAGAGTCTTGGACACAGGAACTGTCATCTCTGGGTTTAGTGCTTTCAGCTGCCCAGAATGAGGAGTGTATGGTGGATCAGCCTTTCTCTCAAGCAAGCTGTGTCCTACTCTATGGTCAGTGAGGAACATGGTCAGAGTCTCAGTGCCAAATGCCTTAAAGAAAACTGAGATCATCTTTGCCACACCCTGGAACCACACTGAAGAAGCCATCAGTCCTGAAGAGCTCTATACTTCATGCCCTTGATCACAGTTTTTCTTATGCATTTATTATGAATTGTTTACTTTGTATTCCCTCTACTGCCCCCTCAGTCTTCTCCTTCCAGTCCCACCCATTGTCCTTCTTCTACCCCAATGCCTTTCTCTATTATCCAGATAAAGGTGCTCCTCTTCCCCCTTCTATCTTACCCTAGCTTAAAGGGCACATCAGGGCTGGCTTCATCATCATCTTTTGTGGCCTGATTCTCAGGGCATTGTTCCCCTTGTGTCCTCAATTACCACTATTTATGCTACTCTATATGCTTCCTTTTCTGCAGGCTTCCCAGAACTCTGAGCAGAGAGAGAATATAATAGAGAAATCCCATTTCAAGCTGGGTGTTTTAAGGTCTCTCTTTCTTCATTGTATCAGACTGTGGGTCTCTGTATTTAATCCCATTTGATGCAGAAGGAAGCATTTCTGTGGATCCAAGAACATGGCACTCATCTATCAGTTGAGGGCACAGAGCAACATATCTTAATAAAAACAACATGGTTTGCCTGAAAATTTCCATAGGATAACCTGGCCCCACAACTCAATTTAATGTCACTCAATATACCTAGTATAAGACCTGTTTGGTCACAATAGATGGTCTATTGTAACTATATCCCCAACTATTAGGAGACCTCCTAATAAGAAATTCACTGACTGAGTACATATCTATGCATTTAACAAGTAATAATGGAATCTGGGATAATGTGAAACTCTCATGACATATGACTTTATTAATGACCACTTGAAAGAAATATGTGACACTTTTGCTGAATTAAGAGTCTTGAACACAGGAATTATATCTCTGGGTTGTGTGATTTCAGCTGCACAGATTGAGGAATGTAAGAATGCTCAGCCTTTCTATCAAGCATGCTCCCGAAACTTTTATTGGATTTCACCTCTTGCATGACCTCATTTTCCCTCTCATGTAATCAGCACCTGAAAGAATCTTGAGGTTTCCATGTAGCTGAGTAAGCAAATTTTCCTCAGTGTACAGTATCTCTGATCCTGTGCATAACTGACTTTTTTGTGACACCCAATAAGCCATTATCTCATCCCTTTAGAAAGATCCCATGCCTTTACTACTGTTTACCTCTGTGACAATATCAGGTAAGAAAGGAAACTTTAATGTTTATTTATTAGGACAACTTCCTAAGTAGGGAAGATTCAACTCCAGGTGGGATTATGGGGAATGTTCCAAAATGACAAGGTAATCTTCTATTGTGGTCTTGGACCTGAAATTTCCTAGGTATTGACTTTGAACTGAGCTGTTATTCAGGTACTCACAATATATACCTCCACATTCTAAATGATATAATACACTGGCAGGGTCTCCGGTTACTTGGGTTATTGAGTCTTAAGAGCAGGAAAATGAGAAGAAAACAAGACAATTCCTGGGACTAGTTTGGGTGAAACAGAACATGATCAGTGTATATAAAAGGAGAAGTTATTGGTATACAGGGTATTATCTGTCAGTGAGGGTTTGGGCGGGCAGTAAAGTCAGTGGCTGAAAGACCCTGCGGAGCCATTATGGTAGCTAGCAGACCTGACCCTGGGAAGATGGTGCTGCAGGTCTGGGACACCAAGGCCTGTATTGCTGGCATATGCTGCTAAGGGGCTAGGAGCTCCACCTCAGCAGCCACAGACCTGAGGCCATAAGCTCTGAGCTGAGAATCTCAGATCTAGCTCTGAGCCAGCTGTGCAACCCCCAAAATTGATGGATACTCCAATTCATCAGAAGCACAGGAAAATGACTTTAAAGCTATGCTTACCCAATTATTTGAAGTTCATAAAGAGGAAACAATTCTCTCAGATCAATAGTCATGCAAATTCAGAGACTTACAAAGGAAATGAACAAATTTGTCAAAGATTTGACCAGTCAATTGGTTGCAAAGAAAGAGGAAATAGGCAAAATTCTTAATGAAACACAGGCAAATATAACCAAACAAATAGAGGCACAAGGAAGGATACAATTAGAGGCATATAGAGAAGAAATAAACAAAAAATAGAGACCATCATAGAAAGACAAGAATCCACATTCAAACAGATGAAGGAAATGGTTCAAGACATGCAAACAGAATTAGAATCAATAAGTAAACCAAAAACTGAGAAAACTCTGCAGCAGGAGAACTTGCAGAAAAGATCAGGAAGCACAAAGTTAATCATCACCAAAAGAATACAAGAGATGGAAGAGCGAATCTTGAGCTGAAGATACACTCACAGAATCTGATATTTCTCTCAAAGAAAAAGTAAAATTAGAAAAGCCCCAAGCACAAAATATCCAAGAAATCAAGGATGCCATGAAAAGATGAAATCTAAGAATAATAGGAATCAATGAAAATGAAGATTTAAGACTCCAAGGTCCAAAAAAATATTTTCAAGAAAATCATAGATGAAAAATTTCCCAACTTAAAGAAAGAGATGTCCATAAGGTGCCTACAGATCACGAAATAGACTAGACTACAAAAGAAATACATCACATTACATCATAGTCAAAACACTAAATCTACGAATCAAAGAAAAGATACTAAAACAGCAAGGGAAAAAGGCCAAGTAACATATGAAGGTAGACCTATGAAAATCACACCAAACTTCTTATCAGAAACTATGAAAGCCAGAGGGCCTGGGCAGGTGTCATGCAGACTCTAAGAGACCATAGATGCCAACCCAGACTACTATACCCTGCAAAGCTTTTAATATAGATGGAGAAATCAAAATATTCCATGACAAAACTAAATTTATGCAATATCTACACAGCAAAACAGCCCCACAGGAGATACTAGAAGGAAAATTCCAATCGAATGAAAATAACTTCACCTAAGAAAACATAGCATACAGATAATATCCCAACAAATATTAAAAGAAAATCAGCAATGAAACAAAGTAAAACAACTCACTGCAATATAAAAGGAACTAACATTCACTCGTCACTATCATATATTAAAATCAATGGTCTAAACTCTCCAATAAAAAGACACAGACTAAAAGAATGGGTGTGGTAACAGGGATCCAACACTCTGTTGCATCCAAGAAATGCATCTCTGCCACAAAGACATAAGCTACCTCAGAATAAAGGGCGATAAAAATACTTTCAAGCAAATGGACCCAGAAAACAAGATGGGGTAGCTATCCCAATATCTAATAAAATAGACTTTCAATCAAAATTAATCAAATAAGATGTGGAAGGGCACTACATTATCATTAAAGGAAAAAGCAAATCAGAGGACATCACAATTCTGAACATCTATGTCCCAAATACAACAGCATGTATATTAATAAAGGAAACATTATTAAAACTCAAATTACACATTGATCCCAACCCCTTAATAGTGGGAGACTACAACACCACACTTTCACCAAGGGACAGATTATTTAGGCAGAATCATAATAAAGAAATAAAGGCACTTACAGGGGTCCTAAAACAAATGGACCTAATAGATGTCTACAGAACTTACCACCCAAACTCAAGAGTATAACTTTTTTTCAGCACCTCATGGAAACTTCTACAAAATAGACCATATAGTCAGTCACAAAGCAAGCCTTAAAAAATAGAAAGGGATTTAAATAATCTGCTGTATTGTATCTGAACAACATGGACTAAAACTGGACCTCAACAACAATGGAATTAAAAAAGAAGCCTACAAACAAATGGAAAATGAACAACTTGCTACTCAATGACAGCTGGGATAAAGAAGAAAAAAGAAAGAAATTAAAGACTAACTAGAATTCAATGAAGATTAAGGTATAACATACCCTAATTTATGGTACACAATGAAAGAAGTGCTAAGAGGAAAATTCATAGCACTAACTGCCTTGAAGAAGAAATTTGTGACATCTTATTCAAGCAACTTAAAGGCCAACCTGAAAGACCTAGGGGGAAAAAAAGAAGCAAATACATCAAAGAGGAGCATATGGCTGGAAATAATCAAACTCAGAGCTGAAATCAATCAATTAGAAATAAATAAAAATATTCAAATAATAAATGAAACCAAGAGCTAGATCTTTGAGAAAATCAACAAAATAGACAAACTTTTAGCCAAACTGACTAAAAGGCAGAGAGAAACTGTCCAAATCAGCAAAACCAAAAATGAATATGGGGACATAACTACAGACAGTGAGGAAATCCAAACAATCATTAGGTCTTACTGCAAAATACTATATGCCACAAAATTCAAAAATCTAAAAGAAACGGACAATTTTGTAGAAAGGGTCCATCTAACAAAATTAAGTCAAGATCAGGTAGAAAGATTGAATACTCTTATATCCCCCAAGGAAATAGAAGCAGTCATCAACATTCTCCCTTCCAAAAAAGCCCTGGGCCAGATGGATTCAGTGCAAAATTCTACCAGATCTTCAAGAAAGTGCTAACTCCAATTCTCTCCAAACTATTCCATAAAATAGAAAAAGAAGGAACATTACTAAGCTCATTCTATGATGCCACAGTCACCTTGATACCTAAACCACACAAAGACCCAACAAAAAAGAGAACTTCAGACCAATCTCTCTTATGAACAGTGATTCAAAAATACTCAATAAAATCCAAGCAAACAGAATCCAAGAACACATCAAAGATATCATCCACCATGACGACATTGGCTTCATCCCAGGCACGCAAGTGAGGTTCAACATATGGAAATCCATCAATGTAATCTACCACATAAGCAAACTGAAAGAGAAAAACCACATGATCATATCCTTAGATCCCAAATAAGCATTTGACGTAGTCCAAAACCCAATCATGTATAAAGTCTTAGGGACATCTTGGACACAGGGCACATACCTCAACATAATAAAGGCAACATACAGCAAGCCTATAGCCAACATCAAACTCAGTAGAGAGAAAATTAAATCAATCCCACTGAAATCAGGGACAAGAAAAGGCTGCCCACTCTCTCCATATCTTTTCAACATTGTACTTGAAGTCCTAGCTAAAGCAATAAGACAAATAAAGGCAATCAAGGGGATACAATTTGGAAAGGACGAGGTCAAAGTGTCAATATTCACTGCTTATATGATAGTATACATCAGACCCCCAAAATTCAGAGATCTCCTTCAGCTTATAAACACCCTCAGCACATGTGGCAGGATTCAAAATCAACTCAAAAAAATCAGAAGCCCTCCTGTATACCAAAGACAAAAGGGCTGAGAAATAAATCAGGGAAAAAACACCCTTCACGATAGCCACTAATAATATGATGAAGTATCTTGGGGTGACTCTAACCAAGAAAGTGAAAGACCTCTTTGAAAAAAACTTCAAGTCTCTGAAGAAAAAAAGTAAGTAGATATCAAAAGATGGAAAGATCTCCCTTGCTCATGGATTGGTAGGATTAACATTCTGAAAATGGCCATCCTACCAAAAACAATCTATAGATTCTATGCAATTCCCATCAAAATACCAACTCAGTTCTTTACAGACCTTAAAAGAAAGATTCTCAGCTTCATATGGAGAAACAAAAAACCCAGAGTCTCCACAACGATCTTGTACAACAACAGATTATCTGTCGGTAACTCCATCCCTGATCTCAAAATGTACTACAGAGCAATAGTAATAAAAACTGCTTGGTATTGGCATAGAAACAGAAAGAAGGATCAATGGAACTGAAAAGAAGACCCAGAAATAAACCCACACACCTATGGATATTTGATTTTTGACAAAGAAGCCAAAACCATTCAATGCAAAACTGACATCTTCAACAAATCATGCTGGTCCACTGGATGTCTATATGCAGAAAAATGAAAATAGATCCATATTCACCAACCTACACAAAAGTCCCAGTGGATGAAAGGCCTCAACATAAAACCAGATAATCTAAATCAGTTAAAATAAAAAGAGGGAAGAGCCTTGAACTCAGTGGCACAGGAGACAACCTCCTGTTGAACACCAACAACACAAGCTCTAAGATCAACAGTCAATAAAGGTGACTTCATGAAACTGAAAAGCTTCTGTAAAGCAAAAGACACTGTCATCAGAATAAATGACACCCTACAGGCTGGGAAAGGATCTTCACTAACCTTGTACCTGACAGTGGGCTGATATCCAGAATATATAAAGAACTAAAGAAGCTGAAAAAAACAAAAGATCAAGTAATCCAATTAAAAAATAGTCTCCGGAGCTAAACAGAGAATTCTCCGTAGAGGAATATAGAATGGCAGAGAAACACTTAAAGAGATGCTCAACATCCTTAGCCATCTGGTAGATGCAAATCAAAACGACAATTCGATTTCTCATTACACCCATCAAAATAGCTAAAATCAAAAACTCAAATGACAAGACATTCTGGAGAGGTTGTATAGAAAGGGGAACCCTCCTACATTGCTGGTGGGAATGTAAACTGGTACAACCACTTTAGAAGTCAATCTGGTGCTTTCTCAGACAACTAGGAATAGTGTTTCCTCAAGACCCAGCTATACCACTGCTAGGCATATACCCAAAATTTGCTCAAGTACATAAGAAGGACATTTGAACAAATTTGTAGTTGCTTTATTTGTAATTTTCAGAACCTGGAAAAAACCTAGTTGTCCATCATCAGAGGAATGGATCCAGAATTGTGGTATTTTTACACAATGAAATACTACTCAACAATCGAATCCAAGGAAATCATGAAATTTTCAGGCAAATGGTAGGCTCTATAAAAGATCATTCTGAGTGAAGTATCCCAGAAGGAGAAAAACACCCATGGTATATACTCACTTTTATAGACCTTTAAGGTATGATAAACATAATGAAATCTGTACACCTAAAGAAGATAAAAAAGAGCACCTGGAGTAAGATGATCAATCCTCACTTAGAAAGACAAATGGAATGTGCATTGAACTTAGGAGAAAACAAGTAATAGGACAGGAGACTACAGCAGAAGGCCTCTGAAAGACTACATATCAGTGTATCAAAGCAGATGCTGAGACTAATGACCAAACATTTGGCAGAGTGCAGGAAATCATATGAAAGAAGGGGAAGTTAGTATGACATGGAATGTAAAGGGACTACACAAAACCAAATATACCTGTGCAGAGGAGTCTTTTATGAGACTGATAGTCCACCAAGGACCATGTATGGATAAAATCTAGAACTTCTGCTCTGATATAGCCCAAAGTAGCTCAGTAACCAACTAGATTCCCGTAGTAAATGGAACAGTGTCTATTTCTGAAAGGAAATCAAGGATAGGCTCTTTGACAATCCCCCCCACTAGGGAGAAGCATTCCTGCTAGGGCACAGAGTAGGACTTTGCAACCAGTCCTGAAGATACCTGGTAAAACAGGGTCAGATGACAGGGGAGAAGGTTCTCCCCAATCAGTGGACTTAGGAGTAGGGAGGAGATAAGTGAGGGAGGGTGCAATTGGGAAGGAATGAGGGAACAGGAAACAGCTGGGATACAGAGTTAATAAAATATAACTAATAATAAAAATTTAAAAAATTGTTTTTGTAATATTAAAACAAGAGAAATCATAAAGCACATTTATAATTTTAAAAGTGAAAACCAGACTTTAAAATTTACCAGTACAAATAATATAATTTATTATTATTATTATTATGTAATTTTAATTTCTCTAATTCCCTTAATACATGAATACTTATTCCCTTTTTAAGTGGACTTTCTCTTGGAGAACAGTAATAATATCCTGCAGTGGTCCCATATCTCCGTCTACATGTGGCAGGGAAAGCCACAGGGGCAGAGGGTGCAGGAGGACAGTCTGAATTATGAGACTTTGCAGTTTCTTCCTCTGACTTCATTTCATCATCATTCTCTAGATCCTAAATTATTTTCTGCTCTCAAATTACTCAAATCTATATGAGCTCCTTTTTGAATATTTTCAATAACCTTATAAGTCCTTTTTTCTGCCTGTTTGGCTGCTCTAATTTCCCCAAGTAACTCTTTAGCTTGTGAGTTTTCTCCCCCCAAGTCTCTAGATGGGAACCAGGGACAAACTTCATTTACAAACTAAAGGGTATAAGGGCATTTATCCCAATTCCTAGCCTTTATTAGCATTGACTTTAGAGTACTCATCAAAATCTCCCTGCTATTTCTCTTGAGCCATGATTTCACTGCCTGCCTAACTTGTCTTCCTTCCTGTGATGGGTGGTCATCATGAAACACATTTTTTTTTCTTATGCATCCAGAGATCCAAAAACCAGCCTTTCACATATTGCTCCTCGTTTTCAAGGTCCCTTGTTCTGGTGCCAACTGACCCATGCTTCGGGCTTGTTCTATGTGAGATTAATATTTACTAATAATTATCTTTAAAATAGCTTGTTGTTAATCCTAAACAGCTGTATAACCAAATCATAACAAAGACACTGGGTTTATTAGTTAACATAAAACACAAAGCTGGGCAATAGTTACTCCCTCCTAAACCTCCAAGCCCTCATAATTTTCTAACATTTAGATTTTACCCATTATACTTGCTTTTTTTTGAGATATTACCTCCAGTCCATCTCCACATAGTTCCAAGATTTGTCCACCAGCTCTCTATCCAAGCTCTCTCACACTTTTCTCCCACTCATGTCTTGCCCCATGGCTCCACCCCTCTTTCCTGTCCTCTGGATCATTGCTTTGCCCAACATTGTGGCTAGTTGTTTTATTTTGGCATTTTTATCACAATGCCATATCTGAACTGAAACCAGAGAGTGGAGGGAGGGGGGAGAATTCAGCATTTGAATGAACAAGGGTAAAGTATATATATATATATATATATATATATCTCAAAAGAACATTATACCAACAGAAAAGGGTACACCTGAAATAAGGGCAGAGACAGGAAGAATGGAGACAAGACAGATTCCTGATTGAGTCTCACTTTACTGAGTGAGCAAACAACACTTATAAAGAAAAGGGTACAAGCAAAAACTTTTTCACAGTAGCAAAACATCTGTTCCAAGTAGCAAGGCACTGAAGAATTCACTGAAGATTACACAAAGTTTGCAGTCTGGTTCCCAAGGTTGCAGGGAGCTTGCTATCTACTTCTCAGACTCAGACCACCCCGCTTGCAGAGACCACCAAAAAATCTCTCTGAGACATAGAACTTAGACAAACCCACATCTGCCAAGACCAGGAGGAAGAATTCCATTTACCAGACTTCTTCAGAATACAGACAATTTCTGGGACTAGTTTGTTTGAAAAAGTGAAAATCTGTGAGTGTAAAAGGAGAAATGATGGGAAATGAACTATTTGACAGCTAGTTCTATTCCACACTAGTGTTGCCAAACCTCTATGAGTAGAGTTGCCTTGGCTGACCTGGCTATATGGGCAACTATGTCCTACTCAGTGGTCAGTGAGGAACCCTCCTGGTTCTGGTGTATACATTTAAAATTGGTGCATCCAGGACAGTGAAATGTGTCCATGTTATATGCCTAGGACACAGGAGCAGCTGTGTTCCTGCTGTGGTCCTCCAGATAAACAGTCTAAACATAATGTTAATGCCAGGACTGCTTGCTTAGATGTGCCTCCTGAGCTCATAGGGTCTGAGGGAGCTGGGAAATGGCTAGTTTATGGCTAGGATACTCTACTACATAATGAGTTCCTGAAAAGTATAACCTACACAGTCAAACTCTGCCCTTCTTTAGCAGAATCTCTTCTCAATGTTACAAGTCATTGTAAAAGCTGTAAATAATTAACATATTATTTTTATTGATATGTGGGAAGTTGACATCATATATATACACTCATTTTATATTACTCACAGGTTCAAATTCTTACCCATTGTGCCACTCTATTTTTTTCTTTAAATAAACCAATTGAAGTATGTTTTGTTCATCTAATCTTTGGCACATTATCAGAGTTTCAGAAAGTGCCAAGTTCCTTAAAGAAAACTGAGTTCATCCTTGCCCCACCATAGTACCATAACCAAGGAGAAGACATCAGTCCTAAAGAGCTCTATACCTCATCAACTTGATCACTTTTCTTAATGTATTTATTTATTATGATTTGTTCACAATGTATCTCCTCTGCTGCCCATGCCTCTTCTGCTACCAGGCCTACGCACCCAATAAAAACAAGGACCTAACAGATTAGGATCAGAAGGAAGAAAAAGAAACCCTACTCTATCAGTGGACTTGGGAGGGGAATGTGTAGAAAAGAGAGAGAAAGGAAGGATTGCAAGGGGAGGAGGGAGGGAACTAGAGGGGGGGATACAAAGTTAATAAAGTATAATTAAAAATAAAAAAATAATAGAAAAAGTGAAAAAATAGTAATAAATAATAAATAAATAAAAATTTTAAAAGAAATTATGAAATTTGCAGAAAAATGGTGAGAACTGGTGAGGATAATCCTGAGTGAGCTATTCCAGAAAAAAAATGACATTCATGTTATATATTCACTTAAATAGACATATAATATAGGATAAACCTACTTAAACTTGTACACCTAAAGAAACTAATTAAGAGGAGGACTCTTGCTAAAATGTTCAATCCCCATCCTGAAAAGAAAAGGGGATGAACATCAGAGAAGGCAAAACAATGATAGGCTCTGCCCTGCAAACTATCAAAGCAAATGCTGAAAATTATTGCCAAGGATTAGTGCATCCTTGCTGCACTCTGGCACACCCCCAAGAACAAATTGTGGAGAGAAAGAACTTAGGGAAGAAAACAGGAACTACAGAGGTAAACATAGCCAGTACTACAAGATATGGAAGAAAGAATCTCAAGTGTGGAAGATACAATGGAAGAAATCGATGTATCTGTCAAATAACATGATAAATTTAAAAACTTCCTGACAAGACCTTACAAGAAATTCAAGACAACATAAAAAGACAAAACTGAAGAATATTAGGAATATAGGAAAAAGAAAATTCACTCCTCCAAGGCCCAGAAAATATTTTCAAAAAAATCATTGAAGAAAATTTCTCCAACTTAAAAGAGAGGCCAATAAGAATACAAGAAGTATACAGAACACCCAATAAATTAGTCCAGAAAAGAAAATCTTCCTGCCACATAATAATCAAAACAGTAAACATATAGAAGAAAAAAATACTAAAAACTGCAAGGGCAAAAGACCAAATAACATATAATGGTAAACCCATCAGAATCACACCTGATGTCTGAACAGAGACTATGAAAGCCAGAAGGGCCTGGATGAATATCATGCAGACCCTAAGAGAACACAGATGTTATCTTAGGCTACTATACCCAGCAAAACTCCCAGTCCTCATAGACAGAGAAAACAAGATATTCAACGACAAAAACAAATTTCAACAGTACCTCCACAGAAATCCTGCATTACAGAAGACACTAGAAAGGAAAATACTTTCAATAAAACACAGGACATAATTAACCTCACTACAGTAAAACAAAAAGCAACCAAGCACACAAACTTACTACCAACATCAAACACAAAGGATTTAACAGGCACAGGTCAGTAGTTTCTCACAACATCAGTGGACTCAATTCTCCAATAAAAAGACACAGACTAATCAAATGGATGTGTAAACTAGGCCTATCACTCTTGCATACAAGAAACAGATCTAAGTCACAAAGATAGACTTTACCTGAGTGTAAAGAGCTGAAAGATGGCTTTCCAAGCAAATGGAACCAAAAAGAAAACAGGAGTAACCACTGTAATATCTGAGAATATAGACTTTCAACCAAAATTAATCAAAATACATGGGGAAAGACTCTTCATACTCATCAAAGGAAAATTCCACCAAGAATACTTCACAATCCTGAAGATCTATGCCCTAAATACAAGGGTACCCACTTTGTAAAAGAAAGATTGACAAAACTTAAACCACACATAGATCCCCACACATTAATAGTGGGAGACTTCAACACCCCACCATCAACAAAGGACTGGTCAACAAAACAGAAATTAAATAGTGAAACAATATCTCTAACAGAGGTCACCAATCAAATGGAACTAACAGATATTTACAGAACTTTACACCCAAAGACAGAAGAATTTACCTTCTTCTCAGCATCTCATGGAACCTTTTCCAAAATAGACCATACGGTTGGTCACAAACTGAGTGTCACCAGATACAAGAAGATTGAAATACTCCCTTTTATTTTATCTGATCAACATGTCATAAAGATGGACCTCAACATCAACAGAAATAGCAAAAATCCTATACACACATGGCAACTGAACAACTTGCTACCAAATGACAGTTATGTCAGGGAAGAATTAAAATGAAGGCACAATGTACCCAAACTATGGGACACAATGAAAGCAGTGCTAAGAGGAAAGTTCATACTACTAAGTGTCTTCAAGAAGAAATTTAAGACATCTCATTCAAGCAACTTAATGGCTGACCTCAAAACCCTAGGAAAAAAAAAAGAAGCAGAAACACAAAAAGGAGTAGATGGCTGGAAATTAACAAACTCATCTGAAGTCAACAAATTAGAAACAAATAAAACAATTCATAGAATCAATAAAAAAAGAGTTGGTTCTTTGAGAAATTCAAGAAGATAGACAAACCCTTTGTCAAACTAACTAAAAGGCAGAGAGACACCATACAAATCACCAAAATAAGAAATAAAAATGTGGACCTAACAACAGGCACTGAGGAAATCCAATCATTAGGACTTATTTTAAAAGTCTATGTGCCACAAAAATCTAAATGAATGAACAATTTTCTTGATCAATTCCACTTACCAAAGCTGAATAAAGATGAGTTAAATCAATTAAATAGTCCTATATTCCCTAAGGAAATAGAAGCACTCATAAAATTCTAACATCCAAAAAATAACCCAGGACCAGATGCAGAATTCTACGAAACCTTCAAAGAAGAGCTCAAGTTTTCTTCAAACTATCCACAAAATAGAAACAGATGGAACACTACCAAACTCATTTTATGAAACCACAGTCACCTTGGTACCTAAACCTCACAAAGACTGAACAAAGAAAGAGAATTTCAGGCCAATCTCTCTAATGAAAATTGATGCAAAAATACTCAAAATGTTCAAGAAAATACTTGAAAACTAAATACAAGAACACATCAAAGACATCATCCATCCACTATGACCAGGTATACAGGGGTTGTTCAATATATGGAAATACATCAATGTGATCCACCATATTAAAAAAAATGAAAGAAAAAAACATGATAATCACCTTAGAAGCATTTGACAAAACGCATCCATTTATGTAGATCAGGCATACATATCTAAACATAGTAAATATAACATATAACAAGCCTATAGTCAACGCCAAACTAAATGGAGAGAAACTTGAAACTGAAATCAGGGACAAGGCAAGGCTGCCCACTCTCTCCATATCTCTTCAATGTAGTTCTGGAAGTCCTTGTGAAAGCAATAAGACAATTAAAGGATATCAAGGGTATACAAATCAGAAAGAAAGAAGTCACTATTTGCAGATGATATGACAGTATACTTGAGTGATACCAAGAAACTCCTATTGCTGACAAACACCTTCAAAAAATTGGCAGGATAGAAAATTAACTCAAAAAAAAATCAGTAGCCCTCTTGTATACAAAAGACAAAAGGGCTGAGAAAGACATTAGGGAAACAACACACTTCACAAAGCCACAAAATAAAGTGACTTGGTGTAACCTTAACCAAGCAACTCTAAGTATTGTATGTAAACAATTTCAAGACTATGAAGGAAGAATTATCATTGCTTCACTGGCAACCCCCCAAATTAATGGATACTCCAACTCATCAGAAACATAAGAAAATTATTTTAAAGCTATGATTATCCAGTGATTTGAGGCACATAGAGTGGAAACCAACTAATCTCTCAGAGAAATAGCCCTACATATTAAAACAGTTAAATCTCTCAAAGGTTTGGCCTCCCAAATGGAAACAAAGAAAAACAAAGTGAACTAAGCTCTGAAAGAAACACAGGCAAATATAGCCAAACAAATGAAGGCAAAAGTAGTGGCATTAAGAGAGGAAACAAATGAAAAAATAGAGACCATCTTGAAAACATAGGAATCCACATTCAAACAGATGAAGGAAATGTTGCAAGGCATGAAAACAGAATTAGAATCAATAAAGAAAACACAAACTGAGAAAACCCTGGAGCTGCAGAACTTGGAGAAAAGATCATGAACCACAAAGGATGTGGAGAGCCGGGGTTTGGTTGCCATTGCACTGGCTTCCACCCTTCTAAACTGGTAAACAAGTCCTAGAGCACATGACCGTTATGACCATTGGGCAACCATCCTCACTAGCCCAGCCTGGGGCGTCATATGGAGTGATGTGTGAGCAGCCAATCAGGGGATGATACGTCATCTCACACCACTCTGGTGCAAGCAGGGCTTATATAAACAGCGTCACTTCGGGGTTCGGGGTCTTCCTCCTATCATCGTTTGACTGCAATAAAGCTTGCTGAAGAAGGATCCTGTTGTCCACATGCGTTCTTGCTGGCAAGCTGACCACGCAGCTCGCAACATCTGGTGCCGAAACCCGGGACGCAGGGAGCCTGCCATCACCGGTGCCAAGGAGATCCCCCGTTCGTGGGGAGGATTCAGAACTGCAGCAGAGAGATAAGTTCTGAGAGGCATGTTTGGTCTTGATTTATCTCATCTTTCACTTCAACTAGCAGAAGCCTTTATTGCTTTCTCTGTTGTAACCATTGCCCTCGTCCACTTTCTTTTGGTTTCATACAAGCTTAAGGGTGACCTCGAAAGGAAAGAGATTAACGGAAAGCTAAGAGTAGGCACTAAGGGAGTGTTAGAGGAAATACAAGACAGCATGTCAGAAACAGAACGTGACAAAAGATTAGGGGCCCCAATGGATAGAAATAAAGACGTCTCTAAGAAAAAAGGCCCTTCTGCGGATGTTAAAGCTGCAGGAGCGAGAGATAAGGGAAAGAACGCCCTGGGAGAGAAACATGATAAGGAGAAGAAAAAATCTAAAAAGGAGCCTCTCTATCTGACAAAAAAACTAGAGGCTTTAGATATTGGCAATCCTGAGTCAGAGGAGTTAAGTCCCTCCGAGGGGTCAGAGGAAGAAGCAGCCCACTATGAGGAAGAACGATATCACCCAGATGAGCGGCCATTATTGTTGTATCAGAAGCAAAGTAGTATGAGGAACAGGAAGGGTGCACTTTCTCAGTCGGCCACTCCCGTTGTCTCTAGTGCTCCTCCACCCTACACCAGGAGGCACTGTCTTGATTCCTTCTTTTCAACAAAAGATAGACATAAAATTTTTCAGACTTTTCCAGTATTTGAAGATATGGAGGGAGGCCGTGTCCACATACTTGTAGATTACCCTATAGTCAAGGAAATGGCAGAGTCAGTTAATAAGTACGGGGTGGATGCTAATTTTACAATTATGCAGCTTGAGAGTCTAGGCTCTACAGCAATGACCCCAAATGATTGGCAGACTGTAGTGAAAGCTGCCCTCCCTAATATGGGAGTGTATTTAGAATGGAAAGCCTTATGGCATGATGCCTGTCAATCCCAAGCTAGGGCTAATGCCAATGCAGAAGACAATCAATGACGCTGAACATTTGAGCTACTAACAGGACAAGGTCCACATGTTCAGCAACAGACAGATTATGATTGGGGAGCATACAACCAAATATCTGCTGCTGCAATTAAAGCATGGAAGGCCCTTTCAAAGAAGGGACCGAGAGCCATTTAACAAAAATTATCCAGGGTCCTCAGGAGCAATTCCCAGAATTTGTGGCCAGAATGACAGATGCAGCAGGCAGAATATTTGGAGACCCGGAAAGGGTCCGACCAATGATAGAGCAACTGGTTTATGAGAATGCTTCACCAGAATGCAAGGCAGTCATTACCCCCAGAAAGAGCAAAGGACTGACAGATTGGATAAAAGTTTGCCAAGGACTCGGAGGCCCGCTTACCAACGCCAGCCTGGCAGCAGCCATATTACAAAACAATAACCACCCAAGTTCTGGAAACAATAAAGTTTGTTTTAATTGTGGAAAAATGGGTCATTTAAAAAGAGACTGTCGTATGTCTGCACAAAAGAAAGTTCCTGGACTTTGCCCTAAGTGTAGAAAAGGCAATCACTGGGCTAATGAATGCCGCTCAGTGAGAGATATTCAGGGAGAACTTATACAGCACGCCACCCCCTCTGAAGAGAGAGATAAAAATGTTCCAAAAAAAAGGACTTCAGGGCCCCAGATCTCAGGGCCCCAAAAGATATGGGACACAGGCAGACAACAGGAGGGTTTATCTAGCTGTAGAGCAACAAGAGGATCAGCAGGGTTGGACCTCAGTTCCACCTCCCAATTCTTATTAATGCCACACATGGGGGTACAACCTGTCCCAGTGGAGTTTGAAGGCCCCCTGCCTGAAGGAAGTGTAGGTCTTATTTTGGGTCGCTCCTCTCTCACTCTAAAAGGACTTATGGTCCATCCTGGAGTATTAGATCAAGATTTTACGGGACAGCTCCAGGTGCTCTGTTCCTGCCCTCAAGGCATATTTTCTATTTCTCCTGGAGATAGGATTGCTCAATTGGTCCTCCTCCCAAGCCTTCATGATTGCTTTCCATTTACCGAAACATCAAGGGGTGCAAGAGGGCTTGGTTCCACAGGAACAGATTTTGCTCATTTGGTAGTTGATCTTAAAACTAGACCTACTCTACAATTACAGATAGAAGGGAAAAGTTTTACTGGTATTTTGGACACAGGGGCTAATAAAAGCATCTCTTCCACCTGGTGACATAAGGCGTAGCCTGTTACACAATCATCCCACTCCTTACAAGGGTTGGATTATGAGGCCAGCCCTGCGATTAGTTCACGTTCTTTGATGTGGCAGGCACCAGAAGGTCAAACAGGAAGCTTCATACTATATGTTCTTCCTCTCCCTGTCAATCTCTGGGGAAGAGATATTTTGCAGGATTTAAGATTAGCATTGGCCAATGAGTATTCGCAACAAGTGGTTGATATAATGAAAAGGATGGGTTATAAGCAAGGAAAAGGCCTTGGTAAACAGGAACAAGGGAGATTACACCCGATTTCACAGGAGAGTAATACAGGGAAACAAGGCTTGGGTTTTCATTAGCTGCCATTGAGGCTTCCATGCCCATATCTTGGCTCACAGAGGAGGCCATATGGGTTCCTCATTGGCCCCTTTCCTCTGAAAAGCTGGAAGCCGCTACAAGGCTGGTTAAAGAACAGGTATAGCTTGGTCATTTGGAACCATCTACTTCCCCCTGGAACACACCTATTTTTGTTATTAAAAAGAAGTCTGGAATATGGAGACTTCTTCACGATTTAAGGGTCATTAATGCACAGATGCGGCTCTTTGGCTCTGTTTAGTGAGGCCTACCTTTACTTTCTGCTTTGCCTAAACAATGGAGAGTCACAATTATAGATATCAAGGATTGCCTCTTCTCCTTTCCTCTGTGCCCATGAGACAGACAGAGATTTGCCTTTACCCTACCTGCTATTAATCATCATGAGTCAGACAAAAGATATCAATGGAGAGTTTTACCTCAAGGCATGGCTAATAGCCCCACCATGTGTCAATTGTATGTGCAGATGGCTCTTGAACCAGTTAGACAGAAATTTCCTTCCTTGTTGCTGATTCATTATATGGATGGTATTTTCTTGTGCTATGAGGAGTTAGCCATTTTGCAAGATGCGTATCCTTTGTTGCAAAAAACCGTGCAGCAATGGGGATTGCATATTGCCATTGAAAAGTTCCAGATTTCTGAGGTAGGTTCCTTTTTGGGAACGGTCATTTACCTGCTGAAAAATTAATGTTTGACAAGGTTGCCTCTGTCTTTGCAGGCACATGCCACAATCTGGATTTACAGCCCTTGCACTCCCTGGGGATCCATTTCCCATTGCACGGGGATGGGTGTAAATCACATTTTTTCTCTTGCCAAACGATCTAAAAAGTCAGGGACGGAAGAGTGCAAATAAGTCTTCACCGACCTAAGACAGGACAGCCTCACAGTGAGGAGGTTGCTTCAATGACGGGCAATGGCTGAAGCATTGCCTTCCACCAGGCTCAGACGTTGGCTTTCTGGCATAATGCTGTATTGACAGTAGGAAGCTTACTCTTCAAACAAAATAAAAAAGGTGGAGATGTGGAGAGCCGGGCTTTGGTTGCCATGGCGCTGGCTTCTGCCCTTCTAAACTGGTAAACAAGTCCTAGAGCACATGACCGTTATGAATATTATGACCGTTGGGCAACCGTCGTCACGAGCCCAGCCCAGGGCATCATATGAGGTGATGGGTGAGCAGCCAATCAGGGGATGACACGTCATCTCACACCACTCTGGTGCGAGCAGGGCTTATATAAACAGCCATTTCGGGGCCCGGGGTCTTCCTCCTATCATCGTTTGACTGCAATAAAGCTTGCTGCAGAAGGATCCTGTTGTCCGTGTGCGTTCTTGCTCACGAGATGACCACGCGGCTCACAACAACAAGTGAACAACAAACTTGAGAGAAAGGCTGAGCAGGCCTACATGCCTCAAACTGGGCAGCTGAGAGCACACAACCCAGAGATGAGAGAGAGTCCTGTGTCCAAGACTCTTAGTTCAGGAAGTGTCACATACTTCTTTCAAGTGGTCATAAATAAAGTCATTTGTCTTTGATATGTGACTTTCACATTATCAATGATTCCATTATTATTTGTTAAATGCACATATAGGTCCTCAGTCAGTGAATTACTTACTGTTAAAATGCTCCCTGACCAAGGCAACTCTTTGAACAAAAATAATTTTTTGTTCAAAAATTATTTTGGGTGAAGTAACTAAAATTCAGAAAGCCAAATATGGTATGTATTCACTAATTAGGAGGTCTCCTAATTGTGAAAGATAAAAATCCCAATAGGCCATCTGCTTTGTCTAAACCACTCTTTCACTAGGAAGATGGGGGTGGCAATTAATTGAGTTTGGCTGCAAGGCACCCTACAAAATTTTCAAATAACCCAGGGTATTATTATTAAAACTCACAGCTCAACTGATAGATCAGTGGCAATTTCTTGCATCCAAAAGATGCTTCCTAATGGAATTTTATGTAAGAAGTGGGAAATAGTAAGAGCTGGAGAGGACAGGGTCTCCACAAAAAGAGCAACAGAAGAAGAAAATTTAAACACAGGGAACTTCCCAGGGACTCCAAGCAAGGACTCTTCATGGATATAACCTAGAACCCCTGCACAGATGTAGCCCATGGCAGTTCAGTGTCCAAGTGGGTTCCATAGTAATGGGAAGAGGGACTGCCTCTGACATAATCTGATTGGCCTGCTCTTTGATCACCTTCCCCTGAGGGGGGGAGCAGCCCTATCAGGGCACAGAAGAGGACAATGCAGCCACTTTTGACGAGAACTGATAGACTAAGATCAGAATGGAGAGAAGAACCTCCCCTATCAGTGGACTTGGGGAGGGGCATGCATGCAGAAATGGGAGGGAGGGTGGGATCGGGAGGGAAGGAGAGAGAGGCTAATGGGGGGATAAAAAATGAATAAAGTGTAATTAATAAATAATAATAAAAAACAAAATTAATAAATTGTAATTAATAAAAAAATAACAGAATACTAAAAGAGGTAAAAAAAGGAGAAAATGAACTAAAATTATACTTAAAAAAACGATGCTTCCTTCTGCAATAAACAGAATTGCATAGAGACTCAGAGTCTGATATTATGTAGAAAGTGACCTTAAACACCTTGCTCTAAATGGGATTTTCCTAGGAAATTCTCCTTTCCCTCAGAGCTCTTGGAAGCCTTCAAGACAGTAGGCAGGAAGAGTGTCATATGTAGAGGCAGTTGAGGACACAAGGGAACAATGCCCTGTGAATCAGTGCACAGATGAAGATGATGCTGCCAGCCTTAATGAGACCTCATAAGCTAGGATCAGATTTAAGGAGGGGAGGAACTCCCCAATTATGGAACTAGAGAAAAGGCATGGGGTAGAAGGAGGGTGGGTGGAACTAAAAGCAGAAGGGGGGTTGGTGACAGGGTGTGGCACGGATGAACTCAATTTTCTTTAAGGGACTTGGCACTGAGACTGATCATGTTCCAATGAGTGTATAAACAAACCATACTAAAATTGATTTATTTTAAAGAAAAAAATATTAGTGTGACACATGGGTAGGAATTTGAACCTGGAGGTAATGGAAAAGAGTGTAATGCATGTTATATGAAATTCCCACATAATCAATAAAAATAATATGTTGACAACTTTTACAATGACTTTTAAAATGAAGAAAAGATTCAGCTAAAGGAGGGCAGAGTTTGACTTTGTAAAGCATGCTTTCAGGGAACTCATTATATAGAAGAGAATCCTTCCCATGAGCTAGTGGTTACCCAGGTTCCTCAGATAGGGTATTTGTTTTCTGTCTAGTTGATCTCTCCCTTGGTGAGAGTGGAGTGTTGAAGTCTCCCACTATTAAGGTATTAGGATCAATGTGTGATTTAAGCTTTAATATTGTTTCTTTTATGAATGTAGGTGACCTTGTATTTGGGGCATAGATATTCAATTTCTGATGTCCTCTTGGTGGATTTTTTCCTTTGATTGGAATATAGTGGCCATCCTTATCTTTTTTGATTAACTTGGGTTGAAGTCTATTTTATTAGATACTAGTATGGTTACTCCAACTTGTTTTCTGGAACCATTTGCTTGAAAAACATTTTCAGACCCTTTACTTTGAGGTAGTATTTATCTTTCTTGCAAAGGTGTGTTTCTTGGATGCACAGAATGTTGGATCCTATTTCCGCAACCATTCTGTTAGTCTGTCTTTTTATTGGGTAGTTGAGTCAATTGATGTTGATAGAAATTAGTGAACTTACTTAATTAGTTACTTACTTTAGATGTGGGGTTGGTGGTGTCACTGAGTTTCATTGCTTGTATTTTTTTGTTTTTTTTGTTGTATAGTTATCTATTTCCTCTGTTTGCTAAGATGTTGTTTTTTTTTCTTTGGTTTGGAGTTTCCCTTCTAGTAACTTCTGTAGAGCTGGGTTACTATGAAGATTTGTTTAAATTTGGTTTTGTCTTGGAATATTTTGAATTCTCTGTCTATGTTGATTGAAAGTTTTGCTGGGTATAGTAGTTTGGGTTAGAATCTGTGGTCCCTTAAGGACTGCATGATTTCTCTCCAGGCCTTTCTGGCTTTCATAGTTTCTGTTGAGAAATCTGGTGTGTTTTTGATAGGTCTGCCTTCATATGTTACTTGGCCTTTTCCCCTTGCTGATTTTCGAATTTTTTCTTTGTTCTGTAGGTTCAGTGTTTTGACTATGATGTGACTTGAAGAATTTTTTTCCTGGTCTACTCTATTTGGTGTTCTGTAGGCCTCTTGCATGTTTATGGACATATCTTTCTTTAAGTAGGGAAATTTTCTTCTATATTTTTCTTGAAAATATTTTCTGGACCTTTGAGCCTGATGTCTTCTTTCTCTTCTACTCCTCTTATTCTTAGATTTTGTCTTTTCATGGTGTCCTTGATTTCTTGGCTGTTTTTTGTTTGGAACTTTTCTAATTTTATTTTTTCTTTGAGAGATGTGTCAATTTCCGCAAGTGTATCTTCAGCTCCTGAGATTCTTTCTTCCATCTCTTGTATTCTGTTGGTGATGCTTAACTTTGTAGTTCCTGGTCTTTTCTCTATGTTCTCCAGCTCCAGGTTTTTCTCTATTTGTGTTTTCTTCATTGATTCTATTTCTGTTTTCATGTCTTGCACCATTTCCTTCATCTGTTTGAATGTGGAGTCCTGCTTTTTAATGACGGCTTCTGTTTTTTTTGTTTGTTTGTTTGTTTTTCTGTTTCCTCCCTATATAACACTAATGGTGCCTCTTCTTCTCTGGCTATATGTGCTTGTATTTCTATGAGAGCTTTGTTTATTTCTTCATTTGCCTTCATTTGTGTGGACATTTCTTTGAGGGCTTTGTTCATTTCCTGTTTGTTTGTCTCAACTTTCATGGTCGTTTCTCTAAGAGCTTTACTTATTTCCTCTTTGTTCCTCTCAATTTCTTTGGCTATTTCTCTGAGGGCTTTGTTCATTTCGTCTTTATGAGCCTCTAATAGCTAGATAAACATAGTTTTGAGGTCATTTTCTTGTATATCTAGTGAATTGAAATGTCCATTGTTTTGTGGGGTTGCTGGTGAGGTCATTATGTCCTGATTTTTGTTGGGAGTGATCTTACATCTGCCTCTAGTCATCTGGTTATTTATAATCCTCACTATTTGTTCCTCAAGATTGTAGTTCATTCTATGATTGTCTCTTTCTGTTTTCTGGACTGTTTTTTCAGGAAGATGAGAGAGGTTCACTGGTTTGGGAGTATGCACTGTGGTTTCAGTTTTGCATAAGTAAGGAATGTGATGCTGGCACTATTCATGTGAGCTTTTAGCAAGCTCAGTGTGCATGTGCGGATTCTCTGTCAAGGACACATGAACTTAGTAATGAAGACTTGAAATAACTTTTTGACACTTTTCTATGAACAAGGGTTGCCTTGACTGATCTGGCTGTATCAGCAGCTGTTTCCTACTCTTGGGTCAGTGAGGAAACCTCCTGGTCTTGGGGTTTAGAGTTAAAACAGGGAATTCAGGACAGATAAATCGGTCTGTGCTATATGCCTAGGACAAAAGAGTGGCTGTGTGTTCCTGCATATGTTCTCTAGAAAAATACTCTAAATGTATTGTTAGTGCCAGGAATGCTTTTTCAGAGGTGCCACCTGAGTTTATGGGGTCTGAAGTAGTTGGGTAACCAATAGTTCATGGCTATGATTCATATCCCTAACCTAATTCATAATAGCATTGTGAAGTCATCATAGCATTGTGATGTCATAATATCATTTTGAGTTCATAACACAATTTTGATGTCATAATAGCATTAGTTATGTCATAATACCTTTCTGATGTCATATAACCATTGTAATGTCATAATACTATTTTAAGTTACTATAGCATTGTGATGTCATAACACCATGAGATGTCATAATTCCATTGTGATTTCTTAATAGCATTGAGATATCATACTTTTGTGATGGCATAATAGGGTTGTTGTGTCATAAAAGCATTGTGATTACATAATTCCTTTGTGATGTCATAAAACTATCTTAGTGTAATAGTATTGTGATGCTGTAATAGCAATGTGATGTCAAAATTCCATTTGGATATCATACCAAAATTATATCATAATAGCATTGTGGTGCCAAACAATCGTTATGTCATAACACCATTGTGATGTCATAATAGCATTGTGAAATCATAACACCATGTGCTGTCATAATAATAGCATTGTAATGTCATAATAGCATTGTGATATCATAATTCCATTGTGATTTCTTCATATTATTGAGATGTCATACTTTTGTGATGGTATAATAGCATTGTTGTGTCATCATATCAATGTGATTTCATAATTCCCTTGCAATGCCATAAAACTATCTTATCATAAGAGTATTGTGATGATTTTATAGCATTGTGATCCAAAAATTCCATTTTGATGTCATACAAAAATTATGTCATAGTAGCATTAGGTGTCATACAATTGTGATGTCATAATAGCATTGAGATGTCATAACATTCAGAAGTAATCATAGCATTAAGATGTCATACCTTTGCTGGATTTCACCAAGACACAGTAAGCAAGTCCTAAATAGTTCCTACTTCACAAATATATCTATCAAATATTCTGAGCCAGAAGGCTGAAGATGATGCTCCAAAGTTACAGAGAGTTATGGGTGACTGTTTAGGCAACAAAATGTTTCTGTTATTTTATTTTTGGAAGCTGCTATCATGCACTTCTTATTTACTCTAGTAACTAATTTTATTTCTTCTCAAGTCTCTGATGGGGTTGAAGACCAAATAGCTATAGTGCCACAAAAAAGCTTAAGTTCTTTAGAAGTTAAGAAATGCTTTCATATAGGTAATACCAGTGAGGATAAAAGTTAATTTAGGCATATAATTCTAAACTTGTCAAGATAGATATGATAATCAGATACTCTCTTCTAATTTGCTAAATACACATGGACTGGACATTGCACAAGTAGATTTTACCTAAAAGTTTTCATAATTTTCATTGTATTGAAAGAAAATGAGTCTTTTATTGGACTCCCTTTTATTTAAAGGAAGAAATGTTGGTATAATGTTTTTTTGAAATGTATACAACTTATCCTTCTTCATTCATACACTAATTTCTCCCGCCCCCTCTGGTTTCAACACAGATATTGCATTGTGATACTTATTCTCTGCATCCTGTCTCAGCAGGCAAAAATAAAGCAACTAGCCACAATGTTGAGCAAGGAGAGGAGAAGAGCCAGAGGACAGGAAAGAGGGTAGGATCCAGAGTACAGGAAATTTGTGGGAGGAAAAAAGGATGAGGGCAGAGCTAGGAGAACCAAGCTGGGTGGGGAACTAGGAACTACAGGGAGAATGAACCAGACTTAAGATTTCACAAAAAAGCAAGTAAAATGGGTAAAATCTAAATGTTAAAAAAATATGAGGTCTTAAAGGTTTAGGAGGGAGTAACTATTGGCAAGCATTGTGTTCTAGGTTAACTAAATATAATTGATTTGGTTATACAGCTCTGTAGGATTAACAGCAGCTTTAGCAGAAGACATATCAAATATAAATATTAATTGATACATACAACAGAGCTGTCATACAATTGTGATGTCATAAAAACATCGTAAAGTCCTAATAGCATCATAAAGTCATAAAACCATTCTGAAGTCATAATACCACTGTGATGTCATAAAAGCCGTATTATGTCATAACAGCATTGTGAAGTCATAATAGCACTGAGAAGTCATTACACCATTGTGAATCAAGATACCATTGGGATGTGATACCACTGTGATATCAACATAGCATTGTGATATCATAATACCATTGGAATGGCATATCATTTTTAAGGCATAATTGTATTGAGATGTCTTAATAGCATTGTGATGTCATAATACCACTGTTATGTCATAATAGAATTGGGATGTCATACCATTTTGATGTCATCATACCATTGTGTGGTCAGGATAGCATTATGATATAATAATTGCATTGTGATGTCATAATAAAAGTATGATGTCATAATATTTTAATATCATCATTACACTGTAATGTCCTAATAACAATGTGATGTCATATGATTGTGTTTTCATAATGGCATTGAGATATAATACCATTGTGATATCATTATAGCATTGTGATGTCATGATACCATAGTGATTTCATTATGCCATTGTGATGTCATAATATTCTGATGTCATAATAGCATTGTGATGTAATAAAAGCATGTGGCATCATATTATGATGTCCTAAATACATTATGAATTCATACCACTATGTAGTCATAATAGCATCATGACATCTAATTAGTGTGATGTCAAAATAACACTGTAATGTCATAATACCATTGTGAAGTCATAAGAGTGTTGTGATGTCATAGTTCCATCATGATGATATAATACCATCGTGATGATATAATACCATTGTGATGTCATAATAGCATTGTGATGTCATAGCATTGTGAAGTCATGATAGCTTTGTGATGTCATAATAGCTTTGTAATATCATAATAGCAGTTGGTTCTCATAAAAGCATTGTGATGTCATATCATTGTGATGTCCTACTACCTTTGAGAACTCATACCATTAGAAATCAAAATAGCATTGTTACATCCTAATATCATTCTGATGTCAAAATACCATTGTAATGTCATAATAGCACTGTGATGTCATAATAACATTCTGAAGCCAGAAAACCATTGTGAAGTCATAATCCATTGAGACATCGTAATAGCATTTTGATGTCATAATAGCAATGTGATATCTTAATAGCATTGTGATATCAAAATAGGATTATTGTGTCATATCATTGTAATGTAATTATACCATTGTGATGTCATAATAGCTTTGTGATGTCATAATATTATTTTGATGTCATAATACCTTTGTGACATCATAATATCATTGTGATGACATAATACCAATCTTAAGTAAAAAACCATTGAGTCATATTACCATTGGGATGTCATACCATTGGGGTGTCATAATAGCATTGTGATGTCATAATAGCATTGTGATATCATAATAGCATTGTGTTGTCATATCATTGTGATGTAATTATACCATTGTGATGTCATAGTAAAATTTTGCTGTCATAATACCATTGTGATGTCAAAATAGCATTGGGATGTCCTATCATTGTGAATTCACAAAATCACTATGATGTCATAACATTGTGATGTCCTAATACATTGAGGTGAAATACCAATATGAGTCATATAGCATTTGGTTTCATAAAACCACTGTGACATTATAATACAATTTTGATGTCAAAACAGCATTGTGATGTCATGATACCATTATGATAAGATAATTCCAATGTGATGTCAAAATAGCATTGTGATATCATAATTGGATTGTTGTGTTATAAAATCATTGTGATGTTATAATTCCATTGTGCTATCATATAATATGATGTCATAATAGCAGATGTCCTTATAGCATTGTGAAGTCAAAATAGCACTGAAATATTTTGACACCATTGAGATGACATAACTCTATTGAGATGTCATAATACAATTATGAAAACATAATATAACTGAGATGTCATAGAAGTATTGTGATATCATATCATTGTGTTGTCATGATACTGTTGATATGTCATACACCTTACTCCTGTTTACCTCTGTGACAATCGCAGTTAGGAAATGAAACATAATGTTTATTTAATTGGACAGCTTCCTAAGTAGGGAAGCATCAAAGTGATGTGGAATTAAGGGGGATGTACCAAATGACAAGGTGGTCTCCTACTGTGGTCTTGGATCTGAAATATACATGGTTGTGACTTTGAACTGAGCAGTTTCTATTGTACTCATTAAATAGACCTTTTCATTCTTATTGTTATAATAGGCAGGCAGAGTCTAGGGTTCCCTGTGGTGTTGAGAGTCTAAGTGCAGGAAAAGAGAAGCAAACAAAAAAATTAAGGATATTATTAGCTGAAACAGAGAATAATGATTGTATATAAAAGGAGAACTAAGGGGCAATAAAGTCTTTGACAGCTGGTGATGTTCCACAGCATTATTGCCAACTGTCTATGATCATGGTTGCTTTAGTAACCTGGCTGTATTGGCAGCTCTCTCCTCCTCAATAGTCCCTCAGCAATCTTCCAGATCCAGGGGTTTAAAGTTAAAACTGGGCATTCACAACACAGAAATGTATCTGTGTTATATAACTAAGACACAAGAGCAGCTGTGTTTCTTGCTGTGGTCCTCCAGACAAACCATGTAAATATAGTGTTAGTGCCAGGACTGTTTGATCATAGGTGCCACCTGAGCTCATGAGATTTGAGGTAGCTGGGTAACACTAGTTCATGGTTAGGATTCTCTGCTACATATTGAGTTCTTGGAAAGAATGCCTTACAAAGGAAACAGCCCAGATGCACCTCAACTGAATGGATGAAGAAATTGTGGTACATCTACACAATGGAATATTACTCTGCAAAGAAAGATAAGGAAATCATTAAAATTTCAGGTAAATGGTGGGACCTGAAAAGGACCATCCTGAGTGAGCTGTCCCAGAAGCAGAAAGACACAAATGGTATATACTCACTTATATAGACATATAATATGATAAACCTACTAAAATCTGTACATCTAAAGAAACTAATCAAGAGAAAGGACCCTCAAGAAAATGCTCAATCCCCATCCCAAAAAGTAAAGAGGATAGATATCAGAAGAAGGAGAAAACAGGAAACAAGCTAGGACCTGCCAGAGAGGGCCTCTGAAAGGCTCTGCCCTGCAGAATATCAAAGCATATACTGAGACTTATGGCCAATTATTGGGTAGAGTGCATGGAATCTTATGTAAGAATTGGGAAATAGCAAGATCTGGAGAGGACAGGAACTCCACAAGGAGAGCAACAGAACTAGAAAATTTGAACATAGGGGTCTTCCCAGAGACTCATACTCCAGCCAAGTACCATGCATGGAGATTACCTAGAACCCCTGCACAGATGTAGCCCATGGCAGTTCAGTGTCCAAGTGTGTTACCTAGTAATGGGAAGAGGGACTGTCTCTGACATAATCTGATTGGCCTGCTCTTTGATCACTTCCCACTGAGGGGAGAACAGCCTTGCCAGGCCACAGAAGATGACAATGCAGCCACTACTGATGTGATCTGATGGACTAAGATCAGAATGAAAGAGAGGAGGACCTCCCCTATCAGTGGACTTGGAGGGGGGCATGTGTGAAGAAGGGAGAGAGAGGGTGGGATTAGGAGTGGAGCAGGGTGGGGACTATGGGATGTACAAAGTGAATAAAGTGTAATTAATAAAAAAAAATTGTAAAAAAAGTCACACTCTGCCTTCCTTTAGCAGAATTTTTTCTCCATTTTAAAAGTCATTGTAAAATTTTTCAACATTATTTTTATTGAATCTGTGGGAATTTTATTTAATATATATTACGCTCATTTTCCATTGTTAGCAGGTTCTAATTCCTACCCATGTGTCACACTACTTTTTCTTTAAAATACATCAATTTAAGCATATGTTGTTCATATAGTCATTGGAAGATGATCAGATTCTCAGTGCCAAGTTCTCTAAAGAAAACTGAGTTCATCCTTGCTGCACCCTGATAGCACTACCAAGAAGTTATCAGTCCTGAAGTGCTTCATATTTCATTGCCTTGATCACAGTTTTCCTTATTCATTTATTTTTTACAATATGTTTACAACATATCTCCTCTGCTGCCCACTGCCTCTTCTTCTTCCAATCACACTCACACTCCTTCTTCTACCCCTATGCCCTTCTCTAGTTGCAGGATAGGGAAGTTCCTCCTCCCCCTTCTATCTGACCCTAGGTTATCAGGTATCAACAAGACTGGCTGCATCATGATCCTCAGCGGCCTGATTTTCAGGGCATTAGCCTCCTTGTATCCTCAATTTCCTCTTCTTATGATACTCTTCTGGACTCCTCTCCTGCAGGCTTCCCAGAGCTCTGAGGGGATAGAGAATTTCAAAGGGAAATCCCATTTAGAGCTAAGTGTTTTAATTTCTCTTTCTCTGCGTAATATCATAATGTGGGTCTCTGTAGCTAATCCCATTTGATGCAGAAGGATCTGCATCTCTGTGGTTTGAAGAACATGACACTGAATTATCAATTGCGGGCAGAGAGCAATATATTTTTAATAACAACAGACTGGGTTGCTTTAAAATTTCTGTAGAGTGACCTGGTCTAAGAAATCAATTAACTGTCCCCCAATCACACTAATAGAAGGTTGGTTTGGTCACAATGGGTGGCCTATGGAACTTTACTTCCCACTATTTTGAAACCTCCCAATAAGTAAATACATAGTATATTTGCCTTTCTGAATTTTAATTACTTCACCCAGGTTGATTTTTCCTGATTCCATCCATTTTCCTGAATATATCATGATGTCATTTTCTTAGCTGAATAATAATCTGTTAAGAAAATATTACACATTTCCCCCAAGGAGATTCTCAGTCCTGTTGTTTAGTCCTTGGAAATTTAGTCATTGGATTGAATGACAAACTCAGGTTAAATATGTTCTTTTAGCCTAGAAATCCCTCCATATTCTTCCACTTTCTGGTGATTTGAATTACAATGTCCTCTTCAACCTTATCTATGTACATGTTGAGTCTCCAGTGAGGAAATATCTGGTAAGTGTTTGGGGGTATGACCTTGTTAGATAATATAATTTCTATTGGAGTTATGACATAGGAGAGTGTGCTTTCGAGGTTGATAAGCCAATGAAAGTGAACAACAGAATGGAATCTCTCTCAGTCTCTGTCACTGTATATATTTGATTCTGTTGGTCTCAGTCTATCTGAATCTGTCTAACTCTTTCACTCTCTCTTTCTCTCTGTGTCTGCCTCTCTCTGACTGCTGATTGTGGGTCTTATGAAAAGCTCTCAGTTCTGCTGAAAGACTACAAGATAACTGTTTACAAACATGTACCTAGATGTTCTCTGTAAAAATATAAGCAAGGTTTGAATTAAATATTTTGTGTTCAAAGATTTGCCTTTGTTAAGGAGCATTTCCCACTAAGTAAATCATTGACTGAGGAAACATCTGTGCTTTTAACAAAAAATAATGACATATGTGATAATGTGAAACTCACATGTCAAAGAGACTAGACATTATTAATGACCACTTGAAAGAAATATGTCACACTTTTCTTGAATTAAGATTCTTGGATACAGGAACTGACATCTCTGTGTTGTGTGCTTTCAGCTGCCAAGATTGAGGTACACAGGGATGCTCAGATTTTCTCTCAAGCAGACAATCCACTTCACACTTTTAATAACTGGCTGCTGAAACTGTTACTGGCTTTCACCTGTTTCATGACATCATTCACCTTGCAGCAAATTAGCACCTGAGAGAATCTTGAGAGTTCCATGGAGATGAGTAAACAGTAAACAAACATTCCTCAGTGTCCATATATCTGATTCTGTGCACAAGTGACTTTCTGTTGTGAAAACCAACAAGCCTTTATTTCTTGCCTTTATCCAGATCCCACACCTTTACTCCTGTTTACTTCTGAGACAATGTCAGGTAGGAAATGAAACTTTATTGTTTATTTAATTGGGCAGCTTCCTAAGTGGGGAAGCTTCAAAGTGATGTGGGATTTAGGCGAATGTACGGAATGACAAGGTGGTCTCATAATGTGGTCTTGAATCTGAAATTTCCTAGGTTGTGACTTTGAAGTGAGCAATTACTCCTGTATCTACTAAATGTACCTTCACATTCTTATTGATATAATAGGCTGGCAGGGTCTATAGTTCCCTGTTGCATTGAGTCTTTAAGATTAGGGAAAAGAAAAGGAAACCAGACAACTCCTGGGACTGGTTTGGGTGAAAAAGGGAAAGACTGGTGTATTTAAAAGGAAAACTGAGGGGCAATAAACTCTTTCACAGCTGGTGCTGTTCCACACTAGTGTTGGCAACTCTATATGAGCAGAGTTGCATTGGGTGACCTGCCTAGATTGGCAGATGTGTCCTTCTCAGTGGTCATTGAGAAATCCTCCTGGTCCCAGGGTTTACCATTAAAACTGGTCATATCAGACAGAAAAATGTGTCCTTATTATATGCCTAGGATGCAAAGCAGAAGTGTTTCTTGATGTTGTCCTCCAGACAAACTATCTAAACGTAGTGTTAGTGCCAGAACTGTTTGTTCAGAAGTGAAACCTGATCTCATGGGGTCTGAAGTAGCTGTGTTAATGAAGTAGCTAGTTAATGGCAAGGTTTCTCTGCTACATAATGATTTCTGGGAAATCATGCCTTGCACAGTCAAACTCTGCCCTTCTTTAGTGGAATGTTTTCTCTATGTTAAAAGTCATTATAAAAGATGTCAACATATTATTTTATTGATTATGTGGGGATTTCATATAATATACATTAGACTCCTTTTCCATTGCTTCCAGGTTCGAATTCTACTCATGTGTCACACTAAAATATTTTCTTTCTTTAAAGTGTGTTCATATACTCATTGGAACATAATCAGAATCTCAGTGCCAAGTCATTTGAAGAAAACTGAGTTTATCATACCCACTCCCAGACACCATCCCTTAGAAGAAGTCATCAGTCTTGAAGAGCTTTATACTTCATTACCTTGATCACAGTTTTTATTATGTATTTATTATGAGTTTTTCACTTTGTATCCCCTCTGCTGCCATCACCCTCTTTTCTTTTCAATCCCACCCACCCTCCTTCTTCTACCCCTATGACCTCGCTATAGTTCCCTGACAGGGGAGGTCCTTTTTCCCCTTCTCTCTGACCCAGCTTGTCATGTTTCAATAAGGCTTGCTGCATCTTCTTCTTCTGTAGCCTGATTCTCATTGCATTGTTCACCTTGTTTCCTCAATTTCCTCTACTCATGACACACTTCCTGCCTCCTGTCCTGCAGGTTTTCCTGAGCTATAAGGGGATGGAGAATTTCATAGGGAAATCCCATTTAGAGTTGGGTTTTTTAAGGTCTCTCTCTGCATAATATCATACTGTCAGTCTCTATATGCAATTCCTTTTGATCCTGAAGGATGCATCTCTGTGGATCCAAGAACATGACGCTGATCTATCAGTTGAAGGCAGAGAGTAACATATTTTAATAACAACATCCTGGGTTGATATAACATTTCTGTAGGATGCTCTGGCAAAACAACTCAAAAAATGCCACCCAAATTTCTCTACTGGAAAACTGGTGTGGTCAAAAAAGATGGCCAAATGGAACTTTATCTCCCACTATGAGGAGACCTGCTAATAACTGAATAAATACCATACTACTTTCTGCATTTTAGTTACTTCACCCAAGATGATTTTTCCTGGTTCTATCCATTAGCCTGAAAATATCATGATGTCATTTTCTTAGCTGAATAATACTCCATTATGGAAATATTTCACATTTTCCCCAAACGTGTTTTTCAAACCTATTCTTTGGAACTTGAAAATAATTGGGTGATTAAACATTGTATTGAATGACAAACTATCAGGATAGCTATGTTTATTTAGCCTAGAATTCCCTCCATCTTCTTCCACTTCCTGGTGATATGTATTGTAATGTTCCCTAGAAACTCTTCTATTTACATGTTAGTTTTCAGTGAGGAAATATCTTCAAAGTGTTCAGAGGTAAGGCCTTGTTAGATGATATAATTCCTTTAGGAGTGATAATTTAGGAGGGTGTGCTTAGAGGTTGATATGGCAATGGAAGTGATCAGACAGAATGGAGTCTTGTCTCTCTGTCTCTGTCAGTTTATAACATTGTTTCTGTCTCATTCTCTCTATTTCTCAATCTGTCTCTCTAGTACTTTCTCTCTCTGTCTCTCTCACTCTCCTTCTCTCTGCCAGCCTCTTATGGTTAAATATGAAATGCTTTTAGATCTGATGAAGGATTACAACAAGATGAATGCCAGCTGATGTGTCATCCTCAATGGTTATTGTAAAAATATAAGTAAGGTCCCAATTAAACACTCTTTGTTCAAAGAGTGGCCTTGGTCAGGGAACATTTTCCCAGTAAATATTTCCATGACAGAGGACATATCTGTGCATTTAACTAATACTAATGGAATCTGTGATAATGTTAAATTTATTAAAGACCAGTTGAAAATAATATGTGACACTTTTTGTGAACTAAAAGACTTGGACACAGGAACTGTCATCTTTGGGTTGTGTGTTTTCAGATGCCCACAACAAAGCATGTAGTGTTGTTCAGCCTTTCATTTAAGCAGGCTGTCCACTTGGACGTTTTTATAACTTGCTCCTGAAACTCTTACTGGATTTCACCTGTTTCATGACATCATTCTGCCTCTCAGACAATCAGCACCTGAGAGAATCTCGGAGTTTCAATGGTGATGAGTAAACAAACTTTCCTCAATGTCCATATCTCTCATCCTGTGCATATTTGAATATTTCTTATGAAAACCATTAATGCTTTATCTCATCCATTTATCCAGATCCCAGACCTTAAGTCCTGTTTACCTCTATGACAATGTTAAGTAGGAAATGAAATTTTAACTTTTATTTAATTGGAAAGCATCCTAAGTAGGGAAGCTTCATAATAATGTGGGATCAATGGGAATGTACCGAATGACAAAGTGGTCTTATAATGTGGTCTTGGATATGAACTTTCCTAGGTTGTGACTTAGAACTGAGCAGTTACTAGTGTAATCACTAAATATACCTTCACATTCTTATTGATATTATAGGCTGGCAGGGCCTAGGTATTCTTGCTGTATTGAGTTTTTAAGAAGAGGGAAAACAGTAGGACACCAGAGAATTCCTGGGACTTGTTTGGCTGAAAAAGAGAAACATGTAAAAGGAGTGAGTGTAAAAGGAGAACTGAGGGGCAATAAACTATTTGACAGCTGGGGATGTTCCACACCAGGGTTGGCATAGAGGGTTGCCCTGACTGGCCTGTCCAGTTCAGCAGCTGTGTGCTGCTCAGTGGTCAGTGAGCAATCCTGCTGGTCCTGGGGTTTACAGTTAAAACTGGGCCTTCAGGACAGAGAAATGTGTCCATGTTATATGCCTTCCACACAAGAAAAGTTGTGCATCCTGTTGTGGTACTTCAGACAAAACCTCTAAAAATAGTTATACTGCCTGGACAGCTTTTTCAGAGTGCAACCTGAATTAATGGGGTCTGAGGTATTTGTGTAACCACTAGTTCATGGCTAGTATTCTCTGCTACATAATGAGTTCTGGAAAGCATTCTTTACAAAGTAAAACTCTGCCCTTCTTTAGCTGAGTCTTTTCTCCATGTTAAGAGTCAGTGTAAAAGTTGTTAACATATTATTTTTCTTGATTATGTGGAGTTTCATATATTCTACATTACACTCCTTTTCTTTTTTTTTTTTTTTCTTTTTTTTTTTTTAGGTTAGGTTGAATTTTTATTCCATTTCCTGGAGACACACCCAATAACTTGTGTACAGTTCTTACACAGTAATCTTAGTCACCTCATTCTCTATTGTCAGGAATATGTGGACACACAGTTATCGTTGACTGTAGCAAATATTCTTATTTTCATTCCTGTTCATTCTCTCTCTCAATAAAGAAATAGTTACAGACTGCCTCATCTGTACCAGTTGCTAACGACTTAGAATATAAAGATGGTAAAATAGAAAGACGGCATCTGACTTCATGAAGCTTGCAGAAGGCATCACGTACGCATATAGTAACAAAAAGGTACAAAGAATTGTGCTGCCACAAATAAAGTATCTTCCAACCATTTTCTTATTTTGTACACACAACAAATCTGGAGGCATCCGTTGTGCTCCTGCTTGATTTCCTATCTGTAGTGAAATATAATCTCAGTGAGCTGGATTTTTAGAGATGGTGGACATGAAGCAAGGAGCATGACTGGGCATGAATCAAGTTCAGTGATAGACACAGAACCTGAGCTGTTACCATTGCTCAGGATATTTAGAGGAATATTTTCCTACCCATGTATCACACAAAAATATATATATTTTAAAATACATCAGTTGAAGTATGTGTTGTTCATATACTCATTGGAACATGATCAGAGACTCAGTGCCAAATTCCTTAAAGAAAACAGAGTTCATCCTTGCCGTACCCTGGCACCACCCCCAAGGAGAAGCCATTAGGCCTTAAAAGCCTTATACGTCATCACCTTGATTATAGTTTTTCTTATGTTTTTATTTATTAAGAATTTTCTTTATCCCATCTGCTGCCTAATCTCTCTTCTCATTCCAGGCCACTATCCTTCTTCTACCCCTATTGCCGTTCACTAGTTTCATGTTAAGGGAGGTAAGCTTCCTGCTTCTATTTGACCCTAGCTTATCAGGTCTCATCAAAACTCTCTGCATCTTCTTCCTCTGTGTCCTGATTATCAGGGCATTGTTCTCCTTGTGTCCTCAATTCCCTCTACTTATGACACTCTACCTTGCCTTTCTCTTGCAGGCCTCCCAGTGCTCTGATGGGAGAATTTCATAGGGAAATCCCATTTAGCACTGGTTTTTCTAAGGTTTCTCTGTGCATATTGGACTGTGGATATATATATATATATATATATATATATATATAGTCCCATTTGATGCAGAAGAAGCATATCTATGAATACAAGATCATGGAACTGTTCAATCAGTTGAGGGCAGAAAGCAGCATATTTTAATAACAGCCTGAATTTCTTGAACTTTCTTAGGATGCCCTGGATCAACAACTCAAATAACTGCCACCCAGCCCCCCCTCCCCCAGTGGAACAGTAGTTTGGTCACAATAAATGATCTATTGGCACTTTATCCCCCACTACTGAAGACCACTTAATAAGTGAATACATACCATATTTTTTTTTTCTCCAATTTAGTTACTTCACCTAGGATGATTTTTCCTGGTTCCATCCATTTGCCTAAAAATATCATGATGTCATTTTCTTAGTTGAATAATACTTCATTATGGATATATTTCACATTTTCCTCCAAAGGAGATTGTCCTTTAGTACTTGGAAGGTGCTGGGACATTAATCATTGTATCGAATGACAAACATTCAGGATAAGTATATTCTTTTAGCCTAGAAGTCCCTCCATCTTCTTCTACTTCCTGGTGATTTGAATTGCACTGTCCCCTTGAAGCTCATCTACTTACATGTGGAGTCCCCAGTGAGGAAATGTCTGGGAAAAGTTAGGAGGTATGGCCTTTTTAGATAATATAATTCCTATTGGAGTTATATTGTAGGAGGATGTGCTGTGAGGTTGATATGCCAATGAAAGTGACCAGACAGAATGGAGTCTCTGTCTCTCAGTCTCTGTCACTTTATATCTTTGTTTTTGTTGGTCTCAGTCTCTCCATTTCTGAAACTGTCTCTCTAATCTTTCTCTCTCTGTTTTTTCCAGTCTCTCACTACCTGCCACTGTGGTTCACTATAAAATGCTCTCAGTTCTGTTGAGGGACTACATCAAGATTACTGCTTCCTGATGTTACTTCCTTGATGGTCTCTGTAAAACTATAAGCAAGGAGCCAATTAAATGTTTTTTGTTCAGAGAGTTTCTTTTGTCAGTGAACCTTTTCACAGCAGGTAATTCATTGACTAAGGACATATCTATGTGTTTAACAAATAATAGTGGAATCTGTGATAATGTAAAACTCACATGTCAAGGACACATGACTTTATTATAGACCACTTGAAAGAAATATGTGACACTGATCCTGAACTAATATTCTTGGACACAGGAACTATCATCTCTGGGTTGTGTACTTTCAGTTTGCCCAGATTGAAGCATGTAGGGCTGCTCACTCTTTCTCTCAAGCAGGCTGTTTTCTTGGCCATTTTGATAAGTGACTCCTGGAATTCTTAATGGCTTTCATCTGTTTCATGACATCATTCTCCCTCTCTGCCAATCAGTACCTGTGAGAATCTTGAGGTTTCCAAGGAGATGAGTAAACAAAATTTTCTCACTGTAGAAAAACTCTGATTCTGCGTATACTTGACTTTTTCTTGTGAAACCCAACAAGCATTTATCTCATCCATTTATCCAAATCCCACACCTTTCCTCCTGTTTACCTCTGTGATAATGTAAGGTAGGAAATGAAATTTTAATGTTTATTTAATTGGAGAGTTTCCTAAGTAGGGAAGCTTCCAAGTAATGTGGATTAATGGGGATGTACTCAATGACAAGGTAGTCTCCTACTGTGGCCTTGGTTCTGACATTTCCTATGTTGTGACTTTGAACTGAGTAGTTATTCATGTACACACCAATCTACCTTCATGTTCTTATCGATATAATAAGGTTGCAGGGCCTTGGATTTCCGGCAATATTGATTCTTTAAGATCAGGAAAAATAGAAGGAAACCAGACAATTCCTGGGAATGTTTTGGCTAAAACAGAGAAAGAATGGTGAGTGTAAAAGGAGAACTTGGGGCAATAAACTATTTGACAGCTGATGCTGTTCCACACTAGTGTTGGCAACCTTCTATGAGCAGGGTTGCTTTGGGTGATCTGCCTGGATATGCATCTGTGTCCTCCTCAGAGGTCAGTGAGGAACCCTCTTGGTCCTGGGGTTTACAGTTAAAACTGTGCCTTCAGAACAGAGAAGTGGGTCACTGTTATATGACTGGGACAGAAGAGCAGCTGAGTCCTCCAGAAAATGGTCTAAGGGTAGTACTTATGCCAAGACTGTTTGTTCAGAGGTGCTACCAGAGGTTATTAGATCTGAAGTAGTTGACTAACCTCTAGTTCATGACTGAGATTCTCTGCTACATAATGAGTTCCTGGAAATCATGCCTTATGATGTCAAACTCCGCCCTCCTTGAGCGGAATCATTTCTACATTTTAAAAGTCATTGTAAAAGTTGTATACTCCAACTAAGTACCATGCATGGAGATAACCTAGAATCCCTGCACACATGGCAGTTCAATGTCGAAGTGGGTTCCATAGTAATGGGAACAGAGACTGCCACTGACATGAACTGATTGGCCTGCTCTTTCATCTCCTTCCCCTGAGAGGGGAACATCCTTACCAGGCCACAGCAGAAGACAATGCAGCCACTCCTGATGAGACTTAACTACCTAGGATCAGAAGGAAGAAAAAGAAAACCTCCTCTACCAGTGCACTTAGGGAAGGGCATGCGTGGAGAGGTTGGAGGAAGGAGGGAGGGAACTAGAGGGGGATACAAAGTAAATAAAGTATAATTTAAAAAGGAAAAAAGGTGTTAACATATTATTTTTGTTGTTTTTGTGGGAATTTCATATAACATACATTACACTCCTTTTCCATGGCTCCCAGGTTCAAATTCCTAACCATGATTCAAACTAATTTTTTTTTCCTTAAAATATATCAATTGAAGTATGCATTCTTCATCTACTCATTGGCACTTGATCAGAGTCTCAGTGCCAAGTCCCTTGAAGTAAACTGAGTTCATCCATGCCCCACCTGGGCACCACCCCCAAGAAGAAGGCATCAGTCCTGAAGAGCTCTACAATTCATCACCTTGATTACAGTTTTTCTTTGTATTTACTAATTATGATTTGTTCACTTTGTATTTCCTCTGCTTCCATCTCCATCTTCTCCTTCCAGTTTCACTCCTACTCCTACTTCTATACCTATGACCTTTCTCTAGTTACCTGATAAGGGGTTATCTGGCTCTAGCTCATCAAGTATAAGCAAGGCTGGCTCTATCATCTTCCTCTGTGGCCTGATTCTCAGAGCATTGTTCTCCTTGTATCCTAAATTCCTAATACTTATGTCACTCTTCCTGCCTCTCTCCTGCATTCTTCCCAGAGCTCTGAGTGGAGGTAGAATTTCATAGGAAAATCCCATCAAAGCTGAGAATTTTAAGGTCTCTCTCTGCATAATATAAAAAAATAGCTCTCTATATGCAATCCCGTTTGATGCAGAAGGAAGCATCTCTGTGGATCCAAGAACATGGCATTGTTTTATCAGTTGAGGGCAGAGAACAACATAGTTTAATAACTACAGACGGGGTTGCTTTAAATTTTCCATAGGATGCCCTGGCTCGACAACTCAATTAACTGCTACATAATCTCCCTGTGGTAGATTTGCTGGGTCACAATAGAAGGCCTATTGGAACTCTCTCTCCCACTATTAGGAGTCATCCTAATAGGAGTCATCCTAATAAGTGAATATATACCATATTCACCTTTCTGAATTTTCATTACTTCACCTAAGAATGCAACAACCCAGATGCTCCCACCCCCAAATGAAGAATGGATACAGAAATTGAGGAACAGCTACACAATGGAATATTACTCAGCCATAAAAAAACAGGGAAATCATGAAATTTGCAGAAAAATGGTGGGAACTGGAAAGGATCATTCTGAGTGAGCTATCCCAGATGGAGAAAGACAAATTGTATTTACTCACTCTTATAGACATATAACATAGGACAAACCTACTAAAATATGTACACCTAAAAAACTAATCAAGATGGAGGACCCTGACTAAAATGTTCAGTCTCCATTCTGAAAGGCAAAGAGGATGGACAGCTGAAGAAGGAGAAAACAGGGAACAAGTTAGAAGTCTGCCACAGAGGGCCTCTCTTAGTATTGTTGTCATTATACCCTTTTGATGTCATAATAGCACTGTGATAACAACAGTATTACAATGTAAGGTATTTTAGTTATATGAGAAACTTGAAACTGTTGACAAAATCTTTTAAAAGATTTGCTACTATATCACGTTCCATTGTCAGTTTTAAATTGCTTAGTAAATCCAAGAACATTAAAAGTCAGTAGACAATGAGCAATAACATTCTTTGCAGCTTTTCCTGTTTGAAGAGTGGCAAAAATAAATCATGAATAGGTATCTATGCAAACATGTATATATTTTACTCGTTTAAATTCAGGAATATAAGCAATATCCATTTGCCAAGTCTGATATGCAACCAATCCTTTAGGATTGACTCCAAAATGAGGAACAGGATGAAATTGAAGACAAGTACTGTAAGCGTTGATTATACTATGGGCCTGTTCCTAAATATGTCAATCCATATTTAATTATCAAGGTTTGACTATAAAGATGATGCATATTATGGGCATCCTGGGCTCTTTTTAACTGTGAACAATAAACTTTGCTGATTTTATCTGCCAATACATTTCCTTTAGACAGAGTTCCTGGCAAATTGAAATGAGCCCTCAAAAGTCCTAAAAAAATGAAAGAGGTTTTATTTTTTTTTTTTGCATCAAATTTTTAATTTGAAAAAAAAATTCAAGCAGAAGATGTCTGAATTTGAGCTGCAGTTTCTAACATAAGCAAAGACTGAGCTATATTTGCCCTATCTGTAAAAATGTTCAAAGACTGCTTATTAAAACTTTGAAACACAGGCAATACTGTAGATAACTCTGCTATTTGCACAGATGTGTTAAACATTTGAAAAGATTTTTTTTTCTTTTATAGGTATAGGCAGCAACACCAGATAATGAACCGCCAGTAAATACTGTTAAATTATCAACAATTGGGCTAACTTCTGTTTTAAATGGAAAAAAATATAGATTGCAACTATAAAAACTGTGTTACTTTGTTTTTTGTTTTGTTTTTTGTGCCTCAACCTGTTGGACTCTGTCATAATAAGCTTACGTATGTTACAATGCCATAATATCAGATCTCTGACAAGTCTGAAGGCCAGCATAATTAAGTTACTTGTTGTTTACCTTTGTCATATGTTCTAAATTTCATCATATAAAACATAATGTTATAATCTCAATTTTGGCATTTTTAAATGTATGTTTTAGAAACAAATTTTAGGTAGATCTATATAGGAAAACTTTATAATTACCAATTTTAGTTTTAACCTTAAAAAAAAAGAAAACAACTGAAACAGAGTATGTAAAACTCAATCTTTACTCAACTATAATCTTTAGCATAACTTTACTTCTTTATTTATTTTTTGAATTTTATTTTTTTTTTCTTATCAGTTACATTTTATTAACTCCGTATCCCAGCTGTATCCCGATCCCTCATTCCCTCCCAGTTCCTCCATCCATCCCTTATCTCCACCGTGCCCCTAACCAAGTCCACTGATAGGGGGGGACCTGCTCCCCATTCATCTGATCCTGTTTTATCAGGTATCTTCAGGACGGACTGCAAAGCACTCCTCTGTGGCCTAACAGGACTTCTCTTCCCTGGGGGGGGGGGGGCAGGTGGAGGCCAAACAGCCAGTCATTGAGTTCCTGATTAGAAATAGTCCATGTTCCCCTCCCTTTGGGAAACCAATTGGTTACTGAGCTACCACAGGCTACATCTGAGCAGAGGTTTCAGGTTAAATCCATACATGGTCCTTGGTTGAATGTCAGTCTCAGAAAAGACCCTGTGCCCAGATATATTTGGTCCTTGTGGAGCTCCTATCCTTTCCCCATCAGACTAACTCCCCTTCTTTCTTATGATTCTCTGTACTCTGCCAAAGCTTTGGTCATGAGTCTTTCCTTTGAAAACACTGCTAGAGTCTTTCAGATGTGCTCAGTAGAATCTGGTTATACATTCAATGCACATCCCATTTGTCTTTCTAAACAAGGATTAATCATCTTACCCCATGTCCGCTCAATTGATTATCTTTTTTAGGTGTATAGATCTCATTATGTTTATCATATCTTACAGGTCTATATAAGTGAGTATATGCCATGTTTGTCTTTCTCCTTCTGGGATATTTCACTCAGAATGATCTTTTCTAGATCCCACCATTTGCCTGCAAATTTCATGATTTTCTCCTTTTTGATTGCTGAGTAGTATTCCATTGTGTAGAAATACCACAATTTCTGTACCCATTCTTCCACTGACGGACATCAATGGGTGAAGGGTGTTGTTTCCCTAATTTCTTTCTCAGCCTTTTTGTCTTTGGTATACAGGAGGGCTTCTTATTTTTTTTTGAGTTGATTTTGTATCTTGCCACTTTGCTAAAGGTGTTTATCAGCTGGAGAAGTTCTCTGGTTAAATTTTTGGGGTCGTTCATGTATACTATCATATCATCTGCAAATAGTGACACTTTGACCTCTTTCTTTGTGATATGTATCCACTGGGTTGTTTCCAGTTTCTGGCTATTACAAATAAAGCTGCTATAGACATGGTTGAGCAAGTATCCCTTTTGTGTACTTGAGCAAACTTTGGGTATATACCTAGCAGTGGTATAGCTGTGTCTTGAGGAAGCACTATTCCTAATTGTCTTAGAAAGCACCAGATAGATTTCCAGAGTGGTTGTTCCAGTTTACATTCCCACCAGCAGTGGAGGAGGGTTTCCCTTTCTCCACAACCTCTCCAGCATGTGTTGTCACTTGAGTTTTTCATCTTGGCCATTCTGATGGGTGTAAGGTGATATCTCAGGGTCGTTTTGATTTGCATTTCCCTGATGGCTAATGAGTATGAGTATTTCTTTAAGTGTTTCTCTGCCATTCAATATTCCTCTGTCAAGAATTCTCTGTTTAGATCTGTTCCCCATTTTTTAATTGGATTACTTGGTTTGCTGCTTTTCAGCTTCTTTGGTTATTCGTATATACTGGATATTAGTCCTCTGTCAGATAAAGGGTTAGGGAAGATTCTTTCCCAATCTGTAGGCAGTCATTTTGTTTTGATTACAGTGTCCTTTGCTTTACAGAAGCTTTTCATTTTCATGAGGTCCCATTTATTGATTGTTGCTCTTAGAGCCTGTGCTGTTGGTGTTCTGTTCAGGAAGTTGTCTCCTGTGCCAATGAGTTCTGGGCTGTTCCCCACTTTTTTTCCAATTAATTTAGAGTATCTGGTTTTATGTTGAGGTCCTTGATCCACGTTGACTTTAGTTTTTGTGTAGGGTTATAAATATGGATCTATTTTCATTTTTCTGCATGTAAACATATACTTAGTCCAGCACCATTTGTTGAAGATGCTGTCTCTTTTCCATTGAATGGATTTGGCTTCTTTGTCAAATATCGAGTATTCATAGGTGTGTGGGTTTATTTCTGGGTCTTCTATGAGATTCATTGATCCTGCTTTCTGTTTCTATGCCAATACCATGAAGTTTTTATTACTGTTGCCCTATAGTACAGCTTGAGATCAGGGATGGAGATACCTCCAGATAATCTGTTGTTGTACAGGATTGTTTGGAGATTCTGGGTTTTTTGTTTCTCCATATGAAGCTGAGAATCTTTTCTTAAAGGTCTGTAAAGAACTGAGTTGGTATTTAGATGGGAATTGCATTGAATCTGTAGATTGCTTTTGGCAGTATGGCCATTTTCACAATGTGAATTCTACCAATCCATGAGCATGGGAGATCTTTCCATCTTCTGATATCTTCTTTGATTGCTTTCTTCAGAGACTTGAAGTTTTTCTCAAACAGGTCTTTTACTTGCTTGGTTAGAGTCACACCAAGGTACTTTCTGTTATTAGTGGCTATTGTGAAGGGTATTGTTTCCCTAATTTCTTTCTCAGCATTTTTGTCTTTGGTATACAGGAGGGCTTCTGATTTTTTTGAGTTGATTTTGTATCTTGCCACTTTGCTGAAGGTGTTTATCAGCTGGAGAAGTTCTCTGGTTGAATTTTTGGGATCGCTCATGTATACTATCATATCATCTGCAAATAGTGACACTTTGACCTCTTTCTTTCTGATATGTATCTCCTTGATCTCCTTTTGTTGTCTTATTGCTCTGGCTAGTATTTCAAGTACTATGTTGAAGAGATATGGAGACAATGGGCAGCCTTGTCTTGGTCCTGATTTCAGTGGGATTGATTTAAGTTTCTCTCCATTGGGTTTGATGTTGGCTATAGGCTTGCTGTATATTGCCTTTACTATCTTTAGGTATGTGCCTTGTATCCCTGATCTCCATAAGACTTTAAACATGAATGGGTGTTGGACTTTGTCAAATGCTTTTTCAGCATCTAAAGAGATGATCATGTGGTTTTTCTCCTTCAGTTTTTTTTGTGGTGGATTACATTGATGGATTTCCATATGTTGAACCACCCTTGCATGCCTGGGATGTAGCCTACTTGCTCATGGTGGATGGTATCTTTGATACGTTCTTGGATTCGGTTTGCAAGTATTTTATTGAGTATTTTTGCTTCAATGTTCAAAAGAGAGATTGGCCTCAAGTTCTCTTTTTTTGTTTGATATTTGTGTGGTTTAGGTATTGAGGTGACTGTGGCTTCATAGAATGAGTTTGGTAGTGTTCCTTCTGTTTCTACTTTGTGTTATAGCTTGAGGGGAATTGGAGTTAGCACTTCTTTGAAGGTCTTGTAGAATTCTGCACTGAAGCCATCTGGTCCAGGGCTTTTTTTGGAGGGGAGACTGTGAATGACTGCTTCAATTTCCTTGGGAGATATAGGGCTATTCAGTCTTTCCACCTGATCTTGACTTAGTTTTGGTAGGTGGAATCTTTCAAGAAAATTATCCATTTCATTTAGATTTTCAAATTTTGTGGCACATATGCTTTTGTAGTATGACCTAATAATTGTTTGGATTTCCTCAGTGTCTGTGGTTATGTCCCCATTTTCATTTCTGATTTTGCTGATTTGAATAGTTTATCTGCTTTTTAGTTAATTTGGCTAAGGGTTTGTCTATCTTGTTGATTTTCTCAAAGAACCAGCTTTTTGTCTCATTGATTCTTTGGATAGTTTTATTTGTTTCTAATTGATTGATTTCATCCATAAGTTTGATTATTTCCAGCCATCTGCTCCTCTTGGGTGTATCTGCTTTTTTTTTTTTTTTCTAGGTTTTTCAGTTGGGCCATTAAGTTGTTTGTATGTGATGTTACGAATTTCTTCTTGTAGGCACTTAGTGCTATAATTTTTCCTCTGAGCACTGCTTTCAATGTGTCCCATAAATTTGTGTATGTTGTACCTTCATTTTCATTGAATTCTAGGAATTCTTTAATTTCTTTCTTTATTTCTTCCTTAACCCAGCTTTGATTAAGTAATAAGTTGTTCAGTTTCCATGTACGTGTCAGCTTTTTGTTGTTTCTGTTGTTGTTGATGTCCAGCTTTAGTACATGGTGTTCAGATAGTAAACAAGGGATTATTTCAATCCTTTTGTATCTGTTGAGGCTTGCTTTGTGACCAACTATATGCTCTATTTTGGAGAAGGTTCCATGCAGTGCTGAAAAGAAGGTGTACTGTTTTGAATTTGGGTGAAAAGATCTGTAGACATCTATTAGGTCCATTTGATTTAGGGATTCTGTGAGTGCTTTTATTTCCCTAGTTGGTGTCTGTCTAGTTGATCTGTTCCTTGGTGAGAGTGGAATGTTGAAGTCTCCTATTATTCAGGTATTAGGATAAATGTATGATTTAAGCTTTAATAATGTTTCATTTACAAATGTCGGTGCTCTTGTATTTGAGGCATAGATATTCAAGATTGTGATGTCCTCTTGGTGGATTTTTCCTTTGATGAGAATATAGTGGCCCTCCTTTTCTTTTTTGATTAACTTGGGTTGAAAGTCTTTTTTATTAGATAATAGGATGGCTACTCCAGCTTGTTTTCTGGAACCATTTGCTTGCAAAACAGTTTTCCAGCCCTTTACTCTGAGGTAGTGTTTATCTTTGTTGCATAGGCGTGTTTCTTGGATGCAACAGAATGTTGGATCCTGTTTCCTTAACCATTCTGTTAGCCTGTGTCTTTTTATTGGTGAGTTGAGTCCATTGATATTGATAGATAATAGTGACCAAAGCATGTTAGTTCCTTTTGTAATGGAGTCGGTGATCTAACCTTGTTTTATTGCTTGTTTTCTTTTCATTTTTGTTGGGATATTATCTGTATGCCCTGTTTACTTTGGTGAATTTGTTTTCATTGGATTAGCGTTTTCCTTCTAGTATCTTCTATACGGTTGGTTTGCTGTGTAGATATTGCATAAATTTAGTTTTGTCATAGCATATTTTGTTTTCTCCATCTATGTTGATTGAAAGCTTTGCAGGGTATAGTAGTCTGGGTTGACATTTGTGATCTCTTAGAGTCTCCATGATACTTGCCCAGGCCCTTCTGGCTTTCATAGTTTCTGATGAGAAGTCCCATGTGATTCTGAAAGGTCTACCTTCATATGTTACTTGGACTTTTTCCCTTGCTGCTTTTAATATCTTTTCTTTGTTCTGTAGATTTAGTGTTTTGACTATGATGTGACGTGATGTGTTTCTTTTCTGGTCTAGTCTATTTGGAGTTCTGTAGGCCTCTTGTATATTTATGGACATCTCTTTCCTTAAGTTGGGAAAATTTTCTTCTATGATTTTCTTGAAAATATTTTCTAGACCTTGGAGTTTTGAGTCTTCTTTTTCATGAATTCCTATTATTCTTAGATTTTGTCTTTTCATAACATCCTTAATTTCTTGAATATTTTGTGATTGGAACTTTTCTGATTTTACTTTTTCTTTGAGAGAAGTATCAATTTCCACAAGTGTGTCTTCAGCTCCAGAGATTCTGTCTTCCATCTCTTGTATTCTGTTGGTGATGCTTACTTTTGTGGTTCCTGATCTTTTCTCCAAGTTCCCCAGCTCAAGGGTTTTCTCATTTTGTGTTTTCTTTATTGATTCTAATTCTGTTTTCATGCCTTGCACCATTTCTTTCATGTGTTTGAATTTGGATTCCTGTCTCTCTATGATGGCCTCTATTTCTTTTTTCATTTCCTTCTTATATGCCACTAATTTTTCCTCTACTTGTGTATCTATTTGTTTGGCTATGTTTGCCTGTGTTTCTTTAAGGATTTTTGTCTTTCTTCTTTCTTTACCTCCAATTGACTGGCCAAATCTTTGAACGATTTGTTCATTTCCTCCTTATGAGCCTCAAATAATTGGGCAAGCATGGCTTTAAAATCATTTTCCTGTGCTTCTGCTGAATTGGAGTATCCATTGATTTTGGGGTTTGATTTTGAAGTCATGATGTCCTGATTTATGTTGGAAATGTTCTTTCTCCTACCACTGGCCATTGGCTTATCTGAAACCTTCCCTGTTTGTTTTTGGATTCTGCAGATCAGACTGGTACTGTCTCTCTCTGGCGTCTGGAGAGTTCTTCAGGAAGCTGAGAACTCTCAGCGTGTGCTGAGGACTAGCTGTACCTGTGGGAGGAAAGTACGCAGGTGCAAATGGGGCAAATGCAAGCATGAGCGCATGCGTGCGCGCGCGCGCGCGCGTGTGTGTGTGTGTGTGTGTGTCTATGTAAGTGTGCGTGGGCGTGTGCCTTGAGGGACAGAGTGATGGCTAATGTTGAACCCTTGAGTGTGTGGGAGGGGCTCTGCACTGTATATGTCACAGGAGCTAGTGATGATCGCAGCACAATTTCTGGCATTAACTGCCTTAACTCCTCAATTAGACCCACAGAGCAGGAACTTCAATGTCCCTAGTGCCCCTCTGTTTCCCAAAGTGGGTATGTGGGTGGGGGGGGTCAATGCCTGGCTTCTGTTTTATAAGGACCCAAGACCCAAGATCTGGAGATCTGCAGATTCTCAAGGGTGCACTCACTTATAGGCAGGTTACTTGGCAGAGATTGTGGTATCCGGGTTCTTTGCTCTCTGGTTTGGCCTTGCTTCTTTGATGTGCTCCGCCAGTTCTGTGCTGCTGTCACTGACAGGTTCTGAGGTCTTGCTGCAGCTGGAGATATCAGGGGGGTCACATCAGCAGGGATGGGGTAACCAGGCTCTCTGTTCTCTGGTTTGGCCCTGGTTAGTCTTAAACTGGAGGGCTGTTGCGACCCGCCAGCTCAGTGCTGCTCCGCCGCCAAGTCCCGCTGTAACTGGAGACTGGGTCCTAGTTCTGATGCTTTCTGGGAAGTCTTGGGGTCTTTTCACTGTGCTCTCCATGCTTGGGAGGCCCAGCGTCTGGTGTGTGTAGGTTGTATGACATTTCTGCCTGGTTTTGGTGAGTATATAGCGTATTCTCTGTCACTGTGGGATTGGGCGGGCCATACCTTCAGTGATGGCGATCCTGTGGAGCTAGTATGGCATTAGAAGACTCGGGCCCTGAAAGGATGGTGCAGCCTCCATGTGAATCTGGGACTCTTGGACATGTACTGCTGGCCTTTGCCTGCAGCTAAAGGGCTTGGAGCTCCACCTCAGTGGCTGTATATCCCAGGCAGCTAGGTCTGCGCTGAGAAAGAAGAGTCCACTGTGCAGCTGTGCAGAGGAGGAAGGACGTTTGGGGGAGGGGAATGCTGCAAGATCAAAGGATTGTTTTTCTCCTTCCCCAAACAAGTCCCTGGGTGACCTGAGACCAAAGTTTTCACCTCCTGCAATGTTCCCTGTTGTTTAGAAAGCCTCACCATTGTTTTCCTGGGTTAGAGGTCCTTCCATTCACCTACTCAGATGTTCAGGTATTCCACAGCTCAGAGACTGTGTGTGTGCGTGCGCGAGTCGCCATCTTGGCTCCGCCCCCTCTTAGCATAACTTTAAATCTGATCTTTTTAAAAGAAAATTAAACAAAACTTTGAATTAAACCTAATTTATAAAGTGCCTTGAAAATCTTATTAATCCTATCATATTGCATTTAAACTTAACAGCAAAAAGTTAAAGGACAAAACTTATATTTAACATGGAACAGAGAATTAAACTTAGCCTCTAGCTCTCAGTAAAAATGGACGATTCTGGCTGTACCAAATCAATAGGCCAGAAAGAAACAGTATTAAATCATTTATTTAGGTACTGGCAGCCAGACATATATTTTATATAATGGTTAACAATGATCTGAGTATAAGCCTACATAATACTGGGCTAACATGGAACAGTAGTCCTTTTTATCTGTAAAAGAGCATAAGCAAATACTTTGCATTGAAGAATCTACAGCCTTTTTAAATGAAGAAAAAATGTATACACTTTTACATGATATATAGCAATAACTGCAGTTTTTGTTTAATTAGCTTAAACAGCATGGCTTGGTTTTACTTTGTAAACCTAATAAAATATATACCAAGGTTTTTTAATTCCTCCAAAGGTTTGAGAAACTGTTTTAAGTGCTTTGTTAGACTGCCCAAGGGTTCTTATTTTAAAATAACTGATAAATTTTAAAATGTTTTATACAATTAAACTCCAATGGTTCAGGACCAAATGCAGAAGTGTGGATTCAAATTGTTTCATGTCTAAAAATATCCAAGTCTACAGATAAACATACATACAGAGAAAAATACATAAGGAACATAGAATCCAACACTGTCATCTTCGAGTAACCAGAATACCCAAATAGCAGGATTTGACTAGCCCATACTGGACACAAGTTTCATAGGTTCCAGAAAGAGTGGACTCCCTCATGGGTCCTCTCCACCTACATAGATTCCAGAAGGAGCAGAGACCCCATGGGACTTTCCACAGCTTCCAGATGGAAAGCAGGCTCCAGCAGCCCTCTTATCACACAGAATACAGTCCCAGTGGCCACTTCTCCTTGTCCCAAAAGGAGTAGAACCATTAGGGGCCTTATCCCTGAGAATTGGAGCTTCCTCCAGAATCCATCAACCAGATTGGAAACTCTCCTAGTTTCTAACTCTTGCCAGCAAACCAAAACCAGAAACCAGAACAGAAGCTGGCAGACAAAAACAAAAACCAAAAAAAAAAAAAACAAGCAAATAAACAAACAAACAAACAAACAAAAAACAGAGACAAAGGCAGAAAACAGCCATGGTGCCTGTTTTTTAATCATTTAAATATTTTTTAAACCTATTTTTGTAATATTAAAAAAAGTATCCTCTTTAGGAGTGAAATCATAAATCACATTTATAATTTAATAGTCAAAATCAGACTTTAAAATTTACCAATTTTACAATCCAATTTTATTATTATTATTATTTAGTAATTTTAATTCTTTAATTCCCTTAATAACTGAACTTGTTCCCTTTCTAATTGGGCTTTGTCTCAGAGAATAGTAATATCCTCCTGCAGTGGTCCTGTGTCTTCTGCACATGTGGCAGGGAATGACTCATCAGCAGATTGCTCAGGAGACCAGTCTGAATGATGAGACTTGGCAATTTCTTCCTCTGACTACATTTCATTCTCACTATCTAGCTCCTAAATTATTTTCTGCCCTCAAATTACACAAATCTGTTTGAGCTCCTTTATGAACATTTGGAATAACCTTAGAAGTACTTTTTTTTCATGCCTGTTTGGCTGGTCTAATTTCCCCAAGTAGCCCTTTAGCTTGTGAAGTTCCTTTTCCCAAGTTTCCAGATTGATGGTACCTTCAATTTGGAACTAGATACAAACTTTTTTTACAAAGTAATTGGGATAAGGGTGTTTCTCCCAATTTCTCTCTTTTATTAACATTGACTTTAAAGTCCTCATTAACATCTCCCTGCTCTTTCTCTGCCCCATGATTTAGCTGCCTCCTACCTTGTCTTCCTCCATACTATTGGCAGTCTTCAGGAAGCACTTTTTTTTTTCCTTAGGCATCCTGAACTCCAAAAACAAGCATTTCTCATGTTGTCTCTTGTTTTCAAGGACCCTTGTTAGAAAGCCAACTGACCAGACCTGCTAGTCGAACAGGGTCTACCTGGAAGAGGGAGTGTAAATGGGAGACAGAGCCATGAAGAATGGAGACAAGACAGACTCCTGGTTAAGTGCAACAACACCTATAAAGCAAAGGGTACAATAAAATTGTTTTCACAATAGCAACATGTCTGTGCCACCTGCCAGGACATCCAGGAATTCACTCAAGGTTATGCCAAGTTTGCTCTCTTGTCCCCAAGGTTGTAGGGAGCTTGCTATCTACTTCTCAGGGTCAGAACACCCCACATGCAGAGACTGCCAAGGACAGACTCTGAGACATGGAACTTGGAATAGACCCGCATCTGCCAAGGCCAGGAGGCAGAATTCCAATCACCAGACTCCTTCAGAAACCAGACAATTCCTGGAAATGTGTTGGCTGAAACAGAAAATCTGTAAGTGTAAACAGAGAACTGAGGGGCAATAAACTATTTGACAGCTGGTTCTGTTCCATGCTAGTGTTGCCAAATCTCTATGAGCAGGGTTGCCTTGGCTGGCCAGACTGGATGGGCAGATATGTCCTACTCAGTGTTCAGTGGGGAACTCTCCTGTTCCTGGTATTTACATTTAAAAATGGGCCTTCAGGACAGTGAAATGGCTCAGTATATATGCCTTCGACACAAGGGCAGCTGTGTTTTCTGCTGTTGTCCTCCAGACTATCCATCTAAATGTAGTGTTAGTGCTAGGATTGCTTGTTCAGAGGTTGCAGTCTCTGGTAGGTGTGTAACCTGTAGTTCATGGCTATGATTCTCTACTACATAAGGAGTTCCTAGAATGCATGTTTTACAAAGTAAAACTCTGCCCTCCTTTAGCAGAATGTTTTCTCTATGTTAAAGTCATTGTGAAAGTTGTCAATATATATATTGTTTACTATGTGAGAATTTTCTGTAATACACATTATACTCATTTTCCATTGCTCCCAGGTTCAAATACCTACCCATGTGTCACACTATTTTTTTTTCTTTTTAGTTAAAATACATCATTTGAAGTACGTGTTGTTCATATACTCATGGGAACATGATCACAGTCTTGGTGCCAAGTCCCTTAAGGAAAACTGAGTTCATCATTGCCACACCCTGGCACCACCTCCAAGAAGAATCCATCAGTCCTGAAGAGCTCTATATTTCATCCCCTTGATCACAGTTTTTTTATATCTATTCATTATGATTTGTTCACTTTCTATCCCCTCTGCTGACCCCTCGCTCTTCTTCTTCCACTCCCACCAACCCTCCTTCTTCTGTCCCTATGCCCTTTTTCTAGTTCCACCTTCTTTCTGACCCTAGCTTATCTGGTCTCATCAAAGATGGCTACATTATCTTCTTATGTGTCCTGATTCTCAGGGCATTGTTCTCCTTGTGTTCTTAATTCCCTCTAATTATGACAGCCTTCATGCCTCTACTCCTGCAGGTTTCCCAGAGCTCTGAGGTAAGGGAGAATTTCATAGTGAAATACCATATAGGGCTGGGTGTTGAAATACCCATAGTGAAATACCATATAAGGCTCTCTCTCTTTCTTTGCATAGTATCAGACTGTGTGTATCTGTATGCACTCCCATTTATACAGAAGAAAGCATTTCTATGGATCCAAGAACTTGGCACTGATCTATTAGTTGAGGGCAGAGGACAACATATTTTAATAACAACAGCATAGGTTACTTAAATACTTTTGTAGGGTGCCCTGGCACCAACTCAATTAACTGCCACCCAATCCCCCTAGTGTTAGACAGGTTTGCTGAAAATAGATGAACTTTTGGAACTTTATCTGCCACTATTAGGAGACTTCATAATAAGTGAATACATACCATGTTTGTCTTTCTGCATTTTAGTTACTTCACCCAGGTTGATTTTTCCTGATTCCATTGATTTGCCAGAAAATATAAAGATGTGATTTTCTTACCTGAAGAATACTCTGTTATGAAAATATTCCACATTTTCGCCAAAAGAGATAGTCAGTCCTGTTCTTTATTACTTGAAATTTGCTGGAATTTTAATCATTGTATTGAAAGACAAACTATCAGCATAACTACATTTTGTTATTCTAGCAGTCTATCTTCTTCCACTTCCTGGTAATTTGAATTGCAGTGTCCATGTGAAGCTTATCTGTTCACATGCTGAGTTTCTGTTGAGGAAATGTCTGGGAAGTGTAAGGACATGGCCTTGTTAGATAATATAATCCCTATTGGAGTAATAACATAGGACAGTATGCTTTGAGGTTGTTATGGCAATGAATGTGACCAGACAGAATGGATTCTGTGTCTCTAGGTAAGTGTAAATGCCAGGACTGATTGTTCATAGGTGGCACCAGAGCTCATGGGGTCTGAGGTAGCTAGATACCCTCTAGTTAATGGCTAGGATTCTCTGCTACATAATGAGTTCCTAGAAAGCATGCCTTACAAAGTCAAACTCTGCCCTCCTTTACTGGAATCTTTTTTTCTATGTTAAAAGTCATTGTAAAAGTTGTCAACATATTATTTTTATTGCTTATGTGGGAATTTTTTATAATATACATTACAATCTTTTTCCATTGCTCCCAGGTTCAACTTCCTATGTGTCACACTATTAAAAAAATTAAATACATCAGTTTAAGTATCTGTTGTTCATATACACATTGGAACATGAGCAGATTATCAGTGCTAAGTCCCTTAAAGAAAACTGAGTTCATCATTTCTGCACCTTGGCACCACCCCAAAGAAGAAGCTATCAGTCCTGAAGAGCTTGATACTTCATCACCTTAATCACAGTTTTTATGTATTTATTCATTACAATTTGTTCACTTTGTATACTCTCTGCTGCCCCTCACATTCACTTCCCAGATCCACCCACCCTCCTTCTTCTAACCCTATGATCATTCTCTAGTTCCCTAATGTGGGAGGTCCTCCTCCCCTTCTATTTGACCCTAGCTTTCTCAGGTCTCATCAAGGCTGGCTTTATCATCATCCTTTGCAGTCTGATTCTCAAGGCATTGTTCTCCTTGTATTCTCAATTGCCTCTATTTATGACACTTTCTTCCTCCTCTCCTGTAGGCTTCCTAGAGCTCTGAAGGGAGGATCAAATTCAAAGGAAAATCCTATATAGAGCTGGGTGTTTTAAGGTCTCTCTTGCTACATAATATTGGACTATGGTCTTTGTATACATCCAATTTGATGCAGAAGGAAGCATCTCTATGGATCCAAGTACATGGCACTAATCTATCTTTGGGGGCAGAAAGCCACACATTTTACTAACAACAGCCTGAGTCGCTTTAAAATTTCCATATGATGACCTGGCTAACAACCTAATTAACTGCCACCCAATTCCCCTGGTGGAAGACTGGTTTGGTCAAAATAGATGTCCTAGTAGAACTTTATTCCACACTTTTAGGAGACTTCCTAATAAGTGAATACATATCATGTTTGTCTTTCTGCATTATAGTTACTTCTTCCAGGATGATTTTTTCTGGTTCCATCCATTTGCCCGAAAATATCATGATGTCATTTTCTTAGCTGAATAATACTCTAAGTGGAAATATTCCACATTTTTCTCAAAGGAGAATGTCATTTACGTTCTTTAGATCTTCAAAGTTGCAGGGATTTTAATCATTGTATTGAATGACCAACTATCAAGATAGCTATGTTCTTTTAGCCTAGAGATTCCTCCATCTTCTTCCACTTCCTGGTGATTTGAATTGCAATGTCAATTCAAATGTGTGTTTTGAGGTTGATATGCCAATGATTGTTACTAGACAGAATGGAGTCTTTGTTTCTCAGTCTATATCACTTTATATCTTTGTTTCTGTCAGTGTCATTCTCTGTATTTCTGAATCTCTCACTCTAGGTCTTTGTCTCTCTGTGTCTGTCAGTCTCCCTCTCTGTGGATTCTCTTCTTGCACCTTGCTCACTCCTGAATTTTGGCATCTGGCTTGGCCTGGCCTAATGGCCTACTGCTTGGATACAATAGTGCATTCCTGGCTGACCTGGGGCTTTCCATAAGATCTGAAATACCTTAAACCCTCCTCTCACTTGTGACTACTTTAGTAACACTTCTGATGAGCTTTCCAAACAACCATTATCAGCCCATCATGAGGCACTTCAGCTGAATGAGGGTTAAAGGTGAGAGTAAAAGATTTATTAAGATTTTTTAGTTTGCTTAAGAATGTCTGTTCCTGGTTCCCACAGGAGAGGTCCATTAATGAAAGGCACTGGGACCAAGTGGGAGAGGCTATGAAAGATTATTACAGGACTTTGGGGCCTGAAAAAAAAAATCTCTGCAACAATCTTTTCCTATTGAATCTCATTCAAGATATTATTAAATTGAGAAAGGAAGATCCCCTGCTGGGGACTGCTGTCCAATCAAGGGAAGAAATGTTGAGAGATAGTACAAGAAAAAAAGCTGGTACCAGAAAGCCTCCTAAAGAGATAGACCTCATCTCATTAGAAACTGAGGAAGATTCAGACAGCAAGGAGGAAATCTTAAAAAGCAAAACAAAACAAAACAAAACAAAAAACAAATAAACAAACAACCAAAAACAAAAACAAAAACAAAATACTCTCCCCTCTTATTAAAAAAGTTGTCAAACCTACAGTTTTAGAAACTAAAAAATACAAGCCCTCCAATGTGAAACAAGGATGGACTAAAAGAGAGAGACCCTTATATCCCTCTTTGAAGACCTTCAAGGTCACCGAAATAAATACTTCCGGGCATGAGTCTGAAGCAGACACTGAAGGGGTTGATTGGGGAGATCTAAAGAGGTATGGACATCCTCCTCCATATGTCTCCGCTCCCCCTCTGGCTCCGCAGCACTCTCTGCCTTCTGTTTCTGCCTTGGCAGGAGCCCACTACTAACCCTAACAATTGTAGCCATTTACAGAAAGAAATTGATTATCTTAAAATTAAATCAAACTTCAGAATGAATGCCAAAGACTCTCAAAGCAACTTCAGGTCCTTAAAGCATAGACAGATGCCCTCCTCTCAGACCATCTGGTACCTCGTTACAACCTGATCATTTCTTGGTGGTAGAAACCCCTAAAAAAGATATCTTTGGAGAGGATGATGGCATAGAGAGACAATTCAAACGTTTGGGATTTAAGACATAAAGGAGCTTAAGGCTGTTGTGACTCAGTACGGTCCAGTTGCTCCCTTCACCCTTTCCATTCTGGAGGCATTGAGTGATATGTGGCTCATGCCAAATGATTGGTACTAGCTGGCTATAGAGACACTTTTTGTGGGAGATTTTTTCTATGGAAATCTGAATATTCAGAAAATTACAAAGAGACGGTTTGCTGTTACTTGGAGGTTGGTGGAGATAATGCTGATTGGACATTTGACATGCTCAGAGGAAACAAACCCTTTGATAGCCCTGAGGTTCAAAAAGATTTTCCTGCTGGCCTTTTTCCTCAAATTCAAAACTTCCTCGAAAGAAGGCTCTCACTACCTCTCTGGCCAATATAAGGCAGAGGCCTGATGAACCTTATAGTGATTTCAATAGTAGCCTAACCACAGTGGCTGAGAAGCTCTTCTGCTTAACTGATACTGAAACCGATTTTGGAACCCATTTGACTTTTGAAAATGCTAATCCTGACTGTCAAGCTGCTATTCGTCCCCACGGACATGGCAAGGGACTAGCTGATTATATACATTATTGCTCAGGCATTGGTAGTGCCCATGCCATGGACTGACTATTGGGGCCGCCTTAAAGCGTTATGCTCCAGGTCAAAATTCTCAGGGCCAAACCAAACCATGTTTTAATTGTAGACTAATTGGTCATTTTGCACAAAAACTTTCCAATTCCCAAAAAAAGACCATCCTAAGACCAGTCAGGCGGCTCCGACCAGTCTGTGCCCCCGTTGTAAGAGAGGAAAGCATTGGGGAAACAAATGTTGATCTAAAACTGAAGCCCAGGGCAACACCCTCCCTCTGTGGCAGGGAAACGTGGTTTGGGACTGGCCCCAAGACCCTCCCCCAGGACAAATTTATAGGACAGTCACCTTTGTTCCAGCCTGCAAAGCAGCCAGTCTCTGAGCTCTCCCGAGCCACTCCAGGAAGTGCTGGATTGGACCTCAGTCCCTCCACCCATGCAGTATTAACTCCGATAATGGGACCCCAGGCCATTTCTATGGGTGTTTTCAGGCCGCTTCAAGAAAACTGCTTTGGCCTCCTTCTGGGCTGAGCCCACTCAATCCTTCTGGGCCTCCAAGTTTTCCCTGGTGTAATTGATAAGGGCTATACTGGTGAAATTAAGATCATAGCCCAAGCTCTATATGGTGTAGTCTCCATCCATGCAAAACATCTAATTGCTCAATTAGTTCTGCTCCCCTAACAAGAGCTCCCTCCAAAAAATCTCTCTCCAGGACACGGAAAGATCATGGTCCTGGCTCCTTTGATGCTTACTGGGTCCAACCAGTTACAAAGGAAAAACCATTGCTAGACTTATGGTTAGATGGCAAACAATTTTCAGACCTGGTAAATACGGTGCGGATGTCTCCATTATGAAAAAGTATTATTGGCCATCTGCTTGGCCACTTTCCCTCACACTTACCCATCTGAGGGGAATTGGCCAGAAATGTAATCCTGAACAAAGCTCTAAGATGTTAACTTGGAGAGATGAAAAGGGAAAACAAGGGAATTTACAGCCTTTTGTGATCTTGGGTCTGTCAGTAAATCTCTGCTGTAGAGACATCCTCTTTCAAATGGGAATTTTAATGTGTAGTCCTAATGACATTGTCACTACCCAGATGCTGCACAGGATCATACCCCTGGAAAAGGGCTGGGTAAATTTGAAAATGGTATCCCTTCTCCTCTTCAGGCTGCACCCAAAACAAATCAAGTAGGCTTGGGAAATTTATAATCGGGGCCACTGAGATTTCTGAACTTCCTCACAGACACTCAGCCCCTATTACTTGGAAAAATGATACTCTGGTCGGGGTGAATCAGTGGCCTCTCACCCAAGAAAAACTTCTTGCCACCAGGCTGCTAGTGCAGGAGCAGTTGGCTGTAGGACATTTATTTGAGAGTTCTCCCCCTTGGAATACTCCAATTTTTGTTATTAAAAAAATGCACAGGAATGTGGTTGCTCTTACAAGACATTATGGCTGTTAATGCCACTATGGTTGTTATGGGGGGCTTTACAGCTTAGTTTGTCTAGTTCTATTGCCATTCCACTTGGATTGTTTCATGTTGCTATTGATTTAAAAGACTGTTTTTTTGTTGTTGTTTTTTGTTTGTTTGTTTTTTGTTTTTTTTACCATCCCTCTTCACCCAATGATTAACAGTGCTTTGCTTTCAGTCTGCTTTAAATTAATTACAAAGATACCAGTGGACTGTTTTGCCGCAGGGTATGGCAAATAACCTTGCTCTATATCAAAAGTTTGTGTCCTCTGCCCTAAAGGGGGTTAGCGCTAAATGGTCACAAATGTGTATTGTTCATTACATGGATGATATTTTGCTTGCTGGAGCCCATGAAACTGAGATTCTTCTTTGCTGTGCTGATTCGCAAATTCTTTAGAGGCCTATGGCCTGGTCATAGTGTCTGATAAAATCCAGCTACATGACCCATATACTATATTGATTTTCAACTTTCTGGAGGTAAAATAACCACACCTAGGGCAGAGTTGTGCCTTGATAACTTTCTACTCTCAATGACTTTCAAAGATTTTTAGGGAATATTAATTAGTTGTGCCCCTATTTAAAAATTACTTCGGGAGATTTAAAAGCCTTATTGGACATCTTAAAGGGAGACCCTCACTCTAATTTTTCCTGCCCCCTTATCACTGAGGGTCGACTTGCCCTTTATCAAGTAGATGTTATTGCCAGTCAATTTGCTACCCAGATCAATTATGCGTTGCCTCTCCTGTTTCTGGTATTTAAAACCTGCCTTACTCTGACTAGACTGGCTTGTTCTGGCAGGAGGCACCCATTCTCTGGATTTATTTGCCCTCATTTCCTAAGCAGGTTATTTACCCCTACTATGTTGCAGTAGCTGACTTAATTTTGCAAGGCAGAGACAGCTCAAAAAATATTTTGGAAAAGACCCTGATGCTATTGTGACACCCTTTTCCAGTGCTCAGGTTACTTGGCTCATTCAGATTGCCTGAGCTTCCTTTTCTGGTTATTTAGATAATCATTACCTTCAGCAACAAACTAATTCATTTCTTTAACCTTCATGGGTTTATTTTTCAAAATCTACTAAGTCCTGGCCTTTTTCGGAATGGTACTTCTGTTTCACTGATGGTTCCTCCTCCAGAGTTGCAGCATTTGTAGTTCATGGCCAAACAACTCACTTCCTGACCTTTTCCCAGTCCACCCAGCTTGATGAGCTTCATGCTGTTTTTGCTATCTTTCAGGCCTTCCCCAATGTTTCCCTCAATATTTTAACAGACAGTTCCTACTTTGCTCATTCAGTTCCCTTGTTAGAAACTGCAGACCAAATGAAGTTCTCCTCTGGGGCTGCTGCCCCCTTTGTCAATGCCAATGTTTTATTTGTGGCAGGTCTGACCCCTTTTTCATAAGTCACCTATGTGAACATTCTGGTTTCCCAGGACTGCTTGCTGCAGGCAATGTCACTGCTGATTTTCCCACCAGCCCCCACATTGTTTCTCTCATCTCCATGGGTGACCCTCTCTCTGTGGCTCAGACTGCACATTCATTAAGTCATGTAAATGCCCATACTCTTAGATTCTTGTTCAAAATTACCCATGAACAGGCCCATCAGATTTTAAACAGTGCCCTTCCTGCTTTCCCTTGCTCCTATCCCTCCACCTAAGAGTTAACCCAAGAGGGCTAATACCTAATTTTCTTTGTCAAATGGATGTTACTCATCATACAGAATGTGGAAACTTAAAAGTCTATTCATGTTTCCATTGATACCTTTAGTGATTTCTCTTCATTTCTCTTCAAACTGGGGAGGCTGGAAGACATGTCATTATCCATTTACTATTGGCCTTTTCTGTTATGGGCCTCCCTCATTCTATTAATACTGATAATGGGCCCTGCAATGTGGGCCACCAGTTTCAGCATTTTTGCCAAACCTTAATTATTAAGCATATTACTGGTATTCCTTACAATCCCCAGGGACAAGGCATTGTTGAACACACCCATCTGTCTCTTAAAAATGCCCTTACAGAAATAAAAAATAAAAGTGGAATGGTACCCCTCCAAGAGGTCCCCCTGAAATTTCTTATCTCATGCACTCTTCATTTTAAATATTCTCTCCTTGGTCTTTCTGCAGCAGACAGATTCTGGCATCATGAACCACACACACACACACAAAAAAAAAAAATAATAAAATGAAAATAAATAAAATAAAAAATAAAAACAAACACACAAAAATAATATAAATAAATAAAAAATGCTCTCGTTTATTGGAAAGATCCTTTTAACAACAATTCAACAAATGGAAAGGACCTGACCCTGTCCTAATTTAGGGATGAGGTTCAGTTTTATATTCTCTAAAGAAATGGATGCCGCCAGAATATTACCTGAGTGACTGGTTAAATAAATAGATAACGTTAACATTCATCAATCCAGAGAAGAAACCCTCCCCTGAGAATTCCTAATTCCTTTTCTTTGCTTTTTTTTTTTCCTCACCATGTCATGTCTCAACTGTGCTGGCTGACACTTTGAATTGCAACTCTTCTCTCCTTGAAAGTTGTATATGGAAATTTTTAGGCCTTTGATCCCCAGAATGTCTGGGAGGCACTGAAAAAGTTTTACAGTAAACCCTGTGATTGTAAGGAAGACACAATGGTGCTCATTTCTGGCCTACATATTCTAAGTCAGGTTGACTGTGTTGACCACACAGCTTTTAAGGTCCTCCAGGCACACGATTCCAGGGTTACCTTAAAGTAGCAGTGTGCTAGTAAGCCCAAAATCATACCTAAGACCAAAGACAAACTCCCTAGGCCCTGCCCTTGTAATTCCTTTCAGATATCCATGCACAGTAAATGCTACAGTAGTGTGCAACAATGCATAGGAAAAGACAATAAAAACCTACTTTACTGCCATCCTGGGCAGAACCTTGCCAGAAATAGCTGGAGTGTATTGGTCTGTTTGGGCACAGTGCTGAGCAATTACAAGCTGTCCCAAGCACCCTGTTTTGGCCAGGTAGGAAAGCCTGTGTGCTGGAACATACTTTCCCCCATGCAAATCTTGGATGGTGGCAGTCCTCAGGATCAGTTCAGACAATTAGAGATTAAGCAATGTATTGAGAAACTTATAGAAAGGGAATATCCCTCCATCAATCATCATCCCTTAGTTTTCCCTGACAGTAAATGAGATCTTCCCATTGATCTCCAAACTTTTGACATTCTGCCCTCCACTCATAGCTTGCTTAATGACTCCAACCCCTCTCTGGCACAGAACTGCTGACTTTGCCTTAGGCAGGGACAGACAGTCTTTCTTGTTCTACCTGCGCTTAATGCCACCTACACACCCTCTAAGGGCTGTTTTGATGTCCTCCATGCATGTACAACCTCTTTTCTATCAAAATATCACCTGTCTATATAAACATTTTAAGAACGATAGTTCTGATTTGAATGTTGGGGATGCAACATTTGCTTTCTGTAAAACAGTTGTGGACATTTCAACAGCTCTCTACCCTAATGGTGATACCTTCTTCCTTTGCGGAAACTTGAGGCCTTTACCTTCTTGCCTGCCAACTGGATAGGGACATGCATTCAGGTATCTCTCCATCTGGACATCAGTATTATCCCTGGAGATGAGCCTATAGTGGCTGGCAGACAAAAGAGAGCTGTTAAACTTATCCCTCTCTTGGTGGGACTGTGTCCCTGGCCACAGGATCAGCAGGACTGGGAGTCTCACTGCATAAATATCATGAGCTGTCACAGCAACTGATTGATAATGTCCATCTCTTGTCTAGTACCTTTACAGGATATTCTGGAGCAGTTAGATTCCTTATCAGAAATGGTATTACAAAACAGAAGAGGATTATACTAATTAACAACAGAAAAGGGAGGTATCTGTTTGGCTTTAAAGGAACAATGCTGCTTCTATGCCAGTAAATTGGGCATAGTAAGGGGCAAAATAAAGAAGCTACAAAAAGTCCTGGAGAAGCGACAAAGGGAGTTGACAGAATCTCCTTTCTGGAATGGTTTAAACAAGCTACATCCCTATCTCCCTCCTTTCCTTGGTCCCCTGCTTACCTTATGATAATTATTATAATAGAAGCAGCTCTCTTCAACAAAATTGTGGTGCTTATTAAACAGCAGATTGACACCTTAAAGGTATAGCCCATCCAGGTGGACTATAAAAGGACTGAAATAATTGACCATGAGGTTAAGGATTAGACCTGATACTAATCATCCCAGTCAGCTGAACCAGTTGGCCAGTGAAGAGTAAGAGAATCCGCAGTGATCTTCTGTCCCCCTTTTGCCACCTACGGCAGGAGCTCAGCTAATCTCTGCTGATGTATTCAATGACAGGCTTAGCAAAAGCTGAAGATCCTGGATTCCACCCTAAGACAGGCACAGTTCCCTTGGGATTATGGCCTTGCAAAAATAAAATGGAAGAATCTATGGGAGGCCTTTTATCACCTTGCTCACCCCTGAATTTTGGCATCTGGCTTGGCCTGGCCTAATGGCCTACTGCTTGGATACAATAGTGCATTCCAGGCTGACCTAGGGGTTTCCATAAGATCATCTTAAACCCTCACTCGCTCAGAGCTTCCTAAGTAACACTTCTGATGAACTTTCTAAACAACCATTATAAGCACATCTTGTCATTTCTCTGGTGGGCCATTCTGTAATGACTAGTTACTTAGTAACCCTACTAAAGGCAATTACATTCTTTCTGCCCTGCATATAAAGTTGCATGAAAAATTCAACTAAACTGAGATCTTGATCGGAGAAACTGTCTTGGTCTTCATTTCCTGTGACTCTTGTCCTTTTTTCATTCCCACTCCTCCAATTAGGATCTCCAGTGACAGACCTGCAGGACAGGTCACCTCTCTTTTCATTGCCACTTGTGGTTCTGTAAGAAATGCACTCAGTTCTGCTGAAGAACTACAACAAGATGAAAGCTTGCACACGTGATATCCTGGATGGTCTCTGTAAAAAATAAAAGCAAGGTCCCAATTAAATGTTATTTTGTTCAAAGAGTTGCCTTGGTCAGGGAACATTTTCCCAGTAAGTAATTCACTGACTTAGGAAAAATCTGTGCATTTAACAAATAATAATAGAATCTGTGCTAAGAGTCTTGGACAAAGGAACTGACATCTCTGGGTTGTGCTTTCACATTCCCAGATTGAGGCATGTAGGGCTGTTGAACCTTTCTCTCAAGCACACTGTCCACTTGGCACTTTAAATAACTGGCTCATGAAACTCTTACTGGCTTTCACCTGTTTTATGACATCATTCTCCCTCTCAGCCAATCAGCAACTGAGAGAATCTTGAGGTTTCCATGGATATGAGTAAAACAACCTTCCTCAGTGTCCAGTATCTCTAATCCCTTCCACATGTGAAATTTTCTTGTGAAACCCAACAAGCTTTTATCTCATCCCGTTTTCCATATCCCTCACCTTTATTCCTGTTTATCTCTGTGACAATGTCAGGTAGAAAATGAAACTTTAATTGTACTTTATTTAATTGTAGAGCTTCTTAAGTAGGGAAGCTTCAAAGTGATGTGGGACTAATGACAAGGTGGTCTCCTACTGATGTCTTGGATCTGAAATTTGCTAGGTTGTAACTTTGAACTGAGCAGTTATTGGTGTACTCACTAAATGTAAATTCACATTCTTATTTATATAATAGGCTGCCAGGATCTAGGGTTCCTTCAGTTATTGAGTATTTAAGAGTAGGGGAAAGGGAAGGAAACCAGACAGTTCCTGAGACTGGTTTGTCTGAAACAGCGAAAGATCTGCGCATGTAAAAGAAGAAATGAGGGGCAAGATATTATTTGACAGCTGGGGATGTTCCACACTAGTGTTGCCAACACTCTATGACCAGAGTTGCCTTGGCTGATATAGCTGAATGGACAGCTATGTCATTTTCAGTGGTCAGTGAGCAATCCTACTGGTTCTGGTGTCTACAGTTAAAATTCTGCCATCAGGTCAGAGAAATGGGTCAGTATTATAAGCCTAGGACATCAGAGCAGCAGTGTTCACTGCAGTGATCCTCAAGACAAACTCTCTAAATGTAGTGTTAGTGCCAGGAATGCTTGTTCCAAGATGCCACCTGAACTCCTGGGGTCTGAGCTAGCTGGGCAACCACTAGTTCATGGCTAGGATTCTCTGCAACATAATGAGTTCCTGGAACTTATGCCTTGCATGTTCAAAGTCCACCTTCCTTCAATCGAATCAATTCTCCATGTTAAAAGTCATGTTAAATGTTGACAACATATTATTTTTATTGATTATGTGGGAATTGCATATAATATATATTATACTCCTTTTCTATTGCTCCCAGGTTTGAATTCTCAATCCATGAGTCACAATATTTTTTTTTCTTTAAAATACATCAATTCCAATATGTTTTGTTAAAATATTCTTTGGAACATGATGAAAATCTGAGTGCCAAGTCCTTTAAAGATAACTGATTTCCCTCATCCTTGACCATTTCTCAGAAGTGAAATATAGGGCACATAACCTCTCAGTGGAAGTTAGAAAATTGAAGTGGCAAACCTTTTATTCCTCGGAATGGCCTGCTTTTCAGGTTGGATGGCCACCGGAGGGCACCTTTCATCTTGACATGATTCTTGCTGTTAAGGCTAAGGCCCTCCAAGTGGAGGGGGGCCATCCTGACCAGGTACCTTATGTCCTAACCTGGGAGGATATTGTTCGCCATCCACCCCCCTGGGTGCGCCCCTTTGTTCTCCCCACATAGACTCCGTCGACAACTGTTTGTGCCGTTAAGAAAGAGGAGAAAAAGAAAGTGCTCACTTCTCCAGAAGCAGACCTCCTCCTTTTTGACCTTCCAACCCCTTATCCGCCAGCTATGGCCCCTACCCTACCCCTGCCAGTTCACTGGCCGGTTCTCCTGCCAGACCTCCTACCTTTTCCCCTGTCAGTCTCCCGGAGGCTGTCAGTCCTCCCTCAGGGCCTAGGGTGGGGCTAGCATGCAACTTTCCTAGTCCCCTCACAGGTCCTTCACCAGGAGCTGTCGGTCCCTCAGCACCTCCGCCGCAGAGCAGACACCGTCAGCGCCGTAGACACCGCCAGAGGTCCTGCTGCACTCACCAGCTGACCCTGCTCAGAATGAACGGGGCCAAGCAGCTGGAACATGAAGCCGCAGAGCAACTCAGCCGGACTCAGTGGCTCTCCTGTTGTGAGCCTATGGATTCCCAGATGGGGATGGGCAACACCCCCTTCAGTATTGGCCTTTTTCCACAGCTGATCTCTACAATTGGAAGGCTCACAATCCCCCTTTTTCTGAGAACCCCCAAGCCTTGACTGACTTGTTTGAATCTGTCCTTTTCTCTCACCAGCCCACTTGGGATGATTGCCAACAGCTTTTACAGACACTCCTGACTACCGAAGACAGGGGACAATTTCTTCTAGAAGCAAGAAAGAATGTCCCGGGGGCGGATGGAAGGCCTACAGTTCTCCCCGACGAGATTAATAATGGGTTTCCTCTCTCTCGTCCTGATTGGGATTACAATACACAAGAGGGTAGGCAGCACTTAAAGGTTTACCACCAGACTCTAATGGCAGGTCTCTGTGGGGCTGCTCGAAGACCCACCAATTTGACTAAGGTAAGAGAAGTGGTCCAGGGGCCAGAGGAATCTCCTGCAGCCTACATAGAACGGCTGATGGATGCGTTCTGCCAGTTTACTCCCTATGACCCTGCTTCAGATGAGCACAAGGCAACAGTAGCTGTATCTTTCATAGATCAGTCGGCTAGGGATATTCATAGGAAACTTCAGAAATTAAAAGGTCTGCAGGATAAGTCGTTAAAGGATTTAGTGCAAGTAGCAGAGAAAGTCTTCTATAGTCGAGAAACAGAAGAAGAAAAAGAAGAAAAGAAAAACAGAAAAAAACAGGAGATAAGAGAGAGAGAGAGAAAAGGCAGGATAAAAAATTGACTAAGATTCTGGCCACCGTAGTTCAAGAAAGTCGTACTGAAAGGGAGAGAGTTCCTGGCAACCGTAAGGGCCCTTTGTCTAAGGACCAGTGTGCCTACTGCAAGGAGACGGGACACTGGAAAAAGGATTGCCCCAAAAGAAAGAAGAATCAGCTGAATTCTCGAGCCACAGGGACCAGGGTCCTGACCTTAAACAATGACAGCAATTAGGGAGGACGGGGTTCGGTTCCCCTCCCTGAACCCAGGGTAACCCTCAAGGTGGAGGGGAAGCCAGTCCATTTTCTAGTGGATACTGGCGCTCAGCATTCAGTTCTGTTGCAAGACTCAGGGGCTAAAAAAAAAAAAACAAAAAAAATCATGGGTTCATGGGGCCACTGGATGTAAGCAATATACATGGACTACCCGAAAAACAGTGGACCTCAAAGTGGGTCGGGTATCCCACTCATTCTTAGTCATGCCTGACTGCCCGTACCCATTGCTGGGACAGGATATCCTGACCAAAATAGGAGCCCACATCTATTTTAACCCAGAAGGCCCACAGGTTACAGATAAAAGAGGGGATCCTATTCACATGCTTACAATTCACTTGAAAGACGAATACCAGCCATTTAAAAATTTAAAAGAGGGGGAAAAAGACATTGACTGGTGGGTAAAAAAAATACCCTGAGGCCTGGGCTGAAACAGCTGGCTTAGGGAAAGCAAGAAAGCAACCGCCAGTCCAGATAGAGCTAAAAGCTCAGGCAGCCCCAGTTGCAGTGCTGCAGTATCCAATGTCTAAGGAAGCCCATGATGGGATTCGCCCTCATATACAGTGACTCCTTGAGCTAGGGGTTTTGAAAAGATGTCAATATGCTTGGAATACTCCATTACTGCCAGTCCGGAAGCCTGGGAGCAACGATCATCGGCCTGTAGAAGACCTGAGGGAAGTTAACAAACAGGTTATGGACTTACATCCAACAGTCCCCAACCCGTATAACCTGCTGAGCTCCCTTACCCCTGAGCCCGGTATACTGTTCTAGACCTTAAAGATGCATTCTTTTGTCTTCAACTTAGCCCTGCCAGCCAAGACATTTTTGCTTTTGAATGGAAAGATCCCGACTCTGAGGTCTCAGGCCAACTAACATGGACTCGACTTCCCCAAGGATTTAAGAATTCTCCTACCATATTTGATGAAGCCCTACACCGAGACTGGCACACTTCTGGGCCACAAATACTCAGGTAACTCTTCTCCAGTACGTGGATGACATCTTACTAGCTGCAGATTGTCAAAAATCCTGTCTCGAAGCCACCGGCCAAATGTTACAGGAATTGGGCAAACTCGGCTATAGAGCATCAGCAAAGAAGGCCCAGATATGCCGGAAACAGGTCAGTTACCTGGGGTATATACTAAAGGAAAAAAAAAAAAGATGGTTATCAGAGGCTAGAAAAGAGACTGAGTTTCATATTCCCCTTCCACGAACTACAAAACAACTGAGGAAATTTCTTGGTACAGAGGGGTTTTGCCGATTATGGATTCCTGGGTTCGCTGAAATGGCAGCCCCTCTGTATGCCCTTACAAAGGGCAATGACTCTTTTTCCTGGGGAAAAGATGAACAGGCTGCATTTGATAATATTAAACAGGCTTTAATGTCAGCTCCAGCCTTGGGACTTCCTGATGTCACTAAACCTTTTCATCTCTATGTGGCCAAGAACCAGGGAATGGATAAAGGGGTGTTAACTCAAAAGATTGGACCCTGGAAGAGACCGGTAGCTTATCTATCTAAAAAGCTTGATCCAGTAGCAGCAGGATGGCCAACCTGCCTTCAGATAATAGCAGCAGTCGCTGCATTGGTAAAGGATGCTGACAAGCTGAAATTTGGGACAAGATCTTACTGTTCATGCCCCTCATGCCCTTGAGAGTGTTGTCAGACAGCCACCTGATCACTGGCTCACGAATGCTCACATGACTCATTACTAAACTTTGTTTTTGAATAATGACAGGATTACTTTTGTCCCAGCATCGGGGCTAAATCCTGCTACCCTGTTACCAGATCCAGAGATTCAGCCCCCAGAGCATGATTGTTTGCAGGTGTTGGTGGAAGAACAGGGATGGCGAAAGGACTTAAAAGACCAGCCTCTGCCAAATGCAGAGGTGACATATTACACAGATGGGAGTAGCTTTTTAAAAAATGAAAGAAAAAAAATAAGCGGGAGCAGTGGTGGTGGATGGACACAAGGTAATATGAGTCCAAGCGCTACCTGAAGGCACCTGTGCTCAAGGAGCAGAACTAATTGCCTTAACTCAAGCATTAACTTTGGGGAAAGACAAAAAGATAAACATCTATACTGACAGCAGGTATGCCTTTGCTACGGCCCATGTGCACGGAGCCATCTACCAGCAGAGAGGCCTATTGACGTCAGCCGGTAAAAAAATTAAAAATAAAAATGAAATCTTAGCCTTGCTTAATGCCTTACTACTGCCAACCAAGGTAAGCATAATTCACTGCCCGGGACATCAGAAGGGAAATTCCAAGGCAGCAAATGGAAATAACATGGCTGATCAGGAGGCTAAAGCAGCTGCTAGAGGAAGTCCTGCTCCAATGATATTAACTACTGAATTGCCAGAGAAGGAACAGCTAAAATACTCAGAGGATGACCTGGAGCAAATACAGAGAAAACAAGGGACATTCGATGCTAATGTGGGAGCATGGATTGACTCCAAAGGTAAGATCATTTTGCCACAGGAAGATGCTAAGAGACTAATAGCGCAAATGCATCAATGGACTCATTTAGGGGCAAGGGAATTGACTGAAATTGTTCTCCAATCTCCTTACCGAATACTAAACCTCACTGCTCTAACCGAAAAAGTGACTCAGACATGTACCCCTTGCCAAAAGGTAAATGTAGGAAAAAATTTCCAAAGCTCGGGAAAACGGTTAAGGGGAACTAGACCTGGAATGCATTGGGAAGTGGACTTTACCGAGATCAAGCCGGCCAGGTATGGAAATAAATATCTTCTAGTCTTTGTAGATGCCTTCTCAGGATGGGTGGAAGCTTTTCCCACCAAGAAAGAGACTGCTCTGGTTGTAGCCAAGAAGATTTTAGAAGACATTTTTCCCCAGTTTGGAGTTTCAAAGGTAATCGGGTCAGACAACGGGCCGGCCTTCGTTGCTCAGGTAAGTCAGGAGGTGGCCAGATTTTTGGGGACTAATTGGAAATTACATTGTGCTTATAGACCCCAAAGTTTAGGACAGGTAAAAAGAATAAATAGAACTCTAAAAGAGACCCTTACTAAATTGACCATGGAGTCTGGCGGTGACTGGGTGGTACTCCTCCCTCTGGCTCTTTTCAGGGTCAGGAATACTCCTTCCTTGTTGAATCTTACGCCTTTTGAACTATTGTATGGAGTTCCTGCTCCCTTGACTCTCCTGGGAGACCCTCTTGACATAACTAGTGGTAACTCTGACTTGTTGTCCAGGTTAAAGGGACTGCAGCTCATTCAAAAAAAAATCTGGAACAAGGTTGGCAGTGCATATGCGCCAGGATCCTTAGAGGTGCCACATCAGTTCCAAGTTGGAGACTTGGTTTATGTACGGCCACACCATAGTCAAAATTTGGAACGCCGGTGGAAAGGTCTTTACTGCATCCTGCTCACCACCCCAACGGCTGTGAAGGTAGAAGGCATTGCTGCTTGGATCCACACATCACACATCAAACCCGTTCCAGAGGACTCCACTTCTGACTGGAAAATCCAGCCCAGTGACAATCCCTTAAAACTTAAGCTTGTTAAGAATGTTAGCCGTGGGTGATATCCACAAACTGCTGGTGCTTTTGGCTCTGTTAAGCACTTACAATACTTGCTTGGGCTCCAGTACTCACCAGCCCAAACTTTTGACTTGGGAAGTAACTAATCAGAGACATATTATAATTTGGTCTGTTTCAAAGATAGCCCTACCCTTCACATGGTGGCCGGACTTGTACCCTGACCTTTGTAAAATGGCTCTAGGAGCACCTGCTAACTGGGATTTACAAAGCCACCGAGACCCCAACGTGGTTCCTGGGGACCATAAACATGGCATGGGTCTTTTAGTGAGAGAAGGGGCTTAGATCCCTGGGGGGGCTGTGGGACCACCAACCACCGCAGTATGCTGCGAGTCCTAACCTTTTATGTATGTCCAGGACCCCACCAGCAACCAGTAAACAAATGTGGGGGGAGAAATGACTTCTACTGCAAAAATTGGGGGTGTAAAACCACTGGCGATACTTACTGGAAGCCTACCTCCAGTTGGGATTACATTGTTGTTAAAGCTAATTATAGTCATGCCCAGCCCCCAGACCGGGGACCAAACAATAGGTGGACTAATCAGCCAATATGTACCACCTGGTGCCACCCCCTGCTAATACGGTTCACAGACACTGGAAAACAGATTTCAATTAACTGGGTGACGGGGTTCACTTGGGGCCTACGAATATATAAAAAAAGATATGATAATGGGTTACTCTTCACCATCAAATTAAAAATAACAGCCCCATCTGCTAAAGTAGGGCCAAATAAAGCTGGCCCTCACCTGGTTCCCCCAGTAAAATCGGAACCACAGACTATGGCCCCACGTCCAGCGACCCCTTCACTGACTCCTAACTCGAAAATGGGTAAAGATTCTTTTTCCCCTAAGCCTCCTGGACCATACATTACTTCCCTAACACAGGGGGCCTTCCAGGCCCTAAATAACACCAACCCCAAGGTTACTGAGTCTTGTTGGTTATGCTTTGGAATTGCTCCCCCATATTATGAAGAAATTGCCTTTACAGATGAGATAAGTAACTCACAAGAGGCAACAGCCTGCCGTTGGATGCAAAGGGAGGCTAGAATTTCCCTGTCTGCCGTTTCAGGGCAAGGACTCTGTGTAGGTAAAGTACCCCCAGTCATCAGTTTTTATGCAACCAAACCTATGATGTTGCAGGTCTGTCTGGGTACCTCATACCACCAATAGATGGATGGTGGGCCTGTGCGACAGGAATTACTACTTGTGTCAGTACTCAGGTGCTTGTCAATTCATCTGACTACTGTGTCCTGGTCCAGGTAATCCCCCAAGTCACCTATCACCTGTATGAAGAGCCCTTTCAATACTGGGACTCTGTGGGGGAACCACTGATACGAACAAAAAGAGACTTGGCAATTTCCTTAGCCATAATGCTTGGGGTCGGGCTAGGAACAGTAGGGACAGCAGCTGGAGGGTTGGCTATAGCCCTCTGACATAGCGGGTTAAATGAGCTTAGGGCTCATTTATGTTGATGAGGACATAAAAAGATTAAAAAGCACAATTAGAGAGCTCAAAGATTCCTTACAGTCATTATCAGAGTGGTGTTACAAAACAGAAGGGGCTTAGATTTATTGTTTATGCAACAAGGAGGTTTATGCGCTGCCCTAAAAAGAAATGCTGTTTCTATGTCGACCATACTGGAGTTGTCACAGAGACCCTAGATAAGGTCAAAGAGGGCTTAAAAAAGAGAAAGCGAAAATGAGCCCAAAGCCTAGGATGGTTTGAAGGATGGTTTAATTCCTCTCCATGGATGACCACTTTAATCTCCACCTTGCTAGGCCCTTTGCTAATTCTTCTCCTGATTGTAACTCTTGGCCCCTGCATTCTTAACAAGCTACTCAATTTCGTGAGAGAACAGATCAGTACCGCTCAGGTCCTTATGCTTCAACAGCAGTATCAGCAATTAGAGATGCAGGCTAAATCTAGCCTGTAATTTTAGGGTTAAAATTATGCCAAAGAAAAAGGGAGGAATAAAAAATGGGACCATCCCAAATTAGAAAGAAAAACAACTGGACCTTAAATAAGAGCCAGCTAAGAAAGAAGAACAAGTCAGGCGATGTAGGCACACTATGGGAAAAGAGGGGAGGACTGTCCTTGAAGCTGTGAGTTCCCTGCTACAGCTGCCAACTGCATAACTACTATCTTTTCTGCTAACTAATCAATGTAAAGGCCTGATTTTTTAGGAATAAAAACTCTGTGCTTTGTATGCTCGGGGTCATCTCCTGCTTTGAAGAGACGACCCCCATCGTGACCGGAATAAACTGCCTCTTGCTTTTGCATCAAACTGAGGTCTGTGATTCTCTTTGGGGGAGGGAGCGGTACAGACCCTACACTGGGAGTGCAGGTTTTGCACAACCAGAGAGCTTTGAATTTTCGCTGTTATTAATGTACTTATTAGAAAGAGTGCCCTTTTTCTTGACTGTAACTTCGTATTCCAATCCTTCTTTTTTTACCCCATTTTGTCCTTCAACTTTCTGGGAGAACCAACACCATTAAACATATTGCAACCAGGTCCAGCACTATGACAGCCAAAATGAAGCCAAAATGGATTAAAACACCTTCTGCCATGGCAAATTTTTATTTTACACACAGTTTCGGCCAAATTCTGATTTGAGCTCTGTCTGCCTCCAGTTTCTTTCTTTCCTGCCATGGCTGTGGATATGAGCTGGTTGACCCAGCACAGTATAAAGGAGCAAAGGTTGTTTACCTCTCAAATAAAGTGCAGCAGCAGCTAGTTTTGTTAAGTCTCAGGTCTTTCACAGAAGGGTGTCCTTTGCTCCTGGGTAGGATTAAAAGTCTGTCTTAAAGAGATAGTTATTTACCTGGGACTTTTTAGGTTTTAACTTTGTTTTTTTTTTTTGTTTGTTTGTTTGTTTGTTTGTTTTTCACTGCGAGCTTATTCCCCCCACCAAATTATGGTAATGTATGATTTAAGCGGTGTGGATAGTTAGATTAGTTGGGCTCCCCTTGTTGTGAGAGAGTATTAATATTTACTATTGATTTATCTTCTGGTAAAGTTGCTGTTAGTTCTAAACAGCTGTATAAACAAGTACCCACACACAGACTGGGTTTATTTAGTTAACCTAGAACACAATGCTGAGCAATAGTTATTCCCCCCTAAACCTCTAAGCCCTCATAGTTTCCTAATATTTAGATTTTACCCATTATACTTGTTTTTTTTTGTGTGTGTGTGTGTGTTTGTGTGTGTGTGTGTGAAATATTATGTCCAGTGTTTCTTCATGTAAGACTGTCCTCCAGCTCTCTCTCCAAGCTGTCTTACCCTATTCTCCCACTTGTTTCCTGCCCTCAGGCTCCTCCCCTCTTTCCTATCTTCTGGTTCCTCCCTTTGCACTACATTGTGGCTAGTTGTTTCATTTTGGCCTGTTTATCACAATGCAATATCCGGATTGAAACCAGAAACTGAGAGGGGGGGCGGGAATCAGGATTTGAATGAACAAGGGTAAAGTGTACATATTTGAAAAGAACATTATACCAACAGAAATTTGTCCACCTGAAAGAAGGCGTGTAAATGGGGGGACAGAGACATGAAGAATAGACAGAAGACAGATTCCAATCAAGTCTCACTTTACTGAGCTAGCAAACAACACTTACAAAGCAAAGGGTACAAGAAAAATTTTTTTCACAGTAGCAACACATATGTGTCAATTGGCAAGACATCCAGGAATTCACTCAAAGTTACAGAAAGTTTGTTGTCTGGTTCCCAAGGTTGCTGGGAGCTTGCTATCTACCTCTCAGACTCAGAACATCCCACTTGCAGAGACCAACAAGGAAAGACTCAGACATAGAAATTAATTAAGACTCGTATCTGCCAAGACCAGGGGGCAGAATTACAATTATCAGACTCCTTCTGAAATCGGACAATTTCTGAGACTGGTTTTGCTGAAAAAGAGAAAATCTGTGAGCGCAAAAGGAGAAATGAGGGGAAATAAACTATTTGACAACTGGTTCTGATCCACACTAGTGTTGCCAGACCACTATGGGCAGGGTTGCCTTGGCTGACTGGCTGTATAGGAAGCTATGTCCTACTCAGTGGTCAGTGAGGAGCCCTCCTGGTATTGGTGTTTACATTTAAAATTGGGCCATCAGGACAGTGAAATGTGTCTGTGCTATAAGCCTAAAAAATAAGAGCAGCTGTGTTTCCTCATGTGGTCCTCCAGACAAGCCCTCTAAACATAGTCTTAGGGACAGTACTGCTAGTTCATTGGTGCCACATGAACTCATAGGGTAATGACTAGTTCATTGCTAGGATTCTCTACTACCTCCTAATTAGTGAATATATACCATGTTTGTCTTTTTGCATTTTAGTAACTTCAACCAGTATGATTTTTCCTAGTTCTAATCATCTGTCTAAAGATATCATGATGTCATTTTCTTAGGTGAATAAACTCCACTATGGAAATATTCCACATTATTCCCAAAGGAGATAGTCAGTCCTGCTCTGTAGTCCTTGGAAGTTGTTGGGACTTTAATCATTGTATTGAATGACAAACTATCACGATAACTACATTCTTTTAGGCTAGAAGTCCCTCCATCTTTTTGTAATTCCTGGTGATTAGAATTCCAAATCCCCTTGAATCTAATCTCTTTACATGATTAGTCCCCAGTGATGAAATGTCTGGTTAGGGTTAGGAGGTATGGCCTTGTCAGATAATTCAATTAATTTTGTTTCCCTAATTTGTTTTTCAGCCCTATTGTCTTTTGTATATAGGAGGGCTACTGATTTTATTGAGTTAGTTTTGTATCTAGTTACTTTGCCAAAAGTATTTATCTGCTATAGGAGTTCCCATATAGGGGTCACTCAGTTATGCTATCTCATCATCTGTAAATAGTGATATTTTGACTTCTTCATTTTGCATGTGTATTTCCTTGATCTTCTTCAATTGCTTTATTGCTCTAGCAAGGACTTCTAGAACTATGTTGAAGGGATACGAAGACAGTGGGGACCTTGCCTTGTCCCTAATTTTAGTAAGATTCTTTAAGTTTCTCACAGTTTAGTTTGATGTTGGTTATAGGCTTGCTATATATTGCCTTTACTATATTTAGATATGTGCCTTATATCCTTGATCTCTCCAATACTTTAAACATGAAGGGAATTTGGATTTTGTCAAATGCTTTCTCAGCATCTAAGGAGATAATCATGTGTTTTTTGTTCTTTCATTTTTTTAATATGGTGGATCTCATTGATGGATTTCCTTACATTGAACCACCCTGCATACCTGTGATGAAGCCTACTTGGTCAGAGTGGATAATACCTTTAATGTGTTCTTGTATCTAGTCAAAGACATGAAGTACCCTGGGGTGACCCTAACCAAGCAAGTAAAAAACTTGTTAAAAAAAATTCAAGTCTTTGAAGAAAGAATTAGAAGAAGATAACAGAAGATGGAAAGATCTCCTATGCTCATGGTGTGGCAGGCTTAACATAGTAAAAATGGCCATGTTAACAAAAGAAAACTACAGATTCAATGGAATTCCCATCAAATTACCAACACAATTCTTTACAGACCTTGAAAGAAAAACTCTCAACTTCATAAGGAAATACAAGAAACCCAGAATTGCTAAAGCAATCGTTTACAATAAAAGATCTTCCATAGTAAAGGGAACAGGGACTGCCTCTGATGTGAACTGATTAACCTGATCTTTGATCACCTCACCCTGAGTGGGTAAACAGCCTTAGAAGGCTACAGAAGATGACAATGCAGCCACTGCTGTTGATATCTGATAGAATAGGTTCAGAAGGAAGGAGAGGAAGACCTCCCCTATCAGAGGACTTGAAAAGGGGCATGGGTGGAGATGGGAGAGGAAATGTGGAATTGGGAGAGGAAGAAGGAGGAGTTTATGGGGGAGGTGAAGTGAATAAAGTATAAGTAATAAAAATTAAAATAAAATATAAAAAAAGATATATGTGACACTTTTCCTGAACTAATAATAATGGACACAGGAATTGGCATCTCTGGGTTGCATGTTTTGAGCTGCCCAGATTGTGGCATATAGGGCTGCTCAGCTGATCTCTCAAGCAAGCTATCCACTTAGCCCTTTTAATGACTAGCACTTGAAACACTTACTGGCTTCCACCTACTGAATGACATCATTCTACATCTAAGCCAATCAGCCCATGAGAGAATCTTGAGGTGTCCATGAAGGTGAGTAAACAAACTTTCCTCAGTATTCAGTATCTCTAATCCTGGGTTTCTTGTTTTTCCATATGATATGTACCAAATAACAAGGTAATCTCCTACTGTGGTCTTGGTTCTAAAATTACCTATGTTGTTACTTTGCACTATGCAGTTATTCATATACTCACTAAATGAACCTTCACATTCTTATTGATATCACAGACTTTTAGGATATAGGGTTTCCTAGAATTTGAGAGCAAGTAAAAGAGAAGGAAACTAGACAATTCCTGGGAATATTTGGCTTAAACATAGAAAGATCAGTGACTATAAAGGGAGAATCAAGGTGTAAGATATTATGTGAGACTTGGTGATGTTCCACAGTAGTTTTGCCAACACTCTATAAGCAGGGATGCCTTGTCTGACCTGGCTAAAATCAGCAGCTACATCCTATTCATTGGTCAGTGAGGAACCCTCCTGGTCCTCACTGTTTAAATTTTAAAACTGGGTCTTCAGGACAGAGAAATGGGTCCATATTATAGGCCTAGGACATAAGAGGACCTGTGTGCTCCAGACAAACACTCTAAATGTAATATTAGTGCCTAGACTGATTGTTCAGAAGTGCCACCTGAGTTCTTGGGACCTGAGGTTCCTGGGTAACCTTAATTCATGGCTAAGATTCTCTCCTAAATAAATAGATCCTAGAAAGCATACCTTACAAAGTCAAACTCTGCCCTGCTCATGGTTTGGCAGGATTAACATAATAAAATGGCTATCTTAACAAAAGCCATCTACAGATTCAAAGCAATTCCCGTCAAATTACCACACAATTCAGAACTTGAAAGAAAAATTCTCAACTTCATATAGAAAAACAAGAAACCCAGAATAGCTAAAGCAAGACTCTACAATAAAAGATCCCCATCCCTGATCTCAAGTTGTAATATAGAGCAACAGTAATAAAAATTTCATGGTACTGATATAGAAACAGAATGGTGGATGAATGGAACCAAAGAGAAGAAACAGAAATAAAACCACAAACTATTGACATCTTATTTTTGACAAAGATGCCAAAACCATACAATGGAAAAATGATAGCATCTTCAAAAACTGTGCTCATCTAACTGTAAGTGTACATGTAGAAAAATGCATATATATCCATACTTATTACCCTGAACAAAACTAAAGTCCAGGGGGATCAAAAACCAGACATATTAAACCTGTTAGAAGAAAAAGAGGGGAAGAGCTTTGAACTCACGTACAGGAGACAAGTACCTGAATAGAACACCAACAGCATAAGCTCTAAAAGCAAAAAAAAAAAAAAAATGGGATCTAGTGAAACTGAAAATCTTCTTTACAGCAAAGGATACTGTCATCAAAACAAAATGAATGCCTACAGATGGGAAAGAATCTTCACCGACCCTATATGTGACAGAGGGCTAATATCCAGCATATATAAAGAACTAAAGAAGTTGAAAAGTAACAAATCAAGTAATCCAATTAAAATATGTGGAAAAGAGCTAAACAGAGAATTCTCTATAAAGGAATATCAAATGGTAGACAAACACTGAAAGACATGCTCAACATCAATAGCTGTCAGGGAAATGAAAATCAACAAGACATTTATATTTCACCTAACTCACATCAGAATGGCCAAGATCAAAAAATCAAGAGACAGCACATGCTGGAGAGGTTGTGGAGAAGTGGAACCATCCTCCACTTCTAGTGAGAATGTAAACTGGTAGAATCACTAGAAATCAACAGCGCATTATCAGACAACTATGAATACCACTTCATCAAGATTCAGTTATACAACTTCTAGGCATACATCCAAAAGAGGCTCAAGTAAACAATAAGGACAATGGATCAAACTTGTTTGTATCAGTGTTATTTATAATAGCCAGAACCTGGAAACAACCCAGATGCCTCCCAACTGAAGAATGGATACAGCAATTTTGGTAAATCTACACAATGGAATATTACTCAGTAATAAAAAACAAGGAAATCATGAATTTCCTCGTAAATGTTTGGAACTGGAAGAAGGCTATCCAGAAGTAAAAAGACACACACACAAGTGTATACTAACTCATATAGACACATAATAATGAACCAAAAAATCCGAGCACAGGGGTCTTTCCTTAGACTGATACTCTAACCAACCACCATGCATGGAGATCACCTATAAGCCCTGCACAGATATAGTCCAAGGTGTCTCCATAGTAATAGGAACAGGGACTGCCTCTGACATAAACTGATTGGCCTGCTCTTTGAAAACCATACCCTGATCTGGGAGAAGTCTTAATAGGCCACAGAGGTAGACAATGCAGCCACTCCTGATGAGATATGGTAGACTAGGATCAGAAGGAAGGAAAGGAAGACCTCCTTATCAGTAGACTTGGGGAAGAGCATGAGTAGACATGGGAGAGGGATAGTGGGATGGGGGGGAGGAAAAAGGGACTTATGAGGAGATACAAAGTGAATAAAGTGTAATTAATAGAAACAAAATGAAAAATATATTAAACAATATAATTCATTTTGGAGTTATATTATAGGAGGGTCTGCTTAGAGGTTGATATGCCAATAAAAGTGACCAGACAGAATGCAGTCTCTCTCAATCTCTGTCATTTTATATCTTTGTTTCTGTCTGTCTCAGTCTTATTTCTCAATCTTTCTCTCTAGCTCTTTAGCTCTCTCTGTCTCGATGTCACCCTCTCTCTGCTGGCTGCTTGTGCTTAAATATGAAAAGCTCTCAGTTCTGCTGAAGGACTACAAGATTACTGCTTGCCAATGTTACATCCTGTATGGTCTCTGTAAAAATATAAGCAAGGTACAAATTAAACCCTTTTCTTTCAGAGATTTGTCTTTGTCAAGGGGTGTTTTCCCTGACTGAGGACATATCTGTGCATTTAACAAATAATAATGGAATCTGTGGTGATGTGAAACTCACATGTCAAGGACAAGTGACTTTATTAATGACCAGTTGAAAGAAATATGTAACTATTTTCCTGAACTAAGAGGCTAGACACAGGTACTGACATCTCTGGATTATGGGCTTTCAGATGCCCAGATTGGAATATGTAGAGCTGCTCAGAATTTCTCTCAAGCATGGTGTCCACTTGTTCCTTTTTTTTTTTTAGGTTGGGTGAATGTTTGAGTTGTTGTTGATGTTGTTTTTAATTTTATTTTTTCTTATCAGTTACATTTTATTAACTCTATCCCAGCCGTGTCCCGATCCCTCATTCCCTTCCAATCTCACCCTCCCTCCCTCACCTCCACCCTGCCCCTTTCCAAGTCCACCAATAGGGGGTGACCTCCTCCCCATTCATCCGATCCTGTTTTATCAGGTATCTTCAGGACTGGCTGCTAAGCCCTCCTCTGTGGCCTAACAGGACTGCTCCTCTTTTGGGGGGTGGAGAGGTAAAAGAGCCAGGCATTGAGTTCCTGTTAGAAATGGGAAACCAATTGGTTACTTAGCTACCACAGGCTACATCTGAGCAGAGGTTCTAGGTTATATCCATACATGGTCCTTGGTTGAATGTCAGTCTCTGAAAAGACCCTGTGCTCAGATATATTTGTTCCTTGTGGAGCTCCTATCCTTTTCCCATCATACTAACTCCCCTTCTTTCATATGATTCCCTGTACTCTCCCAAGGGTTTGGTCATGAGTCTTTGTATCTGCTTTGAAAACACTGCTAGTTAGAGACTTTCAGATGCCCTCAGTAGACTTCTGTCATACATTCAATGCACATCCCATCTGCCTTTCTAAACGAGGATTGATCATCTTACCCCATGTCCACTCTCTTGATTATCATCTTTAGGTGTACAGAATTCATTATGTTTATCTTATCTTATAGGTCTATATAAGTGAGTATGTACCATGTTTATCTTTCTCCTTCTGGGATATTTCACTCAGAATGATCTTTTCTAGATCCCACCATTTGCCTGCAAATTTCATGATTTTCTCATTTTGATTGCTGAATAGTATTCCATTATGTAAAAATATCACAATTTCTGTACCCATTCTTCTGTTGATGGACATCTGGGTTGTTTCTAGGTTCTGGCTATTATAAATAAAGCTGCTATAAACATGGTTGAGCAAGTATCCCTTTTGTGTACTTGAGGAAAGTTTGGGTATATACCTAGCAGTGGTATAGCTGGGTCTTGAGGAAGCACTATTCCTAATTGTCTTAGAAAGCTCCAGATAGATTTCCAGAGTGGTTGTACCAGTTTACATTACCACCAGCAGTTGAGGAGGGTTCCCTTTCTCCACAACCTCTCCAGCATGTTTTGTCACTTGCGTTTTTCTTCTTGTCCATTCTAATGGGTATAAGGTGAAATCTCAGGATCGTTTTGATTTGCATTTCCCTGATGGCTAATGAGGTTGAGCATTACTTTAAATGCTTCTCTGCCATTCGATATTCCTCTACAGAGAGTTCTCTGTTTAGCACTCTTCCCCATTTTTTAAGTGGATTACTTGGTTTGTTGCTTTTCAGCTCTTTAGTTCTTTATATATATACTGGATATGAGTCCTCTGTCAGATAAAGGGTTGGTGAAGATTCTTTTCCAATCTGTAGACAGTCTCTTTGTTTTGATGACTGTGTCCTTTGCTTTACAGAAGCTTTTGAGTTTCATGAGGTCCCATTTATTGATTGTTGCTCTTAGAGCCTGTGCTGTTGGTATTCTGTTCAGGAAGGACTCTCCTGTACCAATGAGTTCCCTGTACCAAGGATATTCCCCACTTTTTTCCTAGCTGATTTAATGTGTCAGGTTTTATTTTGAGGTCTTTGATCCACTTGGACTTCAGTATTGTGCAGGGTGATAACTATGGATCTATTTTCATTTTTCTACATGTAGAAATCCAGTTAGACCCGCACCATTTGTTGAAGATGCTATCTTTTTTCCATTGTATTGTTTTGGCGTCTTTGTCAAAAATCAGGTGTCCATAGTGTATGGGTTTATTTCTGGGTCTACTGTTTGGTTGCATTGATCCACCATTCTGTTTCTATGCCAGTACAATGCAGTTTTTATAACTTTTGCTCTATAGTACAGCTTAAGATCAGGGATGGAGATACCTCCAGAAGATCTTTTATTGTAGAGGATTGTTTTAGCAATTCTGGGTTTCTTGTTATTTCATACGAAGTTGAGAATTTTTCTTTCCATGTCTATAAAGGATTGTGTTGGCAATTTGATGGGAATTGCATTAAATCTGTAGATTGCTTTTGGTAAGATGGCCATTTTTACTATGTTAATCCTGCCAAGCCATGACTATGGGAGATCATTCTATCTTCTCATATCTTCTTCTAATTCTTTCTTCAGAGACTTGAAATTTTTTCATACAAGTCTTTGACTTGCTTGGTTAGGGTTACACCAAGGTGCTTTATGTCATTTGTGGCTATTGTGAAGGGTGTTGTTTTCCTAATTTCTTTCTCAGCCCTTCTGTCTTTTGTAAACAGGAGTGTTATTAATTTTTTGAGTTAATTTTTTTATCTGGCCACGTTGCTGAACGTATTTGTCAGCTGTAGGAGTTCCTGGTAGAGTTTTTGGGGTTGCTCACATATACTATCATATCATCTGCAAATAGTGATATTTTGACTTCCTCCTTTCCAATCTGTATCTCCTTGATTTCCTTCAACTGTCTTATTGCTCTTGCAAGGAATTCCTGCACTATGTTGAAGAGATATGGAGAGAGTCGGCAGCCTTGTCTTGTCCCTGATTTCAGTGGGATTGCTATACCTTTCTCTCCGTTCAGTTTGATGTTGGCTATAGGCTTGTTGTATATCGCCTTTACTATGTTTAGGTATATGCCTTGTATCCCTGATCTCTCCAATACTTTAAACATGAATGGATGTTGGATTTTGTCAAAGGCTTTTTCAGCATCTAGGGAGATTATCATGTGTTTTAATATGGTGGATCACATTGAAGGATTTCCATATATTGAACCACCCCTGCATACCTGGGATGAAACCTACTTGGTCATAGTGGATAATATCTTTGATGTGTTCTTGTATTCGGTTTGCAAATATTTTGTTGAGTATTTTTGCATCAATGTTCATAAGGAAGATTGGCCTGAAATTCTCTTTCTTTGTTGAGTCTTTGTGAGGTTTAGGTACCAAGGTGATTGTGGCTTCATAGAATGAGTTTGGTAATGTTCCTTCTGTTTATATTTTGTGGAATTATTTGAAGAGAAATGGAGTTACTTCTTCTTTGAAGGTCTGGTAGAATTCTGCACAGAAACCATCTGGTCCTGGGCCTTTTTTGGATGGGAGACTTTTGATGACAACTGCTATTTCCTTGGGGGATATAGGACTATTTAGTTGATTTACCTGGTCCTGATTCATCTTTAGTAAGTCAAATCGATCAAAAAAAAAAAGTCCCTTTCATTTAGATTTTCAAATTTTGTGCCATATAGACTTTTGAAGTAAGTCCTATTGATTGTTTGGTTTTCCTCCATGTCAGTAGTTATGTCCCCCTTTTCATTCCTGATTTTGTTGTTTTGGATTGTTTCTCTTTGCCTTTTAGTTAGCTTGGCTAAGGGTTTGTCTATCTTGTTGATTTTCCCAAAGATCCAGCTTTTGGTTTCATTGATTCTTTGAATTGTTTTATTTGTTTCTAATTTATTGATTTCAGCCCTGCGTTTGATTATTTCCAGCGGTCTACTCCTTTCTGGTGTGTCTGCTTCTTCTTTTTCTAGGGTTTTTAAGTGGGCCATTAAGTTGCTTGAATGATCTGTCCTGAATTTCTGCTTGAAGGCACTTAGTGCTATGAACTTTCCTCTTAACACTGCTTTCATTGTGTCCCACAAATTTGGCTATGTTGTGTCTTCATTTTCATTGAGTTCCAGGATGACTTTAATTTCTTTCTTGATTTCTTCTCTGACCCAGCTGCCATTTAGTAACAAATTGTTCAGTTTCCATGTGTATGTAGGCTTTTTGCTATTTCTATTACTGTTGAGGTCCAGCTTTATTCCATGGTGATCAGACAGGATACAAGGGATTGTTTCAGTCTTCTTGTATCTGTTGAGGCTTGCTTTGTGACCAACTATGTGGTCTATTTTGGAGAAGGTTCCATGAGCTGCTGAGAAGAAGGTAATTTCTTTTATGTTTGGGTGTAAGTTTCTGTAAATATCTGTTAGGTCCATTTGATTCATGACCTCTGTAGAGACATTGTTTCTTTGTTTAGTTTTTGTTTTGTTGACCTGTCCTTTGTTGAGAGTGGGGTGTTGAAGTCTCCCACAATTAATGTGTGGGGATCTATATGTGGTTTAAGTTTTATCAATGTTTCTTTTACAAATATGGGTGCCCTTGTATTTGGGGCATAGATGTTCAGGATTCTGATGTCTTTCTTGTGGAATTTTCTTTGATGAGTATGAAGTGTCCTTCCCCATCTCTTTTTATTAATTTTGGTTGAAAGTCTATTTTATCAGATATTAGAATGGCTACTTCTACTTGCTTCTTGGGTCCATTTGCTTGGAAAGTCGTCTTCCAACCATTTACCCTCAGGTAATTTCCATCTTTGTGCCTTAGGTGCTTTTCTTGTATGCAACAAATTGCTGGTTTTTTGTTTGTTTGTTTATTTATTCATTTTGTTAGTCTGTGTCTTTTTATTGCAGTGTTGAGTCCATAGACGTTTTGAGAGATTAATGACCAGTGGCTCTTAGATCCTTTTAATTTGATATTGGCTGTGGTCATAATGTTGTGTGTGCTTGGTTGCTTTTTATTTTACTGTAGTAAGGTTAATTATTTCCTCTGTTTTCTTGAAAGGAGCTAATTTTTTTGGGTTATATTTTACCTTCCAGTGTCTTCTATAATGCTGGATTCGTGTGTAGGTATTGTTGAAATTTGTTTTTGTCAATGAATATCTTGTTTTCTCCATCTATGAGGACTGAGAGTTTTGCGGGGTATAGTAGCCTGGGATGACATCTGTGTTCTCTTAGGGTCTGTATGATATCCATGCAGGCCCTTCTGGCTTTCATAGTCTCTGTTGAAAAGACAGGTGTGATTCTAATGGGTTTGACATTATATTTTACTTCGCCTTTTTCCCTTGCAGCTTTTAGTATTTTTTCTTTGTTCTGTATGCTTACTGTTTTGATTATTATGTGGCGGGAGGATTTTCTTTTTTGATCAAATTTGTTGGGTGTTGTGTTGGCTCCGTGTATTCTTATTGGCCTCTCCTTTAACTTGGGAATTTTTCTTCAATGATTTTGTTGAAAATATATTCTGGGCCTTGGAGAAGGGAGTCTTCTTTTTCCTCTCTTCTTATTATTCTTAGGTTTTGTCTTTTCATATTGTCTTGGATTTCTTGGATGGTCTGTGTCAGGAATTTTTTGGATTTAACATTTTCTTTAACAGATACATCAATTTCTTCCATTGTATCTTCTACACCTGATATTTTTTCTTCCATCTCTTGTAGTCTGTTGATTATCCTTACCTCTGTAGTTCCTGTTTTCTTCCCTAAATTCTTCCTCTCCATTATTTCCTCCATTTTTGTTCTCTTTTTTTTTTCCAGTTCTATCTTCAGATCTTGAGTTGTTTTGTTTACTTCCTTCACTGTTTGTATTTTTCTGTTTTTCTTTTAGTTCCTTCAGCTCTGTTTCTTTTATTTCTTTCAGTGTTTTAATTATTTCTTCTCTGAAGGCTGCAAACTGTTTGGCTGCATCTTCCCGTATTTCTTCTTGGATAGCCATAATCTGCTAGTCTTTAACTTCCTCCTTTTCTTTATGGATAGCCATGATCTGTTTGGTTTTATCTTCCTCTAATTCTTTTTGTATTTTATTTGTTTTCTCTATTATCCTCTTTATCAGCATAGATGTAAGGTCATCTTCTTGATTTTCTATTATGCTGGGTTGTTCAGGGCTACTTGGCCTTGGATGGCTTTGTTCTGGAGATGCCATATTGCTCTGTCTTTTCTTGGTTGGGCTTTTATGCTGACCTCTACCCACTGGGCTGTTAGTTTCTGTGCTTCCTGGAGTTCTAAGGTAGGGAGAATCCCCTTGGCCAGAAGATTATTTTTCCTGAAGGAGGCCTCCTCTGCTTTTTGGGTATGGTCACTGTATGGCCAATGTTTCTCCGAAATTGCCACTGCTCACCTCAGGTGTATAGACCTGCGTAGTAGCTGTGTTCTTTGGTAGTTAGGAGGGTTATCCTCATACCCATAGATGTCCTCAAGTCATTTACCCCACTGCTGGGTTAAGAGTTCTGAATTTAATGAGCTGTTGATGTTGTTGTTATCTGTTGAGCTGTTTTCCAGGTATAGCCCTCTTTAAGATCCTGCTGATTCCCTACCTGTGCGGTTTTCTCCCAACAGGGAAACTCGGTCAGGTATCCTGGGGCACACAGTTCTGTTCAGGAAGGTGAGAGGTGCACCCAGCAAATCTCTGAGCCAGGGGCTGAGTGCTCTGCTCTGGTCCTGGAGAATGTGCACCTAGGTTGAGTTGGTGCCTGAGGTTACCGCTCTGATTTGAATGCTATGCATGTCTCTCTAGACTGACAACTCAGGGCTCCTCTCTGGTCAGGAGGCTGGGCAACTCACTCTGAGCTGGAATCTGTGTGTCCCTGTTTGTGATGGTGCCTGCGGGCGCCGCTCTAGTCTGGATCCTGTGCAACCATGTCTGGGATGGCAGCTGAGGGTGCTGCTTTGTTCCAAAGGGTCTATGCTCTTCTGGGCTGGCAGTGTGTGTCCCCCTCTGGGCCAGATTGGGGACATTTATTCTGTCTGTGATGGCGAGTAGAACCCGCATGCACAGATGTGTTTGGCTCTGCCTTTTTGGTCTTTGGGAGTCTTGGTGTCTGCCTAAACTGGGATATTTTCTGGAGACCTTTTCGTGGTGGGGGTGTAGGCTGAGTGCTCTGAGATCAGACCAGTCGATTCCCTTCCTGTGGGTTTGCACCTGACAGTGAAACTCAGTCTCTGCTTTCCTGTGGCCCACAGTTCTATCTGAGGCAGCCAATCAGGAGTGCAGGCAGGGCTCTGTTCAGGAGCCTGGATCCCCAGTTCTGGCTCTAGGCTGGCTCCTGGGGTGCCTATGGAACCGAGTCTTTTCCAGGGGATGTCTGGGTGACCTAAGGTAGGTCCCAATCGTTTCCTCACCATGGGGTTATCTCTCATCTGGAGATTCCAGTCTCTGATGTTGTGGTGAGCACAGTTCAGTCTGGGACCACGACCAGAGCACACTGGTGTGTGGCTCTGGGCTGGCGACCAAGCATCTGGCGGAATGGGATCTCTTCTGCAGTTTAGCTGGGTGAGTTAAAAGCTGATTGAATCCCCCATCGTGGGGTATCCTCTCACCTGGGAAACACAATCACTTGTGTTTTATGGTCACGAGTTCTGATTGATGGTCGCTGTGCCATTCCAGCTGTGCTGCTGGTCAGAAGGATGTGCAGCCATCTTGCCCCCTACAAAGACTTTTATCATGGAGAAATTATTCCACTAAAGATGGGCAGAGTTTGACTTTGTAAGGCATGCTTTACAGGAACTCATTGTGGAGCACAGAATTCTAACCATGGACTAATGGTTACCCAGCTACCTCAGACCCCATGAGTTCAGGTGGCATGTCTGAACAAGAAGTCCTGGCACTAATACAATGTTTAAAGGGTTTGTCTGGAGGACCATTGTAGGAAACACAACTGCTCTTGTGTCCTAGGCATATAACATGGACACATGTCTCTGTCCTGAAAGCCCAGTTTAAACTGTAAAACCCAGGAACAGGAGGATTGCTCATTGACCACTCAGTAGAACACAGCTCTCAATCCAGCCAGGTCTGCAAAGGCAACCCTGCTTATAGAGGTTTGGCATCACTAGTGTGGAACATCATTAGCTCTCAAATAGTTTATTGCCTCTCAGTTCTTTTACTTTCAGAGATCTTTTTCTGTTTCAGCCAAACCAGTCCTAGGAATCATAAGGTTTCCTTCACTTCTCCCTGCTCTTAAAGACTTAATACCCAAGGGAACCCTAAGCCCTGCCAGCCTATTATATCAATAAGAATGTGAAGGTACATTTAGTGAGTATGCCAGTAACTGCTAAGTTCAAATTCACAACATATGAAATTTCAGATCCAGGACCACAGTAGATGACCTTGTCATTCAGTACATTCCACTTAATCCAATTTCACTAGCTGACATTCTCACAAAGGTAAAGAGGACTAAATGTGTGGGATTTGGATAAAGGAATGAGATAAAGGGTTGTTGGGTTTCACAAGAAAAAGTCACTTGTTCACAGGATCAGAGATAATGTACAGTGAGGACAGTTTTTTTTACTCATTTCCATGGAAACCTCAAGATTCTCTCACTTGTTGATTGGCTGGGAGAAAGAATGATGTCATGAAACAGGTGAGAGCCAATAAGAGTTTTATTAGCCAGTTATTAAAATGTTCAAGTGGACAGCCTGCTTAAGAGAAAGGCTGAGGAGCCCTACAAGCCTCAATCTGGGCAGCTGAAAGCACACATACCAGTGATGACAATTCCTGTGATTAAGACTCTTAGTTCAGGAAAAATGTCACATATTTCTTTCAAGGGGTCATTAAAAAATTCACATGTACTTGACATGTGACTTTCACATTATTACAGATTCCATTATTAATTGATAAATGCACAGATACGTCTTCAGTCAGTGAATTACTTAGTGGGAAAATGTTCCCTGACCAAGGCAACTCTTGTACAAAAAGCATTTAATTGGGACTTTGCTCATATTATTTACAGAGACTATTCAGGATATCATTTTAGTAAGTAGTCATTCTGTTGTAGCCCTTTAGAAAAACTGAGAAATTTTCATACTGAACCACAAGCAGCAGGAAGAGAGAGGAGACTGCGAGAACCAGAACAAAAAAACTTGAGAGACAGATTCAGAAATAGAGGCTGAGACTGACAGAAACAAAGACAAAGTGACAGAGAACAAGAGATGGAAAATCCATTCCCTCTGGTCACTTTCATTGGCATGTCAACTTCATAGCACAATCTCCTATATTTTAACTCCAATACGGATTATATTATCTAACAAGGCCATAATTCCTATCCCTGCACACACATTTCCTCACTGGAGACTAAACACAAATATAAAAGTTTCAAGTGGACATTGTAATGCAACTCACAATGAAGCAGAAGATGGAGGGACTTGTAGGCCAAAAGAATATAGATATCCTGATAGTTTGTCATTCAATACAATGGTTAAAATCCCAGTAAATTCCAAGGATTAAAACAGGACTGAAACTTCTTTGGGTAAAATGTGGAATATTCACATAATAGAGTATTATGCACCGAAGAAAATGTCATCATGATTTTTTTCAGGCAAATGGATGGAACCAGGAAAAATAATACCGGGTGAAGTAACTAAAATGCAGAAAGAAAAATATGGTATGTATTCACTTTTTAGGAGGTCTCCTAATAGATGGGGGATAAAATTCAAAAGGCCATCTATTGTGACCAAACCAATCTTTCACTAAAGAAATTGTGTGGCAGTGAGTTGAATTTTTGGGGCCAGGGAATCCTACACAAATTTCCAAGCAACCCAGAAGGTTGTTAATAAAATATGTTGCTCTCTGCCCTCAACTGATAGATCAGTGCTATTTTCTTGTATCTTCAGAGATGGTTTCTTCTGCCTCAAATGGGATTCCTTGCAGAGACCTATTGTTTGTGACTATTAGTATTTACTATTGATTTATCTTCTGATCATGCTGCTGTTATTCCTAAACTACTATACTTCCAAATCACTGCACAGAGCCAGGGTTCATTTAGTAACCTAGAAAACAATGCTGGGCAATAGTTACTCCATCCTAAAACTTCAAGCCCTCATAGTTTCCTAACATTTAGATTATACCACATTATACTTGCTTTTAGTGATATATTAGGTTCAGTCCATCTCTCTATGTCTTCATTCCAAGATCTGTCCTCCAGCTTTCTCTCCTAGCTGTCCTCTTGCCTCTTCTCCTCCCAATCATTTCCTGCCCCCTGGATCCTTCCCTATTTCCTGTCCTCTGGCTCCTCCCTTTGTACAGCACTGTGGCTAGTTGCTTTATTTTGGCCTGGTTACACAGAGTTGAGACAGGATGCTTAGACTCTGTGTTTTCAATTCCGATATTGCATTGTGATACTTAAAGCATCCTGTCTCAACTCTGTGTAACCAGGCCAAAATAAAGCAATTAGCCACAATGTTTTTTGTGAACAATCCTCACTTAAAAAGATAAATGGGATGGGCATTGAATGTAGGAGAAAACAAGTAACCTGACAGGAGCCTACAGTAGAGTGCCTCTGAAAGACTCTACCTAGCAGTGTATCAAAGCAGATATTAAGACTAATAACCAAACCTTCCACATAGTGCAGGGAATCATATAAAAGAAGGGGAAGTTAATAAGATCTGGAGAGTACAGGAACTCCACAAGGACCAAATATATCAGGGCACAGGGGACATTCATGAGACTGTTTCTCCAACCAAGGACCATGTATGGATATAACCTTGAACCCCTGCTTGGACATAGCCCATGTTAGCTCAGTGTGCAAAGGAGTTCTCTAGTAAGGGGAACAGGGACTATTTCTGACATGAATTCAACAGCAAGCTCTTCGATCCCCCCTCCCCAACAGAGGAGTAGCCTTGCTAAGCCACAGAAGAGGACATTGCAGCCAGGCCTGAAGAGAGTTGATAAGCTAGGGTCAGATGGAAGGGGAAGAAGTCCTCCCTTATTAGTGGACCTGGAAAGGGGCAGGGAGAAGATGAGGAAGGAAGAGTAGAATAGGCAGGGAAGGAGAGAGAGGGCTATAGATTGGAAAAAGTAAATAACCTGTGATTAATATTAAAAATAAATAAATTTGCAAAATGATTTTGTCAACAAGTTCACGTTTCTCATATAACTAAAATACCTTGCAATCCTCAAAGAAATGCATGGTAGGCCATACCCAATAAACAATCAAGATTTATTTGAAAAAGAACAAAAGAAAGGGGAGCTACACCCAAGGACACCTCAGGATCATTTTAATCATGTTCTTTTCATTCTGAATTTTTAAGTTTGGATAAGCATGGTAAATCTGCATCAGCTAGATTTTGGCATAGAGAAACCAAGAAAAATATTGCTAAAGTAAAATGGAGGGATCCTTTAACAAATCAATGGCACGAACCCAACACACTACTCATATGGGATGAGGATCTATCTGTGTTTTTCCACAGGAAAATGATGCAGCTCAATGCCTACTGAAATGTCTGGTGTGACAAGCTGATGAGGAGTTTTCTCCTGACAATGATAATGATGTCAATGAAGACCCCTCTAGTCAAGATGAATGTTTATTGGGAGTATGTTCCTAATCCACCTCTACTACATCCAGTTTCCTGGGATGATCCATAAGTCTTTGTTTATGTCAACAACACTTGGTTGCTGGGTTTTCCTGCTTTTGAAGGAACACAAGTAAAACAGATTCTTAAATTTTCAGGAATAGGAAGAATTCATCCTCTTAGCTTTATCAGAGAGAGTAAACATCAGGACTGCTTACCAGTCTCACCTGTCAAGGTCATAGGTCAGAATGCTTACTACTCTAAAGTTGGAGTGGCAGCTCAAGCCTCCGTTTGCAATCAGGCAAAGTGGAACATTGGAGGAATATCATTGTCCCTTCCTACGGGAGTTAAGAATGAAAGTATTACATCTCCAATGAGTTAACCACCCTGTGAGAAAGGGGATCAATGAACCAATCCTGGACTGATGGCTTCTTGAGCAAGATGCATCAAAGAAACACCCACCATCTACTCCTGGGACAATGACTTTTCATTTACAGTCATGGAGTGGACTTGTCTATTATTAAGGGTATTAAGAACTTGGCTTCTGGTAAAGGCAGTTAACATTCCTTTGTTTTAGAAAAAGCTGTAGCTGGATTTTGGAGGACTTCAAATAAAAACTGGCAATTTATATAGAAATTGCAGGCTGCATTGGTATATATAGTCATTCTCTTTGGTAATGCAAGTAGCTTTGCTAAATTTGTTTTGGCATGTGTTAATCCTCCTTATTTACTGGTAATTGGAAACTTGAATCATTCTTACAGAAATCATGGACTAGGCAAGGCTGCCCACCCACTCCATATCTCTTCAACACTGTTCTTGAAGTCCTTGCTCAAGCAATAAGAATATTGAAGGATATGAAGTGAATCCAAATAATGGAATCTGTGATAATGGGAAACTCACATGTCAACATACATGACTTTGTGACCACTTAAAAAATAATGTGACACTTTTCCTGAATTAAGAGTCTTGAATCCAGGAACTTGGGTTGTGTGCTTTTAGCTGCCCAGATTGAAGCATGTAGGGCTGCTCAGCCTTTCTGTCAAGCATGCTGTCCACTTGGCCCTTTTAATGACTGGTTCCTGAAACTCTTACTGTTTTTCACCCTTTGCATGGTATCATTCTCCCTCTCAGCCAATTAAGCCCCTTAGGGAATCTTGAGGTTTCCATGTAGATGAGTAAACAAAAGTTTAATTGATACCTATTCAATTGAATGTGTATATTACAATCTTACTAATTGTGTTAGTGCTGATGATAATGCTCTTTCAGTATTAGTTAGACACTTTTGTAATGATTTCTGTTAGGGTTTCTGATTCTTGGTATAATGAAACAGGATTTAATTGGACTCAGGTTCAGAATCAACTTGCTCATATTTGGTCTAGCACAAACTTCTCATTAATGAGAAATAAGATCCATGACAAACAATCTGCCAAGAAACCTAGGTTAGAATTGGCCAATACTAACTGGAATAAATTTACTAGCCTCACGAGGTGCTTTCCATCCTTACTCTGTGCTTAACTGGGGACTGACACTTGTGAGCATGGCAGATAGGGGTTTGTTGGTCTGTGCCTGCCTTCCTAGTGTGTTTCAGTTCCTTCTTCTTTAACTTCAACAAATGCAAGTGCAGTTGCATGAGGTTAAATATCTCTAACAACCCCATTTGATATTGGGGTCAGTCAATGATATGTAAGAGTAAAATTGGGGTTTTTCCAACCTGAGACAGTGGCTTGTAAAAATCACTTGGCAAGAGCTTGATGGTGAGTAAGGAAAAGTGCACATTTAGCCAACCTAGGGCAGGCTTTCCATAAAACAAAAAAGGGGGAACTGAAGGAGTCTGGTAATTGGAATTCTGCCTCCTGACCTTGTCAAATGTGGGTCTTACCCAAGTTCCATGTCTCAGAGACAGTCTTGTCAGTTTCTACTGTCAGGATGTTCTAAGCCTGAGAAGTAGAAAGCAAGCTCCCTGCAACCTTGGGAACCAGATAGCAAACTTTGTTTAATTCCGGGACGTCTTGCCAGGTAGCACAGATATTTTGCTACTGTGAAAACAATTTTGCTTGTACCCTTTGCTTTATACGTGCTGTTTGTAAGTTGAGTAAACTGAGACTTGAATAGGAATCTGTCTTGTCTCCTTTCCTCCTGTGTCTGACCCCCATTTTTACTCTGTCTTTCAGGTGGACCCTGTTAGACTACCCCACAGGACTGTCAGTTACCTTCTCTTTTCCCTGATCTTAAAGACACAATACACTAGACCCTGCCAGCCTATTATATCAATAAAAATGTGAAGGTATATTTAGTCAGTATGTCAGTAACTTTTCATTTCAAAGTCACAACCTAGGAAATTTCGGATCCAAGACACCAGTAGGAGACCACCTTGTTATTCAGTATATTTCCTTTAATCCTACATCACTTTGAAGCTTCCCTACTTAGGAAGCTGTACAATTAAATAAACATTAAAGATTCATTTTCTACCTGACATTGTCAGGTAAACAGAGGTAAACAGGAATAAAGGAATAGGATCTTGATAAAGGGATGAGATAAAGGCTTGTTGGGTTTCACAAGAAAAAGTCAGGTATGTACAGTATCAGAGATACTGGGTACTGAAGAACTTTTATTTTCTCATCTACATGGAAACCTCAAGATTCCCTAAGGGGCTAATTGGCTGAGAGGGAGAATGATACCATGCAAAGGGTGAAAACCAGTAAGAGTTTCAGGAGCCAGTTATTAAAAGGGACAAGTGGACAGCATGCTTGACAGAAAGGTTGAGCAGCCCTACATGCTTCAATCGGGACAGCTGAAAGCACACAACCCAAGTTCCTGGATTCAAGACTCTTAGTTCAGGAGAAGTGTCACATTTTTCTTTTAAATGGTCACAAATAAAGTCATGTGTCCTTGACATGTGACTTTCCCTTTATCACAGATTCCATTATTTGCTTTCACTTCATATCCTTCAATATTCTTATTGCTTGAGCAAGGACTTCAAGAACAATGTTGAAGAGATATGGAGAGGGTGGGCAGCCGTGCCTAGTACGTGATTTCTGTGGAAATGATTTAAGTTTCTCTCCATTGAGTTTGATATTGGCTATAGGCTTGCTGTATATGGCCTTTATTATGTTAAGGTATGTGCCTTGTATCCCTGATCTCTCCAAAACTTTATACATGAATGGATGTTGGATTTTGTGAAATGCCTTTTCAGGATATGAAGACATTATCATGTGGTTTTTCTCCTTCAGTTTGTTTCTGTGGTAGATCACATTGATGGATTCCCAAATACTGAAGGACCCCTGCATGCCTGGTATGGAGTCTGTTTGGTCATAGTGGAAGATATCTTCGATGTGTTCTTGTATTCAGTTTGCAAGTATTTTGTTGAGTATTTTTGCATCTATGTTCATAAGGGAGATTGGCCTGAAATTCTCTTTCTTTGTTGGGTCTTCATGAAGTTTAGCTATGAAGATGACTGTGGCTTCATGGAATGAGTTTGGTACTGTGCCTTCTGTTTCTCTTTTGTGGAATAGTTTGAAGAATATTGCTTTTAGCTCTTTGAAGGCCTGGAAGAATTTTGCACTGAAACCATCTGGCCCTGGGCTTTTTATTTATTTATTTATTTATTTATTTATTTATTTATTTATTTATTTGCATGGGATAATTTTAATGACAGCTTCTATTTCCTTAGTGGATATAGGACTATTTAATAGATTTCCTTTCTCTTGATTTAGTTTTGGGATGTGGAAGCAATCAAGAAAATTGTCCATTTCATTTAGAGTTTCGAATTTTGTGGCATATAGACTTTTGAAGTAAGTCCTAATACTTTTTTGGATTTCTTCAGTGTCTGTGGTTATGTCCCCCTTTTCAGTTCTGATTTTGTTGTTTTGGAAGGTGTCTTTCTGCCTTTTAGTTAGCTTGAATAAGGGTTTCTCTATATTGTTGATTTTCTCAAAAAACTAGCTGTCAATTTAATTGATTCTTTGAATTGTTTTATTTGTTTCTAATTCATTGATATCTGCTGTGAGTTTGACTATTTCTAGCCATCTACTCCTCTTTGGTGTGTCTGCTTCTTTTTATCCCCCTTCCCCAGGGCTTTTAGGTAAGCCATTAAGTTGCTTGCATGAGAAGTTTCGAATTTCTTCTTGCAGGCACTCAGTGCTATAAACTTTCCTCTTAGCACTGCTTTCATTGTGTTCCATAAGTTTGGGAATATTCTGCTGTCATTTTCAGGGAATTCTAGGAAGTCTCTATTTTCTTTCTTTCTTTCTTCTTTGACCCCCTGTCATTTAGTAGCAAGTTGCTTAGTGTCCTTCTGTGTGTAGGCCTTTTTATATTTTTGTCATTGAGGTCCAGCTTTATTCCATGGTGATCAGATAGGATACAGGTAATTATTTCAGTCTTCTTATATCTATTGAGGCTCACTTTGTGACCAACCATATGGTCTATTTTGGATGGTGAGAAGAAGGTAAATTCTTTTGTGTTTGGATGAAAGGTTCCATAGATGTCTGTGAGGTCCATTTGATTCGTGGCCGCTGTCAGAGTTATTGTTTCTTTGTTTAATTTCTGTTTTGTTGACTGGTCCTTTGTTGAGAGTGGGGTGTTGAAGTCTCCCACTATTAATGTTTGGAGGTCTTTGTGTGGTTTAAGTTTTATTAAAGTTTATTTTACAAATGTGGATGTCGTTGCATTTGGGGCATAGATGTTCAGGATTGTGATATCTTCCTGGTGGGTTTTTCCCTTGATCTGTATGAAGTGTCATTCTCTAGGTCTTTTGATTAATTTTGGTTGAAAGTATATTTTATTAGACATTAGAATGGCTACTCCTTCCTGCTTGCTTCTTTTTTCCATTTGCTTGGAAAGCCATCTTCCAGCCCTTTACCCTCAGGTAATGTCTATCTTAGTGACTTAGGTGTGTTTCTTGTATGCAACAGATTGTTGGGTCTTGTTTACACATCCATTTTATTAGTCTGTATCTTTATATTGGAGAATTGAGTCCATTGATGTTGAGGGAGATTAATGTCCAGTGGCTTTTAGATCCTTTGATTTTGATGTTGGCTGTGGTAGTAAGTTTGTGTGCTTGGATGCTTTTTGTTTTGCTGTAGTGAGGTTATTTATATATTTCCTGTATTTTCTTGAAAGCAGTTAGTTTTATTGGGTTGTATCTTTCCTTATATTATTTTCTGTAACGCTGGATTTGTGTGTAGGTAATGTTGAAATTAGTTTTTGTTGTTGAATATCTTGTTTTGTCCATTTATGAGTGTCATAAATAGAGGGAATTAGGACACAATGAAAACAATGCCCTGATAATTAGGCCACAGAGGAAGATGATGCAGTCAGAATTAATGAGACCGGATAAGCTAGGGTCATATAGAAGGGGAGAGAGGACCTTTATTATCAGGGAAATTATAGAAATTGGAAAGATGTAGGAGAAGGAGGCTCGGTGGGACTGGAAGACGATGAGAGAGAAGGCAGCAGTGGGAATATAAAGTAAACAAATCAATATAAATTAATACATAAGGAAGACTGTGATCAAGGTGATGAAATATAGAGTTCATCAGGATTGATGGCTTCTTCCTAGGGTTGGTGTTAGGTTTGACAAGGATGAATTCAGTTTTTAGTACAGGACTTGGCACTGAGAATCTGGTCATGTTCCAGTGAGTATATGAATGACACATACTTGAATTGGTGTATTTTAAATTAGAAAAAAAAATTAGTGTGGCACATGTGTAGGAATTTACACCTGGGAGTAATGGAAAAGGAGTATAATATATATTATATGAAATTCCTACATAAGTAATAAAAATAATATGTTGAGCACTATTACAATACTTTGAAAATAGAGAAAAAATTCTGCTAAGGGAGATTTTTGACTTTGTAACTCATGCTTTCCAGGAACTCATTATGTAGTAGAAAATCCCACCATAGACTAGTGGATAGCCAACTACCTCAGACCCCATGAGATCAGGTGGCACCTCTTAACTATAGTCCTGGCACTAAGGCTATGTTTAGAGAGTTTGTCTGGAGGACCACAGCAGGAAACACAGCTGCTCTTGTGTCCTAGGCATATAACACAGACCCATTTCTCTGTCATGAAGGCCCAGTTTTTCCTGTAAACCCCAGGACCAGGAGGTTTCCTCACTCACCACTGAGTATGACACAGCTGCTGCCTAACCAACCAGGTAAGCCAAGGCAACCCTGCTCATAGATAGGGTTGCCAAAAATACTGTAGAATAGCATCAGATGTCAAAGAGTTTATTGCCCCTAATTTCTCCTTTTGTATACACTGATCATTCTCTGTTTCAGTTAACAATTCCCAGGAATTTTCTGGTTTCCTTCTCTTTTCCCTGCTCTTAAAGACTCAGTACACCAGGGAATCCAAACCCTTCCAGCTTATTATATCAATATGAATTGTGAAGGTACGTTTAGTGAGTATGCTGGTAAATGCTTAGTTAAAAGTCACAACCAAGGATAATTCAGATCCAAGACCACAGTAGGAGACCACCTTGTCATTTAGTACATTCCTCTTAATCCCACAACATATTGAAGCTTCCCTACTTAGGAAACTGTCTAATTAAATAACCATGAAAGTTGCCTTTCCTACCTGACATTGTCAAAGAGGTAAAGAGGAGTAAAAATGTACAACATATCAACGGTATCATGACAACACAATGATATGCCATCACAAACCTTTCATGACATCCCAATTATATTATATCATTGTATTATGACATCACAATTTTTATGACATCTCAATGATGTTATGTCATCTCCCTGGTGTCAAGATATCTCAATGATATTATGACTTCACAATGCCTTTAGGTCGTCTGCTATTATGACATTATACAGTATGATATCACAATGAAATTATAACATCACAATAATAATAATATAGCTAACAATGCTATCCTGACATCACATGAGTATTATTTTATCACAATGGTATTATGATATCACAATGCTATAATTACATCACAATGCTTTTATGACATCACAATTGTATGACATCCCAAAGGAATTATAATTTCACAATGTTTTTCTGCTTCAGAATGGAATTATGACACCATAATGATATTATGACATCACACTGGCATTATGACATCACAGTAGTATTATGATATCACAACGCTATTACAACATGATTGCAGTATGACATCACAATGGAATTTTGACATTTCAATGGCATTATGACATGAAAATGCTCTTATGACATCACAATGGTATTTTGACATCAGAATTATATTAAGATGTCACATTGCTATTATGACTTCATAATGGGATGAGTTCACAATGGTATTAGGACATCACAATGATATGAAATCATAATGCTACTATGACTACACATTACTATTATGATATCACAAAGCTATCATGACATCACCATGCTACTATGACATCACAATGGTATTATGAAATGATTGTGATATGATATTACAATAGAATTTTCACATCACAATGATATCATTTAAACACAATGGTGTTATGACTTCACAAGGTTATTATGACAACATAATGTAATGACATCAAAATACTATTATGACATCACAATGGTAATGTAACTTTAAAACTGTATTAAGAAATCACAATCATATGACATATAAATGGAATTATGACCTCACAATGATATGACATCACATTGCTATTATGACTTCACAATTTGATTATGATATCTCAGTGGTGTTAATACTTCACAATGCTATTATGACATTACAATTCTATTATGGCATCACAATGGCATTATAACTTCACAATGGTATTATGACATCTCAATGTTATTATGACATCACAGTGATATTACAACATGATTGTGGCATGACATCACAATTGAATTTTGAAATCACAATGATATTATGATATCACAATGGTATTATGACATCACAGTGCTATTATGATATCCCAAACTGTTATGACATCTATGGGATATGACATCACAATGGTGTTAAGTTCTTATGCCAGTACACTGCTATTATGACACAACCATGCTATTTGACCTCAAAATGATATTATGGCATCACAATGCTATAAAAACATCACAAACCTGTTATGACATTATAATCGTATTTTAACATTACAATTGTGTTACGATATGAAAGGGCTATTATGTTTTCAAAATGAATATGACATCACAATGGTATGACATCAGCATGCTATTATGACATTACAAAGATATGACATCAAATTGGTGTTATGAATTCACAATGCTAAGATGACATCATAATGGTATTATGGCATCACAATGCTATTATGAGTTTACAATGCTATTATGATATCTCAGTCCTATTAACACATGATTGCAGTATGACATCACAATGGAATTATGACATCACAGGAATTTTGATATCACCATGATATTATGACATCACAACTCTATGGTGACATCACTAAGCTATTATTATATTACAAAGGCTTTTTATCATCACAATCTATTTTAAGATCACAACTCTATGATGACATCACAAAGGTATTTTCCCTTCACAATGTTATTAGGGCATCACAATGTTGTTATGAGTTTACTATGCTATGATGACATCACAATGCAATTATGAATTCAGAATGCTATTAAGGCATCACAGTGATATGAAATCACAATGCTATTATGACTTCACAATATTTTGATGACAGTACAATGGTATTATGAGAACACTATCACATTATGCCCTTGGGAGGCTATTATGGCTTCACAATGCTATTAGGACATGACAATTGTATTATGACATCACAATGCAATGATGACATCACAAAGGAATTATCACATCATAATATAATTATGACATCACAATACTATTATGACCCCCAAAATGCTATTATGACATCACCATGATAATATGGCATGATTGTGCTATGATATTTAATGGAATTTTGACATCAAAATGCTATTATGACTTCACAAAAGTATCACTTCACAGATATTAGGACATCACAATGCTATTATTACATCACAATGGCACCATGACAGCAAAATTCATCACTACATACCAATGTAATTATGATATCATAATGCTATTATGACATCAAAATGCTATCATGACCTCAAAATGACATCACAATGGTATTATGACTTCAATAATGTATTGTGACATCATAAAGGTATGACACAAAAATGCTTTTATGACATCACAATAATATAAATCATAATGGTAGTATCATATCACAGGGCTAGTATAACTTTACAGTGGTATGACTTTACAATGATTTTAAGACAACTCAATGATATGATGATATCATAATACTATTATATTACAATGAAGTTATGACACCACAATGCTACGATGACATTACAATGCTCATATAACATGAGTGTAGTATGATATTACGATGGAATTTTGAGATCATACTGATATTATGACATCACAGTGACATGATCTCACAATGAGTTATGATATCACAATGTGATTTTTTATCACAATGACATGATGACCATAAATTGGTATTATGACTTCACAATGCTATGATGACTTCACAATGGTATCATAAGCTATTGTGACATGATTGTGGTCTGACATCACAATATAATTTTGACATCATAATGCTATTATGACTTCACAACAGTATGACTTCACAATGCTATAAGAACATCACAATTGTATTGTTACATCACAATGCTATTATGAAATCACAATGCTACTATGCAATCACACGCTACTAGCAAATCACAATGCTACTAATACAACGCAAAAGTGGTATTATGAAATCACAATGGTAATATGACATCAGAATGCTATTATGATACTAATGACATCACAATGATATTATGACATTAGAATGCTATCATGACAGTAAAGTGGTATTATGACATTATAATATTATTATGCTATTATGACATTACGATGCCATTATGACATCATAATGTTATGACATCCTAATGGTGGTTTGATTTCACAATATTATTATGACATCACAATGCTTTTATGACCTCATAATGGTAATAAGACATCAAAAAATGATATCATGACATCACATGCTATTTTGATATCACAATTACTATTATGAATTATAATATTACATAACAATGGATTTATCATATTACAATGCCATTTTGACTTCACAACCATCTGAATTCTCAATTTTAGGACATTGCAATGATATGATGATATCACAATTCTGTTATATCACAATACTATTTAGAAATTATTGAGGCATGAAATCACAATGGAATTTTGAAATCACAATGCTTTTTTGACATCACAATGCTATTATGACAATGGTAATTTTACATAACAATAGTATTAAGATATCACAATGCTACGATGAAATCAAATGTTGTCATGAAATCCCAATGGTACTATGACATCCCAATGCTTTTATACCACCACAATGCTCTCATGACATCACAATGCACTTAAGACATCTCCATGCTATTATGACATCACAATGCTATTATGATCTCAAAATCTCAAAATGATATTTGACATCACAATGCATTTATGGCATCACAATGGTATTCTGATATCACCATGCTATTACATCCTAATGTCATTAGGATCTGATTGTGGTATGATATCACAATGGAATTTTGACATTAAAATACTACTATGCCTTCACAATGGTAAGACTTCTCAATGATATTAGGACATCACAATTCTATGATGACATCACAGTGCTATGATGACATCACAATGGCATCATGACATTAAAATTCATCATGATATTCCGTTGATATTATGACATCACAATGCTATTAAAACTTGAATGTGGCATGACATCACAATGAAATTTTAACACCTCAATGATATTATGACATCTCAATGATTTGACATTACAATGGTGTTATGAGTTCACAATGCTATGGTGACATCCCAATGGTAATATGACATACCAATGGTATAATGATATCACAATGCTATTATGACCTTAAAATTGTTTTGAAATCACAATGTTATTATAATATCACAATGCTATTATGACATCACACTGTAATCATGACCTCAAAATTGTATTATGACATCTTAAAAATATTATGACATCACAATTTTATTTTATTATGAATAAAAAGAGTATTTTGATATCACAATGGCATGGCATCTATTATCTCTTATGACAGCATAATTATATGATATCACAATGTAATTTTGACATAACAATGCTATTATGACCTCACAACTGTATGACTGTACAATGCAAAGATGATATCACATTGCTATTGATGATATAAGAATGTTATTATGGTATCAAAATGATGTTTTGACCTCACAAATCTATTATGAAATTACAATGTTATTAAGACATCAAAGTGTAATTATGACAGCACAATTCTATTATGACATCACAAAGCTATTATGACATCACAATATTATGATGACATCACAATGATTTATGACATGATTTTGTTATGACATCACAATGGAATTATAACATCATAATGTAATCATGAAGTCACAACAGTATGACTTTACAATGATATTAGGACATTTCAATACTATGATGACTTCACAAAGATATTATGCTACTATGAGTTTCCAGCCTGTGAGAAAAGATTAACGCATTTGTCCTGGACTGATGGTTTTTTGGACAAGATGCATCGGAGAAATACCTACCACATACTCCTGAGACAATGATGCTGCATTTACAGTCATGGACTGAACTGGTCTATCATTAAGGGTATTAAGGACCCTTCAGGCAATCAAAATTCTTGTTTTAGAAAAAGCTGTAAGTGTTGGATTTTGGAGGATTTAAAATAAAAATTGTCAAACCTATGTATGAAAATTTGGGGCTGCGATGTTATATATAGGTGTTCTCTCTGGGAATGTAAGTAGCTTTGCTAAATTAATCAAGTATACTTCTGTCTTGGCATGTGTTAATTAATCCTCCTTATTTACTGCTAATTGGAAACATTGTAGTAAGGCATTTTAAGAACAATGATACCTACTCAATTGAATGTGTATATTACAATCTTACTAATTGTGTTAGTGCTGAAGATAATGAGCTTTCAGTATTAGTTGTTATGCAACCTGCTTTTGTTATGATTTCTGTTAGGGTTTCTGATTCTTGGTCTGATGAAACAAAATTTAATTGTACTCAGGTTCTGAATCAACTTGCTCATATTTGGTCTAGCACAAACTTCTCATTAGACATGTTAACAATGAGAAATAAGATCCATGACATAGAAGAACCTGCCAAGAAACCTAGGTTAGAATTGGCCAATACAGCCTGGGATATATTTACTAGCCTCAAGATGCACTTTCCATTCTTTGACTCTATGCTTAAGCAGGGACTGACACTTGTGGGCCTGGTGGGTAATGGGTTTGTTGGTCTGTACCTGCCTTCCTAGTGTGTTTCACTTCCTTCTTCAACAACCTCAACACATGCAAGTGCAGTTGCATAAATTTAAATTAAATGATCTCTAACAACCCCATTTGATATGAAGGTAAGTCAATGATATGTAAATTGTGGTTTATCAAACCTAAGACATAGGCTTGTATTTACCACATTAAAGACCTTGATGCCAACCAAGGAAAAATGCATATTTTGCCAACCTAACAGAGATTACATTATTATTTCTTAAATGCACAGATCCTCAGTCAGTGAATTACTTACTGTGAAAATCATCCCTGACTAAGGCAACTCTTTGTACAAAATGCATTAAATTGTGACCTTGCTTACATTTTTACAGAAACCATCCAGGATATCATGTCAGTCATCTTCTACTCCTTAAGCAGAACTGATAGCTTTTCATAGTGAACTATAAATTGCAGGCAGAGAGAGGGTGACTAAGAAAGAGATAGACAGACATATTCAGAAATTGAAAGAATGAGACAGACAGAAACAAAGACATAAAGTGACAGAGACCAAGAGACAGAGACTTCATTGTTTCTGGTCACTTTCATTGGCATATCAACCTCAAAGCACAGCATCCTATATTATATTATACATTATTTGAATTACATTATTTGACAAGACCATACCATCTAAACTTTCGCAGATATTTCCTCACTGTGACTAATCTTGTAACTAGATGAGCTTCAAGGGGGCATTACAATTCAAATCAACAGGAACTAGAAAAAAAAAACTGAAGGTACTTATAGGCTAAAAGAACATAGATATCCTGATAGTTTGTCATTCAATACAATGATTAAAGTCCAAGCAACTTGCAAGGATTAAAGAAGAGGACTGGCAATCTCCTTTGTGGAAAATGTAGAATATTTCAAATAATTACAAAGTATTATTCAGCCAGAAAATGACATCCTGATATTTTCAGGCAAATGGATGGAACCAGGAAAAATCGTCCTTGGTGAAGTAACTAAAATGCAGAAAGACAAATATGGTCTGTGTTCACTTATTAGGAGGTCTCCTAATAATGAGGGTAAAAAGTTCCAACAGGCATGGCAAGCAGTTTCAAGGCATCTGGGACACACTATGTAGGAATGCTAAGTTCCTTAGAATGTAATAAAACTATAATCCTTGATCCCTCATCTCATCCCCGATGCCCTACTGCTAATAATATCTCGATTCTTTGTGGCACTCAGGTCTACCATCCTCTGCCTGCTCGTAGGTCAGTAGTTTGAGTGAGGGTAAATGTAGGGGTTTGTGGCAACATCAGAGCCAGGGCAGTTAGTAAATGGTGAAGTGAAGTTACTTGACAGAGTCATTACAGAAGCTGTCAGCAGTACCTCTGACTTGGTCCCCTGTGGTACCATAGCCAGCCATCTTTAAAATGACCCGGTTGTGTTGTTCCACCCAGTTTGCGAGCCCTCAAAAGACCTACTGGAATCAACTCCATTGCAAAAGGCATGAGGGTGTTTTCATTACAAGATCGAGCCAGGTGCCCTTTACAAAGACATAGAGGCAAGCGACCCCCAGCTCTAGGAGATCAAGATTTTAAAGGAACAAAAATGCCAGTGTGGTAGTACAAGCCTTGGCATTACAGGATTGTGGAAGAGGAACAAAATGCAAGCAGGGTGGTCTTTAGAGAAGCTGATCTTTAAAATGATTGGTCTGTTTTTAAGAGCCAAGACTGCTAAAGGTCAGGCCTAGCTACCTGGGAGACATCTAACCTCTAATTCTTAAGGGCCATGTGACTCCAGTCGAACTCTGAAGTTAATCTGGGTGGGGACTGCTGCTGGCCCACTATCTGAAAGAAATGTGGTGTCATGATTCTGTCCTAGCCTCTTGACTAGCCCTCTGCTCTGAAAGGAATGTGGGATTCTGACTTAGTCTCTGGGCTAGTCCTCTGCTTTCTTTCAGTGGTGCTCCAGACAGACCCTCTAAATATAGTGTTAGTGCCAGGACTGCTTGTTCAGCATAATCTTTTCTCCATTTTCACAGTCATTGCATAAGTTGTCAACATATGTTTACTGATTATGTGAGAATTTCATATAATGTATATTACACTCCTTTTCCATTGCTCTAACATTCAAATTCCTACTCATGTGTCACACTAATTTTTTTTCTTTAAAATACATCAATTGAAGCATACGTTTTTCATATACTCATTGGAACATGATCAGAGTCTCAGTGCCACATCCTTTAAAGAAAACTGAGTTCATCATTGCTGCACCCTGGCACCACACCCAACTGGAAGCCATCAATCCTGAAGAGCTCTTTACTTCATCATATTGATCACAGTTTTTTCTAATATATTTTTATATTACAATGTTTTCATTTTGTATCCCCTTTGCTGTTCCCTACCTATTCTCCTTCCAGTCCTACCCACCATCCTTCTTCTACCCCTATACCTTTCTCCAGTTCCCCAGATAGGTGTGGTCTCCTCCACCTTCTATCTGACCCTAGCTTATCAGGTCTCATAAAGGCTGGCTTCATAATATTGTCCTGCAGCCTGATTCTCAGAACATTGTTCTCCTTGTGTCCTCAATTCCCTCTAATTATGACACTCTTCCTGCCTCCTCTCCTGCAGGTTTCCCAGAGCTCTGAAGGGAGGGAGAAATTCTTAGGGAAATCCCATTTCGAGATGGGTGTTTTTAGGTCTCTCTGTGCATAATATGGACTCAGAGTCTCTGTATGCAATCCCAGTTGATGCAGAAGTAAGCATATCTGTGGATACAAGAACGTGACCCTGATCTATCTTTTGAGGGCAGAGCGCAACATATCTTAATAAAAACAGCTGGTTTGCTTGAAAATTTCAATAGGATGCCCTATCCTCACTATTCAATTAACTGCCAATCTCCTTTGTTTATGACTGGGTGGTTCACAACAGATAGACTATTGGAACTTTGTCCCCCATTAATAGGAAAATTCTAAATAAGTGAATACATACCATATTTATATTTCTGCATTTTAGTTATTTCACTCAGGATGATTTTTCCTGGTTCCATCCATTTGCCTGAATATATATCATGATGTCATTTTCTTAGCTCAATAATACTCCATTATGGAAATATTCCTCATTTTCCCCAAAGGAGTTTGTCAGGCCTGTTCTGTAGAACTTGGAAGTTACTGGAACATTAATCATGTATTGAATGAAAAACTATGTTCTTTTAGTCTAAAAGTCCCTCCTTTTACTTCCATTTCCTGGTGATTTGAATTGCACTGTCCCCTTAAGGCTCATCTATTTACATGTTTAATATCCACTGAGGAAAACCTGGGAAGGGTTAGGAGGTATGGCCTTGTTAAATATTATAATTCCTATTGGAGTTATATTAATGGAGGGTGTGCTTTGAGGTTGATATGACAATGAAAGTGACCAGACAGAATGGAGTCTCTGTCTCTTGGTCTTTGTTAATTTCTATCTTTTATTCTTTTGGCATTGGTCTCTCTATTTCTGAATATGACCTTATACTGCTCTCTCTCTTTCTGTGATGTCATTATTGCTTTGTGATGTCTTAATATCGTTCTGATGTCATAGGATTATTGTGATATCATACCATATGAGGTTGTAATACAATTGTGTAATAATAATACCATTGTGTTGTCATACATCCATTGTGATCTCATAAAACCATTGTATTGTCATACCATTTTGATGTCATAATAACATCGAGATGTCATAATGCCATTGTGATATCATAACCATTGTAATGTCTTATCATTGTGATGTCCTAATACCATTGGGAAGTCATACAGTTATGAAGTCATAATAGTAATGTGACATCGTATCAGTGTCATGTCAAAATAACATTGTGATGTCATAATACCTTTGTGAATTCATAATACCAGTAGGATGTTATACCATTTTGTTTTCATAATAGCATTTTGATATGCTATTTTGATGTCATAATAGCATTGCCATGTTATAATAATATTGTGATGTCATAAAAGCACTGTGAAATAATACCTTTGTGATGTCATAACATTGTAATTTCATATCATTGTGAGTCATAATAGAATTGGAATGTCATATGAACATTATGATGCCATATACCATTGTGAAATAATAATACCTTTGTGATGTCATAACGTTGTAATTTTATATCATTGTGAGTCATAATAGAATTGGAATGTCATATGAACATTATGATGCCATATACCATTGTGAAATAATAATACCTTTGTGATGTCATAAATTTTGATGTCATTATATCATTGTTATTTCATAATAGCATTGTGATGTTGTAATACCATTTTGCAGTCATAATAGCATTGTGTTGTCATATGAGCAATAAAATGTCATAATAGCATTTTTTAAGTCATAATGCTATTTTGATGTCAAATTCCATTGTGATGTCGTACCACAATTATATTCTATTAGGACTGTGATGTCATAATGAAATTGTGATATCATAGTATGATTGCAATGTCATCATAGCATTGTGATGTCCTAATAACATTGTGAAGCCATATCTTTGTGAAGTCAAAATAGAATTGTGATATCATAATAACTTTGTGATGTCATATCATTCATTTCAATATTAGCATTGAGATGTCTAACCATTGTGATGTTATAATAGCTTTGTGATATTATATCATTTGATGTCATCATACAATTGTGATGTTATAACACCATTTTGATTTCTTGATACCATTGTGTTGTCATATCATTGTGATGTAATTTTAGCATTGCAATGTCATAATAGAATTGTGATGTCACAATAGCATTGGGAAGTTCTATCATTGTGAAGTCATAAAACCATTGTTATGTCATAACATTGTGATGTCTTAATAAAATTTAGGTGACAAAAGAATGTGATGTCATTATAGCATTTTGATGTGATAATACTACTGTAATGTTATACCATTTTGATATCAAATCAGAATTGTGATGTCATAATTTCATGTGATATCATAATATTCATGTAATGTCAGGGTATCATATTTGTGTCATAATTGCATTGTTATGTTTTATTATTATGATATTAAATTCCATTGTGACAACATACCATCTGATGACATAATAGTATATATCCTAATAGCATTGTGAAGTCATAATAGCACTGAGATCTCATGACACCATCGAGATGACATAATACTACTGAGATTTCATAAAAAATGTAATGTCATAATAAAATTGTGATATCATAATATAATTAATGTCATAAAAGTATTGTGATGTCATGTCATTGTGTTGTAAAGGATACCATTGATATGTCATACTATTGTGATGTCATAATAGCATTGTAAAATCCTAATACCATTGGGATGTCATACCATTGTGAAGACATAATACCATTGAGATGTCATAATACCATTGGGAGGTCATACCATAATCATGTTGTAATACCATTGGAATGTCATAATACTATTGTGACATCATAACAGCATTTTGAGGCCATAATGCCATTGTGCTATCATAACGCAATCATGTAATGCATTTTAATGTCATATTATTGTGATATCATAATAACACTCTTATGTTATAATAATCTTGTGATGCTGTTACAGCATTGTGAAGTCCTAATACCATTGTGATATCATTCTAACACTGTGGAATAATACCTTTCTTATGTCATACAATTTTCATGTCATTACATCATTGTATGTCATGATTGCATTCTTATGTCATAATAGCATTGTGATGCCATATGAGCAATGTGATATCATGATAGCATTTTGAGGTCATAATGATATTATGATGTCAAAATTCTCCTGTGTTGTCATAATGACAATGTGAGGTCATAATAGAATTATGATGTCATAATACCATTGGGATATCATGACACCATTGTGATGACATGGTACTATTGAGATATCATAATAAAATTGTGGTGTCATAATACAATTTTGATGTCATAATATTTTTATATGTAATAATACCATGGTGTTGTCATAATAGCACTTAGATGTCATGACACAATTGTGATGACATGATATAATTGAAATGTCATAATAGCATATTGAGGCCATAAGCCCATTGTGATATCATAATTGTATTGTGATGTCATCTTAGCTTTGTGATGTTATCATACCATTGTTTGTATAATGTTTGTTTTAAATGTATACATATTACCCTTGTTCATTCAAATGCTTATTTATACCCTCCACTCTCTGTTTTCAATTTGGATATTGCATTGTGATACTTATTCTACACATCCTGACTCAACTTTGGGTAAACAGGCCAAATAAAGCAACTAGCCACAATGTTGAGCAATGGGAGAAGCCAGAGTGCAGGAAATGTGTGGGAGGAGACAAGGGCATAAAATGAGTGGGAGGAGACAGGGCAAGGGAGCAGAGCTTGGAGAGCAGAGCTGAAGGATTGATCTTGGAAAAGAATGGAGAGAATGAACCACACGTAAGACTTCAAAGAAAGAAATCATAATGGGTAATATCTAAATGTTAGAAAACTATGAGGGCTTGAAGTTTTAGGAGGGAGTAACTTTGACTAGAATTGTGTTCTAAGTTAACTAAATAAACCCAGTATCTGTGTGGCGAATTGCTTATACAGCTGTTTAGCAGTAATAAAAGATAAACCAATAATAAATATTAATAATCACCTACAATAATCATCCCCTACAACATACCATTGTGAAGCCTTTATAACTGTGATGTCATAACATCATCACAAAGTCATACTGTTGTGAAAATACAATAGTATTGTAATGTCAGAATAGCATTTATTTATTTATTTTATTTTTTAACTTTTATTAATTACACTTTATTCACTTTGTATCACCAGAAACCCCTATCTCCTGCCCTCGTAATTCCACCCTCCCTCCTTCTTCTTCATGCATACCCCTCCCCAATGCCACTGATAGCAGACAACCCTTCTACTTCCTTCTGACCCTAGTCTTTCAGATCTCATCAAGAGTGGCTGCATTGTCATCTTCTGTGGCCTGGCAAGGCTGCTCCCACCTCAGGAGGATGTGATCAAAGAGCAGGCCAATCAGTTTATGTCAGAGGCAGTCCTTCTTCCCAATACACTTGAACACTGTACTGCCATGGGCTACATCTGTGCAGAAGTTCTAGGTTATCTCTATGCGTAGTACTTGATTGGAGTATGAGTCTCAGGAAAGACCCTTGTGCTAAAATTTTCTGGTTCTGTTGCTCTCCTTGTGGAGTTCCTGACCTCGCAAGATCTTATTATTTCCCACTTCTGTCATAAGATTCCTTGAACTCTGCCCTACAGTTGGCCATAAGTCTCAGCATCTGCTTTGATAGTCTGCAGGGCAGAGCCTTTCAGAGGCCCTCTGTGGCAGGCTCCTAACTTGTTTCCTGTTTTCTCCTTCTGATATCCATTCTCTTTTGCCTTTCAGGGTGGGGACTGAGAATTTTAGTCAGAGTCCTGCCTCTTTATTAGTTTATTTAGATGTATAGATTTTAGTAGTTTTATCCTATATGATATGTCTATATGAGTGAGTCATAATAGCATTGTGGTGTTATAATAGCATTGGAATTTCATAATACCATTGGTATCTCATCATAGAATTGTGATGTCATTTGTGCTGTCATAATACCATTTTCATACCATGATATCATTGTGATGTCAAAAAACATTGTAATGGTATAATATTATTTTGAGGTCATAACGCCACTGTGAAGCCAAAATTCCATTGTGTTGTCATCCTACCATGATGTTTGAATAGCATTGTGATGTCATAATATGTTTTTAATATGATAACAATGTGATGTCATGATAGCATTGTTATTAATATTAACATTGTGGTGTTATAATTCCATTGTGATATCATACCATGAGGTCATAATAGTATTGTGATGTTATAATATCAATGTAATGTCATAATAGAATATTGAGGTCATAATCTGATTATGGTGTCATGATAACATTGTGATGTCATAATACCATTGTGATGTCATACTATCATTGTGATGTCAACATTCCATTCTGCTGTCTTACCAGTTGATTTTATTAATTAACTCCTGAAAGAGACATGTGACACCTTTCTTGAACTAACAGTCTTGGCCAGGAACTCTCATCACTGGATTGTGTGCTGGGCATTTTGAGGCATGTAGGGCTGCTCACCATTTTTCTCAAGCAAGCTGTGTCCTACAAAATAGTCAGTGAGGAACCCACCTGGTCCTATCGTTTACAGTTATACCTGGGACTTCAGGACAGAAAAATTGGTCCATGCTATATGCCTAGGACACAAGAGCAGCTGTTATTCTGTCAGGCATGCTCCAGACAAACTCTCTAAAAGTAGTGTTAGTGCCAGGACTGCTTGTTCAGCATAATGTTTTCTCCATTTTCACAGTCATTGTATAAGTTGTCAACATATTGTTTTTACTGATTATGTGGGAATTTCATACAACATATATTTCACTTCTTTTCCATTGTTTCCATGTTCAAATTCCTACTCAGGTGTCACATTAATATTTTTTTAAAACATCAATTGAAGAAGGTGTTGTTCATGTACTCATTGGAATATGATCAGAGTCTCAGTGCCAGGTCCTTTAAAGAAAACTGAGTTCATCATTGCTAAACCCTGGCACCACTGCTAAGAAGAAGAAGCCATTCCTGGAGAGCTCTATACTTCATCACCTTGATCACAGTTTTTCCTGTGTATTTATTTATTACAGTTTGTTCATTTTGTGTCCCCTCTGCTGTCCGCTCTTCTCTTCTCCTCCCAGTCCCACCCACACTCCTTCTCCAAACCATATTCCCTTTCTCTAGTTCCCTGAGAAGGTAGGTCCTCCTCCCCCTTCTATCTAACCATAGCTTATCAGGTCTTATCAAGGCTGGCTGCATCATGATTCTCTACACCCTGATTCTCAGGGCATTGTACTTCTTGTGTCCTCAGTTCCCTCCACTTATGACACTCTTCCCACCTCCTCTGTTTCATGCTTCCCAGAGCTCTGAGGGGAGGAAAATTTATAGGGAAATCCCATTTAGAGCTGGGTTTTAAGGTCTCTCTCTGCATAATATCAGACAGTGAGTCTCTGTATGCAAACTCATTTGAGTTTGCAGAAGGAAGCATATCCTTGGATACAAGATCATAGCACTGACCTGTCACTTGAGGGCACAAAACAGCGTATTTTAATAACTGCCTGGGTTGCTTGAATTTACTTAGCATGCCCTGGTCCAACAACTCAATTAACTGCCATCCAATCTAACTAGAGGAAGACTGGTTTGTTCACAATAGATAGCCTATTGGCACTTTATCCCCCATTATTAGGATACTACCTAATAAGTGAATACATACCACAATTATCTTTCTGCATTTTAGTTACTTCACCCAGGATGATTTTTTCCTGGTTCCATCCATTTGCCTGAAAATAGTATGATGTCATTTTCTTAGCTGAATAATACTATGTTTTGGAAATATTCCACATTTCCCCCAAAGGAGATTGTCAGTCCTGATATTTAATCCGTGAATGTTGCAGGGAGTTTACTCATTTTGCTGAATGACAAAAATCAGGATAACTGTATTCTTTTAGCCTACAAGTCCCTCCATCTTCTTCCATTTACTGTTGATTTGAATTGAACTGTCCACTCGAAGCTCATCTATTTTTATGTGGAGTCCATAGTAAGAAAATAATTTTGAACAGTTAGGAGGTATAGCCCTGTTAGATAATATAATTCATATTGGAATTATATTATGGGAGTGCATGCTTTGAGGTTGATATGACAATGAAAGTGACCAGACAGGATGGAGCCTCTGTCTCTCGGTCTCTGTCACTTTATATCTTTTTTTTTTCCGTTGGTTTTGGTCTCTCTTTCTGAATCCTTCTCTCTAGCTCTGTTTCTCAGTTTTTTTTTGTTCTCCCTCTCTCTGCCTGCTGCTTGTGGTTCAGTATGAAAGCTGTCAGTTGTGCTGAAGGACTACAAGAATGACTGCTTGCTCAGTCATCAATATTACTCAGCAATAAAAAAAACAAGGAAATAATGAAATTCGCAGGTAAATGGTGGGAACTGGAAAATATCATCCTGATTGAACTATCCCAGAAGCAGAAAGACACATGGTGTATACTCACTCATATAGACATATAATATAGTATTAACATTCTGAAATCTGTACACCTAAAGAAACTAATCAAGCGAGAGGACTCGGACAAAAATGTGCAATCCCCATCTCGAAAGGCAAAGGGGATGGCCATAAGAAGATTGAGAGAACAGGGAACAAGTTAGGAGCCTGCCACAGAGGGCCTCTGAAAGGCTCTGCCCTGCAGATTATCAAAGCAGATGCTGAAACTTTTGGCCAACTGTTGGGTAGAGTGCATGGAATCTAATGAAAGAAGTGGGAAATTGTAAGATTTGGAGAGGACTGGACCTCTACAAAGAGAGCAACAAAACCAAAACATATGAGCACAAGGGTCATTCCTGAGACTCATACTCCAACCAAGTACCATGCATGGAGATAACCTAGAAACCCTGAACTGATGTAGCCAATGGGAGTTCAGTGTCCATGTGGGTTCCACAGTAAAGGGAACAGGAACTGCCTCTGACATGAACTGATTGGCCTGCACTTTGATTACCTCACTCTGATGAAGCAGCCTTACCAGTCCAGAGAAGAAAACAATGCAATAACTCCTGATGAGATCTGGTAGACTAGGATTAGAAGTAAGGAGAGGAAGTTCTTCTCCATCAGTGGACTTGGGGAGGGGCATGCATGGAGAAGGGAGAGGTAAGGTGGGATTTGTAGTGAAGAGAAAGTAGGGGTTTATGGGGAGATACAAAGTGAATAAATTGTAATTTTTATTTCTAATATCAGAGATCAGACCTCTACTCTTGCCTGATGCGTCTAAAACAAAAAGGGGGAACTGTAGAGAGCTGCGGAATGCTATGCCTTAAAGATGGAGCTGGTTTCCGCCTTCCACCTTCCCGATGGTGAGTGCTCTCTGTCACGAACAACTCCACATTTGGCTAAGGCCGAGGATCTGGCTTGCTTCCATGTATGTGGACCTATCTGCATTGCCCCCGTGGCACGCCTGGGTTGGCTACCCAGAGGCTATTTAAGCTGTGGGCTGGCTTTCCCCGGGGTCCGAGGATTGTTCAATGTTCCTGAATAAACAGCATTGAAAAAAAAAAAAGAATGCAAAAAAAATATTTTTAAAATGTAATTCTTTTTGGAGTTATTTTATAGGAGGGTGTGCTTGGAGGTTGAGATACCAATAAAGTGACCAGACACAGTGGAGTCTCTGTCTCTTGGTCTTAGTCAATTTATATCTCTGTTTCTGTAGGTCTAGGTCTCAATATTTTTAAGTCTGTCTCTCTAGCTCTTTCTCTCTCTTGTTCTCTCTGTCTCCCTCTCTCTGACTGCCTCTTGTATTTCGGTATGAAAAGCTGTCAGGTCAGCTGAAACACTACAACAAGATTACTGCTTGATGACATGACTTCAGGGATGATCTCCGTAAAAATATAATCAGCGTCTCAATTAAATGCTTTTTGTTCAAAGATTTGTCTTGGTCAGTGATCATTTTCCCAGTAAATAATTCACTGACTGAGGACATATCTGAGCATTCAATAAGTAATAGTGGAATATGTGATAATGTGAAAGTCACATGTCAATGACTTTATTAATGACCACTTGAAAGAAATATGTGACACTTTTCCTGAACTAAGAGTGTGGGACACAGGAACTGTCATCCCTGGGTTCAGTGCTTTCAGCTGCCCAGATAGAGACATGTAGGGCTGCTCAGCCTTTCTCTCAAGTAGTCTGTCCATTTGGCCATTTTAATAATTGGCTCATTAAACTCTTACTGGCTTTCTCCTTTTGTATGCCATTATTCTCTGTCTCAGCCAATCAGCACCTGAGAGAATCTTGTAGTTTCCATGGAGATGAGTAAACAAACTTTGTAAAGTGTCCAGTATCTCTGATCCTGTGCACACAGGACTGTTTCTTGTGATACTGAACAAGCCTTTATCTTGTCCGTTTAACCAGATCCCATACCTTTACTCCTTTTTACCTTTGTGAAAACATTAGGTAGAAAATTAAACTTTAATGTTTATTGAATTGGACAGCTTCAAAGTGTCAGGGTAGAAAAGCTTCAAAGTGAAGTGAGTTTAAGTGAAATGTACCAAATGACAAGGTCTTCTCCTATTGTGGTCTTGAACCTGAATTTTGCCAATTTGTGACTTTGAACTGCACAGTTTCTTGCATAATCACTAAATGTACCTTCACATTCTTACTAATATAATAGGCTAGCAGGATCTAAGGTTCCCTGCTCTATTTAAACATTAAGAACAGTGAAAAGAGAAGGAACCAGACAATTCCTGGAGCTGGTTTGGTTGAAACAGAGAAAGATTGGTGAGAGTAAAAAGAAAGCTGAGGAGCAAGATATTGTTTGACAGCTGGTGCTGTTCAACACTTCTGTTGCCAACCATCTATGAGCAGGGTTGGCTTTGCTGACCTGGCTGCATCTGCAGTTGTGTCTACTGAGTGGTCAGTGAGCAATCCTCCTGGTCCTGGAGTTCACAGTTAAAACTAGACCATCATGATAGAGAAGTGTGTCGCTGTTATAGGCCGGGAACACAAGAGCAACTGTGTTTCCTGCTGTGATCCTCCAGACAAACCCTCTAAACACAGTGTTAATGCTTAGACTGCTTGTTCAGAGGTGCCACCTGAATTCATGGGGTCTGAGGTAGCTGAGTAATATCTAGTTTATGTCTAGGATGTCTAGGATTATCTCCTATATAATGAGTCCCTGGAAAGCATGACTTAAAAGGTCAAACTCTGCCCTTCTTTAGCAGAATCTTTTCTCCATGTTAAAAGTCATTATAAATTTATAAATATATTATTTTTACTGATTATTTGGGTATTTCATATAAAATATATTATACTACTTTTCCATTGCTCCAAGGTTTAAATTCCTACCTATGTGTCAAACTAAATTTTTTTTCTTTAAAATACATCAATTGAAATATGTGTTGTTCATATAACAATTGAAAAAAGATCAAAATCTCAGTGCCCAGTCCCTTAAATAAAACTGAGTTCATTTTTGCTGCAGCCTGGTACCATCACTAAGAAGCCTTCAGTCCTGAAGAGCTCTATACCTCATCAACTTGATCTCCTTTTTTTCTTATGTATTTATTTTTAGGATTTGTTCACTTTGTATCCCCACTGCGGTTCCCTCTCTCTTCTCCTTCCAGTCCAACCCAACCTGCTTATTCTTCTGCTAAGCCCTTTCTCAAGTTCCCTGGTAGGGGAGTTCTTCCTCCCCATTCTATCTAACCATAGCTTTTCAGGTCTTATCAAGGCTGCCACTGTCATCTCCCTCTGCGGCCTGATTTTCAGGGCATTGTTCTCCTTGTGTCCTCAGTTCCCTGTACTATGACACTCTTCCTGCCTCCTCTCCTGCAGGCTTCCAAGAGCTCTGAGGGAAAAGAGAATTTCATAGGGTAATTCGATTTAGAGATGGGTGTTTTAAAGTCTCTCTCTGCATAATATTGGACTGTGGGTTTCTGTATATAATCCCATTGATGAAGAAGGAAACATCTCTATGGATGCAAGAACATGGAAAAGAACTATCAGTAGAAGGCAGAGAGCAACATATTTTTAACAACAGCACATTTTGTTTGAAAATTTCCATAGGATACCCTGTCCCAACAACTCAATTAACTGCCACCAATCCCCATAGCAGCAGAATGGTTGGTTTGGTCACAATACATGTCCTATTGGAACTTTATCCCCCACTCTAAGGATACATGCTAATAAATGAATACATACCATATTTGTGTTTCTACATTTATTTACTTCACCCAGGATGGTTTTTCTTGTTCCATCCATTTGCTTATATGTATCATGATGTCATTTTCTTAGCTGACAATTACTCTGTTTTAGAAATATTACACATTTTTTCCAAAGGAGATTGTCAGTCCTGTTCTTTAGAATTTGGAAGTTTCTGGGACTTTAACCATTGTTTTGAATGACAAACCCTCTGGATAACTATACTCTTTTAGCCTAGAAGTCCCTCCATCTTCTTCCACTTTCTAGCAATTTGAATTGCAATGACCTGTTGAAGTGCTCCATTTCTGAATCTGTCACTCTAGCACTTTCTCTCTGTGTCTCAGTCTCCCTCTCTCTGACTGCTGCTTGTGAATAAGTATGAAAAGCTCTCAGTTCTGTTGAAGGACTACAGCAAGATGATTGCTTGATGATGTGACATCATGGATGGTCACTTTAAAAATATAAGCAAGGTCCCAATTAAATGCTTTTTGTTCAAAGAGTTGCCTTAATCAAGGGAAGATTTACACAGTAATTCACTGACTGAGGACATATCTGTGCATTTAACAAATACTAATGGAATCTGTGATCTTGGGAAACTCATGTCAAGGACAAGTGACTTTATTACTGACCACTTGAAAGAAATATGTGACACTTTTCCTGAACTAAGAGTCTTGGACACAGGAACTGTCATCTCTGGGTTGTATTCTATCACTTGCCCAGATTGAGGCATGTGGGGCTGCTCAGCCTTTCTCACAAGTAGTCTGTCCAGTTGGTCCCTTTAATAACTGGCTCATTAAACTCTTACTGGCTTTCACCTGTTTCATGATATCCTTCTGCCTCTCAGCCAATCAGTGCCTGAGAGAATCTTGAGATTTCCATGGAGATGGGTAAACAAACTTTCCACAGTGTCCAGTATCTCTGATCCCATGCACATGTGACTTTTTTTATGAAAACCAACAAGCTTTTATCCTCGTCCTTTTATCCAGATCCCACACCTTCATTCCTGTATAGCTCTGTGACAATGTCAGGTAGGAAATGAAAACTTTAATGTTTATTGAATTGGACAGCTTCCTAAGTAGGGAAGCTTCAAAGTGATGTGGGATTAAGGAGAATATACTGAATGACAAAGTGATCTCATACTGTGGTGTTGGATATGAAATTCCCTAGGTTGTGACTCTAAACTGAATAATTACTCCTGTATTCACTCAATGTACCTTCACATTCTTATTGATATAATAGGCTGGCAGGGTCTAAGTTTTCCTGAATTATTGAGTATTTAGTCAGTTAAAAGAGAAGGAAACCAGACAATTCCTGGGACAGGTTTGCATCAAACACTAAAAGATCCAAGAGTGTAAGAGAACTGAGGGGCAAGATATTATTTCAGATCTGGTGCTGTTCCACAATAGCATTACCAACCATCTGTGAGCAGGGTTGTCTTTGCTAATCTTGGTGGATTGGCAGCTGTGTCCTACTCAGTGGTCAATGAGCAATACTCCTGTTTCTGGTGTTTACAGTTAAAATTCTGCCCTCTGGGTAGAATAAAGGTTTGGTGTTATATGCCTAGAAAATAAGAGCAGCATTGTTTACTGCTGTGGTCCTCCAGACAAACTCTCTAAAAGTAGTGCTATTGCCAGGACTGTTTGTTCAGAGGTCCCACCTGAGCTCATGGGGCCCACCTGAGCACATGAGCCACTATGGCAAGTATTCTCTGGTATATAAAAAGTTCATGGAAAGCATGATCTATAAAATCAAATTCTGCCCTCTTTTAGCAGAAAAAATTCTACATGTTAAAAGTCATTGTAAATATGTTCAACATATTATTATTTTGGATTATGTCGGAATTTCATATATTATACATTACAGTCTTTTTTCCATTGCTCTCAGGTTCAATTGCTCCCTATGTATGTGTCAATCTAAAATATTTATCTTTAAAATGTATCATTTGAAGTATGTGTTACATATATACTCATTGGAACATGAACAAAGTCTCAGTGCCTTGTCCCTTAAAGAAAAAATACTGAGTTAATCCTTTCTGCACCCTGGCACAACTCCCGAGGAGAAGCCATCAGGCCTGAAGAGCCTTATACTTCATCACCTTGATCACAGTTTTTCTTATGCATTTATTTATTATTATTTTTTCACTGTGTATTCCCTCTGCTGCCACCTTTCTTTTCTCCTTCCTAGCCCACCCACTCTCCTTCTTCTACCCTCTGCCCTTTTCTCTAGTTCCCTGATATAGTGAAGGTCCTCCTCCCCCTTTTCCTGAACCTATCTTATCAAGTCTCATCAAGGCTGGCTGCATCATCTTCCTCTGTGGCCTGATAATCAGGGCATTGTTCTCCCTGTGTCTGCAGTTCCCTCTACTTATGACACCCTTCCTGCCTCCTCTCCTGCAGTCTTCCCAGAGCTCTGAGGGGAGGGAGAATAATATAGGGAAATCCCATTCAGAGCTTGGTGTTTTTTGTTTTTTGTTTTTTGTTTTTTGTTTTTTGTTTTTTTTTTTTTGCAATGCAGTTTATTCAGGAACATTGAACAATCCTCGGACCCCGGGGAAAGCCAGCCCACAGCTTAAATAGCCTCTGGGTAGCCAACCAAGGCGTGCCACGGGGGCAATGCAGATAGGTCCACATACATGGAAGCAAGCCAGATCCTCGGCCTTAGCCAAATGTGGAGTTGTTCGTGACAGAGAGCACTCACCATCGGGAAGGTGGAAGGCGGAAACCAGCTCCATCTTTAAGGCATAGCATTCCGCAGCTCTCTACAGTTCCCCCTTTTTGTTTTAGACGCATCAGGAAAGAGTAGAGGTCTGATCTCTGATCAGAGCTTGGTGTTTTAAGGTCTCTCTCTGCATAATTTTAGACTGTGGGTCTCTGTATGCAATCCCATTTTATGTAGAAGAAAGCACCTTGTGGATACAAGAACATGGCACAGATCTATCAGCTGAGGGCATAGAGCAATATATTTTAATAACAATAGCCTGCGTTTTTTGTTTTTTGTTTTTTTTTAATTTCCATAGGATGTCCTCGCCCAACATCTTAATTAACAGCCACTCAATCCCCATAGTAGAACACTGGTTTGTTGACAATAGGTGGATTATTGGAACTTTATCCCCAATCATTAGGAGACCATCTAATAAGTGAATACAAATCATATTTGTCTTTCTGCAATATAGTTACTTCACCCAGGATAATTTTTCCTGGTTCCATCCATTCACCTGAAATATCTTGTTGTCATTTTCTTAGCAGAATTATACTTTGTAATGGAAAATTCCACATTTCCCCTAAAGGTGATTCCTGTTCTTTAGTCCTTGGATTTTGGTAGGATTATGTCATTGTATTGAATGACAAACTATGAGGATAACTATGTTCTTTTAGCCTAGAAATCCCTCCATCTTCTTCTACTTCCTGGTGATTTGAATTGCAACATCTCCTTAAAGCTCCTCTGTTTATATGTGGAGTTTCCCAGGAAAGAAATGGCAGGGAAGTGTTAAAAGGTAAGGCCTTGATAGACAATATTATTTCTATTGGAGTTATATTATAGGAGGATGTGTTTGAGGTTGATATGCCTTGAAAGTGACCAGACAGAATGGAGTCTCTGTCTCTCAGTTTCTGTCATTTTTATATCTTTGTTTTGTTGGTGTCAACCTCTCCATTTGTGAATCTTTCTCTCTAGCTCTCTCTCTCAGTCTCCCTCTCTCTTCATTGCCACATGTGGTTCAGTATAAAAATCTCTCAATTCTGTGGAAGGACAACAACGAGATGACAGCTTGCTGACATGGCATCATGGATGGTCTCTGTTAAAATAGAAATAAAATCCAACAAAACGCTTTTTATACAAAGAGTTTCCTTGGTAAGGGAGCTGTTTCACCGTAAGTAATTCATTGACTGAGGACATATCTGTGCATTTAAAAAATAATAATAGTATCTGTGACAATGTGATAGTCACATTTAAAGGACATTTGACATTATTAATGACCCCTTGAAAGATATAAGTGACCCTTTTCCAAAATTAAGAGTCTTGGATACAGGAACTGACATCTCTGGATTGTATGCTTTCTGCTTCTGAGTTTGAGGCAGGTAGGGCTGTTCAGCCTTTTTCTGTCTACTTGGCTCTTTTAATAATTCACTTCTGAAACATTTACTGGCTTTAATCTATTTCATGACATCATTCTGCAATCAGTGCCTAAGAGAATCTTCAGGTTTCTATGGAGATGAATAAACAATCTTTCCTCAGTGTCCAGTATCTCTGATCTTGTTCACACTGACTCTTTCTTGTGAAAACCAACACATCTCATCCTTTTATCCAGATCCTGCACCTTTACTCTTGTTTATCTCTGTGACAATGTCAGGTAGGAAATGAAACTTTAATGTTTATTCAATTGGACAACATCCTATGTATGGAAGCTTCAACATGATATGGGATTACGGGGATTATACTGAATGACAAGTTGGTCCTCTAATGTGGTCTTGGATTTTAAATTTCCTAGGTTTTGACTTAGATCTGAGCAGTTACTGACATACTCACTAAATGTACCTTCACATTCTTATTGATATAATATTTTGGCACAGTCTAGCATTCCCTGGGTTATTGAGTCTTTAACAGTAGGGAAAAGAGATGCAAACCAGAAAATTTCTGGTACTGGTTATCTGAAATAGAGAATGTTTTGTGAGATTAAAAGGAGAATTGAGGGGCAGTAAAGGATTAGACAGCTGTTGCTGTTCCATGCTAGGGCTGTCAACCCTGTGAGCAGGGTTGCCTTGGCTGAGCCACCAAGTGGTCATTTAGCAAATTTCCTGGTCCTAGGCTTTACAGTTAAAACTGGGCAATCAAGAAAAAGAAATGTGTCAGTGTTATATGCCTTGGATAAAAGAGGAGCTGCATTACCTGTTGGTCCTCCAGACCAACCCTCTAAATGTAGGTTAGTGCCAGGACTGCTTGTTCAGAGGAGACACCTGATCTCATGGCATCTGACATAGCCGGATAAACAGTAGTTCATTGCAAGGATTTTCTGCTACATAATGAGCTCCTAGAAAGAATGCCTTGCGAAGCTAAACTCTGCCTTCCTTTAGTGGAATCTTTTCTCCACATTAAATTATCATGTGTGTTTTTTTTCTCTTTTGCTTGTGGTTCAGTTGAAAAGCTCTCAGTTCTTATGAAAGACTACCACAAGATGACTGCTTTCTGACATGACATCTTGAATGGTCTCAGTAACAATATAAGCAAGATTCCAATTAAATACTTATTGTTCAAAGATGTGTCTTGGTCAGGGAGCATTTTCCTGACTGAGCACATATTTGTTCATTTAACAAATAATAATGGAATCTGTCATAATGCAAAAGTCACATGTCAAGGACACATGACTTTTTAAATGACAGCTTGAATGAAAAATGTGACACTTTTCCTGAACTAAGTGTCTTGGACACAGGAATGGTCATATCTGGGTTGTCTGCTTTCAGCTGTCCATATTGAGGCAGTAGGGGTGTTCAGCCTGTCTCTCAAGCAAGCTGTCAACTTGGCAATTTTAGTAACTGGCTCCTGAAAATCTTACTAGCTTTCACCAGTTTCATAGCATCATTTTCTTTCTCAGCCAATCAGTGCCTGAGAGAATCTTGAGGTTTCCATGGAGACGAGTAAACAAACTTTCCTCAATGTCCAGAATCTCTGATCCTGTGCATATATGACTTTTTCTTGTGCAACAGAATTAGCATTTATCTCATCCCTTTATCCAGGTCCCACACCTTTACTCCTGTTTACCTCTGTGGCAATGTCAGGTAGGAAATGAATTTTTAATGTTTATTTAATTGGACAACTTCCTAGGTAGGGAAGCTTCAGTGTGTTGTTTGATTAAGGCGAAAGTACCAAATGACAAGGTGGTCTCATAATGTGGTCTTCAATCTAAAATTTCCAACGTTACGAGTTTGAACTGAGCAGGTACTAACATCCTCACTAAATGTATCTTCACATTCTTATTGATATAATAGGCTGACAGTGTCTAGGGTTCCTTGGGATATTTATACTTTAAGGGCAGGTAAAAGAGAAGGAAACCAGACAATTCCTAGGACTGGTTTGGCTCACTTAGAGAAAATTGGTGAGTGTAAATGGAGGTCTGATTGTAAATAAACTATTTCACAGCTGTTGCTCTTCCACACTAGTTTTGCAAATCCTCTGGGAGCAGGGAAGCCTTGGCTGGCCTGGCTTTATCAGTAGCTGTGATGTTCACAGTATTCAGGGAGGAACCTTCCTGGGCCTTGGATTTATAGTTAAAACTGGTCCACCCGGACAGAGAAATGGGTCTGTATTAGAAGCCTAGGACACAAGAGAAGCTGTAAACCTGCTTACGTTCTCCAGACAAACTCTATAAAATTAATGTTAGTGTCAGGATTGTTTAGAAGTTCCAACTGAAATGGGTAACCAGTAGTTCATGGCTAGGATTCTCTCCTACATAATGAGATCCTGGAAAGAATGCCTTACAAAGTCAAACTCTGCTATACTTTAGCAGAATCTTTTCTTTATGTTACAACTAACTCAATGTAAAAGTTTTCAACAAATTATTTTTTATTGCTTAGGTGGGATTTTTTATTTTATTTTTTTCTCATCAGTTACATTTTATTAACTCTGTATCCCAGCCGTGTCCCGCTCCCTCATTCTCATCTCATCACACTCCATCTCATCTTCCCTCCCTCATCTCCACCATGCCCCTTTCCAAGTCCACTGATACGGGGGACCTCCTCTTGATTAATCTGATCCTGTTTTATCAGGTATCTTCAGGACTAGCTGCTAAGCCCTCCTCTGTGGGCTAACAGGACTACTCCTCCCTTGGGGGGTGGGGAGGTCAAAGAACCTGTCATTGAGTTCCTGTTAGAAATAGTCCTTGTTCTCCTCACTATCTAAAACCAATTGGTTACTGAGCTACCACAGGCTACATCTGAGCAGAGGTTCTAGATTATATCCATCCATGGTCCTTGGTTGAATGTCAGTCTCAGAAAAGACCCTGTGCTCAGATATATTTGGTCCTTGGGGAGCTCCTATCCTTTCCCCATCAGACTAACTCCCCTTCTTTCTTATGATTCCCTGTACTCTGCTGAAGGGTTTGGTCATGAGTCTTTGTATCTGCTTTGAAAACACTGCTAGTTAGAGTCTTTCAGATGCGCTCAGTAGACTACTGTCATATGTTCAATGCACATCCCATCTGTCTTTCTAAACAAGGATTGATCATCTTACCCTATGTCCACTCTATTGATTATCTTTTTTAGGTGTATTTCATTATGTTTATCATATTTTATAGGTCTATATAAGTGAGTACATACCTTGTTTGTCTTTCTCCTTCTGGGATATTTCACTCAAAATGATCTTTTCTTGATCCCACCATTTGCCTGCAAATTTCATGATTTCCTCCTTTTTGAATGCTGAGTAGTATTCCATTGTGTAAAAATACCACAATTTCTGTATCCATTCCTCCATTGATGGACAACGAGGTTGTTTCCATGTTCTGGCTATTACAAATAAAGCTGTTATAAACATGGTTGATCAAGTATCCCTTTTGTGTATTTGAGAAAAAGTTTGGGTATATACCTAACAGTGGTATAGTTGGGTCTTGAGGAAGCACTATTCCTAATTTTCTGAGAAATCGGCAGATAGATTTCCAAAGTGGTTGTACCAGTTTAAATTCCCACCAGCAGTGGAGGAGGGTTCCCCTTTCTCCACAACCTCTCCAGCATATGTTGTCACTTGAGTTTTTCATCTTGGCCATTCTGGTGTGTATAAGGTGAAATCTCAGGGTAATTTTGATTTGCATTTCCCTAATGGCCAATGAGGTAGAGCATTTCTTAAATGCTTCTCTGCCATTCGATATTCCTTTACAGAGAGTTCTCTGTTTAGCTCTGTTCCCCATTTTTTAAGTGGATTACTTGGTTCCCTGCTTTTCAGCTTCTTGAGTTCTTTATATATATTGGATATGAGTCCTCTGTCAGATAAAGGGTTGGTGAAGATTCTTTCCCAAACTCTAGGCAGTCCCTTTGTTTTGATGACAGTATCATTTCTTTACAGAAGCTTTTCAGTTTCATGAGGTCCCATTTATTGATTGTTGCTCTTAGAGCCTGTGCTGTTGGTGTTCTGTTCAGGAAGTTGTTTCCTGTGCCAATGAGTTCTAGGCTGTTCCCCACTTTTTCTTCTAACAAATTTAGAGTATCTGCTTTATGTTGAGGTCTTTGATCCACTTGGACTTTAGTTTTGTGGAGGGTGATATATATGGATCTATTTTCATTTTTCTGCATATAGACATCCAGTTGGACCAGCACCACTTGTTGAAGATGCTGTCTTTTTTCCATTAAATGGTTTTGCCTTCTTTGTCAAAAATCCAGTATTCATAGGTGTGTGAGTTTATTTCTGGATCTTCTATGAGGTTCTATTGATCCTCTTTTCTGTTTTTATGCCAATACCATGCAGTTTTTATTACTATTTCTCTGTAGTACAGCATGAGCTAGGGGATGGAGATACCTCCAGATGATGAGTTGTTGTACAGGATTGTTTTGGAGATTCTGGGTTATTTGTTAATCCATATGAAGCAGAGAATCTTTTTTTCAAGGTCTGTAAAGAATTGAGTTGGTATTTTGATGGGAATTGCATTGAATCTGTAGATTACTTTTGGCAGTATGGCCATTTTCACAATATTAATCCTACCAATCCATGAGCATGGGAGATCTTTCCATCTTCTGATACCTTCTTCAATTTCTTTCTTCAGAGACTTGAAGTTTTTCTCAAACAGGTCTTTCACTTCCTTGGTTAGTGTCACCCCAAGGTACTTTATGTTATTAGTGGCTATTGTGAAGGGTATTGTTTCCCTAATTTCTTTCTCCGCCCTTTTGTCTTTGGTATACAGGAGGGCTTCTGATTTTTTTGAGTTGATTTTGTATCCTGCCACTTTGCAAAAGGTGTTTATCAGCTGGTGGAGTTCTCTGGTTGAATTTTTGGGGTCACTCATGTATACTATCAAATCATCTGCAAATACTGACACTTTGACCTCTTCCTTTCCAATTTGTATCCCCTTGATCTCCTTTACTTGTTTTATTGCTCTGGCTAGGAATTCAAGTACTATGTTGAAGAGAAACGGAGAGAGTGGGCAGCCTTGTCTTGTTCCTGATTCAGTGGGATTGATTTAAGTTTCTCTCCATTGAGTTTGATGTTGACTATAGGCTTGCTGTATATTGCCTTTACTATGTTTAGGTATGTGCCATGTATCCCTGATCTCTCCAAGACTTTAAAGTGGATGACTGTTGGACTTTGTCAAATGTTTTTTCAGCATCTTAGGAGATGATCATGTGGTTTTTCTCCTTCAGTTTGTTTATGTGGTGGATTACATTGATGGATTTCCATGTGTTGAACCACCCTTGCATGCCTGGGATGAAGCCTACTTGGTCATGGTGGATGATATCTTTGATGTTTTCTTGGATTCGTTTCGCAAGTATTTTATTGAGTATTTTTGTGTCAATCTTCATAAGAGAGATAGGTCTGAAGTTTTCTTTTTTGTTGGGTCTTTGTGTGGTTTAGGTATCAGGGTGACTCTAGCTTCATAGAATGAGTTTGGTAATATACCATCTGTATCTATTTTGTATAATAGTTTGAGGAGAGTTGGTGTTAGCTCTTCTTTGAAGGTCTGGTAGAATTCTGCTCTGAAACCATCTGGCCCTGGGCTTTTTTTGGAGGGGAGACTCTGAATGACTGGTTAAATTTCCTTGGTGGATATAGGGCTATTCAGTCTTTCTACCTGATCTTGACTTAATGTTGGAAGATGGAATCTATCAAGAAAATTGTCCATTTCATTTAGGTTTTCTAATTTTGTGGCATATTGGCTTTTGTAGTAGGACCTAATAGTTTGAATTTCCTCAGTGTCTGTAGTTATGTCACCATTTTCATTTTTGATTTTGTTAATTTGGATAGATTTTCTCTGCTTTTTCCTTTAATTTGTTGGCTAAGGATTTGTGGTTTCATTTTTATCTAAGAAAGGAATGTGATGCTGGCACTATTCGCATGCACTTTTAGTGGGTGCAGTGTGCATGCGTGGATTCTCTGACTATTGCAGTAGTCTGCACGCTAGTATTATTCAGTTCTGTCTGAGATCCAGTGATTGTTTGCCTGGATTACACTGGTGGATCTACAAGGCAGAACCTTCAATGTTGGGATCTCTATCCCCAAAATCCCTATGATACCCACACTAGGGGTGTAGGTGGCAGGCATCTCGTCTGGTTGCTTCTGTGGAGAGGCCCTGGGTCTGGCGCAAACTCTCCCTAGAAGGCTCACTCACTCTCTTACAGGACCAGTTGGAATGCATAGGGGTTCCCCTTGCTCTCTACTCTCTGATTTGGTACTGCTGTGGAAAATGCACACGTAGGCTAACAGTAAACTCTGTGGCATTGTGGCCGCAGGACTTGGTGTCCACCTTTCCTGTGTGCTGCCTCTCTGCCCTTTCCCTTTGCCAGGAGGGGTTATGTTGACTGGTCCCGGGGTAACTCAGGAAAGAGTTAGGTTGAGTGTTCTCAATCCCAGATCCCTGGTCCAGACCTCTCTGCCTCTCATCCTGATTGTAGAACTTATGTTTGCTGATCCTGAGAGAGTACCAGGTAGGGTTGAGTGTCCTCAGACCCAGAGTTTGGGTTTCTCTGCCAGGGGTGAGCTGGTGAGGGTGTGCTTTGTCCTGTGGCAGGTTGCCTTGCTGCCTCTCTGTCCTTCCCCTCTGAACTTCCCCTCCGCTAGGGCAAGCTTATGGCACTAGGGCAAGCTTATGATGGTGCTCTCAGGGGAGTGCCAGAAGGGGTTGGGATTTCTCAGTCCTGATACTGAGCTGGGGTTTCTCTGCCAGGGGTAGGGGGGCAGCCTGTGTTAGAACTTGCTGCTAGACATTATTGCACTGGACCCGGGAGAGTTTCAGGATGTTAAATGACCACAGTCCCAGATCCCGAGCTGAAGTTTGTTTGCTAGGAGCAGCCAGCTGTATTGGGGTCCGGGCACTGTGAAGCTGCTGTGCACCTCTTTATCCTTCTGCTCTGCTGCAACAGGGTTATGGAGGCATTCTGGTTATTGGGGGAGTGCCTGAAAGGATTGGGTTTTCTCAGCACTGATCTCGGTTTTTTGTTTTTGTTCTTTTGGTGGGAGCTGCAGCTCTTGCTGGGGCTCGGGTACAGACAATGTGGTCTGTGGCATATTCTGCTGGATGCCTCCTGCCTCCTCTGAAGAAGGAGTAGGGTTTTGGGTGCCAGAAAGTGCCTAGGGATTACCTCTCGGGGTGTCTCCTCCCGGAGGAGTTTGCCATGGCCTGATTCGAGATGGACTCAGATCATGGTTAGTCTCTTTATTCTTGGAAGTCTAGATAACTTTGTTCTACGTTGATCAGCCCCTTCAATCTCCAATTTCCATGTTGCGAGTCCTCTCCCCTTCAGCTAATCTGCACACTAGCTACTGCCATCTTGTTATTATTATTATTATTTTGTAATTTTAATTTTTCTAATTCCTTTAATAACTGAACTTGTTCCCTTTCTAATTGAACTTTCTCTCAGAGAATAGTAATATCCTCCTGCAGTGTTCCTGTATCTTCTATAACATGTTGCAGGGGGGGGCAGAGGGTGCAGGAGGCCAATCTGAATTATGAGACTTTGTAGTTTCTTCCTCTGACTTCATTTTATCCTCCCTATCTAGTTCCTAAATTATTTTCTTCTCTCAAATTACACAAATCTGTTTTAGCTCCTTTATGACCATCTGAAATAACCTTAGAACTACTTTTTTTCTGCCTGTTTGGCTGCTTTAATTTCCACAATTAACTCTTTAGCTTGTGAGATTCCTTTTCCCCAGTTTCCAGATTGATGGTACCTTCAACTGAGAACCAGAGACAAACTTCATTCACAAACTAAAGGGAATAAGGGTGTTTCTCTCAACTACTTCCCTTTAATAGCATTCACTTTAAAGTCCTCATTAATATCTCCCTGATTTCTCTGCCCCATTATTTCACTGCCTGCCTACCTTGTTTTCCTTTCTGCAACAGGGGGTCATCAGGAAGCACATTTTTTTCTTAGGAATCCAGTGCTCCAAAAGCTAGCCTTTCTCATGTTGCCCTTTAGTTTCAAGGTCCCTTATTCCGGTGCCAATTGACCCATCCTTTGGGCTCATCAAAAAGTGTTGTATGCAAGATTAATATTTACTAATATGTATCTTAAGTAAAGATTACTGTTAATCCTAAACAGCTGTATAGCCTAATCACTGGATTTATTGAGTTAACCTAGAACACAATGCTGGGCAATAATTATTCCCTCCTAAACCTCCAAACCCTCATAGTTTCCTAACATTTAGATTTTACCCATTATACTTGCTTTTTGTGAAATAGTATATCCAGTCAATTTCCACATAGTTCCAATATCTGTCATCCAGGTGTCTCTCCAAGCTCTCTCACCCTATTTTCCCACTCATTTCCTGCCATATGACTCCTCCCTTTTCACAACATTGTGGCTAGTTGTTTTATTTTGGCCTGTTTATCACAATGCAAAATCTAGATGGAAACCAGAGCCTTGGGGGTGTGGGGGGATCAGCATTTTAATGAACAAGTGTTAGGTGTATACATTTCAAAAGAACATTTTACCAACAGAAAAGGGTTAACCTGAAAAAGTGAGTGGAAATGGGGTGACAGAGACACAAAGAACAGAGACAAGACAGATTCCTTATCAAGTCTCACTTTAATGAAAAAGCAAACAACACTTATAAAGCAAAGGGTACAAGCAAAATTTTGTTCATAGGAGCAACACATCTGTGCCACCTGGCAAGTCATCCAGTAATTCACTCAAGGTTACACAAAGTTCACTGTCTGGTTCCCAAGGTTGCAGGGAGCTTGCTATCTACTTCTGAGACTTGGAACACCCCACTTGCAGAGACCACAAAGGAAAGTCTCTGAGAAATTGAACTTAGGTAAGACCCACATCTGCCAAGAGCAGAAGGCAGAATTCAAATTACCAGACTCCTTCAGAATCCAGACAATTCCTGAGACTTGTTTGTCTGAAAAAGTGAAAATCTGTGAGTATAAAAGGAAAAATGAGGGGAAATACATGATTTGATAGCTAGTTCTGTTCCACACTAGTGTTGCCAAACCTCTATGAGTAGGGTTGCCTTGGCTGATCTGGCTGGATGGTAGCTGTGTCCTACTCAGTGGTCAGTAAGCAAGCCTCCTTGTCCTGGTATTTATATTTAAAATCTGGCCTTCAGAATAGTGAAATGGTTCTGTATTATATGCCTAGGAAACAAGAGTAGCTGTGTTTCCTGCTGTGGTCTTCCAGAAAATCTCTCTAAATTTAGTGTTATTACCTGGACTGCTTGTTCAAAGATGCCACCTGAACTAATGGGGGCTGAGGTAGTGGGGTACTTCATTAGTTCATAGCTAGGATTCTCTGCTACATAATGAGTTCCTGGAAAGCGTGACTTACAAAGACAAATTCTGCCATCCTTTAGCGGAATCTTTTCTCCATGTTAAAAGTGATTGTAAAAGTTGTAATAATGTTATTTTTATTGCTTATGTGGGAATTTGGTACAATATTCATTACCCTCCTTTTTCATTGTTCCCAGGTTCAAATTCCTACCCATGTGCCACTCAAAATATATTTGCTTTAAAATATATCAATTGAAGTATGTGTGTTCATCTACTCATTGGCACATGATCAAAGTCTCAGTGCCAAGTTTCTTTGAGAAAACTGAGTTCATCCTTGCTAAATCCTGGCACTACCCCCAAGAAGAAGATATCAGTCATAAAAAGCTCTATGCTTCATCACCTTGATCACCACGTTTGTTTGACCACATGTGAAACAGGGACCCGATTGTCCTTGTGCCTTTGAAGGCAAGGGATCCTGGGTAGTGGCTGAGGCTGGTCAGAAGGCCCGGGCCAGCATTTGGTATTTTTTTCTGCGGGCTTTTTCATCTCTCCCCTGGACCACCTTAAAGGCCAGCACTAAGACTTCTACCTGTGGAGTCAGAGGTCCCTTCTCCAAGGATTTAAGCTTAGTCCTAATATTGGGATAACTTTGGAAGAAGAAATAGGTCATCAGGAGTTGTCTGCCCTCTGTACTTTCAGGGTCTAGATTAGTTTGTTGTAAGAGAGCCTTTGTAAGGCACTCTAGGAATAGAGACAGATTTTCATTTTTGTCCTGAATGACCTTCTGGAGCTTTTCATAATTAACTGGCTTATGGGCAGCCTTACAGAGACCAGCCAGAAGGCAGGTCATGAACTGATTTCTGGCTAAAATGGCTTCCAGAGTATTGTAATTTCACTGTTGATCCTGGTTGGGTACTGCCTCATCCCTGACAGAGTATGAAGTATTTGTTTGGAGAACCTCATCTGCATGCATTCTAGCCTGTTCCCAAACTTGCCTGTGTTCCTCTGGTAATAGGTTATTGGTAAGCATCATATAAATATCATGGAAGGTGAGACTATAAGATTGAGTGAGATATTGAAATTCTTTAATGAAGGTAGAAGGATTAGTGGTATAGGATCCTAATCTCTTTTCTACTTGAGAAACTTCAGTTAATGAGAAGGGAACTTGCACCCTAATATACCTGCTACTTCCCACAGGGAAGGATAGAGACTGGATTATGATGCATAGAGGAATTGGACTTTGCTATAGAATGTGAACCAGTTGTGGATGGGCTGATAGTTGGTGGGGATTTAATAGCTCCTCATCTTTGGCCAGGGACCAGGGCGCAGATGCCAGGAGGCATGGTCCAAAGCACAGGGCTGCCTAGCTAAGTCTTCTCATGAGTGAGCAAGCGAGCTAATGAGTAAGTGATTAAAAGAGCAAGTAAGCAGGAGGGAAATGAGACCATGTGTGACTGGGAAAGCCCTCCCAGGGGAAGCTGAAGCCCTAATAGAGAAGGAGGTCCAGCAATAGGGATCAACTGTAGGGAGTAAAGGCCATGGTTGAAGGGTCCCCCACTTCAAAGAGCAGTGAGAAGGTTCCAGACTCTCAACAGTCACTCTTCCCTTACCCAGAGAAAAGTTTATGCTGAACAACAGGGAAACTCACCAATCCACGTAGTATTACATGCCTTGGTAGCGATCTGATAGCTGGAAAGTGGAGATCTCTGGTAGATTTGGAGCAAAATAGGTCTCCAGCAGCCCTGGTGGGGTACTGGCACTCCCCACTTGGTGTGCCCACTGTAGGGAACCTATCCTGGGCAAAATGCACCAATGTTAGGAAACGTGCTGCTGTGAAGGTTACAGGATGGGTTCACAAATCACACCACAAGACTGGTTCCATGTGGAAGGTTTATTTGGGGAAGGGAGAGGAGGTCGCAGAGAGATGAGGCAGGAGAGAAAGAGAGAAAGTGAGGAGGGGCTCCAGGAGTTCTCTTAAAAGGTGATCCAGGCGGTTCCAGGTGAGACCGGGTAGTCTTCCTGGTGTATTCACAAATGCCTGATTACCGGTTTGTCAGGTCCATTGGGGCTTGCCATAGAGATGTCTGCTTACTGATCCCAACTAATAGGCCCTCTGTTGTTACCAAACCAGTGTTCTATAAGGGGATTGGGTGGCAGTTAATTGAGTTGTGTGGCCAGCACATGGTATGGAAATTTTCCAACAACTCAAGATGTGGTTTTTAAAATATGTTGCTCTCTGCCCTTGACTGATATATCAGTCCCATGTTCTTGCATCCACAGAGATGCTTCCTTCTGCATCAAATGGAATTGTATATAGAGAACCTCAGTCTTATATTATACCAAGAGACCTTAAAACAGCCAGCTCTAAATGGGATTTCCCTATGAAATTCTCCCTTCCCTCAGAGCTCTTGGAAACCTGCAGGAGAGGAGGCAGGAAGAGTGTCATAAGTAGAGGGAATTGAGGACACAAGGAGAAAACTGAGTTCTGTGGCCTGATAATCAGGCCACAGAAGATGATGATGCAGCCAGCCATGATGAGACCTGATAGCTAGGGTCAGATAGAAGGGGGAAGAGACCTCCTGAATCAGAGAACTAGATAAAGTGCATAGGGGTAGAAGAAGGAGGGTGGGTGTGATTGGAGGGAGAAGAAGAGGGGGCAGCAGAAGGGATACAAAGTCAACAAATCATAATAATTTAATACATAAGAATAACTGTGATCAAGGTGATTAAGTATAGAGCTCTTCAAGACTAATGGCTTATCCTTGGGGGTTGAGCCAGGGAACAGCAAAGATGAACTCCATTGTCTTTAAGGGATTGACACTGAGCCTCTGATCATGTTCCAATGATTAGATGAAAAGCACACACTTTAATTGATGTATTTTAAGGACAATTTTTTTTAGTGAGACACTGGGGTAAGAATTTGAACCTGGGAGCAGTGGAAAAGGAGTGTAAGGTATGTTACATGAAATTCCCACATAATCAATAAAAATAATATGTTGACAACTTTTACAATGACTTTTAACATGGAGAAAAGATTCAGCTAAAGGAAGGACAGTTTTTCTTTTAAGGCATGCTTTCTAGGAACTCATTAGGTAGCAGAGAATCCTAACCTTGAACCAGTGGTTACCCAGCTACCTCAGACCCCGTGAGCTCAGGTAGCACTCTGAACAAGCAGTCCTGGCACTAACACTAAGTTTAGAAAGTTTGTCTGGAGAACCACAGTAGGAAAAACAGCATCTCTTTTGTACTAGGCATAAAACACTGTCCCATTTCACTGTCCTGAAGGCACATTTTGAAATTCAAACCCCCAGGGTCACAATTGCTTCCTCCATGACCACTGAGTAGGACACAGCTGCCAATTCAGCCAAGTCAGCTAAGGCAACCCCGCTAATAGAGGTTTGCTAACACTAGTGTGGTACAGAACCAGTAGTTACATAGTTTATTGCCAGCCAGTTCTCCTTTTACACTCACCAATCTTTCTTTGTTTCAACCAAACCAATCCCAGAAATGGTCTGGTTTTTTCTTGTTTCCCTGATATTAAAAACTCAACACCCCAGGGAATCCTATACCCTGGCAGCCTATTATATCAATAAGAATGTGAATATACATTTAGTGAATATGTGAGTAACTGCTAAGTTCAAAGTCACAAGCTAGGAAATTTCAGATCCAAGACCACAGTAGGAGGCCAACTTTTGGTACATTCTCCTTAATCCCACATCACTTTGAAGCTTCCCTACTTAGAAAGCTGTCCATAAACTTTCATAAAAATGAAAGTTTCATTTCCTACCTGACATTGTCACAGAGTCAAACTAGATTAAATGTATGGGGTTTGGATAAAAGCATGAGATAAGGCTTTTTGGGTTTCACAAGAAAAGTCATGGGTACACAGGATCAGAATTTCTGGACACTTTGAAAAATTTGTGTATTCATCTCCACGGAAATCTCTAGATTCTCTCAGGAGCTGAATGCCTGAGAGGCAGAATGATGTCATGAAACAGGTGAAAGCCAGTAAGATTTTCAAGAACCATTTTTTACAGGGCCAAGTGAACAGCCTGCTTGAAAGAAAGACTGAGCAGCCCTGCATGCCTCATTCCTGGGCAGCTGAAAGCACACAACCCAGAGATGATAGTTCCTGTGTCCAAGACTCTTAGTTCACCAAAAGTGTCCCTTATTCCTTTCAATTTGTCATTAATAAGTGGTCATTATAACATATTCTATTATAAGTTTTATATGCATAGATATGTCCTCAGTCAGTGAATTACTTAATGGGCAAACGATATTTGACCAAGGCAACTTTTTGAACAAAAAGCACTTAATTGGGACCTTGCTTATATTTTACAGAGACCATCCAGGAGATCACATCAGCAATCAGTCATCTTGTAGTCGTTCAGCAGAACTGAGAGTTTTTCATACTGAAACACAAGCAGCAGGCAGGAAGAGAGAGACAAGGAGAGAGAGAGAGAGTGCTAGAGAGACAGATTTAGAATAAAGAGACTGAGACTGACAAACAAAGATAGAATGTGTAATAGACCGAAAATCAAAGACTCCATTCTGTCTGGTCACTATCATTGGCATATCAATTTCAAATCACATCCTCCTATAATTTAACTCCAAAAGGAATTATATTATTTAACAAGACCATACCTCCTAACTATTCCCAGAAATTTCCTCACTGAGGACTAAGCATGAAAATAGAAGAGCTTCAAGTGGACATTGCAATTCAAATCACCAGGAAATGGAAGAAGATGGAAGGACTTCTAGGCTAAAAGAATATAGTTATCCTGATAGTCTGTTATACAATTCAGTGATTAAAGTCACAGTAACTTCCAAGTTCTAAACAACAGGACTGACAAGTTTCTTTTGGGGAAAATGTGGTATATTTCCATAACTGAGTATTATTCAGCTAAGAAAATGACATCCCTTTATTCTCAGGTAGTGTTTGTCTTTGTTGCATAGGTGCTTTTCTTGGATGCAGCAGAATGTCAGATCCTGTTTCCGCACTGATTCTGTTAGTCTGAGTCTTTTTATTGTAGAGTTGAGTCCATTGATGTTGATAGATAATAGTGACCAATGAATGTTATTTCCTTCTATATTGGAGTCGGTGATCTTACTATGTTTCATTGCTTGTTTTCTTTTAATTTTTGTTCCAATATTATCTGTATGCTGTGTTTTCTTGGGTAAAATTGTTTTTATTAGATTGGAGGTTTCCTTCTAGTATCTTCTGTAGGGCTGGTTTGCTGTGCAGATATTGCATAAATTTAGTTTTGTCATAGAATGTTGTTTTCTCCATCTATGTTGGTTGAAATATTTGCTGGGTATAGTAGTCTGGGATGGCATCTGTGGTCCCTTAGAGCCTGCATGATCTCTGTACAGGTGTTTCTTCCTTTCATAGTTTCTGATGAGAAGTCCAGTGTGATTCTGTTAGGTCTACCTTCATATGTTACTTGGCCTTTTTCCCTTGCTGTTTTTAATATCTTTACTTTGTTCTGTAGACTTAGTGTTTTGACTATGATATGATGTGATGTGTTACTTTTCTGGTCTAGTCTCTTTGGTGTTCTGTCGTAACCTGGGCAGCTGAAAGCAAACAAATTAAAAATGACAGTTTCTGTGTCCAAGACTGTTATTTCAGAAAAAGTTTCATATATTTCTTTTAAGTGGTCATTAATAAAGCCATGTGTCCTTGACATGTGACTTTCACATTGCCATATATTCCATTATTATTTGTTAAATGCACAAATATGTTCTCAGTCAGTGAATTACTTACTGGGAAAATGTTTGCTGAATAAGGAACTTTTTGAGCAAAAAGCATTTTATTGAGTCCTGGCTTATATTATTTTAGAGAGAACATCCAGGATGTCACATCAGCAAGCCTTCATCTTATTGTAGCCTTTCAGCAGAACTGAAAGCTGTACATACTGATCCACAAGTGGCAGGCAGAGATAGACAGAGAGAGAAATAGAGAAAGAGTTACAGAGACAAATTCAGAAACAGAGATACTGAGACCAACAGAAACAAAGATATAAAATGCCAGAGACCAAGAAACAGAGACTCTATTCTGTCTTGTCCCTTTCATTGGCATATCAACCTCAAAGCACACCCTCCTATAACTCCAATAAGAATTATATTATCTAATATGGTCATACTGTCTAACCTTCCCCTGGCATTTCCTCACTTTGGATTCCACATCTACATAGATGAGCTTCAAGGGGACATTGCAATTCAAATCTTCAGGAAGTGGAAGAAGATGCAGGGAGTTATAGACTAAAAGAACATACCTATCCTGATACTTTGTCAATAAATATAATGATTAAAGTCCCAGCAACTTCCATGCTCTACATAACAGGAGTGAGAATCTCCTTTGGGGAAAATATGGAATATTTCCATAATGGAGTATTATTCAGTTAAGAAAATGACATCATGATATTTTCATGATGGAACCAGGAAAAGTCATCATTGGTGAATTTACTAAAATGCAGAAAGACAAATATGGTACCTATACACTTATTAGGAGGTATCCTAATAGTGGGATATAAAGTTTGACTGAGACATCAATTGTGACCAAACCAGTTATTCACTAGAGATATTGGGTGACAGTGAATTGAGCTCTTAAGCCAGAGAATCCTAAAGAAATTTTCAAGCAACACATGCTGTTGATATTAGAATATGATGTTCCCTGTCCAGAAATGATTGATAAGTTCAATGTTCTTGTATCCACAGAGATCCTTCCTTCTGCATCAAATGGGAATGCATACAGAGACCTACAGTCCAATTTTATGCAGACAGAGACCTTAAAACACCCACCTCTAAACGGGATTTCCCTATGAAATTCTCCCTCCACTCAGAGCTCTGGGAAGCCTAGAGGATTGGAGGCACGTAGAGTGTCATAAATAGAGGGAATTGAGGACAGAGTAAAAAAATACCCTGAGAATCAGCATGCAGAGGAGAGATGATGACAATTGATGAGCAAGGGTCAGTTAGAATGGGGAGAAGGACCTCCCTTATCATGGGAATTTTAGAAAGGGGGTAGGAGTAGAAGAAGGAGGATGGGTTGGACTGCAAGGAAAAGATGAAAGGTGCAGCAGAGGGGATACAATGTGAACAAATCATAATAAATAAATACATAAAAAACTGTGATCAAGGTGATGAAGTATAGGGCTCTTCAGGACTAGTCGATTCTTTTTTTTTATTTTTTTTATTTTTTTATCAGTTACATTTTATTAACTCTGTATCCCAGCCGTGTCCCTATCCCTCATTCCCTCCCAGTCCCTCCCTCCTTCCCTCCCTCCTTCCCTAATCTCCACCGTGCCCCTTTCCAAGTCCACTGATAGGGGGGACCTCCTCCCCATTCATCTGATCCTGTTTTATCAGGTATCTTCAGGACTGGCTGCAAAGCCCTCCTCTGTGGCCTAACAGGACTGCTCCTCCCTTCGGGGGTGGGGAGACCAAAGAGCCAGTCATTGAGTTCCTGTTAGAAATAGTCCCTGTTCCCCTCACTTTGGGAAACCAATTGGTTACTGAGCTACCACAGGCTACATCTGAGTGGAGGTTCTAGGTTATATCCATACATGGTCCTTGGTTGAATGTCAGTCTCAGAAAAGACCCTGTACCCAGATATAGTTGGTCCTTGTGGAGCTCCTATCCTTTCCCCATCAGACTAACTCCGCTTCTTTCTTATGATTCCCTGTACTCTGCCAAAGGTTGGGTCATGAGTCTTTGCTTTGAAAACACTGCTAGTTAGAGTCTTTCAGATGCGCTCAGTAGACTCCTGTCATACGTTCAATGCACATCCCATCTGTCTTTCTAAACAAGGATTGTTCATCTTACCCCATGTCCACTCAATTGATTATCTTTTTTAGGTGTATAGATTTCATTATGTTTATCATATCTTATAGGTCTATATAAATGAGTATATCCCATGTTTCTCCTTCTGGGATATTTCACTCAGAATGATCTTTTCTAGATCCCACCATTTGCCTGCAAATTTCATGATTTCCTCCTTTTTGATTGCTGAGTAGTATTCCATTGTATAAAAATACCACAATTTCTGTACCCATTCCACCGTTGATGGACATCTGGGTTGTTTCCAGGTTCTGGCTATTACAAATAGAGCTGCTATAAACATGGTTGAGCAAGTGTCCTTTTTGTGTACTTGAACAAACTTTGGGTATATACCTAGCAGTGGTATAGCTGGGTCTGGAGGAAGCACTATTCCTATTTGTCTTAGAAAGCGCCAGATAGCTTTACAGAGTGGTTGTACCAGTTTACATTCCCACCAACAGTGGAGGAGGGTTCCCCTTTCTCCACAACCTCTCCAGCATGTGTTATCGCTTGAGTTTTTCATCGTGGCCATTCTGATGGGTGTAAGGTGATATCTCAGGGTTGTTTTGATTTGCATTTCCCTGATGGCTAATGAGGATGAGCATTTCTTTAAGTGTTTTTCTGCCATTCGATATTCCTCTGTTGAGAAATCTCTGTTTAACTCTGTTCCCCATTTTTTAATTGGATTACTTGGATTGCTGCTTTTCAGCTTCTTTAGTTCTTTGTATATACTGGATATTAGTCCTCTGTCAGATAAAGGGTTAGTGAAGATTCTTTCCCAATCTGTAGGCAGTCGTTTTGTTTTGATGATGGTATCCTTTGCTTTACAGAAACTTTTCAGTTTCATGAGGTCCCATTTATTGATTGTTATTCTTAGAGCCTGTGCTGTTGGTGTTCTGTTCAGGAAGTTGTCTCCTGTGCCAATGAGTTCTAGGCTGTTCCCCACTTTTTTTTTCCAATTGATTAGGGTATCTGGTTTTATGTTGAGGTCCTTGATCCACTTTGACTTTATTTTTGTGCAGGGTGATAAATATGGATCTATTTTCATTTTTCTGCATGTAGACATCCAGTTGGTCCAGCACCATTTGTTGGGATGAAGCCTACTTGGTCATGGTGGATGATATCTTTGATATGTTCTTGGATTCGGTTTGCAAGTATTTTATTGAGTATTTTTGTGTCAATCTTCATAAGAGAGCTAGGCCTGAAGTTCTCTTTTTTTGTTGGGTCTTTGTGTGGTTTAGATATTAAGGTGACTGTGGCTTCATAGAATGAGTTTGGTAGTGTTCCTTCTGTTTCTATTTTGTGGAATAGCTTGAGGAGAATTGCAGTTAGCACTTCTTTGAAGGTCTTGTAGAATTCTGTGCTGAAGCCATCTGGTCCGGGGCTTTTTTTGGAGTGGAAACTGTTAATGACTGCTTCGATTTCCTTGGGAGATATAGGGCTATTCAGTCTTTCTACCTGATCTTGACTTAGTTTTGGTAGATGGAATCTTTCAAGAAAATTATCCATTTCATTTAGATTCTCAAATTTTGTGGCATATAGGCTTTTGTAGTATGACCTAATAATTGTTTGGATTTCCTCAATGTCTATGGTTATGTCCCCATTTTCATTTCTGATTTTGCTGATCTGGATAGTTTCTCTCTGCTTTTTAGTTAGTTTGGCTAAGGGTTTGTCTATCTTGTTGATTTTCTCAAAGAACCAGCTTTTTGTTTCATTGATTCTTTGGATAGTTTTATTTGTTTCTAGTTGATTGACTTCAGCCCTTAGTTTGATTATTTCCAGCCATCTGCTCCTCTAGGGTGTATCTGCTTCTTTTTTTTCTAGGGTTTTCAGTTGGGCCATTAAGTTGTTTGTATGTGATGTTACGAATTTCTTCTTGCAGGCACTTAGTGCTATAAATTTTCCTCTGAGCACTGCTTTCAATGTGTCCCATAAATTTGGGTATGTTGTGCCTTCCTTTTCATTGAATTCTAGGAAGTCTTTAATTTCTTTCTTTATTTCTTCCTTAACCCAGCTGTCATTGTGTAGTAAGTTGTTCAGTTTCCATGTGCGTGTCGGCTTTTTGTTGTTTCTGTTGTTGTTGATGTCTAGCTTTAGTTCATGGTGGTCAGATAGTATACAAGGGATTATTTCAATCCTTTTGTATCTTCTGAGGCTTGCTTTGTGACCCACTATATGGTCTATTTTGGAAAAGGTTCCATGCGGTGCTGAAAAGAAGGTGTACTCTTTTGAGTTTGGGTGAAATGATCTGTAGACATCTATTAGGTCCATTTGATTTAGGGATTCTGTGAGTGCTTTTATTTCCCTATTTGGTGTCTGTCTAGTTGATCTGTCCCTTGGTGAGAGTGGAGTGTTGAAGTCTCCCACTATTAAGGTATTAGGATCAATGTATGATTTAAGCTTTAATAATGTTTCATTTACGAATGTAGGTGCTCTTGTATTTGGGGCATAAATATTCAAGATTGTGATGTCCTCTTGGTGGATTTTTCCTTTGATGAGAATATAGTGGCCCTCCTTATCTTTTTTGATTAACTTGGGTTGAAAGTCTATTTTACTAGATATTAGGATGGCTACTCCAGCTTGTTTTCTGGAACCGTTTGCTTGCAAAACAGTTTTCCAGCCCTTTACTCTGAGGTAGTGTTTGTCTTTGTTGCATAGGTGTGTTTCTTGGATGCAACAGAATGTTGGATCCTGTTTCCTTAACCATTCTGTTAGCCTGTGTCTTTTTATTGGTGAGTTGAGTCCATTGATATTGATAGATAATAGTGACCAATGCATGTTAGTTCCTTTTGTAATGGAGTCGATGATCTAACCCTGTTTCATTGCTTGTTTTCTTTTCCTTTTTGTTGGGACATTATCTGTATGCCCTGTTTTCTTGGGTGAATTTGTTTTCATTGGATTGGAGTTTTCCTTCTAGTATCTTCTGTAGGGTTGGTTTGCTGTGTTGATATTGTGTAAATTTAGTTTTGTCATAGAATATTTTGTTTTCTCCATTTATGTTGATTGAAAGCTTAGCAGGGTATAGTAGTCTGGGTTGACATTTGTGATATCTTAGCGTCTCCATGATACTTGCCCAGGTCCTTCTGGCTTTCATAGTTTCTGATGAGAAGTCTGGTGTGATTCTGATAGGTCTACCTTCATATTTTACTTGGCCTTTTTCCCTTGCTGCTTTTAATATCTTTTCTTTGTTCTGTAGATTTAGTGTTTTGACTATGATGTGACATGATGTGTTTCTTTTCTGGTCTAGTCTATTTGGAGTTCTGTAGGCCTGTTGTATATTTATGGACATCTCTTTCTTTAAGTTGGGAAAATTTTCTTCTATGATTTCCTTGAAAATATTTTCTGGAACTTGGAGTCTGGAGTCTTCTTTTTCTTGAATTCCTATTATTCTTAGATTTTGTCTTTTCATAGCATCCTTGATTTCTTGGATATTTTGTGATTGGAACTTTTCTGATTTTACTTTTTCTTTGAGAGAAGTATCCATTTCTGCAAGTGTGTCTTCAGCTCCAGAGATTCTCTCTTCTATCTCTTGTATTCTCTTGGTGATGCTTACTTTTGTGGTTCCTGATCTTTTCTCCAAGTTCTCCAGCTCAAGGGTTTTCTCATTTTGTGTTTTCTTTATTGATTCTAATTCTGTTTTCATGTCTTGCACCATTTCTTTCATGTGTTTGAATTTGGATTCCTGTCTCTCTATGATGGCCTCTATTTCTTTTTTCATTTCCTTCTTATATGCCACTAATTTTTCCTCTACTTGTGTATCTATTTGTTTGTCTATGTTTGCCTGTGTTTCTTTAAGGATATTGTCTATTTCTTCTTTGTTTGCCTCCAATTGACTGGCCATCTCTTTGAAAGAGTTGTTCATTTCCTCCTTATGAGCCTCAAATAATTGGGCAAGCATGGCTTTAAAATCATTTTCCTGTGCTTCTGCTGAATTGGAGTATCCATCGATTTTGGGGTTTGCTGGTGAAGTCATGATGTCCTGATTTATGTTGGAAGTGTTCTTTTGCCTACCCCTGGCCATTGGCTTATCTGAAACCTTCCCTGTTTGTTTTTGGATTCTGCAGATCAGACTGGTGCTGTCTCTCTCTGGTTTCTGGAGAGTTCTTCAGGAAGCTGAGCACTCTCAGCGTGTGCTGAGGACTAGCTGTACCTGTGGGAGGAAAGTACGCAGGCGCAAACGGGGCAAATGCAATTGTGTGTGTGCGCGCGCACGTGTGTTTCTGTGTGTAAGTGTGCGTGGATGAGTTTCTCGAGGGACAGACTGATGGCTAATGTTGAACCCTTGAGTGTGTGGGAGGGGCTCTGTATATGTCACATGCGCTAATGATGATCGCAGCGCAATTTCTAGCATTAACTGTCTTAACTCCTCAATCAGGCCCACAGGGCAGGAACTTCAATGTCCCTGGTGCCCCTCTGTTTCCCAAAGTGGGTATGTGGGTGGGAGGGGGGTTCGATGCCTGGCTTCTGATTTAGAAGGACTCAGGATCTGGGGATTTGCAGATTCTCAAGGGTGCACTCACTTACAGGCAGGTCTCTTGGCAGAGATCTTGGTATCTGGGGCTCTCTGCTCTCTGGTTTGACCCTGCTTCTTTGATGTGTTCCGCCAGTTCTGTGCTGCTGTCACTGCCAGGTTCTGAGGTCTTGCTGCAGCTGGAGATTTCAGGGTGGTCACTTCAGCAGGGATGGGGTAACCAGGCTCTCTGTTCTCTGGTTTGGCCCTGGTTAGTCTTAAACTGGAGGGCTGTTGTGCCCCACCAGTTCAGTGCTGCTCCACTGCTGCATCCCGCTGTAACTGGAGACTGGGTTGCTAGTCCCAATGCTTTCTCGGAAGTCCTGGGATCTCTTCGTTGTGCTCTCCAAGCTTGGGAGGCCCAGCGCCTGGTGTGTCCAGGTTGTATGATGTTTCTTCCTGGTTTTGGTGAGTATATAGCGTATTCTCTGTCACTGTGGGCTTGGGCGGGCCTTAACGTCAGTGATGGCGATCCTTAGTCGATTCTTTTTGGGGGTGGTGCCAGGGAGGGGAAAGGATGTATTCAGTTTTCTTTAAGGGACTTGGCACTGAGACTTTAATTATTTTCCAATGAGTAGATGAAAAATATATACTTGAATTGATATATTTTAAAGAAAAAACAATTAGTGTTATACATGGGTATGAATTTGAACCTGGGAGCAATGAAAAAGTAGTTCAATATATATTATATGAAATTCCCACATAATCAATAAAAATAATACATAGACAACTCTTCCAGTGACTTGTAACATGGAAAAAAGATTCGACTAAAGGAGAGCAGACTTTTAATGTGTAAGGCATTCTTTTCAGGAACTCATTATGTAGCAGAGAATCCTAGCCATGAACTAATGGTTACCCAGCTAACTCAGACACCATGAGCTCAGGTGGCACCTCTGAATAAACATTCCTGGCACTAACACTATGTTCAGAGAGTTTTTCTGGAGGACCACTGCAGGAAACACAGCATATCTTGTGTCCTAGTCACATAATACAGACCCATTTCTCTGTCCTGAAGGACCATTTTTAAGGTTAAATACCAGGACCAGGTATTACTTACTGACTACTGAGTAGGACACAGCTGCCTATCCAGCCAGGTCAGCCAAAACAAACCTGCTCAGAGTGGGTTGGCAACTCAAATATGAAATAGCACCAGCCTTCAAATATTTATTGCCCCTCAGTTCTCCTTTTACAGTCACCTTTTTTTCTGTTTCATGCAAACCAGTCCAAGAAATTGTCTAGTTACCTTATCTTTTTCCTGCCCTTAAAATTGCAATACCCAAGGGAATCCTAGATGCAGCTAGACTATTATATCAATGAGAATGTGTAAGTACATTTAGTGTGTACACAATTAACTGCTCGGCTCAAAGTTACAACCTTCAAAATTTCAGATCCAAGGGCACAATAGGAGAACACCTTGTCATTCAGTATGTTCTCGTTAATCCAACATCACTTTGAAGCTTCCCTATTTAGGAAGTTGTCCAATTAAATAAACATGAAAGTGTCATTTTCTTCCTGACATTGTCACAGAGGTAAGCAGGATTAAAAGTGTGGGATCTTCATAAAGGGATGAGATGAAGGATTGTTGGCATTCACAACAACAGTCACGTGTGCACAGGATTAGGGATTCTAGACACGGAGGAATGTTTGTTTACTCATTTCCTTAGAAACCTCAAGTTTCTTTCAGGTGCTGATTGGCCTAGAGGCTGAATGATGTCATGCAACAATTGAAAGCCAATAACAGTTTCATGTACCAGTTATGACCACCCTTGAGAGAAAGGGTGTTCAGCCCTTCATGCCTTAATCTACACAGTTGAAAACACACAACACAGAGATGAAAGATCTTGTGTCCAATATTCTTAGTTCAGGAAAAGTTTCACAAATTTCTTTCAAGTGTTCATTAAAAAGCCACCTGTCAAATGCTTTTTCAAAATCTAGGGAGATTATTATGTGTTTTTTTTTTGTTGTTGTTGTTGCTTTGTTTTGTTTCAGTTTGTTAATATGGCTGATCACATTGATGGATTTCCTTATATGGAACCATCCCTGCATGCCTCAGATGAAGCCTACTTGGTCATAGTGGATGATATTTTTGATGTGATCTTGTATTCGGTTTGCAAGTATTTTGTTGAGTAATTTTGCATCAATGTTCATACAGGAGATTGACCTGAAATTCTATTTCTTTGTTGGGTCTTTGTGAGGTTTAGGTACCAAGGTGACTGTGAATTTATAGAATGAGTTCGGTAATATTCCTTCTGTTTCTATTTTGTGGAATAGTTTGAAGAGAATTGGAGTTAGCTCTTCTTCGAAGGTCTGGTAGAATTCTGTGCTGAAACCATCTGGTCCTGGGTTTTTTTTTGGATGGGAAACTTTCAATGACTGCTTCTATTTCCTTGGGGGATATAGGACTATTTAATTGATTTACCTGTCCTGATTCAGCTTTGGTAAGTTGAATCGATCAAGAAAATTGTCCATTTCATTTAGATTTTCAAATTTTGTGGCATATAGACTTTGGAAGTAAGTCCTAATGATTGTTTGGATTTCCTCAGTGTCTGTAGTTATGTCCTCCTTTCAATTTCTGATTTTGTTGATTTAGATGGTGTCTCTCTGCCTTTTAGTTAGCTTGGGTAAAGGTTTGTCTATCTTGTTGATTTTCTCAAAGAACCAGCTTTTGGTTTCATTGATTTTTTTAATTGATTTCTTTGTTTGTAAATGATTGATTTCAGCCTTGAGTTTGATTATTTCCAGCTGCCTACTCCTCTTTGGTGTGTCTGCTTCTTCTTTTTCTAGGTTTTTAAGTGAGCCTTTAAGTTGCTTGAATGAGCTGTCTCGAATTTCTTCTTGAAGGCACTTAGTCCTATGAACTTTCCTTTTAGCAATGCATTTATTGTGTCACACAAGTTTTTGTATGTTGTGTTTGACAAAATCCAACATCCATTCATGTTTAAAGTATTGGAGAGATCAGGGATATAAGGCACATACCTAAAGATAGTAAAGGCAATATACAGCAAATCTATAGCCAAAATCATACTGAATGGAGAGAAAATTAAAGCAATCCCACTGAAATCAGGGACAAGAAAAGGCTGCCCATTCTCTCCATATCTCTTCAACATAGTTCTGGAAGTCCTTGCTAGAGAAATAAGACAGTTGAAGTAGATCAAGGGGATACAAATTGGAAGGAAAGAGGTCAAATTATCACTATTTGCAGATAGTATGATATTATATGAGAGTGACCCCAAAAACTCTACCAGATAACTCCTACTGCTAATAAATACCTTCATCAAAGAGGCCAGATACAAAATTAACTAAAAAAAAAAAATCAGTAGCCCTAATGTATACAAAAGATAAAATGGCTGAGAATGAAATTAGGAAAACAAGACCATTCACAATGGCCACAAATGACATCAAGTTCATTGGTGTAACCCTAACCAAGCAACTCAAAGACTTGTATCAAAGAAAATTTCAAGTCTCTGAAGAAAGAATTAAAAGAAAATTTCAGAAGATGGAATGATCTCCCATACTCATGTCTTGGCTGGATTAACATAGTAAAAATGGCCATTTTACCAAAAACAATCTACGTATTCAATGAAATTCCCATCAAATTACCAACACATATTTTTACAGACCTGGAAAGAAAAATTCTCAACTTCATATGGAATAACAAGAAACTGAGAATTGCTAAAACAATCCTCTACAATAAAAAATCTTTTGGAGGTATCTCCATACCTTATCATAAGCTGTACTATATAGCAGTAGTTATAAGATCTGCATGGTACTTGCATAGAAACAGAAGGGTGGATCAATAGAACTGATCAGAGGATCTGGAAATAAACCCACACACTTATGGACAACTGATCTTTGACAAACATGCCAAAACCATACAATGGAGAAAAGATAGCATCTTCAACAAATGGTGCTTGTCTAACGGGATGTCTACCTGTAGAAAAGTGAAAGTAGATCCATACTTATCACCCTGCACAATTCTGAAGTCCAAGTGGATCAAAGACCACAACATAAAACCAGACACATAAATCGGTTAGAAAAAAAGTAGGGAATACCCTTGAACTCATTGGCACAGGAGACAACTTACTAAACAGAACACCAACAGCATAGGCTTTAAGAGCAACAATCAATAAATGGGACCTCATGAAACTAAAAAAGCTTCTGTAAAGCAAAACACATCTTTATCAAAACAAAACAATTGCCTACAGTTTGGGAAACAATCTTCACCAATATCTATCTGTCAGAATGCTAATATACAGTGTATATAAAGAACTAAAGAAGCTGAAAAGCAGCAAACCAAGTAATCCAATCAAAAAATGTGGAACAGAGCTAAACAGAGAACTCCCTGTAGAGGAATATTGAATGGCAGAAAAAAAAAAAAAAAAACACTTAAAGAAATGCTCAACGTCATTAGCGATTAGGGAAATGCAAGTCAAAACGACCCTGATAGTTCACCTTTTGTCCATCAGAATGGCCAAGATAAAAAACTCAAGTGACAACACATGCTTGAGAGGTTGTGGAGAAAGAGGATCCCTCCTCCACTGCTGGTGGGAATGTAAACTTCTATCACCACTTTTGAAATCAATCTGATGCTTTCTCAGACAAATGGGAATAGGGCTTCCTCAAGATCCAGCCATACCTCTCTTAGGCATATATCCAAAAGGGATCAAGTACACAATAAGGACATTTGCTCATCCATGTTTGTAGCAGCCTTATTTGTAATAGCCAGAAGATGGAAACAGCCCAGATGCCCCTCAGTTGAAGAATGGATGAAGAAATTGTGGTACATCTACACAATGAAATATTATTCTGCAATAAAATAAAAAAAAAAGAAAATCATGAAATTTTCAGGTAAATGGTGGAAGCTTGAAAGGATCATACTGAGTGAGCTCTCCCAGGAGGAGAAAGATACATATGGTATATACTCACTCATATAGACATATAACATAGGATAAACCTACTAAAACCTTTACATCTAACGAAACTAGTCAAGAGAGAGGACCCTGACCAAAATGCTCAATCCCCATCCTGAAAGGCAAAGAGGATGGACATCAGAAGGAGAAGAAATAAGGAATATCCTAGGAACCTGCCACAGAGTTCCTCTGAAATGCTCTACCCTGTAGACTATCAAAGCAGACATTGAGATTTATGGCCAACTATTGGGCAACGTGCAGAGAATCTTATGTAAGAAGTGGTAAATAGTAAGATCTGGAGAAGACAGGAACTCCACAAGAAGAGCAACAGATCCAGATAATTTGAACACAGTGGTCTTCCCAGAGACTCATACTCCAATCAAGTACCATGCAAGGAGATATCCTAGAATCACTGCACAGATGTAGTCCATGACAGCTTAGAGTTGAAGTGGGTTACATAATAGTGGAGAGAGGGACTTCCTCTGACATAATCTGATTGTCCTGTTCTTTGATCACCTACCCCTGAGGGGAGAGCAGCCTTATCAGGCCACAGGAGATGACAATACAGTCATTCCTGATGTGATCTGAAAGGCTAAGATCAGAAGAAAGGAGAGGAGGACCTCCTTTATCAGTGGAATTGGGGAGAAGAAGGGGTAGGAAGGATGGAACTGGGAGGGGAGGAGGTAGGGCCTTATGGGGGAATAAAGCAAATAAATGTAATTAATAAAAATAAAAAAAATTACATGGCAGGCATTAACTGAAACTATTGGATTGATGAGCTTATGTTTTTTTTGTTATTTTAATAAAATAATTAATGTTTAATAGTTAAAGAAGTCACTTGCCCTTGACCTGTAAGTTTCACCTTATCATTCCATTATTATTTGAAAATGTACACATATGTCCTCAGTCAGTACATTACTTATTGAGAAAATGCTGCCTTATCAAGTCAAATCTTTGAAAATAAAGCATATAATTGGGACCTTGCTTACATTTTTACAGAAACCATGCTGTATGGTAAGTCGGCAAGCAGTCATCCTGTTGTATTTCTTTAGCAGAACAGGTAGCTTTTCATACTGAACTCCAAGAGGCAGGCAGAGAAAGGGTCACAGAGAGAGACATAGACAGAAAGTGGTAGAGAGACATAATCAGAAATAGAAAGACCAAGACAAACAGAAACAAAGATATAAAATGATAGAGACCGAAAGACAGGGACTCCATTCTATTTGGTCACTTTCATTGGCATATCAACCTCCAAGCACAATGTCCTGTATTATAACTCCATTAGTAATTATATTATCTAACAAGGAGAAACTTCTTAACCCTTCCCAGAAATTTTCACAATGGGATCTAAACATGTGAATAGATGAGCTTCAAGGGGGCATTGCAATTCAAATCACCAGGAAGTGGAAGAAGATGCAGGGATTTCTAGGCCAAATGAACATAGTTATCCTGATAATTTGTCATTCAATACAATGATTAATGTCCCAGCAATTTCCAGGTTCTAAAAAACAGGAGTCAAAATTTTCTTTGGAGAAAACATGGAATATTTCCATGTTTTTTTTTTATAAAAGAGGTTAATTTTTATTTTCTTATTTTAATCATAAAATTAAGAAAAAACTTGTAAATACCTAAAAAATAGTGGATCAGAAGAGGTCTATGTTTATTCATTTTTATAAACTGTGTCATCCTCAAAAGCCAGAAGCTGTCTTCAGGATGGTGAGAACACTGGTATGTGTCTGCTCGCCATAAGCTTACCATTTTCAGGATTATTCAGTATTATTCAGGTAAGAAAATGACATCATGATATTTTTATCCACATGGATGGAACCAGGGAAGAATAATCCTGAGTGAATTAAATAAATGTAGAAAGACAAATATGGTATGTATTCTCTTATTAGGAGGTCTCTATAAAATTCCTATAGGCCTCCTATAATAAATAAACCAGTCTTTCACTAGGAGGATTGAGTGGCAGTGAATTGATTTGTTGGGCCAGGGAATCCTATGGAAATTTTCAAACAACACATGCTGTTGTTATTCAAATATGTTGCTCTCTGCCCTCAACTGATAGATCAGTGCCATGTTCTTTTATCCATAGAGATGCTTCCTTTTGCATATAATGGTATTGCATACAGAGACCCACTGTCCAATATTATGCATAGAGAGACCTTAAAACACCCAGCTGTTACTGGGATTTCCTTATGAAATTCTTCCTCCCCTCAGAGTTCTGGGAAGCCTGCAGGAGAATAGTCAGGAAGAGTGCCATAAGTAGAGTGAATTGAGGATAAAAGAAGAACCCTGAGAATTTGGATGGAGAGGTAGATAATTTAGCCATTCTTGATGACACCTGATAAGCTAAGGTCAATTAAAAGGGATAGGGGAATCTCTCCCCTATCAGGGAACTAGAAAAAGCGTGTAAGGGTAGAAGAAGGTTGTTGTGTGGGACTGGGAGGAGAAGAGGGAGGGGACAGCAGAGGGAAACAAAGTGAATAACTCATAATAAGTAAATTCATAAGGAAAACTATGATCAAGGTATTGAAGTATAGAGCTTTTCAGGATTGATGGCTTTTTCTTGTGGGTAGTGCCAGGGTATGACAAGGATAAACTCAAGGTTCTTTAAGGGACTTGGAACTAACACTCTGATCATCTTTTAATGAATATATCAACAACAAGTATTTCAACTGATGTATTTTAAAGAAAAAAAATTAGTTTGACACATGGGTAGAAATTTGAATGTGGGAGCAATGGAAAAGCAGTATAATGTATATACTGTATAATGTATATAAAAATGCTTTCCAGGAACTCATTATGGAGCAGAGAATCCTAGCTATGAACTAGTAGTTGCCCAGCTACCTTAGATACCATGAGCTCACTTAGCACCTCTGAACAAGCAGTCCTGGAATGAACACTACTTTTAGAGGATTTGTATGGAGGACACATAGGAAACACAGTTGCTCTTGTGTCCTAGGCATAGAGAACTGACCCATTTCACTGTCCTGAAGGCCCAGTTTTAAACATAAACACCAGGAACAGGAGGGATCCTCACTGACCACTGAGTACGACACAGCTGCCAATCCAGACAGATGAGTCAAGGAAACCCTGCTCATAGAGGGTTGACAACACAAGTGAGGAAGAGCACCAGCTGTCAAAAAGTAAATTTCCTCTCAGTTCTCCTTTTGCATACACTGATATTTTACTGTTTTATCCAAACAAGTCCCAGGAAATGTCTGGTTTCAGTCTCTTTCCCCTGTTCTTACAGAATTAATAACCCAAGTTTCCTTAGACCCTGCCAGCCTATTATATCAATAAGAATGTGAAGGTACATTTAGTGAGGATGCAGTAACTGATCAGTTCAAAGTCACAACCTAGGCAATTTCAGATCCAAGATCACATTAGGAGACCACTTTGTCATTCAGTACGTAGACCTTAATCCCACATGGCTTTGAAATTTCCCTACTTAGGAAGCTGTCCAATTAAATAAACATCAAAGTTTCATTTCCTACCTCACATTGTCACAGAGGTAAACAGGAATAAAGTTGTGGGATATTATAAAGGGTTGAGATAAAGGCTTGTTGGGTTTCACAAGAAAAAATTTAATTGTGCACAGGATTAGAGATAGTGGACAGTGAGGAAAGATTGTTTACTCATCTCCATGGAAACCTCAAGATTCTTTCAGGTGCTGATTGACTGAGAGGCAGAATGATGTCTTGAAAAAGATGAAAGCCCATAAGTGTTTCAGGAGCAAGTTATTAAAAGGGCCATATGGACAGCCTGCTTGAGGAAAAGGCTGAATAGCCTATATTCCTCAATCTGGGCAGATGAAAGTACAGAAATTAGAAATGACAGTTACTGTGTCCAAAACTCTTGGTTCAGGAAAAGTTTGACATATTTCTTTTAAGTTGTCATTAATAAAGCCATGTGTCCTTAATATGTGACTTTCATATTATCACTGATTCCACTATTATTTGTTAAATGCACAGATATGTCCTCAGATTGTGAATTACTTACTGTGGAAATGCTGCCTTACCACGTCAAATCTTCAAACAAAAAGCAGTTAATTGGGACCTTGCTTATAATTTTTACAAAGACCATCCCTGATGTCACATCAGCAAGCAGTTATCTTGTTCTAGTCCTTCAGCAGAACTGAGAGAATTTCATATGGAAACACAAGCATCAGGCAGAGAGGCGGAGACACAGAGAGACAGAGAAAGGCCTAGAGCAAGAGATTCAGAAATACAGATGCCAAGACCAACAGAATCAAAGATATAAAGTGACAGAGACCAAGAAACAGACTCTATTCTGTCTGGTCACTTTCATTGGCATATCAACCTCAAAGAACACCCTTCTATAATATAACTCCAATAGGAATTATATTATCTAACAAGGTCATACTGCCTAACCTTTCCCAGGCATTTCCTCACTGGGAATTTCACATCTAAGTAGATGAGCTTCAAGGCGACATTACAATTCAAATCATCAGGAAGTGGAAGAAGATGCAGGGACTTATAGGCTAAAAGAACATACCTATCCTGATACTTTGTCATTCAATCCAATGATTAAAGTCCATGCAACTTCCAAGTTCTACATAACAGGAGTGACAATCTCCTTTAGGGAAAACATGGAATGTTTCCATAACGGAGTATTATTCAGCTAAGAAAATGACATCATGATATTTTCAGGCAAATGGAAGGAACCAGGAAAAGTCATCATTGGTGAATTTACTAAAATGCAGAAAGACAAATATGGTAACTATTTACTTATTAGGAAGTCTTCTAATAGTGGGAAATAAAGTTTGACTAAGACATCGATTGTAACCAGACCAGGCATTTACTAAGGATATTGGATGGCAGTGAATTGCGTTCTTGGGCCAGAACATCCTATGGAAATTTTCAAGCAACACATCCTGTTCTTAAAACATCTTGCTCTCTGACCACAAATGATTGATCAATGCCATGTTTTTTTATTCACAAAGATGTTTCTTTCTGCATTAAATAGGATTGCACACAGAGACCTACAGTCCAATATTATGCCGAGACCTTAAAACACTCAGCTCTAAATGGGATTTCCCTATGAAATTCTCCCTCCACTCGGAGTTCTGGGAAGCCTTCAGTAGAGGAGGCATATAGAGTGTCATAAGTATATGGAAATGAGGACATAAGAACAATGCCATGAGAATCAGGCTACAGGACATTATTTTGAAGACAGCCTTGATGAAACCTGATAAACTAGGGTCAGATAGAAAGGAGAAGAGGACCACCCCTATGTGGCATAGAAATACGTAGAGGTAGAAGATGGAAAATGGGTGGGACTGGAAGGAGAAGAATGAGGGGGCAGCAGAGGGAATATAATGGGAACAAATCATAATAAATAAATACATAAGAAAAACTGTGATCAAGGGGATGAAATATTGAGCTCTTCAGGACTGATGGCTTCTTCTGCAGGGTGGTGCCAGGGTATGGCAACAATGAAATCAGTTTGCTTTAAGGGACTTGGGACTGAGACTCTCATCATGTTCCTCACTGACCACTGAGTAGGACACAACTTTCTTGAGAGAAAGGCTGAGCAGCCCTACATTCATCAATCTGGGCAGATGGTAGCACACAATCCAGAGATGACAACATCACAATTCTATGATGACATCACAATGCTAATATGATATCACAATGGGTTATGACATCAACATGCTATTACAACATCACATGGATATTATAACATCTCAATAGTATTATGACATTAGAACTAAGAGTATTAGATACTCTTAGTTCAGGATTATTGTCACATATTTCTTTTAATAGGTCATTAATAAAATCACCCGGTGTGACAGCAGAATGGAATTTTGACATCACAATTCTATTATGACATCACAATGGGTTTATGACCTCAATATGCTATTATGGCATCACATTGATATTATGATATCACAATGGAATTATGACATCACAATAGTATTATATTACAATGCTATTATATCCTCATATGGTATTATATAACAATGGAATTATAACATCACATTAATAACATCACAGAACAATGTGATGATTATATCACAATGCTATTATGACATCACATTATTGTTATATCACAATAGTATTATGACATCAGAATTCTATTATGACAAAATTGTTGTGTGACATCACAAGGTAATTTTGACTTCCAGTGGCATTATGACCTCAAAATACTATTATATCATCATAATGCTTTTATGACATCCCAATGATATCATGATATCACAATGGTATTATGACATCACAATAGTATGACCTCACAATGCTATGGTGTCATCAGAATGGTACTATAACATCATCATGGTATGATGACATAATATGTTTTCATGATATCGCAATGGTATTGTGACATCCCAATGCTATTATAACATCCGAATGCTATTATGACATAACAGTGCTATTATATCTTCACAATGATATGACATCACAATGGTGTTATGACATCACAATGTTATAATGGCTTCACAATTGTATGGTTTAGGTGATTATTAATATTTACTATTGGTTTAACTTTTATTACTGCTTGCTGTTAATCCTAAACAGCTGTATAACCAATTCACCACAAAGAGATTGGGTTTATTTAGTAAACTTAGAACACAATGCTATTCAATAGTTACTCCCTCCTAAACCATCAAACCCTCATAGTTTCCTAACATTCAGATTTTACCCATTATACTTGCATTTTGTGAAGTCTTAGGTCTGGCTCATTATCTCCATGCTGTTCCAAGATCTCTCCTTCCCCTCTTCTCTTCAAGCTCTGCTTCCTCATCCTCTCTCCTCCCACTCATTTCCTGCCCTCTGGCTCCTCCCATTGCTCAACATTGTTGCTAGTTGGTTTATTCTGGCCTGTTTACACAAAGTTGAGACAAGATGCTTGGAATAAGTATCACAATACAGTATCAGGATTGAAAAGAGAAAGTGAGGGGTAAAAAAGAACATTTGAATGAGCAAGCATAAGGTGTATAGATTTCAAAAGAACATTATAACAACAATGGTATGATGACATCACAATGCTATGATGACATCACAATGCTAATATGATATCACAATGGGTTATGACCTCAACATGCTATTACAACATCACATGGATATTATAACATCTCAATAGTATTATGACATCACAATGATGTTATTAATTCACAGTGCTATTTTGACTTAAAAATGATATGATATCACAATGCTATTGACATAATTTTGATATTATGACATCACAATTCCATTATGACATTAAAATGGTATTATGACATCACAAGTACATTATGACATCAAAACTTTATTATGGCATGTCAATTGTATCATGTCATCACAAGTGTGTGATGGCACATCAGTGCTATTATGACATCACACATTATCATGACCTCTCAATGGCATTATGTCATAACAATGGTATTGTGATATCTCAGTGCTATTACGACATCACAGTGATATTATGACATAACAATGGCATCATGATAGTCTAATGGTATTACGATATCACAATTCTGTTATGACATCACAATATAATTTTGACATCACATTTTCATATTACCTCAAACTGCAATTATGATATCATAATACTTTTATGACATCTCAGTTATATTATGATATCTCAATTGTATTATGATATCACAATGCTATTATGATCACAAAATGGTATTATGAATTCATAATGGTTTTAGACCTGATTGGGGTATGACATCACAATGGATTTTTATATGAAATTGCTCTTTTGACTTCATAATGATATTAGGCCACAACAATGCTATGATGACATCACAATGCTATTATGACATCACAGTGTCAGGATGACATCAAAATTCAACATGAGATCAAAATTTAACATGACATCCCAGTGCTAATATGACAATTGTGTTATGATTTCACAATGGTATTATTACATTACCTTGCTATTAAAACATCACACTGCTGATACGACATGATTGTGGTATGCTATCACATTGGAATTTTGATATCACATTGGAATTTTGACATCAATATGCTATTATGCTATTAACATCACAATGGTATCATAACATCACAATGCTAGTATGACATCACAAAGCTATTACAGCATAGCAATGGTATGATCTCAATGCTATTATGACATCCCAAAAGTATTACTATTTCAAAATGTTATCCTGACATCACAATGTTATGATGCCATCACAACGCTCTTACCACATGTTTGTGTTATAACATCACAATGGAATTATGACATTGCAATGTTATTATGACTTCACAATAATATTAGGACATTTTAATGCTATGATGACATCACAATCTTATTATAACCTCAAAATGGTATTATGAGAACACAGTGGTATAACATCTAAATGCTAATATGACATCAAAATGATATGACATCAAAATTGTATTCTGACGTCAAAAATGGTGTTATGATATCACCAAGCTATTGTGACATCACAATGGTATGACTTCTAAATGCTATAATGACTTCACTATAATATGATATCATAATGCATTAGGACTCACAAAGCTATTTATCATCCTAATGCTATTCTGCTACCACAATACCAGGATGATAACACAATGCTATTATTACATCCAAATGCCATTATGACATCACAATGCTTTTATGACATCACAATGCTTTTATGACATCACAATGTTATGATGACATCACAATGCTATTATCACATCACAATGCTATTATGTCACTATGTTATTATGACATCACAATATAATGATGGTATCATATTGTATAATTTCACAAAGGAATAAGGACATCATAAGGGTATAAGGGTATAATGACATCACAATGTTATTTTATCATCACAATGCTTTTATGACCTCACAATTGTATTATGCCATCAAAGTTCTTTTATGCTATCACAATGGTGTCATGACTTCACAATGCTAGTATGACATTCCAATGATATTATAATATCACAGTGATATAATATCCCAATGGTAATATTACATTCCAATTGTATTATGACATCACAATTGTGTTATGACTTCACAATGGTATTATTACATCTCAATGCTATGATGACATCACAATACTATGATGACAACCTGATACTATTAATTCATCTCAATGCTATGATGACAGCACAGTACTAGTATGACATCAAAATGTTATTGTGATATCACAATACTATGATAATATCACAATGCTCTTATGATATCACAATGGTATTATGATATCACAATTGTCTTATGACACCATAATAGTATGATATTACTGTACTATGATGCCATCACATTGGTATTATGACTTCACAATGCTTTGATGATATCACATTGTTATTATGACATCCCAATATTATAACATCATGTTGTTGACATGAGATACCAAAGATATTATGACATCACAATGATATTTTATTACAAATGATTTATGACATAATATTATTATGACAACACAATGTTATTATTACATCATATTAGTATCATGACATCCCAATATTTTATGATTTCACAATGTAATATGACATCACAATGGTATTATGACTTCATATTAGTATTATGATATCCCAATTGAATTATGATTTTACCATGGTAATATAACATCACAAAGTTATAATGATATCACAGTGCTATTATGCACCAAAAATTTAAGGTATATGAAATAAAGAACATTGGAACCAGGGCTGGAGATGCAGCTCAGAGTTTAAGAGCATTGATTACTTTTACAGATGTCCTTCTTCAATTCCCCACAACCACATAGTGGATCACAACAATCTATAATGAGATCTGGTGTCCTCTTTCGGCATGCAGGCAGAACACTGTATATTCAATATCTATATATATAATAAGTAAATAAATAAATAAGTAAATACATATAATAAGTAATATATATAGAGAGAGATATAGATATAGGAAGAGAGAGAGAGGGTAAATAAATTGTTGGTACAAAGTTATTTTTTTGAATGTATACAATTTATCCTTGTTCATTCAAATGCTGATTTCTGTTCCCCACCCTGTGGTTTCAATTCAGAAATTGCACTGTAATGCTTATTCTATGTATCACCTGCCTAAAGTTTATATAAACATGCCACCATTTGTTCTCTGTATTTTCAATAAAACAAACAGCTACAATGTTGAGCAATGGAGAAGATAGGGTGGGACATCCTGGTCCATAATGGGAGAAAGAGGAAGGAAGCAGGTGAGGAGAGGTAGAGTATCAGGAGGAGAGGTTTGGAACCACTTGAAGAGATGAACTGTACCTAAGATATGACTAAAAGCATGTATAATGAGTGAAATCTGAATGGTAGGATTCTATGCGGTCTTGGACGTTTAGGGTGGAATAACCATTGTCAAGCATTGTGCTCTAGGTTAATTAAATAAATCCTACTCTCTGCGTTCGGATTTGGGTATATAGCTGGCTTATGAATAACCGCTGCTTAACTAAAAGTTATTTCAATAGTAAATATTAATAACTGTCATCAAATGGCAACCAGCTAACCTAACTGTACAATAAATGGCCACCAACTAATCTAAGTATCCACACCCTTTAAGTCATACTTTAACATATTTTTGTGGGGGGAATAAGCTAGCAGTAATGCAAACCCAATGACCTAAACTTGAAACCTAAAATCTCCCAGGTCAATTACTGTCTCTTTAAGAACAAAAGACAGCCTATTGTGGACAGACATTAACATAACAAAACTTAGCATAACAAAACTGGCTGCTGCTACAGTCTAATAGGAGGATACATAAGCATGACTTCCTTATACTGTGGCTGGCTCAGCTCAGCTAAACTCAGCAGCCATGTCTGGAAAGAAAGGAAGTTCAGGCACACAGACCTCTAGACAGAGCTTAGCCTAAAACTGCATCTAAATCATCATCATCATCATCATCATCATCATCATCATCATCATCATCCATGGCAGAGGGTGTTTTAATCCACTTTCGCTTTGATTTGGTTGTCATACTGATGGATCTGTTTGCAATATATTTAATGGTGGTGGCTCTTTTGGAGGACTTCTCCAAGAATGTGTAAGAAGAAAATGGGGAAAACAACCAAAGAATGGAATACTAAGTTACAGACAATAGAAAGGGTACTCTTTCTAATAAAAAATAATGAATAATGGCTAAAATTCAAAGCTCTTTGGCTAAAAGATACTTGTCAGCTCTTTCTGGTAAGTGTCTACCAATTCACTAAAACATCAACTGAATTTCAAAAAGCAACCTAATGGGCTTTGCTTGTTACAGCATAACAATCGACCCCAAACTTAAAATTTTCTTGTCTCTTTACCTAAAGAGACAAAATTTGCTTAATTTAAAAATTTGCTTAATTTTCTTTTAAAGGTTTTGAGTTACAATTATATTGATTTGAGAAAAAAATATTTGAACAAGTTGATGAAGTCACATGCCTTTAATCCCAACAAAGTAAAAAGAAACAGGCAGACCTATGAGTCCCTGATCAGCCTAATTTACATAATAAAAGCCAGGATGGCAACTCCTGCTGTTTAGCCACTTGCAGAGATAGTCTAAGATTCAAAATGACAAAATTTTACTTAAGGTTACAGTGTAAGTTCTGTTTTCTTGATGATAGATGTTATGTCCTTATTGTTTTAAAGATTGAATTCACATGAATTTGAGGTTTATATGAGGAGAGATGATGTCACAATGCTCTAAAAAGGCCAGCCAATCTCAGATAGTGGGACTTCCACAGAAGAACTGGTGCCAAAGGGCGTTTTGGCTTAAGAGATATGTTCTGCTGGTCAATGTAAGGACACAAAATTAGGCTGGGAGACAAACATCCAAACTGCAAGCTGGCAATGTAAAAAAAAAAAATTAAAATATTGACTAAATTTACATGTCACACTGCTCTGGAAACTGACTTATCCTTTCAACATGAGATATTTTCACAGGAGATAAATATAGGTCATGTCTAATACAAGAAAGACACAGGAGGCTTATAGCTGGCAAAATACACACCAGCCTAGTTAATACACACCTCAAAAATTATACTTCATATATTTAAAACACAAAAGTGTCTATCCCAAATCAAAAAGGGCACAATCACAACATAGCCAAAACAAATGTCATAACCCAGGTACAAGATGCTTAACCCTAACCCTAACCCTAACTATATACTATGCAGACATCACAATGGTATAATGGCTTCAAAATGCTATTATGACATCACAATGGCATTTTGACATCAAAATGACATTATACCTTCAAAATGCTAGTATGATATCACTATGGCATTTTTCCATCACAATGATAGTATGACATCACAATGGAATTATGACATCACAATGGAATTATGACATCACAATGATATGATGACCTCACAAAAGTGTCATGACCTCCGAATTCTATTAAGATATCACAATGTTATCATGACACCAAATTGCTGTTATGACATGATTGTTGTATGACATCACAATGGAATTTTTACATCACAAGCTATTATGACAGCACAATGCTATTTTGATATCACAATTCTATTATTACATGATTGTTATATGACATCACAGTGGAATTTCAACATCACAATGGAATTTTGATATCACAATGCTATTTTTACATCATATGATATGATATCACAACGGAATTAGAGCATCAAAATAATATAATATAACAATGCAATATTTTGACAATGCAATGCAACTTTATTATGCCATCACAATGCTATTATGACTTCACAATGGTATTAGAACATCAGGATGCTATTGTTCCATCTAAATGCTATTATGACATCTTAACACTATTCCAACATAATTGTGGTATGGCATCACAATTGAATTTTGACATCACAATGGCATTATGACCTAAAAACACTATTACATCATCACAAAGCTCTCATAGCAGCACAATGATATTATGATGTTCAATGATATTATGAAATCACAATGCTATAATGACATCACAATGGTATTATTATATCACAATTGTATTATGGCATCACAATACTTTGACATCCAAATAGTATTATATCACAATGGTACCATGATATCAAAATAGTATTATGACATAACATTTGTGTCATGATATCTAATGGAAATATGATATCCCAATGCCATTATAACATCACAATACTCTTAAGACATCACATTGCTATTATGTCTTCACAAAGATATCATATCACAATGGTATTAGGACTTTCCAATGGTTTTTACATCATAGTGCTATGATGACAACACAATGCTATTATGAAATCATAATGGCATTATGATATTAAAATGATATTATGACATTAAAATGATATTGTGATATCACATTTGTATTCTGAAATAACAATGGTAATATGATATCACAACTTTATTATGACCTCTCAATGGTTTTATGACATCACAGTTGTGTCATGGCATCTCAGTGCTCTTATGACATCACCATGGTATTATGACATCTCAATTACATTATGACATCATAATTGTATTATGATATGACAACTTTATTATAAAATCACAATGGCATTATGACCTCAAAATGCTATTATGACATCACAGACTTATGATATCACAATGGTATTATGACTTTACAATGTTCTTATGATATCACAATGGTGTTATGACATCAAAATACTATTATGACATCACAATGGTATTATGCTTTCAAAATATTATCACACCACAATGGTATTATCGCATCACAATTCCATTATGACATCACAATGCTTGATGACAACAAAATGCTTTTATGATATGATTGTGTTATGATATCACAATGTAATTATGACATATGATTGTGTTATGATATCACAATGTAATTATGACATTATAATGACTTTACAATGATATTAAGACATATCAATGCAATTATGACATTACATTGCTTATGACATCACAATTCTATTATTATATCACAATGCTATTATGACATCACAATTATAGGACGTCACAAAGCTATTATTACATCACAAATGTGATGTTTTAACCTCACAATGTTATTATGACATTACAATATTATGACATCTCAAAGGTATTATGATTGAACAATGTTATTACATCACAAGTCTATTATGACTTGACAATGGTATTTCAGAATTATTGTGTTATGACATCACAAAAGAATTTTGAAATCAAAAAGCTAGTAACATGACTTCATAACAGTAAGACTTCACAGTGATATTAGGATATCCAATGCTATGATGACATCACAATGTTATTATGACATCAAAATTGCATCACAACATGAAAATTCGTCATATACCAAATTCGTCATATTCGTCATATACCATTATTATGATATCACAATGGTTAGATGCTGATTGCCTGAGAGTGAGAATGTTGTCATGAAACAGGTGAAAGCCAGTAACAGTATCAATGAAAATGATATGTTGACAACTTTTAAAATTAATTTTCACATGATGAAAAGATTCTGCTAAAGGAAGGCAGAGTTTGACTTTGTAGGATATGCTTTCCAGGAACTCATTATGTAACAGAGAATCCTAGCCATGAAATAGTGGTTACTTAGCTAACTCAGACCTCCTGAGCTCAGGTGGCACCTCTGAACAAGCAGTCATGGCACTAACACTACCTTTATAGGGTTGTCCTGGAGGACCTCAACAGGAAACACTGCTGCTCTTGTGTCCTAGGCATGTAACAAGGACATTTGTTTTTTTCTGTCCTGAAGGACTAGTTTGAACTGTAAACCAAGACAAGGAGAATTGCTCACTGACTACTGGGTTGGACACAGCTACCAATACAGCCAGGTCAGCCAAGGCAACCCTGCTCATAGAGGGTTGCTAACACTAGTGTGGAACAGCACGAGCTGTCAAATCCTTTATTGGCACTCAGTTCTCCTTTTAAACTCACAGATATTTCTCTGTTTCACCCAAACCCGTGCTAGGAATTATCTGGTTACTTACTTCACTTTTTCTTGCTCTAAAGACTCAATAACCCAGTGAACCCTAGGTCTGGCCTGCCTATTATGTCAATAAGAATGTGATGGAACATTTAGTGAGTATACCAGTAACTGCTAAGTTCAAAGTCACAACCTAAGAAAATTCAGATCCAAGACCACAGAAGATTACCTTGTCATTCGGTACATTCTCCTTAATACCACATCACTGTGAAGCTTCCCTACCTAGGAAGGTTTCCAATTCAATAAATAGTAAATTTTAATTGCCTACCTGATATTTCACAGTGGTAAACAGGTATAAATGTGTGGGATCTGGATAAAGGGATGAGATAAAATCTTGTTGCATTTCACAAGAAAAAGTCACGTGTGCACAGGATCAGAAACTGGACACTGAGGAAAGTTTGTTTACTCATCTCCATAGAAACCTCAAGATTCTGTCTGGTACTGATTGGCTGGGAGGGAGAATGATGTCACAAAACAGGTGAAAAATAGTAAGAGTTTCAGGAGACAGTTATTAAAAGGGCCAAGTGGACAGCATGCTTGAGAGAAAATCTGAGCAGCCTTACATGCCTCAAACTAGGCAGCTGAAAGCACACAACAGAGATATGACAGTTCCTGTGTCCAAGACTCTTAGTTCAGCAAAAGTGTCATACATTTCTTTCAAGTAGTCATCAGTAATGTCACATGTTCTTGACATGTGAGTTTCACATTATCACAGATTCCATTATTATTTGTTAAATGCACAGAAGCCCTCATCAGTAAATTACTTACCTGGGAAAATGTTCCCTGACCAAGGCAAATCTTTGAACAAAAATCATTTATTTGGGACCTTGCTTACATTTTGACAGAAACCATCCAGGAGGTCAGGTCAGTAAGTAGTCATCTTGTTGTAGTCCTTCAGCACAACTAAGAACTTTTCAAACTGAACCACAAGCGACAGCCAGAGAGAGGGTGACAAGAGAGACACAGAGAAAGAGCTAGAGAAACAAATTCAGAAATAGACCAAGCCCAACAGAAACAAAGTTATAACTTGACCTCAACCAAGAGACAGAGAATTCATTCTTTCTGGTAACTTTTATTGGCATATCAACCTCCAAGCACACCCTCCTATAATATAACTCTGAAAAGAATTACATTTTTAATATTTTTTCATTTTAATTTATATTATTATTAATTAATACAATATTACACAATGAATATTACACATTATTCACTTTGTATCCTCCCATAAACCCTCTCTCCTCCACTCCCAATCCCAACATTCCTCCCCCTTGTCCACATGCCACTCTGCAAATCCACTGATAGCAGAGGTCTTGTTCTCTTTCCTTCTGATCCTAGTCTATCAGATCTCATCTGGAGTGACTACATTGTCTTCCTCTGTGGGCTGGGAAGAATGTTCTACCATCAGGGTGTTGTTTTCAAAGAACAGAACAATCAGTTCATGTTAGAGGCAGTCCATGTTCCCATTACTATGGAACTCCCTTGGACACTGAACGGCCATGGGCTACATCTGTGCAGGGGACCTAGGTTATCTCCATGCATGGTACTTGGTTGAAGTATGAGTCTCAGGAGAGACCCTTGTGCTCAGAATTTTTGGTTCTTTTGCTCTCTTTGTGGCGCTCCTGTCCTCTCCAGATCTTACTATTTCCCACTTCTTTCATTAGATTCCACGCACTTTGCCCAAGAGTTGGATATAAGTCTCAGCATCTGCTTTGGCAGTCTGCAGGACACAGCCTTTCCCTGTCCTCTGTGGCAGGCTCTTAACTTGTTCCCTGTTTTCTCCTTTTTTTGATGTCCATCCTCTTTGCCTTTCAGGATTGAAATTGAATATTTTACCCAGATTCGTCCCTCTTCATTAGTTTCTTTAGGAGTACAGAATTTAGGAGGTTTATCCTCTATTGTATGTCTATATGAGTGAGTATATACCATGTGTATATTCTTTCTGCTTCTGGGATAACTTATGTTCAGTTCCCACCATTTACCAGCAAATTTCATGATTTTCTTGTTTTTTATTGCGAGTAATATCTTATTATGTATATTTACCACAATTTCTGTATCCAGTTTTCTGTTGGGGGGGGCTTTTGGGTTGTTTCTAGGTTCTGACTATTACAAATAAAGCTGCTACAAAGATGGTTTTGCAAATGTCTTTATTATGTACTTAAGCCTCTTTTGGATATAAGCCTAGGAGTGGCATAACTGGATCTTGAGGAAGTGGTATTCTCAGTTGTATGAGAAAGTGCCATATTGATTTCCAGAGTGGTTGTACAAGTTTACATTCTCACCAGCATTGGTACAAGTTTACATTCACAGAATCAGTGCAGGAGGGTTCCCCTTCTCCACAACCTCTCTAGCATGTGTTGTCACTTGAGTTTTTGATCTTTACCATTCTGATGGGTGTAAGGTGAAATTTCATGGTCATTTTGATTTGCGTTTCCCTGATGGCTAATGACTTTGAACACTTCTTTCAGTGTTTCCCTGCATTCAATATTTTTACGGAGAGAATTCTCTGTTTAGCTCTGTTTCCCATTTTTTTTTTAATTGGATTACTTGATTTGTTGCTTAGCAACTTCTTTTTTTCTTTACATATACTGATATTAGGCCACTGTCACATAGAGGGTTGGTGAAAAGTTTTTCCCAATCTGGAGGCATTCATGTTATTTTGATGACAGTGTCCTTTGCTTTAAAGAAGCTTTTCAGTTTTGTGAGGTCCCCTTTACTGATTTTTGCTCTTAGAGTCTATGCTGTTAGTGTTTTGTTCAGGAACTTGTCTCCTATGCCAATGAGATCAAGGTTCTTCCCCACTTTTTCTACTAACCAATTTAATGTGTCTGGTTTTATGTTGAGGTCTTTGATCCACTTGGACCAAAGTATTGTGCAGGGTGATAAATATGGATCTATTTCCATTTTTCTACATGTAGATATCCATTTAGAACAGCACCATTTGTTGAAGATGCTATCTTTTTTCTATTGTATGTTTTTGGCATCTTTGTCAAAACTCAGTTGTCCATAAGTGTATGGGTTTATTTCCAGGCCTTCTCTTCAGTTCCATTGATCCACCATTCTGTTTCTATGAAAATAACATGCAGTTTTTATTACTGTTGCTCTATAGTACAGATTGAGATCAGGATGGAGATACCTCCAGAAGATCTTTTATTGTGGAGGATTGTTTTAGCAAGCCAAGGTTCCTCGTTTTTCCATATGAAGTTGTGGATTTTTCTATCAAGGTCTGTAAGAATTGTGTCTTAGGTTGATGGGAATTGCATTGAATCTGTAGATTGCTCTTTTGTAAATGGCCATTTTTTAATATGTTAATCCAGCTAAGACATTATCAGAGGAGATCTTTCCATCTTCTGATACATTCTTCTAATTATTTCTCCAGAGACTTGAAATGTTTTTTCATACAAGTCTTTGACTTGCTTGGTTAGGGTCACACCAAATACAAGGTACATACTTTATAGCTTTGACCACATAAAAGAACACATGAGAGATATCATCCATTAAAGCCAAGTAGCCTTCATACCAGGTATGCACGGATGTTTCATTATATGGAAATCCATAAATGTGATCCACCATATTAAAAAGCTGAAAGAAAAATACCCTATGATAATCTTCTTAGATGCTGATAAGGCATTAGAAAAAATCCAACATCCATTCATGTATAAAGTATTGGAGAGAATAGGGATACAAGGTACATATCTAAATATAGTAAAAGCAATATAGAGCAAGCCTATAGCCAATATAAAACTAAATGAAGAGAAACAAAGCAATCCCACTGAAATCAAGGACAAGGCAATGCTGCTCACTCTTTCCATATCTTTTCAACATAGTTCTGCAAGTCCTTGCTAGAGAAATAAGACAAATTGAAGGTGATCAATGGGATAGAAATCAGAAAGGAAGAAATCAAAGTATCACTATTTACAGATTTTATATTATATCTGGGTGAACTGAAAAAATCTACCAGGAAATTCGTACATCTTATAAACACCTCCAGCAAAGTGGCACCATAAAAAATTAACTCAAAAAATTCAGCAGCCCTCCTGTATGCAAAAGACAAAAGGGCTGGGAAATAAATTAGGGAAACAGAAGAAATTATATTATCTAACAAGGTTATAACTCCTAACCCTTCCCAGACATTTCCTCACTGGGCATTTTTCATGTAAATAGATGAGCTTCAAGGGGACTTTGAAATTCAAATCACCAGGAAGTGGAAAAGATGGAGGGACTTCTAGGCTAAAAGAACATACCTATCCTGATTGTCATTCAATACAATGCTTAAAGTCAAAGCAAAAATCAAGTTCTGAAGAGTAGAACTGACAATCTCCTTTGGGGAAAATGTGGAATATTTCTGTGAAGCAATATTCTTCAGCTAAGAAAATGATATCCTTGTGTTTTCAGGCAAATGGATGGAACCAGGAAAAATGATCCTAGGGGAAGTAACTAAAATGCAGAAAGACAAATTCGGTATGTATTCAATTATTAGGAGGATTCCTAAATAGTGAAGGATAAAGTTCAAAATTCTATTGGTTGGCAGTGAATTGAGTTTTTGGGCCAAGGTATTCTACAGAAATTTTCAAGCAACCCAGGCTGTTGATATTAAAATATGTTGCTCCCAGACCTCAACTGATACACCAGTGCCATGTTTTTCTATCAGCAGAGATGCTTGCTTCTGCATCAAATGTTATTGCATACAGTGTCCCACAGTCCAATATTATGCACAAAGATACCTTAAATCACCCAGCTCTAAATGGGATATCCCTATGAAATATTCTCTCCACTCAGAGCTTTTGGAAGCCTGCAGTAGAGGAGGCAGGGAGAATGTCGTAAGTAGAGGGAATTGAGGACACAAGGGAAATAGTGCCCTCAGAATTAGGCAACAGAGGAAGATAATGCAGCCACCCTTGGTGAAACCTGATAAGTTAGGGTCAGATAGAATCCAGAGAAGGACCTCTCCTATCAGGGAAGTAGATGAAGGGCATAGGGGTAGAAGAAAGAGGCTGGGTAGGACTGGAAGGAGAAGAGGGAAGTGGCAGCAGAGGGGATGCAAAGTGAACAAATCATAATAAATAAAAACATAAGAAAAACTGTGATTAAGGTAATGAAGAATAGAGCTCTACAGGACTGATGACTTCTTTTTCTATGCTGACACGGTGTGTCAAGTATGTACTCAGTTTTCTTTAAGGGTTTTGGTACTGAGACTCTGATCATGTTCCAATGAGTATAAACAACACATAGTTTAATTGATGTATTTTAAAGAAAAAGAATTTTTATTGTGACAGTGGGGTAGGAAATTGAACCAGGGAACAATGGAAAAGGACTGCAATGTATATTATATGAAATTCCAACATAAATAATAAAAATAATATGTTGAAAACTATACAATAACTTTTAACCTGGAGAAAAGACTCCGCTAAAGGAAGGCAGGGTTTGACTTTGTAAGGCATGTTTTCCAGCAATTCATTATGTAGCAAAGAATCCTAGCCACGAACTAGGGTTTAGCCAGCTACCTTAGACCCAGTGAGGTCAGTTGACATGTCTGAACAAGCAGTCCTGTCACTAACACTACATTTAGAGGGTTTGTCTGGAGGACAACAACAGAAAAAAAAGTTTCTCTTATGTCCAAGGCATATAATATGGACCAATTTCTCTGTCCTGAAAGTCCAGTTTTAACTGTAAGCCCCAGGAACAGGATTGCTCACTGACCCTGTTTAGAACAGAGCTGCCAAACTAGCCAGGTCAGCCAGGCCAACCTTGCTCAAACAGGTTTGGCAACACTTGTGTGGAACAATACTATGTGTCAAATAGTTTATTGCTCCTCAGTACTCCTGTTACATACTCCAATATTTCTCTGTTTAAGCCAAACCAGTCCTAGGAATTATCTGTTTTCCTTCTCTTTTCACTTTTCTTAAGGACTGAATAATGCAGCGAATCCTAGACCCTGCTAGCCTATTGTATCAGTTAGAATATGAAGGCATATTTAATGAGGATACAAGTGACTAGTCAGCTAAAAGTCACAACTAGGAAATTTCAGACCTGAGACCATATATGAGACCACCTTATCATTAGGCACATTCCCTTAATCCCACATCACACTGAAGCTTCCCTACTGAGGAAGAACTCTACTTAAATAAACATTAAAGTTTCATTTCCAACCTGACATTGTCACAGAGGTAAATGGGAATAAAGGTGTTGGTTCTGGATAAAGGAATGAGATAGAGGCTTTTTGGGTTCCACAAAAAAATCATGTGTGCACAGGATCAGAGATACTGGCCACTGAGGAAAGTTTGTTTACTCATCTCCATGGAAACCTCAACATTCTCTCAAGTGCTGATTAGCTTAGATGTAGAATGATGTAATGCAAACTGCAAAAGACAGTAAGAGTTCCAGGAGCCAGTTATTAAAAGGGCCAAGTGGACAGCTTGCTTGAGAGAAAGGCGAGTGCCATAAATGCCTCAATCTGGGCAACTGAATCCATTCAACCTAGAGATGACAGTTCCTGTGTCCAATATTCTTAGTTCAGGAAAAGGGTCACATATTTATTTTTTTAATTTTAATTCTTATTAATTACAGTTTATTCACTTTGTTTCCTCCCATAAATTCCTCTCTCCTCTACTCCGAATCACACCATCCCTCCCCCATTCTCATGCATGTCCCTCCTCAAGTCAACTGAGAGGAGTGCTCTTCCTCTCTTTCCTTCTGATCCTAGTCTATCAGATCACAATTGAAGTGGCTGGATTTCATCTTCTGTGCCCTGGTAAGGCTGCTCCAACTACAATGGGAGGTGATCAAAGATCAGGCTAATCACACCATGTCAGAGGCAGTCCCTGTTTCCATTACTACGAAACCCATTTGGACACTGAACTGCCATGGGCTACATAAGTGCAGAGGTTCTAGGTTATCTCCATGCATGGTACTTGGTTGTAGTATGGGCCTCAGGCATGAACCCTTTGCTCAGATATTTTGGTTTTGTTGCTCTTCTTTTGGAGCTCCTGTCCTCTCCATATCTTACTATTTCCCACTTCTTTCATTAGATTCCATGAACTCTTCCCAACAGCTGGACATAAATCTCAGCATCTGCTTTGATAGTCTGCAGTTCAGAGCCTTTCAGAGGCCCTGTGTGGCAGGCTTCTAACTCCTTCTATGTTTTCTCCTTCTTCTGATGTCCATTGTCTTTGTCTTTCAGATTGGGGATTGAGCATTTTAGCCAGTCTTCCCTCTTGATTAGTTATTTTAGGTCTATAGATATTAGTAGGTTTATTCTATACTATATGTCTATATGTAAGTATTACGTGTGTCTTTCTGCTTCTGGTATAACTCACTCAGGATGATCCTTTCCATTTCCAACCATTTACCTAAAAATTTCATGATTTCCTTGTTTTCTGTTGCTGAGTAATATTCCATTGTGTAGATGTATCACAATTTCTGTATCCATTCTTCAGTTGAGGAGTATCTGGCTTGTTTCCAGGTTCTGGCTATTACAAATAAAGCTGCTACAAACATGGTTGAGCAAATATCTTTATTGTGTACTTGAGCCTCTTTTGGATATATGCCTAGGAGTGGTATAACTGTATCTTGAGGAAGCAACTATTCCTAGTTGTCTGAAAAAGCACCAGATTGATTTCCGGAATGATTATACACGTTTACATTCTCACCAGCAGTGAAGGAGGTTTCCCCTTTCTCTACAACCTCTCCAGCATGTGTTGTCATTTGAGTTTTTCGTCTTGGCCATTCATGGGAGTAAGGTGTAATCTCAGTGTTGTTTTGATTTATATTTCCCTGATGGCTAATGATGTTGAACATTTCTTTAAGTGTTTTTCTGCCATTCAATATTCCTCTATCAAGAATTCTGTTTAGCTCTGTTCCCCATTTTTTAATTGGATTATTTTATTTGTTGCTTTTCAACTTCTTTTGTTCTTTATATATACTGGATATTAGCCCTCTGTCATGTAGAGTGTTGGTGAAGATTCTTTCCCAATCTGTAGGCAGTCGATTTGTTTTGATGAGTGTGTCATTTGCTTACAGAAAGCTTTCATTTTCGTTTACTGATTTTGCTATTAGAGCCTGTGCAGTTGGTGTTCTGTTCAGGAACTTTTCTCCTGTGCCAATGAGTTCAAGGGTATTCCCCACTTTTTCTTCTAACTGACTTATTGTGTCTGGTTTTATGTTGAGGTCTTTGATTCATTTGGACTGTAGTTTTGTGCAAGGTGATAAGTATGTATCTACTTGCATTTTTCTACATGTATACATCCAGTTAGACTACCACCATTTCTTGAAGATTCTATGTTTTATTTTCCATTGTCAAAATTCCATTGGCATCTTGTCAAAACTCAGTTGTCCATATGTGTGTGGCTTTATTTCGGGGTCTTCTATTTGGTTCCATTGATCCACAATTCTGTTTCTATGAAAGAATTATGCAGTTTTTATTGCTGTTGCTTTATTATACAGCTTAAGATCAGGGATGGAGATACCTCCAGAAGATCTTTTATTGTAAAAGATTGTTTTAGCAATTCTGGGTTCCTTGTTTTTCCCTATGAAGTTGAGATTTTTTTTTAAATTTTTTTTGGTAAAGAATTGTGTTGGTAATTGATGGGAATTGCATTGAATCTGTACATTGATTTTGGTGAAGTAGGCCATTTTTACAATGTTAATCCTGCCAAGCCATGAGCATAGGATATCTTTCCATCTACTGATATCTTCTTCTAATTCTTTCTTCAGAGACTTGAATTTTTTTTTTTTTCGTATAAGTCTTTGACTTGCTGGGTTAGGGTTACACCAAGAAATTTTATGTCATTTGTCCTTTGTATACATAAGGGCTAGTGATTTTTTTTTAGTTAATTTGGTATCCTGATGAAGGTACATTGCTGAAGTTGTTTATCAGTTGTTTATCAGTAAGAGTTCCCTGGTAGAATTTTGGGGTTCACTCAGGTATATTATCATACCATCTGAAAATAGTGAGACTTTGACTTCTTCCTTTCTGATTTGTATCCCCTTGATCTCCTACAATTGTCTTATTGCTCTAGCAATGACTTCTAGAACTCTGTTGAAGAGATATGGAGAGAATGGGCAGCATTGTCTTCTCCCTTATATCATTGGGATTGATTTAAGTTTCTCTCCATTTAGTTTGATGTTGGCTGTGAGGATGCTTTATATTACCTTTACTATGTTTAGACATGTGACTTGTATCCCTGAGTTCTCCAATACTTTAAAAATGACTGGATGATGGATTTTGCAAATGCTTTTTTAGCATCTAATTAGATCGTCACATGTTTGTTTGTTTGTTTGTTTTCAGTTTTTTAATATAGTGGATCACATTGATGGATTTCCATGTATTGAATCATCCCTGCATACCTGCCATGAATCCTACTTGGTCATAGTGTATGATATCTTTGATGTGTTCTTGTATTCTGTTTGCAAGTATTTTGTTGAGTATTTTTGCATCAATGTTCATAAGTGAGATCGGCCTGAAATTCTCTTTCTTTGTTCTGTCTTTGTGAGGTTTAGGTACCAAGGTGACTGTGGATTTATAGAATGAGTTTGGTAGTGTTCCTTGTGTTTCTCTTTTGTGGAATAGTTTAAAGAGAATTGTTGTTAGCTCTTCTTTGAAGGTCTGGTAAAATTCTGTGTTGAAACCATTTGGTCCTGTGATTTTTTTTGGTTGGAAGATTTTTGATGACCGCTTCTATTTCCTTAGGGGATATAGTAGTATTTAATTGATTTACCTGGTCTTGATTCAGCTTTGGTAAGTGGAATCAATCAAGAATATTGTCCATTTCTTTTTTTTAATTGTTTATTAATTATTCTTTATTCACTTGGTATCCCCCTGTTTCCTTTCTTCTCTCATCCCAATTCCTCCCTTCCTCTACCCTCTACATGCATGCCTTTCCCCATGTCCACTGATAGGGGAGGTCTTCTTTATCTTCTTTCTGATCCAAGTCAATTAGGTCTCATCAGGAGTGGCTGCATTGTCTTCTTCTGTGGCCTAGCAATGCTGCTTCCCCCTCAGGGAGAAAGTAATTAAAGAGCAGGCCAATCAGTTCATGTCACAGACAGTCCCTGTTCCTATTAGAGTGGAACCCACTTGGATATTGAACTACCATGGGCTATATCTGTGCAGGGGTCTTAGGTTATCTCCATGCATAGTCACTGGTTGGAGTATCAGTCTCAGGAAAGACCCTTGTGTTCAGATTTTTTAGTTCTGTTGCTCTCCTTGTGGAGTTCCTGTCCTCTCGATATCTTACTGTTTTCCACTTCTTTCATAAGAATCCCTGTACTCTGCCCAAAGGTTGCCTATTAATCTCAGCATCTGCATGAGAGTCTGCAGGGCAGAGCCTTTCAGAGTCCTCTGTGTCAGGCTCCTGACTTGTTCCCTCTTTTCTCCTTCTTCTGATGTCCATCCTCTTTGCTTTTCTGGATTGGAATTGAGCATTTTAGCCAGAGTCTTCCCTCTTGATTTGTTTCTTTAGCTGTACAGATTTTAGGAGGTTTATCCTATATCACATGTCTATATGAGTGAGTTTATACCGTTTGCATCTTTCTGCTTCTGGGATACCTCACTCAAGATGATTGCAACCATACCTACACACAAATACAGAGTTACAGAAGGGTACTAGAAGTAAAAATGTCTATTTCTTTTAAATTTTCAAATTTTGTCACATACAGACTTTTGCAGTCAGTCCTAATGATTATTTGGATTTCCACAGTGTCTGTAATTATGCCCCCTTTTTATTTCTGATTTTGTTGATATGGGTGGTGTCTCTCTGACTTAGTTTTCCTAAGGGTTTCTCTATCTTGTTGATAATCTTCAAGAACCAGTTCTTGTTTTCATTGATTCTTTGAATAGTTTTATTCATTTCTAATTCATTGATTTCAGCCCTGATTTTGATTATTTCCAGACATCTAATCCTTTTTGGTGTTTCTGCTTATTTTTTTTTATTTTTTTAAACATTTATTTATTATTTATACAACATTCTGCCTGTATACTAGATCTTATTCTAGATGGTTTTGAGCCACCATGTGGTTTCTGGGAATTGAATCTTTGAAAAACAGCGAGTGTTATTACTCTCTGAATCATCTCTGCAGCCCCGCTTCTATTTTCTATTTTTTTTTATGTAAGCCATTAAGTTGCTTGAATGAGCTGTCTCAAATTTCTTCTTGAAGGCACTAAGTGCTATGAACTTTCCTTTTAGCACTGTTGTGTGTGTGTGTGTGTGTGTGTGTGTGTGTGTGTGTGTGTGTTCCACAAGTTTGGGTATGTTGTGACTTCATTTTCATTGAATTCTAGGAAGACTTTAATCGCTTTCTTTATTTCTTCCCTAACCCAGCTGCCATTTAATAGCAAGATATTCAGTTTCCATGTTTGTGTAGGCTTTTTTACTATTTCTGTTGTTATTGAGGTCCATCTTTATTCCATGGTGATCAGATAAGATAAAAGGGAGTATTTTGATATTGTATCTGTTGAGGCTCAAATTGTGAGCAACCCTATGGTCTATTTTGGAGAATGTTCCATGAGGTGCTGAGAAGAAAGTAAATTCTTTTTTGTTTGGGTGTAAGGTTCTGTAAATGTCTGTCAGGCACATTTGATTCATGACCTCTGTTAGAGACACAGTTTCTTTATTTATTTTTTTTTGAAATATTCTTTGTTGAAAGTGGGGTGTTGTAAGAGTGGGGTGTTGTAGTCTTCTACTATTAATGTGTATGGACTTAAGTGTTGTTTAAGTCTTATCAATGTTTCTTTTACATATGTGGTACCCTTGTATTTGGAACATGGATGTTCAGGATTATGATGTCTTCATGGTGGTATTTTCCCTTGATGAGTATGAAGTGTCCTTGTCCATCTCTTTTAATAAATTTGGTTGAAAGACTATTTTATCAATTATTAGAGAGCATCTGTGATGCCATGTCAGTAAGCATTCATCTTCTTGTAGTCTTTCAGCAAAATTTACAGCTTTTCATACTGAACCTTAAGCAGCAGGCAGAGAAAGGGAGACTGAGAGAGACACAGAAAGTACTAGAGAGGCACAATCAGAAATAGAGAGAACAAGACAAACAGAAACAAAGATATAATGTGACAGAGAATGAGAGACAGAGACTCTGGTCACTTTCATGATGGGCATATCAAACTCAAGGCACACCCTTCTATATTATCACTCCTAAAGGATAATAGTATCTAAGAATGCCATACTTCCTAACCAGACAATTTTTTTTTTTTTTACTGTGGATTACACATGTATTAGTTTCCAGGGGAAATTGCAACTCAAATCACCAGGAAGTAGAAAAAGATGGAGGGAATTCTAGACTAAAAAAAATATAGTTATCCTGATAGTTTGTCATTCAATACAATCTTTAAAGACCAAATTACTTCCAAGTTCTGAAGAATAGGACTGACAACCTCCTTTGGGGAAAATGTGGAATATTTCCATAAGGAGTATATTTCAACTACGAAAATGACATCATGATATTTTCAGGCAATTGGATAGAACGAGGAAAAATCATGGTGAAGTAACTAAAATGCAGAAATAAATATGTTAAGTATTCACTTATAATGAGATCTGCTAATAGTGGGTGATAAAGTTACATTTGGCCATCTTTTGTGACAACACCAATCTTCCCTTATGGGGAGTGGGTGGCAGCTTATTGATTTGCTGGGCCATGCCATACTACAGAAAGTTTAAAGCAACCCAGGCTGTTATTATTAATATATGTTGCTCTCTTCCCTCAACTAACAGAGCAGTACCATGTCTTGGATCCACAGACATGCATCCTTTGGCATCAAATGGAATTGCATACAGACTCCCATAGTCCGATATTATGGAGGGAGAGACATTAAAAATACCCAGATCTAAATGGGATTTTCCTTTGAAATTCTCCCTCCACTCAGAGCTCTAGGAAGCCTGCAGGAGAAGAGGCAGAAAGGGTGTCATAAGGAAATGACACTCTTAGAGGGAATTGAGGATACATGGAGAACAATGCCTTGAGAATCAGGCTTCAGAAGAAGAGATACAGCCAGGGTAAGAGATACAGACTTCAGAAGATACAGGCTTCAGAAGAAGAGATAAGCTAGGGTAAGATAGAAGGGGAAGAAGACCTCCCCAATCTGGGAACTAGAGAGACTGCATAGGGACCTCCATAGAGACCTCCCCAATCTGGGAACTAGAGAGACTGCATAGGGGTAGAAGAAGGAGAGGTGGTAGGACTGAAAGAGAAACAGGGAGGAGACATCAGAGGGGATAAAAAGTGAGCAAATTGTAATGAATAAATACATAATAAAAACTGTGATCAAGGTGATGAACTATAAAGCTCTTCAGGACAGATGGCTTCTTCTTGGATGTGGTGTCAGGGTGTGGCAAGGATGAACTAATTTTTTCTTCAAGGCATTGGCACTGAGATTCTGATCATGTTCCAAAGAGTAGGTGAACAACACATATTAGAATTGATGTATTTAAAGGAAAAAAAAAACATTAGTGTGACCATTGGTAGGAATTTACACCTGGGAGCAATGAAAAAGGAGTATAAAGTATATTACATGAAATTCCCACATAAGCACTAAAAATAATATGTTGACAACATTCACAATGACTTAACATGGAGAAATGATTCTACAAAAGGAGGGCAGAGTTTGACTGTGTAAGGCATGCTTTCCAGAAACTCATTATGTAGCAAAGAATCTTGGCCATGAATTAGTGGTTAAACAGCTACTTCTGACTCCATGAGCTCAGGTGGCACTTCTGAACAAACGATTCTGTCACTAAAACTACATTTAGATGGTTGTCTGGAGGACAACATCAAGAAACACTTCTGCTCTTGGGTGGAAGGCACATAACACGGACCCAATTCTCTCTAAATGTATTAATTGTAAATCCCAGGACGAGGAGGGTTGCTCAGTGACCACTGAGTAGAACACAGCTGCCATACAGCAAGGTCAGCCATGACAACCATGCTCATAAAGTTTTGCCAACACTAGTGTGGAACAGTAGCAGCTGTCAGAGTTTATTGCCCCTCAGTTCTCCTTTTACATACTCAGATCTTTCTCTGTTCCACACAAACCAGTTCCCAGAATTGTCTGGTTTCCTTCTCTTTTTCCTGCTCTTAACGACATACTACCCCAGGGAACCCTAGACCCGGCCAGCCTATTATATCACTAAGAACATGAAGGTACATTTAGTGAGTACATAAGTAACTTCTCAGTTCAATGTCACAATTTAGGAAACTTCATATTCAAGACCACATTATGAGACCTCCCTTGTCAATTCAGTACATTTCCCTTAATACCACATAAGTTTGAAGCTTTCCTACTTAGGAAGCTTTCCAATTAAATAAACATTAAATTTTCATTTCCTATCTGACAATGTCAAATAGGTAAACCAGAGTGAATGTGTGGGATCTGGATAAAGGGATGAGATAAAGGTTTGTTGGGTTGCACAAGAAAAAGTCACCTGTGCACAGGATCAGAAGTAGTGGACACTGAAGAAAGTTTGTTTCTCATCTCCAAGGAACCCTCAGGATTCTCTCAGGTGCTGATTGGATGAGAGGCAGAATGATATCATGAAACAAGGTAAAGCCAGTAAGTGTTTTAGGAGCCAGTTATTTAAATGGCTAAGTGGAAAGCCTTCCTGAGAGAAAGGCTAAGTAGCCCTACATGCATCTGGGCAGCTAAAAATCACACAACCGAGAGCTGATAGTTCCTGTGTCCAAGACACTTAGTTCAGGTATAGTGTCACATATTTCTTTCAAGTAGGCATTAATAAGTCATGTGTCCTTGACATGTGAGTTTCACATTATCATACATTCTATTATTTGTTATAAGCACAGATATGTCCAAAGTCAGTCACTTAGTGGGAAATGCTCCCTGCCAAAGTCAAATCTTTGAACACAAAGTGTTTACTTGGGACCTTGCTTATAATTTCACAGAGACCATGTAAGTACACATATGCAAGCAGTCATCTTGTTGCATTATTTCAAAAGAAATGAGAGCTTTCCATACTGTACCACAAGCAGCAGGCCATGAGAGTTAGACCGAGAGAGAAAGAAAGAAAGAGAGAGAGAATTAGAGAGAGAGATTCAGAGAGACCAAGACTGACATAAACAAATATATAAAGTGACAGAGAGACAGAGACTCCATTCTGTCTGGACATTTTCATTGGAATATCAACCTCAAAGCACACCCTACCATAATATAACTTCAGTAGGAATAATATTATATAACAAGGTCAAACCTCCTAACACTTCCCAGACTTGTCCTCACTGGGGACTCAATATGTAAATAGATGAGCTTCAAGGGAACATTGCAATTCAAATCAACATGGAGTAGAATAAAATAGAGGGACTTCTATGCTAAAAGAACATAGTTATCCTAATAGTATGAAATTCAATACAATGATTAACATCCCAGCAACCTCCAAGTTTTACAGAACAGGACTTACAAACTCCTTTGGAGAAAATGTGGTTTATTTCCATAATGGAGTATTATTTAGCTAAGAAAATGACATCAAGATACTTAGGCAAATTTATTAACCAGGAAATATCATTGTTGTTGAAGTTACTAAAGTTCAGAAAGACAAATATGGTTTGTATTCACTCATTAGGAGGTCTCCAAATAGTGAAGTATAAAATTTGAATAGGCCATCTATTGAGACCAAACCAGTCTTCCACTAGGGGGATTGGGTGGCAGTTAATTGATTTGTTTGGCCAGAAAACCATTCAGTATATTCACTCATATATTCTCATAATCTCAGATGACTTTGAAGCTTTTCTACTTAGGAAGCTGTCCAGTTAAATAAACATGAAAGTTTCATTTTCTACCTGACATTGTCCCAGAGGTAAACAGTAGTAAAGATGTGGGATTTGGATAAAGGGATGAGATAAAGTCTTGTTGGGTTTCACAAGAAAATGTCACATGGACACAAGATCAGTGATACTGGAAACTGAGAAAAGTCGTTTACTCATCTCCATGGAAACCTCAAGATTATATCAGGTGCTGATTGGCTGAGTGGGTGAATGATATCATGAAACAGGTGAAAGCTAGTCAGAGTTTCAGGAGCCAGTAGACAGCATGCATGAGACAAAGGCTGAGCTGCTCTACATGCCTCAATTTGGGCATCTGAAAGTATACTACCCAGAGATGACATTTCCTGTGTCCAAGACCCTTAATTCAGTAAAGGTGTCACATATTTCTTTCAAGTGTTCATTAACAAGTCACATGACTTTCACATCATCACAGATTCCATTATTTATTGTTAAATGTACAGATATGACATCAGTCAGTGAATTACTTCTGGAAAAATGTTCCCTGACTAAGGCAAATCTTTGAACAAAAAGCGCTTCATTAGGACCTTGCTTAGATTTTTACAGAGACCATCCATGATGTCATGTCAGCAAGCAGTCATCTTGTTGCAGTTCTTCAGCAGAACTGAAAGCTTTTCATACTGAATCACAAGTGTCAGGCAGAGAGAGGGAGACAGAAAGAGACATTGCAAGAAAGAGCTAGAGAGACAGATTCAGAAATAGAAAGATATCAACAGAAACAAAGATATAAAATGACAGAGACTGAAAGAGAGAGACTTGATTCTGTCAAGTCACTTTCATTGGCATATCAGACTCAAAACACAACCTCCTGAAATATAACTCTAATAGGAATTACATTATCTAACAAGGCCATACCTCCTAACCCTAACCAGGCATTTCTTCACTGGGTAATAAACATGTAAGTAGATGAGCTTGTGCAATTCAAATCTCAAGGAAGTGGAAGAAGATGGAGGGAATTCTAGGCTAAAAGAATATAGTTATTCTGATACTTTGTCATTCAATACAATGTTTAGAGACCCAATCACTTCCAAGTTCTAAAGAACAGGACTGACAATCTTCTTATGGGAAAATGTGAAATATTTCCATAATGGAGTATTATTCATCTAAAAAATTGACATCATGATATTTTCAGGAAAATGTATGGAACCAGGAAAAATCATTCTGGGTGAAGTAACTAAAATGGAGAAAGAAAATTATGGTATATATTCACTTATTATGTGGTCTCCTAATAGTAGGTGATGAAGTACCGATAGTTTATCTATTATGGCCAAACTAGTGTTTCACTCTAGGAGGTTGGTTGGCAGTTAATTGAATTGTTGGGCCAGGGTATCCTAAATAAATTCAAGCAACCCAGGCTATTTTATTAATATATGCTACTCTCTGCCCTCAACTGATAGATCAGTGCCATGGTCTTGTATCCACAAATAATGCTTCCTTCTGCATCAAATGGGATTGCACATACATTCTGATATTATGAAGAGAGAGACCTTAAAACACCTAGCTCTAAATGGGATTTTTCTATAAATTTCTCCTTCCCTCAGAGCTCTGGAAAGCCTTCAGGAGAGGAGGCAGGAAGAGAGTCATAAGTAGAGGGAATTGAGGACACAAGAAGAATGATGTTCTGAGTATCAGGCCACAGAGGAAGATGATGTAGAGAGCCTTGAAGAGACCTGATAAGTTAGGGTCAGGTAGAAGGGGAAGGAGCACCTCCCTTATCAAGGAAATAGAGAACTGGGCCTAGGGGTACAAGACTAGAAGGAGAAGAGAGTATGCAGCAGAGGGCATACAAAATGAACAAATATTAATAAATAAATACATTAAAAAAACTGTGATGGGGGCAAGATGGCTGGGCCAGGAGATCACTGTATCTGAGGAGCAGGAAAACGTTTTCCATACAGCGACTAAGAGATTGAACTCTGGGCCCTAAAACAACAGCGATCCTGTTTTTCAGGTGAAAGGAAACCCTCACAGCATGGGACCAGTCTAGTCCAGGCTCAAGCCACCCAGCTAGAACCTGGAAGGGATCCCGGGCCAATCAGGCACTAGGTCGCTGGACCAGAGCCACAGGCCTGGGTGTCCAGATCACCTTCCCAGGCTGAACAGTGGGCACAAAAAACACTGGGAGTCCTAGTCGTGAGAAAAACCCACAGGGAAAAAGTAGCGGGACTGGCCACAGGTCACCCAGTCTTCCTCTGGAAAAAGTCTCACAGACCAGCGGGTACTAGTCTCCATAACTGAACTGTGCTCCAAGTGTCAGCGCCAGCATGGAAAAGGGCTTCACAGATGGAGCTGTGCACCCTAGTGTAACAGAGTCTGGGAGTTACTGTCTGGAGAGGCCCCCACAGGGAAGGAAGGAAACAGTACTGACTTGGGCCACCTAGGCTTTCCCGGGGAAAGTCTGTTGCAGACCTGTGGGTATGAGCCGCCATCACTGATCTGGCCCCAAGCCAGAAGCACAGAGAGTAGTTGGGCACCCAGCTCCTGCAGACTAGCAGGCAGGCACAGGTGCTGCAGGCCAGAGACTTGCTTTGTACCAACTATTCCTCCCAGATAGAACTGTGCTCCCCAGGACACCAGAGACTTGGAGTCACTGTCTTGGGAAATCCTCACAGGGAACTAAGCAAAGGGGACAGACTTAGACCACCCAGTTTATCACCAGAAAATGTCCCACAGACTGGCACAATCCAGGAACCTGTTGTGTACTAGATAGCCTGCTGTTACTAGGAGAGCAGTACTCACCCGCCACAGATTACTGCTTGGGTACTGGGGCACAGAACCCCAACATCACACCTACAAAGCACGGGATCTCTGAGATCAACCCCCAGATACTGCTAGAAGGGGCAACCAGTTATCTCTAACAAAACCGACCAAACCACGGGATACACAGGTTTCAGCAGCAGATCACTAAATTCACAGCAAGAAACTGGGAAGCTGTCTTCAGGACTTCTCCTGGTGAGAGGAAAGCCCTCTCGACAAATAAGAACCACAGTTACCATTCAGGTCTCTATGCCTGAGGTGAGCAGCAGAAACTCCTGAAAAATGCCAACCATTCAGTGACTATACCCAAAAAGCTAAGAAGGCTTCCTTCAGGAAAAACCATCTCCCTGCCAAAGGGATTCTCTATACCACAGGATTCCAGGAACCACCAAAACCAACTCCAAACACTTAAGATAATCTAATGGATAGAGGCCAGAGTAAAAGTTTTCAACCAACAAAAGCCAGAGCAATATGGCATCTTCAGAACCCAGTTATTCAGGTACAAGTAGCCCTAGATACCCCAGCATAATTGAAATGCAAAAAGAGGACCTAAAATCTATGATCATGAAAAGGATAACAGAGGAAACAAATAAAATGTGTAAAGAAATAGAGGAAGATAAAAACAAACAGTTTATGGCCATCTGTAAAGAAACAGAAAGTTTCAGCCAGTTTGTGGCCTATAGAGATGAAATGCTTAAATCACTGAATGAAATAAAAGAAAAAGAGGATTGTTCAAACAAACAGCTTAAGGAATTGATGGAAGAACAGGAAAATACAGTAAGACAGGTGAAGGAAATCAACAAAATGGCTCAAGACATGAAGACAATTGGAAAACTTAAAGACAACATAAATGGAGAAAATTGTGGAAAGAAAGAACTTAGGGAAGAAAACAGGAACCACAGAGGTTAGCATAACCAATAGACTACAAGAGATGGAAGAATCTCAGGTGTGGAACATACAATGGAAGAAATAGATTTATCTGTCAAAGAAAATGTTAAATCTAAAAAATTCCTGACAGAGACTATCCAAGAAATTCAAGACAATATAAAAAGAAAAAGCTAAGAAATATAGGTGTAGAGGAAAAAGAAGATTCCCTGCTCCAAAGACCAGAAAATATTTTCAACAAAATCATTGAAGAAATGTTCCCCAAATTAGAGAGGCCAATAAGAATGCAAGATGCCTACAGAACATCCAATAAATTAGGCCAGAAAAGAAAATCCTACTGCCACATAATAATCAAAATAGTAAGTATACAGAACAAAGAAAAGATACTAAAAGCTACAAGGGAAAAGGCAAAGTAACATATAATTGCAAACCCATTAGAATAAAACCTGGCTTTTCAAAAGAAACTATGAAAGCCAGAAGGGCCTGGACAGATAACATGCAGACCCTAAGAGAACAGAGATGTCAACCCAGGCTAATATACCCAGCAAAACTCTCAGTCCTCATAGATGGAGAAAACAAGATATTCAATGACAAAAATAAATTTCAACAATACCTACACAAAATCCAGCATTACTGTAGACAATGGAAGAGAAAATGCAACCCAAGAAAAATAGCTACTTTCAAAAAACACAGGAAATAATTAACTTCATTACAGTAGAACAAAAAGCAACCAAACACACAACTTTATGAGAACAGAGAACATCAAAATCAAAGGATCTAACAGTCACTGATCATTAATCTCTCTCAACATCAACAGACTCAATTCTCCAATAAAAAAACACAGAATAAAAGAATGGATATGTAAACAAAACACAACAATCTGTTGCATACAAGAAACACACCTAAGGCACAAAGATAGACAATACCTCAGGGTAAAGGGTTGGAAGACAGCTTTCCAAGCAAATGGACCCAAGAAGCAAGCAGGAGTAGCCATTCTAACAGCTGATAAAATAGACTTTCAACCAAAATTAATAAAAAGAGATGGGGAAGAAGACTTTATGCTCATCAAGGAAAAATTCCAACAAGAAGATTTCACAATCCTGGACATCTGTGCCCAATTACAAGGGTACCCACATTTGTAAAAAAACATTGATAAAACTTAAACCACACATAGATCCACACACATAAAGAGTGGGAGACATCAACACCCCACTCTCTACAAAGGACAGGTCAAAAAGACAGAAATTAAACAAAGAAACAATGTCTCTAACACAGGTCATCAATCAAATGGTCCTGAGAAACATTAACAGAACCTTACACCCACACACAAAAGAAATTACCTTTTTCTCAGCACCTCATGGAACCTTCTCCAATATAGACCATATAGTTGGTCACAAAGCGAGCCTCAACAGAAACAAGAAGAAAGAATCACCAGTATCCTGTCTGATCAATATGGAATAAAGCTGGACCTCAACAACAACAGAAATAGCAATAAGCCTATGCACACATGGAAACTGAACAACTTACTACTAAATGACAGCTGGGTCATGGAATAAAAAGTCTTCCAAGAACTCAATGAAAATGAAAACACAACATTCCCAAACTTGTGGAACACAAGGAAAGCAGTGCTAAGAGGAAAGTTCATAGCACTAAGTGCCTTCAAGAAGAAATTCGAGACAGCTCACTCAAGCAACTTACTGGCTCACTTAAAAATTCTAGAAAAAGAAGAAGCAGACACATCAAAAAGGAGTAGGCAGCTGGAAATAATCAAACTCAGGGCTGAATCAATAAATTAGAAACAAATAAAACAATTCAAAGAATCAACAAAACCAAGAGCTGGTTCTTTGAGAAAATCAGCAAGATCAACAAACCCTTGGCCAAGCTAACTAAAAGGCAGAGAGACACCAACCAAATCAACAAAATCAGTAATGAAAATGGGGACATAACAACAGACACTGAGGAATTCCAAACGATCATTAGGACATACTTCAAAAGACTATATGCCACAGAATTTGAAAATCTAGATGAAATGGACAATTTTCTTGATTGATTCAACTTACCAAAGCTGAATCAGGAACAAGTAAATCAATTAAATAGTCTCATATCCCCAAAGGAAATAGAAGAGGTCATCGAAATTCTCCCATCCAAAAAAGGCCCAGGACCAGATGGTTTCAGTGTAGAATTCTAATAGACCTTCAAAGAAGAGCTAAAGCTAGTTCTCTTCAAACTATTCCACAGGATAGAAACAGAAGGAACATTACAAAACTCACTCTATGAAGCCACAGTCACCTTGATACCTAAACCAAACAAACATCCAACAAAGAAAGAGAATTTCAGGCCAATCTCCCTTATGAACATTGATGCAAAAATACTCAACAAAATACTTGTAAACTGAATACAAGAACACATCACAGATATCATCCACTATGACCAAATAGGCTTCATCTGAGGTATGCAGGGGTGGTTCAATATATGGAAATCCATCAATGAGATCCACCATATTAACAAACTAGAAATAAAATAAAAAAACACAAGATAATCTTCCTAGATGCTGAAAAAGTATTTGACAAAATCCAACATCCATTCATGATTAAAGTCTTGGAGAGATCAGGGATACAAGGCACATATTTATACATAGTAAAGGCTATATACAGCAAGCCTGTAACCAACATCAAACTGAACAGAGAGAAAGTTAAAGGAATCCCACTGAAATCAGGGACAAGACAAGGCTGCCCATTTCTCCATATTTCTTCAACATATTTCTGGAATTTCTTGCTAGAGCAATAAGACAGATCAAGGGGATACAATTTGGAAAGGAAGAAGTCAAATTATCAATATTTGCAGATAATATGATAGTATATCTGAGTGAACCGAAAAATTCTATCAGGGAATTCCTACAGCTGATAAACACCTTCAGCAAAGTGACTGGTTACAAAATTACTTCAAAGAAATCACTAGCCCTCCTGTGTACAAAAGATAAAAAGGCTGAGTGAGAAATTAGAGAAACAATACTTTTCACAATAGCCACAAATGACACAAAGTACTTTGGAGTAACCCTAACCAAGCAAGTCAAAACATTGTATGAAAAAAAATTCAAGTCTCTGAAGAAAGAATTAGAAGAAGATATCAGAAGATAGAAAGTTATCCCATGATCAAGGCTTAGCAGGATTACCATAGCAAAAATGGCCATCTTACCAAAAGCAATCTGCAGATACAATAAAATTCCCATCAAATTGCCAACACAATTCTTTATAGACCCGGAACGAAAAATTCTCAACTTCATATGGAATAACAAGAAACTCAGAATTACTAAAACAATCCCCTACAATAAAACAACTTCTGGAGATATCTCCATCCTTGATCTTAAGTTGTATTATAGAGCAACAGTTATAAAAACTGCATGGTACTTGCATAGAAACAGAAGGGTGGATCAATGGAACCGAACAGAAGACCCAGAAATAAACCCACACACTTATGGACAACTGATCTTTGACAAAGATGCCAAAACCATACAATGGAGAAAAGATAGCATCTTCAACAAATTGTGCTGGTCTAACTGGATGTATACATGTAGAAAAATGAAAATAGATCCATACTTACCACCTACACAAAACTAAAGTCCAAGTGGATCATAAAACCAGACAAATTGAATCGGTTAGAAAAAAAAGTGGGGAATACCCTTGAACTCATTGGCACAGGAGATAACATCCTGAACAAAACACCAACAACAGAGGCTCTAAGAGCAAAAATCAATAAATGGGACCTCATGAAAGTGAAAAGCTTTTGTAAATCAAAGGACACCGTCATCAAATCAAAATGACTGCCTACAGATTGGGAAAGAATCTTCACCAACCCTCTATCTGACAGAGGACTAATATCAGTATATTTAAAGAGCTAAAGAAGCTGAAAAGCAGCAAACCAATTAATCCAATTAAAAAATGTGGAACAGAGCTAAACAGAGAACTCCCTGTAGAGGAATATTGAATGGCAGAGAAACACGTAAAGAAATGCTCAATGTTATTAGCCCTTAGGGAAATGCAAATCGAAACAACCCTGAGATTTCACCTTACACCCATCAGAATGGCCAAGATAAAAAACTCAAGTGACAATACATGCTGGAGAGGTTGTGGAGAAAGGGGAACACTCCTCCACTGCTGGTGGGAATGTAAACTTGTATAACCACTCTTGAAATCAATCTGGCCCTTTCTTGTCCGAAAACTAGGAAGAGTGCTTCCTCAAGATTCGGCCATACTCTTCCTAGGCATATATCCAAAAGAGGCTCAAGTACACAATAAGGATATTTGCTCAACTATGTTTGTAGCACCGTTATTTGTAATAGTCAGAAGCTGGACACAGCCCAGATGCCCCTCAACTGAAGAATGGCTACAGAAATTTTGGTACTTCTGCACAATGGAGTATTACTCTGCAATGAAAAATAAGGAAACCATGAAATTTGCAGGTAAATAGTGGGACCTAGAAAGGATCATCCTGAGTAAGCTATCCTATAAGCAGAAAGACACACATGGTATATACTCACTCATATAGACATATAATATAGGATAAACCTACTAAAACCTATACATAAAAAGAAATTAATCAATAGAGAGGACCCTGACTAAAATGCTCAATCCCCATCCTGAAAGGAAAAGAGGTTGGACATCAGAAGAAGAAGAAAACAGGAAACAACCTAGGAACCTGCCACAGAGGGCCTCTGAAAGCCACTGCCCTGCAAATTATCAAAGCAGATGCTGAAACTTATGTCCAAATGTTGGGCAGAGTGCATGGAATCTTATGTAAGAAGTGGGAAATCATAAGAGCTGGAGAGGTTGGGAACCATAGACGGAGAGCAACAGAACCAGAAAATTTGAACACAAGGAACATCCCAAAGACTCATACTCCAACCAAAGACTATTCATGGAGGTAACCTAGTACCCTTGCACAGATGTAGCACATGACAGTTCAGTGTCCAAGTGGTTTACATAGTAATGGGAAGAGGGACTGCCTCTGACATATTCTTCCTGGTCTACGCTTTGATCACTTCTGCCTGAGGAAGGAGCAGCCTTAGGGGGCCACAGAAGATGAAAATGCAGCCACTCCTGAAGTGATCTGATAGACTAAGATCAGAAGGAAGGTGAAGAGGACCTCCCCTATCAGTGGACTTGGGGAGGGGCATGCGTGAAGAAGGAGGGTTGATGCATCAGGAGGGGAAGAGGGAGGGGCTTATGGGGAGATACAAAGTGAATAAAGTGTAATTAATAATAATAAATAATTATTTAATTAAACAAACAAAAAAACTGTGATCAAGGTGATGAAGTATAGAGCTCTTTAGGACTGATGGCTTCTTTTGGGGGTTGTTGCCAGGGTGCCACAGGGATGAACTCAGTTTTATTTTTGCGACTTGTCATTGAGACTCTGATCATTTTCCAGTGAATACAGAAACAATACACACTTCAATTGAGGTATTTTAAAAATAATTTAGTGTGACACATGGGTAGGAATTTGAAACTTGGCTCAATGGAAAAGGAGTGTAATGTATAATATATGAAATTACATGTAAGCCATAAAAATAATATGCTGACAATTTTTACAATGACTCTTATCATGGAGAAAATATTCCTCTAAAAGAGGGCAGATTTTGTCTTTGTAAGGCATTCTTTTCAGGGACTCATTATATTGCCAGGAATGCAAGCCATGAACTAGTTTTTATCCAGTTATGTCAGACCCCAGGAGCTCAGGTGGCACTCTGAAAAGCAGTCCTGGCACTATAACTACATTTAGAGAGTTTGTCTGGGGGATGACAGAAGGAAACCCAGCTGTTTTTATGTCCTAGGAATACAACATGGATGCATTATTCTGTCCTGAAGGCCCAGTTTTAACTATTTTATCCAGGACCAGGAGGAATGTGCACTGAAACTGAGTAGGACACAGCTGCTGAGCTGGACAGGTTGTTCAAGGCAACCCTTGTTGCCAACCCAAGTGTGGAACAGCCCCATAGGTCAAATTGTCTATTGCCTCTCAGTTTTCCTTGTACACCCAGCCAAACTATTCCCAGGAATTGTCTGGTTTTCCTACTATTTTCGCTGCTCTTAAAGACTCAATACAGCAGGGAGCCTATTATATTATTAAGAATGTGAAGGTACATTTAGTGAGTACACCAGTAACTGATCAGTTTTAAGTCACAACCTAGGAAATTCCAGATCCAAGACCACAATAAGAGACCACCTTGTCATTAGGTACATTCCTCTTAATCCCACATCACTATGAAGTGTCCCTACTTAGGAAGCTTTCCAATTAAATAAATATTAAATTTTCATTTATTGACTGACATTGTCACAGAGAAAAACAGGAGTAAAAGTGTGGGATCTAGATAAAGGGATGAGATAAAGGCTTGTTGGGTTTCTCAGGAAAAATTCACCTGTGTACAGAATCAGAGATCTGGACACTGAGGAAAGTTTGTTTACTCATCTCAGTTTGTTTACTCATCTCCAAGAAGCCTCAAGATTCTCTCAGGTGCTGATTGGCTGTGAGGGGCAAAGATGTCAAGAAACAGGTGAAAGCCAGTAACAGTTTCAAAGGCCAGTTATTAAAAGAGCCAAGTTACAGCCTACTTGATAGGCTGAGCAGACCTACATCCAAATCCAAGATGACAGTTCCTGTGTCCAAGAAACTTAGTTTAGGAAAAGTGTCACATATTTCTTTCAAGTGGTCATTAATAAGGTCAGGTGACCTTGACATGTGATTTTCATATTATCACAGATTCCATTATAATTTGTTAAATACACAAATATATCTTCTGCCATGGAAAAATTTACTGGGAAATGTTTCCTGGCCAAGGCAAATCTTTAAACAAAAAGGGTTTAATTGGGACCTTGATAATATTTTATGGAGAAGATCACACTGTCTGGTCAGCAAGCAGTCATCTTGTTGTAGTCCCTCAGCAAAATTAAGAGCTTTTCATGTTGATCCACAGCAGCAGCAGGGAGAGGTAAACTGAGAGAGACAGAGAGAGAAAGTGCTAGAGAGACAGATTCAGGAATAGACAGAACAAGGCCAACAAAAACAAAGATATAAAGTGACAGAGAAAAAAGACAGAGACTCCATTACATCTGGTCTCTTTCATTGCATATCAACAACAAAACACACCCTCCTATATTATCATTCCTAAAGGAATTATGTTAGGTAACAAGGCCATACCTCCTAAACTTAACCAGATATTTCTTCACTGGGGACTCAACATGTAAATAGATGGGCTTTAAGTGGATATTGCAATTCAAATCACCAGGAAGTCGAAGAAGATGGAGGGAATTCTAGGCTAAACGAACATAGTTATCCTGATAGTTTTTCATCAATACAATTTTTAAAGAGCCAATCACTTCCAACTTCTAAAGAACAGGACTAACAATCTTCTTAGGGGAAAATGTGGAATATTTCCATAACAGAGTATTATTCAGCTAAGAAAATGACATCATGATCCTTGCAGTTAAATGGATGTAACCAGTTAAAATCATTCCGGATGAAGTAACTAAAATGCAGAATGAAATATGGTATGCATTCACTTTTTAGGATGTCTCCTAATACGTGGTGAATAAAGTGCGATTTTACCACTGTTTGTGACCACACCAGTCTTTCACTAGGTGGATTTGATGGCAGTTAATGGATTTGTTTGGCCAGGTCATCCTACAGAAGTTTTAAAGCAACCCAGGCTGTTATGAGAGCACCTGGTCATTTGGTATATTCCCCTTAATCCCACATCACTATGAAGCTTTCCTTCTTAGGAAGCTGTGCAATTAAATAAATATTAAAGTTTCTTTTCCTATGTGTCATTGTCACAGAGGTAAACAAGAGTAAATCTGTGTGATCTGTATAAAGCAATGAGATAAAGGTTTGTTGGTTTTCACAAGAAGTCACAAGTGCACAGCATCAAAGATACTGGACACTGAGAAAAGATTGTTTACTCATCTCCTTGAAAACCTCAAGATTCTTTTAGGCACTGAAGAGAGTGGCTGCAAGGTAGAATGATGTCATGAAACACTTTAAAGCCAGTGTTTCAGGAGCCAAATATTAAAAGGGCCATTCGAGCAGCCTGCTTAAGGGAAAGGCTGAGCAGCCATATATAGCTTAATCTACTCAAATGAAAGCACACAACCCAGAAATGACAGTTACTGTGTCCAAAACTTACTTCAGGAAAAGTGTCACATATTTCTTTCAAGTGGTTAGTAATAAAATTACATGTCCTTGACATGTGAGATTCACATTATCACAGATTTCATCATTATTTCTTTTTTTTTTTTTTTGGTATTTTTTTTTTTTCAATGCAGTTTATTCAGGAACATTGAACAATCCTCGGACCCCGGGGAAAGACAGCCCACAGCTTAAATAGCCTCTGGGTAGCCAACCCAGGCGTGCCACGGGGGCAATGCAGATAGGTCCACATACATGGAAGCAAGCCAAATCTTCGGCCTTAGCCAAATGTGGAGTTGTTCATGATAGAGAGCACTCACCATCGGGAAGGTGGAAGGCGGAAACCAGCTCCATCTTTAAGGCGTAGCATTCCACAGCTCTCTACAGTTCCCCCTTTTTGTTTTAGACGCATCAGGCAAGAGTAGAGGTCTGATCTCTAATATTAGAAATAAATTGGGACTTTGTACAGATGTTCATTTAGGTGTCATCCACCCAAAGAGCATCAGACCCGTCCGATACCTTTTTCTCAGAGGCGGGACCTGGGGCATCAACCCGCATGCAATCAGACATGCTCTTCTCTGGGTCCAAAGCGGCTGACCCTGAGTGCAGCACTTAGCCTCGCATCCTGAGCGTATCATTTTAGCTTTTTATGGTATCCAACCATGCTTGGGGAGAATGTCCTGCTTCAATGGCTGTAAAGGCCTGAATGATCATGGCTGCATCACACTGTTGTGAGCCTCTAATCTTGCATATATACCACAGGCAAACCAAGGAGACCAACACCAGAAGGCCTGCTAACACTCCCATGCCCGCCCATTTCTTCAGATGATTCATGGCTGCAGCAATCCATGTTGATAATCCTGTGGCTAGTCCTGCGTCCACTCCGGTAGAATTTACTGTGACAATGGCCACTCTCAGCTGCTCCATCGTAGTATCGAATTCTCCAGTCCAATTACCTAAAATATAGCTCGATAATTGTTTAGACAGATTTGCAGCACAGGAAAAATTCTCATGTTGTATGCTAGTGACACAAAGTCCAGCATACTTTCATTGACAGCCAGGTTGAGCGATTTGCCATAGGGTATCAATTTGCTGCTGCAAGAGGTCAATCCTCTGATTGAACACCATCAAGCTTCCGTTAAGTTGAGCATTAATTCCTTTATGTACAACTAAGGCATGAGCTACATTGGCTAAATGATTGTTCAGGGTCTGAGCAGTCTGCCCAGTATGACTCATGGCTAATGCCCTGGTGGTAGCTCCAACAGCCGTCAATGAGATGGTAGTGACAATGGTGGCTGTAGTTCCAAGATCCCTTTTCTGTCTGAAGAGAGTCATAGCGTGAGGGGCATCAATGGGCATAGGCACCCAGTGAGGCATGCGAGTAACCAGGGCATACCTAAATTTACTAGCATTCCAGCATTGGGCAAAAAAGCAAGTATCATTACCACAATTACTTGGCTCTATCTGGCTAATAATGAATAAAAATGGGGGATATAGACAAACAGGTGTGGGCTTATAGGAAATATTATGAGAAGCCTTAACCCCTCTTTGGAACATCCTGTGTCAGTTCTAGAACTAGCAGTGGTGGTGTCCGAGGTCTGAGTAGGTTCAGGAGACCATTGCCCCCAGGGGAGAGACATGCTCCATGCCAATTGACTAACTCCATGTTTTCCTCCAATTTTGAAAGTCATTTAAGGTTCTTAAATTATTTTTTCCCTTTTTTCTTAAATTTTTCATCAATTACACTTTATTCATTCTGCATCCCCCCATAAGCCCCTCCCTCCTCTCCTCCCAATCCCACCCTCCCTCCTCCCTCTGCTTGTATGCCACTCCCCAAGTCCACTAAGAGGGGAGGTTCTCCTCTCCTTTCTGATCTTAGTCTGTCAGTTCACATCAAAAGTGGCTGTATTGTCCTCCACTGTGGCCTGGTAAGGATGCTCCCCCCACAGAGGGAAGTGATCAAAGAGCAGGCCAATCAGATTATGTCAGAGGCAGTCCCTCTTCACATTACTATGTAACCCAACTGGACTCTGAACTGCCCTGGGCTACATCTGTGCAGGGGTTCTAGGTCATCTCCATGAATAGTCCTTGGTTGGAGTATGAGTCTCTGGGAAGTTCCATATGTTCAAATTTTCTTGTTCTGTTGCTCTCCTTGTGGAGACCCTGTCCTCTCCAGCTCTTACTATTTCCCAGTTCTTACCTAAAATTCCGTTCACCTGCCCAACAGTTGCCCATCCGGCTCAGCATCTGCTTTGATAGTCTGAAGGGCAGAGGCTTTCAGAGGCCCTCTGTGGTAGGTTCCTAGGTTGTTTACTGTTTTCTTCTTCTTCTGATGTCCATCCTCTTTGCCTTTCTGGATGGGGATTGGACGTTTTAGTTAGGGTCCTCTCTCTTGCTTAGTTTCTTTAGATGCACAGGTTTTAGTGGGTTTGTCCTATGTTGTATGTCTATATGAGTGAGTATATACCATGTGTGTCTTTTTGCTTCTGGGACAACTCACTCAGGATGATCCTTTCCAGATCCCACCATTTACCTGCAAATTTCATGATTTCCTTATTTTTCATTGCTGAGTAATATTCCATTGTGTAGATGTACCACAATTTCTGCATCCATTCTTCAGTTGAGGGGCATCTGGGTTGTTTCCAGCTTCTGGCTATTACAAATAAAGCTGCTACAAACATGGTTGAGCAAATGTCCTTTTTGTGTACTTGAGCCTCTTTTGGATATATGCCCAGTAGTGGTATGGCTGGATCTTGAGGAAGCGCTATTCCTAGTTGTCTGAGAAAGCGCCAGATTGATTTCCAGAGTGGTTGTACAAGTTTACATTCCCACCAGCAGTGGAGAAGGGTTCCCCTTTCTCCACAACCTCTCCAGCATGTGTTGTCACTTGAGTTTTTGATCTTGGCCATTCTCATGGGTGTAAGGTGAAATCTCAGGGTTGTTTTGATTTGCATTTCCCTAATGGCTAGTGAGGTTGAGCATTTCTTTAAGTGCTTCTCTGCCATTCGGTATTCCTCTACAGAGAATTCTCTGTTTAGCTCTGTTCCCCATTTTTTAAGTGGATTACGTGGTTTGCTGCTTTTCAGCTTCTTTAGTTCTTTATATATACTGGATATGAGTCCTCTGTCAGATAAAGGGTTGGTGAAGATTCTTTCCCAATCTGTAGGTGGTCGCTTTGTTTTGATTACTGTGTCCTTTGCTTTATAGAAGCTTTTCAGTTTCATGAGGTTGTTATTGGTTGTTGCTCTTAGAGCCTGTGCTGTTGGTGTTCTGTTCAGGAAGTTTCCCCCTGTACCAATGAGTTCTAGGGTATTTCCCACTTTGTTTTCAAGCCGATTTAATGTGTCTGGTTTTATGTTGAGGTCTTTGATCCACTTGGACTTCAGTTTTGTGCAGGGTGACAAGTATGGATCTATTTTCATTTTTCTACATGTAGACATCCAGTTAGACCAGCACCATTTGTTGAAGATGCTATCTTTTTTCCATTGTATGGTTTTGGCGTCTTTGTCAAAGATCAGGTGTCCATAAGTGTGTGGGTTTATTTCTGGGTCCTCTGTTCGGTTCCATTGATCCACCATTCTGTTTCTATGCCAGTACCATGCAGTTTTTAAAACTGTTGCTCTATAGTACAACTTAAGATCAGGGATGGAGATACCTCCAGAAGATCTTTTATTGTAGAGGATTGTTTTAGCAATTCTGGGTTTCTTGTTATTCCATATGAAGTTGAGAATTTTCCTTTCCAGGTCTGTAAAGAATTGTGTTGGTAATTTGATGGGCATTGCATTGAATCTGTAGATTGCTTTTGGTAAGATGGCCATTTTTACTATGTTAATCCTACCAGGCCATGAGCATGGGAGATCTTTCCATCTTCTCATATCTTCTTCTAATTCTTTCTTCAGAGATTTGAAATTTTTTTCATACAAGTCTTTGACTTCCTTGGTTAGGGTTACTCCGAGGTACATTATGTCATTTGTGGCTATTGTGAAGGGTGTTGTTTCCTTAATTTCTTTCTCAGCCCTTTTGTCTTTTGTATACAGGAGGGCTACTGATTTTTTTGAGTTAATTTTGTATCCTGCCACTTTGCTGAAGGTGTTTATCAGCTGTATGAGTTCCCTGGTAGAGTTTTTGGGGTCACTCACGTATACTATCATATCATCTGCAAATAGTGATAATTTGACTTCTTCCTTTCCAATTTGTATCCCCTTGATCTCTTTCAACTGTCTTATTGCTCTAGCAAGGACTTCCAACACTATGTTGAAGAGATATGGAGAGAGTGGGCAGCCTTGTCTTGTCCCTGATTTCAGTGGGATTGCTTTAAGTTTCTCTCCATTCAGTTTGATGTTGGCTATAGGCTTGCTATATATCGCCTTTACTATGTTTAGATATGTGCCTTGTATCCCTGATCTCTCCAATACTTTGAACATGAATGGATGTTGGATTTTGTCAAAGGCTTTTTCAGCATCTAGGGAGATTATCATGTGGTTTTTTTCTTTCAGTTTGTTAATATGGTGGATCACATTGATGGATTTCCGTATATTGAACCACCCCTGCATACCTGGGATGAAGCCTACTTGGTCATAGTGGATAGTATCTTTGATGTGTTCTTGGATTCAGTTTACAAGTATTTTATTAAGTATTTTTGCATCAATGTTCATAAGGGAGATTGGCCTGAAATTCTCTTTCTTTGTTGAGTCTTTGTGAGGTTTAGGTACCAAGGTGACTGTGGCTTCATAGAATGAATTTGGTAATATTCCTTCTGTTTCTATTTTGTGGAATAGTTTGAGGAGAATTGGTGTTAGCTCTTCTTTGAAGGTCTGGTAGAATTCTGCGCTGAAGCCATCTGGTCCTGGACTTTTTTTGGATGGGAGACTTTTGATGACCGCTTCTATTTCTTTGGGGGATATAGGTCTATTTAGTTGATTTACCTGGTCCTGGTTCAGCTTTGGTAAGTCAAATCGATCAAGAAAATTGTCCATTTCATTTAGATTTTCAAATTTTGTGGCATATAGACTTTTGAAGTAAGTCCTAATGATTGTTTGGATTTCCTCAGTGTCTGTAGTTATATACCCCTTTTCATTTCTGATTTTGTTGATTTGGGTGGTGTCTCTCTGCCTTTTAGTTAGCTTGGCTAAGGGTTTGTCGATCTTGTTGATTTTCTCAAAGAACCAGCTCTTGGTTTCATTGATTCTTTGAATTGTTTTATTTGTTTCCAATTGATTGATTTCAGCCCTGAGTTTGATTATTTCCAGCTGTCTACTCCTTCTTGGTGTGTCTGCTTCTTCTTTTTCTAGGGTTTTTAAGTGAGCCATTAGGGTGCTTGAATGAGCTGTCTCGAATTTCTTCTTGAAGGCACTTAGTGCTATGAACTTTCCTCTTAGCACTGCTTTCATTGTGTCCCACAAGTTCGGTTATGTTGTGTCTTCATTTTCATTGATTTCTAGAAAGACTTTAATTTCTTTCTTTATTTCAGCTGTCATTTAGTAACAACTTGTTCAGTTTTCATGTGTGTGTAGGCTTTTTGTTATTTCTGTTATTGTTGAGGTCCAGCTTTATTCCATGGTGATCAGACAAGATACATGGGATTATTTCAATCTTCTTGTATCTGTTGAGGCTCGCTTTGTGACCCACTATGTGGTCTATTTTGGAGAAGGTTCCATGAGGTGCTGAGAAGAAGGTAAATTCTTTCGTGTTTGGGTGTAAAGTTCTGTAAATGTCTGTTAGGTCCATTTGATTCATGACCTCTGTCAGAGACATTGTTTCTTTGTTTAATTTCTGTTTGGTTGACCTGTCCTTTGTTGAGAGTGGGGTGTTGAAGTCTCCCACTATTAATGTGTGTGGATCTATATGTGCTTTAAATTTTATCAATGTTTCTTTCACAAATGTGGGTGCCCTTGTATTTGGGGCATAGATGTTCAGGATTGTGATGTCTTCCTGGTGGAGTTTTCCCTTGATGAGTATGAAGTGTCCTTCCCCATCTCTTTTTATTAATTTTGGTTGAAAGTCTATTTTATCAGATATTAGAATGGCTACTCCTGCTTGCTTCTTGGGTCCGTTTGCTTGGAAAGTCGTCTTCCAACCCTTTACCCTCCGGTAATGTCTATCTTTGTGTCTTAGGTGTGTTTCTTGTATGCAACAGATTGCTGGGTTTAGTTTACGTATCCATTCTGTTAATCTGTGTCTTTTTATTGGAGAGTTGAGTCCATTGATGTTGAGAGAGATTAATGACCAGTGGCTGTTAGATCTCTTGATTTTGATGTTGGCTGTGGTCATCAGGTTGTGTGCTTGGTTGCTTTTTGTTTTACTGAAGTGAGGTTATTTATTTCCTGTGTTTTCTTGAATGTAGCTAGCTTTCTTGGGTTGTATTTTCCCTTCCAGTGTCTTCTGTAATGCTGGATTTGTTTGTAGGTATTGTTGAAATTTGTTTTTGTCATTGAATATCTTTTCTCCATCTATGAGGACTGAGAGTTTTGCTGGGTATAGTAGCCTGGGCTGACATCTGTGTTCTCTTAGGGTCTGCATGATATCTGTCCAGGCCCTTCTGGCTTTCATAGTCTCTGTTGAAAAGTCAGGTGTGATTCTAATGGGTTTGCCATTATATGTTACTTGGCCTTTTTCCCTTGCAGCTTTTAGTATTTTTTCTTTGTTCTGTATACTTACTGTTTTGATTATTATGTGGTGGGAGGATTTTCTTTTCTGGTCAAATTTGTTGGGTGTTCTGTAGGCCTCATGTATTCTAATTGGCCTCTCCTTTAGCTTGGGGAAATTTTCTTCAATGGTTTTGTTGAAAATATTTTCTGGGCCTTGGAGAAGGGAGTCTTCTTTTTCCTCTATACCTATTATTCTTAGGTTTTGTCTTTTCATATTGTCTTGCATTTCTTGGATGGTCTGTGTCAGGAATTTTTCGGATTTAACATTTTCTTTCACAGATACATCGATTTCTTCCATTGTATCTTCTACACCTGAGATTCTTTCTTCCATCTCTTTTAGTCTGTTGGTTATGCTTACCTCTGTAGTTCCTGTTTTCTTCCCTAGATTCTTCCTTTCCATTATTTCTTCCATTTGTGTTTTCTTTAATTTTTCCAATTCTATCTTCAGGTCTTGAGTTGTTTTGTTTACTTCCTTCACCAGTCTGATTGTATTTTCCTGTTTTTCTTTTAGTTCCTTCAACTCTGTTTCTATCATTTCATTCAGTGTTTTAAGCATTTCCTTTCTAAAGGCCATAAACTGTTTGGCTGCAGCTTTCTCTATTTCTTTACGGATGGCAATATTCTGTTTGAGTTTATCTTCCTCTATGTCTTTATGTATCTTATTTGTTTCCTCTGTTATCATCTTCATGAGCATACTTGTTAGGTCATCTTCTTGGATTTCAGTTGTGGTGGGGTGTCCAGGGCTACTTGCCCCTGGGTAACTGGGTTCTGGAGATGCCATATTGCTCTGTCTTTTGTTGCTTGAGCTTTTACGCTGGCCTCTACCCATTGTGTTATCTTAGGAGTTTGGGGTTATTTTCTGGTGGTTCCTGGGGATCCTGTGGTGGAGAGAATCCCCTTTGCAGAAAGCTGGTTTTTCCTGAAGGATGTCTTCTCAGCTTTTTGGGTATAGTCCCTGGATGGCTGGTGTTTTTTCAGGAGTTGCTCACCTCAGGGATATAGACCTGAGTGGTAACTGTGGTCTTTGTTAGTCGAGAGGGCTCTCCTCTCACCCAGGGAAGTCCTGAGGGCAGCTGCCCTGTTTCTGGGTTTTTTGTTGCAAATTTAATGATCAGCTGCTGTGACCCAGTTGGACATCATGCGCGCCTCAACTGTTTGTGCTTGTGTCTGGAGCACAGCTGAGTGTTGGCACCTCGGCCCCACTAGACTGCTAGACTTTTTCTAGAGAAGGATTGGGTGATTTAGATCAGTACAGTTTCCTTCCTTCCCCGTGGATTCTCTGGAGACAGGGACTCCTAGTGTCTTTTTTTGCCCTGGTGCACACTGCTCAGTGTCCGCCAGCTGGCTGGCCACAGAAATTTGCCTGTGCCTGGAGCACATCTGTGTGATGGCGGCTCAGTCTCTGCCAGCTGTCTGGTGCGCAGAAACTGCCTGTGTCTGCCTTTGCAGCTTTTGGGAGCCCGAGTGGCTCCCTAAGCTGGGTAATTTTCCGGGGACTTTTTCAAGTTGGGGGTGAGCTGAGTGCTCTGAGATCAGACCCGCCGTTTCTATCTCTGGCGGCGAATCAGGCGCGCAGGCAGGCAGGGCTCTGTGCTGGAACCTGGGTCCCCGGCTCTGGCTCCTGGCTGGCTCCTGGGGTGCCCGTGGAACCCGCCGGAGTCTTTTCCAGGGGATGTCTGGGTGACCTAAGGCCGGTCCCAATCGTTTCCTGTACCCTGGGGTTATCTCTCGACTGAAAATTCCAGTCTCTGATAGTGTGGTGCCCAAGGTTCAGTCTGGGACCATGACCAGAGACACTGGCTTGTGGCTCTGGGCTGGGGCTGGGGCTGGCGGCCGGCAGCCAAGTGTCTGGCAGAACCGGGATCTCTTCCGCGGTTTAGCTGGGTGAGTTAAAAGCTGATTGAATCCCCCACCATGGGGTATCCTCTCACCTGGGAAACACAATGACTGTGTTTTATGGCCGAGAGTTCTGATTGCTGTTCACTGTGCTGATCCTGCTGTGCTGCTGCTCAGAATGAGAGTCCTCCCGGCGCCGCCATCTTGCCCCTCCCAAAATATGTTTTTCATCATTATTTCTTAATAGCATAGATATGCCCTCAGTCAGTGAATAACTTACTGAGAAAACTCCCTGACAAAGGCAAATCTTTGAACAAAAAAAACATATTTTTTTATATTTAAAAAAATAATATTTTATTTTGACACGTACAGACTATTTCTACACAAATATTGCTAATGAAACTCAAAATTCCATGTCAAAATAAACTCAGTTGGTTTTAATATCTGCTGTAATTTGTAAAATTCCAAACTTTTAAAATTTTTTTAATTTAACTTTTATTAATTACACTTTATTCACTTTGTATCCCCCCATAAGCCCCTCTATTCTCCCCTCCCAGTCCCACGCCCCCATTATTGCATGCATGCCCCTCCACAAGTCCATTGATAGAGGAGGTCCTCCTCTCCTTCTTTCTGATCCCAGTCCATCAGTTCTCATCAGAAGTGGCTGCATTGTCAGGGTTCTAGGTTATCTCCATAAATAGTCCTTGGTTGGAATATGGGTCTCTGGGAAGTTCCCTGTGTTCAAATTTTCTTGTTCTGTTGCTCTCCTTGTGGAGTTCCTGTCCTCTCCAGCTCTTACTATTTATCACTTCTTACATAAAATTCCAGGCTCTCTGCCCGTCCATTGGCCATCAAGCTCAGCATCTGCTTTGATAATCTGTAGGACAGAGGCTTTCAGAGGCCCTCTGTGGCAGGTTCGTTGATTGTTTCCTGTTTTCTTCTTCTGGCTTTCAGAGGTCCTCTGTAGCAGGTTCCTAGGTTGTTTCCTGTTTTCTTCTTCTTATGATGTCCATCCTCTTTGCCTTTCAGGATGGAGATTGAACATTTTAGCTAGGGACATCTCTTTTGCTTAGTTTGTTTAGATGTACAGATTTTAGTGGATTTATTCTATGTTGTATGTTTATATGAGTGAGCATATATCCTGTGTGTCTTTTGGCTTCTGGGACAACTCACTCAGGATGATCCTTTCCAGGTCCCACCATTTCCCAGCAATTTTCATGGTTTCCTTATTTTTCATTGCTGAGTAATACTCCATTGTACAGATGTACCACAATTTCTGCATCCATTTGTCAATTGAGGGGCATCTGGGTTGTTTCCAGATTCTGGCTATTACAAATAAAGCTGCTACAAACATGGTTGAGCAAATGTCCTTTTTGTGTACTTGAGGGTCTTTTGGGTATATGCCTAGGAGTGGTATGGCTGGATCTTGAGGAAGCACTATTCCTAGTTGTCTGAGAAAGCACCAGATTTATTTCCAGAGTGGTTCTTCAAGGTTATATTCCCACCAGCAGTGGAGTTTCTCCACAACCTCTCCAGCATGTGTTGTCACTTGAGTTTTTGATCCTGGCCATTCTGATGGGTGTAAGGTGAAATCTCAGGATTGTTTCCATTTGCATTTCCCTAATGGCTAATGAGGGTGAGCATTTCTTTAAGTGCTTCTCTGCCATTCAATATTCCTCTACAGGGAGTTCTCTGTTTAGCTCTGTTCCACATTTTTTAATTGGATTACTTGGTTTGCTGCTTTTCAGCTTCTTTAGTTCTTTATACTTACTGGATATGAGTCCTCCGTCTGATAAAGGGTTGGTGATGATTCTTTCCCAATCTGTAGGCAGTCGCTTTGTTTTGATGACGGTGTCCTTTGCTTTACAGAAGCTTTTCAATTTCATGAGGTCCCATTTATTGATTGTTGCTCTTAGAGCCTGTGCTGTTGGTGTTCTGTTCAGGAAGTTTTCTCCTGTACCAATGAGTTCAAGGGTATTCCTCACTTTTTTTTTCTAACCGATTTAATTTGTCTGTTTTTTTAATATATATATATATTATTAATTACACTTTATTCATTTTGTATTCCCCCATAAGCCCATCCCTCCTCCCCTCCCAATCCCACCCTTCCTCCTCTTTCTGCATGCATGCCTCTCCCCAAGTCCACTGATAGGGGAGGTCTTCCTTTCCTTCTTTCTGATCTTAGACTATCAGTTCTCATCAGAAGTGACTGCATTGTCATCTTCTGTGGCCTTGTAAGGCTGCACCCCCTCATGGGGAGGTGATCAAAGAGCAGGCCAATCAGATTATGTCAGAGGCAGTCCCTCTTCTCATTACTACGTAACCCACTTGGACACTGAACTGCCATCGGCTACATCTATGCAGGGGTTCTAGGATATCTCCATGAATAGTCCTTGGTTGGAGTATGAGTCTCTAGCAAGTTCCTTGTGTTCAAATTTTCTTGTTCTGTTGCTCTCCTTGTGAAGTTCCTATCCTCTCCAGCTCTTGCTTTTTCCCACTTCTTACATAGAATTCCATTCACTCTGACCACCAGTTTGCCATCAGGCTCAGCATCTGTTTTGATAGTCTGCATGGCAGAGCCTTTCAGAGGCCCTCTGTAGCAGGTTCCTAGGTTGTTTCCTGTTTTCTTCTTCTTATGATGTCCATCCTCTTTCGGGATGGGGATTGAGCATTTTAGTTAGGGTCCTCTCTTTTGCTTAGTTTGTTTAGATGTACCGATTTTAGTAGGTTTATCAACTATGTTGTATGTTTACATGAGTGAGTATATGCTGTGTGTGTCTTTTTACTTCTAGGACAACTCACTCACGATGATCCTTTCCAGGTCCCACCATTTACCTGCAAATTTAACGGTTTCCTTATTTTTCATTGCTGAGTAATACTCCATTGTATAGATGTACCACAATTTCTGCATCCATTCTTCAGTTGAGAGGCTTCTGGGCTGTTTCCAGATTCTGGCTATTACAAATAAAGCTGCTACAACCATGGTTGAGCAAATGTCCTTTTTGTGTACTTGAGCCTCTTTTGGATATATGCCTAGGAGTGGTATGGCTGGATCTTGAGGAAGTGCTATTCCTAGTTGTCTGAGAAAATGCCAGATTTATTTCCAGAGTTGTTCTACAAGGTTACATTCCCACCAGCAGTGGAGGAGGGTTCCCCTTTCTCCACAACCTCTCCAGCATGTGTTGTCACTTGAGTTTTTGATCTTGGCCATTCTGAGGGTGTAAGCTGAAATCTCAGGGTTGTTTTGATTTGCATTTCCCTAATGGCTAATGAGGTTGAGCATTTCTTTAAATGCTTCTCTGCCATTCGTTATTCCTCTACAGTGAGTTCTCTGTTTAGCTCTGTTCCCCCCCCTTTTTATTTATTTTTATTTATTTTAAATTTTTTATTTAACTTTTATTAATTACACTTTATTCTTTTTGTATCCCCCCATAAGCCCCTCCCTCCTCCCCTCCCGGTCACACCCTCCCCATCTTTCTGCATGCATGCCTCTCCCCAAGTCCACTGATAGGGGAGGTTCTCCTCTCCTTCTTTCTGATTTTTTTTTTTGTTCTTCTCAATGCAGTTTATTCAGGAACCTTGAACAATCTTCTGACCATGGGGAAAGCCAGCCCACAGCTTAAAATAGCCTCTGGGTAGCCAACCCCAGCCTGCCTCATGGGCAATGCAGATAGGTCCACATAGATGGAAGCAAGCCAGATCCTCAGCCTTAGCCAAATGTGGAGTTGTTTGTGACAGAGAGCCCTCACCATCGGGAAGGTGGAAGGTGGAAACCAGCTCCATCTTTAAGGCGCGGCATTACGCAGCTCCCTACAGTTCCCCCTTTTTGTTTTAGACTCATCAGGCAAGAGTAGGAGTCTCATCTCTGATATTAGAAAAAAAATTGGGACTTTGTACCAATGTTCATTTAGGTGTCATCCACCCAAAGAGCATCAAACCTTCTGATACCTTTTTCTCAGAGGTGGGACCTGGGGCATCAACCCGTATGCAAAGGGACATACGCTTCTCTGGGTTGAAAGCGGCTTACCCTGAATGCAGTGCTTAGCCTCGCATCCTGAGAGTAACATTTTAGCTTTTTATGGTAGTCAACCATGCTTGGGGAGACTGTCCTGCTTCAATGGCTGTAAAGGCTTGAATGGTCATGGCTGCATTACACTGTTGTGAGACTCTAATCTTGCATATACACCACAGGCAAACCAAGGAGACCAACACCAGAAGGCCTGCTAACACTCTAATACCCACCCATTTCTTCAGATGATTCATGGCTGCAGCAAACCATGATGATAATCCTGTGGCTAGTCCTGTGTCCACTCTGGCAGAATTTTTTGTAACAATGGCCACTCTCAGCTGCTCCATCATAGTATCGAATTCTTCAGTCCAATTACCTAAAATATAGCTAGACAATTGTTTAGACAGATTTGCAGCAGGGGAAAAATTCTCATATTGTATGCTAGTGACACAAAGTCCAGCAAACTTCCATTGACAGCCAAGTTGAGCGATTTGCCATAGGGTATCAATTTGCTCCTGCACGAGGTCAATCCTCTGATTAAACAGCATCAAGTCTCCTTTTAGTTGAGCATTAATTCCTTTTTGTACATCTAAAGCATGAGCTACATTGGCTAAAAGATTTTTTTAAGTGGATTACTTGGATTGCTGCTTTTCAGCTTCTTTAGTTCTTTATATATACTTGATATGAGTCCTCTGTCAGATAAAGGGTTGGTGAAGATTCTTTCCCAATCTGTAGGCAGTCACTTTGTTTTGATTACTGTGTCCTTTGCTTTACAGAAGCTTTTCAGTATCATGAGGTCCCATTTATTGATTGTTGCTCTTAGAGCCTGTGCTGTTGGTGTTCTGTTCAGGAAGTTTTCTCATGTACCAATGAGTTCTAGGGTATTCCCCAATTTTTTTTCTAGCCGATTTAATGTGTCTGATTTCATGTTGATGTCTTTGATCCACTTGGACTTCAGTTTTGTGCAGGGTGATAAGTATAGATCTATTTTCATTTTTCTACATGTAGACATCCAGTTGGATCAGTACCATTTGTTGAAGATGCTATCTTTTTTCCATTGTATGGTTTTGGCATCTTTGTCAAAAACCAGGTGTCCACAAGTGTGTGGGTTTATTTTTGGGTCTTCTGTTTGGTTCTATTGATACAGACTTCTTTTTCTATGCAAGTACCATGAAGTTTTTTATAACTGTTGCTCTATAGTATAGCTTGAGAACAGGGATGGAGATACCTCCAGAAGATCTTTTATTGTAGAGGATTGTTTTAGCAATTCTGGGTTTCCTGTTATTCCATACGAAGTTGAGAATTTTTTTTACCACGTCTGTAAAGAATTGTGTTGGCAATTTGATGGGAATTGCATTAAATTTGTAGATTGCTTTTGGTAAGATTGCCATTTTTACTATGTTTATCCTGCCAAGACATGAGCATGGGAGATATTTCCATCTTCTCATATTTTCTTCTAATCCTTTCTTCAGAGACTTGAAATTTTTTTCATACAAGTCTTTGACTTGCTTGGTTAGGGTTACACCAAGGTGCTTTATGTCATTTGTGGCTATTGTGAAGGGTGTTGTTTCCCTAATTTCTTTCTCATCCCTTTTGTATTTTGTATACAGGAGTGCTACTGAATTTTTTGAGTTAATTTTGTATCCGATATCCAGCAAACCTATAGCCAATATCAAACTAAACTGAGAGAAACTTAAAGCAATCCCACTGAAATAAGGGAAAAGGCTGACCACTCCCTCCATATCTCTTCAACATAGTTCTGGAAGTCCTTGCTAGAGCACTAAGACAGTTGAAGGACATCATGTGTAAATGAACAGAAAGAAAGTATTCGAAGTATTATTGTGTGCAGATGATATGATACCTGAGTGACCCTAAAAATTTCTACCAGTAAATGCCTAGAGCTGATAAACATCTTCAGCAAAGTTGATGTTCAGATGGCACTTCTGAACAAGCAGTTCTGGCATTAACACTACATTTAGAGTATTTGTCTGGAGGACAACTCCAAGAAACACTTCTCTTTGATCCTAGGCATATATCAGAGACTCATTTCCCTGTCCTGAATAAACAGTTTTAATTGTAAACCCCAGGATCAGGAGGATTTCTCAATGCCACTGAATAGGACACAGCTGCCTATACAGCCAGGTCAGCCAAGACAACTGTGCTCTTAGAGGGTTGCCAACACTAGTTTGGAACATTACAATCTGTCAAATAGGTAGTTGTCATGGAGTTCTTCTTTTATACTCACCCATTTTTCTCTGTTTCAGCCAAACAAGTCCCAGAAATTGTCTACTTTCAATCTCATTTCCCTACTCTTGAAGATTCATAATCTCAGGGAACTCTAGATGGGCCAGCCTATTATATCATTAAGAATGTGAAGGTACATTTAGTGAGTACAGGAGTAACTGCTCAGTTCAAAGTCAAAACAGAAAATTTCTTTTCCAAGACCATAGTATGAGACCAGTGGTCAATTCCATGCATTCCCTTTAATCCCACATCAATTTAAATCTAAAAAAAAAAATGGAAGCTGTCCAATTTAATAAACATTAAATTTCATTTCCTACCTTACATTTTCACAGAGGTAAACACGAGTAAAGGTATGGGATCTTGATAAAGGGATGAGATAAAGGCATGTTGTGTTTCACAACAAAAAGTCACGTGTGCACAGGATCAGATATACTGGACACTGAGGAAAGTTTGTTTACTCTTCTCCATAGAAACCTCAACAGTGTTTCAGGCACTGATTGCCTAAGAGGCAGAATGATGTTAGGAAAAGCATTAAAGCCAGTTGTGTTTCAGCAGCCAGTTATTAAAAGGGCCCAGTGGACAGCCTGCTTAAGAGAAAAGATGAGTAGCCTTATGTGCCTCAAATATGGGCAGCTGAAAGCACACAACACAGAGATGTCAGTTCTTATGTCTAAGACTCTCAGTTCAGGAAAGCTTTGGCATATTTCTTTCAAGTAGCCATTAATAAAGTCACGTATCCTTAACATCTGAGTTTTACATTATCACAGATTTCATTATTATTTGGTAAATGCACAGATAAATCCTCAGTCAGTGAATTACTTAGTGGGAAAATTCTCCCTGACAAAGGTAAATCTTTGAACAAAAAGTATTTATTTGGGACCTTGAAGTACATGTCTGCAAGCTATCATCTTGGTGCAATACTACAGGGATAACTGAGAGCTTTTCATACTGTACCACAAGCAGCAGGCAGAGGGAGGAAGACATAGAGAGAAAGAGAGAGAAAGAGTTAAAGAGACAAATTCAGATAGACCAAGACCAACTGAAACAAATAGTTTATCATTCAATATGATTATTAAACTCCCAGCATAATCTAAGAACTAAAGAACAGTAATCACAATCTCCTTTAGAAAAAAAATGTGGAATATTTCCATAACAGTGTATTATTCAGCTAAGAAAATGGCATCATGATATTTTCAGACAAATGGATGGAACCAGTAAAAATCATCCTGGGTGAAGTAAATAAAATGCAAAAAGACAAATATGGTATGTATTCACTTATTAGGAGGTCTCCTAATAGTGGAGGATAATAGTAGGCCATCTACTGTGACCAAACCAGTCTTCCACTAGGGGTATTGGATGGCAGTTAATTTACTTCTTGTCAGACGATCCTACAGCAATTTTAAAGCAACCCAGGCTGTTGTTATTAAAATGTTGATCCTGTCCTGAACTGATAGATCAATGCCTTGTTATTGCATCCACAGAGATGATTCCTTCTCAATCAAAAGGATTGCAGACGGAGATGCACAAACCAATATTATGCTGAGACCTTAAGACAACCAGTGATAAAGGGGATTTCAGTATAAAATTCTCCCTCCCCTCAGAGCTCTATGCAGCCTGCAGGAGAGGGAGCAGAGAGTATCTTAAATAAAGGAAATTAAGGACACAAGGAGAACAATGTCCTGAGAATCAGACCCCAGAAAAAGATGATACAGCCAGACTTGATAAGACCTGATAAGCTAGGTTCATATAGAAGGGTGAAGATGGCCTCCCTTCTCAGGGAAGTAGAAAAAGGGCATGAGGTAGAAGAAGGAGGGTGGGTGGGACTGGAAGGAGAAGAGTGAAGGGACTGCAGTGGAGATACAATGTGAACAAATCGTAATAAATAACTACATAAGAAAAAAGGCCAAGTATCATGTAATGGCAAAACGATTAGAACCACAGCTGACTTCTCAACAGAAACTATGAAAGCCAGAAGAGCCTGGACATATATCAGGCAGAGATGTCAGCCTACGATACTGTACCCAGCAAAACTCTCAGTCCTCATAGATGGAGAAAACAAGATATTCAATTACAAAAACCAATTTCAACAACATGTACACACAAGTCCAGCATTACAGAAGCTACTTGAAGGAACAATACAACCCAAGAAAACTACTTTCAAAAACACAGGAAATAAATAATCTCACTACAGCAATACAAAAAGTAGCCAAACACACAACCAGAGCCAACATCAATACCAAAGGATCTAACAGCCACTGATCATTAATCTCCCTCAACATTAATGGACTCAATTTTCTAATAAAAAGACACAGACTAATAGAATGAATTAGTAAACAAGACCCAGAAATCTGTTGCATACAAGAAACATACCTAAGTCACAAAGATAGACATTACCTGAGGGTTAAGGGCTGGAAGAACACTTTCCAAGTAAATGGAGCCAAGAAGCAAGCAGGAGTAACCATTCTAATATCTGATAAAATAGACTTTCAACCAAAATTAACCAAAAGAGATAGAGAAGGATACTTGATACATATCAAGAGAAAAATCCACCAGGAAGATATCACAATCCTGAATACTTATGTTCCAAAAGCAAGGCCACCCACATTTGTAAAAGAAACTTTAGTAAAACTTAAACACATAAACTACCACACATTAATAGTGGGAGACTTCAACACCCCACTCTCAACAAAAGACAGGTCAATAAAACAGAAATTAAACAAAAAACAATAAATCTAACAGAGGTCATGAATCAAACTGACCTCACGGATATCTACAGAAACTTACGCCAATCAAAAGAGAATTTACCATTTTCTCAGTACCTCACTGTACCTTCTTCAAAATAGACCATGTAGTTGGTCACAGAGCAAGACTCAACAGATACAAGACGATTGAAATAATCACTTGTATCTTATCTCATTACCATGGAATAAAGCTGGACCTCAATGACAAAAATAGCAAAAGACCTACACATACATGGAAACTGACCAACTTGCTACTAAATGACAACTGGGTCAGAGAAGAAATAAAAAAAAATTAAAGAATTCCTAGAATCCAATGAAAAATGAAGGCACAACTTACCCAAACTTACGGGACTTTTTTTTTTTTTTAGCTTTAAAAAAGATTTGCATATATTTTCAAGAACAGAGAAAGAATTACAGTGGCAAGTTTTTCCAAAGTCAAGGCTGGAAAGAGGATGGGAGTGTCCTTGTGAACTGGTCTTTTCCTTTTTAACCCCAGTGAAGTTATTCTTTTATTCTCTGTCTGTCTCTATCTGTCTTTACCCTGGCTTCTTTCCCTTATAAAGAAACTATTAAACTGTTCTTTTTATATCATCCCAGAGGTGGTCTCTCCTAAGAAAGTGTGGGCATAATAGATACAGCATGGATTCTGTTTGCTGAATCTATATTCTAAGGATCTGTAAGCAAGAAGCAATCAAGAGAGGCTTTTTGAAAGAGAACCAAGCAAGATCCTGAAAGATGGAAAGACTTGGATAGACTGATAATGACTTTTTATTTTTCAATAAAAGGGATTATAGGAACTCCAATGCCTTTAAAACATAAACACTTATAACGTGGATAGGTAAAAATAAAAACTAAGTAAGATTATTCAATAACATGTGAATCATTAGCTAGTAGAAACTTTTCATATAGGAGCATACCATTATGGATGAATAGCAGAACAAGATGGGGTCAGAATTCCTAGGGACTATCACACTGGTTTCATGAGTCCCACATCAGTCTACTCTGGTTCAGGAGCTTACACATTTAGCTTTAATGCTCACAGTGATTAAGACATTTCAGTATCGGTATCTGTTGACTTTGAGGTCAGAGATTAGCTTTATAATTTTCTTCTAACAAAAACTTGTTTCCTTCATAAGGAAATCAAATTTCTATGTTCATATTTTTCTCTATCAGAGAGAAGACCAAATTTCCCCTTTCCAGCAGTAACCAAATTACATTTGCAGATTACTCTCATTAAGACTATATAACAGTTAGCCATAGCAGAAGGGCAGCTGCTAACCAGGTTTGAAAACCAAAGTTTGTATCCCTACCAAATGACAGACTAACAAATTTAAGCTTTATTAATAAAGACTATTTGATTAGGTCCAGGACAAAGTCAAAAGAGATGTTGCAGAAAAATTAAAGTTATGCTGTGCAGATTGTTTTATGAGGATGGAAGAAGGAAAAAAGAATCAAGAAATTTTGGTAATACCCCAAATAAAAGATAATAAGGACCATACCCAACCCAGCTGAAAATGGAAATATAGCTATACATAAAGGACTATAAACACCCCAAAAGGCATAAGAAAAAAATGGGCCATGTAAGCTTAACTATCAGGAAGATATGTTCCTGGAAGAATGGTGACATCACACCACCAGTGGGACATTAAGGTGAGGAGAAAGTAGGTATATAAAGTAAGGGAGACAGCCCCAAAGAAAATGCTGGTTAGGGTTTAGCACCTGGGCATTCAAATTGTGTGTGTGTGTGTTTAGTTTTATCTTATGAAAGAGATCATTGACACACTGATACATATTACATAACACACATATATGTCATGTAAACCAAGCAATTTACCATTTTCTTATTATTCATGGTAATTAAAGAAATAATTATTATAAATAATAAAAATATTAGTTAAAAGATGCCAAGATTAGGAGGCTGTCTAGTTTTTAGTATCTATGGTAAAGGCAACATCATTGGTAGTCAACTTATTTTGAACCCTAATTAAATTTTATGCTATAATATGAGCAAAACTTTCAAGTTTGCTTTTTGAAAACCTAAAAGGAAAAAAAAAAGAGTAAAAAGTCTAGTCTGTATAAATTCTAAAGATACCTTACTCAAAGAAACTTTTATCAAAGGTATTATTAGTTATGAAGAAAATGTCACCATTGGCTTATCAAACATACCCCATGCAATAAAATGTTTTTTTCTTTGTGTGTATGTGAATAGTATATGTGCACGTGTTCATGTGTGTGAGTACGCAGTTTTTCATATTTTCTTCAAAAATTCTTGGTAACTGTGAAAGTTATAAGAAGATGTCTCGGGTGTGGTTTTTTTTTTTATTTTATTTTTCTTTTTAGTTACATTTTGTTAACTCTGTGTCCCCGCTGTATCCCACTCCCTCATTTCCTCCCCAGTCCCACACTCCCTCCCTGGTCTCCTCCCTGCCCCTTTCCAAGTCCACTGATAGGGAAGGACCTCCTCCCCTTTCATTTGACTCTGTTTTATCAGGTATCTTCAGGGCTGGCTGTAGAGTCCTCCTCTGTGACCTAATAGGACTGCTTCTCCCCTGGGAGCCTGACCTTGAGATCCTGTTAGAAATAGTCCTTGTTCCCCTTACTTTGGAAAACTATTTGGTTACTGAGCTACCACTGGCCATATCTGAGCAGAAGTTCTAAATTATATCCATAGATGGTCCTTGGTTGAGTGTCAGTCTCAGAAAAGACCCTGTGCCCAGAAAAATTCTTGATAGAGGAATATCTAATGGCAGACAAACACTTAAAGAAATGCTTGATGTCTTTAGCCAACAGAGAAATGCAAATCAAAAAGACAATGAGATTTCACCTTACACCCATCAGAATGGCCAAGATCAAAAACTCAAGTGATAAAACATGCTGGAAAAGTTGTGGAGAAAGGGGAACCCTCCTATACTGCTGGTGGGAATGTAATCGTTTAGAACCGATTTGAAAATCAATCTGGTGCTTTCTCAGACAGGTAGGAATAGTGCTTCCTCAAGATCCAGGTATACCACTGCTAGGCATATATCCAAAAGTGGCTCAAGTACACAATAAGGATATTTGCTCAACCATGTTTGTAGCAGCTTTATTTGTAATAGCCAGAACCGGGAAACAAACCCAAATACCCCTCAACTGAAGAATGGATATAGAAATGGTGGTACATCTACAAAATGCAATATTACTCAGCAATAGAAAACAAGGAAATCATGAAATTTACAGGTAAATGGTGGGAACTGGAAAGTTTCATCCTGAGATCCATCCCAGAAGCAGAGAGACAAACGTTATATACTCACTCATATAGACATGTAATATAGTATAAACCTACTAAAATCTGTACTCCTAAAGAAAATATTCAAGGAGAACGACTCTGGCTAAATTGCTCAATCCCTATCCTAAAAGACAAAAAGGATGGACATCAGAAGAAGCAGAAAACAGGGAACAAGTTAGGAGCCTCCCACAGAGTGCCTAAGAAAGGCTCTGCCCTGCAGATTATTAAAGTAGATGCTGAGATTTATGGTCAACTGTTGGGAGACTGCATTCAATCTAATGAAAGAAGTGGGAAATAGTAAAATCTGGAGAAGACAGGAGCTCCACAAGAACAGCAAAGAAAAAATTGAACCAAAAAAAATTGAGCACAGAGCTCATTCTTGAGACTCATACGCTAACAAAGTACGATGCATGGAGATATCCTAGAACCTCTGCACAGATATAGCCTAAGTCAGTTCTGTGTCCAAAAGGTTCCACAGTAATGGGAACAGGGACTGCCTCTGATATGAACTGATTGGTCTGCTCTTTGATCACCTCCCCGTGAGGGGGAAGCAGCCTTATCAGGCCATAGAAGATTAAATTGCAGTCACTCCTGTTGAGATCTGATAAAGTAGGTTCAGAAGGAAGGAGAAAGACCTCTCCTATCTTGCAAACAAGAGCAGCTGTGTTACCTGCAGTGATCCTGAAGACAAACCCTCTAAACATAGTGTTAGTGCCAGGACTGCTTGTTCAGTGGTGTCACCTGAGCTCATGGGGTCTGACATAGCTGTGTAAGCACTAGTTCAGGGGAAAGTTTCTCTGCTACATGTTGAGTTCCTGGAAGGAATGACTTACAAAGTCAAACACTGCCCTCCTTTACCAGAATCTTTTCCAATGTTAAAAGTCATTGTACAGGCTGTCAACACATTACTTTTATTTATTATGTGTTAATTTCATATTACATATATTATTCTCCTTTTCCATTGCTCCCAGTTTCAAATTACTACTTACCTGACACACTAATTTTTTTTTCTTTAAAATACATCATTTGAACTAAGTGTTGTTCATATACTCATTGGAACATGGTCAGAGTCTCAGTGTGAATAACCTTAAAAAAAACAAAAAACAAAAACTTAGTTCATCATTGCCACGCACTGCCACCACCACCATGAAGAAATCATCAGTCCTGAAGAGTGCTATATTTCATCACCTTGACCACAGGTTTTATGTATTTCCTAATTAAGATTTGTTCCCTTTGTATGCTCACTGCTGGCCGTTCCCTCTTCTCCATCCAGTCCAACCCACCATCCTTCCTCTATCCCTATGCCTCCTTTCTAGTTCCCTGATAGAGGAGGGCCTCATTACCCTTTATCTGGTCCTAGCTTCTCAGTTATCATCAAAGCTGGCTACATCTTCTTCCTCTGAATCCTGATTTTCAGGGATTTGTTCTACTTGTGTCTTCAATTCTCTCTACTTACAATGCTCTTCTTGCCTCCTCTCCTGCACCTTTCCCAGAAAACTGAAAGAAGGTAGAATTTCATAGGAAAATCCCATTTAGAGCTATGTGTTTTAAGGTCTCTCTGGGCATAATATTGAACTGGGTCTCTATGCAATTCCATTTGATGCAGAAGGAAGCCTCTTTGTGGATATAAGAACATGGCACTGATCTATCATTTGAGGACAGAAAGCAACATATTTTATTAACAACAGCCTGGTTGCTTGACAATTTGCATAGGACAGCCTGAAACAAGAACTCAATTAACTCCCATCCAATCACCGTAGCAGAAGACTGGCTTGGTCACAATAGATGGCTTGTTTAAACTTACTCCCCCACTATTAGGAGATCTCCTAAGAAGTGAATACATACCATATTTGTCTTTCTGCATTTTAGTTACTTCACCCAGGATGACTTTCCCTGGTTCTATCCATTTGCCTGAAAATATCTTGTTGTCATTTTTTAGCTGAATAATACTCCATTATGGAAATATCCACATCTTCCACAAAGGAGATTTTCAGTCCTGTTCTTTATTTAGTCTTTGAAATGTGCTGTGACTTTAATCATTGTACGGAATGACAAACTTTCAGGAAAACAATGTTCTTTTAGCCTAGAATTCCCTCCATCTTCTTCCTGGTGATTTGAATTTCAATGTCCCCTTGAAGCCCATCTAGTTACATATGAAGTCCCTAGTGAGGCAATGTCTGGTTAGGGTTAAATGATATGGTCTTGTTAGATAATATGATTCCTTTTGTAGCCTTTTTGTCTATTGTATACAGTATGGCTACTAATTTTTTTGAGTTAATATTGTGTGCAGCCAGTTTTGCAAAGATGATTATCATCTGTATAAGTTCCCTGGTAAAATTTTTTGGGACACTTACGTATCCTATCAAATCATCTGCAAATAGTGATACTTTGTCATCTTCATTTCACATTTCTATCCCCTTGATCTCCTTCAATTGCCATCATACTCTAATAAGGTCTTCCAGAACTAACTTGAAGAGATATGAAGTGGGTAGTCATGGCTTGAACCTGATTTCAGTGAGAATTTTTTAAGTTGCTCTCTGTTTATTTTGACGATGGTATAATATAAATATAAATATTTATTTATATTAATATAAATATAAAGGTTGTATAACACCTTTACTATATTTAGATGTGTGCCTTGTATCCATGATATCTCTACGACTTTAAACATGAACAGCGGTTAGACTTTGACAAATGCTTTTTCAGCATTTAAGGAGTTTACCATGTTTTTATTCACTTTTTTTAATATGGTGTATCACATTGATGGATTTGCATATATTGAATCTCCCCTGCATACCTGGGATGAAGCCTACTTGTGCAGTAGTGAATGATATCTTGGATGTGTTCTCATATTTGGATAAAAACATAAAGTACCTTGGTGAGACCATAACCAAGTATGTCAAAGACTTGTATGAAAAAAATTTCAAGACTCTGAAAAAAGAATTAGAAGAAGATATCAGAAGTTGGAAACATCTCCCATTCTCATGGCTTGGTAGGATTAATATTTTAAAAACAGCCTTATTACAAAAAGCAATCTACAGATTCAATGCAATTCCATTCAAATTCTCAACACAATTCTTTACAAAACTTACAAGAAAAATTCCCAACTTCATATGGTAAAACAAGAAACCCACAAATGCTAAAACACTGTTCTACAATAAAAGATCTTGTGGAGGTATCTCAATCCCTGATCTCTAGCTGTACTATAGAGCAACAGTTATAAAAACTTCATGGAACTGGCATAGAAACAGAATGGTGGATCAATGGAATCTAAGAGATGAACCAGAAATAAATGCACGCATTTATGGACAGCTGAGTTTTGACAAAGATGCCAAAACCATACAATAGAAAAAAGATAGCATCTTCAACTAATTGTGCTGGTCTAACTGGATGTCTACATGTAGAAAAATGCAAATAGATCCATACTTATCACCCTGCACAAAACTAAAGTCCAAGTGGAATGAAAACCACATTGTAAAACCAAACACGTTAAATCAGTTAGAAGAAAAAGTGGGTAACAGCCTTGAACTCATTGGTACAGGATACAACTTCTTAAACAGAAAACCAACAGCACAGGCTCTAAGAGCAACAATCAATAAATGGGACCTCATGAAACTGACAAGCTTCTGTAAAGCAAAAGACACAGTCATCAATGAATGCCTACAGATTGGGAAAAAAAATCTTCATCAAGCCTAAATATGACAGAGGGCTAATATCCAGTATATAAAAAGAACCAAAGAAGTTGAAAAGCAACAAATCAAGTATTCCAATTAAAAAATGGATAACAGAGCTAAACAGGGAATTCTCCATAGAGGAACATCAAATGGGAAAGAAACACTTAAAGAAATGCTCAACGTCATTAGCCATCAGGAACCTGTAAATCAAAGTGACCCTGAAATTTCACATTACAACTGCCAGAATGGCCAAGATCAAAAACTCAAGTGACAACACATGTTGGAGAGATGGTGGACAATGAGGGACCCTCCTCCACTGCTGTTATGATGGTAAACTTGTACAACCACCCTGAAAATCAATCTTGTGTTTTCTCAGACAACTAGGAATAGTGCTTCCTCAAGATTCAGCTATCCACCTCAAGGCATAAATCCAAAAGGGGCTTAAGTACACAATAAGGACATTTGCTCAACCATATTTGTAGCAGCTTTATTTGTCATAGCCAGAACCTAGAAACAACACAGATGACCCCCCTCAAGTGAAAAATTGATACAGAATTTGCAGTACATCTACACAATGGAATATTACTTAGAAAAAAAGGAAATCATGAAATTTGTAGATAAATGGTGGGTACTGGAAATTATCATCCTGAGTGAGCTATCCCAGAAGCAGAAAGACACACACATTATATACTCACTTATATAGTCATATAATATTGGATAAACCGAAACAAATCTGTACACCTTAAGAAACTAATGAAGAGGCAGAACTCTTTCAGAAATGCTCAATCCCCATCTCAAAAGGCAAAGAGGGTGGACATCAGAAGAAGGAGAATACAGGGAAGAGCAGAGTGTCTCTGAAAGGCTCTGCCCTGCAAACTATCAAAGCTGGTGCTTAGAATTATGACAAAGTGTTGGCAAAGTGCATGGAATCTAATGAAAGAAGTGGGGAATAGTAAGATCTGGAGAGGACAGGAGCTTTGCAAGGAGAGCAACAGAACCAAAAATTCTGAGCACATGGGTCTTTCCTGAGACTCATACTCCAACCAAGAACCATGCATGGAGATAAACCAGAACCCCTGCACAAATGTAGACTATGGCACTTCAGTGTCCAAGGGGCTTCCATAGTAGTGGGAACATGGACTGCCTCTGACATGAACTGTTTGGCTTGCTCTTTGAGCACCTCATAATGTTGTGGGAGCAGCCTTACCAGGCCACAGTGGAAGACAATACAGCCACAACTAATGAGATCTGACAACCTAGTATCAGAAGAAAGGAGAGGAAGACCTCCCCTAGCAGTGGACCTGAGGAGGTGCTTGCATGGAGAAGGGGGAGGGAAGGTAGAATGGAGGAAATGAAAGCAGGAACAATGAGTAAACAAACTTTCCTCAGTGTCTAGTATCTCAGATCCTGTGCACACATGACTTTTCCTTTTAAAACCGAACAAGCCTTTATCTTATCCCTTTATCAGGATTCCACAACTTTACTCCTGTTTACATCTGTGACAATAAGAGGTAGGATATGAAACTGTAGTATTATTTAACTGGACAGTTTCCTAAGTTGGGAAACTTCAAAGTGATGTGTGATTATGGGGAATGTACTGAATGACAAGGTGGTATCATAATGAGGTCTTGAATCTGTATTTACCCAGGTTGTGGCTGTGAACTGAGCAATTTATCGTGTACACAATAAATGTACCTTCATAATTTTATTGATATAATAGGCTAGCATGTTCTAGGGTTCCGTGGGATATTGAGTCTTTAAGAGCAGGGAAAGATAAGGAAAGATAAGGAAACCAGACAATTCCTGGGACTCCTTTGGATGAAACAGAGAAAGAACAGTGAGTGTAAAAGTACCAAGGGGCAATGAACTCCTTGACAGCTGGTGCTGTTCCACGCTTCAGTTGCCAACCCTATATGAGTAGAGCTGTTTTGGGTGACCTGGCTGGAATGGAAGCTATGCCCAACTCAGTGGTCAGTGAGGAACCATCATGGTCCTGGGGTTTACAGTTCAAACTGGTCCTTCAGGACTGAGAAATCGGTTATATGTTATATGCCTAGTGTTATATGCCTAGACCACAAGAATAGTTGTGTTTCTTTCTGTGTTCTTCCAGATAAAATCTCTAAATATAGTGTTAGTGCCATAACTGCTTGTTCAGAAGTGCCCCCCTGAACTCATGTGGTCTGAGGTAGATGGGTAAGCACTAGTCCATGGCTAGGCTTCTCTGCTACATAATGAGTTCCTGAAAAGAATGCCGTAAAAAGTCAGATTCTGTACTCAATTGGCAGAAACTTTTCTCTATGTTAAAAGTCATCATAAATGTTGTCAACATATTATTTTTATTGATTATGTGTTAATTTCAAATAATATACATTACACTCCTTTTCCCTTGCTCCCAGGTTCCAATTCCTACCCATGTATCACAAGATTTTTGTTTGTTTGTTTGTTTTTTTAAAATACATCAATTCTAGTATGTGTTATTCATCTATTCATTGGAACAAGATCAAAGTCTCAGTGCTATGTCCCTTAAAGAAAACTGATTTCATCATTGCCGCAACATGGTGCCACCATCAAGAAGAATCCATCAGTCCTGAGGAGCTCTATACTTCATCACATTGATCACAGATTTTCTTATATATTTATTTATTATGATTTATTCATTTTGCATCCCCTAGCTTCCCACTCCCCTTCTCCTTCCAGTCCCACCCTGCCTCCTTCATCTATCCCTATGCCCTTTCTCTAGTTTAAGATAGGGGAGGCCCTCTTCCCCCTTCTATCTGAACCTAGCTTATCAGGTCTCATCAGGCTGGGTGCATCTTCTGTGGCCTGATTCCCATGGCATGGTTCTCCTTGTGTCCTGATTGCCTTTACTTCTGACAGTCTTCCTGTCTCCTCTCCTGCAGGCTTCCCAGAGCTCTGAGGGGAGAGAGCATTTCATAGGGAAATTCCATTTAGAGCTTTGTATTTTAAGGTTTCTCTCTGCATAATATCAGACTGTGTTTCTCTGCACGCAATCTCCATGATGCAGAAGGAAGCATAACTGTGGATAGAATATCATGACACTGATCTATCAGTTGGGGGCAGAGAGCAACATATTTTAATAACAATAAGCCTGGGTTGCTTGATAATTTCCATAGTATACCCTGGCACAACAAGCCAATTAACTGCCATCCAATCCTCCTAGTGGAAGACTGGCTTGGTCACAATAGATGGCCTATTGGAACTTTATACCTCACTATTAGGAATCCTCCTAATAGGTGAATATGTACCATATTTGTCTTTCTGAATTTTAGTTACTTTACCCAGAATGATTTTTCCTGGTTCCTTCCATTTACCTGAATCTGTCTTGGTGTCATTTTCTTAGCTGAATAATACTCCATTATTGAAATATTTCCTGATTTCCCCAAAGGGGATTGAAGGTCCTCTTCTTTAGTCCTTGGAATTTGCTGGGATTTTAATCATTGTATTGAATGACAAACTATCAGGATAACTATCTTCTTTTAGCTTAGAAGTCCCTCTGTCTTCTTTCACTTCCTGGTGATTTGTATTGCAATGTTCCCTTGAAGCTCATCTATTTACACATTGAGTCCAAAGTTAGGCAATGTCTGGGAAGTGTTTGGAGGTATGGCCTTGTTAGATAATATAATTTCTGTTGGAGTGATAATATAGGAGAGTGTGCTTTGAGGGTGATATGCCAATAAAAGTGACCAGACAGAATGATGTTTCTGTCTCTCAGTCTATGTCACTTTATATATTTATTTATGTTGTTCTTGGTCTCTCTATCTGAATCTGATTCTCTAACTCTTGCTCTCTCTCTCTCTTTGTCTACCTCTCTCTGCCTGATGCTTGTAGTACCATATGAAAAGTTCTCAGTTCTCCTGCAGTACTGCAACAAGATGACTGCTTGCAGATGTGTACATAGATGGTCTTTGTAAAAACATAAGCAAGGTCCCAATTAAACATTTTGTGTTCAAAGATTCGCCTTTGTCAGGGAGTGTTTTCCCAATTAGTAATTCACTGACTGAGGATATATCTGTGCATTTAACAAATGTAATTTGTGATAATATGAAAGTCACATGTCAAGTTCAAGTGACCTTATTAATGACTACTTGAAAGAAATATGTGACTGCTTTCATGAACTAAGAGTCTTGTACACAAGAACTGATATCTCTGTGTTGTGTGCATTCAGCTGCCTAGTTTGAGATATGTAGGGCTTCTCAGCCTTTCTCTCAAGCACACTGTTCACTGGCCCTTTTTATAACTGGCTCATGGAACACTTACTGGCTTTCACCTGTTTTATGACATCGTTCTACCTTACTGCCAATCAGCACTGGAAAGAATCTTGAGGTTTCCCTGGAGATGAGTAAACAAACTTTCCTCCGTGTCCAGTATCTCTGATCTTGTGCACATGTGACATTTTCCTGTGAAACCTAACAAGCCTTTATCTCATCCCTTTATCCAGATCCCACACCTCTACTCCTGTTTACCTCTGTAAAAATGACAGGTTGGAAAGGAAACTTTAATGTTTATTGAATTGGACAGCTTCCTAAGTAGGCAAATTTCAAATTGGTGTCGAATTAAGGGGAATTTACTGAATGAAAAGGTTGTCTCATAATGTGGTCTTGGATCTGAAAATTCCTACTACACTGTGACTTTGAACTGAGGAGTTATTCCTGTACTCAGTAAATGTACCTTCACATATAATAGGCTGGAAGGGTCTAGGGTTCCCTGTGATATTGAGTCTTCAAGAGCAGGGAAACAAGAAGGAAACCAGACAATTTCTGAGATTCATTTGGCTGCAACAGAGAAAGATGGGTGAGTGTAACAGGAGAACTGAGAGTCAATAAACTATTTGACAGCTGGGGCTGTTCCACACTAGTTTTGGCAATGCTCTATGAGAGTGTTGCCTTTACTGACCTGTCAAGTTCAGCAGCTGGGTCCTAGTCAGTGTTCAATGAGCAATCCTCCTGGATCCTGGGATTTACAGTTAAATTTGGCTGTAGGATATAGAAATGTATCCATGCTATATGCTTAGAACACAAGAACAGCTGTGTTTCCTGCTGTGGTCCTCAAGATAAACCCTCTAAACATACTTATAGTGCCAGCACTGCTTTTTTAAAGTGCCAGCAGAGCTTGTGGGGTCTGAGATAGCTGGGTAAAAACAAATTTGTGGCTAGAATTCTCTTCTACATAATGCGATCCTGGAAACCATGCCTTACAAAATCATACAAAGTCATTAGCGGAATCTTTTCTTTATTTAAGAGTCATTGTAAAAGTTGACAACATATTTTTATGGTTTATGTAGAATTTCATATATTATACATAACACTCCTTTTCCATTGATCCCAGTTTAAAATTCCTATCCATGTGTTATGCTAAAATATTTTTTCCTTAAAATACAATTGAAGTATGTGTGTTCATATATAGGAACATGATCACAGTCTTAGTGCCAAGGCAGGTAAAGAAAAGAGTTCATCTATGCAGCTCCCTGGCAACAACCCCCAAAAGAAGCCATTGGTCCTGAAGAGCTCTATACTTCATCATGACCTTGATCACAGTCTTTCTATGTATTTATCTATTAACATTTGTTTATTTATATCCCTGCTGAAGCCTTCTCTTTCTTCTCATTCCTGTCCAATCCACTGTCCTTTTACTACACCTATTCCCTTTCTCTAGTTCCAAGATATGGGAGGTCCTCCTCCCCCTTCTCTATGACCCTAGTTTAGAGGTCTCATCAAGGCTCTCTGCATCAATGTCCTCTGTGGCCGGATTCTCAGGGCATTGTTCTCCTTGTGTCCTCTATTTGTCTACTTATGACACTCTTCCTGCCTCCTCTCCTGCAGGCTTCCCAGTGCTCTTAGGGAAGGGAGAATTTCAAAGGGAAATCCCATTTAGAACTGTGTGTTTTAATATTTCTCTCTGCATAATATTGGACTGTGGGTCTCTGTATACAATCCCATTTGATGCAGAATGAAACATATTTTTGGATACAGAACATGGCCCTAATTTATCATTTGAGGGCAGAGAGCAACAAATTTTAATAACAACAGCATGGGTTGCTTGACAATTTCCATAGGATGCCCTGGCCCATCAACTCAATTAACTTCCAAACAATTCTGCTAGTTGAAGACTGGTTTGGTGTGAATAGATGGCCTACTGAAACTTAATCCCCCACTATTAGGAGATATCCTCATAAGTGAATACATACCATATTTTTCTCTCTAAGTTTTAATTACTTCATGCAGGATGATTTTTCCTGCTTCCATCAATTTGCCTTAAAAATATTATGATATCATTTTTGTGGAACTATTCCACATTTTCCACAAAGGAGATTGTTAGTCCTGTTCATTAGATTTTCAAGTTGCTGGGAATTTAATCTCTGTATTAAATGACAAACTTTCAGGATAAAAAAAAATTTTCCTTTAGCCTAGAATTCCCTCCATCTTCTTCTACTTACTGGTGATTTGAAATGCAATGTCCCCTGGAAGCCTTTCTATTTACATGTGGAGTCCCCTTTGAGGAACTGTCTGGTTAGTGTTATGAGGTATGACCATGTTTGTTTCCATAATTTCTTTTGTTTCCATAATTTCCTTCTCAGCCCTTTTATCTTTTGTACACAGGAAGGCTTCTAATTTTTTTGAGTTAATTTTGTATGCAGCCACTTTGTATGAGGTGTTTATCAGCGTTAGGAATCCCCTGGTAGAATTTTTGAAGTCACTCAGGTATCCTATCATATCATCTTCCAAAAATGATACTTTGACTTCTTCATTTCCATTTTCTATTCCCTTGATCTCCTTCAATTGTCTAATTGTTCTAGCAAGGATTTCCAGATCTATGATGAAGAGATATGGAGAGAGTGGGCAGCCTTGCCTTGTCCCTGATTTCAGTGGTATTGATTTAAGTTTCTCTCAGCATAGTGTTACATTTGCTATATTTAGATAAGTGTGTGGTGTTATTGATCTCTCCAATAGTTTAAACATCAATGGAAGTTGAATTTAATCAAATGCTTTTTCAGAATCTAAGGAGATTATCGTATGGTACTTTTATTTTATTTTGTTACTATGGTGGATCACATTGATGAATTTGCATATATTGAACCACACCTGCATACCTGGGATAAAGCCTACTTGGTAATAGTGGATGATATCTTTGATGTGTACTTTATTCGATTAAAAACCCTAACCAAGCAAATCAAAATCTTGTATGAAAAAAATTAAAGTCTCCGAAGAAAGAATTAGAAGAAGATAACAGAAGATTGAAAGATCTCACATTCTCATGGTTTGGAAGGATTAAAATAATAAAATTGGCCCTCTTCCCAAGAGCAGTCTTCAGAATCAATGCAATTTCAATGTAATTCCAAACAGACTTCTATACAGAACTGGAAAGAAAAATTCTTAACTTCATATGAAAAAACAAGAAGCTCAGAATTGCTAAAACAATATCTACAATAAAAGATCTTATGGAGGTAGCTCCATCTCTGATCTCAAGCTGTAAAATAGAGCAACAGTAATAAAAACTTCATGGAACTGGCATAGAAACAGAATGGGGGATCAATGGAATCTAAGAGATGAACCAGAAATAGATGCATACATTTATGGTCAACTGAGTTTTGACAAAGATGCCAAAACCAGACAATAGAAAAAAGATAGCATCTTCAACAAATTGTGCTGGTCTAACTGGATGTCTACATGTAGAAAAATGCAAATAGATCCATACTTATCACTCTGCACAAAACTAAAGTCCAAGTGGATCAAAGAACTCAACATGAAACCAAACACATTAAATCGGTTAGAAGAAAAAGTGGAAAAGAGCCTTGAATTCATTGGTACAGGAGATAACTTCCTGAACAGAAAATAAATGGGACCTGATGAAACTGAAAAGCTTTTGTAAAGCAAAGGACACTGTCATCAAAACAACATGAATGCCTACAGATTGGGAAAGTATTTTCACCAACCCTCTGGGTCAGCATGCTAATATCCACTATATATATATATATATATATATATATATATATATATATATATATATATTGGATATTAGCATATATATATATTGGATATTAGCATATATATATATATTGAACTAAAGAAGCTGGAGAGCAATAAATGGGGAACAGAGCTAAAGAGAATTCTCAATAGAGGAGTATTGAACAGCAGAGAAACAGCAGAGAAAGTAATTCTCAATGTCATTTTTCATCAGGGAAATGCAAATCAAAATGACTCTGAGATTTCACCGTACACCTTTCAGAATGGCCAAGATCAAAAACTCAAGTGACAACACATGCTGGAAATGTTGTGGAAAAGGGGAATCCTTCTCCATGGCTTGTGGGAATGGAAACTTGAACCACTGCTTCTGGGAATGTAAACTTGTACAACCACTCTGGTAATAAATCTGGTGCTGTAATAGACAACTTGGAGTAGTGCCTCCTCAAGTTCCAGGTAAACCACTCCTGGGCATATATCAAAAAGAGGCTCAAGTATACAGTTAGGACATTTGCACATCCATGCTTGTAGCAGCTTTATTAGTAAGAGTCAGAATCTGTAAACAACCCTGATGCCCAAAAAATGAATAATGGATACAGAAATTGTGGTACATCTACACAATGGAATATTACTAAGCAATAAAAAGCAATTAAGCCATGAAATTTGCAGGCAAATGATGGGAACTTGTAGTGAAATATCCCAGAAGCAGAAAGACACACATGGTATATATTCACTCATAGAGACATATAATAGAGGGTAAACTTACTAAAATCTGTACATCTAAATAAAATATTCAAGATGGAAGACTGGCTAAAATACTAAATCCTCATCCTGAAAGGGAAAGAGGATGGACATCAGAAGAAGGAGAAAACAGGGGAAAAGTTAGGAGTCTGCCACAGAGGGCCTCTGAAAGGCTCTACTCTGCACATTATGAAAGCAGATGCTAAAACTTATGACGAACTGTTGGACAGAGTGCATGGAATCTAATGAAAGTTGTGGGAAATAATAATATCTGGAGAGGTCAGGAGCTCCAAAAGTAGAGCAACAGAAATAAAAATTCTGAGCACATGGGTCTTTCTTGAGGCTCATAATCCAACTGAGCACCATGCATGGAGATAACTTAGAACCCTTCACATATGTAGCCCATGGCAGTTCATTGTCCAAATGGTTTCCATAGTAATGGGAACAGGGACTGCCTCTGACATGAACTGATTGGCCTGCTCTTTTAAAACCAAATCTTGATGGGGAAGCAGCCTTACCAGGCCACAGTGGAAGACAATGATGCCACTCCTGATGAGACCTGATAGACTAGGATCAGAAAGAAGAAGGACTTGCCTAACAGTAGACTTTTGAAGGGGCATGTGTGGACATGTGAGAATGATAGTGGGATTGGGAAGAGAAGAGGGAGGGGTTTATGTGGGTGTACAAAGTGAAAAAAGTGTAATTAATAAAAATTAAAATAAAAAATATTAAAAATATAATTCCTTTTGGTTATATTATAGGAGGGTGTGCTTGGAGGTTGATATGCCAATAAAACTGACCAGATAGAATGCAGTCTCTGTCTCTTGGTCTCTGTCAATTTGCATTTTTTTCCTGTTGATCTTGGTCTTAATATTTCTGAATATCTTTCTCTAGCACTTTCTCTCTCTTGCTTTCTCTGTCATCCTTTCTCTGCCTGCTGCTTGTGGTTCAGTATGAAATGCTCTTATTTCTGAAGAAGGACTACAAAAAGATGCTTATGTGACATCCTGTATGGTCACTGTAGAAATATAAGCAAGGTTCCAAATAAACGCTTTTTGTTCAAAGATTTACCTTGGTGAAAGATTTTCACTTTCCCAGTAAATAATTCATTGACTGAGGACATATCTGTGCATTTAACAAATAATAATGGAATCTGTGATATTGTGAAAGTTACATGACTTTATTAATGCCTATTTGAAAGAAATATGTGACACAGAAGTGAGTAAAAAACAATAACAGCAGCAAGAAAAAAAGGGCCAATCAGAATCATACCAGGCTTCTCATCAGAAAGTATGAAAGCCAAAAAGGCCTGGGAAGATATCATGAAGAATTTCAGGGAGCACAGATGACAACCCAGACTGCTATGTGCAGCAAAACTTTCAATTAACATAGATGGAGAAAACACTCTAATCAAGGACATTACTTACTAAAACTTAGTAATATGTGCATAGCAAACCAGGCCTCCTGAAGATACTAGAAGGAAAACTCCAATCCATTGAAAACAACTACACCCAAAAAAATCACAGGATACAGATATATCTCAACAAAAATTACAAGAAAGCAACCAATGAATCACAGTAATATCACTGACTCCACAATAAAAGGAACTGTCATTTGTCACAGTTATCTACCAACATCAATGGACTCAACTCTCCAATAAAAAGAAAAAGCCTAACAGAATGGTTGTAGAAACAGGATCCAACATTCTGTTGTAATCAGGAAACATGTGTCTGCAGCAAAGATTAACAATGCCTCACAGCATATGACTAGAAAATGGTCTTTCAAGCAAATGGACCAAGAAACAAGCTGGTTGAGCTATCCTAATATTGAATAAATTAGACTTTCAAACAAAATTAATAAAAGATGAAGAAGGGCATTGGATTCTCACCAAAAGAAAAATCCACCAGAGGTCTTCACATTTCTGAACATCTATGCCCCAAATACAAGAGCACTTATCTCTGTAAATGAAACATTATTAAAGCTGAAATTACATACAGATCGTAACAGTTTAACAGTGGGGGAATTCAAACTCCAATCACACCAAGGGACAGATCATCCAGACAGAAGCTAAACAGAGAAATAGGAACACTCAGAGAGGCCCTAAATCAAATGGGCCTAATAGATGTATCCAGAAATTTTCATCCAAATTCCAAAGAGTGCACCTTCTTTTCAACACCCCATGGAACTTTATCCAAAATAGACTATAAGTTAGGTCACAAAGCAAGGCTCAGCAGAAAAAAAAAAAAAAAAGAAGAAGAAGATTGAAATAATCCCTTGTATCCTAAGTGATACAATGTATGGCCCAAGCTGAAAACTGATGATCCAAGTAGGAAAGGCAGGGTAGCTGAGTTCCAAGCAATTCAATAAACAGAAAAGAATAGTGGCTCTTGTAGCTATTGTGGGCTGGTAGATGCCAATAAAATGAAGATGTGATTTTCAGAGAGAGTACAGTGAGCACAAGGACACAGATCATGCAAAAAGAAAAGCTAAGAATAAAGATTAGAAAGTCATGTTGCACAGCAGCTAAGAACATCTGCTTGTAATGCATGGATTTGAGGACAGAATCCAGTAACATTTGGTAAGTTCCGTAATACCTTAATGTTTCCTTTTGTAATAAATTAAGCTAGAAAAAAAATAAAATAAATTAAGCTAGGAATTCTCTATAGAATTTAGAAAAAAACAAACAGATTCAAGTAGAGGTGTATCTAAGTAGTTGGTGTGGAGTAAGTCCTCATGAAGCATTATTATTACATATTCTATAATCAAGAATGAGCACTGAAACAAAGCAGGAAAGCATACTGTTAGCCTGCAAGAGACCTTGAGTTTATTTGTAGCAAGCACACACAATATCTAAGTTTCTCCAGAGATAAGTGTCCTCAGGGTTGTAGTAAAGGCTTAGTTACTACGAATTCTTGATGAATAGGCAAGAGGACTTGAATTCATTTCCACAGCACTCACCTAATAATTAAGAAGTGTAAGCTGCTGACTGTAATTCCAAAGTTAGGTATGGAGGTAGGAGGATCCTGAATACTCACTGAACAACCGGTAAATTAGCTCTAGATTTAGAAAGGCCCAGTTTGAAACATAAAATAGAAGGCAGTTGAGAAGGACACTCACATCAAAATATTTCCTACTGGAACACACACACACACACACAAACATACACACACCCTTCACTCATTGAAAGTTAATCTCATCCTTTCATTGCTGAGGCACTGTGGGATAGGAAATTGCCTCTTCTAGCCATCCACAGTTCCAAGGGTAAGAAATTGTGTTCAATGTCACTGTTCTGCCCCACTCTCTTCACTTTTGTCCTGCCTTAAAAATCACATTCTTTTAAGTAAAAACAAACAAACAAACAAACAAAAAAAAAAACATTAATAGGTCTACCAAACACCTACACGGTACAATGACAATAACAGTAGTACAAAGGGCAGAAAAAAGATTTTAAGATCCCAAAAAAAACTTGAGACAAAGATAGGGGGAGGAAAATGAAGAAAATGCAAATAAAGAAGGGATAGAAGTGATTATCCTGATATATACAAAGGATTGAGGGAAGAGAACAGGCTGAGTGACTGTTTACAAGTATTTACGCACATAGTCCTGGTGATAAGTGGATTGGAATCCACAGAAAATACATGATATTAAAAGTTTGAAATGCTACAGTGTCATGGACACTGGTTATTGCTGGTGTCTATCTGAAGACTAGGCACACAGTCTGAAGAGAATATGTTGACATTAATCTGAGAATCAGACCCCTGGGGACTGCTTCCTTTTCCACTACTGTCATCCAAGAGCAGAGTAGTGCTCCCATCTGCTGCCTAAGCCATGAATTGTTCTAAATACTGAAAATCCCATTTTAACTTGGGTTGTACCAGGACCCTTTAATAGGCAGAGGCACTGAAGCCCTAGCTCACAAACACCAATAGAGGAAGATATCCATTGCCCAATTGCCCATCCTCTCCGTTCAGGAGGTGAAGCAAAAATGTGTCTGCAACCCACCATCTTACAAGAGGAACCTGGAGGGCTACCAGCAGCTGAGCACCCTGGTGATCCAGACCCAGAGGTGCTCCAAGGGTTCCTTCCCATCAAACTGTCAGGGTGAGGGTGCCACATCATCTGGCACAAAGGGAAACACACTCTTGATTCCCAGGCCCCATTCTAGCTTGTTGAACAGTTGTGTGGTGGTTTCTGCCATCATCTCTATTGCTTGTTTTTGATTGAACTCCTGCTATACATCTGCTTCCATAGTTAAAATCAGATCACACTTGAGCTGGAAACACAGGCCTATAATACCACCTAGGTAGGAGGCAGAAGCAGGAAGACTGCAAGTTCAGGCTCTATATGATCTACATAGTAAGGATATGCAAGGACAGCCTGGGCAACTAATACCCTTTTTCAAAACAAAACAAAGTAAAACAAAAAGTCTTGGGATACAATTTCTTAGTCGAGCATGTGTAAGGTCCCTGGACAGAAATACTAATACACATGTAACAATATTAATCAATTTAGAACAGGGGCATTTCCCCTTGTGCTTTAAAAATGCATTCAGTGCTATGTATTCTTGCTTCTATTCAATGTCTATATTCTATATGATGTTGTATAAACACTTTCATGTGAATTTTTCTGAATAGTGATGTTTTGATAGGGTTTGCTGGGACATGGCCTCCTTTACATACACAGTTAAAGAATATAGAACATTGTCCTCTCTGCTATGGCTCCCTTTCATGTGTGTCTTATTTCAATTTGGTACCTTTGGTACAACTACTAGTGACTAATAAGTCACAGCAATGCTGAACAAAGGCTTGCAAAGTTCATTTAATAGGTGAACTCTGTAAAAGACTTACATGTACCCACCCAGAACAAAAGGAGTAAAAAACTCACAGAAGGAGAACTGTTGGTCGATAGGAACATGTCATACACTAGTCATATACCTCCCATTCACACTACTAAAAGATCTGAGTAAGAAGGGAAAAGAAAATATGATGATACAAGAGAAAGCAAATTAGTCAATTCTATTTCAGTCTTGTTTGGAATTTGATTGAACTGTTATGCACCAAAAGACCTTTTTTAGTATGCACTTTATATTGTTCTTTTGGGAAACAATTTATTTTGCTATTTTCCCTTAGTAGTCACAATTATACACAAAACCAAAAGATGTCATCATAACTATCTTATTTGTCCCCAGGATGAGGTCAGATTCTATCTTCCGGTAAATTATAATTCATTAGAAAAAGCCGAAGACCAAGGATTTGAAGCAAGGGGACCAGATGTCTAAATAAAATATCCTAGCAGTCTAGAGAAACTGCTTGGAAAAATTCAGTAGGCCCAAACTAGAACCATTTCACCATGTAGCTTTCAGCCATTTTTACAGATACAGTAATCTTAAATATTTACCTTCATGAAGGCAAAGACAGGTACATTTCCACTTTTCACAGAACAGATCTGGATAAAATGATTCAAGTAATCTTCAATCTGAGAAGATATGGTTAATCCAAACTTTCTTTGAAATTTAATTGCATAGAATTTGTAGTTCATAATAAAAACAAAGTCACAGATCAACATGTAATGCTAGAAACCAATTTAAACTATCTTATCATGGAGCCTTGGTATGTGATAATAAAGTAAAAAAGTAGTGAAACTAAATTTTCATTCTTTATAGAGGGTAGAATTTTTTTCACAATTTCATATATGATATAGGATTTAGATAATTTCATATCTCTTTTCCCTTCAATTTCTGTCAAATTATCCATCACCCACCTCTTAAATTCATGACCTCTTATCCTCTTAATTATAAGTAACATATTATAGTCCTAAATATTTTGAATATATATTCATTTACAAATACAACCTGTTGACTCTCTTTAGTGTTACTCAGATGAACAAATATTTATTACTGATCACTTAGATTTATATAACTTCAATTGCAGCCCCATCTAAGACTGAGTCCCCTTCTCTCAGCAGCCATTAATTTTCATTAAATCTTTATTTATGTTTACAACACTGTAAGATTTTACATATTTACTTTGGCATTCATACGGAGTTGGCATTGGTCAATTTTGGTTTAGGGAACCACATTGTTGTAATGACATGTTTTCACTTTTCTAGAAGACACTGTTTCACAGCAGGCATGCTGGTTTTTCTCTGGCTTTTACAATCTTCTTCCCTTCTCTTGAGATGATTCTTCAGCCATTCTTGTGTGAGATATATTGTTGATGTATCAGTTGAGGATGGGAAGTTCACAGTAAGGTGATTTCTATGTCTTGACTAGTTCTGAATATATGTTATATCCTCCATATACTGCCAAGACAAGCTTCTTTGATGATAGATGAGACCTGCATTTTCCTGTGGATAAAACAGTGAGTTCTTAAGGTACGCTTTTATGTTATGCTGTTTTCAGAATTGACATGTATTCCTCTGTAGTCCATGGATTCACCAACCATGATTACTGGGCTAGGTTTATAATACTGGTAAGGGAGGCCTTTTATTTGAGAGTCCTGTAACAACATCTTTCTGAAGGTTACACAAAGTATCACGTAGGATCTCTAATATTCCCACCTACTTGCCACTGTGGAATTACCTATTAAAGCAGGCAAAATGCTGGAAGATGGAAGTTGATTAATTCCATTTCTCTCCAATATAATTGTCATGCTTTCTTTACAAACAAATCATTTAATTCCTAGGGTTAAGCAGAAAACAAGATTTAGAAACACAGTCAATCATCTCTAACTGAAGAAATAGCAAGTTGAATTATTTAAACCCAATTCTTATTTGTACAAAACATCACTAATCCACAGCTTTTATTTTGATGACAGGAAAGAACACATTTAACCCAATTAGGAAAAGTGAAACTAATTGTCTATTTATTCCTCAAAATTCTTCATGTAAGTAGCTTCTGATTTTTAGTTTCACCTTCAGTTTTTTTATGTTGCACACATACATACACATATACATATGCACATCTATCTATATCTATCTATCTATCAATCTATCTATCTATATCTATTTTTTCTATTATATTGATATCACCCTTAAGGCTGCATTGATGGTAACATCAATGTTGGCAGAAATGAGGCATAGAAGAATAACAATCCTCATTTGTAAGGTGGTATTTCAAGGTAGAGGAACTAACTCATATTCTGATGATCAGATTCAACATGTAAGAAAGTTGTACACTCTTTTACCTAAATTTAGCCAAATGATGAGAAGAAGAAAAGAAAAGAAAATATAAGATTTGTCAATCATGAGTTGTTAGATGAATGAGTCAATGAGGAATTTCAGTGCATTGTTCCTCCTGCATCAGGGTTATACTTGCTGGAACCCATGAGTCATTAAGACTGACTAATGATTAAATATTAAAGATGAAAATATAAATTTTAAAGGTAATGTGTAATATTCCAGAGAATGTTATATTCTTTGGAACAGTATCACTCAAATTGTTTTAAAGAAAAGATGACTAGTCAATATAACTTCTGGGAAAACTGTATTTAAATTATTAAATATCATATTTCACACTCATTTTGAACAAAACTTAGCTATGAAGTTAAGATTAAAATAAAGGTTAAGTAGAGGTATAAAAATAACTTTCCCAATTTAACCAACCTGGCAGGCAGTAATCAAATGAGTGAGGAACAGTGGACCCAGAGAAACCAGAGACTGAGTCTCTCTGTTAGGAGGATACCTCACAGTAGGGGAAACCTCAGATCTTACCTCATGACATGCAGTTCGAGAAATGTTTTAACAATCTCTAGACTCTAGCTTCCAGCTGCATACATGAGCCCTGTGCTCACCTGCAACTGATTACCCCAAGGTCACCACAAGACTGTAGACCTGCAGAAGCCTGAGATCCACTAAATCAGCCACAAGGCACTGCTATAAGGTGCCCCCTAGCTAAACTGTATTAACTGAGGGACTCCCTGGTGATTCAAGATGGTTGTACCCAGCAAAAAAAAAAAAAAATGTAAGAGCATAAGCAGCAGTTTATTAAATTCAAAGCAAGAAACCCAGAGGCAGGGTAACTCTCTCCAGGAGTTCTACTGGTAATAAGACTGACCCCCTGATTACCAATGGCCACAGTTAACACACAGGTCCATATGCCTGCAGTGAGCTGTAGCAATTCCTAAGAAGCACCACCCTTTGGTTACCATACCCAAAAAACTGAGGACAACTCCTTCAGAATCCTGCTACAGAGAATCTTCCAACCCCAAGATAGCAATAGGCCCCAAAACTAACACCTAAAACTTGAGACAACTAGATAGGTAGCAGCCAGCATAAAAGCACACACAGTTATCCAGGAGCATGTAGCCTGGACACCCTAACATAACTGAAATTCAAGAAGGTGATCTAATTTATGCTTTAGAGGAAGATTATGGAGGAAAAAAATGCTCACACAAGAATTGAAGGACTTGAAGATAAAGCAGGCAAATACAGTCAGAAAGTTGAAAGAAATCAACAAAATCTAGTAACATATGATGGCAAACCAATCAGAATCACACATGACTTATCAACAGAGACTGTGAAATTCAGAAGTGACTTGACAGATACCATGCAGACCTTAAGAAAACATGGGTGTCAGCCCAAGTTGCTATACCCACCAAAACTCTCAGTCCACATAAATGAAGAAAACAAGATATTCAAAACAAAACCAATTTAAAAAATACCTACCTTCATATCCAGTATAACAGAAGGTACTAGAAGAAAAAATACAACCCAAGAAAACTAAATAATTGCAGAAAAATAAATGAAATAACCTCACTAGAGCAAAACTTAACGTAGCCAAGCATACAAATACACTACAATAATCAACATCAAAATCAAAAGATCTAAAAGAGTCAGTAATTGGACACAATTCTCCAATAAAAAGAAACACACTAACAGAATGGATGGGTAAACAAGATGCAACAATCTCTTGCAGACAAGAAACACACCTATTTCACAAAGTAGATATTACCTGAGAGTAATGTGCTGGAAGATGGTTTTAGTAGCTAATGGATGCTACTTCTGCTTGCTTCTTATATCTAATAAAATAGACTTTCAACCAAAATAAATGAAAAGAGATGGGGAAGGACACAGCATACTCAACAAAGCAAAATTACACCAAGAAAATATCACAATCCTGAATATCTCTGCCCCACATATAAAGGCACATACATTTGTAAAAGAAAAAAAAATAAAACTTAATCCACACATAGATCCATACACATTAATACTGGGAGACTTTAACACTCCATTCTCAACAAAAGACAGGTCAACAAAACAATATGAAGAAAACAAGCAATGACTCTAACAGAGTTCATGAGTAAAATGGTCCTAAAAGACATTTACAGAAATTTCAACAAAACAAAAAGATTTTAACCTCTTCTCAGCACCTCTTGGAACCTTCTTCAAAATAGACTATATATTTGGTCACAAAGAAAGCATCAACTGATACAGAAAGTTTGAAGTAATCCCTTGTATCCTATGTGATCAACATGATCTAATGCTGGAACTCAATAACAGCAGAAAGAGCAAAAAGCCTACACACATAGAAACTGAACAACTTGTTACATAATGACAGCTCTGTCAGGGAAGAAATGAAGAAAGACATTAGAGATTACCTAAAATTCAATGAAAATGAAGGCACAAAATATCTAAATTTATGGAACATAATGAAAGCAGTGCTAAGAGGATTATTTACAGCCCTAAGTGCCTTCAAGAGAAAATTTTAAATATCTCATTTAACTTAATGGCTCACCTGAAAACAGTAGGGAAAATAATAAAGAAGCAGACACACCCATGAAGTGTACATGGATGGTAATAATCAATCTCTGGGCTTAAATCCATAAATTAGTAAAGAAATAGAACAATTCAAAGGATCAATGGAACCAAGTGCTGTTTCTTAAGAAAATCAATAAGATAAACAATCCAGGATGAAACTAAATTAAAGACAGAAAGACACTCCTGATCAATATATTCAGAAATGAAAATGGGGACATAACAACAGCCACTGAGCAAAACAAAACAATCCTTAAGTCTTAGTTGGGAAGCAGCATGTGTGAAGAAGGGGGAGGGAGGGTAGGACTGGGAGGGGACAAGAGAGGGGCTTATGGGGGATACAAAGAAAAAAAGGGTAATTAATAAAATAAAATAAAATAAAAAATTAAAGAAAGAAAAAAGAAAACAAACAAAAATAGAAAATCAAAAAGAAATGGACAATTTTCTTTTAATTTTTATATTTTTTAAAAATTAACTACAGCTTATTCACTTTATATCCCAGCTGTAGCACCCTTCCTTAGTCCCTCCCAATCCCAACCTGCCTCCCTCATCTTCTCCCATGACTCTCTCTAAGGCCACTGATTGGGCAGGGCCTCCTCCACTTCCATCTGAGCCTAGCCTATCATGTCTCATTAGGACTGACTGCATTGTCTTCCTCTGGGTCTTGTCAAGACTGCACCACCTCAGGTGTAGGTGATCAAAGTGCCAGCCACTCAGTTCATTTCAGAGACTGTCTCTATTCCCCTTAGTAGGGAACCCACTTGGATACTCAGCTGACATGTGCTACATATGAGCAGGAGTTCTAGGTTATATTCATGAATTGACCTTGTTTGGAGGCAGTATCAGTTTCAGAATAGACCCCTGTGCTTCTGTTGCTCTTCTTGTGGACTTCCTGTTCTCTGGAGGTATTACATTCTTTCTCATCTTTTATAATTTGCCCACACAATGCCCAAAGTAAGTATATGAGTCTTAGCATCTGCTTTGATATACTGATGGTAAAGTCTTTCAGAGGCACTCTGTTGTAAGATCCTGTCCTGTTTCCTATTTTATTGTTTTCTACAATTCCCGTCCCATTCCTCTTTCTGAGTAAGAACTGATAATTTTATCCAGGATCCTACTTTCCACTTAGGTACTTTAGGTGTATAGATTTTTTTATGTTTATTCTATATTTTGTGTCTAATATCTACTCTAAGTGAATATATACTAATGTTCTTTCTGTTTCTGGGATACTTCTCTCAGGATTGATTCCACTTATCATTGGTGAATCAAGTCCACGTAAATCAAATAAATAGGCCTATCTCCCCTAAGGAAATAAAAACTATCATCAAATGTCTCCAATTCAAAAAATAAATGAATAAATAAAAAAAAATAAAGTGAAATAAAAAGCATGGGACTAGATGGTTCCAGCATAAAATTCAACCTTAGCTTCAAAGAAGAGCTAATACCAAGAAACCCAGAATCACGAAAACAATCCTCTCCAAGAAAAGATCTGGTGTTATATTTATCCCCAATCTCAAGCTGTAATATAGAGAAACAGTAATCAAAATTGCCTGTTGCTGGCATAGAAAAAGGCTGGTGTTTCAATGGAATCAAATAGAAGTCCCAGAAATAAACACTCACTCAACTGGACACATATTTTTGAAAAAAAAAAAAAAAGACAAAAATATACAATGAAAAAAAAAAGAAATTATATTCTACAAATGCTGCTGGTCTATGTGGATATCTACATGTAGAAAATGCAAATAGATCTATATTTATCACCTGCACAAAACTAAAATCAATTGGATCAATGACCTCAACATAAAAACAGACACATTAAACTTCTTAGAAGAAAAAATGGGGATGGGCCTCAAAATAATTGTCACAGAAGACAACTTTCTGAAGAGAACAATAACAGCACAGGTAGTAAGATCAACAAACAGTAAATGGGACCTCCTTAAGCTGAAAATCTTTTTTTTTTTTTTTCAATGCAGTTTATTCAGGAACCTTGAACAATCCTCGGACCCTGGGGAAAGCCAGCCCACAGCTTAAATAGCCTCTGGGTAGCCAACCCAGGTGTGCCACGTGGGCAATGCAGATAGGTCCACATACATGGAAGCAAGCCAGATCCTCAGCCTTAGCCAAATATGGAATTGTTCGTGACAAAGAGCACTCACCATCGGGAAGGTGGAAGGCGGAAACCAGCTCCATCTTTAAGGCATAGCATTCCGCAAGCTGAAAATCTTATGTAAAGCAAAAAACTCTATCATCATATCAAAACCACAGAATACCTATTGATAAATATCTACACCAAACCTGTATCTGAGTGAGGGCTAATATCCAGAATGTATAAGGGACTCAAGAAGTAAAAAGTAACAAATTCAGAAATGCAATTATAAGCTGGGATACAGAGAAAAACAGAGAATTTTCAATAGAAGAATATCAAGTGGCAGAGAAATACTCAAAGAAAATCTCAACTTTTTTTAGCGGGCAGGGAAACGAAAATCAAGTCTACTTCATCCTACACCCATCAGAATGGTTAAGATAAAAACCTCAAGGGACAATACATGGTGGAGAGGATGTGGAGAAAGGGGAACCCTGCTCCAAGGCTGGTGCAAATGTGCACTTGCACAACAACTTTGGAAAACAATCTGGCACTTTTTCATACAGTTAGAAATAGTGTTACCTCAAGATCCAGCTATACCACACCTAGTCATATATCAAAAATATTCTCAAATGTACAACCAGGAAATTTGTTCAGCAATGTTCATAGCATTTTATTTAAAATTGCCAGAAGTTGGAAAATATCTATATATGCCTCAGTTGAGGAATGGATACAAAATTTGTGGTTCATTTACTCTATGGAATTCTTCTCAGGTATTAAAAACAAGGCAATGATATTTCTTGCTAAAGATGTAACTAGAAAAGAACATCCTGAGCAAGGTATCCCAGAAGCAGAAAGACACACATGGTATGTACTCCTTGATAAGTGGTTATCAGACATGTAATACAAGATAATTATATTAAAATCTCTAAACAAAAAGAAGCTAACCAAAAAAATGGACCCTGGGAAAAATGATCAATCCTATTCAGAATGGCAGGTGGGATGCACATTGGAAGAGGTAGAGAACAGGAAAGAGGACAGGAGCCTACCACAAAAGGCCTGTGAAAGAACAAAATGTAAAAATCTTGTTTAGCAGAGGAAGTTAAGATACTGCCTGATTACCTTCCAATCCTTTTTCATTTTAGATATCCACATATTTTGTGGGCTTTGTGGAAAGCCTGGTAACAATTACTACATTTTGCAACATGTTGAAAGGTTACCTTTGGTCCAAAAAGCCTTTAGTCACATTTAATAAGCCCAAGGCCCAATTCTTCAGAGTTGGTAGTGGCTTACACTGTATGAAGCAGGAAGAAGGTAGGAAGGAATCTTATACAGTTGGGAATAGAGCAGGCATACATAGTCAGTAGAGCAAGATCTATAGAAGCCTCAACAAGAGACAATAGGCCTGAGTTTCCCTTGGGAAAGCAGAACATTTTAAGGTCTATTTGGGTATAAGGAGTATATTCCAGCCCTCTAGACAGAGGGATAAAGAATAAGTCTTTCTGAATAGAAGTGGAGTTAGTGAGGCTCCTGAAGACTGAGGGAGAGGCATGGAAGAAATTCTATGAAAGGAGACATTTTCAGACCTCTTGGCCACAGGGTGAAAATTTAAGGACCACTGAAAAAAAAGAGTATTTCCCTTTCATATGAGGGGTGGATGTGAAAAACTGTTATGTAGCAGTAAAAGGTTTGAGCCTCCTTAATAGCAAAGAGTGTAATTTTTTGTGAGGGCCTCTTTATAACTGGAGTTGGAGTTTTGGACATTGGGCAGGTAGACTCACACAGTCCTACAGCTGAGATATTGTTCCCACTTGTTTACAGAGGGTACATTTGACAAATCATGTAGAGAAACTGATGGTCTAAAGCAATGGTGCTTAGGGGTAGAAGAGTGAAGCAGACTTAGAGTAGCAAATTCACAAAGTCATAAAACCCTTAACCTTAAGGATGACAGAGCACCTTAGCTCTGTAGTAGAAGGACTATGTCACAGTTTACATCTTCATAAGCCTAATGGCAATCTTATTATTATTCATGAGTCAGGACTGTCTGCCTTCAAGGGCTCTTGAAGCTTATCTTCAGATACATGGCTATATGCATGCAGGATGGTACCTTTTGGTTTTGACAACTACAAAAAGGACAGATGACCTAAATTTCGGGCTCTTTGAAATCAGAGAAAAATGAACATTTCCTGTGGGTTATACATGTATTTTACAAGGGGCCATGTGTAGAGGGAAAGGATTAAGGAGGCTCACCATAAGATGGATATATTAGAAGCCAACATGAATGTGGGGAATGATCTGTGGGATTGTTGATTAAAATGAAAATTCTGAGATTCCCTTATTAAAAGGCAGGCATTTTCAAGACTCATCATACATACAGAGAGAAGGTCTGGGCTATATATTACTACTAAGAGAAGAAAGGCACAAAGGCCACTTTTACCAAAGTCAACTTCTGATGTCCCTTGAACAAAGTAGGGCTGATGTGAGATAAAGGCACAGATCAAACTGCCCATATTCTGAGCTGAAAATTTCGAGTGGGCATCCTGAACTACCTGGCTTAGAAAAAAAGTTCTTGGCCATGTTTTACACAAGAGCAAGATTTAGCCACCCCATGTTGCAAGAGGAGAAGACCTAGCTAATCATGGGTAGCAGGAGGATGGCATTGCATTGCATTATTTGCTTCCAAGTATTTTTTTAACTTTTATCAATTACACTTTATTCATTTTGTATCCCCCCATAAGCCCCTCCCTTTTCACCTCCCAGTCCCATCCTCCCTTCCCTTTCTGCATGCATGCGCTGCCCAAGTCCACTGATAGGGGAGGTCCTTCTCTCTTTCTTTCAGATCTTAGTCTATCAGTTCTCATCAGAAGTGGCTGCGTTGTCAGGGTTCTAGGTTATCTACATGAATAGTCCTTGGTTGGAGCATGAGTCTCTGGGAAGTTCCCTGTGTTCAAATTTTCTTGTTCTGTTGCTCTCCTTGTGGAGTTCCTATCTTCTCAGGCGCTTACTATTTTCCACTTCTTACATAAAATTTCATTCACTCTGCCTGTCAGTTGGCCATCAGGCTCAGTATCTGCTTTCACATTCTGCATGGCAGAGGCTTTCAGAGGCCTTCTGTGGCAGGTTCCTAGGTTGTTTCCTGTTTTCTTCTTCTTCCAATGTCCATCCTCTTTGCCTTTCAGGATGAGTATTGAACATTTTAGTTAGGGTCCTCTCTTTTGCTTAGCATGTTTAGATGTACAAATTTTAGTGGGTTTATTCCATATTGTATGTTTATGAGTGAGTATGTACCATGTGTGTCTTTTTGCTTCTGGGACAACTCACTCAGGATGATCCTTTCCAGGTCCCACCATTTACCTGCAAATTTCATGATTTCCTTATTTTTCATTGCTGAGAAATACTACATTGTATAGATGTACCACAGTTTCTGAATCCATTCTTCAGTTGGCATCTGGGCTGTTTCCAGCTTCTGGCTATTACAAATAAAGCTGCTACAAACATGGTTGAGCAAATGTCCTTTTTGTGTACTTGAGCCTCTTTTGGGTATATGCCTAGGAGTGGTATGGCTGGATCGTGAGGAAGCACTATTCCTAATTGTATAAGAAAGCACCAGATTGATTTCCAGAGTGGTTGTACAAGTTTACACTCCCACCAGCAGTGGAGAAGGGTTCCCCTTACTCCACAACCTCTCCAGCATGTGTTATTGCTTGAGTTTTTGATCCTGGCCATTCTGATGGGTGTAAGGTGAAATCTCAGGATTGTTTTTATTTGCATTTCCCTAATGGCTAATGAGGTTGAGCATTTCTTTAAGTGCTTCTCTGCCATTCGATATTCCTCTACAGAGAATTCTCTGTTTAGCTCTGTTCCCCATTTTTTAAGTGGATTACTTGGTTTGCTGCTTTTCAGCTTCTTTAGTTCTTTATATATACTGGATATGAGTCCTTTGTCAGATAAAGGGTTGGTGATGATTCTTTCCCAATCTGTAGGCTGTCGCTTTGTTTTGATTACTGTGTCCTTTGCTTTACAGAAGCTTTTCAATTTCATGAGGTCCCATTTATTGATTGTTGCTCTTACAGCCTGTGCTGTTGGTGTTCTGTTCAGGAAGTTTTCCCCTGTACCAATGAGTTCTAGGGTATTTCCCACTTTGTTTTCAAGCCGATTTAATGTGTCTGGTTTTATGTTGAGGTCTTTGATCCACTTGGACTTCAGTTTTGTGCAGAGTGATAAGTATGGATCTATTTTCATTTTTCTATATGTAGACATCCAGTTGGACCAGCACCATTTGTTGAAGATGCTATCTTTTCTCCACTGAATGGTTTTGGCGTCTTTGTGAAATATCAGGTGTCCATAAGTGTGTGGGTTTATTTCTGAGTCTTCTGTTCGGTTCCATTGATCCACCATTCTGTTTCTATGCCAGTACCATGCAGTTTTTATAACTGTTGCTCTATGGTACAGCTTGAGATCAGGGATAGAGATACCTCCAGAAGATCTTTTATTGTAGAGGCTTGTTTTAGAAATTCTTGGTTTCTTGTTATTCCATACAAAGTTGAGAAATTTTTTTCCAGGTTTGTAAAGAATTGTGTTGGCAATTCGATGGGAATGGCAGTGAATCTGTAGATTGCTTTTGGTAAGATGGCCATTTTTACTATGTTAATCCTGCCAAGCAATGAGCATGGGAGATCTTTCCATCTACTGATATCTTCTTCTAATTCTTTCTTCAAAGACTTGAAATTTTTTTCATACAATTCGTTGTCTTGCTTGGTTAGGGTTACGCCAAGGTACTTTATGTCATTTGTGGCTATTGTGAAGGGTGTTGTTTCTCTAATTTCATTCTCATCCTTTTTTATTTTATATACAGGAGGGCTACTGATTTTTTTGAGTTAATTTTGTATCTGGCCACTTTGCTGAAGGTGTTTATCAGCTGTAGGAGTTCCCTGGTAGAGTTTTTGGGGTCACTCATGTATATTATCATATCATCTGCAAACAGTGATAATTTGACTTCTTCCTTTCCAATTTGTATCCCCTTGATCTCCTTCAACTGTCTTATTGCTCTAGCAAGGACTTCCAGAACTATGTTGAAGAGATATGGGGAGAGTGGGCATCCTTGTCTTGTCCCTGATTTCAGTGGGATTGCTTTAAGTTTCTCTCCATTCATTTTGATGTTGGCTATAGGCTTTCTGTATATCACCTTTACTATGTTTAGATATGTGCCTTGTATCCCTGATCTCTCCAACACTTTAAACATCAATGGATGTTGGATTTTGTCAAATGCTTTTTCAGCATCTAGGTAGATTATCATGTGTTTTTTTTTCTTTCAGTTTGTTAATATGGTGGATCACATTGATTGATTTCCATATATTGAACCACCCCTGCATACCTCAGATGATGCCTATTTGGTCATAATGGATAATATCTTTGATGTGTTCTTGTATTCAGTTTGCAAGTATTTTTTTAAGTATTTTGCACCAATGTTCATAAGGGAGATTGGCCTGAAATTTTCTTTCTTTGTTGAGTCTTTGTGAGGTTTGAGTACCAAGGTGACTGTGGCTTCGTCAAATGAGTTTGGTAATGTTCCTTCTGTTTCTATTTTGTGGAATAGTTTGAAAAGAATTGGAGTTAGGTCTTCTTTGAAGGTCTGGTAGAATTCTGCCCTGAAGCCTTCTGTTCCTGGGCTTTTTTTGGATGGGAGAGTTTTGATGACTGCTTCTATTTCTTTGAGGGATATAGGACTATTTAATTGATTTTTCTGGTCCTGATTCAGCTTTGGTAAGTCAAACCTATCAAGAAAATTGTCCATTTCATTTAGATTTTCAAATTTTGTGGCATATAGGCTTTGGAAGTAAATCCTATTGATTGTTTGGATTTCCTCAGTGTCTGTAGTTATGCCCCCCTTTTCATTTCTAATTTTGTTGATTTGGGTGGTGTCTCTCTGCCTTTTAGTTAGCTTGGCTAAGGGTTTGTCAATCTTGTTGATGTTCTCAAAGAACCAGCTCTTGGTTTCATTGATTCTTTGAATTGTCTTATTTGTTTCTAATTGATTTCAGCCCTGAGTTTGATTATTTCCAGCCGTCTTCTCCTTTTTGGTGTGTCTGCTTTTTTTTTTTTTTTTTTTTTTTTTTTGTCTAGGGTTTTTAAGTGAGCCATTAAGTTGCTTGAATGAGCTGTCTCGAATTTCTTCTTGAAGGCACTTAGTGCTATGAACTTTCCTCTTAGCACTGGTTTCGTTGTGTCCCACAAGTTTGGGTATGTTGTGTCTTCATTTTCATTGAGTTCTAGGATGACTTTAATTTCTTTATTTATTTCTTCCCTGACACAGCTGTCTTTTAGTAACAAGTTGTTTCCATGTGTATGTGGGCTTTTTGCTATTTCTGTTGTTGAAGTCCAACTTTTGTCCATGGTGATCAAACAAGATACAAGGGATCATTTCAATTTTGTTGTATCTGTTGAGGCTTTCTTTGTGATCAACTATATGGTCTATTTTGGAAAAAGTTCCATGAGGTGCTGAGAAGAAGGTAAATTCTTTTGTGTTTGGGTGTAAGGTTTTGTAAATGTCTGTTAGGTCCATTTGATTCATGACCTCTGTTAGAGACATTGTTTCTTTGTTTAATTTCTGTTTTGTTGACCTGTCCTTTGTTGAGAGTGGGGTGTTGAAATCTCCCACTATCAATGTGTCGATGATCTATATGTGGTTTAAATTTTATCAATGTTTCTTTTGCAAATGTGGGTGCTCTTGTATATGGGGCATAGATGTTCAGGATTGTGATGTCTTCTTGGTGGAACTTTTTTCTTGATGAGTATAAAGTGTCCTTCCCCATCTCTTTTTATTAATGTTGGTTGAAAGTCTATTTTATCAGATATTAGAATGGCACTCCTGCTTTTTTCTTGCATCAATTTGCTTGGAAAGTCATTTTCCAACCTTCTACCCTCAGGTAATGTCTATCTTTGTGCCTAAGGTGTGTTTCTTGTATGCAACAGATTGCTGGGTTTTCTTTATATATCCATTCTGTTAATCTGTGTCTTTTTACTGGAGAGTTGAGTCCATTGATGTTGAGAGAGATTAATAAACATTGGCTGTTAGATCCTTTGATTTTTATGTTGGCTGCGGTCATAAGTTTGTTTGCTTGGTTGCTTTTTGTTTTACTGTAGTAAGGTTAATTATTTTCTGTGTTTCCTGACAGAAGCTAATTTTCTTGGGTTGTAATTTCCCCTCCAGTGTCTTCTGCAATGCTGGATTTGTATGTAGGTATTGTTGAAATTTGTTTTTGTCATTGAATATTTTGTTTTCTCTGTCTATGTGGACTGAGAGTTTTGCATGGTATAGTAGCCTGGGCTGACATCTGTGTTCTCTTAGGGTCTGCATGATATCCGTCCAGGCCCTTCTGGCTTTCATAGTCTCTGTTGAAAAGTCAGGTGTGATTCTAATGGGTTTGCCATTATATGTTACTTGGCCTTTTTCCCTTGCAGCTTTTAGTATTTTTTCTTTGTTCTGTATACATACAGTTTTGATTATTATGTGGTGGGAGGATTTTCTTTTCTGGTCAAATTTGTTGGGTGTTCTGTAGGCCTCATGTATTCTTATTGGCTTCTCCTTTAACTTGGGGAAATTTTCTTCAATGATTTTGTTGAAAATATTTTCTGGGCCTTGGAGAAGGGAGTCTTCTTTTTCCTCTATACCTATTATTCTTACGTTTTGTCTTTTCATAATGTTTTGCATTTCTTGGACGGTCTGTGTCAGCAATTTTTTGGATTTAACATTTTCTTTGACAGATACCTCGATTTCTTCCATTGTATCTTCTACACCTGAGATTCTTTCTTCCATCTGTTGTAGTCTGTTGGTTATGCTTACCTCTGTAGTTCCTGTTTTCTTCCCTAAATTCTTCCTCTCCATTATTTCCTCCATTTGTGTTTTCTTTAATTTTTCCAGTTCTATCTTCAGGTCTTGATTTGTTTTGTTTACTTCCTTCACCTGTCTGATTGTATTTTCCTCTTTTTCTTTTAGTTCCTTCAACTCTCTTTCTTTTACTTCTTTCAGTGATTTAATTATTTTTTCTCTGAAGGCCACAAACTGTTTGGCTGCATCTTCCCGTATTTTTCACGGATGGACATAATCTGCTTGTCTTTAATTTCCTCCATTTCTTTATGGATAGCCATGATCTGTTTGTTTTTATCTTCCTCTACTTCTTTATGTATTTTATTTGTTTCCTCTATTATTCTCTTCATCATCATAGATGTAAGGTCATCTTCTTGATTTCCTATTATGCTGAGTTGTGCAGGGCTGTTCGCCCCTGGATGGCTGGGTTCTGGAGATGACATATTGCTCTGTCTTTTGTTGGTTGAGCTTTTAAGCTGACCACTTCCTATTAGACTGTTTTGGGTGTTGGCTTTTAGTTTCTGTGCTTTCTGGAGTCCTGAGGTCAGGAGAATCCCCTTGGCTGGAAGATGATTTTTCCTGAAGGATTCCTCCTCTGCTTTTTGGTTATGGTCACTGTATCCCAGTGTTTCTCAGGAATTGCCACTGCTCACCTCAGGTGTATAGCCCTGAGTAGTAGCTGTGGTCTTTGTTAGGCAGCACTGGCTCTCCTCTTACCCATAGAAGTTCTCAAGATAGCTACCCCACTGCTGGGTTTCTGGTTATAAATTTAGTGAGCTGCTGCTGTTGTTACAGTTTTCCAGGTACAGTCCTCTTGAAGAACCTGCTGATTCCTTAGCTGTGGGGTTTTCTCCCAACAGGGAAACTCAGTCTGTTATCCTGGGGCACACAGTTCTGTCCCGGAAAGTGAGAGGAGCACACAGCAAGTCTCTGGGCCAGAGGCTGAGTGATCCGCTCTGGGTCTGGAGAATGTGCACCTAGGTTGAGTTGGCACCTGGGGGCGCCGCTCTGGTCTAGAGGTTGGGTGCCTCAGTCTGGACTGGAAGCTGTGTGTCCCTGTCTGGGATGTTGGCTTCGACACTGCTCTGGTCCAGATGCTGTGGGTGCAGACCTCTTGAAGGACCAGGGATTCCCACAGTTTTGTCAGTCTAGCTAGGGGTAACTGGTTGATCATTGGCACAGTATTTGAGGGCTGCTGTAATGGCTCTCTGGCTTTTGTAGGTCTGAGGATGCAGCTGTGTGCCCCAGTGCCCTAGCAGTACTCAATAATGGCAGATGAGCACAGCGCTCATGCCAGCATTAGAAAGCTAGAGCCTAGAGTCTGTGTGAATCCAAAAAGTGTTTTGGTGCTGGGTGTCCTGAGCGTTAGACCTGATCATCCTCCCCGCAGGGTTTCCTCCTGCCAGGGACAACCAGTCTTTGCTTTGGGACCTGCCGTTCTGTCTGGGCTGGGAGTGAATAGAACCCACAGGCACAGATGCCCGCCTGCGGCTCCACCTTTCTGGCCGTTGGGATCCTGGGTGTCTCCCTAAACTGGGTAATTTTCCAGAGACCTTTTTGGAGTGGTGGTATCAGCTGAGTACTCTGAGATCAGACTAGCCATTTCCCTCCCTGTGGGTTTGTACCCAATGGTGAAACTGAGTCTCTGGTGCCTGGCGGCCCACAGTTCTAGCTGAGGTGGCGAATCAGGCACGCAGGCAGGCTGGGCTCTGTGCTGGTGCCTGGGTTCCAGGCTCTGGCTCCGGGCTGGCCCCTGGGGTGCCTGAGGAACCCGAGTCTTTTCTAGGGGATGTCTGGGTGACCTAAGGTTGGTCCCAATCGTTTGCTGATCTGTAGGGTTATCTCTCGACTGGAAAATCCAGTCTGTGATGTTGTGGGCCCACAGTTCACTCTGGGACAGTGACCAGATCACGCTGGTGTGTAGCTCTGGGCTGGTGGTGACCAAGTGCCTGGTGGAACCAGGATCTCTTCCTCGTTTTAGCCGGGTGGGTTAAAGCTGATTGAATCCCCCACCATGGGGTATCTTCTCACCTGAGAAACACAATCACTTGTGTTTTATGGCCGTGAGTTCTACTTGCTGGTCACTGTGCCTGTCCTGCTGTGTTGCTGTTCAGAATGAGAGTCCTCCCAGGGCCGCCATCTTGCTCCGCCCCCCTGCTTCCAACTCTTCTCACCAATTCCTACTATCCATTTATTGCATAGACTCAGGTGATGAGTCTAAGAAGAAAACAGAATATCCTTCTCAGAAAATAAGTGGTTGTCTAAATTTTTATGTTTCTTCATGGTTATATTCATCTGTGCAAATCTGTAAATCAATGATGAGAACATTGTTTTTCTGACAACCACCTGCTAGGCATTGGCATGTGTGTCAGCTTTAGATTTCTATATACTGTCTTCTGACCTAAACCCAAAATTCTGTGAGGTAACATTGATTGCAATGCTGTTTACCTGGAAATCTTGGTCAGAGGGATTGGTACTAACCTGATATTTGTTTGAAGTTCAAGGGTAAATTGTCCTTGGAAAGAAGAGGTTACTCTTGGTGCTTCTCTGCCCAGAAGCTACATTTGTAACAACCTATGAGAACAGATTGCAAAAATGAGAACCTCTAGAACATCATTGTGGTATGGGCCTAAAACTCTTAGGCAGCAATAAAATCTCTGTAGCTGTTGTGCTTGAAGGTTGTCATCATATTTTCCTTTTTCACTCCACAGGACTACATGTGAATGGAGCTGATTCTTACTTCTATAGAAGGACTGGTAAATGGTTTACTTGTTCTGAGGCCACATTCATCAGAAGGGAAATGAGTTAATCTGCTGTTCAAAGGAACACAAATTTTGAGGTCTTTCTGTAAAATGAATACTTGAGACAAAGTAGTAGGCCTCTTCCAAGGACTGAGGTCTGCCATTCAACTCAGTGAAGTAAAAGAAGTGAGGTAACTTAGAAACAGAGGAAGAAATGGGCCCCATATGAGAAAGAGAACATTTTGAAACCTGGTTGGGCAAAGGTGTAGGTTTTCAAAGGTATGGGACATAGGTAGAAAGTGCCATTCAACATTGTTTGAACATGTATCTCCCTGCTACCTTATTCAGTGAAGGAAGATCCCATCACTGTTGTTTAGCTTCCCCCACTTCTATAGAGTGGAGAAGTTTTATATCTCGTGCTGAGTCTAGAAGAGTTCAGGAAAAAAAAAAACTGAGACATCTTCAAACAGCCTGGGTGACTGTCCATGGCTAGATTAGCTTCTGCAGTTTGTCTTCATGTGTCCGTATATAGGCAGCAACTATGGAGCCACTTGATCTAGTCATAAGATGGATGAGCATTACACAGGATCCTGTCTGTAAATCTACCTTATATTACCTGGGGACTGAATGGGAAGCCACCAAGGCTTGAATATTTATTCTTTAGAGAATGTACGTTGGTTGTAGGCAATTCAAAGATAAAACAGGATGCTTGATAGTTCATGAATTTATACTACAAGGAATGGCACAGTATTATTCAAAAGAGCATGTCTAATTCTAATATTACTTTGGGAGTAAGAGTAGTGAGTTTCCTGTGGTCAAAAATGGTGCTTCAGATTCCCTATTGTACAGGTGGGTAATGTCAAAGTCCACATTGTTAATGGAGGAAAGGACTGAGGATTACTCTGAGCCAGGTTAGTTGCCGTGACCATGTCAATAAACAAGAGAATTTTTGAGGTACCTTGGAGACAGGGGAGTTCTGAGAACCTGTTCTTAGAATGGAAAGTTCTGAGACCACTTTCACAAAGGAGCACTCACACATGTCTTGGTTTGGGGGGAGTGGCCGAATAGGAATATTCATTTTACTGCTGGTCAAATGGGGAAACTCATGGGATATCTCAGGTATGGGAGGAAGTTTCTGGTTGTGCTTACTAGCTTCCATCTATACTTCCTAAAGCCAGCATGTATAGCCTGAGTCAATTTTTGAGTTTCTTCGCTACTATCATAACAATCTTCCAACAAGGTAAGTGCTTCTACAAGTATTTATGGTGCTCCAACTTTGATGCAGATGGCATGAGTTCTGATTTCAGCTTTCAAACTTCTGTTCTATTATCTAAAAGATGATGGTAGTAAGATCCAATTGGTTGCCTATGTGTTGTAGGTTAATCTTAGACGGTGGTGGGTTGTTAAATCTGAAGTACTCTTATTTAATAGTGCCATGTGTGAGGCATAAACAGATGGGAATCTCCAGTGATTCTTTAGTCATATAATGGGATCTGCAACCACCTAGTAATAAGTATGAAGGCCCAAGATATCCCTTGCACACAGGGCCTAGTTTGAGAGCCTGCTCAATATAACTAGAATTCCCAGATGCCCTTCTGCAGAAACTGAATGTCTGAAATATTCTCATTGGATTTAGATAGACATTTGGTCCACAAACATATTTAGATGATTGGAATACTGTTTAGTGCACAGTGCAAAGTATAAGGGCCACTTGTTCTGAGAAGGAAAAAGATTCAGAGGGTAGCAATAGTACTATATAAGTACCATATAACACAAAATGAATGTTTTAGGACTCAATAAGCAAGTGGGTTGTAGGACAATCCTAGTCCTAGCAAATTTCTAACATTCTGATCAACATAATGAGAAGGAATAAGCTAATATTGGGGAAAGTGGAAACACTGAGTCCCAGTGCAAGGAAGGAAAACTATTGAAAAGGGAGAAGGGCACGCTCAACTATGCAGAGGGTGAAGATCCCACACATACTTCTGGTGAAGACAATGTCCCTGATATCTTACACAGGGAAGAAATTCCCAGCACAGATCTTTCTCAGTTTTATATCTTCATAGTTTGCGATCATTCTATGAGAGATGAGGCAGCAACTTATGCCTTCTTCCAAAGGAGTGGATCACTCTCACTGGCTAGCTTGCATCAATCATTTAGCTTGCATTTCAGCAGTCAAGATCCAGGCAGAAATATTGAAGTTATTCCATTTCTAATGAATGACTAGAAGAGAAATGGCACAGCTTCTCTGCTCTGATTGCTAAACTTGGGCTATGAGACCTTAAACCAGAGTGGATTAGAATCCATGGATGTTTATAGTGTGAGTCTCTCATGGAACTGTGCATGATCTCTTTGGTATGAAACTTCTCTGGCCTTATGTGAGAAGGTCATAGGCATGATTCTTGAGAAGGAGATTTATTGGGAGGGTATAGAAGTACAGGAAGAATCCCTCAGGTAGAAGATGAATCTCCAAATTGGAAGAAGTTGCAATAATACCCATCAGGTCCAAAAATGGTCACAGCTGAGAGTAATCCTGTATTTTGGGATGCTGGGGCATATTTGCCACCAATCAGAGCACTTTTCTCTTACAGTTTGGTTGGTAATCCCTGACTGTTTCCTCCACAAGCCTCTAATTAACATCAGAGGCAAGGCCAACAAAGGTGGGGTTTCTCATTTAAGATAATAATCTGAAAGGTAGAAAGTTTTCAATCAGGACTTAGATATTTGAAGCCATATCCCAGGACTTCACTGTGGTCTTTCTTCTCTTTGGTCATTTTGGCATGCCTGTCCACCCAAGTCAGAGGGAATGTATTAAGACAACCTAGAGAAATTGACCTGAGGTTTTATGAATGTAGGTGGATTCTCTGAGGAAAAAAAATTGTCATGGGGTGTCAATTTAAAGTTTCATTGAGAAAAAGATGAAAATCTGAGTGAATTTTCATGTCAGGGCCTGGTCTGTAGCTCCCCAAATCAGAAGATTTTGTATTGATCCCCTGAAGTGAAAGGGTGTGTACAGAGATTGCTTGTTTAAAAAAAAATAGTTTAGCCAAGTTCCTTGATAGACTTTATATGTCAGAGTTTCAAGGTGAAGATTCAGGTCACCTTGGGTTGAAGGACAAACTTCAGAACCATTTATTTTGAAAAAGGTCCAAGGCTTACTCCATAATTTTGGGAAGTAGGATGGACCTCCTCAAACACCATGAATTGAAGGCTTCTTTGGACCAACTGGAATGTTCTTTGATTCAGTACGAAGTTGGAATGCTTCCTTTGCCAAAGGATTGAGTTCCATGGCAAGTGGGAAGTTCTGAAGCCCATTTTACAGAGGGACTAAATACTTAGAGTATGCAAAAGCCAAAGTAAATTGACTAGCATAGCTTCTAATTATTCACAGTCTAGGAAATTCATGTCTTCAGCTGAATATGCAAAAGACCAAGTTCATCAATATCAGAATTGATGAATGACTTGATTGGGTGTTTCTGAATGGTTGCCTCATCAGAATTGTGTAGACAACATTGAGTTGAAGTGACTATTTAACACCACATCTGGTGATTTTATTCAAGTTGCATGGATTTCTAGAATTGCTTCCTATTTTTGAATTCTGTGAAGCCTAAACCAAGGGCCAGCGCTGTTTGGTAAGGGTGAGACAGCCCCTGTTCCCTTGATCACAGGGGAATTTTCTGACAGCCCATAGTGTCAAAGGCTACATTTTAAGGACACAGTCATTCAGGGATGAAAAATATTTGCAAAGGAGAAGGGTGCATGGCACAATTAGGCAGAAGGGAAATATCCAGTTTATGTTCGTAGAGAGGGGAGGTCCAGGTACTCATGTCTCCAGGTTTTCAGAGAAATTGAGAAAATCCCTATTCCTTAGTAGTCCACTACAGGCTTGGTAGCAATCTTTGGGGTTCTTCTTACAAATTGGATCATAGTCCCAGCATCTGTTCCCTACTTTAACTTAGGATAAGCAAGACATGAGTGCACATGTCTGGTGAGGAGCTTGAAGACAAATGGCCTTGGACCCATTGGTTTATCTTCGTTTACAAAAAGGATATGAATCTATAGTTCTCTGAGGATTCTTTGGTTGCTAAAAGTGAATTTCTTAGCCAATAATGTGTGAGGGAGAAGCTCTGGCCACTCTTACTTGAATGGCAAAACCTGAGTTGGCCATGAAAAGAAAGAGAAGCTTTTATGATTCCTTGGCCACAGGGAGTCAGTCTCAAAGGACACTTCACACTCAATGTCTGAGACACACCCCCTCAGTTACATGGTCATTTCTGTTGCTAGATATATCATTGGATCATGGATCACACAACTCCAGTCAAGAGAGAGGACAAATATAAACATTTGTTCAAAGATAGTGCAATACGGCAGCAGCACCAGCATTGATGTCCTCCTTGACAGTAGTCAAGGGCTACTGTGGTTAGGGAAAATAAGTCTAAGGACCTCTTCTGAAATTGTTCCAGGAGGGTGTCAGTCTTCTGTTAGTCATGGGTTATATTAGTTATGAGGGGGCATATCTAAATATTAATGGAGTTATAAGCTTGGGGATATAAATTGTCCTTGTTCTAGAAGATAAGTCTCAAGCCTTGTTATGACTTTGTAGAAATTCTATTGTTCACTGATTCTAAAGACTTATATTTGTGATTTTCTTAGGACATTGGTGAAGTCTGAGGCCCTTTTATCTTCTAGTCATATGTGTCAGGACAACTTCTGTCTCTGAGGATGTTTGTGATAATCTGGTTATGAAGTGTATGTTTGAGGTTCATTTGGGCAGTGAATATCTGATGTTCCCTGGTTTTCAAAGAAAAGATTTGTGTATGTCCTGTTGAACACTGGGGAAGTGTGAAGCCCATGATATTAAGGGGTTAGATTTAAAACACCCTTGACTTCTTGGCGAAAATTGTACGGCATTTTTTCTTTTCTAGATAGATAAGACTGAGTACATGGGTACATGAGTTATTGGGGGAAACTCAGAAGGCTACTGAGTCTAAAGGGACAGGCCAGAAGCCCCCATGTTCCCACAATAGTTTGGATGATCTGTGGTTCTGATGTGCTGAGTTTGAATGCTGCTTGAAAATTAGTGGCCTATATTTGGCTTCTTGGTTTAGAAGGCATATCCCTTTGCCCTATACACAATTTGGAGTATCCATGGATAGAATGAGAAAGTGTTAGGCACTCATAAACAAACAGAAATTTGAGGACAGTGTTTCTAAGAGGCACAAAGTGTCATACTCTGTTGGGGAAAGCAGAAAGTTCAAAATGTCTCATGACTAACATGGGAAGAACAAGAGTCAGTTTGGTGATTAGAGAACTCCTGAACATTTCCTTATTTAATCTTAATGGGAATCTAGAACATCCATATATTGTAAGCCTGGATGGTTAAGTCAATCTCCAAAAGCAAGGAGGCAGTTCCCACCTCAGTTGACTGAAAAATTTAGCTGACTACTTGTACACATGAAGTACATGGCTTCTTCTTTTCTGCTGACCAAGACATTCTGGATTTGGGTGTTGATGAAGCCCCAGCACATCTGGCACACTGTTCCTGTTCTTTGGACAGAGGTCATGAGGTCAGTGGATCAGAATAAGAAGCACTCAGAGCACCATAGACAGAGGGAGTCGTTTTGTCAACCATTAGGTTAGATGAAGTAGGACTAGAGTCACACTGATCAAAGTAAGCACATGTTATTCTTTATGGGGTATAAATTGTATAGCATTTTCTTGTAGGTAAAAATTGTGAGTTCTTCTTCATCAGCATGTAACAGAAGCTTTGGTTACCCAGTCTTTCCCTGGAAAAGGTCTAGTAGAATGGTGGTTGCCCACCTCCAGCACTGAACTGAGCTCCAGCTGCAAGCACATAGACTTGCTGTGCACCCACCGAATTCTCCTCTACATCACAGACAAAACTGTGTGCCTCAGGGCATCAGAGGCTGGGAGTCGATGTTGGGAGACAACCCCATAGGGAAGAAAAGAAATGGTACTGACCTAGGGTCACCCAGTCTTTCCCTGTAAAAGGTCTTGCAGAATGGTGGGTGCATGAGCCGTCACTGAACTGAGCTCCAGCTGCAAGCACAGAAACTTGCTGCATCTCAACTCTTCCATACAGACAGAGTTGTGTGCCCCATGGAAACAGGGACTTGGAGTCCCTGCCATTAGTAAACCCCACAGAAATGGGGACTGAATTAGGTCATCCAGTATATCCCTGGAAAAGGTCCTCCAGCCTAGAGACTTGCTGTGCACCTACTATTCATCACAGACAGAACTGTGTGCCCCAGGGTACCAAAGACATGGTGTTCCTATTGGGAGAAATCTCCACAGGGAATGAAGCAAATGAAGATAGTCTTAGGCCACTCAGTATATCCCTGGAAAAGTTTCTGCAGACAGGCCCAACCCAGGGACCAGATGTGCATTAGCAACCCTGATGCTACCAGGAGAGTGGTACTCACCTGCCACAGATTACCACTTGGGTACTGGAGGAAAGAGCCCCAACCTCAGACCTACAAAAGCCTAGAATCCCTGAGATCAACCTTCAGATACTGCTCCAAGGAGCAACCTCCTGAACAAAACTAACACAAACTCGGGACACCCAGGTTACAGCAGCAGCTCACTAAATTCATAGCAAGAAACACAGAAGAAGCAGGGCAGCTGTCTCCAGGACTTCTAAGGGTGAGAGGAGAGCCCTCTCTATTAGCAAGGACCACAATTACCACCCAGGTCTCTATGCATTAGGTGAGGTGTGGCAACTACTGAAAAACACCAGCCATACATTGACCATATCCAAAGAGCTGAGGTGGCTTCCTTCAGGGACAACCATCTTCCTGCCAAGAAGATTCTCTCCACCATGGGATTCCAGGAACCACCAGAATCTAACACCCAACACCTAATATAGCCCAACAACTAGAGCCCAGTGTAAAAGCTCAACCAGAAAGAGAAACAGCAATATGGCATCTCCAGAACCCACTTATCCAGGGGCAAGTAGCCCTGGACACCCCAGAATAATTGAAATTTAAGAAGATGACCGAACATCTATGCTCATGAAGAGGATAACAGAGGAAACAAATAAAATGTGTAAAAATCTAGAGGAAGATAAACTCAAACAGGTTATGGCCATCTGTAAAGAAAAAAAAAATGAATATAAAACAAACAGATTATGGCCATCCGTAAATAAATAGAAGATAAAGAAAAAGAGATTATAGCCATCAGTAAAGAAATACAGGAAGTTGCAGCCAAACAATTTGTGGCCTTTAGAGAGGAAATAGTTATATCACTGAAAGAAACAAAGGAAATAGAGGATTGTTCAAACAAAGAGCTGAAGGAATTGAAGAAAAAAAACAGGAAAATACAGGCAGACAGGTTAAGGGAACTAACAAAAGAGCTCAATATCTGAAGATCCAATTGGAAAAATTAAAGAAAACACAAATGGAGGAAATTATGGAAAGAACTTAGGGAAGAAAACAGGAACTATAGAGGTTAGCAAAACCAATAGACTACAAGAGATGGAAGAAAGAATCTCAGGTGTGGAAATAGATGTATCTCTCAAAGAAAATGTTAAATCTATAAAAATTCCTTAAACACACTGTCCAAGAAATTTAATACCACATAAAATGACAAAACCTAAGAATAATAGGAATAGAGAAAAAAGCTGATTCCTTCCTCCAAGGCCCAGAAAATACTTTCAACAGAATCATAGAAGAAAATTTCGTGAACTTAGAGGGAAGGCCAATAAGAATGCAAGAGTCCTTCAAAACACCCAATGAATTAGGCCTGGAAAACAATTCCTCATGCCACATAATATACCCAGCAAAACTATCTGTCATCATAGACAGAGAAAACAAGATATTCAATGACAAAAACAAATTTCAGCAATACCTACACACAAATCCATCATTACAGAAGACACTAGAAGGAAAAATACAACCCAAGAAAACTAGCTACTTTCAAGAAAACACAGGACATAATTAACCTCACTACAGTATCAAAAAGCGAACAAGCGCACAAACTCAAGACCACAGCCAATATCAAAATCAAAGGATCAAACAGCCAGTGGTCATTAATCTTTCTCAACATCAATGGACAAAATTCTACAATAAAAAGACACAGACTAACTGATTAGATGTGTAAACAAGACCCAGCAGTCTGTTGCGTAAAATAAACACATCTAAGACACAAAGATAGACATAACCTAAGAGTAAAGGGCTGGAAGATGGCTTTCCAAGAAATTGGACTCAGAAAGCAAGCAGGAGTAGCCATTCTAATATCTGATAAAATAGATTTTCAAACAAAATTAATCAAGAGATAGGGAAGGACACTTCATACTCATCAAGGAAAATTTCAACCTGGAAGACATCACAATCCTGAACATCAATGCCCCAAATATGGGGGCACCCACATTTGTAAAAGACACATTGATAAATCTTAAACAACACATAGATCCCAACACATTAATAGTGGGAATCTTCAACTCCCCACTCTCAACAAAGGACAGGTCAACAAAACAGAAATTAAACAAAGAAACATTGTCTCTGACAGAAGTCATGAATCAAAGTGGACCTAACAGACATTTATAGAACCTTACACCCCCCAAAAAAAAGTCTCCAATCTGATAAACCCATGATCAGATGTTATCAGCATGGAATTATAGCAGACTTTCAAAAAACAGCTAATAATGAAAAACAAGGAAATCATGAAATTGCAGGTAAATGGAGGTAACTGGAAAGGATCATCCTGAGTGAACTTGTCACAGAAGCAGAAATACACATAGAGTAAATATTCATTCATATAGATATATAATATAGGGTAAAACTACTAAAATCTGTACATCTAAAGACACAAATATAGAGGGAGGACCCTGATTAAAATGTTCAATCCCCATCCCAAAAGGCAAAGTTGATGGCCATCAGAAGAAGAAGAAAACAGGAAACAAGTTAGGAGCCTGCCACAGGGGGCCTCTGAAAGGCTCTGCCCAGCAGACTATCAAAGCGGATGATGAGACTTTTGACCAACTGTTCAGCAGAGTGCATGGAATCTTATGAAAGAAGTGAGAAATAGTAAGATCTGGAGAGGACAGGAACTCCAAAAGGAGAGACACAGAACCAGAAAATATGAACACAGGGGTCTGTCCTGCCACTCATATTCCAATCAAGTACCATGCATTGAAATAACCTAGAACTCCTGCACAGATGTAGCCCATGGAAGTTTATTGTCCAAGTGGGTTCCATAGTAATGAGAAGAGGGACTCCCTTCAACATGGACTGATTGGCCTGTTCTTTGATCACCACCCCTTGAGGGGGTGGAGCAGCCTTACCAGGCCACAATGGAAGACAATGCGCCCACTCCTAATGAGATCTGATAGACTAAGATGGAAGGAAAGAGGGACCTCCCTTATCAGGGAAGTTGGGGATGGGCATGCATGAAGAAGGGGGAGGGAAGTGTAATCAATAAAAGTTAAAAATAAACAAAACAAAACAAAACAAACAAACAAAAAATAAGGCCATAGCAACTCTTTGGAAGATGTCAAAGACTTTGGAGCCCTGTGAACAATTGGTGAATGCCCTGGGGACTTTTGTGCTGAGACCAACTGTCCCACTCTTCCTTGGGTAGATGACAAATTTCCTACATTCTATTCTTGAAGTGGTGACTGTCCTAGAGTCAGTTGGTCAGGTGTCACCATTTTCACCTGCCATTTTAGTAAGCAATATTCCAGAGTACCTGGTACAGATGAGATGGCTTCATTCCCAGAGACTCTTGGGAAGTTGGAGTATGTTCCAGAGAAAGTTGGGGCATTGATTAAGATTCTAGAGACTTCTTTGAAGAGGTGGAGAGTCCTAGATTATTTTTTACAGGACAGGGCTTACCACATTGTAGGGGAGCAGAAGCAAAAGTCCTGAAGATCCTGAAGCAGATAGCAAATTTGCTACAGGCCATGAGCTAGACAGAGCAGTTTTGAGTTCCCCCTGGGGAGATGGTGGCAGTAATTTTAATGTCTCTTTGACAAATTGGCAATCTCCCACACTTTCCAGGGAAATGATCTGTGTCCCAAATCATCTTGAGTGTATCACAAAGGTTTGGTATTGCCCTTCATAGCAGGTGCCCCTTGAGTAGATGTGCATGTTCCTTGACCCAGTTCAGATAGGGAGATCTCTGAGACAATACATGTAGTGATGCTCCTAAATCCATTTGAGCAGAGGGAAGTCACGGAAGGAGATGGTGAAGTTCCCAAACTCCCTGGTCAGAATTAGAAATACCTATACTGCCACCTACACAGGTGGAAACTTCCAGAGTCCCCTTGGAAGACAGCTGAGGTTTTACAGCTTCTTGAATGGCTAACAAAGTTCTTGTACTAACTTTAACATATATGGAAATTTCCCAAAGCCCTGAGGCAGATGATGTAGATTCAAGAGTCCCTTGTCCAGATAAAGAGATTAACATTTGCACATAAGTCCTGGAGCATTTCCCAGGGACTTCTTCATATCCTGCATTACTTGCAGCAGCCTTAGACTTTTTTTGCACACCTGGTGCAGATGAGTATCTTGGAAGACCTCAGGGTTATGGCAAATGTTCTAGAGACCCTTGGGCCCATTTCACAGTTTCTTCTTTTGAGAATGTTGGGTATATCCCTGAGACAAGGGAGTAATTGGTGAATGTGCAAATGTACTGTGTGCAGAACAGGAATGTTTGTCTCTACCTGGTGTATGTATTGGAGGATTTGAATGCCTCTTGGCAGATGGAAGATGTCTGCGAGTCCTGTCTGTATATGTGGGCAGTCCCAGATTCCCTTGTGTAGATAGGCAGGGACCCACAGATCCTTGAGCAAAATGAGAAGTTGCTTGACTCCCTTGTTCTAATATCCTAAGTCTCAGAGGCTCTGGAGCACAAGGTTGATATACTGAAGTTGCTACTATTGATGGAGAAGTCTCCAAATTCCCTTCTATAGGTAGTGATTGTGCATGACTCATCTGCCTAGACTGTTGTGTTTCTAGGACTCCAGTGGAAGATGACAGGGAATGTTGACATTCTGTGGAAGATCTTGACTGATCCAAAAATGTCTGGGCAGATATCATAAGGTAAAAAAGATCAGAAGCAGCAAGCAGTGGTGCTGAATCACCAGGAACATGTGCTGAAAGTCCCCTTGGGACTCTCTTCAATGGTGAAGGCTCTCTAGGATCTGGGACAGATGGAGCCTTTTCCATGGATTCTCTGACATGTGACAATTGCCCAACATTTGTTTGGCTAGGTTGTGATATTCACATGTTGTTCAAAAAAGAATCCAAAGGATCATGATGTTCTTGGGGGACTGAAAATGGACCCAGAGTAATCTGTGCACATATGGATATTTCCTGAGGCCCACCTACAAAAAAAGAAAATATTCTGGAAATCCTAGGGAAATTGAAGAAATTTTCTGTGAAACTGTAACACATGTAGGATATGTTCCAGTACCTGGATAAAATGGCAAAGATCCTAAAGTGTTTTGTTCAGATTGGGAAGGGTCATCAATCTTTGGAAGAGATGATGGATGCTGAAGAGAATTTGTGGCTGACTGACAAGTTCTTTGAGGATTCTGGGAAGAAGCACAAAGTTTTATATCTCCTTGACTTGACAGTGATGCTGATTCAGGAGCCCCTTCTAGAGATACAGATAGTCTCAGAGGCTTTGAGAAAAATGGAACATGCTCCACAGGCCATTTTTTTTCAGCCTGAGTAGTTCTGCAGATAAAGAAATTCCCAGAGGACTTCTCTCAGTTTTCAAAGTACCTAAGAGCCTCTGAGTGCTTTGGATAGACAACAGAGGTGCTGGATTTGACTGCAAAGGTTTAACATACAGTTCTGCAGATGGAGACTGTTACAGTTTAGCTTGTTCAGATAAGAAATGCACTCCAGTGTCAGCAGCAGATGGAGAAGAGCCTATAGTTCCTTGTGCAGATTTGCATCTTTTCAAAGTCCCTCCTGCTGGTAAGCAAGGTCGCAAAAACCCTTGAACAGATTTTGAAGATAATGGAATTGCATGTGCTAATGTAGGAAAACCTGCATCATGGCCAGGAGCATATTTGAAAGTTCCCGTGGTACCTTTTGTAGATTCAGATTCTTCTACAGTGTCCAGGAAAGATGATAACTATCCAGGAGTGTTCAAAAAAGGTTTTCATGTTTCTAGTATTTTGGAGAAGATGTTGAAGTTTGTAGAGACCCTTCATCAGATTGTGCTATATGCACCTTTGCCTGGGATGACAGGGAAATTTTCAGAGGCTCCTGGGATGAGAGCAAAGTTTCTAGAGCCCCTGAAGTGCACAGAGGATGTTCCTGAGCACCAGGTGCACATGGTGAATGCTCTACATGCCTTGGTGAAGATAAAGAACATTCCTGAGATTTTTGGCTAGATAGAAATGTAGGCCCTTGTGCAGATGACACTGTTCTTACAATCCCCTGTTTGGTTGTGGCTAATTTTAGAGACCTTTGGATGGATATGGAAGGCCCCAGAGCTCCTCTCAGAGATGCACAGGGTCTTGGAATTCCTTGTGCCAATAAGGATATTCCCAGAGGCTTTGGATCATATGACAAAGTTCCTAAAAGCACCTGGAAATTTTGGGTAGACCCTCGAGGTCATGTCTTGACATCAAATGTCCCATAAACTTCCCTACAGTTGTGGACACTCCTGGGATAGCTTGCACAGATAAGAAATGCCACCCAGATGGAGAAGATCCATGAGAGTCTAGGGAAGATTTGGACATTTTCAGAGCCTCTCCTGCTAATAGGCAATGTCCCACAAGCTCTTGATCAGATTGAGAAGATGATGGAGTCATTTTGGCTGAAGCAGATAGACCTTTATTCTCTTAAGGTGATGGAGAAATGCCTGCAGTCTCTCACATATGTGGAGAATTTTTGTATTTTACTGGACCTGCTGGATAAGGTGCTGAGGGTTGTGGAGCCCAATCACCTTCATTTGACCTTGATGTATGCACAATAGCCTGGAATGACATGCAATGATTCAGAATCCCCCGGGCTGATTGTGAAGGTTCTAGTCTAGCTTGGCCAGATGATAAAGATTGTGCATATCCTTGAACAGAAGATGCATATCTTCCAGGTTCTTTACACAATGATGGCAAAGCTACTCTAGATCCTGGATCAGATTGAGAAGGTCCCAAATCCTCTCTCACTTGCCAAATGGCTCAAGGTACTCTGGGTATGTTTGCATTTTCCCAAATCCCTGTGGAATATGCTGAATGTCCTAAAGGGTTTTGGCATGATGACACAGAGCTATGCACAAGCAAAGTTATCTCTGCTAGGCTCTTGGGAATATAGTAATATAGAGGTGGGTAGTGGATGTTTTTGAGCAACTGGTGCAGCTAGTGAATGTTGCACCTCCTCTGGAGTGAAGAGTAAAGATTCTTGAGAATGTTGGTTAGACATGAACGGTCGAGTAGCCCTTGGAAAATATGCTGAATGTTTTACAGTATGTTGTGTTGATGGAGAAAGTCTCTGACACTCCTGGGAAGAAGTTTGGTGTTTTAAAACATTTTTAGAAAATGGCAGTTTCTGCAGTGTCTCCTTCAACTGTGGAACATTTCAGAGTCCCTAGGACTGATAATGAAAGTCCCACAGCCCCGTGGGCAGTTGACCACCAAGATGCTAAAGTTTCTTCTGTAGGCAAGAAAAATTCCAGGGGCAATGGGGCAGAAATGGTTAATTTCTACTGTGCAGTTTCCTTATAACCTAGAATCCCTGAAGTAGAAGCCAAATGTTCCTCAGTTCCCTATGCATTTATGGGCAGTCCCAATGTGTCTTTTCAATTAAAGGAAATGGGTTCAGGCACCTGAGTAGATAGTGAAAGTTCCAGGGAACCTTGTGCTGATGCATTCAGTTCCCAGGTCCTTTTTGAATATAGGCAAGTTCCCACAGTTTTTGCAAAGATAGGGGAGGGGTAAACTTGCCTGTGTTAGTGAGGAAAGTCCAAGAGGCTCTTGGGCATGGGTCCATGTTCCCTTAGAACTTGAGACACAATGGGGCAGTCCCAAAATATCTGAGGCTGAAGACAAATGCTTATGTGTTCACTGGACAATCTTGGAGAGTCCCAGAATCTCTTTGGAAGATGGTGAATGTTGTAAAGACTGTTGATTTTATGGAGAAGGGTCTGGAGTTCCCAGAGTAGGTATGTGAAGTTTGCCAGGGAGCAAATGTTCTAGATCCCTTGCAATGGATAAAGAATTTTCACGGGATCCTTGGTAATATTGTGAATATCCAGTAAGTTCTGATGGAAATATATATATATAAAATGTAGTCCCTTGGACAGAAGGAGAAGTATTCTGAGATTCTACCATGTGTAACAAGTGACTTAGTTTCCTTTAGAAAGATGCTGGATGTTCTAGAGAACCTGGAGTGGAAGACAAATAACTCAGAGTTTGCTTGATAGGTATAGAATGTTCCAGGTGTCCTGGATTATATAGCACCGTTGGAAGAAGCCCTGCAGTAGTTCAGGGAGGTTTTGGAGCAACTGGTACAGATGATGGTTTAACAATACCTGGGATGGACAAGAAAGGTTTTTTGTTGTTGTTGTTTTGTTTTGTTTGTTTGTTTGTTTGTGTGTGTGTGTGTGTAGGTGAAGAAGGACTCAGAGCCACTGTACCAGATGGTGCATGTTTTAGCATACCTTGAAGAGATAGAGAATTTCTAGAAGACTTCTGAAAAGCAGATGTTTTCATAGGTCTGTGGTCAGATGGATAAATTTCTAAAGTCTTCATTTCAGATATGGGCAGTCCCAGAGCTCCTTTAGGAGACAGACAAAGTTTCTCAGTCCCTTGTGTAGATGGCAACATTCCAGGCTTTATATACTCATAAGGAGTAGATCCCAAATCCTGCATGGTACATAGAAATGGTCCTACAATCCCCTGCACTGATATAGACTCTTCCATATTATCTTCTGAATGGAATTGAATCCCTGTCCTTTAGATAAAGGCCAGAAGTTCTAGGGACTCTTGGGTAAGTGGCAACATTTCAAGAGCCTTTTGTGAAGGTAGCATAGGTGCCAAAATCCCTTGAAAATTTAGCAGAGTGTCTGAAGTCACTTGACATAATGAAAAATGAAACTGAGACTATGGAACAGAATGAGACTTTAGTGATTTCCCTGAAAGAGATAATACTTCCACAGGCATTACCACAGGTTATAAATACTCATGACCCTTCTCAGATGATAAAGAATCCACTCCAAACGGGAATATTCAGAATGTTCTAGAGACTTGGGTTAGATGTTGAAGGATTCAACATCCCTTGAGACCATATGGAAAGTTTCAAAGGCCCTTGGACAGAAAGTAAGTGTGCTAGATCCCCTGGTCCAGATTGCAAAAGCTCCAGAACACATAGATGAAATGAAGATTTCTCCCCACACCTTTTCAGTGAGAACCTGTTTTTCCTAATTGAGTTGTCTGATTTATAATGTTTTATTTCCTGTTCTATCGTGGACAAATATCTAAATTCCCTCTGAGAAATTTTCAATGGCCTTGGGATACATGTGGTTAATCTGGGAAGTTCTACAACCTCTAGGGTGGGTGGTAAAGAATACAGAGTTTCATGGGCAGATAGAAAAGAGTTCAGAGGCTTTTGTAGGCAGCAAAGGGTGTGGAGGCCATGGGCAAGCTACACAAGATTCCTCAGTCTCTGGTTCAGATAGTGGTTCTTTTTAAATTTCTACGGAAGATAGCAAAGATTCTTTAGTTTCCTTTTAACAATGGCAAGGTCATAAGGTATGTGTGATAGATAGTGAATGTGGTACTTAACCTTGGGCAGATAAGGAAATTTTATTAGCCTTCTCAGGACAAGTTAGAATGTTGATGGCTGTTAGAGCAGATGGCAAATTTTCTAGAGCCTGTTCTTCATATTTGCTTATTCCTAGACCCCTTTGATGGGAAAGAAAATTTATGTGATCTTCATGTCCTGATGGCAAAAATCCAACATTCACCTGATAATGATGTTTAGATGTTGAGGACTCAGAATATGGCACAAATCCTTCAGTTCCTAATGAAGATTTAAAGAGCTTTGTCATATGTTCTACAGAGAGAGAAGATATGGAAGTTCCCCCAGTCACTGCTGTAGATGCCTGTGGTGCTAAATAATCTTGAATCAACTGTAGTTGATCCCAATATCCCTAGTTCAGATATACAAGATTCTACCAGCTTTGATCACAAGGGCATGTGGTCTGATTTTACAATGAGGAATGAAACCCTAGTGCAAATGAAGAAAAGTCTGTATATTCTGGGCTAGATTGAGAAGATCCCACAGGCTTACCTCTAGTTGACAGATACTCAAGAACATTCTGGTTGGTTAGTAGTTGTATTTTAGTCCCTGTAGAAATAATGGAATGTTCTACATCCTCTAGCAAAGATGGTAAATGAAACAGTGTTTTTCTAAGGTGTGTAAATTTGCAATGGCCATTTGGAAACTACTAAATGTTCTAGGGCCTGTGGATTAGACTGTGGATACACTGGGTGACCATTTTACAACTTCTGTGGCAGATAGCAAAGGACCTTGAGATTCCTGAACAGATGAGAAAGTTACCAAAGTCTCTGTGGAAAAGAGTGAATGTGTAACAGAGGGAGCGATTCCTTTCACTACTGTTCCAACAGGAGAAGTAGGAGTTGAAGAAGTAGGGGGTGTCACACGTCTTTCAGGAAATGAAAATCTTTCTACTCTGCTTTTGGTGGATTTGGTCAGTTCCACAGCCCCTTGGGTAGAAAGAAAAATTTCCACTGCTTCTTGAGAGGTTGGTAATGATTGTAAAGAAATTGTCTAAAGAATTTGGGGCAAAGGCCAACAATCCCTAGAGTTTCTGTTGCTGAGGGGAAGATTCCATAACCCTATCAGCACATTGTGAATGCTCTGGTGTCTCACTTGTTAATGATGAAAGACTCATATATTTTAACACATATGTCAAATCTTCTAGAGTCCCTGAAATACTTGGGGTAAATTCCAGAACAATCTGTGAAGGTGTCAAAGTTCTGAGTCTCCCCTTGGCAGACTGGCAAAATTTCAGATTTCCTAGTGAAAAAGGCTCTAAATATTTTGGGATGTTTCTGAGAGCTTGTGAGTGACCCAGAGACCCAGGTACAGATATGGCAACTTCTTTAGACTCTTTAGCAGGCAGCCTATATTCAAGATCCTTTGGAGAAGATAAAGAGGTTTGTAGACCATCTTTGTCAAGACCAACTTTTACCACCTTAGAGCTAGATGTCAACTTTTCAATAGTCTTTTGGACAGATGTCACACAGTCTTGAATCCCCTGATGGATCTGGGAATGTCAAGGGCTCCTTTATTGGATCTACAATATTCTGGAACCTCTTGGGTAGACAGTGGAAGATCCAGAGACCCTGGATCAGATATAGAAAGGTCTGAGCCTCTGTGGAAGTAATTGTATGTTTAAAAGCCCTTGGAGAAAATAAGGAATATTGCAGACCACTTGTGGCAGAACTCTCTAGAAACTTACATTGAGAGGGAAAGTTTTCAGGAGGTGCTCCTGCAGAAGTCAAACATTCATCAGTCTCCAGATCCATTTGGGAATATTTAAGATCTCCTACACCAGAGTGAAAATGTTCTGAAGCATCTTGGGCATACCGGAAATGTCCTATTGCTCTTTGGCAAGAACCAGGGTTTAGCAGAGCCATTTCAGCACCTTCCAACGGTTTGGTAGTCACTTTTTCTAAGATGGACACTTCTTGATCCTTTTGGGCAGAAAGGGAAAGTCCTATAGCCTTTGAAGCAGGTGCCAAATATCTGAGACATTTTGTACAGGTAAGGAAATTCCCATAGGATCCTGATCACAGAGCATAGGTTCTTGAAACTCTAAGGCACCTGTGAAATGTTTTGCAGATCCCAGGGCAGGTAAATATATCCCCATATCCACTCCTACTGTGGGCATGAGTCCTACGATCCCCTGGGAAGATGGGGAATGTGTGCAATATCATCTGGACCAGATAGAGAATGCCCTAGAATAAACTGTGAAAGTGTTGACAGTTATAGAGTCTGCTGTGTAGATGAAGAATATCCCACAGTACCTTGAGGAGAGGGCAAAAGTCATACACTCTGTTCTGAGACTGAGTACCTTTTGTGTTTCCATTGAGAAGATGGAATCAAACTTAGGGTCCCTGAGCAAAATTGAGATACTCCTAGACCACCATGATCATGTGGCAAAAATAATGGAGTCTCCTGAGATGATGGAGAAAGGAATGAAAGCTCTGGAGCCACTAGCAAATGTCCAGGAGCCCTTGGGCCAGAAGGGGAAATTTCCATAGCAGCTTGTGCTGCTGGCAAAGATTTGAGCATCTCTTGTTCAGAATGGAAAGTTCCCTTTTTGCTTGTGAATGATAATAAATGTCCTAGAGCTCCCTGGCTCTTTGAAAAAATACCAGCAGTGCACTGAGTAAGTGGGAAAAGTTTCAGAGGCCTTTGCAAAGACACCAACGATCCTTTAACACTAGTTGGGCATGAAGAAGTTTCTATTTCCAGAGGCCCCTTATCAGGGAGAGAATGGTCTGAAATCCTTTGGACTAATAAGGGATGTTTAGTTTTCCTGGGAGGTGGGGTAAATATCCTGAATATCCTAGTGAAGATGGAAATGTCTCCTGAACCCCTTGGGCAGATAGCAAAGGTTGTCTTGTTCACTGGGCAAATTTGAAAAAACAAAAAAACAAAACAAACAAACAAAAAAAAAAAAACCAAAAACACAGAATTCCTGGGGCAGATGCTGAGCATTTCCAAGACTTAGGGACCACATGCTGAAGTTTTATGATACAACTGATTACATGCTGATCTTACTGGAGACACTAGCAAAATTGATAAATGTTTTGCAAGAAGAAGACAGGAGACATAAGGGTGTTTAGAAGCTCTGGAAGATACATAAAAATGTCAAGTCCTCTTGGGAGACAAGTTCTAGAGGGTTTTGTGCACATGTGGACTTTCCCTCTGACCCAGGTGCAGATAGGAAGATTCCTCAGCTCCTAACTCAGATTTGGAAATTGATGGAGCACTTTGAGCTAGGGGGAAAAGTACTGGAGTGCTTGTCAGAGGTGAAGAATTTCCATGAATTCCCAGAGCATATAGTGAAATTACTAGAATCTTTGGGGTAGACAGAGTAGGCCCTAGAGCCTATTGGGATGAAATGGACTGTCCAGAGGCCCTTAGGTAGATTGGCAATGTTATACATTTGGTTGGCCTGATGAGGAACATTTGATGGGGTTTTGGAAAGATATTGAAGGTGTGTGATTCTCCTGAGGAAGAATTGTGGCTTTTGCTATTTCTTTCAAAGAAGGAGAAGATGAATTCAACCTTTTTGCAGAAGAAAGGAGAGAAGGTGGGAAAGTTATGAAGTCCACTTGGTCTGAAGGATCATCTTTTAACCCCTTTTTGGTAAAAATGAGATGTCCAGGGCCTACTTAGGAAGAGGAAGAGTGCCTAATTTCTCCCGCCTGAGAAGGGCTATTCACAAAAAACTCCTGCGTAGATGGGGAAGATTGTACAGCACCATGTTTGGATATAGTATATCTCAGGGCCTCTCACTCAGATGGGTAACAAGGTGTCTTGTGCATATATACAAGTCTTGACTGTGGCTTCAGAATGAAGGGAAGTTAATAGAGCTTCATGTATAGGCTTGACCTTTCCTAGAGCATCATTGGCACATGTGGGACGTATAAGAACCTTGTGAGCAGGTAAGGACTTTATTAGACCTCCTTGATTACTTGTGGAACTTCGAAGAAAACTTTCTTCATATGAGGAAGGGGATGACTTTTGATTAAAGTGTCAGGTTCCAGAGACAGCTTGACAGACAAAAGAGATCCCAATGACCTTTTGGTACATAAGGTAGAATTCACAGAATTTTGAGTATGTGACAGAAGTTGTGGACATAGTTGTGGGCATGTGGAAGGCCTAACATCCATTTGGGAAGATGGAGAAGGGTCTATAGCATCTTCTCTATTTGTGACAGATTGCTGATTCTCTTAGAGATATAGGGAAATTTCCACAGACTCCTGTGAGTTTTTGGGAAACTCCTATGTGTATTTATGTTGTGGTAGAATCCAAGGAATCCCCTTCTTTAGATGTTCAGGATGTTGTAGTGTACTCTTGTGAACACGTGTCCCTTTCCATAGCCCCTTTTTCATATATGGGAACATCCAAAACTGTGTGTGTAGACAATATATGTCCTAGAATATCTTTTGTAGTTATACCACATCCAAGAGCCATTTCTAAATGTGAGGATTTGACATGATCCCCATTTCTAAATGTATCCTGTCCCATAGTCCCTTTATGAGATTGGGTAGTACTCAGAAGGTCTGGGATAGGTTTTGAATGTTCTAGTATCTCTGGTGTATATTTAGAAATTCCAAGAACCTGTCTGACATTTGGAGAGAATTCTAGAGACCCCCAGGGAGGTTGGGAACGTTGTATTCTCTCAGCACCCTTGAGAGATGTGGAACCTGCAAGGCTGTATTGGTGTTTTGTGGCATGTAATTGTCTGTTTTGGGAGTACTGACAAGTCAAGAGAGCCCTTTTGTCTAATGAGCAATAGTTGAGGTCCTCTTGTTCTGATTGGGACACTGTGGAATCCCATTGCTCAGAGGAACCATTTTTCAATTTCCTCTTTGAGTGGAAATGTCCATGCTCCCTTTTCATTGCAGATATTTTATTTTGAATTTCCATTAAGGGGGAAGCATAGGTTTGGGAATATTTCTTTGAGACTTTATTGTAGATGTGAATAATCATATTCTTGACTTGACAAAATGGGATGGACTGAGATACACTGAGAAAGATGGTGAAGCTGATAGATCCCATTTTGTGTTTATTGAAGTCACAACAATTGCTTGGGCAGACTCGGAGATACTCCCACTTCCTGTGTATGTGTGAAACTCTCAAGAGTCTCTTCTGAAGAGGGCAAAAGTCCTTGATCCACTGATATACATGGGGAAATTTTTATTTCTGCTTTTGCATCTTTGAGTGATGAAGGCCTCCTTTGGGGAGGTGTGCTTTGTTTAGGCCCTTTTGGTATGTTAGAGATGATCTGAGTCTGTTCTTTAATGATGGAGGGCTTTTAAGTACTCTTGGTGTAATGGGGAAGTTCTGACACCCCGTTGGTCAGCATGGTCAGGACATGAGCTCACTTTACTAGAACTGAATTGCATAGTGTCCTTTTGGGGGAGGGGGGATGTATTTGGAAGTCTTCCTGAGAGGAACCAACTTTCTAGTCCCACTTGAGAGCTGTTAAATTGAGTTGTTAAATTCTCTTGGAGAGAGGTGATAAGACATTTCTTTTAGGAAAAATGATAAATCACTGAGCTCCCCTTTTAGAGAAGGCTTGGAGCCTTCTTTGTCTAATGGGGCCCATTGGATGAGAGGGGTCTTGTCTAAAAACCTTTCAGTGATAATTGGAAAATTGGAGCCTGCTAGGATAGAGGATGACTTTTGAAACCCTCCTGGAACAGGAGACATGTATGAATTGCCCTCCAGCACAAGGGGGAGGTTTTTGAAACTTCTAGGCAGATGTGAAATGCCCCTTAGCACCTTGAACATATTCGGTTAGTCCCAGAACCCCTTGGGTGGGTATGGACAATCCCTGAGTCTCTTAGGAAGAAATTCAAGATCTCAGAGCCCCTTGGTTTTGAATATGTGGGGAGATTACAAGTCCATGCTGGAGAGTAGAAGAGTAAGTAGAAGATTGCACAGCCACTAAGTCCACAGGTTCTTCTAACACAGAAGACAAAGTCAGTCTTCTTTTCACCTTCTCAGACATGTGCAAAAATGCAGGCTCTAAGGCAAATGGGCCTGTTTCCCTGCTTAGTGGCTTACTCCTGCATTCTGGAACCTTGAGAGTATTTTGAACTTCCTTTTGCTTGATTTCTTTCAGTTCCTTCATGGAGTTCTGGATTTTTTTTTTTTATAGCCTGAATTCTTTATAAGAGCTTTGAGGCACTGCAGTCGCTCTGCACTAAGAGATTCAGTTCTCTTGAATCTCTGGCCTTCATAAGGCTTTGAGCAGCTGGACTTGTGACTATTTGGGCTAATGATGCCTGGAGGTGCAAAGTTCAGATGTTTGTTGCTGATCAAGTACTTGCCACATTGGATTGAGGAGTCATACTCAAGTTGAGGGATCTTGAATTGGGTTCCAGGCCATGGAGTTTGGGGGACACTGAATGGTGTCCCAGGTCGTGGAGGTTGCGGCAACCTGAAGGAGATTCTAGGCTGTTAGGCTGGGCATCCTGGGATTTAAGTTCAGAGAGTAACCTTAGGGTTGAAGCTTTCTGTCCTGTCTCTACACTTCTGAACATTTAGTCTATAAGGCAATTGACTGACCAGTCCTCATGCCACTTCCTAAGCTTCAGTGGGTGGATAAGGAGGATGGGTGGGTAAGAGTAGATTACCTTTAGGGGAAACAGGGACATGGGTACAGGAGGGGGGAAGGAAAAGAGGAGGAAGAGAGCTATGACCTGGACCCAATTTGAGTAAAATAAAATATAAAATAAAACAACTTCACAAAAGTTACTTGAGAAAGAAGCAGGGAAATTGGCTACTACACCTTGCAAGGGACAGCGAATGTACCTGCCAAAAATGACTGGCAGCAAGCAGTGGTAAGCATTAATCAGAAGAGCAGCTCTACTCTCTGAGATCTGTGAACACAACAGTTAGGGAACAAAGCACAAACTCAAGTGACCACTGGCCTCATGAGTCAAGTAAAGCTGGAGGGATTCCAATCCTGATCGGCCTCACCTGGCACATTTGTATGCAGCAGCAGGGCAAACGCACAAGCTTTCTGAATGAAGGGATGCGAGAGGACCCACTTCCTGTGATCAAGAGATCTAGCCAATCTGGTGCCCACAGTCACAGCCAAGAAAAAGAGATTGTAGAAAGGGACTAGTAATGGCAAAGGGTGCTTATAAGACTATGCTCTCAAGTCCCCTTTGCACCACAACAGGATCTGCTGCAGTGTTGCAATGGTACCTGTTGGAGCCTCTTAACTGAATGAGAAAGGCTGACCCATATCTTAGCTTCTTAGAGACTTTTGATTAGCCAACAAGTTTCTTATTGTGCTGGGGAAAAAACAAGGAATAGCATTTCAATTAAGCACAGGACGTGTGGAATTGATATAAAAAATGTCATTCTTTCTGTTATGCATGACCTAAAATTACCTGGGCAAATTTGTGACAACTTCTGTGAATGGGCCTTCCTGTATGCTGAATGGCATGTGGAGATTTCTTAATAAGACTTACTGCAATGTTATCATTATGTAAATATTTAATATAAGTATGGTTCAGGAATAAAGACAAATTTATAATCACCTTGTAGTACAGATATTATTTAAGTTCACAGATTCAGAACACAGACACAGTTGACTCCTGAATGTAACTACTATGGACTTAAACAATTGTTTTGTCTGTCATAGTTTATATGTTAGGTCCCTATAAAACTTAAACATTTGGATTGCTTTTTAAAGATTTATTTGATGGTCCTGAAGACCCGCTACGGCTAATGGTTCATACAACTGACTCTGCATGGGTCACTTTCATGCCAATGCTGCAGCTGCATCATTGTTTCACATAATGATTTTTGAAACCCTCAGTCAAGTTGATGATTCTTAGAAATGTCAAAGAATATTAACAAATCCACTGACAGTATAAAATTTTTTGAGTTTATTTTTTTGTGTATTTTTATAATTTTTATTTTTATATTAATCACAGGTTGCTTACTTATCCCAGCCATATCTCCCTTCCTTATTGCCTTCCAATCTCACCCTCACTCCCTCATCTTCTCCCTGCCCCTTTCCAAGTCCACTAATAGGAGAGGTCCTCCTCCACTTCCATCTGACCCTAGCTTATCAGGTTTCTTCAAAACTGGCTGCAGTGTCCTCCTCTGTGACCTAGCAAGTCAGCTCCTCCTGGGTGGTGGGTGGTGGAGGTCAAAGAGCAAGCCATAGATTTCATGTTAGAAATATTCCCTCTTCCCCTAACTAGAGAATCCACTTGGATACTGAGCTTCTATGGGCTTCATCCGAGTAGGGCTTCTAGGTTATATCCATACATGGTTCTTGGTTGGTGAAACAGTCTCATAGAGGAACCCCATGCCCTGATATATTTTGTCCTAGTGGAGCTCCTGTCCTCTCCCATTCATACTAGCTCTCCCTTTTATCATATGATTTCCTGCACTCTTCTGAAAATTTGTTTATGAGTCTCAGAATCTGCTTTGATAAGCTGTTAGATATTCTTTCAGAGGCCCTCTGCAGTAGGCTCCTTTCCTGTTTTTTGTCTTCTCCTACTTGCCATGTCCATCCAATTTGCTTTTCTAAGTGAGAATTGATCATAGTACCCTGGATCCTCTTTCTTTTTATCTTCTTTAGGTGTACAGATTTGAGTCTGTTTATCCTATCTTATAGATCTAGTTCCCATTTATAAGTGAGCATATACTGTGTGTGTCTTTCTGCTCCTGAGATACTTTAGATGTATAGATTTCATTATGTTTATCATATCTTGTAGGTCTATATAAGCTAGTATATACCATGTTTGTCTCTCTCCTTCTGGGATACTTCACTCAGAATGATCTTTTCTAGATCCCACCATTTATCTGCAAGTTTTATGATTTCCTTGTTTTTAATTGCTGAGTAGTATTCAGTGTGTAAAAGTACCACAATTACTTTATCCATTCCATCATTGATAGATATCTGGGTTCCTTCCAGGTTCTGGTTATTACAAACAAAGCTGCCACAAATATGGGTGAGCAAATGTCCTTGTGAACTTAATCTTCTTTTGGATATATACCTAGGAATGGGATAGCTGGATCTTGATAATCATTACTCACAATTGTCTGAGAAAGTGCCAGATTGATTTCCAAAATGGTTGTACAAGTTTACATTCCTACCAGCAATAAAGGAGGGATCCCTCTTTTCCACAACCTCTCCAGCATGTGTTGTCACTTGAATTTTTACTCTTAGCCATTCCAATGGCTGTAAGGTGAAATCTTTTGATTTGCATCTCTCTTGTGGCTCAGGAGCATCTCTTTATGTGTCCATCTGCCACTCTATATTCCTCTACTGAGAATTCTGTTTAGCTGAGTACCCATTTTATTAATTTGATTGCTTGATTTATTGTTTTTGACTTCTTTAGTTCTTCATATATTCTGAATATTAGCCCTCTGTCAGATATAGAGTTGGTGAAGATCCTTTCCTTGTCTGTAGGCTCTTGTTTTGTTTTGGTGACAGTGTGCTTTGCTTTACAGAAGCTTTTTAGTTTCATGAGGTCCCATTTATTGATTGTTGCTCTTACAGCCTGTGCCTTTTGTTGTTCTGTTCAGAAAGTTGTCTCCTGTCCAATGAACTCTAGGCTCTTCCCAACATGTTCTTCTAACCAATTTAGTGTATCTCAGTTTATGTTGAGGTCTCTGATTCGCTTGTACTTTCATTTTGTGCAGGGTGATAAATATTAATCTATTTTCATTTTTCTGCCTGTATACATCCAGTTGGAGCTTCATAATTTGTTGAAGATGCTGTCCTTTTTCCATTGAATAGTTTTGGGTTCTTTGTCAAAAATCAAGTTTTCATAGGTGTGTCGATTTATTTCTGGGTCTTCAACTCAGTTCCATTGATCCTGTGTTTGGTATCTATGCCAATACCATGCAGTTTTTTATTACTATTGCTCTGTAGTACAGCTTTGGATTAGGGATAAAGCTACCTCTAGATGATCTGTTATTGTACAGGATTGTTTTGGAGATTCTGGGTTTCTGGGAGATTTCTGGGTTTCTGGGAGATTTGGGAGATTCTGGGAGATTCTGGAGAATCAGGAGGACTTCTGTTTTATTTTAGTTCATTTTGTATCCAACCACTTTACTCTTTCAGCTGAAGGAGTTCTCTGGTTGAATTTTTGGGGATGCTCATGTATACTATCATATCATCTGAGAATAGTGACACTTTGATATCTTCCTTTCCAATTTCTATCCCCTTCATCTCCTTTAGCTGTCTTATTGCTTTACTTAGGACTTCAAGTACTACGTTGAAGAGATATGGAGAGAGTGGGCAGCCTTGCTTTTCCCTGATTTCAGTGGGATTGATTTCATTTTCTCTCCATTGAGTTTGATGTTGGCTATAGGCTTGCTGTATATTGCCTTTACAATGTTTAGGTATGTGCCTTGTATTCCTGATCTCTCTAAGACTTCTGATGTCTCTTCTCTTTGTCTTTAAGAATTGGAATTTAATTTGATACTACGATGGAGCAGCTGAGAGTGGCCATTGTCACAGTAAATTCTACCAAAGTGCCACAGGATTATCATCATGGATTGCTGCAGCCATGAATCATCTGAAGGAATGGGCGGGCATGGGAGCGTTAGCTGGCCTTCTGGTGTTGGTCTCCTTGGTTTGCCTGTGGTATATATGCAAGATTAGAATCTCACAACAGCGTAATGCAGCCATGATCATTCAGGCCTTTAAAGCCATTGAAGCAGGACAGTCTCCCCAAGCATGGTTGGCTACCATAAAAAGCTAAAATATTACACTCAGGATGCGAGGCTAAGCACTGCACTCAGGGTCAGCCGTTTTGGACCCAGAAAAGAGCTTGTCTGATTGCATGCGGGCTGATGCCCCAGGTCCCGCCTCTGAGAAAAAGGTATTGGTCGGGTCTGATGCTATTTGGGTGGATGACACCTAAATGAACATTGGTACGAAGTCCCAATTTATTTCTAATATCAGAGATCAGACCTCTACTCTTGCCTGATGCATCTAAAACAAAAAGGGGGAACTGTAGAGAGCTGCGGAATGCTATGCCTTAAAGATGGAGCTGGTTTCCGCCTTCCACCTTCCGGATGATGAGTGCTCTCTGTCACGAACAATTCCACATTTGGCTAAGGCTGAGGATCTGGCTTGCTTCCATGTATGTGGACCTATCTGCATTGCCCATGTGGCTTGCTGGGGTTGGCTACCCAGAGGCTATTTAAGCTGTGGGCTGACTTTCCCCAGGGTCAGATGATTGTTCAAGGTTCCTGAATAAACTGCATTGAAAAAAAAAAAAAGAATTGGAATTGAGCATTTAACTAGAGTCCTCCCTTTTGATTATTTTTTTAACTTGTACAGATTTTAGGAGTTTTTCCTATATTATAGGTATATGTGACAGACTATATACCCTTTGTGTCTTCTGCTTCTGGGATAGCTCACTCAGGATGATCTTTTCCATTTCCTACCATTTTTCTGCAATTTTCATGATTTCCTTGTTTTTTATTGCTGAGTAATATATTGTTGTTTAGATGTACCACAATTTCTGTATCTATTATTCAGGTGAGGGGCACATGGGTTGTTTCTCAATTCTGGCTATTACAAATAAAGCTGCTAAAACATGGTTGAGCAAATGACCTTATTGTGTACCTGAGACTCTTTTGGATATATGCCTAGGAGTGGTATAGCTGGATCTTGAGGAGGTGGTACTTCTAGTTGTCTGAGAAAGTGCCAGATTGCTTTCTAGAGTGGTTGTGGTGGCACATACACCCAGTGGGATTTGCTGAAGGAGGCAGAGGCTGGAGGATCACAAGTTCAAGGGCAGCCTGGAATGCAGGGAATAGTTGGATCTTTAGATATCATAATTCCTATTTTCCTGAGAAAGTGACAGATCATTATTGAAAGTGGATGTACAGTGTTAATCTCCCTACAGCAATAGAGCAGTTTTTCCATTTCTCCACATCTTCCTAAGTAGGTGTTGTCATTTGAGTTTTTCTTCTTAGGAAACTTTGGACAGGATAAAAGGAATCTTATGAAAGAAGGGTTAGAATAAAAGATATGAAGGGGACAGGAGTTTCACAAAGTGAGCAATAGAATCAAAAATCAAGGTTCTGCAGTCTTTTCTCAGACTGATTCTCCAAATTAAGTCCATTCATGGAGGTAATCTAAAACCCCTGCACATGTGTAATGCAGGGCAACTCAGTCTCCAAGTGGGTTACCTATCAAAGGGAACAGGGTCTGTTTGTGATGTGAACTCAGTGGCTGGCTCATTGATGACCACCCCCTGAAGAGGAAGGCAACCATATGAAGACAGGGGAAAAGATAATGAAGCCAGTCCTGATGAGACATAAGCAGGGGTCAGATGGAAGAGGAGGAAGACCTCCCCTTTCAGTGGACTGTGGAAGGGGCATGGGAGGAGATGAGGGAGGAAGGGAAGGAATGGGAGGAACTGAAGGAAAGGGCTGGGATACAAAGTGAATAAATTGTAATAAAGGACAAAAGAAGAGAAGGAAAAAAAAAAACAAAAAAAAATCCCATATCAGCAAAGGAAATAGAAGTTGTCATTAAAAGTCTGCAATCAGATAAACTCATGATCAGATGTTATCAGCATGGAATTAGAGCAGACTTTCAAAGAACAGCTAATAATGAAAAACAAGGAAATAATGAAATTTTCAAGTAAATGGTGGGAACTGGAAAGGATCATCCTGAGTGAGATGTCCCGGAAACAGAAAGACACACAGTATATATTCAATCATATAGACATATAATATAGGATAAACCTACTAAAATCTGTATATATAAAGAAACTAATCACTAAAGAGGACTCTGACTAAAATGTTCAATCCCCATCCTGAAAGGCAAACAGGATGGACATCAGAAGAAGGAGTTAACAGGAAACAAGTTAGGAATCTGCCACAGAGGGCCTCTAAAAGGCTCTGACCTGCAGACTATCAAAGCAAATGCTAAGACTTATAGCCAACTGTTGGGCAGAGTACATGGAATCTTATGAAAGAAGTGGGAAATAGTAAGATTTGGAGAGAACAAGAAATCCACAAGGAGAACAACAGAACCAGAAAATTTGAACACAGGTTTTTTTCCTGAGACTCATGCTCCAACCAAATACCAGGCCTGGAGATAACCCAGAACACCTGCACAGATGTAGCTCATGGCAGTTCAGTGTCCAAGGAGTTCCATTGTAATGGGAAGAGGGACTGCCTCTGACATAAATTGATTGGCCTGCTCTTTGATCACCTCCCTCCTAAGGGGGGAGCAGCCTTACCAGGCCACAGACGATGACAATGTGGCCACTCCTGATGAGATTTGATAGACTAAGATCAGAAGGAAGGATAGGGAAACCTCCCCTACCAGTGGACTTGGGGAGGGGCATGCGTGAAGAAGAGGGAGGGAAGGTGTGATTAGGAGGGAAGGAGGAATGGGTTTATGGGGGATACAAAGTGAATAAAAGGTAACTAATAAAATTAAAAAAAACAATACCAATTATTCCACAAAGTACAAGCAGAAGCACCCCTACAAAACTCATTCTATAAACCACAGTCACCTTGATAATTAAACTGCCCAAAAAACAAAAACAAAATAGAATTTCAGACCAACTTCCCTTTTGAGCAGTGATGCTACAATATTGAATAAAATATTCATAACCCATATCCAAGAACACATTAAAGGGATCATCCACCAGGGCTATGTTGGCTTCAATCCTGATATGCAGTTATGGTTCAATGAGCAGAAATTCATCCACTGCATAAAAATAGAAAGAAATAAATTCACGTGATTTTCTTCTTAGATGCAGAAAAAAGCATTTCAGAAAATTAAACACACATATTTAAAAGTCATGTTAAAAGTCTTGGAATGATCTGGAATACAAGGCACATATCTAAAATAATTAAGGTAACAAACAGGAAGCCTGCTGCTGACATCAAATGTAATTGAGAGAAAATCAAATAAGTATACTAAAATCAGAATCAGGACAAGGCTGCACACTCTTGGAACATGTCTCCAAGATAGAATTTGAAGACCTAGGTAAAGTAATACTATATATAAAGGAGATTGAGGGGATACATATTGGAAAGGAGGAAGTAAAAATCTCACTATTTTTGAATGGTTTGATAGTATATATAAGTGATCACCAAAATTCTACCAGGCAACTCCTACAGCTGAGAAACATCTTGAACAATGTGGATGGAAACAAAATTAACTAAAAAGGAAAATAAATAAAAAATCAGTAGCCTTTCACTATACAAAAGAAAATTAGGGTGAGGAAAAATTTAAGGAAAGAACATGCTTCAAAATAGCCAAAAAACAGATAATAACAACAAAACATTATATATCTAATTTCTTGCTGTATCTCAAACCAAGCAAGTAAAAAAAAAAAAAAAAGAAAAGAAAAATTCTGTATGGCAAGATTTCAACTGTGAATAAAAACATAATAAAACTGAAGGAGATTACAAAAGATGAAAACAACTGGATTAATTGGATTACCATGGTATAAATGAACACATTATCAAAAGCAATCTATTGACTCAATGCAATTCCCTTGAAAATACCAACAAATTAAGTAATTTATTTATTTATTTATTTACTAATTACAGCTTATTCATTTTGTATCCCACCTGTAGCCTCTCCTTTATCCACCCCTAACCCACAATTCTGTTCTCTTCTCCACCCTTGCCCTTCCCACAGCCCATTTATAGGGGAGGAACTCCACCCCTTCCAACTGATCCTAATATATTGTCTCATCAGGAGTGTGGGTATTATTTTCCTCTGTGGCCTGGTGAGACTGAACCTTCCTCCCTGGAGGGTGCTCAAAGAGCGGGCTGCTGAGTTGATGTTAGAGACAGACCCTGTTCCTATTACTAGGGAATTCCACTTTAATGCCAAACTGAACCCCCTTTAAAACAGCTACATCTGAGGAGGAGTTCTAGGTTATCTCCATGATGGTCCTTGGTTGGAATATCAGTCTCAGAAAAGATAAACTGTGGCCAGATTTTTTTCTCTCCTTGTTGACCTCCTGTAGCTTCCATGCCTTTCCATCTTCCCCTACTTCAATAAGGTTCCCTGCCCTATGCTCAAAGTATGACTACTAGTCTCAGCATCTGCTTTGATACCCTTTATAATAAGATTCTTTCAGAGGCCTTTTGTAGTAGGCTTCTATCCACTTTCTCTTTTCTCCCTCTTCCGATGTGCATCCCACCTGCCTTTCTGAAGAGGATTGAGCATCTTACCCATGGTCCATTTTCTTGGTTAGCTTCCTAGTGTTTAGAGATTTTAATATAATTATCTTGTATTACATGTCTAATAACCACTTATCAAGGAGTACATACCATGTGTGTATTTCTGATTCTGGGATATCTCTCTCAGAATGATCTTTCCTAGTTCCATCTTTAACAAGAAATTTCATTGCCTTGTTTTTAATAGCTGAGAAGAAATCCATTGAGTAAATGAACCACAATTTCTGCATCCATTCCTCAACTGAAGCATATATAAATATTTTCCAACTTTCGGCAATTACAAATAAAACTGCTACAAACATGGTTGAACAAATTTCCAGGTTGTATATTTGAGAATATTTGTGATATATGCCTAGGAGTGGTATAGCTGGAGCTTGAGGTAGCACTATTCCTAATTGTCTGAGAAAGTGCCAAATTGTTTTCCAAAGTGGTTGTACAAGTTTACATTTGCGCCAGCCTTGTATCCCCTTTCTCCACATCCTCTCCACCATGTATTGTCACTTGAGGTTTTTATCTTAGCCATTCTGATGTGTGTAAGGTGAACTCTAAGTGTCAAATTGATTTGGATTTCCGTGACAGCTAAGAAAGTTGAACATTTCTTAAGTGTTTATCTGCTGCTCAATATTCTTCTTTTGAGAATTCTCTGTTTAGCTCTACCGCAGCTTATAATTGCATTCCTGAATTTGTTATTTTTTACTTCTTGAGTTCTTTATATATTCTGGATATTAGCCCTCACTCAGACACAGGTTTGGTATAGATATTTCTCAATATGTAGGCTGTGGTTTTGATATGATGACAGAGTTCTTTGCTTTACGTAAGATTTTCAGTTTCATGAGGTCCCATTTACTCTTTGTTGATCTTAATACCTATGCTGTTATTGTTTTCTTCAGAAAGTTGTTTCATGTGTCAATGATTTTGAGGCACTTTCCCACTTTTTCTTCTAACAAGTATAATGTGTCTGGTTTTATGTTGGTCTTTGATTCACTTGATTTTAGTTTTGTGCAGGGTTATAAATATAGATCTATTTGCATTTTCCACATGTAGATATGCACATATACCAGCAACATTTGTTGAATATAATTTCTTTTTTTTCTTCCATTGTATAGTTTTGTCATCTTTTTCAAAAATCAGGTTTCCAGTAGAGTGAGTGTTTATTTCTGGGGTTTCAATTCGATTCCATTGAAACACCAGCCTGTTTCTTTACCAGGAACACACAGTTTTGATTACTGTTTCTCTATAGTACAGCTTGAAGCTGGGGATGAAGATAACTCCAGAATATCTTTTCTTGGAGAGGATTGTTTTAGTGATTCTGGGTTTCTTGTTATTCTACATGAAGTTGAGATTTTTTCTTTCTAGGTCTGTAAGAATTGTGTTGATAATTTGATGGGATTTGCATTGGATCTGGTGATTGCTTCTGGTAAGGCAGCCATTTTTTACTGTTAATCATGCCAAACCATAAACATGGGATAGCTTTCCATTTTCTGATCTCTTCTTCTTCTCTCTCAGGCTTTCTCTTTTTTTTTTTTTTTTGGAATTGTAAGTTTTTTTTATTTATTTGTTTTGTTTGACTTGATTGGTTAGAGTCACACCAAGCTACTTTATGTCCTTGGTTGCTTTTGTGAATGGTGCTGTTCTACTTGTGTCTTTTCTTAGGCAATTTGTCTTTTGTATGCAGATCTACTGGTATTTTTGAGTTAATTTTGTATACAGCCACTTAGTGAAGGTGTTTATCAGCTATAAGTGTTTCCCAATAGAATTTGGGGAGTCATTCATACATGCTTTGGTATCACATGCAAATATTGTTACTTTGACTATTTTCTTTCCAATTTGTATTCTCTTGGTTTCCTTTAATTTTATTATCACTCCAGCAAGGACTTCAAGAACTATGTAGAAGACATAGGGAGAGAGCATGTATACTTGTCTTGTTCCAGATTTCAGTGGGATTGATTTCAGTTTCTGTTTGTTTCATTTGAAGTTGGCTATAGGCTTGCTCTATGTTGCTTTTACTAGGTTTAGGTAAGTGCTTTGTATCCCTGATTGCTCCAAGACTTTAAACATGAATGGGTGTTGGATTTTGTTACATGCTTTTTCAACATCTAAGGAGATTATCATTTTTTTCTTTCATTTTATTTATAAGTTTGGTAAATTAATGGATTCCCATATTTGTACAACCTCTGCATACCTGGGATGAACTCTACTTGGTCATAGTGGATGACACTTTTGATGATTTTGGCATTCATTTTTCATATCTTTTGTTGGTTATTTATGGAGCAATATTCATAAGAGAAATTGACCTGAAATTCTCTTTCATTGTTAGGTCTTAATGAGATTTATTTACCAAGGTGATATAGGTGCATAGAATGAGTTTGGCAATGTAACTTCTATTTCTAATTTTTGGAATATTTTGAAGAATATTGGTATTAGCTCTTCTTTGAAGGTAAGGTTTAATTTTGTGCTGAAACCATCTGATCCTGTGCTTTTTATTTCATTTTATTTTTATTTATTTATTCATTTATTTTTTGGATGGCAGAGATGTGATGACAGTTTCTATTTCCTTAGGGAATATAGGACTATTTACTTTGTTTATGTGGACTTGATTCAGCATTGGTAAGGGGAATCAATCCTGATGGAATTATCCCAGAAGCAGGAAGACACATTAGTATATATTCACTTACAATGGATATTAGACATAAAATATAGGATAAATATACTAAAATATGTATAACTAAAATACCTAAGTGGAAATTAAGACCCTGGGTAAAATGACCAGTTCTCACTCAGAAAGATGAATGGGATGGATATTGTAAGAAGCAATAAAACAGGAAACAGGACAGGATCTTATCATAGAGGGGCTCTTAAAACTCTGTCAGCAGTATATCAGAGCAGATTCTGAGACTCATAAAAATACTTTGGCCAGAGTACAGGCAACTTCTAAAACATGGGGAATAGTATAACACATAGCAAGGACAGGAGATCCACAAGGAAAGGAACAGAAGCACAGTGGTCATTTCTGAGATTAATGCTTGCTCCAATCAAGATCAATTAATAGATATAACCTAGAACCCCTGCTCATATGTAGCACATGGCAGGTGAGTATCCAAGTGGGTTCCCTACTAAGGGGAATAGAGACTGTCTCTGACATGAACTCAGTGCCTGGCTCTTTGATCACCTACCCCTGAGGGGGTGCAGTCTTGACAAGACCCAGAGGAAGACAATACAGACAGTCTTGATGAGACAGGATAGGCTAGGGACATATGGAAGTGGAGGAGGCCCTGCCCAATAAGGGGCTTGGACAGCATCATGGGACAAGATGAGGGAAACAGGTTGGGGTTGGGAGGAATTAAGGAAAGTTGCTACAGCTGGGATATAAAGTGAATAAATTTTAATTAATTTAAAAATTAAAAAAATTAAAAGAAAATTGTCAATTTCATGTTGATTTTGAATTTTTGTGGGTTTTTGTTTGTTTGTTTGTTTTTTTTTTGTTTGGGTTTATTTATTTATTTATTTGGCTTTTGAAGTAAGACTTAAGGATTGTTTGGATTTGCTCAGTGGCTGTTGTTATGTCCCCATCTTCATTTCTGAATATACTGATCAGGAGAGTGTCTTTTTGTCTTTAAGTTAGTTTCATCCTGGATTGTTTATCTTGTTGATTTTCTCTAAGAAACAGCAACTGGTTCCAATGATCATTTGAATTGTTCTACTTCTTTACTAATTTATGGATTTCAGCCCAGAGATTGATTATTACCATCCATGTACACCTCATGGGTGTGTCTGCTTCTTTATTATTTTCCCTACTGTTTTAAGGTGAGCCATTAAGTTGATTGAATGACCTATTTAAGCTGTGGGCTGGCTTTCCCCAGGGTCAGATGATTGTTCAAGGTTCCTGAATAAACTGCATTGAAAAAAAAAGATTCTGGAATGGCATTTAAGTGTGCAAAGCACTGCTTTGGCCATTGGTTATTTTAAAGGTTCTCTATGCCCTTTACCTAATTTTGTTTCTAATGCAGTGGACCTTTTGGAACTGTCTCTTCCATTACATGTTATATTTTGGCTGCATACGATCATTTCTATGTGATAAATTTCATGTCCGTCTTAAAATAAAGACATCTAAATAGTGAAACAAAAAAAAATTCTCTTGAAGGCATTTAAGGCACATTCATCTTAGCACTACTTTCATTATGTTCCATAAGATTAGGTATGTTGTGCCTTCATTTTCATTGAATTTTAGGTAATCTCTATTTTCTTTCTTCATTTCTTCTCTGACAGAGCTGTCAGAGTAACAAGTTGTTCAGTTTCTATGTGTGTAGGCTTTTTGCTCTTTCTGCTGTTGTTGAGTTCCAGCATTAGATCATGTTGATCACATAGGATACAAGGGATTACTTCAAACTTCCTGTATTAGTTAATGCTTTCTTTGTGACCAAATATATAGTATAATTTGGAGAAGGTTCCAAGAGGTGCTGAGAAGAGGTTGAAGTCTTTTTTGTTTTGGTGAGATTTCAGTAGATGTCTTTAAGGAACATTTCACTCATGAACTCTGTTAGAGTCATTGCTTTTTTTTTTATTAATTTTGTTTTATTGACCTGTCCTTCGTTGAGAATGGAGTGTTAAAGTCTCCCAGTATTAATGTGTATGGATCTATATGCATATTAAGTTTTTTTTTTTCTTTTACAACCGTATGTGCCTTTGTATTTAGGGCAGAGATGTTCAGGATTGGTGTAATTTTGCTTTGATGAGTATGCCATGTCCTTTCCCATCTCTTTTGATTTATTTTGGTTGAAAGTCTATTTCATTAGATAAAAGAAGCAAGCAGGAGTAGCATCCATTAGCTAGGAAAACCATCTCCTAGCACATTACCCACAGGTAATATCTAATTTGTGACTTAGGTGTGTTTCTTGTCTGCAACAGATTGTTGCTTCTTGTTTACACATCCACTCTGTTAGTCTGTTTCTTTTTATTGGAGAATTCAGTCTAATTACTGACCTGTGACACTTAGATCCTTTGAATTTGATGTTGGTTATTGTAATGCATTTGTATGCTTGGCTACTTTAAGTTTTGCTCTAGTGAGGTTATTTATTTCATTTGTTTTCCTAAAATTAGTTAGTTTTCTTGGGTTGCAGTTTTCCTCCTAGTATCTTCTCTGATGATGGATATGAAGGTAGGTATTGTTTAAATTAGTTTTTGTGCTGAATATCTTGTTTTCTTCATCTATGAGGACTGAGAGTTTTGCTGGGTATAGTAACTTGGGCTGACGTTTTCATTCTCTTAGTCTGCATGATATCCCTCAAGGCCCTTCTGACTTTCATAGTCTCTGTTGAGAAGTCAGATGATTCTGATTGGTTTGCCATCATATGTTACTTGCCCATTTTCCTTCATAGCTTTTAATATATATATGTATATAAAAGCACAATTAACAAAAGGCAAAGCAGTATGGCATCTTCAGAACACAGTTATCCAGGAGCATGTAGCCTGGACACACTAACATAAATGAATAAATATATATATATACACACACACAGGTTTTTGTTGTTGTTGTTATTCTGAATACTTACTGTTTTGATCATTTTCTGGTGGAACTATTCCTTTTTCTCCTCTAATATATTTCTTTTCTGGTCTAATATATTAGGTATTCTGTTGGCCTCCTACATGTCTACATGTTTCTCCCTTAAATTGGGGAAATTTCCTTCTTTAATTTTTTGAGAATATTTTCTGGGCCTTTGGGATGGGAGTCTTCTATTTCCTCTATTCCTACTCTTCTTAGTTTTTTGTCTTTTCATGATGTCTTAGATTTCTTGGATGTTTTCTGTCAGGCTTTTTTTAGAAGTATCATTTTCTTTGATGGATACATCGCTATCTTCCAATGTATCTTCCACACCTGAGAATCTTTCTCCCATCTCTAGCAGTTTGTTGGTTATGCTTATATTCGTATTGTATTTATTGTTTTCTCTAAGTTCCTCCTCTCCATGATTACCTCCATTTGTGTTTTCTTTATTAGTAATATTCTATCTTCATATCTTAAAATGTTTTTTTTAATTTCCTTTCCTGTCTGACTGTATTTGCTTGCTTTAACTTCAAGTCCTTCAATTCTTGTGTTATACCTTTGTTTCCTCCATAATCTTCCTTTTAAACATAGCTATAAGATCAACTTCTTGAATTTCATATATGTTAGTGTGTCCAGGCTACATGCTCCTGGATAACTGTGTTCTGAAGATGCCATACTGCTTTGCCTTTTGTTAATTGTGATTTTATTTTGGCTTCTACCTGTCTGGTTGTCTCAACTTTTTAGTTGTTAGTTTTTAGGCCTGCTGCCATAGCAGGATTCTGAAGGAGTTGTCCTCAGTTGTTTGGGTATAATAACTGAACGAAGGTGATTCTTAGTAATTGCCACAGCTCACTTCAGGTATATGGACCTGTGTGTTAATTGTAGCCATTGGTAATCAGGGGTTCAGTCTTCTCACCAGGCAAGGTCCTGGAGACAGTTACCCTGCCCCTGCGTTTCTTGCTTTGAATTTAATAAACTGTTGCTTATGTCCTTACACTTTTTTGGCTTGGTGCAACCCTCTTGAATCACCAGGGAGTGCCTCAGTTAATCCAGCTTAGCTAGGGAGAACTGGTTGCACCTTGGAGCAGTATCTTGTGGCTGATCCAGTGGCTTTCAGGCTTCTGTAGGTCTATAGTTAGAGCTATGTCCCAGTAACCTTGCGGTAATCATTTGCAGGCTAGCACAGCACTCATGCATGCAGCTGGAAGCTAGAGTCTGGAGCCTGCTCAAAACCAGAAACTTTTCTGGAACTGCATGTCATGATGTGAGATCTGAGGTTTCCCCCACTGTGGGGTCTATGGTTTCCCAGTGTCCTCTGTTCCTCGCTCATTTGAGTACTGCCTGCTTGGTTGGTTAACTTGGAGAAGTTATTTCATTCTTCTTTACTTAACCTTAATTTTAATCTTAACTTCATAGCTAGATTTTGTTCAAAAAGAGTGAGAAATATGACATCTAATATCTTAAGTACATTTTCTCAGAAGCTATTTTTCCCAAAAGTCATATTTTCTTTGAAATCATTTGAGTCATACTGTTCCAGAGAATATAAAATTAAAGAAATTCACATTACCTTTAAATTTCATGATTAATATTTAATCATTATTCAATCATGACTCATGGGATACAGCAAGGATAAGCCAGATATAGGAAGAACAATGCACTGAAATTCCTCATTGAATCATTCTTCTAGCAACTTAACATTGAGAAATTTTACATTTTCATTTCTTTTCTTCTCATCATTTGCCTAAATTTAGGTAATAAGTGAACCACTTTCTTACATAATGAATTTGATCATCAGAACATGAGTTATTTCCTTTACCTTGACATACCACCTTACAAATGACAATTGTTATTCCTCTATGTCTCTTCTCTGCCAACAGTGATGTTACCATCAATGCAGCCTTAAGGGTCACTCCATCAAAATAATAGTATAAAAATAGATATAGATATATAGCTGTAGACAGGTGTGCATATGTATATGTATGTGAGCAACATGAAAAACTAAAGAAGAAACTAAAAGTCAGAAGCTTCTTAGATGAACAATTTTGAGGAATAGCTAGACAATTAATCTTTAGTTCCATTTTCCTAAAAGGTTTAAATATGTTCTTTCCTGTTATCAAAATAAAAAGGTGTTCATTTGTACAAATAAGAATTGGGTTTACAGAATTTAACCCACTATGTTTTCTGTTAGGGATGATTGATTGTGTTTCTGAGACACTGTTAAATCTTGTTGTTTTCCGCTTAACCTTAAGAAATAAAACAATTTGTCTGTAAAGAAAGCATGACAATTATATTGGAGAGAAATGGAGTTAATCAACTTCCGTCTTCCAGCACTTTGCCTGGTAATGCCTGTTTTAATAGGTAATTCCACAGTGGCAAGTAGGTGGGAATATTAGAGCTTCTACATGATACTTTGTGTAGCCTTAAGAAAGATGTTGTTACAGGACTCCCAAATAAAGGCCTCCCTTACCAGTATTGTAAACCTAGCCCAGTAATCATGGTTGGTGAAGTACCCTGGACTACAGAGGAATACATGTCAATTCTGAAACCAGAATAACATAAAAGTGCACTCTAAGAACTCACCCTTTTATCCAAAGGAAAATTCAGTGCTCATCTATCATCATAGAAGCTTGTCTTTGCAGTATATGGAGGATATAACATATATTCAGAACTAGTCAAGACATAGAAATCACCTTACTGTGGACTTCCCATCCTCAATTGATACATCGACAATACATCTCCTACAAGAACAGGTGAAGGATCATCTCAAAAGAAGGGAAGAAGTTTGTAAAGGCCAGAGAAAATCCAGCATGCCTGCTGTGAGACAGTGTCTTCTAGAAAAGTGAAAACATGTAATTACAACAATGTGGTTCCCTAAACCAAAACTGATCAACACCAGATGACATGCCAAAGTAAATGTGTGAAATCTCACAGTGCTGTAAACATAAATAAAGATTTACTGTCCAGCAAGCTAGAATGCGGCCTGAGAATCCTGAGTGTAAGTTTCCCTACCTCCTTAGAACTAGTTTGATTTAAGAGCACTGCTAGACCACACTCCTGTAGAAAGGCAAGATGAAGAGGCAACTGTCACTCTGATATTCTGGTGGGAAGGAACCCTTGGAGCACCTCTGGGTCTAGATCACCAGGGTGCCCAGCTGCTGGTAGCCTTCCAGGTTCCTCTTGTAAAGTGGGTTATAGACGCACTTTTGCTTCACACCCTGGAGGGAAAAAAGAGATATGCAATTGGGCAATTGCTATCTTCCTTTCCTGGGGTTGGCCAGCTAAGTCTCCAGTGCCTGCCTATTAAAATGTCTTGGTACAACCCAAGTTAAAATGGGATTTTCAGTATTTAGAACAATACATGGTTTAGGAAGCAGATGGGAGCACTACTCCTCTGCTCTGGGATGACAGAGTGGGAGAAGGAAGCAGTCCCCAAGGGGTCTGATTCTCAGATCAGAATCAATGTATTCTCTTTAGACTTTGGGCCTAGTCTTTAGCGAGACACCAGCAATAACCAGTGTCCATAACACTGTAGCATTTCAAACTTTTAATCTCATGTTTTTGCCGTGGTTTCCAATCCACTCATCACCAGGGCTGTGTGGGTAAATACTTATAAACAGTAACTCACCCTGTTCTCTTTCTCACTCTTTTGTATATATCAGGTTAATCTCTTCTATCCCTTCTTCATTTGCATTTTCCTCATTTTTCTACATGTATTTTTGTCTCAGGTTTTCTGGGGTATCTTAAAATCTCTTTTTCTGCCTGTTGTATAATGCTTATGGTCAGTGTACTCTGTAGGTCTTTGGTAGACCGATTAAAGGTTTTTGTTTGTTTGTTTGTTTACTTAAAAGAATGGGATTTTCCAAGGCAGGCCAAAAGTGAAGAGAGCAAGGCAGAACAGTGGCATTGAACTCAATTTCTTACCTTTGGAGCAGTTTACAACAGGAATGATTACTTGTGGAAAGAGGCAATTTCCTATCCCACATTACCTAACCAATGAAAAGATGAGATTAAATTTCAATGAGTGAGGTGTGGTGTGTGTGTGTGTGTGTGTGTGTGGGTGGGTGGGTGTTTGTGTGGGTGGGTGGGTGAGTGTATGTGTGTTTTCCTGTTAGAAAGAGTTTGATGTGGGTGTCCTTCTCACCTACCTTCTATATTATGTTTGAAACTTTGTCTCTCTAAATCTAAAGCTAATGTACTGGCTGTTCAGAGAGTCTTCAGGATCCTCCTACCTCTATTCCTAATGTTGGGATTACAGGCAGCAGCTTACATTTATTGATTTTTAGGTGAGTCTTGCGTATATGAATTTAAGTCTTTTTGCCTATTCTGCAAGCATTATAGTAACTGAGCCTTTTCCACAACCCTAAGGACATTTATCTTTGTAGACACTGAGCCATTGTGTGTGCTTGCTGAAAAATAAACAAGGTCTGCAGGCTAGCAGTATGCTTTTCTGCTTTGTTGCAGCCCTTGTTCTTGAGTCTAGAATATGTAACATTAATTCTTCGTGGGAACTTATTCCACACCAACTACTTAGTTCCAACTCTATTTGAATCTGTGTGTTTTTTAAAATTCTAGAGAGAATTCCTTATTCAAAAGGAAACATTGAGACATTATGGAACTTAGCAAAGGTTACTGGATTCTGTCCTCAAACCCATGCATTACAAGACAGATGTTCTTACCTGTTCTTAGAAGTCCACACGATTTTCCAATCTTTATTCCTAACTCTTCTTTTTGCATGCTCTGTGTCCTTGGCCTCACTGTACTCTCTTTGAAAATCACATCTTCAGCTTATTGGTATCTACCAGCACACAATAGCTACAATAGCCACTATTTTTGTTTATTGAATTGCTTGGAACTCAGCTACCCTGCCTTTAACTGGATCATCAATTTTCAGCTTGCAATATACATTTTAGCATTGTTGACCAGCCCAAGCCCTGCTGATTTATCAAATCAGAGTCTCCAGGGGTGGGGTGGCCAATGGTTGTAAAGTACAGACAAAGAGGAGCAGCCACTGCTCAAGACCCTCCCACTCAAAAGGCACATTGCCTGTTTTCCAAAAGTGCCTCTATGTGTTTCAGAGAGTAAAATTCCACTGGTGCCTGGCATCCTATCTGGCAACACAAATTGTTTTTTCTAAGCTTTGTAATCAGGTGGTGATTGCAAGGGCTGCTAGCATTCTGCTCCCTTTGAATTTGACTCCCTTTGGAAGTGAAAGATTCAGTTCATGGGTAGGCACAGACAAAGTAGACCTGTCTGCGCTAGTATATGTAATATCTTCCCAAATGAACACTGTGTTAATAGCTTGTTCCTCAGTGAATGGCAATTAGAGGTGGGGCTTGGATCAGTGACTGAGTCTTGAACAGTCTGATTTTATTCAGCATGACTGTATTGATAGGATCCACATTTCATGATGCTATAGGGAGGTCGCCAAAAATTCTAGAGGTTGGGCATAGTTAGAAGAAGTAGATCACTGGACAGACACCCATGGCATCATTCTTTTTTTTTCTTTAACTACTTCTTCTCTGGAGCCTGTCCAGGAAGTGAGGCACTTTGATCATGCTATGCTCCTTGCCTTACCACACACAGGCTGAGAGACCTTCCATCCAGATGAAGAGAAAATGAAATCTTTAAAACAAGGCACCTAAAAAAAACTTTCTGGACATGGTCACACACTCCATTAATCCTCACTGAGACAGGCATATCTCTGTGAATTCAAGGCCTGACAAGGCTTGTTACACAGAGAAACCCTGTCTCAGAAAACCAACCCAATCCCCACAGAAGCCATTTTTCCTCAAGTTGTTTGTTCAGGTATTTTCATGTTTTCCATAAGAAGTAATTGCACAACCTGATTATTTGTTTATTTGTCAAGGGTTTTGCTTCTGTTTAGTACTGAAGAATGTTTCAAGTGACTCACTAGGGCTGAATTTTCTCTTTTTATTCCAAGCATGAAATGACAGTTTCAGAGTCAATCCTGTTTCCTTGAATCTTTCTTGCACTCACACTTGTTCCAAGAAAATACTGAAGCAACTGTCTTTAAGCCTTGCCCTCCATTACACTGAAAAGTTGATGACAGAGGCGACTGTCAACCCTCCTAAAGAACAGAGATTAGTTTCCAGATCCTTAGTCATTGTACACAGTCAAATGCTCTGGATTGCCACACCTTAACATCATGCTGGGCAACCATAGTCTTTTTATCTTGTGTTAAAATTTGGGACCTCACAGAGTCCTAGAGATAGAGCTTACACTTACTGGCCATCACTGTGGGAAATTTGAGCCAGTACCCACAGAGAAAATTAAGGAAGCGGTGACTAGTGTACTTGGTGGAGATCAGTTTGGAAGGCTACTTCTTGATTGAAGAGTCTCTGCCTAGTTGAGGTGTTGTGCCCAACAGGATAGATGGATTCAAAGCATCACAGTTTTGGAGAAGCCTCCAGCATAGAATTCATCAGCTGATGTACCTGATGTGGACAATTTCTCTCTGTCTTTTAGTTATTTTGGATAACAATTTGTCTATATTGTTGATATTCTCAAAGAACCAGATCTAGGTTTCATTTGTTCTATGAATTGTTTGTTTGTTTCTAATTCATTGATTTCTGCCCTGTGCTTGAGTATTTACAGCCATCTACTCCTTTTGGATGTTCCTGCTTCCTTTATTTTTGTTTCCCTAGGGCTTTCAAGTGAGCTTTTAAGTTGTTTGTATGCATTGTTTCAAATTTGTTCTGTAAGGGGCTTAGTGGTAAGAACTTTCCCCTTTCCCCTGCTTTCATCGTGTCCCATAAGTTTGGGTGTGTTGTGCCTTCATTTTCATTGAATTCTAGGAAATATTTAATTTCTTTCTTTCTTCCTTTCTTCCTTCCTTCCTTCCTTCCTTCCTTCCTTCCTTCCTTCCTTTCTTTCTTTCTTTCTTTCTTTCTTTCTTCCTTTCTTTCTTCCCTAACCAGTTCTTTTTTTCTTCCCTAACATTCTTCCCAGTTGTCATTGAGTAGCAGGTTGTACAGTTTCCATGTATGTGTAGACATTTTGCTCTTTCTGTTGTTGTTGAAGTCCAGCTTTAGTCCATGTTGGTCAGATAGAATACAAGGGATTATTTCAATCTTCTTATATCTGCTGAGCCTTGCTTTGTGACTTACTGTATGGTCCATGTTGGAGAAAGCTTAATGAAGTGTTCAAAAGATGGTATACTCTTTGGAATTTGGGTGAAAATTTCTGGAGACATCTATTAGGCCCATTTGATTTAGGGCCTCTATAAGTGTTCTTATTTCCCTGTTTAGCTTCTGCCTGGATCATCTGTCCCTTGTTGTGAGTGGAGTTCGAATTCCCAACTGTGAAGGTGTTAAGATCTCTATGTGATTTCAGCTTTAATAATGTTTCAGTTACAGATATAGGTGCTATTTTATTTAGAGCATAAATGTACAGAAATGTGAAGTCCTCCTAGTGGATTTTTTCTTTGGTGAGAATCCAGTGCCCTTCCTCATCTTTTTAATTTTGTTTGAAAGTCTAACTCATTCAATATTAGGATAACTATATCAGGTGGTTTTCTGGGTCTATTTGCTTGAAAGACCATTTTCTAGCCATATACAATGAAGTGGTGTTAATCCTTGCTGCAGAGGTATATTACCTGATTGCAGAAGAATGTCGGATCCTGTTTCTGCAACCATTCTGTGAGACTTTGTCTTTTCATTCGAGAGTTGATTCCATTGATGTTGGTAGATAATTGTGACCAATGACAGTTCCTTTTATTATGGAGTCAGTGGTGTTACTGTGATTCATTGGTTGCTTTCTTTTAATTATTGTTGAGATATTATCTGTATCCTGTGTTTTCTTGGGTGTAGTTGTTTTTGATCGATTGGAGTTTTCCTTCTAGTATCTTCTGTAGGGATAGTTTGCTATGTACATATTGCTAAGCTTTAGTAAGTAATATCATGGATTAGAATGTTTTCTCCATCTATGTCAATTGAAAGTTTTGCTGAACATAGCAGTCTGGGTTGTCATCTGTGCTCCCTGAAATTCTACATGATATCTGCCCAGACCCTTCTGGCTTTCATACTTTCTGATGAGAAGCCTGGTGTGATTCTAATTGGCCTATCTCCATATTTTACTTGCCCTTTTTTCCTTGCTGCTTTTATTTTTTTTTTACTTAGTTCTGTAGATTTAATGTTTAGCTTATGATGTGACATGAGTTTCTTTCATGGACTACTCTATTTGGGGTTGTGTAGGCCTCTTGTATGTTTATAAACATGTGTTTCTTTAAGTTTGGGAAATTTTCTTCTATGATTTCCTTGAAAATATTGACTGGACTTTGGAGCCTGGAATCTTCATTTTCATCAATTCTTATTATTCTTCGATGTCACTTTTTCATGGCCTCCTTGATTTCTTATATGTTTTTTGTTTGAGACCTTTTTGCCACTAATTGTGACTCTTTTGTGTCTCTATTTGTTTGTATTTTGTATTTCTTTGAAAGCATTGTTCATTTTACCTTAATTTGATTTCATTTGTGGTTATTTCTTTGATTGTTTCTTCTTTTTTTTTTTTTGTTTTTTGTTTTTTGTTTTTTATCAATGCAGTTTATTCAGGAACCTTGAACAATCCTCGGACCCTGGGAAAAGCCAGCCCACAGCTTAAATAGCCTCTGGGTAGCCAACCTAGGCGTGACACGTGGGCAATGCAGATAGGTCCACATACATGGAAGCAAGCCAGATCCTCGGCCTTAGCCAAATGTGGAATTGTCCGTGACAGAGAGCACTCACCATCAGGAAGGTGGAAGGTGGAAACCAGCTCCATCTTTAAGGCATAGCATTCCGCAGCTCTCTACAGTTCCCCCTTTTTGTTTTAGACGCATCAGGCAAGAGTAGAGGTCTGATCTCTGATATTAGAAATAACTTGGGACTTTGTACCGATGTTCATTTAGGTGTCATCCACCCAAAGAGCATCAGAACCGTCTGATACCTTTTTCTCAGAGGTGGTACTTGGGGCATCAACCCGCATGCAATCAGACATGCTCTTCTCTGGGTCGAAAGCAGCTGACCCTGAGTGCAGTGCTTAGCCTCGCATCCTGAGCGTATCATTTTAGCTTTTTATGGTATCCAACCATGCTTGGGGAGAATGTCCTGCTTCAATGGCTGTAAAGGCCTGAATGATCATGGCTGCATCACACTGTTGTGAGCCTCTAATCTTGCATATATACCACAGGCAAACCAAGGAGACCAACACCAGAAGGCCTGCTAACCCTCCCATGCCCGCCCATTCCTTCAGATGATTCATGGCTGCAGCAATCCATGTTGATAATCCTGTGGCTAGTCCTGCGTCCACTCTGGTAGAATTTACTGTGACAATGGCCACTCTCAGCTGCTCCATCGTAGTATCGAATTCTCCAGTCCAATTACCTAAAATATAGCTCGACAATTGTTTAGACAGATTTGCAGCACAGGAAAAATTCTCATGTTGTATGCTAGTGACACAAAGTCCAGCATACTTTCATTGACAGCCAGGTTGAGCGATTTGCCAGAGGGTATCAATTTGCTCCTGCAAGAGGTCAATCCTCTGATTGAACATCATCAAGCTTCCTTTTAGTTGAGCATTAATTCCTTTATGTACAACTATGGCATGAGCTACATTGGCTAAATGATTATTCAGGGTCTGAGCAGTCTGCCCAGTATGACTCATGGCTAATGCCCTGGTGGTAGCTCCAACAGCCGCCAATGAGATGGTAGTAACAATGGTGGCTGTAGTTCCAAGATCCCTTTTCTGTCTGAAGAGAGTCATAGGGAGGCGGGAGGGTGGGATTGGGAGGGGAGGAGGGAGGGGCTTATGGGGGGATGCAGAATGAATAAAGTGTAATTGATGAAAAATTTAAAAAAAAGGGAAAAAATAATTTAAGAACCTTAAATGACTTTCAAAATTGGAGGAAAACATGGAGTTAGTCAATTGGCATGGAGCACGTCTCGCCCCTTGGGGCAATGGTCTCCTGAACCTACTCAGACCTCAGACACCACCACTGCTAGTTCTAGAACTGACGCAGGATGTTCCAACGAGGGGTTAAGGCTTCTCATAATATTTCCTATAAGCCCACACCTGTTTGTCTATATCCCCCATTTTTATTCATTATTAGCCAGATAGAGCCAAGTAATTGTGGTAATGATACTTGCTTTTTTGCCCAATGCTGGAATGCTAGTAAATTTTGGTATTCCCTGGTTACTCGCATGCCTCACTGGGTGCCTGTGCCCATTGATTGTTTCTTCTTTATGGGCCTCTAATATCTGGATAAGCATAGCTTTCAAGTTATTTTTCTGTGTTTTCAATGAATTGGAATATCCATTGATTTGGGTGGTTGCTGTTGAAGACATGATGTCCTGATACTTTAGATGTATTCTTATGACTACCTTTGGCCATTTACTTATCTGTAAATATCACTGTTTTTTCTTGGATTCTGAAGTTCAGACTGGTACCATCTTTCTCTGTTCTCGGAGAATTCTTCAGGAAGATGAGAGAGTTCCATTCGTTTGAGAGTGTGTACTGGTGATTCATCTGTCCCTAATGGAAGAAGATTCATGGGCCCAGAAGTGAAAATGCAGTGCATTGAAGAACAGGGTGTTAGAGGATGTAGATGCCTGAAGTGTATGGAAAGGACACTATGCAGACACCAAAGGGATTGCAGGTGCTTGAGGTGTTCACCTGTGCAATTAGCTTTTGCAGATTACCTGAATAGTATAGGAAAGTGGTATTCAGATCTGTCTGAACTGAAGTAGTTGTTTCTCTGAACTCCACTGGTAGACCCAGAGAACAGGGCTTCAATGTAGGGGACACTGTCGCTCTGTTTTTCACAGAGGGTGCATGCATGGGAGGGTTCTAATGTCTGGATGGTAACTTACGAGGATCAGGATACAGGGCTCTGCAGACACTTGAATGTACACTCACTAATCTCTATCTGATCAAATGGGAAAACACAGGAGTTTCCCATGTTTTCTATTCTCAGTTTTGGGCTTGCTGGGTCAAATGCTATTGGAAGAGCTCTGTCAACTCAGTGGTGCTACAGCCCTTACCAAACTTGGGAGTCCAGTCACAGAAGAGGAACTGGGAAGCAGGTATAGGTGCCTGCTTGCCAAGTTCTAGGCAGCCACAACAGCAGTCCATCAACAAAGGAGCTCTGGCTTACCTGGTGTACCTGGGTTGTTTGAGGCTTTTGTCAGACTTTGGTTTCTGGACCACTGGCTGACCACCACTGAGGGGTTATATGGCTCTTACAGTCACTGGCTGGAAGGCCATGCAGGGTCCTTACAAATGTTCCTGGACATGGGACTCAGGGGTTTGGAACCACAGACCCTGTACTCAGAAGGCTGTTTCCACAGATCCACTTCCCGAAAGGTTGGTACCCCAGATCAAGAACCTGGAAAGTGGGTACAGCTAGAAGAATCTACTGAGGCTCTAGGAGCCCTGCCTCTGCTGTCTTGTCCCCAAGCAGTGAGTTTTGTGCTAAGTCTCTGGCACTGTGGGCTACCATTGCTGAGGAGCAGGGAGGCCAGAAAAGGGGAAGTGAAAGGAGTTTGAATGTTTGCTATTCTCTGTCCCTAACAAAGTCTGCTGATGACCTGAATCTAAATGGTATCAGCTCATGCAATGTCTCCTCTTCTTGAGGAAGCCTCAATGTCAATTTTCTGGCTTTAGCTGCCCCTCTGCTCATCAATTTTGGAGTTTGAGACCCTCTTCCTCTCAGATAAGGTGCAACTTGGTCACTGCCATTTTGCATTCCCCCTGCCACTTAGTGTCCTTTAAGAGGAATATTGTAGAGCATGTTCTTCTAGGTAGAAATCATTAGCTGCTCTTAATCAGAAGGGAACACCTGCCTTGCTTTTCCTCAGAGAGCCTATCTGATGCCTCAGTTTGCATCTTAGACAGCTAGAGGGTGAAGTGGTAGGATTGGCAGATGATTGATGAGAAGGTAAATTTCTAAACTCTGTTGTTCACATGGGCACAGGGTGGAAAATGGGAGGCAGGCTTATGGATTAGAAGATATAAATATGCCATAGTAAAAGAAAGTAGGGCCAATGCTCTCCTCTTGAAAAGGGCTGCTTTAAAGGATTTGACTGACTCAGAAGCTCTGATGTCTCCTTGGGCATAAGTAGTATGCCTCAGTGAGCTTTCCTAAGGTAGAATTCAAAGCTCTGTTGTGCTCTTGCTTTCAGGACAAATTTCTGAATAGCTTTTGGTCACAAGGGACATTTATGCAGCCCAGGTTGTTAGATGTATTTTGTAATAGACTCTCTCTTTAACATTGTAAGTTTCTGATTCTTCGTTGTAAACTGGGGCCATTGATGTTTTCCCTTTGGTGAGAATATGAAAGTGTGAGTACATGTTCAGATTGAGAAAGTTTGATGTCTTCTTTAGGGAAGAGGTTATAACTCCAGCTCCCTTTTGCAGTGGGCTTCTTTGTCGATGGCATGGGGCTAAATGTGAGTATCTGTGGCCTCCAAAGGCAGAAGGATTACACAGGACAGGGCCCATATACATACTGGAAGGCTGTGCCTCTCCCTTGGTAAGAAAGGTAAGATCTCAGGTCAGATAGAGATATAGTCATGTCTGACTATTGCTTGGATAACAGGGAATGATGTGGCCATTTCTTTTGGAATTGGTGCATATATGAATCTCCATCAGACAGGAAGCAGAGGCCTGGGCACCCCTTCAGCACATAGTGTATCTCTCTCTCTCTCTCTCTCTCTCTCTCTCTCTCTCTCTCTCTCTCTGACAGAAAGTGCAGGTTTTAAGCCCTATTTGGTAAAATCCAGGTGTCTTTCATTCAATTGGGTTGATGAGCAAGGTTTGACACTCCATGGAGTCTATCTCCATCTGGACAGTGCTTGAAGTCTTCTTGGTCTGCAGGAGAAGTTTTAGTGGTCCCTTGGGTTTAAGGGTCATGTCTTGTTTTTTGTCTGTAGAGTTGAGAGGTGTAATTCTCTCTTGGTCTTTTTGTTTCTATCCTCTTTTGGTTCTGAATTGAAAGCTTGAAAGTCTGCTTGGTCAGAAGGGGACTTTTTCAATTTGGTTTAGGTAGATTTGGACAATCTATTTTTATCATTCTCCTTCTCAAATTAAAACTTCTTTTTTCCTAGAAATCTCTTCGGATCGCTTGTATCTTGTTTGTTCTCTCTTTAATTTCTTTGTGTAAATTTAACTTAAAATTTTTCAATTTCTTAGTGTATGTTATTCTTCCAGGTTATGTATTCAAGATGAATGATTTGGAGATAGGAACTTCACATACATTCTTCATGAGCCTTTCTGGGTCAGTGAACTACACTCAATTTGATCTTTACTAGTTCAATGTATTTACAGACAAATTTCATGATTTTTCTTTACAGATAAATAGTATTTGATAGTATGTATGCACCACATTTCCACTCATGGAACATTTATATAGTTTAGATCTCTTAGCCAATGTGAATAGAGCTGCATTGAAAATTGCTAAGCAATTCTCTGTGGAGAAAGATGGTAAACCTTTTGGGTATATGCCAAGGAGTAGTATAACTTGGTCATCTGTTAGATTTGTTTTTCGCTTTTCAGAAAACTCTGCACTGATTTCCAGAGTGGCTTAATGAGTTTTCTTTCCCAAAAACATTGAGCAAAAGTTCCCTTTACTGAACATCTGTTCTCCCCAGACCTCAGTACTCCCTAATATTGGGACTTCACTAACACCCTATGGCATACCTAACCAAATGTTTGAACCCTGTTGTCAACATTTTGGCCTAATTTCATAATGCTGTGGTGGCAACTGCTGGCCAAAAATAAATAAATAAATAAGTGAAATCACCTTTAAGATCTTACACACAACATCCCACAATTAATTTCAAGCATTCTACTGGACCAACCTAATGTTCGATTTCAGAAACACACTGCCATCAATCCTGCTTCCTTCTTGCCTGATGATGGCCTGCAGGAGTTCATCGATGAGTATCACTACATGGGCTATTGAACAGGGCCTATTGATATACCCAACCTGGGGGTGCCAAAGAGGCTGTGGTTAAAAATAAATGGATAGCTCAAACACACAGGTGGAGGGAGGACACCAGAGAGCAAGGACTTTTCCCCAGGAACTGCTTGTAGGACAATACGTAACTAACCTTCACCAGGCATTTGGATCCAGAAACCCATAATCATCTTGACCTTTTCTCACTCATACATACTTCCAAGGTTTTCTACTGGAAAAGGATATATGTGGGAGTTTATCTTTTGAGATATGAATATAGAGTTAACAGTTATATGCATGCCCTGTGGCTGTCCTTCCTAATTGCCAGAAATGGCTTTTCCATTGCAAAACTTGGAGTTGTTAAGGAGAGGATTCCTCTAAACACACAAATGAATATATGAACTTGGAACACCTATACTAACTAACCAGACTGTAAGCCAAAGACCACACTTACTGTCACTGAGGGCAGCCCAACACTAAAGAATTTATAATGGGATGAAAGCTAGAGGTTTTATAAAGGGATGAAAATGACCTATAGATGGATGAAACTTGGTGAATATCCAAAACCTATACCCCGCTGTTCTGCCTCATGGATTAATTCATCAGGATAACAGCAGTATTACCCAGCCCCTTAGACTATTTTATGGGCAATGTACTAATGCTTTCACTAAACATGTGTTTCTGATGTTTTCCAAACTGCATAGACAGAGTGGTCAGGGACCAGAAGTATCTAAGTGTTGGTTATGATTTTCTTGAGGAAGTGGTCCAACAAAACTGAAGAGGCTTAGACATACTATTCTTGAAATAAAAGAAATTATGTTTGGGTTTGGGAAAAAAAAATAAACTATTGTTTCTGTGTTAAGTGCTAAGGAAAATATTATTAATAATATATTAATAATAACAATACTGATGTTGATGAAAATACATCTTGCCATGGTTGGAAACAAATAACAACAGACTCCAAGGGAGCAAGAGAAAGGTATTATTAGATAATCACACCAGTATCTGTTCTTTTGGTTCCCTGGCTAACTACTTTGCTGTCATACTACTTGGGACTTTAATTCAAATTCTGATTAAATTACTGGTCAGGTCCTGCAATTTAAACTCTCTCTCTCCAATTGTGTATTGATTCAGTAAAAATAGAGGACCATAGAACTACCCACATATTAATTAATTAATCAATTAATTAATTAATTTCACTTTACATCTTCATGGCAGCCATTTTCCTCCTCTACTCCTGATCCCTCCTTTCCTCTTGCCCGCATCCCACAATAAGAAGAACTGACCCTGTGCACCCCCACCATCAAGACACATCAAGACTGAACACATGCTCTTTTCCACTGTGCCTTGTAGAGGAAATTCAACAAGGGGTAAGTGATTGAAAAATAAGCAACATAGTCCTTGTTAGCCAAAATCATACCTCTTTAGAGCAGAGTGAGTTTATGATTGCCTCATCAAGTGGGGCATCTAAAAGGACTCCCAAAACTGCAGTAGGCCTATTATTCAACCTTTCTCCCCTGCTACTCCATTTTCTTGTTGTTGGTGTTGATGATGATCTTCACCACTCTAAACTGAGTTAAGACAGATGAAATATCAAGCTTGTCTTGAAGTTCATTCCCCTAATTATTGAGGAAAAGGAACATAATTTGAGTTATTCTTAGGTATTTTTTTTCATCATTTGTCATCTCTGTTCATATTCCTGGCTCATATTTTTTTAAATCTTTCTAGGTCTGATTTACAATATTTATCCCTTACAATTTTCCTGATGAACCTCCCCTATACCACTCCTGAACCTCCAAATTCATAGGCATAACTTTTTCATTATATTATATTATTATTTTTAAAATCATCACACTTTATTCAATCTGTATGCCAGCTGTTGCTCCCCTTGTGGAGTTCCCATCCTCTCCAAGTGTAACTATATCCCCATCTTTTGTATGGTTTTCTGTAGTCTGCACAAAGATTGGTTATGAGTCTCAGCATCTTCTTTTGTACAGTGCTGGCTAGAGTCTTTCAGAGGCCCTCTGTGCTATGCTCTTTTCCTGTTTCCTGTTTTCTCCTTCATATGACCATCTCATTTGTCTTTTGAGTGATGATTGATTATCATACCCAGGATCGTCCTTCTTGCTTAGTATCTTTATGTGTACTGATTTTACTATGTTTATCCTACATTATATGTTTAGAATCCTAAAGATAGTATTATGACATCACAATGGTTCTATGACATCAAAATGCTATTATGACATGTTGTGTTATGACATCCAATGGAATTATGACATTACAATGCTATTATGACTTCACAAAGGTATGACTTTACAATGATATTATGACATCTCAGTGTTATAATGACATCATAATGCTATTAAGACATGATTGTGGAATGACATTACATTGGAATTTTGACAAAACAATGCTATTACACATCACAATGCTACCAGGACATCTAAGTGCTATTATGACATAACAATGCTATTATGAACTCAAAATGGTTTCATGACATCACAAAGGTATTATGAAATTTCACTGCTATTATGACTTCACAATGCTATTATGATATCTCAATATTATTACACTAAAATGATATGAAATCAAAATGTCATAATATTATCATGACATCACAATTTTATTAGGACATCATAGTGCTACTAGGATTTCAAAAAGTACTTATGACATCATAATGATATGACATCTAAATGCTATTATGACATCACAATGATAGGACATCACTATGATATTATGGCATCAAATGATGTTATGAGTTCACAATGCTATTATGAATTCATAATGCTAATATTATGATATCTCCATGTTATTATGATATATAAGTGCTATTATGATATCAAATTATATTAATGATATTATGACATCACTAAGGAATTTTGACATCACAATGTTATTATGACACAATGCTATGATGACATTATAATGCGATGATATCACAATTGTTTTATGACATCAAAAAGGTATTATAACATTACAATGCTATTATGACACCACAATGCAATTGTGAATGCATATTCATAATATGATATTATTACTTCAAAATGGTATTATGTTTGTTGTAGTTGTCAATTAATATTTTCTATTGTTATATCTTCTGGTACAGATGCTGTTAATCCTAAACAGCTGTGTACCAAATCAACACACAGAGACTGGGTTTATTTACTTAACCTAGAACACAATACTGGGCAATAGTTAGTTCCTCTTAAAACTCCAAGCCCTCATAATTTCCTAACATTGAGATTTTACCCATTATACTTGCTTTTTGTGAAATCTTAGGTCTGGTTCTTTTTCCACTTAGTTCCAAGATCTCTCTCCCTGCCTCCTTTCTCCCAGATCTCCTCTCACCCCTTCTCCTAGCTCTCCTCTTGCCCCTTCTATTCCCACTCTAGCTCCTCCCACTCTGCCCTCTAAATCCTCCCCTCTTTCTTGTCCTCTGGTGCCTCCCAGTGCACACCATTGTGTATAGTTGTTTAATTTTGGCCTGTTTACACACAGTTGAGACAGGATGGTTAGTTTAAGTATCACAATGTAATATCCAGATTGAAACCAGATTGTGGGGGGTAGAAATCAGCATTTGAATGAACAGAACAGGGTAAGCTGTATACATTTCAAAAGAACATGTTACCAACATTTTGTCCTTTAAGAAAATAAAAGGCAATTTTATTTCAATACAATAAAAATTATGAAATTATGAAAACTAATAGGTAAAATCTACATTTGCAATGTCCAGTCCATCTGTATCCTCTTAGGATAAAGTTATCTGATTATCCTATCTATTTTGACAAATTTAAAGTTTTTTTTCCTGAAGTGAGGGTATTGTTTGCCACATTTGAAGCCATCTCCATATAGGGGTTCTTCGATGCTCACTATCTTCTTTGAGGTAGGCAGGTGCTGCCAGGAGATGACCTGTCTCATTGTCAAAGAATCTTCAAAATCATAGACACTTTTAAATGCCATATTGTGAAGGTATCTGAAGTTTTTGAAGACTACCTATCTTTATGTAATGGATCTGTCTACAAAATCATATCTATCTGTTAAACCTAGAATGTATACTCCTGTGATGAATTAGACAAGTGTCTGAAATGACTATGAGTTATATAACTAGCAATTAACTTGCATTACTTACTATCCTAACCAGTTTTTAATAGCATTTTAAAAGTATTGGAAGTAACCTCAACTTCTATCAATATACTAAAGCTTATACCAATGTACCAAAAATAGACTTACTTTTGCAACAATATGTAAAATCCTATATCAGAGTTAAAATTAAGCTTATTTGGGAATAACAAATAAAACCCTAAGTTGAGTAGATTTAATAATCTACCTTTTTTTTCTATTCCTCTAACATATCCCTGTATATTCCTTGTTTCACTTTGAGTAAGACCATTAATAATAAACATCTCCCAATGACAATAAAATTTCATAGCCATAGCAAACAACCAAAAACATATCCAAGCCCCTTTAAGGAAAATTGGACTATGTTTTCATGGATTTCTTTTAGCTGACATTTTGGACATGTAGAAATCCTGTAGGTGGCCCAAATAAAATTGGAAAAATGGTTAATTAAAAAAGCAGTAGCATTTGTGGTCTAGGCTTTGAATGTTGTGAAATTTTAGGCTTAATAAATGTCCTCTTTGCAACAGTCTAAAATGCTGGACCAATTAAGATTAGTAGTTTTCTTCAAAGTTCTTTTGGAAGCAGGCTTTAATGAGAAAACAGAAATTGAAGCAGTTGAGCATAAGCAAGCAGAATGCTGGAACATGCAAGATAATGGAAGAGATGTGTCAATGTCTCAGTATCAAATGAATACTTCAGATTTGATCCAGCATCTCTGGTGTCCAGTTCTTTGCACTGCAAAGATAATTTCTCACAAGCATTATAGAAGTCTAAAATAATGAATGTATGAGATGTACAGGATGAAACTAAATTGTAAGCTAATTTTATCTATGCAATTAAAAGATTTGCATAATACATTTTGAGAATATTATAGCCAAGGATTTATTGGCCAAGTATTGTTGGAGTGCTGGAGATATATTTTATGTCTCAGTCAGTTTTAGTGTTATTTCCATGTAATGGGATCAGCATTATAAGTTACCATTACTATTGAACATACAATCATTATCATCAAAACAATGTTGGAGAGATCAAAATTTATTTTGGGGCTCTTGTGTACCTGTTGTATTAGTCTAAGTTGCTACCTGTTTTCCTAAAGAAGCCTCCCATTAGAGAGACAAGCTGGTTGCCTTGCGTAATAGAAAACACATGTTTTAAGTAAACTTTATATTAACTCCTTTTTTATTTAGAATATAAGCATACTGTAGGTATCTTTTACCTGTTTTGAGGTTTAACCCTACATTATTATATGTGTTGTAGGTATTTGTCCTATCCCCTTTTTTATACAGAATGGGAAGTCATGTATTTATAGCCAAACTTTATGTAAAGTTCCTCTTACCTTTAGCATTTAAGCATACCCCAGGCATCTTGTACCTGGGCTTTATATTGATAGTGGCTATTTTTTGGCTTTCCTGTTTTTTATACAGGATGGAAAGTTAGGCCTTCATAGTCAAACTTTATATTAACTCTGAGCACTAGTATATAAACTCTCTTACCCTTAATGTTAAGAGTATCCAAGGCATCTTGTACCTGGATTTTACATTGGTTTTGGCTATTCTTGAGCCTACCTGCTTTTTCATATGGGAAGGACAGTTTTGATTTCAATACTTTATTAATTACACTTTATACAATTTTATCCCCCCTGTGGTTCCGTCCCTCCTCCCATCACAATTCCTCTCTTCCTCCCTCCTCTGCACACATGCCCCTCCCCAAGTCCACTGATACGGGAAGTCTTCTTTTACTTCCTTCTGATAATAGTCAATTAGGTCTCTTCAGGAATGGCTGCATTCTCTTCTTCTGTGGTATGATAATGCTGCTCATCCTTCAGGAGGAGGTAATTAATGAGCAAGCCAATCAGTTCTTGTCAGAGACAGTCCCTGTTCCTATTACTATGGAACCCACATGGATACTGAACTACCATGGGCTACATCTGTTGCAGGGGTCTTAGGTTATCTCCATGCATAGTCCTTGGTTGGATTATCAGTCTCAGGAAAGACTCCTGTGTTCAGATTTTTTGGTTCTGTTACTCTCCTTGTGGAGTTCCTGTCCTCTCCATATCTTACTGTTTCCCACTTCTTTCATAAGATTCCCTGTACTCTGCCCAAAGGTTGCCCATGAGTCTCAGCATCTACATTGATAGTCTAAAGGGCAGAGCCTTTTGAGATTCTCTGTGTTAGGCTCCTGACTTGTTCACTTTTTTCTCCTTCTTCTGATATACATCCTTTTTGCCTTTCTGGATAGGGATTGAGCATTTTAGCAAAGGTCCTCCCTCTTGACTAGTTTCTTTAGGTATACAGATTTTAATATGTCTGTATGACTGACTATATACCATGTGTGTCTTTCTATTTCTGTAAAATCTCACTCAGGATGATCTTTTTAAAATACTACCATTTACCTTTAAATTTCATGATTTCCTTGTTTTTGCTATGATGACATCACAATGCTATTATGAGATTACAATGCTTTGTTTACATCACAATACTCTTATGAAATCACAATGTTATTACTACAGAACAATGACATGAAAGCACATTGTTTTTATGACATCACAGAAGTTTTTTGTCATCACAATGCTATTATGACATCATGATGTTATGACATTCGAATGGTATTATCCTTTCACAATGTTATGACATCACAATGCTATTATGACATCACAGTGCTTGATGAAGTCAAAATGCTCTTACGACATGATTGTGTTATGATATCACAATGCAATTATGATATTACATTGACTTTAAAATGATATTAAGACATCTAAATGCTATTATGACTTTACAATGTTCTTATGGCATCCCAATGCTATTGTGATATCTCAATGATAGGAAATAAAAATGCTATTATGACATCACAATGGTATTTTGACATCACAATCCTATTATGACATTACAATATTATGACATTCCAATGGTATTATGATTACACAATGTTAGTATAACATAACAAGGTTTTTATGACTTCGCAATGGTATTTTGACATGATTGTGTTATGTCATCATAATGGAATTTTGAAATAAAAAAGCTATTATTACTTCACAATAGTAAGACTTCACAATGATATTAGGTCATCCAATGCTATGATGACATCAAAATGGTCCTATGACATCAGAATGTTGTTATGACTTCACAATGTCATTATGACATTAAAAAGCTATGAGAATATCACAATTGTGACATCCCAATGGTTTAATGATATCACAACGGTTAGCTGATGATTGTCTGAGAGAGAGAATGATATCATGAAACAGGTGAAAGCTAGTAAGAGTTTCAGGAGCCAGTTATTAATAGTGCCAAGGAGACAGCCTGCTTGAGAGAAAGGCTGAGCAGCCCTCAATCTGGGCAGCTGAAAGTACACAACCCAGTGATGACAGTTCCTGTGTCCAAGACTCTTAGTTCAGTTATTCTGTCACAAATTTCTTTCAATAGCTTTTCATACTGAACCACAAGCAGCAGGCAGAGAGAGCAAGATTGAGAGAGACAAGTGAGAAAGAGCTAGAAAGACATACAGAAGTAGAGAGAGTGAGACCTACAGAAACAAATATATAAAGTGACAAAGAGAAAGAGACCATTCTCTCTGGTCACTTTCATTGGCATATCAACCTCAATGCACACACTCCTAATATAATTCCAATAGGAATTATATTATATAACAAGGCAATACCTCCTAACCATTCCTAGACATTTCCTCACTGGGGATTCCACAAGTAAATAGATGAGCTTCAAGAGGACATCACACTTCAAATCAACAGGAAGTGGAAGAATATGGAGTGACTTCTATGGTAAAAGAATATAGTTATCCTGATAGTTTGTCATTCAATACAATGATTAATGTCCCACCAAATTCTAAGTTCTAAAGAACAGGAATGACAATCTTCTTTATGGAAAATGAAAATGACATCATTATATTTTCAGGCAAATAGATGGAACCAGGAAAAATCATGTTGGGTAAAGTAAATAAAATGCAGAAAGACAAACATGTTATGTATTCACTTCTTAGGAGGTAGAGAATAAAGTTCCAATAGGTCACCTAATTGTAACTAAACCAGTCTTATACTAGGGAGATTGGGTGGCAGTGAATTGAATGGGAGGAGAAGAGGCAGGAAGAGTGTCATAAGTAGAGGGAATTGAGGATACAAGTGAACAATGACATGAGAATTTGACCGACCACAGGAGATGGTTATGCAGACAGCATTGATGAGACCTGATAAGCTAGGGTCAGATAGAAGGATGAGGAAGACCTCTCCTATCAGGGAACTAGAGAAAGGTCATAGGGGTAGAAGAAGGAGGTTGGGTGGACTGCAAGGAGAAAGAGAGGGGCAGCAGAAAGGATACAAATTCTTATATAAGAAGTGGGACTAGTAAGATCTGGAGAGGACAGGAACTCCACAAGGAGAGCAACAGAACCATAAAATTTGAACACAAGGGTCTTCCCAGATACTCATATTCCAACCAAATACTAGGCATGGAAATAACCTAGAACCCCTGCACAGACGTACCCTATGGCAGTTTAGTGTCAAGAGGGTTACATAGTAATCAGTAATCGGAAGAGGGACTGCCTCTGACATAATCTGATTGGCCTGCTCTTTGATCACCTCCCCCTAAGTGGGGAGCAGCCTTACCAGGCCGCAGAAGATGACAATACAGCTACTCCTGATGTGATATGATATACTAAGATCAGAAGGAAGGAGAGGAGGACCTCCCGTAATAGTGGACTTGGGGAGGGACGTGCATGAAAAAGGGGAAGGGGGTGGGACCGGGAGGAGAGGAGGGAGGGAGGGTTTATGGGGGGATACAAAGTGAATAAAGTGTAATCAATAAAATTAAAAAAAGTGTGATCAAGGTGATGAATAATAGAGCACTTCAGGAATGAAAGCTTTTTCTTGGGGTGGTACTAGCTTACAGCAAGGATGAACAGTTTTCTTTAAGCGACTTGGTACTAAGACTCTGATCATGTATACTTCAATTGATGTTTAAAAAATAGTGTGACACATGGCTAGGAATTTGAACCTGGGAGCAATGGAACAGGAGTGTAATATATAGTAAATGAATTTCCTCACAATCAATAAAAATGATATGTTAATAACTTTTACAATGACTTTTAACCTGGTGAAAATATTCCACTAAAGGGGAGCAGAGTGTGACTTTCTAAGTCATGATTTCCAGGATTTTAATATGAGGCAGAGAATTCTAGCCATGAACTAGTTGTTACCCAGCTTCCTCAGATCTCATGAGCTCAGGTGGCACTTCTGAACAAGCAGTCCTGGCATTAACACTATATTTGGAGGATTTGCCTGGAGGACTACTGCAAGAAACACTGTTGTTCTTGTGTCCTAGACATAAAACAGGAACATATTTCTCTGTACTGAAGGACTAGTTTGAACTAAACACTGAGTAGCACACAGCTGCCAATAGAGCCAAATCAGACAACGCAACCCTACTCATAGAGGGTTGGTAACACAGGTATAGAACAGCAACAAATGTGAAATCCTTTATTGTCCCTCTGTTCTCCTTTTAAACTCACAAATCTTTCTCTGTTTGAGCCAAACCAGTCCCAGGATGATCTGGTTTCCTTCTCTTTTCCCGGCTCTAAAAACTCAATACCCCAGTATTGACTCTAATACTTAATACTCAATATCCTAGGCCCAACCTGCCTATTATATCAATAAGAATGTGAAGGTACATTTGGTCTGTATACCAATAAATATTCAGTTCAAAGTTACAACCTAGAAAATTTCAGATCCAAGACCACAGTAGGTGGTCTTGTCATTCGGTAAATTCCCCTCAATCCCACATCAATTTGAAGCTTCCCTACATAGGAAGCTGTCCAATTAAATAAACATTAATGTTTCATTTCCTACCTGACATTGTCACAGAGTTAAACAGGGGTAAAGGTGTGAGATCTGGATAAGGGATGAGATAAAGGCTTGTTGGGTTTCACAAGAAAAAGTCACATGTGAACAGGATAAGAGATAATGGAGATTGAGGAAGGTTTGTTTACTCATCTCCATGGAAACCTCAAGATTATCTCAGGTGCTGATTGGCTGAGAGGGAGGATGATGTCATGAAACAGATGAGAGCCAGTAAGAGTTTCAGGAGCCAGTTATTAAAAGGGCCACGTGGACAGCCTGCTTGAGAGAAAGTCTGAGCATCCATACATGCCTCAATCTTGGCAGCTGAAAGCAAACAACCCAGAGATGTCAGTTCCTGTGTCTAAAACTCTTAGTTCAGTAAAAGTGTCACATAGTTCTTTCAAGTGCTCATTAATAAAGTCACTTGTACTTGACATCTGTGTTTCACGTTATGATAGATTCCATTATTATTTGTTACATGCACATACATGTCCTCAGTCAGTGAATTACTTACTGACAATATGCTCCTTGACCAAGGCAAATCTTTGAACAAAAGCTCTCAATTAGGACCTTGCTTATATTTTTATAGAGACCGTTCAGGATGTCATGTCTGCAAGCAGTCATATTCTAGTAGTTTTTCAGTAGAACTCAGAGCTTTTCATACTGAACCACAAGAAACAGGCAGAGAGAGGGTGGCAGAGAGAGAAAAGGAGGGAGAAAGAACTAGAGAAATAGATTGAGAATTAAAGAGACAAAAACAAAGATATAAATTGACCTAGAACAAGATTCAGAGTCAATTCTATCTGGTCACTTTTATTGGCATATCAACCTCAAAGCACATCCTCCTATAATATAACTACAAAAGGAATTATATTTTTAATATTATTTTTGTTTTTATTAATTACACTTTATTTACATTTTATTACCCCCAAAACCCCTCCCTCTTACCTTCCCAAATCATCATCCCACCCCATTTTTCCTCTCATGCCCTTCCCCAAATCCTCTGATGGGGAAGATCTTTCTGTCATTCCTTTTCATTCTAGTATCTCATATCTCATCAGGAATGGCTGCATTGTCTTCCTCTGTGGCCTGATAAGGCCGCTCCCCTTTCAGGGTGTGATTTTCAAAAGGTAGGCCAATCAGTTCATGTAAGAGGCAGTCCCTGTTCCCATTAATATGGAACACACTTGGTCACTGAATTGCCAGGGGCTACATATGCACAGGGTTCTAGTTTATATCCATGAATTGTAGTTGGTTGAAGTATGGGTCTCAGGAAAGACCCTTATGCTAAGATATTTTGGTTCTGTTTTTCTTCTTGTGGAGCTCCTGTCCTCTCTAGATATTACTATTCCCTATTTTTTTCATTAGATTCCAAGCATTCTGCCCAACAGCTGGCCAAAACTTTCAGCATCTGCTTTGATAGTCTGCAGGGCAAAGCCTTTCAGATGCCCTCTGTCACAGGCTTATAACTTATTGTCTGTTTTCTCCTTCTGATGTCCATCCTACTTTGCTTTTGGGATACAGATAGAGCATTTCAGCCGGAGTACTCTCTCTTGATTAGTTTCTATAGTATACAGATTTCAATAGATTTATTCTATATTTATGTCTATATGAGTGAGTATATACCATATGTTATTTCTGCTTCTGTGATAGCTCACTCGGGATGATCTTTTCCAGTTCCAAACAATGACCTGCAAATTTCATGATTTCATTTTTTTTTGTTTTGTTTTGTTTTATTTTTTTCTGATTAATATTGCGTTGTGTAGATGTACTACATTTTCTGTATCCATTCTTCAGTTGAGGGGCGTCTGGGATGTTTCCAGATTCTGGATATTACAAATAAAGCTGCTACAAACATGGTGGGCAAATACCTTTATTGTGTACTTAAGCCTCTTTTGGATATATGCCTAGGAGTGGTATAGCTGGATCTTGAGGAAGCGCTATTCCGAGTTGGCTGATAAAGTACCAGGTTGATTTTTAGAGTGGTTGTTCAGGTTTACATGCCCATCAGCAGTGTTACAAGTTTACATTTCCAACAGCAGAGGAGGAAGGTTCTGCTTCTCCAGAAGCTCTCCTGCATATGTTGTCAATTGAGTCTTTAATTATTTATGTATACTGGATATTAGCCCTCTGTCACATAGAGGGTTAGTGAAGATTCTTTCCCAAACTGTAGGCAGTCATTTTGTTTTGATGACAGTATCCTTTGATTTACAGAAGCTTTTCAGTTTCATGAGGTCCATTTATTGATTGTTGCTCTTAGAACCTGTGCTGTTGGTGTTCTGTTCAGGAAGTTGTCTCCTGTGCCAATGAGTTCAAGTCTCTTCCCCACTTTTTCTTCTAACCGATTTAATGTTTCTGGTTTTATTTTGAGGTCTTTGATCCACTTGCACTTTAGTTTTGTGCAGGGTGATGAGTATGGTTCTATTTGCAGTTTTCTACTTGTAGACATCCAGTTAGACCAGAACCATTTGTTGAAGATGCTATCTATTTTCCATTGTGTGCTTTTGGCATCTTTGTCAAAAATCAGGTGTCTGTAAGTGTATGAGTTTATTTCTTGGGTCTTCTATTTGGTTCCCTTCATCCAACATTCTGTTTCTTATGGCAGTACCAGGCCGTTTTTATTACTGTTGCTCTATAATACAGCTTGAAATCAGGGATGCAGATACCTCCAGAAGATCTTTTATTGTAGAGTATTGTTTTAACAATTCTGTGTTTCATGTTTTTCCATATGAAGTTGAGAATTGTTCTTTCAAGGTGTGTAAAGAATTGTGTTGGTAATTTGATGGGAATTGCATTAAATCTGTAGATTGCTTTTGATAAGATGGCCATTATTATTATGTTAACATATCATGGGCATGGGAGATATTTGCATCTTCTGATATCTTCTTTGAATTCTTTCTACAGAATCTTAATTTTTTTATACAAGTCTTTGACTTGCTTGTATACGGTCACTCCAAGTTACTTTATGTCTTTGATCAAATACAAGAACTCATCAAAGATATCATCCACTTTGACCAAGTTGGTTTCATCCCAGGTATGCAGGGGTAGTTTAAAATATGGAAATACATCAATGTGATCCACTATATTAACAACTGAAAGAAAATACCATATGGTATTCTCCTTAGATGCTGAAAAAGCATTTGAGGAATTCCAACTTCCGTTCATGTTTGAAGTATTGGAGAGATCCTGGATACAAGGCAGATATCTAAATATAGTAAAGGCAATATAGAGCAAGCCTATAACCAACATCAAACTAAATGGAGAGAAACTTAAATCAATCTCACTGAAATCAGGGACAAGGCAATGCTACCTACTCTCTCCATATCTCTTCAACATAGATCTGGAAGTCCTTGCTAGAGCAATAAGATCATTGAAGGAGATCATGGGGATAGAATTCAGGATGGAAGAAGTCAAAGTATCACTATTTGCAGATGATATGATGGTATACCAGAGTGACCCCAAAATATCTATCAGGAACTCCTACAGCTGATAAACACCTTCAGCAGAGTTGATGGATACAAAATTAACTCAAAAAAATCAGTAGCTCTCCTGTATACAAAAGAAAAAAGGTTTGATAAATGAATCAGGAAAACAAAAAGAATTATATTATCTAACATGGCCATTCACCTAACCCTTCCCAGACTTTTCCTCACTGGAGACTAAACATGTAAATAGATGAGCTCAAAAATGATTTGCAATTCGAATCACCAGTATGTGGATTAAGATGGAGGGACTTCTAGGTTAAAAGAACATAGTTATCCTGATAGTTTTTCATTCAAAACAATGATTAAAGTTCCAACAACACGCAAGGATTAAATAACAAGACTGCCAATCTTCTTTGGAGAAAATGTGGAATATTTCCATAACAGAGTATTATTCAGCTAAAAAATGGAATCCTTTTTTCAGGAAAAAGGATGGAACCAGGAAAAATCATCCAGGGTGAAGTAACTAAAGTGCCAAAAGAGAAATGTGGTATGTATACACTTATTAAAAGGTCTCCTATGAGTGGGAGATTAAGTTCTAACAGGTCATCTATTGTGACCAAACCAGTGTTCCACTAGGGAGATCAGGTGTCAGTTAATTGGGTTATTGGACCAAGGCATCATATGGAAATTTTCAAGTAACCCAGGCTGTTGTTATTAAGATATGTTGCTCTTTGCCCTCATCTGATACATCAGTGCCATGTTCTTGGATCCACACAATTGCATCCTTCTGCATTAAATGGGATTACATACAGAGATCCTCAGTCCGATACTATGCAAAGAGAAAACTTAAAACACCCAGCACTGTATGAGATTTTTCTATGAAATTCTCCAGTTCCTCAGAGATCTTGGCAGCCTGCAGGAGCGGAGGCAGGAAGAATGTCATAAGAAGAGGGAATGGAAGACACAAGAAGAACAATGCCCTAAGAATCAATCAGCAGAGGAAGATGATGCAGCCAGCCTAAATGAGACCTGATAAGCTAGGTTCAGATAGGAGGGTGAGGAAGACCTCCCCTATCAGGGAAGTAGAGAAAGGGCATAGGGGTAGAAGAAGTAGTGTGGGTGTAACTGGAAGCATAAGAGGGAGGGGGCAACAGAGGAAATACAATGTGAACAAATCATAATTAATAAATACATAAAATACAAAAAATAAGGTGTTCAAGTTGATGAAGTATAGAGCTCTTCAGGACTGATGTCTTCTCCTTGGGGATATTGCCAGGGTCCAGCAAGGATGAACTCAGTTTTCTTTAAGGGACTTGAAACTGAGACTCTGATCATGTGCCAATGATTAGATGAACAACTCATATTTCAATTGAACTATTTTAAAGAAAAAAATTAGAGTGGCATATGGGTAGAAATTTGAACCTGGGAACAATGGAAAAGGAGTATAACATATATTATATCAAATTTCCGCAGACGCAATAAAAATAATATGTTGACACCCTTTACAATGAATTTTAACATGGAGAAAAGATTCTGCTACAAGAGAGCAGCATTTGACTTTGTAAGGCATGCTTTCCAGGAATTCATTATGTATGAGAGAATACTAGCCATGAATTAGTGGTTACTATTTCCCCTAAAGCAGGGCATAGTTTGACTTTGTAAGGCATGCTTTCCAAGAACTCATTATGTAGCAAAGAATCATAGCCATGAAGAAGTGATTACCCAGCTACCTCAGATGCTATGAGCTCAGGAGGCACCACTGAACTAGAAATTCTGGCACTACGTTTAGAGGATTTGTGTCGAGGACCACAGCAGGAAACACAGCTACCCTTGTTTCCAAGGCATATGACATGGACCCATTCCACAATCCTGAAGGCCCAATTTTAAATATAAACACCAGGACAAGGAGGGTTCCTCACTGAACACTGAGTAGAATATAGCTGACAATCTAACAGGGTCAGCCAAGGCAATCCTGCTCATAGAGGTTTGGCAACATTCCTGTAGAACAAAACCAGCTTTCAAATAGTTTATTTCCCCTCATTTCTCCTTTTTTACTCACAGATTTTCTCTTTTGCAGCCAAACCAGTCTCAGGAATTGTCTGGTTTCTCAAGGAATCTGGTAATTTGAATTCTGCCTTGGGGTCTTGGCAAATGCAGGTCTTCTCTAAGTTCTATGTCTCAGAGACTTTGCTTGGTGGACTCTGTAATTGAGGTTTTCTGAGCCTGAGATGTAGTTAGCAAGCTCCCTGCAACCATGGGAAGCAGACAGCAAACTTTGTGTAACCTTGAGTGAATTCCTGGATGCCTTGCCAGGTGTCACAGATGTGTTGCTGCTGTGAAAAAAAAAATTTTGCTTGTACCCTTTGCTTTATAACTGTTGTTTGCTTTTTCAGTAACCTGAGACTTGATCAGGAATCTGTCTTATCTCCATTCTTCATGTCTCTGTCACCAATTTAGCATTCCTCTTTCAAATGGACCATTTTTCTGTTGGTATAATGTTCTTTTGAAATGTACACACCTTACCCTTGTTCATTCAAATGCTGATTTCTCCTCCCACCCCAGTCTCTGGGTTCAATCCAGATATTGTGTTGTGATAAACAGACCAAAATAAAACAACTAGCCCCAATGAAAGGAAAAGGGGAGGAGCCAAAGGGCAGGAAATGAGTGAGAGAATAGGGTGAGAGTACTTGGAGAGAGAGCTGGAGGACAGATATTGGAACAACATTTAGATGGACTGAACATAATATTTCACAAAAAGCAAGTATAATGGGTAAAACCTGAATTTTAGGAAACTATGAGGGCTTGGAGGTTTAGAAGGGAGTAAGTATTGACCAGCATTGTTGTTCTAGGTTGACTAAATAAACCCAGTGTCTTTGTGGTATTTTGGTTATACATCTGTTTAGGATTAACAGCAAGCTTTACTACAGATAATTATTAGTATTTTTTTATATATTATATATTTTTATATCATATATATATACATACTTTTATATATCTGAACAAGTTGGTGAAGGCACATGCCTCTTTTGCCAACACAAGTAAAAAGAAACAGGCACATCTCTGAGTTCAGGATCAAGCTTATTTACATAATAAAACCAGGATCGAAACTGCTGCTGTTTAGCCATTTGCAGAGATACTCTAAGATCCAAAATGACAAAATTTTCCTAAGAATACTATGTATATTCTTTTTCCATAATAACAGATATTATGTCCTTACTGATCTAAAGGTGGAATTCACATTATTTTTAGGTTAATGTAAAGAGAGATAGTGTCAGACTGCTCTGGAAACTGCCTTATCTTTTTAAACAGAAGATAATTTCATGGTGGAAAATGTTGGTTATGCCTATGTAAAAAACACACTAGAGTTTTAAAGATGGAAAAGTATATGCCAACCTGGTTTAGTCTTAAAAACTCAAAAATTACATTTATATGTTTAAAAACCAAAACTGTCCATCCCATATCAAAAAGAGGACAAGCCAAAGAGTTGCCAAAAACAATGTAAAAATCCAGGTATAGATGCACAGGATATAGTTAACACTAAGGCTAAGAGAGTATATATGCTAATGCTAAGAGATTTTATATAAAGTTTGGCTATAGAGGCATAACTGTCCAGTCTGTATAAAAAAGGGGCAAACCAAAAAATGGCCACTATCAATTTAAAGCCCAGGTACATGATGCCTAGCGTATGCTTAAATGCTAAAGGTAAGAGGGAGTTAAAATTAACTTTGGCTATAAATGCATAACTGCCCATTCTATATAAACAAGGATATAGGACAAATAGTTCCAACATATGCAAAAATATAGGAATAAATCTCAAAACAGGTACAAGATACCTACGGAATGCTTATATTCTGAATTAAAAAAGTAATTTGTATAAAGTTATTTAAAACATGCATTTTCTTTTGTTTCTTTTTTTAGCTTTTTATTATTATTATTTTTTTTTCTTTATCAGTTATATTTTATTAACTCTGTATCCCAGCCATGTCCCGATCCCTCATTCCCTCCCAGTCCCTCCCTCCCTCCCTCATCTCCACCGTGTCCCTTTCCAAGTCCACTGATAGGGGGAACCTCCTCCCCATTCATCTGATCCTGTTTTATCAGGTATTTTCAGGACTGGCTGCAAAGCCCTCCTCTGTGGCCTAACAGGACTGCTCCTCCCTTCGGGGGTGGGGAGACCAAAGAGCCAGTCATTGAGTTCCTGTTAGAAATAGTCCTTGTTCCCCTCACTTTGGGAAACCAATTGGTTACTGAGCTACCACAGGCTACATCTGAGTGGAGGTTCTAGGTTATATCCATACATGGTCCTTGGTTGAATGTCAGTCTCAGAAAGACCCTGTGCCCAGATATATTTGGTCCTGGTGGAGCTCCTATCCTTTCCCCATCAGACTAACTCCCCTTCTTTCTTATGATTCCCTGTACTCTGCCAAAGGTTTGGTCATGAGTCTGCTTTGAAAACACTGCTAGTTAGAGTCTTTCAGATGCGCTCAGTAGACTCCTGTCATACGTTCAATGCACATCCCATCTGTCTTTCTAAATGAGGATTGATCATCTTACCCCATGTCTGCTCAATTGATTATCTTTTTTAGGTGTATGGATTTCATTATGTTTATCATATCTTATAAGTCTATATAAGTGAGTATATCCCGTGCTTGTCTTTCTTCTTCTGGGATATTTCACTCAGAATGATCCTTTCTAGATCCCACCATTTGCCTGCAAATTTCATGATTTCCTCCTTTTTGATTGCTGAGTAGTATTCCATTGAAAACACGCATTATCTATTGCTCAAGGAAACTAGCATGTCTCTCAAATGGGAGGCTTCTCTAGTAAAATAGGTAGCAACTTGGCAAAATAAAACAAGCATGCAAGAGCCCAAAGAGTTATTTTGATCTATCCAACCTTGTTTTGATTTCAAAATGATAATGATTGTATGTTCAATAAAAATGGTAGCATATAGCTAATCCCTTTACATAAAAATAAATAATTCTAAAACTGACCTAGACATAAAACTGTGTTTCCAGCCTAAACTTCAACAATACTTGGCCAATAAATACTTGCTATAATATCCTTAAAAATATATTATATTAACCTTTTAATTGATATAGACTAAATTGACTTACAATTTAGTTTCATCTTGCACATCTTATACATTCATAATTTTAGAATTCTATAATGCTTTTGAGAAACTATATGTTTGCAGAATAAAATAACTGGACACCAGAGACACTGGATCAAACTTGACAGAATCATTCTTCAGCATGCTGAGACATTGACACGTGTTCCACCATCTTGCATGTTCCAGCATTCTCCTTGTTCCTGTCTCAACTGCTTTAATTGCTATTTCTCATCAAACCCTGCTCCCAAAAGAACTTTGAAGAAAGCTACTAATCTTAATTGGTTCAGCATTTTAGACTGTTGCAAAGAGGAATTTTATTAAGCCTAAAATTTCTCAACATTTAAAGACTAGACCACAGACTTTATTGCTTGCTAAGCATAAAGTTAAGCATTTTTTTTTCCAAATTTTATTTTGGCCCCCTACAGGATGTCAGCTAGAAGAAATCCAAGAAAACAAAGTCCAATTTTTCTTAAAGGGTGTTATATATGTTTTTGGTTGTTTGCTATGGCTACAAAATTTTGTTGTCAATGGGAGTTGTTTATTATTAATGCTCTTATTCAAAGTGAAACAAGGAATATACAGGAATCTCTTATAGGAATAGAAAAGAAGGTAGATTATTGAATCTACTCAATTTAGGGTATTATTTGTTATTTTCAAATAAGGTTATTTTAAACTCATTGATGCAAAAATAAGTCTATTTTTGATACATTATATAAACCTTGGTATATTGATACAAATTCAAGGTTACTTCCAATACTTTTAAACTGCTATTAAAAATGGTTAGGGTATTAGGTAATGCAAATTAATTGCTAGCTATTCAATCATAGTCACGTCAGATACTAGTCTACTTTATCACAGGAGTATACATCCTCAGTTTAACAGATATTATTTTGTAGACTGATCCATTATATAAAGATAGGTAGTCTTTAAAAACTTCAGAGACCTACAGAATATGGCATTTAAAGGTGTCATTATTATTTTAAAGATTCTTTGATGATGAGACTTGTCATTTCTTGGCAGCACCCCACTTACCTGAAATATGAGGATCAAAGAACCTTCATAGGGAAATATCTAAAAATGTGGCAAACAAGCCACTCAGGTAAAGAAATTACCCTTGCTTCAAAACAGACAAATTCTGCCAAAAATGGGCAAGCTTAAATGCAGGACAAGTAGACTGCCAAACTTTGCCAAGATAAGGTAAGCAAGTCCTAAATATTTCGTGTTTCACAAATATGTCTGCCAAACATTCTCAGCCTGAGGGCTGAAGATGATGCTCTTAAGTTATACAGATTTATGGGTGACTGTTTAGGCAGTAAATATCTTTGTCAATTTCCATTTTTTGGAAGCTGCTAACATGACCTTCCTATTTACTCTAATAACTATTTTTCCTCCTTCTCAAGTTTCTGATGGGGTTTGAATACCAAATAGTTATAGTGCCACAATTAAACTTGAGTTGTTTAGAAGTTAAGAAATACTTTCATATAGGTAATATCAATAAGAATAAAAGTTAATTTAGGTATAGAACTTTTAACTTCTCAAAATAGATAGGATAATCAGATAACTTTTTCCTAAGTTATTAAATATACAGGGACTGGATATTGCACATGTAGGTTTTACCTAACAGTTGTCAAAATTTCATAATTATTATTTTATTGAAAGCAAATGAGCCTTTTATTGGACTTAAAGGGGGAAATGTTGGTATAATGTTCTCTTGAAATGTATACACCTTACCCTTGTTCATTCAAATGCTGATTTCTCACTCCGCCTCCAGTCTCTGGGTTCAATCCAGATATTGCATTGTGATAAACAGGCCAAAATAAAACAACTAGCCACAATATTGTTCAAAGGGAGGAGCCAGAAGATAGGAGAGAGGGGAGGAGCCAGAGGGCAGGAAATGAGTGGGAGGAGAGTAGGTAAGAGAGATTGGAGAGAGAGCTGGAGGAAAGATCTTGGATCTACCTAGAGATAGACTGGATATAACATTTTACAAAAAGCAAATATAATGGGTAAAATCTAAATGTTAAGAATCTATGAGGGCTTGGAGGTTTAGGAGGGTGTAACTATTGCTCAGCATTGTGTTCTATGTTAATTAAATAAACCAAGTCTCTGTGTGCCGATTTGGTTATACAGCTGTTTAGGATTAACAGCAAGCTTTACTGAAGATAATTTTAAGTAGATATTAATCTCACATACAATATTTTTGACAAGCTAGAAGGATGGGTCAGTTGGCACCAAAACAAGGGACCTTGAAAATGAGGGGCAACATGAGAAAAGCTGGTTTTTGGAGCTCTGGATACGTGAGAAAAAATATCCTTTTTGATGACCACCCATTACAGGGAGAAAAACAAGGTAGGCAGGCACAGAAATCATGGGGCAGAGAAGTAGCAGGGAGATGTTAATGAGGACTTTAAAGTCAATGGTAATAAAAGCAAGGTATTGGAAGAAACACCATGATCCCCTTTAGTTAGTAAATGAAGTTTGTCCCTGTTTCCCAGTTGAAGACATGATTGATCTGGAAACTTTGGAAAAGGAATCTCACAAACTAAAGAATTACTTGTGGAAATTTAGAGCAGACAAACAGGCAGAGAAAAAAAGTACTTCTGAGGTTATTTTAAATATTGATAAAGGGGCTGAAACAGATTGGAGTAATTTTAGAGCAGAAAATAATTAGGAGCTTTATAGTGAGAATGAAAAGGAGTCAGAGGAAGAAACTGCCAAGTGTCATAATTCAGACTGGCCTCTTGTGCCCTCTGCCCCCGTGACTTTCCCTGCCACATGTGCAGGAGATGAGAGACCACTGTAGCAGGATATTATTGTTCTCCAAGGGAAAGTCCAATTAGAAAGGGAACAAGTTTTGTTATTAAGGGAATTAGAGAAATTAAAATTACACAGTAATAATAATAATAATAATAATAATAATATTGGATTGTTTGCATTCATAACTTTTAAAGTCTGGTTTGACTTTTAAAATTTTAAATGTGCTTTGATTTCACCCCTAAAGAGAATGCTTTGTTTTAATATTGAAAGACTCCCAGGAGCCTATCTAGACGGGGAGACCCCGCTTCCCAAGGAACAGCGAGACCAGCCTTCGGATGCAAGCCACAAGAGGTTTATTTTTATACACGGGTACCCGGGGCGACCAAGCCTATCAGAGGACTTGCGCGCCTCTTGGTTGGGGTGACGGGTTTTTATAGGGCTCAGGAGCAGGAGGCATGGTTACAGAAGCGAGAAGCATAGTTACAGGGGTCTGATTGGGTGGTTTGAACAAAGCCGTAGTTAAGTCACGTACCCAGAACAGGGAAGGCGGGAAGGCAGATTGTGAGCCCAGTCACGTACCCACCCGGAACTGGAAGGCGGGAAAGAATGCGGCGAGGTAGCTCTTGCTATACCGCGCCTACTCTACATAGTGTTAACAATCGCTGCTTATCTTTTGGTCTTTCAATATTACATAAAAAGGTTTAAAAAATATTTATTTACTGTTAGGAAATGTGAGCCTGTGAAGATTACATGGCAGGTTCACAAATCACACCACGAGATTGGTTCCCTGTGGGAGATTTATTAGGGGAAGGAAGAAGTGGGTCACAGAGAGACGAGGTGGAAGAGAGAAGGGGGGCTCCAAGAGTTCTCTTATAGGGTGATCCAGGGCATGCACAGGTAGTTCCAGGTGATCAGCTGGTGGTCTGGGTGTCTTCACAAATGCCTGATAACCAGTTTGTCAGGTCCCTCGGGGCTGGCTGTAGAGACGCCTGCTTACTGATCCCAACATTCCTCCCTCTTTGTTTTGTTAAAAAGTGAGGACTCAGGAAGGGGTGATGGTGGGGGAAGGGCACAGGGACGACTTTTGCTCTTCAAGCTACTTCCTGCTGATTAGGGGTGTTGTCCATCTCAGGATACAGCTGGTCCCCACCATCAGAGTCATAGTCATCTGGCTCTGTGGGCAGAGATTGATAATCCTGTAAGAGTAACTGATTAATGGTTTGGCTAGAGATTTTTTGAATTTGTTGTTGGAAGAATGTAGAGAGGAAGTTAATTAAGCAGGGTGCAAAAAGCAAAAGCAGAAAAACTAGAACAAAAATTGAGATAAGGGGCAGAACCCATTTCCATATGGGATTCTGAAAGGCCCAAGAGCTAGATGCCTCCAGCTCTTCCGTTAGTTTTTGTATATCTGTCTCAAGATGTTGGGTTTTGTCCTTCACTATACCCGACTGGTTGACATAAAAAACAGAATTATTCCTTGAGGAAGAGGCAAAGGCCATCTTCTTCAGCCGTGAGGAGATCCAATCTGCTTCGGTTTCAAAGTACTACTGCTGCCAGGGAGTCAATCTCTCCTTGGAGGGTTAATATTGTGTGAGCCACTTTTTGAAGGTCCTGGATGAACTGGGAAGAAAGCTGATAATACAGAGTTAGTGAGATAGCTAATCCTGCTGTTCTGGTCCCAAGAGCTGCTGTGATTCCTGTAGCAGCCAGCAGAGGTAGGATTTGAATTGCCCTCTTCTCCTTCTGGGCAGCTTTTGAGTCCACAACTGGGATCAGTAGGAGCTCTTTGTCATTTATCACCCCCCCCCCCAGCTCAGGGAAGAGGAGCACCAGAGCGCAAACTCCTGACCAAGGAGCAGGCAGATGATGGTAGACCTTTAACAGAAATAGGCAAGAGGGAGAGGAGGAAAAAATACATATCCAATCCAGTAGAATCAAATACCGCTCCGGTGGTGAGGCCTCATTTTTCTGGAACTAGAGACAGGGTGGTTGATCTTGGTGTCCTTTGCAGTTTGAGGGAGCAAGGTCCTGTTGGAGTTGATATGTAGGAAGGGGCATTGTCTTGAAAGGGTGTGAAAGGCTTAAGGTGGGAGAGATGAATCCAGTGAGGGAAGCCTTCAAGTTTAGCAGCTGTGGGTGACAAGAATCACCTTGAAAGGACCCTTCCATTTAGGAGAAAGAGTTGGGGAACTTTGGTTTGGAGGGGAGAAAAGGACCTGGTTCCCAATATTAATAGGAGATGGACAGGGTGTGGCTGTGGTAAATAGTGTTCAGTAAAGATCCATAGAAGGGAACAGAGATGACAGAGTAGGGAAGGAAGCAGGTGGTCAGGGAGAGGAAAGGATTTAGCTGAAAGACCAGGAGTTAGGACCATTCTCCCATACATGAGCTCAAAAGGTGAAATAGATAGAGGTGTTTTGGGGAGAGCTTGCAGCCTGAAAAGAGCCAGGGGGAGGAGTTTTACCCAATTTAGGTGGACCTCTTATGATAGTTTAACAAGAGTGTTTTTTAGGGATTAATTAGTTTGTCCTATCTTTCCTGACATCTGGGGATGGTATGGGATATGAAAATACCAAGGAATGTTAAGGGCTTTAGATAAGGTCTGGGAAATCTGAGAAGTGAACTCAGGGCCATTATTTGAATGAAGGGAAGTAGGAATTCCAAAACATGGGATAATCTCTTGGGGAAGGAGATCAGAAACTGTCTGAGCTCTTTTGTTAGTGGTGGGGAAAGCCTCCACCCATCCCGAGAATGTGTCCACCTAAACCAGGAGGTACCAGACACATTTGACTGCTGGCAGTACTAAAAAGGAATAAGTCAAGGGGACTCCACTAAAAATACAATTAAGAGGTGGAGTCCAGCAGGGCTGTCAAGGCTGTCTCCCTATCATGACAATAGAGGAACTACAAGGAGACATTGCTCCCCAGTACTCTGTTAGGACTGAGTAAGTGGCCCCCATGTCCACAAGGAAGGAGATGGCTTGCCCTGATACCATGATAATTACCCATGGCTCCCTGTTTCTGATGACAGTGGTTGGTTCAAGAGAACCGGGGCACCTTCAGTCATTTGTAGCCAGGCCTAGGATATCGGCCGGAGGGTGATCTAGGGGTGATGCGCCCATATCATGGGAGAAACGGTAGCAGACAACACTCCAATGTCCCTCTTGGTGGCATTTTGGACATGGTCCCAGTGGCTTTGGGGGGTTAGGGCAAACCCTGGCCCAGTGACCTTTTTGATTACATTTGAAACAGGGACCCGTTGGTCCTCGTTCCTTAGAGGCCAAGGGAGCCTGGGTAGTGACCGATGCAGGTTGGATGGCCTGGGCCAGCATTTGGTATTTTTGTCTGTGGGCTTTTTCATCTTTCCAGTAGAACACCTTAAAAGCTAGCACTAAGACTTCTGCCTGTGGAGTTAGAGGTCCCCTCTCCAAGGATTTAAGCTTAGCCCTGATGTTGGGGTAACTTTGGGAGAACAAATAGGTCATCTGGTGTTGTCTGCCCTCTATACTTTCAGGGTCTAGATTAGTATATGGTAAGAGGGTCTTTGTAAGGCATTCTAGGAATTGGTATGGGTTTTCAGTTTTTGTCCTGAATGACCTTCTGGAGCTTTTCACATTTAACTGGCTTAAGGGCAGCCCTGTGGAGACAGGCCAGAAGGCAGGTTGTAAACCAATCCCTAGCTAGAATGCCTTTCTGGGTATTATAATTCAGTTAATGAGAAGGGAACATGCACCCTAATTAAGCCATCTATACTGCTACTTCCTCAAGGGAAGGATAGAGGCTGGCTTAGGTTGAGTAGAGGTATCAGACTTTACTACAGAGTGGGAACTGGTTGTGGGTGGGGTGAAAGTGGGTGCCAGTATCAGGGGAGTAGGATGGTCTGTTGATGGAGGAAGGAGCAAGGGTTTTGGAGAAGTCAAAGGAGAGGGGGTAGGAAGGGAGAGGAAGGGTCTGAAGGTTGTGAGGATTTTGGGGGAGCAGGAGGGGGAGAAGCTGGGGCAGACTCCAGAGGTTACGAAGATTTTGTAGAGGCTGGAGGTTGATGGCAGCAGAGTGGAGATTTGTCCCCTGGGTCAAAGTTAGAGAACTCCTCAGATTGAAGTTTTATGGTTAGGAGGAGTTGAGTGGGAGAACAGGAGGAGCAGAGAGGAGGCTTAGAATGAAGAAGGAAAAAAGCCTGAATGTAAGGGACCTCATTCCATTTATCAGATTGCTGAGAATGGTTAAGAAGATCCCATAAAATAGTGGGATTTATCATGCCGTTAATTGGCCAATTTGGACCCTTAACTAAAGAGTATGTAGGCCAAGTTTTATTTCAGAGGCATTTGAGTTTGGAAGTTTTTAACTGGGGTTGTAAACGCAAAGTCCTAAAATTTTCTAGAAGACTTCCCAGTGGAGAAGCTGAGGGCATTCCCCATCTGGAATTCCCCATCTGGAGGCAAAAGAAACATGGCCTTCAATGGCATTCCCCAAAAAGGTGCGATCTAACAAGAGGGGTCCTTCTGATCCAATATCTCCTCAGATTTTGGCCAGGGTCCAGGGCACAGATGCTGAGAGGCCATGGTTTTGCCTAGCTCAGGCTTTCCACAAGAGCAGGTAGACAGAGAAACCATGTGTAGCTGAGAAATATCTCCCAGGGGAAACTGAGGCCCTAATAGGGGTCTAGCAATAGGGATCAACTGTAGTCAGTAAAGACTGTGGTTGGGGGTTCCTCCATTTCAAAGAGCAGTAGGGAGGTGCTGGACTCTCAAGGTCCCTTTCCCCTTTCCCAGAGAAACGTTTATGCTGACCAAAAGAAAAACTCACCAATTCTTCCAGTGTTGGATGCCTTGGTAGCAATCTGGTAGCTGAAAAGTGGAGATCTCAGGCAGAATTGGAGAAAAATAGGTCTCCAGAAACCCTGGTGGGGTGCCAGCACTCCGCACTTGGTGTGCCCACTGGAGGGGACCTATCCCGACCAAAATGCACCAATGTTAGGAAACATGCGCCTGTGAAGATTAATCACACCACGAGATTGGTTCCCTGTGGGAGGTTTATTAGGGGAAGGGAGAAGGAGGTCACAGAGAGATAAGGTGGAAGAGAGAAGGGGGGCTCCAAGAGTTCTCTTATAGGGTGACCCACGGCATGAACAGGTAGTTCTAGGTGATCAGAGGTTGTCTTCTTGGTGTCTTCACAAATGCCTGGCTGATAACCCGTTTGTCAGGTCCCTTGGGGCTGGCCGTAGAGGTGCCTGCTTACTCATCACAACAGTTGATTTTTGTCTTTGTCTCTGTATTTTATTTATTTATTTATTTATTTATTTATTTATTGTTGGCTGCTTCTATTTTCATTGCTGTTTTGGTATGTCTTCAAGGTCTGGGAAAATTGGAGAGTTTCCAATTTGGTAGAGGGAATCTGGAGGACACTCCAATTCCCAGGGAAGAGGACCTTAAAGGTACCACTCCTTTTGGAACCAGAAGAAAGGGTAGCTGGGACCATATTCTGTGTGACAAGAGGGTTGCTGGAGCCCGTTCTCCATTTGGGAAGCTTTGGAAAAGGCCGTGAGGCTCTGCTCCTTCTGGAATCTATGTGTGTGGAGGGGAACCATGAGGGGTTCCACTCCTTCTGGAATCTGTGGGACTTATATCTGGTAGGGGCTGGTCAAGTCCTGGTATTTGGGTATTCTGGTTACTCCAAGGTGACAATGTCACATTTCTATATTCCTTATGTATCTCTCTGTGTGTATGTTTATCTATAGACTTTGATATTTTTAGACATGAGACAATTTGAATCAATACCTCTGACTTTGGTCCTGGACCATCAGGGTTAAATTCTGAAAAATATTTTAAATTATATCAGGTATTTTAAAATATTAACCCTTGGTAATATAAGAAAGAATTTAATACAGTTTCTCAATCCCTTGGGGAAATTAAAAAACTTGATATTTATTTTTAAGAAGTTTAGAAAGTAAAACCAAGCCATGCTGTTTAAACCAAGTAAACAAAACTGCAATTATTACAATATATTCATGTAAAGAAAAACCTATAAAATATTTTGTTATTCATTTAAAAGTGCTAGAGATTCTTCAATGCAAAATGTTTGCTTATGCTCTCTTATGGTAAACAATGGACTACAGTTCCATGTTAGCCCAGGGTTATGCAGAGTTACATTCAGATCATTGTTAACCATTATATAAAATATATCTAAATATATGATTTAATACTGTTTCTTTCTGGCCTACAGATTTGGTACGACAAGAATAGTCCATTTTGGTGAGGGTTACAAGCTAAGTGTAGTTCTCTGTTTAATGTTAAATAAAACTTTTGTCCTTTAAATTTTTGCTGTCAAGTTTTAATACAATACGATATGATTAATAAGAGTTGCTAGCCCCTGTATAAATTATGTTTAATTAAAGTTTTGCTTTGATTTCAGTTTAAAAACAGCAGATTAAAAGTTATGCTAATGAGTATAGTGAGTAAAAGATTGAGTTTTACCTAATCTTTAGTTTAGTGTTTTTTTATGCTTAAATCTAAAAGAGGTAAGCATAAAATTTGCCTATGTACATCTTCCTAAAAATTGGTTTTAAAACATAGATTTGAAAAATATACCAAAATTGAGATTATAACATCCTGTTTTATAGCATGAAGTTTAGAGGAGATGATAAAAGTAGAGAAAGAGTAACTCAAATATGCTGGCACTTAGATTTGTCAGAAATCTGATAAATATAGCATTTTAACAAAGTAAGCTTATTTTGACAGATTCCAACCTGTTGAGGCAAAAAAAAAATTAATTAAGTTTTTATAGGTGTAACTTATAGTTTTCCCTTTAAAACAAAAGTTAGCTCAATTGTTGATACTCTAACATCAACACTTACTAATGGTTCATTATTTGGTGTTGCTTCCTATGCTTATAAAAGAAAAAATATATATAGTTTCAAGTGTCTAACACACCTGAGCAAATAGCAGAGTTTTCTGCAGTATTAGCTATGTTTCAATGTTTTAATAGGAAGTCTTTGAACATTTTTACAGATAGTGCATATGTAGCTTAGTCTTTGCCTAGGTTAGAGACTGTAGGTCAAATTCAGACATCTTAAGTTGCTGGCATTGTATTTTTACAAGTTCAAAATTTGATTAAAAAAGTTCCCTTTTTTATAGGACATTTGAGGGCTCATTCAAATTTGCCAGGATTTCTGTCTTTTCTGTCTAAAGGAAATTCATTGTCAGATAAAATCACCAAGTTTATTGTTCAGAGTTAAAAAGAGCCAGGATGCCCATAATATGCATCTTCTTAATAGTCAAACCTTGAGACTTAAATATGGATTGACTAAGGAATGGGTCTGTAGTATAGTCAAGGCTTGCAATACTTGGCCTCAATTTCAGCCTGTTCCTCATTTGGGAGTCAGTCCTAAAGGATTAGTTCCAAATCAGATTTAGCAAATGGATATTACTCATATTCCGGAATTTAAACAATTAAAATATGTAAATGTTTGGATAGATACCTATCCTGGATTTACTTTTGTTACTCCTCAACAAGGAAAAGCTGCAATAAATGTTATTGCTCCTTGTCTACAGAATTTTAATGTTCTAGGAGTTCCTAAGCAGTTTGAAACTGACAATGGAACAGGATATACCCACAAATCATTTAAAAGATTTTGTCAGCAAAGTTTATAATATAACTAAAATATCTTACAATATTTAAGGACAAGGCATGGTAAAGCATTGCTCACTAAACAAGACTGTTTGCAAAACAAAACAAAACAAAACAAAAACAAAAACAAAACAAAGAAATGGGAGAAACTCCCTGGACACCTAAGAATCATCTTAATCATGTCTTTTCATTATGAATTTTTAAAATTTGGATAAGCATTATAAATCTGCAGCAGATAGATTCTGGCATAGAGAAAACAAACAAAATTGCTAAAGTAAAATGGAGGGATCCTTTAACAAATCAGTGGCATGAAACCAACCCTGTATTCATATGGGAACGAGAAACTGTCTGTGTTTTTTCACAGGAAAATGATGCAGCTCGATGGTTCCTGGAACATCTAGTGTGACAAGTGGATGAGAAGTTTATACTGACAATGATAATGATGTCTATGAAGACCCCTCTGGTAATAATGACTGTTTATTGGGCATAAATTCCTAATCCACCTCTACTATATCCAGTTTCCTGGGATGATCCAGAAGTCGTTTTTTAGGTCAACATTTGTTTTTTGGGTTTTCCTGCTTTTGAAGGAACACAAGTAAAACAGACTCTTAAATTTTCAGGTATAGGAAGAGGTCATCCTCTTTGATTTACCAGAGAGAGTATTCATCAGGACTGCTTACCAGTCTCCTCTGTCCAGGTGATAAGTCAGAATGCCTACTACTCTAAAGTTGGGGTGGAAGTTCAATCCTCTCTTTGCAAATAGACAAAGTGGAACATTGGAGGGATATTGTCCCTTCCTATAGGAGTTAAGTATGACAGTCTTACATCTCCAATGAGTTACCCACCCTGTGAGAAAGAGAATCAACACACTTGTCCTCAACTGATGGTTCCTTGGAGAAGATGCTTCAGAGAAATACCCACCATGTACTCCTGGGACAATGACACTGCATTTACAGTCATGGACTGAACTAGTTTATCGTTAAGGGTATTAAGAACTTGACTTCTGGTAAAGGCAGTCAAAATTCCTTTGTTTAAGAAAAAGCTGTTAGTGTTAGACTTTCAAGTACTTCAAATAGAAATTGGCAAACCTATGTATGGAAATTGGGACTTGTGTTGGGATGTACAGGCATTCTCTTTGGGAATGCAAGTAGCTTTGCTAAATTAATCAAGTGTACTTCTGTTTTGGCATGTGGTAATTCTCTTTACTTACTGCTAATTGGAAATATTGTAGTAAAACATGTTAAGAACAATGATATGGGTGTAAGGTGATATCTCAGGGTCGTTTTGATTTGCATTTCCCTGATGGCTAATGAGGATGAGCATTTCTTTAAGTGCTTTTCTGCCATTCGATATTCCTCTGTCGAGAATTCTCTGTTTAGCTCTGTTCCCCATTTTTTAATTGGATTACTTGGATTGCTGCTTTTCAGCTTCTTTAGTTCTTTGTATATACTGGATATTAGTCCTCTGTCAGATAAAGGGTCTACTGAGCGCATCTGAAAGACTAGCAGTGTTGTCAAAGCAAAGACTCATGACCAAACCTGTGGCAGAGTACAGGGAATCATAAGAAAGAAGGGGAGTTAGTCTGATGGGGAAAGGACAGGAGCTCCATAAAGACCAAATATATCTGGGCACAGAGTGTTTTCTGAGACTGACATTCAACCAAGGACCATGTATGGATATAACCTAGAACCTCCACTCAGATGTAGCCTGTGGTAGCTCAGTAACCAATTGGTTTCCCAAAGTGAGGGGAACAGGGACTATTTCTAACAGGAACTCGATGACTGGCTCTTTGGTCTCCCCACCCCCGAAGGGAGGAGCAGTCCTGTTAGGCCACAGAGGAGGGCTTTGCAGCCAGTCCTGAAGATACCTGATAAAACAGGATCAGATGAATGGGGAGGAGGTCCCCCCCATCAGTGGACTTGGAAAGGGGCACGGTGGAGATGAGGGAGGGAGGGAGGGAGGGACTGGGAGGGAATGAGGGATCGGGACACGGCTGGGATACAGAGTTAATAAAATGTAACTGATAAAAAAAAATAAAATTAAAAAAAAAAGAAAAAAAAAAGAACAATGATATGTATTCAATTGAATGTGTATATTACAATCTTACTAATTTTGTTAGTAGTGATAATAATGCTCTTTCAGTATTAGTTGTCAAGCAACCTGCTTTTGTAATGATTCCTATTAGGGTTTCAGATTTTTGGTATGATGAAACAGAATTTAATTTGACTCAGGTTCAGAATCTCCTTGCTGGTATTTAGTCTAGCAAAAAACTTCTCATTGGGCATGTTAACAATGAGAAATAAGATCCATGACATAGAATTTGCCAAGAAACCGAGGTTAGAATTGGCCAATACAGCCTTGAATATATTTACTAGCCTCAGGAGGTGCTTTCCATCCTTTGACTTTGTGGTTAAGTTGGTACTAATGCTTGTGGGCATTTGGGGTATGGGTTTGTTGGCCTGTGCCTGCCTTCCTTTTATGTTACAGTTCCTTCTTCAACAACTTCAGTGCATACAAGTGCAGTTGCAAGAAATTAAATTAAAGATCTCTAACAACCTCATTTGAAGTGGAGGTAAATCAATGACTTGTAAGTGCAAAGTTGTAGTTTTTTCAACCTAAGAAAGAGGCTCGTAAAAATTGTATAGCAGCCTTGATGACTAGTAAGGAAAAATGGACATTTAGCTATTCTAAGACAGGCTCTCCATAACAAAAAAAAAAAAAAAAAAAGAGAGAGAGAGAGAGAACAGGATTCTGGTAATAGCAGATGTGGGTCTTATCTAAGTTCCATGTCTCAGAGTCTGTCCTTGTGGGTCTCTGCATGTGGTGGGTTCTTAGCCTGAGAAGTAGATAGCAAGCTCCCTGCAACCTTGTGTATCCTTGAGTAAATTTCTAGATGCCTTGTTAGGTGGCACAGATGTGTTGCTACTCTAAAAAATATTTTGATTGTACCCTTTGCTTTATAAGTGTTGTTTGCAGGTTCATAAACTGAGACTTGAACAGGAATCTGTCTTATCTCCATTCTTCCTATATCTATACCCCTAGTAACACTCCCTTTTTCAGGTGGACCCTGTTAGACTAGCTGCAGGACTGTCAGATTACATTCCATTTTCACTATTCTTAAAGACTCAATACCCAAGGATACCCTAGACTCTGCCAGCCTCTTATATCAATAAGAATGTGAAGGTATATTTAGTCAGTATGCCAGTAACTTCTCATTTCAAACTAAGAACCAAGGAAATTTCAGATCCAAGACCACAATATGAGACCACCTTGTCATTCACTACATTTCCCTTAATCCTACATCACATTGAACCTTCCCTATTTAGGAAGCTGTTCAATTAAATAAACATTAAATAATCATTTCCCTACTGACCTTGTCACAGAGGTAAACAGGAGTAAAGGTATAGGATATGGATAAAAGGAAGAGATAAAGGCTTGTTGGATTTCACAAGAAAGAATCACCTCTGCACAGGATCAGATATCCTGTACACTGAGGAAGGATTCTTTACTCAACTCCATGGAAATCTCAAGATTCTCTCAGGTGCTATTTGGATGAGAGGGAGAATGATGTCATGTATAAGTGAAAGCCAGTATGATTTTCAGGAGCCAGTTATTAATAGGGTCAAGTAGACAGTGTGCTTGAGAGAAGGCTGAGCAGTTCTACATATTCAATCTGGGCAGCTGAAATTACACAACCCAGACTCTTAGTTTGTCCAAGACTCTTAGTTTGGTAAAAATTTCACATATTTCTTTTAAGTTCTCACAAATGATGTCAGGTGTCATTGACTTTCGAGTTTCACATTATCACAGATTGTATTATTCTTTTTAAATGCACAGATATGTCCTCAGTCAGTAAATTACTTATGGGGATAATGTTCCCTGACCAGGCAAATCTTTGAACAAAAAGCCTTTAATTGGGACCTTGCTTATATATTTACAGAGACCATCCATGGTGTCACGTCATCAAACAGTCATCTTGTTGTGTTCCTTCCAGCAGAATTGAGAGCTTTTCATACTGAACCACAAGCGGCAGGCTAAGAGAGGGAGACTGCTAGAAAGAGAGAGAATGTGCTAAAGTGACAGATTGAGAAATATTGAGAGTAAGACCAAGAGAAACAAAGATATAAATTGACCTAGACTGGGAGACAAAGACTCCCTTCTGTCTGGTCATTTTTATAGATATATCAACCTCCAATCACAAACTCCTATAATTCCAAAAAAGTTACAGTTTTTAATATTTTAAATAATTAATATTTTAATATTTTAATAATTATATTTTTAATATTTTAATTTTAATTTATTTTTTATTTTTATTTTTATTTATTACACTTTATTCACTTTGTATACCCGTATAATCCCCTCTTTCCTCCCCTACTGATCCCACCTTTCCTCTCCCTTCTTCATGCATGCCCCTCCCCTAGTCCACTGATAGGGGAGGTCTTCTTCTTCCTTATGATCTTAGTCTATCAGATCATATCAGGAGTGGCTGCATTGTAATATTCTGTGGCCTGGTAAGGCTGTTCCACCCTCCGGGGGAGGTGATCAAAGTGCAGGCCAATCAGATTATGTCAGAGGTAGTCCTTCTTCCCATTACTATGTAGCCCACTTGGACACTGAACTGGTTTTAATATTACAATTTTTATTTTTTATTAATTACACTTTATTCATTTTATATCACCCCATACACCACTTCCTCTTTCCCTCTAAATCCCACCCTCACTCTCTCTTGTCCACTCATTACCCATCTCAAGTCCACTGATACTTGAGGTCTTCCTTTTATCACTTCTCATTCTAGTTTATCAGATCTCATGAAGAGTTCCTGCATTGTCTTCCACTGTCACCTTGTAAGACTGGTCACCCACTAGGGCATGGTTTTCAAAGAGGAGGCCATATAGAGGCAGTCCCTGTTCCCATTACTATTGAGGCCCCTTGGACACTGAACTGCCATGGGCTACATACGTCAGGGGATAAAGGTTATCTCTATGGATGGTAATTGGTTGTAGTATTAAAGACAGACCCCTGTGTTCAGATATTTTGGTTCTGTTACTTTAGTACTGTCCCCTCCACATGTTACTATTTCCCATTTATTTCATTATATTTCGTGCATTCTGCCAAACAGTTGGCCTTAAAGTCTCAGATCCTGCTTTGAGTATCTGCAGGGCAGAGCCATTCAGAGGTACTCTGTAGCAGGCTCCTAACTTTTTCCCTGTTTTCTTCTTCTTCTGATGTCCATATTCTTTGCCTTTTGAATGGGGATTGAGCATTTTAGCCAGAGTTCTACCTCTTACTTAGTTTCTTTAGATATATAGATTTTAGTAGCTTTATTCTTTATTATATGTATATATGAGTGAGTATATACTGGGTGTGTCTTTCTGCCTCTGGGATAGCTCACTCAGGATGATCTTTTCCAGTTCCCATCATTTACCTGGAAAGTTCAAGATTTCCTCATTTTTTTATTGCTGAGTATTATTCCGTGTGTATAATTTATACCATAATTTCTTTATCCATTCTTCATTTGGTGGGCATCTGGGTTGTTTCCAGGTTCTGGATATTCCAAAGCTGCTACAAACATGGTTGAGGAAATTTCCTTATTGTGTATTTGAGCCTCTTTTGGATATATGCTTAGTGGTGGATAGCTGAATCTTCAGGAAGTGCTATATTTAGTTGTCTAAGGCAGCACCAGATTGATTTCTAGAGTGTTTGTACAAGTTTACTTTCCCACCAGCATTGGAGTAGGGTTCCCCTTTGTCCACAATCTCTCCAGCATCTGTTGTCACTTGAGTTTTTTATCTTGGTCATTCTGATCAATATAAGGTGAAATCTCAGGGTCGTTTTGATTTGCAATTCCCTATGGCTAATGACTTTGAGCAGTTAAGTGTTTATCTGCCATTTAATATTCCTCTATCAAGAATTCTCTGTTTGGCCCTGTTCCCCATTTTTAATTGGATTACTTGATTTGTTGCTTTTCAACTTCTTTAGTTCTTCATATATACTGGATATCAGCCCTCCATCACATAGAGACTTGGTGAAGAATCTTTACCAATCTGTAGACATTCATTTTGTTTGGATAACAGTGTCCTATGCTTTTCAGAAGCTTTTAAGTTTCTTGACGTCCCATTTACTGTTTGTTGCTCTTAGAACCTATGCTGTTGGTGTTTTGTTCAGGAAGCCGTCTCCTGTGCCAATGAGTTCAAGGCTCTTCCCCACTTTTTCTTCTAACAGATTTAATGTGTCTGGTTTTATATTGAGGTCTTTGATCCACTTAGACTTCAGTTTTGTACAGGCTGATAACTATAGATATACTCGTATTTTTTTACATGTAGACATCCAGTTAGACCAGCACCACTTGATAGATGCTATGTTTTATCCATTGTATGGTTTTGGCACCTTTGTCAAAACTCGTGTGTCTATAAGTGTGCGGGCTTATTTTTGGGTCTTCTATTTTGTTCCATTAATCTACCATTTTTTTCTATGCCATTGCCATGCAGTTTTTATTGCTTTTGATCTACAACGCATCTTGAGATTAGGGATGGAGATACCTCCAGAAGATACTTTATTGAAGAGCATTTGTTTTTAGCAATTCTTGTTTTCTTCTTTTTTCACGTGAAGTTGAGAATTTTTCTTTCAAAGACTTGTGTTCATAATTTGATGGGAATTGCATTGAATTTTTAGATTGCTTTTGGCAAGATGGCCATTTTTATTATATTAATCCTGACAAGCCATGACCATGGGAGATCTTTCCATCTTCTGATATCTTCTTCTAATTCTTCCTACAGAGACAGGAAATATTTTTTTATACAAGTCTTTGACTTGCTTGGTTAGGTTCATACCAAATTATTTAACTCTTTGACCGAATCCAAGAACACATCAAATATATCATCCACTATAGCAAAGTAGGCTTTATCCCTGGTATGCAGATAATCTTCTTTTCTACATCAAATGGGATTTTATAGAGACTCACAGTCTGATATTATGCAGAGAGAGAACTTAAAACACACTACTCTAAATGGGATTCCTCAATGAAATTCTTTCAAAAGTAGAGGGAATTTATGACATAAGGAGAACAATACCTTGAGAATCAGGCAGCAGAGGAAGATGATGCAGTCAGCCCTAATAAGACCTGATAAGCTATGGTCAAAGAGAAGGGTGAGGAGGACCTCCCCTATCTGGGAAATATAGAAAGGTCATAGGGATAGAATAAGGAGGGTGGATTGGATTGGAAGGAGAAGAGGGAGGTGGCAGCAGAGCATATAAAAAGTGACCAAATCATGATAAATAAATACATAAGAAAAACTGTAATCAAGAGTTTGAAGTAGCTGCGGGGCAAGACGGCGGTGCAGAGAGGACTCTCATTTTGAACAGCAGCACAGCAGGATCAGCACAGTGACCAGCAATCAGAACACATGGCAATAAAACACAGGCAATTCTGTTTACCAGGTGAGAGGATACTACAAGGTGGGGGATTCAATCAGCTTTTAACTCACCTGGCTAAAGCATGGAAGAGATCCTGGTTCCTCCAGATGCTTGGCCGCCAGCCCCAGCCCCAGTCCCAGCCCAAAGACACAAGCCAGCATCTCTGGTCATGGGCCCAGATTGAACTGTGCTCAGCACAACATCAGAGACTGTAATATCTAGTCTAGAGATAACCCCACAGTGCAGGAAAAGATTGGGACTGACCTTAGGTCACCCAGACATCCTCTGGAAAAGACTCGGGTTCCACAGGTGCCCCAGGAGCTAGCCCGGAGCCAGAACTGGGAACCCAGGCTCTGGCACAGGACCCTGACTCCTCACCTGATACACTGCCACAGATAGAACTGTGGGCACCAGAGCACCAGTGACTGCATTTCACTGTCCAGTGCAAACACACAGGGAGGGAAACAGTGGGTCTGATCTCAGAGAACTCAGCCAACACCCCCACCCTGAAAAGGTCTAGGGAAAATTTCCCAGTTTAAGCAGATGCCCAGGCTCCCAAAGGCGGGAAAGGCAGACACAGCTAGTATCTGTGCTCCAGTTAGCTGGCAGAGACAGAGCGGTGCACCCCAGGGCAAAAAAGAGACAGGGAGTCTCTGTCTCCAGAGAATTCACAAGGAAGGAAGGAAACTGTACTGACTTAAATCATCCAATCCTTCCATGGAAAAAGTCTTGCAGAGGAGCAGGGCCAAGCTGCCATCACTCAGCTGAGCTCCAGACACAAAATTAAACAGTTGCTGTGCACCAGATGTCCAACTGGGTCACAGCAGCTGATCATTAAATTTACAACAAGAAACCCAGAAACAGGGCAGCTGTCTTTAGGACTTCCCTGGGTGAGAGGAGAACCCTCTGCACTAACAAAAACCAGTTACCACTCAGAACTCTATCCCTGAGGTGAGCAGCAGCAACTCCTGAAAAAACGCCATCCATCCAGGGACTATACCCAAAAAGCTGAGAAGACTTCCTTCAGAAAAAAAGAGCTTTCTGCCAAGGGGATTCTCTCCATCACAGGATCCCCAGGAACCACCAGAGAATAACCCCAAACACCTAAGATAGCACAATGGGTAGAGGCCAGCATAAAAGCTTAAGCAACAAAAGACAGAGCAATATGGCATCTCCAGAAGCCAGTTACCCAGGGGCAAGTAGCCCTGTACACCCCAGAATAACTGAAATCCAAGAAGATGACCTAACAACTATGCTCATGAAGATGATAACAGAGGAAACAAATAAGATATATAAAGACTTAGAGGAAGATAAACTAAAACAGAATATTGCCATCTGTGAAGAAATAGAGGAAATTGCAGCCAAACAGTTTATGGCCTTTAGAAAGGAAATGCTTAAAGCACTGAATGAAATAAAAGAAACAGAGTTGAAGGAACTAAAAGAAAAACAGGAAAGTACAATCAGACAGGTGAAGGAAGTAAACAAAACAACTCAAGACCTGAAAGAGAACTGGAAAATTAAAGAAAACACAAATGGAAGAAATAATGGAGAAGAAGAATCTAGGGAAGAAAACAGGAACTACAGAGGTAAGCATAACCAACAGACTACAACAGATGGAAGAAAGAATCTCAGGTCTAGAAGATACAATGGAAGAAATTGATGTATCTGTCAAAGAAAATGTTAAATCCAAAAAATTCCTGACACAGACTGTCCAAGAAATGCAAGACATTATGAAAAGACAAAACCTAAGAATAATAGGTATAGAGGAAAAAGAAGACTCCCTTCTCCAAGGCCCAGAAAATATTTTCAACAAAATCATTGACAAAAATTTCCCCAAGTTAAAGGAGAGGCCAATAAGAATACGTGAAGCCTACAGAACACCCAACAAATTTGACCAGAAAAGAAAATCCTCCCACCACATAATAATCAAAACAGTAAGTATACAGAACAAAGAAAAAATACTAAAAGCTGCAAGGGAAAAAGGCCAAGTAACATATAATGGCAAACCCATTAGAATCACACCTGACTTTTCAACAGAGACTATGAAAGCCAGATGGGCCTGGACGGATATCATGCAGACCCTAAGAAAACACAGATGTCATCCCAGGCTACTATACCCAGCAAAACTCTCAGTCCACATAGACAGAGAAAACAAGATATTCAATGACAAAAACAAATTTCAACAATACCTACACACAAATCGAGCATTATAGAAGACACTAGAAGGGAAAATACAACGCAAGAAAACTAGCTACATCCAAGAAAACACAGGAAATAAATAACCCCACTACAGTAAACAAAAAGGAACCAAGCACACAACTGTAAGACCACAGCCAACATCAAAGTCAAAGGATTTAACAGCCACTGGTCATTAATCTCTGTCAATATCAATGGACTTATTTCTCCACTAAAAATACACAGAATAACAGAATGGATGCGTGAACAAAACCCAGCAATCTGTTGTATACAAGAAACACACCTAGGTCACAAAGATAGACATTACCTGAGGGTAAAGTGATGGAAAGTGGCTTTCCAAGCAAATGGATACAAGAAGCAAGCAGGTGTAGCCATTCTAATATCTGATAAAAAAGACTTTCAACCAAAATTATTAAAAAAAAAATGGGGAAGGACACTTCATACTCATCAAGGGAAAATTCCACAAAGAAGACATAACAATCCTGAACTTTTATGCCCCAAATACAAGGGCACCAACATTTGTGAAAGAAACATTGATAAAACTTAAACCACACATAGGTCCCCACACACTAATAGTAGGAGACTTCAACACCCCACTCTCAACAAAGGACAGGTTAAATAAACAGAAATTAAACAAAGAAACAATATCTCTAACAGAGGTCATGAATCAAATGGACCTCACAGACATTTACAGAACCTTACACCCAAACACAAAAGAATTTACCTTCTTCTCAGCACCTCATTGAACCTTCTCCAAAATAGACCACATAGTTGATCACAAAGCAAGCCTCAACAGATACAAGAAGATTGAAATAATCCCTTGTATCCTGTCTGATCACCATGGAATAAAGCTGGACCTCTAACAACAGGAATAGCAAAAAGCCTACACATACATGGAAACTGAACAACTTCTTACTAAAAGACAGCTGGGTCAGGGAAAAAATAAAGAAAGAAATTAAAATCTTCCTAGAACTCAATGAAAATGAAAACACAACATACACAAACTTGTGGGACACAATGAAGGCAGTGCTAAGAGGAAAGTTCAAAGCACTAAGTGCCTTCAAGAAGAAATTTGAGACAGTGCATTCAAGCAACTTAATGGCTCATTTAAAAATCCTAGAAAAAGAAGAAGCAGACACACCAAGGAGTAGACGGCTGGAAATGATCAAACTCAGGGCTGAAATCAATCAATTAGAAACAAATAAAATAATCCAAAGAATCAATGAAACCAAGAGCTGGTTCTTTGAGAAAATCATCAAGATAGACAAACCTTTAGTCAAGCTAACTAAAAGGCACAGAGATACCACCCAAATCAACAAAATCAGAAATGAAAAGGGGGACATAACTACAGACACTGAGAAAATCCAAACAATCATTAGGACTTACTTCCAAAGTCTATATGCCACAAAATTTGAAAATCTAAATGAAAGGGACAATTTTCTTGTTTGATTTGACTTACCAACCTGAATCAGGACCAGGTAAATCAACTAAATAGTCCTATATCCCCCAAAGAAATAGAAGTGCTCATCAAAAGTCTCCCATCCAAAAAAAGTCCAGGACCTGATGGTTTCAGCGCAGAATTCTACCAGACCTACAAAGAAGAGCTAACACCAATTCTCTTCAAACTATTCCACAAAATAGAAACAGAAGGAACATTAACAAACTCATTCTATGAAGCCACAGTCACCTTGGTACCCAACCCTCACAAAGACTCAAAAAAGAAAGAATTTCAGGCAATCTCCCTTAGGAACATTGATGCAAAATACTTAACAAAATACTTGCAAACCGAATACAAGAACACATCAAAGATATTATCCACTATGACCAAGTAGGCTTCATCCGAGGTATGCAGGGTGGTTCAGTATATGGAAATCCATCAATGTGATCTACCATATTAACAAACTGAAAGAAAAAAAAACACATGATAATCTACTTAGATGCTGAAAAAGCATTTGTCATAATCCAACATCCATTCATGTTTAAAGTCTTGGAGAGATCAGGGATACAAGGCACATATCTAAACATAGTAAAGGCGATATACAGAAAGCATATAGCCAACATCAAACTGAACAAAGAGAAACGTAAAGCAATCCCACTAACCCTAATCCTAAACCTAACCCTAACACTAACACTAACCACTAAAATCAGGGACAAGACAAGGCTGCCCACTCTCTCCATATCTCTTCAACATAGTTCTGGAAGTCCTTGCTAGAGCAATAACACATTTGAAGGAGATCACGGGGATAGAGTTTCACATCATTACAGATTCCATTCTTATTTGTTAAAAGCACAGATATGCCCTGAGTCAGTGAATTACTTACTGCAAAAATGCTCACTGAGAAAGGCAAATCTTTGTACAAAAAAAATGTTTAATTAGACCTTGCTTATATTTTTACAGAGACCATTAAGATGCCATGTCAGCAAGCAGTCATGTTGTTGTAGTCCTTTTCATACTGAATCACAATCATCAAGCAGAGAGAGGGAGACAGAGAGAGAGAGCAAGAAAGCACTAGAGAGACAGATTCAGAAACAGGCTGAGAAAGACAGAAACAAAGATATGGAGAGACAGGGATTCCATTCATTCTGGTCACTTTTATTGTCGTATCAACCTCAAAGCACAGCTCCTATAATATAACTAATAAAGGAATTATATTTTTTAATTTAGTTTTATTAATTATTCTTTATTCATTTTGTATCCCCCCCATAATATCCCGATCCTCTCCTCCCAACCCCACCTTATCTCGCACTTCTCCACACATGCCCTTCCCCACATCCACTGAAAGGAGAGTTCTTCTCCTACCTTTTGATGGTGTCTATCAGATCTAATCAGGAGTGGCTGCATTTTCATTCTCAGTGGACAGGTTAGACTGCTCGCCAATCTGAGAGACATGATCAAAGACCAGGCCAATCAGTTCATGTTAGAAGTAGTCCTTTTTTGATTACATCTGTGCAGGTGTTCTAGGTTATCTCCATACATTGTACTTGGTTGGAGTATGAGTCTCAAAAAAGACCCTGAGCTCAGACTTTTTTGGTTCTATTGATCTCTTTGTGGAACTCTTGCCCTCTCCAGATCTTACTATTTCCCACTTCTTTCATTAGATTCCATGCATTTTGCCCAATATTTGCCCATAACTCTCAGCATCTGCTTTGATAGTGTGCAGAGCACAGCCTTTCAGAGGCCCTCTGTGGCAGGCTCCCAACTTGTTCCCTGTTTTCTCCTTCTTCTGATGTTCATCTTCTTTGTCTTTCTGGAAGGGGTATGAGCATTTTAGCCAGAATCCTTTCTCTTGATTAGTTTCTTTAAGTGTACAGATTTTAGTACGTTTATCTTATATATCTGTTAATGAGCATATGCCATGTGTGTCTTTCTGCTTCTGGGATAGCTCACATCCAGTTCCTGCCATTTACCTCAAATTTCATGATTGCATTGTCTTTTTGTTTGTTTGTTTTTTGTTTTTGTTTTTAATTCTGAGTAATATTCCTTTGTGTAGATGTACCACAATCTGTATCCATTTTTTAGATAGTGGGCATTTATGTTGTTTCAAGTTCTGGCTATTACAAAAAAATCTGCTACAAACATGGTTATGCAAATGTTCTTATTGTGTATTTGAGCCTATTTTGGATATATGCCTAGCATTGGATAGCTAAATATTGAGGAATCACTATTCCTAGTTGTCTGAGAAAGCACCAGATTGATTTCCAGAGTGGTTGTACAAGTTTACATTCCTACCAGCAGTAGAGCAGGGTTCCTCTTCCTCAATAGCCTCTCCAGCTGTGTTGTCACTTGAGTTTTTGATCTTGGCCATTTTTATGTGTATAAGGTGAAATCTCAGGGTCATTTTGATTTGTATTTCCCTAATGGCTACTACAGTGAGCTTTTCTTTAAGTGTTTCTCTGCCATTCTATATTCCTCTAATCAGCTCCGATAAGCTTTTTTCCCATTTTTTTAATTGCATTGCTTGATTTGTTGCATTTCAACTCCTTTTATTTCTTTATATGTACTGGATATTAGCCCTCTATCTCTTAGAAACTTGGTATAGATTCTTACCAAATCTGTAGACATTCTTTTTGTTTTAATGTCAGTGTCCTTTGCTTTACAGAAGCTTTTCAGTTTCATGAGGTCCCATTTATTGATTGTTGCTCTTAGAGCCCTTGCTGTTGTTGTTCTGTTCAGGAAGTTGTCTCCTGTGGCAAAGAGATCAAGGTTCTTCCCCAATTTTTTTCAAAATGATTTAATGTGTCTTATTTTATGTTGATCTTTGATCGACTTGTACTTTAGTTTTGTGCAGGGTGATGAGAATTGTTCTATTTGCAGTTTTCTACATATAGACATCCAGTTAGACCTGCACCATTTGTTGAAAATGCTATCTTTTCTCCATTGTATGGATTTGGCACCTTTGTCAAAACTGAGATGTCCATAATTATTTGGGATTATTCCTGGGTCTTCCATTTGGGTCCTTTGATCCACCATTCTTTTTCAAAGCAGTACCATGTGTTTTTTATTACTGTTGCTTTATGCTACAGCTTGAGATCAGGAATGGAGATACCTCCAGAAGACCATTTATTTAGTGTTTTAACAATTGTGGTTTTATTTTTCTATATGAAGTTGAGAGTTTTTCTTTCAAAGTTACTTTATGATTTTTTTAATTCTTTTTTATTAACTACACTTTTTCACTTTGTACACCCCAATAAGCCCCTCCCACCTCCCCTACTGATCTCACCTTCCCTCCCTTTTCTTCACGCATGTCCCTTACCTAGTCCACTGATTGGGGAGGACTTTTTCTACTTCCTTCTGATCTTAGTCTATCTAATCACATCAGGAGTGGTTGCATTGTCATCTTCTGTGGCCTATTAAGGGTGCTCCCCCCTCAGGTAGAGGTACTCAAAGGGCAGGCCAATCAGATTATTTCAGAGGCAGTTCCTCTTACCATTACTATGTAACCCACTTGGGCACTGAACTTTCATGTGCTACATCTGTGCAGGGGTTCTAGGTTATCTCCATGAATAGCCCTTGGTTGGAGTATGAATATGTGGGAAGTTGCCTGTGTTCAAGTTTTCTGGTTCTGTTGCTCTTCTTGTGGGGTTCCCGTCTTCTTCAGCTCTTACTACTTCCCACCTCTTACATAAGAGTCCATGCACTCTGCCCTACAGTTGGCCATAAGTCTCAGCATCTGCAATGATAGTCTGCAGGGTAGAGCCATTCAGAGGCCCTCTATGGAAGGTTCCTAGGTTGTTTCCTGTTTTCTTCTTCTTCTTCTTCTGATATGCATCCTCTTTACCTTTCAGGATGGGGATTGAGTGTTTTAGTCAGGGTCCTCTCTCTTGATTAGTTTCTTTAAATGTACAAGTTTTAGTAGGTTTATCTTATGTTATATGTCTATATGAGTAAGTATATACTATGTGTTTCTTTCTACTTCTAGTACAGCTCACTCAAGATGATCCTTTCCCGGTCCCACCATTTCCCTGCAATTTTCATGATTTCCTTATTTTTCATTGCAGATTAATACTCTGTTGTGTAGATGTAGCACAATTTCTGCATCCATTTTTCAGTTGAGGGGCAACTGGGTTGTTTGACCTTCTAGCTATTACAAATAAAGCTGCTACAAACATGGTTGAGCAAATGTCCTTATTGTGTATTTTTGGATATATGCCTTGGAGTAGTATGGGTGGATCTTGAGGATGCGCTATTCCTAGTTGTCTGAGAAAGCATCAGCTTGATTTCCAGAGTGGTTATGTAAGTTTACACTCTCACCAGCAGTGGAGGATGGTTCCCCTTTCTCCACAACCTCTCCAGCATGTGTTGTCAAAGGATTTTTTGATCTTGGTCATTCTGATTGGTGTATAGTGAAATCTCAGAGTTGTTTTGATTTGCAATTCTCCAATGGCTAATATCCTTGAGCATTTTCTTAAGTTTTTCTCTACCATTCGATATTCCTCTACAGAAAGTTCTTTCTTTAGCTCTCTTCCCCATTTTTTAATTGTATTACTTGGTTTGCTGCTTTCAGCTTCTTTTGTTCTTTATATATACTGGATATTAGTCCTCTGTCAGATAAAGGATTGGTGAATATTCTTTCCCAATCTGTAGGCAGTCATTTTGTTTTGATGACTGTGTCCTTTCCTTACAGAAGATTTTCATTTTCATGAGGTCCCTTTCACTGATTGTTGTTCTTAGAGCCTGTGTTGTTGGTGTTCTGTTCAGGAAGCTTTTTACTGTACCAATGATTTCTAGGGTATTCCCCACTTTTTCTTCTAATGGATTTATTGTATCTGGTCTTATATTGAGATCTTTGACCCACTTGGACATTAGTTTTGTGCAGAGTCATAAGTATGGACCTATTTCTATTTTTCTACATGTAGATATCCAGTGAGACTGATACCTTTTGTTGAAGATGCTATCTTTTTTTTCCATTGTATGTTTTTGGCAACTTTGTAAAAGATCAGGTGTTCATAAGTGTGTGGGTTTATTTATGGGTCTTCTGTTTGGTTCTATTGATCCACCATTCTTTTTCTATGCCAGTACCATGAAGTTTTTACAATGGTTGCTCTATTGTACAAGTTAAGATCAGGGATGTTGATACCTCCAGAAGATCTTTTATTGTAGAGGATTGTTTTAGAAATTCTGGGTTTCTTGTTATTCCATACAAAGTTGAGAATTTTTCTTTCCAAGTCTGTAAAGGATTGTGTTGGTAATTTGATGGGAATTGCATTGAATCTGTAGATTGCTTTTCTTAAGATGGCCATTGTTACTATGTTAATCCTGCCAAGCCATGAGAATGGGAGATCTCATTATCTTCTCAAATCTTCTTCTATTTCTTTCTTCAGAGACTTGAATATTTTTTTTCATACAAGTCTTTGTCTTGCTTGGTTAGGGTTAATCCAAGGTGCCTTATGTCATTTCTGCCTATTGTGAATGGTGTTGTTTCCCTAATTTCTTTCTCAGGCCTTCTGTCTTTTGTATACAGGAGGGGTACTGATTTTTTTTTTTTTTTTTTTTTTTAGTTAATTTTGTATCTGGCCACTTTGCTGAAGGTCTTTATCAGCTGGGGATTTCCCTGGTAGAGTTTTTGGGGTCACTCATGTATACTATCATATCATCTGCAAATAGTAATAATTTGACTTCTTCCTTTCCAGTTTGTATCCCCTTGAACTCCTTCAACTGTCTTATTGCTCTAGCAAAGGCAGTTCTGGTACGAACACAACGTTTAGAGGGTTTGTATGGAGGACAACTGAAGGAAACACAGTTGCTCTTGTGTACTAAGGCATATAACATGGAAACATGTCTCTGTCCTGAAGGCCCAGTTTTAACTCAGAAAAAAGGGGGATTGCTCACTGAACACTGAGTAGGACAAAGCTACCAATCCAGGCAGGTCAGAGAAGGCAACCTGGCTTATAGAAATTTGCCATCACTACTGTGGAACATCATTATATGTTAAGTAGATTATTGCCCCTCCGTACTCCTCTTACATTCACATATCTTCTCTGTTTTAGCCAAATAATCTCAGGAATTGTCAGGGTGTTATACCCAGTTCGTGAGCCCCCAAAAGATCTACAGGAATCGACTCCCTTGCAAAACACATGAGGGTCTTTTTATTGTAAATTACAAGCTGCAGCTTGGGCCCACAACACCCACCACCTAAGCGGTGGGAGCATGCAGTCCCCAGGTTAGTTGTGTGATTTATAGATTCTGGTCCCTCCCAGCATGCCCAAGGCAGGAGTAATTTCTGCCTGGCAAGCATCTATTGGTCAAAATGCTACATTTTGAATTGATTGGCTATAGGAAGGTCCCCAGACCATAATGACCTGGTGTCCCTCCCTAGGGGGATGGGCCAGTTTCCCAGCAACTGTTATGTCTAGTAGGTGTGGAAAGAATGCAGTAAGGCTGGGTCTGGAGGAAGCACTATTCCTATTTGTCTTAGAAAGCGCCAGATAGCTTTCCAGAGTGGTTGTACCAGTTTACATTCCCACCAGCAGTGGAGGAGGGTTCCCCTTTCTCCACAACCTCTCCAGCATGTGTTATCGCTTGAGTTTTTCATCTTGGCCACTCTGATGGGTGTAAGGTGATATCTCAGGGTCGTTTTGATTTGCATTTCCCTGATGGCTAATGAGGATGAGCATTTCTTTAAGTGTTTTTCTGCCATTCGATATTCCTCTGTCGAGAATTCTCTGTTTAGCTCTGTTCCCCATTTTTTAATTGGATTACTTGGATTGCTGCTTTTCAGCTTCTTTAGTTCTTTGTATATACTGGATATTAGTCCTCTGTCAGATAAAGGGTCTACTGAGCGCATCTGAAAGACTCTAACTAGCAGTGTTGTCAAAGCAAAGACTCATGACCAAACCTTTGGCAGAGTACAGGGAATCATAAGAAAGAAGGGGAGTTAGTCTGATGGGGAAAAGATAGAAGCTCCACAAGGACCAAATATATCTGGGCACAGGGTCTTTTCTGAGACTGACATTCAACCAAGGACCATGTATGGATATAACCTGGAACCTCCACTCAGATGTAGCCTGTGGTAGCTCAGTAACCAATTGGTTTCCCAAAGTGAGGGGAACAAGGACTATTTCTAACAGGAACTCAATGACTGGCTCTTTGGTCTCCCCACCCCCGAAGGGAGGAGCAGTCCTGTTAGGCCACAGAGGAGGGCTTTGCAGCCAGTCCTGAAGATACCTGATAAAACAGGATCAGATGAATGGGGAGGAGGTCCCCCCCATCAGTGGACTTGGAAAGGGGCACGGTGAAGATGAGGGAGGGAGGGAGGGACTGGGAGGGAATGAGGGATCGGGACACGGCTGGGATACAGAGTTAATAAAATGTAACTGATAAAAAAAATAATAAAAATAAAAAAATTTTAATTCTAAAAAAAAAAAAAGAATGCAGTAAGGCGGTCCTTCCCCTCAGGGCATTACTAGACTTCTCCACCCACATAGTTCAGGCCTTAATAATAGCTGCTAATTTTTAATCTTTTTGGTCTTTCAATGGTTCTTTCTCTTTTCCCTGCTCTTAAAGACTCAATACCTCAGGGAACCCTAAAACCTGTCAGCCTATTATATCAATAAGAATGTGAAGGTACCTTTAGTAATTATGCCAGTAACTACTCAGTTCAAAGTCACAACCTAGGAAATTTCAGATCCAAGTTCACAGTAGGAGACCTCCTTGTAATCTGGCACATTCCCCTTAATCCCACATCACATTGAAGCTTCCTACTGAGAAAGCTGTTCAATTAAATAAACATTAATGTTTCTTTTCCTACCTGATATTGTCATAGAGGTTAACAGGAATAAAAGCATGGGATATGCATAAAGGGATGAGATAAAGGCTTATTGGTTTTCACAAGAAAAAGTCATTTGTGCACAGGATCAGAGATATTGGACACTGAGGAAAGATTGTTTACTCATCTCCATGGAAACATGAAGATAATCTCAGGTGTAGATTGGCTGAGAGAGAGAATGTTGTCATGAAACAGGCGATAGCTAGTAAGAGTTTCAGAAGCCAGTTATTAAAATTGTCAAATGGACACCCTGCTTGAAAGTCTGAGCAGCCCTACATGCCTCAATCTGGACATCTGAAAGCACACAACCCAGAGAAGATAGTTCCTGTGACTGAGACTATTTGTTCAGGAAAAGTGTCACATATTTCTTTCAAGTGTTCATTAATAAAGTCATGTGTCCTTGACATGGGACTTTCACATTATCAGAGGTTCCATTATTAATTGATAAATGAACAGATATGTCCTCACTCACTGAATTTCTTACTGAGATAAATGCTCCCTGACCAAGGCAACTCTTTGAAAAACAAGTGTTCAATTGGGACTTTGATCATATTATTTACAGAGACTATCCAGGATATCATGTCAGCAAGTAGTCATTCAGTTGCAGTCCTTCAGCAGAACTAAGAGATTTTCATACCGAATCACAAGTGGCAGGTAGAGAGAGAGGGAGACTGACAGAAACTGAAAAACCTAGAAAGACATATTCAGAAATAGAGACCAAGACCAACAGAAACAAAGATATAAAGTGACAGAGACTAAGAGAGAGAGACTCCATTTTGTCTGGTCACTTTCATTCGCATATCAACTTCAAAGCACAACCTCTTATTATATAACTCCAATATGAATTATATAGTCCAAATAGGCCATACTTTCTATCCCTTACCAGACATTTCCTCATTGGAGGGAGGGGGGTAAACAAGTAAATGGATGAGCTTCAAGTGGACATTGTAATTCAAATCACCAGGAAGTGGAGGAAGATGGAGCAAATGCTAGGCTAAATGAACATACTTATCCTAATAGTTTGTCATTCAATACAATGATGAAAGTCTCAGCAACTTCCCATTTCTAAAGAACAGGACAGACATTCTCCTTTGGGGTAAATGTGGAAATTTTCTATAATGGGTATTATACAGCTAAGAAAATGACAACAAGATATTTTCAGGCAAATGGATGGAACTAGGAAATGTCATCATGTGTGAAGTAACCGCAATGCAGAAAGAGAAATATGGTGTGCATTCACTCCTTAGGAGGTTTCCTAATAGTGGGGGATAAAGTTGCAATAGGCCATCTATTGTGACCTAACCAGTCTTCCACTAGAGATTGGGTGGCAGTGAATTTAGTTTTTTGTCCAGGGCACCCTACAGAAATTTTCATGCAACCCAGACTGTTAAAAAAATATGTTGCTCTCTGTACTCAACTGATATATCAGTGTCATTTTCTTGTATCTACAGAGATGGTTCCTTCTGCCTCAATCAGGATTCCTTGCAGAGACCCTGTTGTATGTGACTATTAATATTTACGATTGATTTATCTTCTGGTAATGCTGCTGTTAGTCCTAAACTGCTATATACCCAAATCACAACACAGAGACTGGGGTTATTTAGTTAACGTAGAACACAATGCTGGGCAATATTTACTCCATCCTATACCTCCAATTCCTCATAGTTTCTAACATTTAGTTTTTACTGCATTATACTTGCTTTTAGTGAGATATTTGGTCCAGTCCATCACTCTACATCATTGTTCCAAGATCTGTCCTCCAGCTCTCTCTCCTAGCTCATTTTGCCCATTCTCCTCACACTCATTTCCTGCCTGCTGGATCCTCCCTTTGCACAACACTGTGGCTAGTTGCTTAATTTTGGCCTGTTTACACACAGTTGAGATGGGATCTTAAAATATGTATCACAATGCAATATCGGGATTGAAACCAGAGTGGGGGAGGGGTAGCAATCAGCACTTGAATGAATAAGGGGAAGGTGTGTACATTTTAAAAATATATTATACAAACATTTTTTTTCTTTTAAGTCCAATAAAAGGCTCATTTTATTTCAATACACTAATAATTATGAAATTATGAAAACTGTTAGGTATAAATCTATATGGGCAATGTCCAGTACATGTATATTTAGAAACTTAGTAGAAAGTATCTGATTATCTTATCTATCTTGACAAGTTAAAAGTTGTACACTTAAATTAACTTTTATTGGTATTATCTATTAAAAAGGACTTCTTAACTTCTAAACAACTTAAGCTTAGTTGTGGCACTTATACCTAGGAACAAAATTTGTTCTTAGATTAAATAGGAAGTGCATGTTAGCAGTTTCCAAAAAAATAAAAAAAATAAAAAAAATTGACAGGAACTCTTTGTTGCCTGAACAGTCACCCATAACTCTCTGTAAAGTTGGAGCATCATCTTCAGCCTTCTGGCTCAGAATATTTGACAGACGTATATGTGAAACAAGAACCATTTAGGTCTTGCTTACCCAGTCTTGACAGAGTTCCACCGATCCACCATTCTGTTTCTTTGCCAGTACCATGTAGCTTTTATTACTGTTGCTCTATAATGCTGAGAGACCAAAAGATAAAGCAGCAGCTATCGTTAAGACCTGGAGTATGTGTGGTAAAAAAGTTAGTAATGCCCTGAGGAGAGAGCTACCTCACTGCATTCTTTTCCCACCCACTAGAGATACAGTTGCTAGGAAACTGGACCCTCCCCCTAGGGAGGGACACCTGCTCATGGTCAATGGTCTAGGAACCTTCCTATAGCCAATCGATTCAAAATGTAGCATCTTGACCAACAGATGCTTGCCAGGCAGGAATTGCCCCTGCCTTGGGCATGCTGGGATGGATCAAAATCTATAAATCACCCAATTAACCTGGGCACAGCACGCTCAGCTCCCAAAGCTTCGGAGGTGGGGCTGTGTGGGCCCAAGCTGCAGCTTGTAATTTACAATAAAAAGACCCTCATGTGTTTTGCAACAGAGTTGATTCCTGTAGATCTTTTGTGGGCTCGCAAACTGGGTATAACAATGTAGCTTGAGATCAGGGATGCAGATATCTCCAGAAGATCTTTTATTATAGAGGATTGTCAGCAATTCTTGTTTTTCGATATTTGGTTGAGAATTTTTCTTTCAATGTAAAGAATTGGGTTGGTAATTTGATAGGAATTGCATTGAATCTGTAGATTGCTTTTGGTAAGATGGCCATTTTTATTATACTAATTCTGACAAGCCATGACCATGGGAAATCTTTCCATCTTCTGAGATCTTCTTCTATTTCTTTCTTCAGTGACTTGAAATTTTTTCATAGAAGTCTTTGACTTGCTTGGTTAGGGTCACATCAAGGTATTTTATGTCTTTGACCAAATAGACAAACACATCAAAAATATCTTCTATTATAATATCTTCATAGTAGGCTTCATCCCAGGTCTTCAGGGGTGGTTCAATACATGGAAATCTATCAGTGTGTTTCATCTTATTATTATACTGAAAGAAAGAAAGAAAACACACACATACACACACACACACACACACACACACACACATGATCTCCCTAGATGCTGAGAAAGCATTTGACAAAATCCAACAGGAATTCGTTTTTAAAATACTGGAGAGATCAGGGATACAAGGAACATATCTAAATATAATAAAGGCAATATATAAAAAGCCTATGGCCAACATCAAAATAAACATTGAAAGACTTAAAGCAATCCCAGTGAAATCAGAGACAAGGCAAGGCTGCCCACTCTCTCCCTAAATCTTCAACATAGTTCTTGAAGTCCTTGCTAGAGCACCAAGACAATAGAAAGAGATAAAGGATATAGAAATCAGAAAGGAAGAAGTCAAAATATCACTATTTGCAGATGATATAATAGTATGCCCGAGTGACATCAAAAATTTTACAAGGGAAATACTACAGCTGATAAATAATTTAAACACAGTGTCTGGATACAAAATTAAATAAAAAAGAAAATCAGTAGCCCTCTTGTATACAAAAGTCAATAGAGCTGAAAAAGGAATTAGGGAAACAAAATTTATATTTTTTAAAAATGCCTTAACTCCTAAACCTTACCAAACATTTCCTCACTAGGGACTCTACGTGTAAATAGATGGACTTTAAGGGGCCATTGAAATTCAAACTACAGGTAAGTGGAAGAATATGGAGGGACTTCTAGGCTGAAGGCACATAGTTATCCCGAAAGTATGTCGTTCAATAGAATGATTAAAGGCCCAACAATTTCCAAATACTAAAGAACAGGCCTGAAAATCTCCTTTGGGAAAAATGAGGAATATTTCCATAATGGAGAATTATTCAGCTAAGAAAGTTACATCATGACATTTTCAGGCAAATGGATGGAACCAGGAAAAGTCATCCCAGGTGAAGTAACTAAAATGCAGACAGAAAATATTGTTTGAATTCACTTATTAGGAGTACACTTTGTCAAATAGCTTATTGCCCCTCAGTTCTCCTTTTACATTCAACAATCTTTCTTTGTTTCAGCCAAACAAGTACCAGGAATTGTCTGGTCTCCTTCTTTTTTTCCCTGCTCTTAAAGACTCAATACCCAGGGAACCCTAGTCCCTGCTTGTCTATTATATCAATAAGAATGGAAAGGTACATTTAGAGAGGACATGAACTGCTCAATTCAAAGTCACAATGTAGGAAATTTCAGATCCAAGATCATAGTAGGAGACCACATTGTCATTGGATAAATTCCCCTTAAACCCCCATCACTTTGAAGTTCCCAACCTAGGAAGCTGTCCAATTAAACATTAAATTTTTCTTTCCTACCTGACATTGTTATAAAGGTAAACAGTAGTAAAGGTGCAGGATCTGGATAAAAAGATGAGATAAAGGCTTGCTTATTTTCACAAGAAAAAGTCATATGTGGACCAGATCAGAGATATAGGGCACTGAATAATATTTGTTTACTCATCTCCATGGAAACATCGGATTCTCTCAGTTTCTGATGGGCTGAGAGGCAGAATGATGCCATAAAAAATTGAAAGCCATTAAAAGTTTGATGAGCCAATTTGTGACAGGGTCAAGTAGACAGCCTGCTGGAGTGAAAGGGAGGTCAGACCTACAGGCCTTAGTCTGGGCAGCTAAAACACACAATCCAGAGATGACAGTTTCTGTGTCTAAGACACGTAGTTCAGAAAAAGTGTCACAAATTTCTTTTAGTGATCATTAATAAAGTCACTTGTCCTGGAAAATGTTAATGTGAATTTCACATTATCACAGATTCCATTATTATTTCTTAAATGTGCAGATATATCCTCAGATAGTGAATTACTTACTGTGAAAATGCTCCCTAACCAAGGCAAATCTGAACAAAAATCAATTAATTGGGACTTTGATTATATTGTTACAGAGACAATCATGTAAGTGCAAAATCATCTTGTTTTACTACTTCAGCAGAACTAAGAGCCTTTCATACTACAAGTAGCAGGCAGAGAGATGTGGACAGAGATAGAAAGAGCTAGAGAGACAGATTCACAAATAGAGAAACTAAGACTAAGAAAAACAAAGTGACAGAGACTGAGAAACAGAGACTCCATTGTGTGTGGGTCAGTTTCATTGGCATTTAACCTCAAAGCACACCTTCCTATAATATAGCTCCAATAGGAATTATATTATCTAACAAGGCCATAACTCCTAACCCCACCCAGGGGACTAAACAAGTAAATAGATGAGCTTCATGGGGATATTGGTATTCAAATCACCAGGAAGTGACAGTGGATGGAGGGATTTCTAGGCTAAAAGAACATTGTTATCATGGCAGTTTGCTATTCAGTACAATGATTAATTTCCTAGCAACTTCCAAAGACTAAACAACAGGATTGACAGTCTCCTTTGGGGAAAATGTGGAATATTTCAATAATGGAGTATTATTCAGCTAAGAAAATGACATCATGATGTTTTCAGGCAAATGGATGGAAACAAGAAATATAATCCCAATTGAAATAACTAAATTGCACAGACAAATATGATATGTATTCACTTATTAGCAGGTCTCTTAATAATAAACTATTGGATAAAGTTCCAATAGTACTTCTATTGTAACCAAGGCAGTTTTTAACTAGGGGGGTTAGATAGCAGTTAATTGACTTGTAGGGCAGAGCATCCTATGGAAATTTTAAAGCAACCAGGCTGTTGTTATTAAAATATGCTGCTCTCTGTCCTCAACTGATTGATCAGTGCTGTGTTCTTGCAATCAAAAAGATGCTTCCTTCTGCAATAAATGAAATTGCATAGAGACCCAGAGTCTGATATTATGCAGAGAGAAACCTTATATCACCCCGCACTAAATGGGATTTACCTATGAAATTCTCCATCCCATAGAGCTCTGGGAAGCCTGCAGGAGAGGAAGCAGGAAGCATCATAAGTAAAGGGAATTGAGGATACAAGGAGAAGAATTCCCTGAGAATCAGTCCACAAAGGTAGATGATGCAGCCAATCTTGATGAGTCCTGATAAGCTAGGGTCAGATGGAGGGAGGAGGAGGACCTCCCATCAGTGAATTAGAGAAAGAACATAGGGGTAGAAGAAGGAGGCTGGGTGTACTGGAAGGAGAAGAGGAAGGGGCAACAGATTCCATACAAAGTGAACAAATCATAATTAATACATACTTAAGAAAAACTGTGATCAAGGTGATGAAGTATAGAACTCTTCAGGACAGATGGCTTCTTCTAGGGGGTGGTGCCCAGGTATGGCAAGGATGAACTCAGTTTTTTATGGGACTTGATTCTGATCATATTCCAATGAGTAGAGAAACAACACATACTTGAATTGATGTATCTTAAAGAAAAAATTTAGTGTGACTCAAGGGTAGAAATTTGAACCTAGGAGCAATGGAAAAAAAGTGTAATGTATATTATATGAAATTCCCACATAAGCAATAAAAATAATATGTTGACAACTATTACAATGAATTTTAACATGAAAAAAAAAAAGATTCCACTAATGGAGGGCAGAGTTGAGTTTGTAAAGCATGCTTTCCAGGAACTCGCAGAGAATCCTAGCCTTGAACTAGTGGTTACCCAGGTACTTCAGACCCCATGATCTCAGGTGACACCTCTGAATTAGCCTTCCTGGCACTAACACTACATTTAGAGGTTTTGTCTTGAGGACCATAGCAGGAACATAAAAGGTCTTGTGTCCTAGACATATAAAACAGTCCCATTTCTCTATCCTGAATGTGAAAATTAAACTCCATGACCAGAATATTTTCCTCAATGACCACTTAGTAGGACAAATCTACCAATCCAGCCAAGTCAGCCAAGGCAACCCTGATCATAGAGGGTTGCCAAAACAAGTGTGGAACAACATCAGTTATCAAATAGTTTATTGCCCCTCAGTTTGCTTTTTCACTCACAAATCTTTCTCTGTTTCAACCAAAACAGTCCCAGGAATTTTCTGATTTCCTTCTCATTTCCCTGCTCTTAAGGACTCAAACCTAAGGGAACCCTAGACCCTGTCAGAGTATTATATCATTGAGAATGTGAAAGTACATTTAGTGAATATGCAAGTAACTGCTCAGTTCAAAGTCACAACCTAGGAAATTTCAGATCCAAGACCACAATAGGAGATCACCTTGTCATTTCGTAAATTCCCCTTAATCCCATATGTTTTTAAAAAATCCCTACATAGGAAGCTGTCAAAAAAAATCACACTGTCACAGAGGTAAACAGGTATAAAGGTGTGGGATCTGGATAATGGGATGACATAAAAGTTTGTTGTGTTTCACAAGAAAAGTCCCTGTGCACAGAATAATAGATAATGGACACTATGGACAGTTAGTTTATTCATCTTCATGGGAACCTCAAGATTATCTCAGGTGCTGAGTGCCTGAAAGGCAGAATGATGTCATGAAACAGGTGATAGATAGTAAGAGTTTCAGGAGCCAGTTATTAAAGGTCTAAGTGGACAGCTCACTTGAGAGAAAGGCTGAGCAGCCCTACATGCCTCAAACTTGGCAGCTGAAAGTACACAACCCAGAGATGACAGTTCCTGTTTCTAAGACTCTTAGCTCAGTAAAAGTGCCACAGATTTCTTTCAAGTAGTCATTAATAAAGTCAGGAGTTTTTGACATGGGATTTTCACATTATGACAGATACCATTATTATTTGTTAAATGCACAGATATACCCTCAGTCAGTGAATTACTTAGTGTTAAAATGTTCCCTGACCAAGGAAAATCTTTGAAAAAAAAAACATTTAATTAGGACCGTGCTTATATTTTAACCAACATCATCCAGGATGTCACATCAGCAAACAGTCTTCTTACTGTACTCCTTTAACAGAACTGAGAGATTTTCATATGGAAGCACAAGTGGTCTGCAGAAATAGGGAGACAGAGAGAAATAGATAGAGAGGCAGTTTCAGAAATAGAGAGACCAAGAAGAACAAAAACCTAATCAAAGTGACAGAGACCAAGAGACAGAGATTCAATAATGTCTCATCACTATCATTGGCATATCAACCTGAAAGCACACCCTCCTATAATATAACTCTTTTTTAACACAGCCATAACTCCTGATCCCTCACAGGCATTTCCTCACTGGCGACTCCAAATGTAAAAAGAGAGCTTGAAGGGGACATTGGAAGAAGATGCAGGGACTTCTACGCTAAAAGAACATAGTTATCCTGATTGTTTGTCATTCAATACAATGATTCAAGTCCCAGAAACTTCCAAGATCTAAAGAACAGGACTGACAATCTCCTTTGGTGAAAATGTCAATATTTCCAAAACAGAGTTATTATTCAGCTAAGAAAATGAAATCATGATATTTTCAGGCAAATGGAGTAAACCTAAAAAAATCATCCTGGGTGAGTGAAGTAACTAAAATGCAGAAAGACAAATATGGTATGTACTCACTTATTAAGTGGACTAATTATAGTGGGGTATAAAGTGACAATAGGCCATCTATTGTGACCAAACCAGTGATCCAATAGGGGAATTAGGTGGCAGTTAATTGAGTTGTTGGGCCAGGGCAATATGGAAATTTTAAAGCAACCCAGGCTGTTGTTATATAAATATGTTGCTCTCTGCCCTCCACTGATAGATCAGTGCCATATTCTTGGATCCACAGATATGGGATTCCATACAGAGACCCACAGTTTGATATTATGCACAGAAAAGACTTAAAACACCCAGCTCTAAATGGGTTTTCCCTATGAAATTCTCCCTCCCCTCAGAGGTCTGGAAAGCCTGAAGGAGGTAAGGCAGGAAGAGTGTCATAAGTAGAGGGAATTGAGGACACAAAGAGAAAGAGAACAATGCCCTGAGAATCAGGCCAGAGACGAATATGATGCAGCCAGCCTTTATGAGTCCTGATAAGTTAGGGTCAGATCGAAAGGGGGAGGAGAAACTCCCCTACTTGGGAACTAGAAAAAGGGCATATGGTTAGAGGAAGTTGGTTGGGTGGGATTGGAATTTAAGGATGGAGGGGGCAGCAGAGGTGATAGATACTGAACAAATTGTAATAAATAATTACACAAGAAAAACTGTAATCAAGGTGATGAAGTATAAACCTCTTTAGGACTGATGACTTCTTGGAGATGATTGCAGGGTAAACAAGGATGCACTCAGTTTTCTTTTAGGGACTTGGACTGAGACTCTGAGAATGTTCCAATGAGTATATAAACATGTACATGAAATGTTGTATTAAAAATAGTGAGACAGATGATTATGAATTTGAACCTGGGAGTGTATTGTATATTATATAATATTCTCACAAAATCAGTAAAAATATTATGTTAACAACTTATGAAATGCCTTTGAAAATGGAGAAAAGATTCTGCTGAAAAAGCAGTCCTGGCACTAACACTACGTTTAGAGGGTTTGTCTGGAGTACCACTGAAGGAAACACAGCTGCTCTTGGGTCCTCAGCATGGACCCATTTCTCTGTCCTGAAGGCCCAGGTATAACTGTAAACCCCAGGACCAGGAGGGTTCCTCACTTGCCACTGAATAAGACAGAGCTTGCTTAAGAGAAAGCCTGAGCAGCCCTACATACCTGAGTCTGGGCACACAGTTGATAGCACACAATGCAGTGATGACAGTTCCTGTCCAAGACTCTTAGTTCAGGAATAGTGTCACATGTTTCTTTCATGAGGTCATTAATAAAATTGCCTGGTATGACAGCAAAATGGAATTTTGACATCACAATGCTATTATGACATCACAATGCTATTATGACCTCATATGGTATGATATCACAATGGAATTATAACATCACAATAATAATATAAAATAACAATGCAAGTATGACTGCCATCACAGTGCTTTCATGGCATCACATTTTTCTTATATCACGATCACATTATGACATCACAATGCTATTATGAAATCATTTTTGTATGACATCACAGTGGAATTTTCATTTCACAGTTGCATTAGGACCTCAAAATGCTATTATATCATCACAATGTTTTTATGACATCACAATGATATGATATCTCAATGGTATATGACATCCTAATATATTATAACATCACAATGCTATTAAGAAATCACAATGCTATTATATCTTCACAATAATATGACATCCCAATGGTCTTATGACATCACAATAGTATAATGGCTTCACAATGGTATTTTTTAGGTGATGATTAATATTTGCTGTTGGTTTATCTTTTATTCATGCTTGCTGTTAATCCTAAACAGCTGTATAACCAATTCACCACACAGACTGGATTTATTCAGTTAACTTAGAACACAATGCTAAACCTTTATGACCTCATACTTTCCTAACATTTATATTATACCCATTATACTTGCTTTTTTGAAGTCTTAGTTCTGGTTCATTCTCTCCATGATGTTCCAAGATCTCTCCTCCCTCTGTGCTTTCCAAGCTCTGTTCCCTCACCCTCTCTTCTCCCACTCATTTCCTGCACTCTGGCTCCTCCTATTGCTGGACATTGTGGCTAGTTGCTTAATTTTGGCCTGTTTATGCAAAGTTGAGACAGGATGCTTAGAATAAGTATCACATAGCAATATCTGTATTGAAACCAGAGAGTGGGGTATAGAAATCAGGATTTGAATGAAAAAGAGTATGGTGTATACATTTCAAAAGAACATTTTACCAACATTTTACCCTTTAAGTCCAATAAAGGCTCCTTTTCTTTCAATGCAATAATAATTATGAAATTATGAAAAATGTTAGGTAAAATCTACATGTGCAATGTCCAGGCCATGTGTATTTAACAACTTTGGAGAAAATATCCTATTATCCTATCTATCTTGACAAGTTTAAAGTTCTATACCTAAATTAACTTTTATACTCAATGGTATTATCTATATGAAAGCATTTATTAACTTATAAACAACTTAAGCTTAATTGTGGCACTTGTACCTATTTGGTCTTCGACCCCATCAGAGACTTGAAAAGGAATAAAATTAGTTACTAGAGTAAATACTAAGTGCATGTTAGCAGCTTCCAGAAAATAAAAAAAAAAAATGACAAAAACAATTTGCTGCCTGAACAGTCACCCATAACTCTCTATAATGTTGGAGCATCATCTTCCAAAATGATATTATGACCTCAAAATTCATAATGCTTTTATGACATCAAAATGCTATGAGATCACAATGGTATTAGGACATCAAAATACTATCATGACTTTGTAATGGTATTATGACATCACAGCGGCATTTTGACATCTCAATTCTATTATGACATCAAAATGACATTATGACATCAAAATTTTTCATGACATCCCAATGATATTATGACATCCCAATCATCCCAATGCTATTAAGACACATGGTGGTATGACGTCACAATGGACTTTTGATATCACAATGGTATTATGACATCACAATTCTATGATGACTTCACAAAGCTATTATGACATTACAATGGTATTTTGTCATCACAATGGTTTTATGATAACACAATGCTATTATAACCTCACAGTGTTATCATGGCATCACAATGCTATCATGACAACACAATGGTATCATGACATCACAATGCTATTATGACCTGGCAATTGTATGACATGTCAGTACTATTATGACAGCACAATTGTGTTATGAATTCACAGTGCTATTATGACATGACAATTCTATCATGATATGATATCACAATGCTCTGATGATATCACAATGGTTTTATGAACTCATATAGTAGTATGACATCAAAATGCTATGTTGAAGTCACAATGTAATTATGATATCAAAATGCTATGATGATATCACAATAGTATTATGACATCACAATTGTGTAAGACGTAAATAGGCTAGTATGACATCACAATGTTATTATGACATCACCATGCTGTGATGACATAAAAAAGGTATTATCACATCACAATGCTATTATGCTATCACAAATTATGACATCACAATGTTATGATCACATCACAATGATATGACATCACAATGCTATTATGACATCACAATGATGTTATGAATTAAAAATGCAATGATGCGATCACAATGATATTATGAATTCAGAATGATCTGATGATATCTCAATGCTATAAGGAAATCAAAATGATATGAAATCAGAGTACTATTATGAAATCACAAAGGTATTATGACATCACAATGTTATTACATGCCACTGGTATGATTTCACATGTTATTTTGACATCATAATGGTACGAAGACATCACAATGCTATGACATCACTTTGGCTATATTTTATTTAAAAAAATTATTGTTTACATTTTATTAATTCTGTATCCCAGCTGTATCCCACTCCCTCATTCCCTCTCATTCCCACGCTCCCTCCCTCATCTCCTCCCTGCCCCTTTGGAAGTACTCTGATAGGGGATGTCCTCCTCCCCTTCCATCTGACCCTGTTTTATCAGGTATCTTCAGAACTGGCTACAAAGTACTCCTCTGTGGCCTGGCAGGATTACTGACTCCTCCTTTTTGGGGTGGGGAGGTAAAAGTGTCTGCCATTGAGTTCCTGTCAGAAGTAATCCCTGTTCCCCTTGGTATGGGAAACCAATTGGATACTGAGCTACCATGAGCTACATCTGAGCAGAGGTTCTAGGTGATATTCATACATAGTTCTGGGTGGAGTATCAGACTCAGAAAAGACCCCTGTGCCCAGATATATTTGGTCCTTTTGGAGCTCCTATTCTTTCCACGTCATACAAACTCCCCATTTTTCATATGATTCCCTGCACTCAGCTGAAAGTTTGGTTATGAGCCTTAGTATCAGCTTTGATACACTGTTAGGTAGAGACTTTCATGGGCCCTCTGCAGTAGGCTCCTGTCCTATTAGTTGTTTTCTCCTACATCTAATGCACATCACATTTGTTTTTCTAAGTGAAGATTGATCATTTTACTCCAGGTGCCATTTTTTTATCTTCTTTAGGTGTATAGATTTCATTATGTTTATCATATCTTAAAGGATAAGTGAGTATATACCATGTGTGTTTTTCTCACTCAGGTCACTCAGACTGATCTTTTCTAGATCCCACCATTTTCCTGCAAATGTCATGATTTCTTCATTTTTGATTGCTGAGTAAGTAATCCATTGTGTAAAAATACCAGAATGTCTGTATCCTTTCCTTTGCTGAGGGACATTTGGGTTGTTTCCAGGTTCTGGCTATTACAAATAAAGCTGCTACAAACATAGGTGAGCAAATGTCCTTGTTATGTACTTGAGCAATTTTGGGGTATATGTCTAGGAGTGGTATAGCTGGGTCTTGAGGAAACACTATTCCTAATTGTTTGAGAAAGCTCCAGAATGACTTCCAAAGGGGTTGTACCAGATTCACATTTCCACCATCAATGGAAGAGGGTTCCTCTTTCTCCACAACTTCTCCAGTATGTGTTGTCACTTGAGTTTTTCATCTTTACCATTCTGATGGGTGTAAGGTGAAATCTCAGGGTCATTTTGATTTGCATCTCCCTGAGGGCTTATGATGTTGAGCATTGCTTTAAGTGTTTCTCTGCCATTCGATATTCCTCTATAGAGAATTCTCTGTTAAGCTCCATATCCCATTTTTTAATTGGAATACTTGCTTTTTAAATTCTTTAGTTCTTTATATATCCTGGATATCAGTCCTCTGTCACATATAGGGTTGGTAAAGATTCTTTCCAATCTGTAGGCTTTTGTTTTGTTCTGAAGACAGTGTCTTTTGCTTTACATGAAGCTTTTTAGTTTCATGAGGTCCCATTTATTCACTGTTGCTCTTAGAGCCTATGTTGTTGGTGTTCTGTTCAAGAAGTTGCCTCCTGTACCAATGAGTTCTAGGCTCTTCCCTATTTTTTCTTCTAACTGATTTAGACTACCTGGTTTTATGTTGAGGTCTTTGATTCACTTGGACTTTAGTTTTGTGCAGGGTGATAAATATAGATCTATTTTCCTTTTTCTGCAAGTAGACATGCAGCTGGAGCTGTGCAATTTGTTGAAGATGCTGCTTTTAACCATGGAATGGTTTTGGCCTCTGTCAAAAATCAAGTATTCATAGTTGTGTGTGTTTATTTCTGGGTCTTCTATTAGGTTCCATTCATCCACCTTTCTGTTTCTATGCCAATACCATGAAGTTTTTTATTACTATTGCTCTTTGATACAGCTTGAGATTGGAGACTGATACACCTCCAGATGATCTGTTATTGTAGAGGATCGTTTAGGAGATTCTGGGTTTTTTGTTTCTCCATATGAAGGTGAGAATCTTTCTTTCAAGATCTGTAAAGAACTGAATTAGTATTTTGTTGAGAATTGCATTGAATCTTTTGGCAGGATGCCCATTTTCACAATGTAAATCCTACCTATCTGTGAGTACAGGAAATCTTTCCATATTCTGATACTTTCTTCAATTTATTTCTTAAGAGACTTAACATTTTTTCAAACAAGTCTTTCACTTGCTTGGTTAGAGTCATCCCAAGATACTTCATGTTAGTAGTGGCTATTGTGAAGGGTGTTATTTCCCTGATTGATTTCTTTCTCAGCTCTTTTGTCTTTGGTATACAGGAGGGCATATGATTTTATTTATTTATTTTTTTAGTTGATTTTGTATCCTGCCACTTTGCTGAAGGTGTTCATGAGCTAGAGGAGTTCTCTGAATTTTTGGGGTCGCTCATATCATCTGCAAATAGTGAAACTTTGACCTCTTCCATTCCAAATTGTATCTCCTTCATCTCCTTTAGTTGTCCTATTGCTCTAGATAGGACTTCACATACTATGTTGAAGAGATATAAAGAGAGTGGACAGCCTTGGCTTCACCCTGATTTCAGTGTGATTGGTTTGAGTTTCTCTCCATTGAGTTTGATGTTGGCTATAGGCTTGCTGTATATTGCCTTTACTATGTATTGCTGTATCCCTGAACTCTCCAACACTTTAAACATGAATGGGTATTGGAATTTGTCAAATGCTTTTTCAATATCTAAGGAGACTATCATAACATTGATGGATATCTGTATGTTAAACCACCCTTGCATACCTGGGATGAAGCCTACTTGGTCATGGTGGATGATATATTTGATGTATTCTTGTATTTTGTCAAAGACATAAAGCACATCAATTTGAAGCTTCCCTACTTAGGATGGTGTCCAATTAAATAAACATTGAAGTTTCATTTCCTACCTGACAATTTCTCAGATGTAAACAGAGCAAAGATGTGGGATCTAGATAAAGGGATGAGAAAGTCTTGTTGGGTTTCACAAGAAAAAGTCACATGTGCACTATATCAAATATACTGAAAACTGAGGAAAGATTGTTTACTCATCTCCATGGAAACCTCAAAATTCTCTCAGGTGATGATTGACTGAGATAGAGAATGATGCCATGAAACAGATGAGATCCAGTAAGAGCTTTAGGAGCCAGTTATTAAAATGGCCAAGTTGACACTCTGCTTGAGATAAAGGGTGGGCAGGCCAACATGCCTCAATCTCTGCAGTTCAAAGCACACAACCCAGAGATTACAGTTCCTGTGTCCAAGAATCTTAGTTCAGGAAAAGTGTCACAGACTTCTTTCAATTGGTCTTTAATACTGCCATGTGTACTTGACATGGGAGTTTCATATTATGACAGATTCCATTATTATTCCTTAAATACACAGATACGTCCTCAGTCAGTGAATTACTTACTGGGAAACTGCTCCCTGACCAAGGCTAATCTTTAAACAAAAGTGTTTAATTGGGACCTTGCTTATGTATTTACTCAGCAATAAAAAAACAAGCAAATCATGAAATTTTTAGGTAAATGGTGGAAACTGAAACTGAGCTATCCCAGAAACAGAAGGACACACACGGAATATACTCACTCATATAGACATATCTATATATCCTAAATATATATCCTGGATGTGACCATCCAGGATGTCACATCAGCAAGGATTCATCTTTTTGAAGTTCTTCAGCATAACTGAGATGTTTTCATACTGAACCATAAGCAGCAGGCAGAGAGAGGGTGACAGAGAGAGCAAGAGAGAGAAAGATCTAGATAAAGAGATTCAGGGATATTAAGACTGATATTGAAAGAAACAAAGATATAAAATTACAGAGACCAAGAGACAGAGACTGCATTCTGTCTGGTCACTTTTATTGGCCCATCAAACTCTGAGCACATGCTCCTATAATATGACACCAAAAGGAATTATATATTTTTAGTATTATTGTTTTAATTTTTATTATATACACTTTATTTACTTTGTATTACCCCATAAAACATTACCCCCTCCCCTCACAATCCCCACATCCATCCCCCTTGTCCATGCATGGCCCTCCATGAGTCCACTGGTAGGGGAGGTCTTTCTCTCCTTCCTTTTGATCCTACTCTATCAGATTTCAACAGGAGTGGCTGCATTGTCTCCTCCTGTAGCCTGTTAAGGCTGCTCCCCCAATGAGGTGCAGTTTTCAAAGAGAAGGTCAATCAGTTCATGTCAGAGGCAGTCCTTGTTCCCATTACTATGGAAGCTCCTTGGACACTGAATTGCCAGGGGCTACATCTCTGCAAGATTTCAGTTTTATATTCATGCATAGTACTTGGATGTAGTATGAGTCTCAGGAAAGACCCCTGTGCTCAAATTTTGCTTGGTTCTGTTTTTCTCCTTGTGGAGCTCCTGCCCTCTCCAGATCTTACTATTTCCCATGTCTTTCATTAGACTCCATGCACTCTGACCTATAGTTGGCCTTAAGTCTCAGGATGTGCTTTGATAGTCTTTCAGAAGCCTCTGTTAGCAGGCTCCTAACTTGTTTTCTGTTTTCCCCTACTTCTGGGGATTGAACATTTTAGCCACATTTCTCACTCTTGATTAATTTCTTTAGGTGTATAAATTTTAGTAGGTTATTTTAGTATGTTATAGGATATATAGATATGTTTATATGAGAGAGTATAATCCGTGTGTGTCCTTCTGTTTCTAGGATAGCTCAGTTTAAGTTTCCACCATTTACCTGAAAATTTCATGATTTCCTTGTTTTTTTTTTTATTGCTGAGTAATATTCTATTCTGTAGATGTTCCACAATTTTTGTATCCATTTTTTAGTTGGCATCATCTGGGCATCTGGGTTGTTTTCAGGTTCTGGCTATTAAAAAAATAAAATAAAAAAAACTGCTACAAACATATTTGAGCAAAAGTCTTTATTATGTACTTGAGCTGAGCTTCTCTTTGGATATATGCTTAGGAGCAGTATAACTGGATCTTGAAGAAGAGCTATTCCTAGTTGTCTGCTGAAGGATCAGATTGATTTCCAGGGTGATTGTACAAGTTTACATTTCCACCAGCAGTAGAGGAGGGTTAGCCCTTTCTCCACAACCTCTCAAGCATGTGTTCTCACTTGAGTTTTTGATCTTGGCCATTCTAATGGATGAAAGGTGAAATCTCAGGGTTGTCTGAGAAAGGGCCAGATAGCATTTCTTCAAGATCCAGCCATAAGACTCCTAGGCATATATCCAAAAAGGGCTCAAGTACACAATAAGGACATTTGCTCAATCATGTTTGTAGCAGCTTTATTTGTAATAGCCAGAAGCTGGAAACAGCCCAGATGACCCTCGACTGAAGAATGGATGCAGAAATTGTGGTACATCTACACAATGGAATATTACTCTACAATGGAAAATAAGGAAATCATGAAATTTGCAGGGAAATGGTGGGACCTGGAAAGGATCATCCTGAGTGAGCTGTCTCAGAAGCAGAAAGACACACACGATATATACTCACTCATATAGACATATAACATAGGATAAACCAACTAAAACCTGTACATTTACAGAAACCCTGACTAAAAAGCTCAATTCCCATCCCAAAAGGCAAAGAGAATGGACATCAGAAGAAGAAGAAACAGGAAAGAAGTTAGGAACCTGCCACAGAGGGCCTCTGAATGGCTCTACCCTGCAGACTATCAAAGCAGACATTATCACAGATTCCATTATTACTTGATGAATGCCCAGATATGTCCTCAGTCAGTGAATTACTTAATGGGACATTGCTCCATGACCAAGGCAAATCTTTGAACAAAAAGTGTTTAATTGGGCCTTTGCTTATATTATTTACAGAAACCATCCAGGATATCTTGTCAGCAAGCAGTCATCTTCGTGTAGTCCATCAGCAGAAATGATACTGTTTCATACAGAAACACAAGCAGTAGGCAGAGAGCAGGAGACTGAGAAAGGCAGAGAAAAAGATAGAGAGACTCCAAAATAGAGAGACTGAGTCCGTGCTTTCCAGGAACTCATTTTGTAGCAGAGAATCCTAGTCATGAACTAGTGGTTACCCAGCTACCACAGACCCATGAACTCAGGTGGCACCTCTGAACAATCAGTCCTGGCTACATTTAGAGGGTTTGACTGGAAGACACAGCAGCTCTTGTGACCTAGGCCTATAATATAGACCCATTTCTCTGTCATGAGACTCAGTTTTAGCTGTAAACCCCAGGACCAAGACGTTCCTCACTGACCACTGAGTAGGACAAAGGTGGTATTCCAGCCAAGGCAACTCTACTCATAGAGGTTTGCCAACACTAGTATGGAAAATCACCAGCTGTTAAATAATAACTTGCCTTCAGTTCTAATTTTACACTCACCTATCTCTCTCTGTTTCAGCCACACCAGTACCAGGAACTGCCTTGTTTCCTTCTCTTTTCCCTGCTCTTAAAGTCTCAATACCATAGGGAAACCTAAGCTCGGCCTACATATTATATCAGTAAGAATGTGAAGGTCCCTTTAGTGAGTACGCGAATAACTGCTCATTTCAAAGTCACAATCTAGGAAATTTCAGATCCAAGACCACAGTAGGAGAGCATCTTGTTATTCGGTAAATTCCCCTCAATCCCACATTAATTTGAAGCTTCCCTATTTAGGAAGCTGTCAAATTATATAAACATTAATGTTTCATTTCCTGCTTGACATTGTCACAGAGGTAAACATAAGTAAAGGTATAAGATCTGGATAAAGGGATGATATAAAGGCTATTTGGGTTTCACAAGAAATATTCATGTGTGCACAGTATCAGAGGTACTGGACATTGAGAAAAGTTTGTTTATTCATCTCCATGGAAACCTCGAGATTTGTTTAAAGTGCTGATTGGCTGAGACATGGTTGCTGATGTCATGAAACAGGTTAAAACCAGTAAGAATTTCAGGAGCCAATTATTAAAAGGACCAAGAGGAAAGCCTGCTTGAGAGAAAGGCTGAACAGAAATACATGCTTCAATCTGAGTAGCTGAAAACACCCAACCTAGAGATGTCAGTTTCTGTATCCAAGACCTTGTAGTTCAGGAAAAGTGTCACACATTTCTCTCAACTGGTCTTTAATAAAGTCACTAGTCTTTGACATGTGAGTTTCACATTATGACAGATTCCATTATTATATGTTAAATGCACAAATATGTCCTCAGTCAGTTTCATGAAGTCCCATTTATTGATTGTTGCTCTTACAGCCTGTCTTGTTGGTGTTCTATTCAGGAAGTTGTCCCCTGTGCCAATGAGTTTTAGGGTATTCCCCACTTTTTTTTTTTTCTAGCTGATTTAATGGGTCTGATTTTATGTTGAGGTCTTTGATCCATTTGGATTTCAGTTTTGTGCAGGGTGATAAGTATGGATCTATTTTTATTTTTCTACATGTAGACATCCAGTTGGACCAGCACCATTTGTTGAAGATGCTATCTCTTTTCCATTGTATGGTTTTGGCATCTTAGTAAAAAATCAGGTGTCCATAAGTGTGTGGGTTTATTTCTGAGTCCCCTGTTCAGTTCCATTGATCCTCCATTATGTTTCTATGCCAGAACCATACAGTTTTCATAACTGTTGCTCTATAGTACAGCTTAAGCTCAGGGATGGAGATACCTCCAAAAGGTCTTTTATTGTAGAGGATTGTTTTAGCAATTCTGGGTTTCTTGTTATTCCATATGAAGTTGAGAATTTTTCTTTCCAGGTCTGTGAAGAATTGCGTTGGCAATTTGATGGGAATTGCATTAAATCTGTAGATTGCATTTGGTTAGATGGCCATTTTTACTATGTTAATCCTGCCAAGCCATGAGCATGGGAGATCTTTCCATCTACTGATATCTTCTTCTAATTCTTTCTTCAGAGACTTGAAATTTTTTTTTCATACAAGTCCTTGACTTGCTTGGTTAGGGTTACTCCGAGGTACCTTATGTCATTTGTGGCTATTGTGAAGGGTCTAGTTTACAAATTTGTTTCTCAGCCCTTTTGTCTTTTGTATACAGCAGAGCTACTGATTTTTTTGAGTTAATTTTGTTCCCAGCTACTTTGCTGAAGGTGTTGATCAGCTGTAGGAGTTCCCTGGTAGAGTTTTTGGGGTCGTTCACATATACTATCATATCATCAGCAAATAGTGATAATTTGATTTCTTCCTTTCCAATCTGTATCCCCTTGATCTCCTTCAACTGTCTTATTGCTTTAGCAAGGAATTCCAACACTATGTTGAAGAGATATGAAGAGAGTGGTCAGCCTTGTCTTGTCCATTATTTCAGTAGGATTGCTTTCAGTTTCTCTACATTCAGTTTGATGTTGGCTATAGGCTTGCTGTATATCGCCTTTAGTATGTTGAGATAGGTGCCTTGTATCCCTGATCTCTCAAAGACTTTAAACATGAATGGATGTTGGATTTTGTCAAATGCTTTTTCAGCATCTGGAAAGATTATCATTTGTTTTTTTTTTTTCTTTCAGTTTGTTAATATGGTGGATCACATTGATGGATTTTCATATATTGAACCACCCCTGCATACCTGGGATGAAACCTACTTTGTCATGGTGGATGATATCTTTGATGTGTTCTTGGATTCAGTTTGCAAGTATTTTATTGTGTATTTTTGTGTCAATGTTCATAAGGGAGATTGGCCTGAAGTTCTCTTTTTGTTGGGTCTTTATGAGGTTTAGGTACCAAGGTGACTGTGGCTTCATAGAATGAGTTTTGTAATGTTCCTTCTGTTTCTTTTTTGTGGAATAGTTTGAAGAGATTTGGAGTTAGCTCTTCTTTGTAGGTCTGGTAGAATTCTGCCCTGAAACCATCTGGACCTGGGCTTTTCTTGGATGGAAGAATTATGATGACCGCTTATATTTCCTTGGGGGATATAGGACTGTTTAATTGATTTACCTGGTCCTGATTCCGCTTTGTAAGTCAAATCGATCAAGAAAATTGTCCATTTCATTTAGATTTTCAAATTTTGTGGCATATAGACTTTTGAAGTAAGTCCTAAGTGATTGTTTAAATTTTCTCAGTGTCTGTACTTATGACCCCCTTTTTATTTCTGATTTTGTTAATTTGGGTGGTGTCTCTCTGCCTTTTAGTTAGCTTGGCTAAGGGTTTGTCTATCTTGTTGATTTTCCCAAAGAACCAGCTCTTGGTTTCATTGATTCCTTGAATTATTTTATTTGTTTCTAATTGATTGATTTCAGCCCTGAATTTGATTATTTCCAACCATCTACTACTTTTGGATGTGTCTGCTTCTTCTTTTTCTAGGGTTTTTAAGTGGGCCATTAAGTTGCTTGAATGAGCTGTCTGGAATTTCTTCTTGAAGGCACTTAGTGCTATGAAGTTTCCTTTTAGCACTGGTTTCATTGTGTCCCACAAGTTTGGGAATGTTGTCTTCATTTTCATTGAGTTCTAGGAAGACTTTAATTTCTTTATTTCTTCCCTGACACAGCTGTCAGTTAGTAACAAGTTGTTCAGTTTCCATGTGTATGTAGGGTTTTTGCTATTTCTGTTGTTGTTGAGGACTAGCATTAATCCATGGTGATCAGACAGGATACAAGGAATTATTTCACTCTTCTTGTATCTGTTGAGGCTTGCTTTGTGAGCAACTATGTGGTCTACTATGGAGAAGGTTCCATGAGGTGCTGAGAAGAAATTAAAGTCTTTTGTGTTTGGGTGGAAGGTTCTGTAAATGTCTGTGAGGTCCATTTGATTCATGACCTCTGTCAGAGACATTGTTTCTTTTTTAATTTCTGTTTTGTTGACCTGTCCTTTTTTGAGAGTGGAGTGTTGAAGTCTCCCACTATTAATATGTGGGGATCTACATGTGGTTTAAATTTTATTCAAGTTTCTTTTACAAATGTGGGTGCTCTTGTATTTGGGGGATAGATGTTCAGGATTGTGATGTCTTCCTGGTGGAATTTTCCCTTGATGAGGTAGTGTCCTTCCCCATCTCTTTTTATTAATTTTGGTTGAACGTCTATTTTATCAGATATTAGAATGGCTACTCCTTCTTGGGTCCATTTGCTTGGAAAGTTGTCTTCCAACCCTTTTCCCTCAGGTAATGTCTACCTTTGTGTCTTAGGTGTGTTTCTTGTATGCAACATATTGCTGGGTTTTGTTTATGTATCCATTCTGTTAATCTGTGTCTTTTTATTGGAGAGTTGAGTCCATTGATGTTGAGAGAGATTAATGACCAGTGGCTTTGAGATCCTTTGATTTTGATGTAGGCTGTGTTCATAAGGTTGTGTGCTTGGTTGCTTTTTGTTTTACTGTAGTAAGGTTAATTATTTCCTGTGTTTTCTTGAAACTAACTAATTTTCTTGGGTTGCATTTTCCCTTCCAGTGTCTTCTCTAATGCCAGATTTGTGTGTAGGTATTGTTGAAATTTGTTTTTGTCATTGAATATCTTGTTTTCTCTGTCTATGGGGACTGAGAGTTTTGCATGTTATAGTAGCCAGGGCTGACATCTGTGTTCTCTTAGGGACTGCATGATATCCGTCCAGGCCCTTCTGGCTTTCTTAGTCTCTGTTGAAAAATCAGATTCTAATAGGTTTGCCATTATAGGTTACTTGGCCTTTTTTCCTTGCAGCTTTGATCTGTATACTTACTGTTTTTATTATTATGTGGCAGGAGGACTTTCTTTTCTGGTCAAATTTGTTGGGTATTCTGTAGGACTCTTAGATTCTAATTGGCCTCTTCTTTAACTTGCATAAATTTTCTTCAATGATTTTGTTGACAATATTTTCTGGGCCTTGGAGAAGGGAATCTTCTTATTCCTCTATTCCTATTATTCTTAGGTTTTGTCTTTTCATATTGTCTTGGATTTCTTGGACCGTCTGTGTCAGGATGTTTTTGGATTTAACATTTTCTTTGACAGATACATCAATTTCTTCCATTGTATCTTCTACACCTGAGATTCTTTCTTCCATCTCTTGTAGTCTCTTGGTTATCCTTACCTCTGTAGTTTCTGTTTTCTTCCGTAAATTCTTCCTCTCCATTATTTTCTCCAATTGTGTTCTCTTTAATTTTTCCAGTTCTATCTTTAGATCTTCAGTTGTTTTGTTTACTTCCTTCATCTGTCTGATTGTATTTTCCTGTTTTTCTTTTAGTTCCTTCAACTCTGTTTCTTTTATTTCTTTCAGTGTTTTAATTATTATCTTCTCTGAAGGCCACAAAATTTTTGTCTACATCTTCTCGTATTTCTTCATGTATGGCCATAGTCGGCTTGTCTTTAACTTCCTCCATTTCTTTATGGATAGCCATGATCTGTTTGGTTTTATCTTCCTCTAATTATTTAGGTATTTTATTTGTTTCCTCTATTATCCTCTTCATCAGCATAGATATAAGGTCATCTTCTTGTTTTTCTAATATGCTGGGTTGTCCACGGCTGCTTGCCACTGGATGGCTGGGTTCTGGAGATGCCATATTGCTCTGTTTTTTGTTGGTTGGGCCTTTATGCTGACCTCTACCCATTGGGCTCTTTTAGGTGCTGGCTGTTAGTTTCTTTCCTTCCTGGAGTTTTGAGGTAGGGAGAATCCCCTTGTCTGGAAGATGATTTTTCCTGAATAAGGCCTCCTTTGCTTTTTGGTATGGTCACTGAATGGCCAGTGTTTCTCAGGAATTGCCACTGCTCACCTCAGGTGTATAGATCTGTGTAGTAGCTGTGGTCTTTGTTAGTTAGGGGGGCTCTCCTCTCATCTGTAGAAGTTCTCAAGACAGTTGCCCCGCTGCTGGTTTCTTGTTCTGAATTTAGTGAGCTGCTGCTGTTGTTGTTACACTGTTTTCCAGGTACAGCCCTCTTGAAGATCCTTCTGATTCCCTAGCTGTGGGGTTTTCTCCCAACAGGGAAACTCAGTCTGGTTTCCTGAGGCACACAGTACTGTTTTGGGAGGTGAGAGGAGCACCCAGCAAGTCTCTGGGCCAGGGGCTGAGTGTTGCACTCTGGGCCTGGAGAATGTGTGCCTATGTTGAGTTGGCACCTGTGGGTGCTGTTCTGGTCTGGATGCTATGCAGGCCTCTCTAGGCTAGCAACTCAGGGCTCCTCTCTGTTCTAGAGGCAGGGTGCCTCACTCTGGCAGGAAGCTGTGTGTCCCTCTGTGGGATTGCAGCTGTGGGTGACGCTCTAGTCTGGATGCTGTGCACCCAGGTCTGGGATGTCAGCTGAGTGTTCCGCTTTGGTCTAGAGGCTCTATGCTCTGATCTGGGCTGGCAGTGTGAGTCCCCTTCTGGGCCAGATTGGGGACTACTGTTCTGTCTGGGATGGAGAGTAGAACCCACCGGCACAGATGAATTTGGCTCTGCCTTTCTGGCCTTTGGGAGTCTGGGCGTCTGCCTAAACTGGGAAATTTTCCCCAGACCTTTTCGGAGTGGGGGTGTTGGCTGAGTGTTCTGAGATCAGACCAGCCGATTCCCTCCCTGTGGGTTTGCACCCGACAGCGAAAATCAGTCTCTGGTATGCTGGGGCCCACAGTTCTATCTGAGGCTGGGAATCAGGCGCACAGGCAGGGCTCTGTGTGGGAACCTGGGTTCCTGGCTCTGGCTCTAGGCTGGCTCCTAGGGTGCCTGTGGAACCCGAGTCTCTTCCAGGGGATGTCTGGGTGACCTAAGGTTGGTCCCAATCGTTTCCTGTACTGTGGGGTTATCTCCCGACTAGAGATTCCAGTCTCTTATGTTGTGGTGAGCACAGTTCAGTCTGGGACCATGACCAGAGCATACTGGGGTGTGGCTCTGGGCTGTGGCTGGCAACCAAGCATCTGGAGGAACTGGGATTGCTTCTGGGGTTTAGCCAGGTGAGTTAAAAGCTGATTGAATCCCCCACCGTGGGGTATCATCTCACCTGGGAAACACAATCACTTGTGTTTTATGGCAGCAAGTTCTGATTGCTGGTCACTGTGCCGATCCTGCTGTGCTGCTGCTCAGAATGAGAGTCCTCCCAGTGCTGCCACCTTGCCCAGCTGAAAGCTCTAAGTTATATTTTTAATATGTTTAATTTCATTTTTTATTAATTACACTTTATTCTTTCAGTGTAATTTTTATTAATTACACTGTGTCTTTCTGCTTCTGGAATATCTCACTTCCAGTTTCCACAATTTACCTGAAATTTTCATGATGACCTTGTTTTTTTATTGCTGATTAATATTCCATTGTGTAAATGTACCACAATTTTTGTGTCCATTTTTCAGTTGGGGTTGGGAGGATGTCTGTTTGTTTCCAGGTTCTGGCTATTACAAATAAAGCTACTATGAACATGGTTGAGCAAATGTCCTTATTGTGTACTTGCGAATCTTTTGGATCTATGCCTAGAGGTGATATAAGCTTTCTCAGACAATGAGGAATAATGCTTCCTCAAGATCCAGCTGTACCACTCCTAGGCATATACCCAAAAGAGTCTCAAGTACATAAAAAGAACATTTGCTCAACCATGTTTGTAGCAGCCTTATTTATAATAGCCAGAAGCCAGAAACAGATATATAATACAGGATAAACCTACTAAAATCTGTACACCTAAAGAAACTAATAAAGAGGGAGGACTCTTGTTAAAATGCTCAAGTCCTATCCATGAAGCCAAAGAGGATGGACATCAGAAGAATGAGAAAAGAGGGAACAAGTCAGGAGCCTAACACAGAGGACCTCTGAAATTTTCTGCCCTGCAGACTATCCATGCAGATGTTGAGACATATGGGCAACCTTTGGGCAGAGGGTAGGAAATCTTAAGGTAGAAGTGGGAAACAGTATGATCTAGAGAGGACAGGAACTCCATGAGGAGAGCAACAGAACTTATTAGTGGACTTGGGAAGGGGCATGCAAGCAGAGGGTGGAGCAAGGGAGGGATTGGGACAGGAGAAGGGAGAGAACTACAGGGGGATACAAAGTGAATGAAGTGTAATTAATAAAGAAAAAAATGAAAAATAAATAAAAACTGTGATCAATATGAAGAGGTATGGAGATCTTCAGGACAGATTTCTTCTTGGTGGTGGTGCTAAATGAGAGCAGTTTGATTTGTAAGCTTGCTTTCCAGGAACTCATTATGTAGCAGAGAATTCTAGCCATAACTAGTGGTTACTCAGTTACCTCAGACCCCAGGAGCCTAGGTGGCTCCTCTTAAGAAGAAGTCCTGACATTAATACTAAGTTTAGAGGGTTTGTCTGGAGGACCACAACAGGAAACATTTCTGCTCTTTTGTCCTAGGCATATAACACAGACCCCGTCTCTGTTTTTAATGGCCGGTTTTAAATATAAACCAAGGAAAAGGAAGATTGTTCACTGAACACTGAGTTACAACAGAAATGCCAATCCAGCCAATTCAGACAAGGCAACCTTGCTCATAGAGGGTTGACAACCAAGTGTGTAACATTACTAGCTGTCAACTAGTTTATTGCCCCTAAATTCTTCCTTTACATTCACAGATCTTTCTCTCTTTCAGCCAAACGAGTCCCAAGAATTGTCTCATTTCCTTCTCTTTTAGCTGCTCTGAAAGACTCAATACCCAAGGGAACCCTAGACCCTGACAGCCTATTATATCATTATTAGTCATGTGTACTTGACATGGGAGTTTCACATTATCATAGAAACATTATTAAATGAACAGATATGCCCTCTGTCATAGAAATATTTACTGAGAGCTTTTCATACTGAACCACAAGTGGCAGGCAGAGAAAGGGAGACTGAGAGAGACAGAGGAAGAGCTAGATAGACAGACTTAAAAATAGAGAAATGCAGTCAATGCTTTCTAGTAACTCCTTATGCAGCAGAGAATCCTAGCCATGAACCTAGTATTCACTCAGCTACCTTAGACTTCATGAGCTCAGGTAGTACCTCTGAACAAGCAGTCTTGTCACTAACACTATGTTTAGAGGGGTGGTCTGGAGGACACAGCTGTTCTTGTGTCCTAGACATATAACATGGACCCATTTCTCTGTTCTAAAGGCACAGGTTTAACTGTAAACCCCAGGATGAAGAGGGTTTCTCATTGACCACTGAGTAGTACACAGTTGGTGATCCAGCCTGGTCAGCCAGGGCAACCCTGCTCATAAAGGTTTGCCAACACTACTGTGGAATAGGATCAGTTTGTCAAATAATATCTTGCCTTCAGTTCTCCTTTTATACGCACTGATCTTTCTCTGTTTCAGCCAAACTAGTCCTAGGAATCATCTGGTTTTCTTCTCTTTTCCCTGCTGTTAAAGACACAATATCATAGGGAACCCAAGGACCAGACTTCCTATTTTATCTAAGAATATGAAGGTATATTTATTGAGCACTCGTGTAACTGCTCATGTGTAAGTCAACCTAGGAATTCCAGACCAAGGCCACAGTAGGAGACCACCACCTTGTCATTCTGTACATTCCTGTTAATCCCACTTCACTTTGAAGCTTCCCTTACTTAGGAAGCTTTACAATTAAATAAACATTAAAGTTTGATTTCCTGCCTGAGATTGTCACAGAGGTAAACAGAAATAAAAGTTGTGGGATGTGGATAAAGGGATGAGATAAATGCTTGTTGCGTTTCACAAGAAAAAAAGTCAAGTATGCACTGGATCAGAGATTCTGGACACTGAGGAAATTTTCTTTACTTATCTCCATAGAAATCTCAAGATTCAAATGCAGATTGCCTGAGAGGCAGAATGATATCATGAAACAGGTTAAAGCCAGTAAGAGTTTAAGTATCCAATTATTAAAAGGGCCAAGTGGACAGCCTACTTGAGAGAAAGTCAGAGCAATACTATCTGCCTCAATTTGGCCATCTGAAAGCAAGCAAACAAGAGATAACAGTTCCTGGGTCCAAGACTCTTAGTGCAGGAAAAGTGTCACATATTTTAAGTGCTCTTTAATAAAGTCACTAGTTTTGACATGCAAGTTTCACATTATCACAGATTCCATTAGTATTTGTTAAAAGCGCAGAATTGTCATCTATCATAGAAATCTTTACTGGGAAAATGTCCCCTGACCAAGGCACCTCTTTGAACAAATAGTGTTTAATCAAAATCTTGCTTATATTTTTACAGAGCCCATTCAAGATGTCATGTCAGCAAGTAGTCATCTTATAGTAGTCCTTCAGCAGAACTGAGAGCTTTTCATACTAATCCTAAGTGACAGGCAGAGAGGAAGACTGAGAGAGACCAAGATAGAAAGTTCTAGAGAGACAGATTGAGAAATAGAGAAAACAAAACTGACAGAAACAAAGATATAAAGTGATAGAGACCGAGAGACAGAGACCCCATTTTGTCTGGTCACTTTCACTGGCATATCAACCTTGCAGCATACCCTCCTATATTATCACTCTGAAAGGAATTATATTATCTAACAAGGCTATCCCTCCTAACTCTTCCCAGATATTTTTTTCACTGTGGACTAAACATGTAAATAGATGAGATTCAAGGGGACATTGTAATTCAAAATTCAAATCACCAGGAAGGAGAAGAGGCAGGAGGGAATTCAAGGCTAAAAAAAAAAAAAAAAACATAGTCATCCTGATAGTTTGTCATTCAATACAATGATTAAAGTCCAAAGACTAAAGAACAGGACTGACAATCTCCTTTGGGAAAAATGTGGAATATCTCCATAACAGAGTGTTATTGAGCTAAGAAAATGACATCATGATATTTTAAGGCAAATGGATGGAACCAGGAAAAATCATCCTGGCTGAAGTAACTAAAATGCACAAAGCCAAATATGCTATGTATTCACTTACATAGAGAATACATAGTCTCCTAATAGTGATTAATAAAGTTCCAATAGGCCATCAACTGTGAACAAACCGGTCTTCAACTAGTGTGATTGCGTGGCAGTTAAATGATTTGTTGGGCCAGTCCATCCTATAGAAAATTTCAAATCACCCAGGTTGTTGTTATTAAAATATGTTGCTCTCTCCCCTCAACTGATAGATCCGTGCCATGTTCTTGAAACTATAGAGTTGCTTCCTTCTGCATCAAAGGGATTGCATACAGAGACCCACAGTCCAATATTATGCACAGAGAGACCTTAAAACACTCAGCTGGACATCAGATTTCTCTATGAAATCTCCATACCCTTAGAGCTCTGGGAGTCCTGCAGGAGATGAGGCAGGAAGACTGTTATAATTAGAGGAAATTAAGGACACAAGGAGAACAAGCCCTGAGAATCAAGCCGCAGAGGAAGATGATGCAGCCAGCCTTGGAGAGACCTCATAAGGTAGGGTCAGATAGAAGGGGGAGGTGAACCTTGTCTATCAGGGAACTAGAGAGAGGGAATAGGAGTAGAAAAAGGAGGGTGGGAAGGACTGGGAAGAGAAGAGGGAGGGGGAAGCAGAGGGGATACAAAGTGACCAAACATAATAAATAAATACATAAGAAAAACTGTGATCAATGTGATGAAGTATAAATAAATCTCTTCAGGACAAATGGTTACTTTTAGTGGTGATTTCAGGGTGTGGCAAGGATGAAATCAGTTACTTTAAGGGACTTGACACTGAGACTTTGATCATGTTCCAATGAATAGATGAACAACACATACTTGAATTGATGTATTTTAAAGAAACATGGATAGGAATTTAAAGCTTAGAGCAATGGAAAAGGACTGTAATGTATATTATATGAAATTCCAATATAATCAATAAGAATAATATGTTGACAACTTTTACAATGACTTTTAATATGGAGAAAATATTCTGGTAAAGGAGAGCAGAGTTTGATTTTGTAAGGCATTCTTTCCAGGAACTAATTATGTACCAGAGATTCCAGCCATGAACTAGCCATTACCCAGCTACTTCAGACCCCATGAGCTCAGGTGGCACCTCAGAAGAAAAAGTCTTGTCATGAACACTATGTTTAGCGGGTTTGACTGGAGGACCTAAGCATGAAGCACAGCTACTCTTGTGTCCTAGGCTTATAACACAGATCCATTTCTGTCCTGTGGGACCAGTTTTGACTGTAAATCCCAGGACCAGAAGGGTTCTTCACTGACCACTGTGTATGTTACAGCCACGGATCCAGCCTTGTCAGCCAAGGAAACCCTGCTCATAGTGGGTTGGCAAAACTAGTGTGGAAGAGCACCAGCTATGAAATAGTTTCTTTACATTCAGATCTCCATTTATACTCACCAATTTTCTCTGTTTCAGGCAAAAGACAATCTCCTATGTGCACACCTGAGAAGTAACAAAACTGGCTGCTACTGCAGTTTATCTGAGGGGTAAACAAGCACTGCTCAACTGGCTCAGCTCCACAGAAAAGGCTATAAAGAAAGAAACTGGAGGAAGACATATTTCTAGACAGTTTGGCCTAAACTGTGTGTAAAATAAAAAAAAAAAAAAATTGCCATGGTGGAGGGTGTTTTAATCCATTTTGGCTGTCATAGTGATGGATCTGGTTGCAATATGTTTCATATTATTGGTTCTTCTCCATACCATCTCCAAGAAAGTTGAAGGAGAAAATGGGGGGAAAAAAGCATTGGAAAACTAAATTACAGTCAAGAGAAAGGGCACTCACCCTAATAATTAGATTAATAACTGCTAAAATTCTAAGCTCTCTGGCTGTAAGATACTTGTCAGCTCTTTCTGGTAAGGGTCCAATTCATTAAATTAAAAATAAAAATAACCAACTGGGCTTTGTTTGGTACAGTGTAAATTGGCACAACTGACCCCAAACTTTAAATTTTCTTGTCTCTTTTTTTGATTTTCATTTAAAATCTTTGAGTTACAATGATACTGATATAAAAAAAAATGTGTATAGATAAATATAGATATAGATCTGAACAAGTTGGTGAAGGCACATACCTTTATTGCCAACACAAAGTAAAAAGAAACAGGCAGATCTATGAGTTTAGGATCAAGCTTATTTACATAATAAAAGCCAGGAGGGCATCTCCTGCTGTTTAGCCAGTTGCAGAGATACTCTAAGATTTAAAATGACAAAATATTTCTAAAGTTACCATGTAGGTTTTTTTTCTTAATAATAGATGTTATGTCCTTGCTGATCTAAAGGTGGGATTCACATATATTTTACGTTTACGTAAAGGAAGATAATGTCACACTGCTATGGAAACTGCCTTATCCTTTTACATGTGTGTTATTTTCATGGGGGAAAAATGCTGTTCATGTCTATTTAAAAAAAGACACAAGAGGCTTAAAGATGGCAAAGAACATGTCAACCTAGTTTAGTCCTAAAAACTCAAAAAAATATATTCATATCTTTAAAAAAACAAAACTTTCCATCCCATATCAAAAAGAGGGCAAGCCAAAAAGTAGCCAAACCAATGTAAAAATTCAGGTATAAGTATATCCAAAATGCCTAGGATATACCTACTGCTATGGATAAGATTTATAGGTTAATGCTAAGAGAGGTTATATAAAGTTTGGCTCTAAAGGCATAACTGTTCAGTCTGTATAAAAAAAAAAGGTAAGCCAAAAAATAGCCACTATCCGTCTAATGCCCAGGTACAAGATGTCTAGTGTATGCTTAAATGCTAAATGTAAGAGAGAGCTAAAATTAAGTTTGGCTATAAAGGCATACCTACCCATTTTATATAAACAGAGAGAAGGACAAATAACTACAACATATATAAAAATATAGGACTAAACCTCAAAAGAGGTACAAGATACCTACGGAATGCATGTATTCTGAATTAAAAAAAGGAGTTTATATAAGTTTACTTTAAACATATGTTTTCAATTCCTCAAGGCAACCAGCTTGTCTCTCTAATTGGAGGCTTCTCTGTTGAAATAGGTTGCAACTTGGCCTAATACAACAGGCATGCAAAAGCCCAAAAGATATTTTTATCAATCCAACCTTATTTTGATTTCAACATGATAATGATTGTATGTTCAATAAAAATGGTAACTTATATTGTTAATCCCCTTATATGGGAACAACTCTAAAACTGACAGAGACATAAAAATGTGTCTCTAGCCAAAACTTCAACAATACTTGGTAAATAAATCCTTGGCTATAATATCCTCAAAATGTATTATGCTAACCTTTTAATTGATATAGATTAAATTGGTTTACAATTTAGTTTCATCCTGCACATCTCTTATATTCATAATTTTAGAACTCTATAATGTTGTGAGAATTTTATGTTTGCAGAAAAAAAGAATTGGACACCAGAGATACTGTATCAAACCTAACAGAATCATTCTTCAGCATGCTGAGACATGAGCACATCTGTTCCATCATCTTGCATGTTCCAGCATTCGGCCTGTTCTGGCCTCAATTGCTTCAACTGCTGCTTTCTCATCAAAGCCTGCTCCCAAAATAACTTTGAAGATAGCTACTGATCTTAATTGGTCCAGCATTTTAAACTGTTCCAAAGAAGGCTTTTATTAGTCTAAAATTCCTCAACACTCAGAGACTAGACAACAAATGTTTCTGCATGCTTAATTAACCATTTTTTTCCAATTTTATTTGGGCCTCCTACATGATTTCTACATGTCCAAAAAATGTTAGCTAGAAGAAATCCCTGAGAATGCTGTCCAATTTTCCTTATGGGGGTTGGGTATGTTTTTGTTCATTTCCTTTCTATGTGCCACTAATTTTATCTCTACTTGTGCCTCTATTTATTTGGCTATGTTTGCCTGTGTTTCTTTTTTTTTTTTTTTATCTTTTTTTTATTATTTTTTATTTTTTTTATCAGTTACATTTTATTAACTCTGTATCCCAGCCATGTCCCGATCCCTCATTCCCTCCCAGTCCCTCCCTTCCTCCCTCGTCTCCACCGTGCCCCTTTCGAAGTCCACTGATAGGGGGGACCTCCTCCCCATTCATCTGATCCTGTTTTATCAGGTATCTTCAGGACTGGCTGCAAAGCCCTCCTCTGTGGCCTAACAGGACTGCTCCTCCCTTCGGGGGTGGGGAGACCAAAGAGCCAGTCATTGAGTTCCTGTTAGAAATAGTCCCTGTTCCCCTCACTTTGGGAAACCAATTGGTTACTGAGCTACCACAGGCTACATCTGAGTGGAGGTTCTAGGTTATATCCATACATGGTCCTTGGTTGAATGTCAGTCTCAGAAAAGACCCTGTGCCCAGATATATTTGGTCCTGGTGGAGCTCCTATCCTTTCCCCATCAGACTAACTCCCCTTCTTTCTTATGATTCCCTGTACTCTGTCAAAGGTTTTGTCATGAGTCTTTGCTTTGAAAACACTGCTAGTTAGAGTCTTTCAGATGCGCTCAGTAGACTCCTGCCATACGTTCAATGCACATCCCATCTGTCTTTCTAAATGAGGATTGATCATCTTACCCCATGTCCGCTCAATTGATTATCTTTTTTAGGTGTATAGATTTCATTATGTTTATCATATCTTATAGGTCTATATAAGTGAGTATATCCCATGTTTGTCTTTCTCCTTCTGGGATATTTCACTCAGAATGATCTTTTCTAGATCCCACCATTTGCCTGCAAATTTCATGATTTCCTCCTTTTTGATTGCTGAGTAGTATTCCATTGTATAAAAATACCACAATTTCTGTACCCATTCCAGCGTTGATGGACATCTGGGTTGTTTCCAGGTTCTGGCTATTACAAATAGAGCTGCTATAAACATGACTGAGCAAGTGTCCTTTTTGTGTACTTGAACAAACTTTGGGTATATACCTAGCAGTGGTATAGCTGGGTCTGGAGGAAGCACTATTCCTATTTGTCTTAGAAAGCGCCAGATAGCTTTCCAGAGTGGTTGTACCAGTTTACATTCCCACCAGCAGTGGAGGAGGGTTCCCCTTTCTCCACAACCTCTCCAGCATGTGTTATAGCTTGAGTTTTTCATCTTGGCCATTCTGATGGGTGTAAGGTGATATCTCAGGGTCGTTTTGATTTGCATTTCCCTGATGGCTAATAAGGATGAGCATTTCTTTAAGTGTTTTTCTGCCATTCGATATTCCTCTGTCGAGAATTCTCTGTTTAGCTCTGTTCCCCATTTTTTAATTGGATTACTTGGTTTGCTGCTTTTCAGCTTCTTTAGTTCTTTGTATATACTGGATATTAGTCCTCTGTCAGATAAAGGGTTAGTGAAGATTCTTTCCCAATCTGTAGGCAGTCGTTTTGTTTTGATGACGGTATCCTTTGCTTTACAGAAACTTTTCAGTTTCATGAGGTCCCATTTATTGATTGTTGCTCTTAGAGCCTGTGCTGTTGGTGTTCTGTTCATGAAGTTGTTTCCTGTGCCAATCAGTTCTAGGCTGTTCCCCACTTTTTCTTCTAACAGATTAATAGTTTCTGCTTTATGTTGTGGTTTTTGATCCACTTTGACTTTAGTTTTGTGCAGGGTGATAAATATGGATCTATTTTCATTTTTCTGCATGTAGACATCCAGTTGGTCCAGCACCATTTGTTGAAGATGCTGTCTTTTTTCCATTGAATGGAATTGGTTTCTTTGTCGAATATCGAGTATTCATAGGTGTGTGGATTTAGTTCTGGGTCTTCTATGCGGTTCCATTGATCCTCCTTTCTGTTTCTATGCCAATTCCATGCAGTTTTTATTACTGTTGCCCTGTAGTACAGCTTGAGATCAGGAAGGGAGATACCTCCAGATGATCTGTTGTTGTACAGGATCGTTTTGGAGATTCTGGGTTTTTTGTTTCTCCATATGAATCTGAGAATCTTTTTTTCAAGGTCTGTAAAGAATTGAGTTGGTATTTTGATGGGAATTGCATTGAATCTGTAGATTGCTTTTGGCAGTATGGCCATTTTCACAATGTTAATCCTACCAATCCATGAGCACGGGAGATCTTTCCATCTTCTGATATCTTCTTCGATTTCTTTCTTCAGAGACTTGAAGTTTTTCTCAAACAGGTCTTTCACTTGCTTGGTTAGAGTCACACCAAGGTACTTTATGTTATTAGTGGCTATTGTGAAGGGTGTTGTTTCCCTAATTTCTTTCTCAGCCTTTTTGTCTTTGGTATATAGGAGGGCTTCTGATTTTTTTGAGTTGACTTTGTATCCTGCCACTTTGCTGAAGGTGTTTATCAGCTGAAGGAGTTCTCTGGTTGAATTTTTGTGGTCGCTCATGTATACTATCATATCATCTGCAAATAGTGACACTTTTACCTCTTCCTTTCAGATTTGTATCCCCTTGATCTCCTTTAGTTGTCTTATTGCTCTGGCTAGGACTTCAAGTACTATGTTGAAGAGATATGGGGACAATGGACAGCCTTGTCTTGTCCCTGATTTCAGTGGGATTGATTTAAGTTTCTCTCCATTGAGTTTGATGTTAGCTATAGGCTTGCTATATATTGCCTTTACTATGTTTAGGTATGTGCCTTGTATCCCTGATCTCTCCAAGACTTTAAACATGAATGGGTGTTGGACTTTGTCAAATGCTTTTTCGGCGTCTAAGGAGATGATCATGTGGTTTTTCTCCTTCAGTTTGTTTATGTAGTGGATTACATTGATGGATTTCTGTATGTTGAACCACCCTTGCATGCCTGGGATGAAGCCTACTTGGTCATGGTGGATGATATCTTTGATGTGTTCTTGGATTCGGTTTGCAAGTATTTTATTGAGTATTTTTGCGTCAATGTTCATAAGAGAGATAGGCCTAAAGTTCTCTTTTTTTGTTGGGTCTTTGTGTGGTTTAGGTATTAAGGTGACTGTGGCTTCATACAATGAGTTTGGTAGTGTTCCTTCTGTTTCTATTTTGTGGAATAGCTTGAGGAGAATTGGAGTTAGCACTTCTTTGAAGGTCTTGTAGAATTCTGTGCTGAAGCCATCTGGTCCAGGGCTTTTTTTGGAGGGGAGACTGTTAATAACTGCTTCGATTTCCTTGGGAGATATAGGGCTATTCAGTCTTTCTACCTGATCTTGACTTAGTTTTGGTAGATGGAATCTTTCAAGAAAATTATCCATTTCATTCAGATTCTCAAATTTTGTGGCATATAGGCTTTTGTAGTATGACCTAATAATTGTTTGGATTTCCTCAATGTCTGTGGTTATGTCCCCATTTTCATTTCTGATTTTGCTGATCTGGATAGTTTCTCTCTGCTTTTTAGTTAGTTTGGCTAAGGGTTTGTCTATCTTGTTGATTTTCTCAAAGAACCAGCTTTTTGTTTCATTGATTCTTTGGATAGTTTTATTTGTTTCTAGTTGATTGATTTCAGCCCTTAGTTTGATTATTTCCAGCCGTCTGCTCCTCTTGGGTGTATCTGCTTCTTTTTTTTTCTAGGGTTTTCAGTTGGGCCATTAAGTTGTTTGTATGTGATGTTACGAATTTCTTCTTGCAGGCACTTAGTGCTATAAATTTTCCTCTGAGCACTGCTTTCAATGTGTACCATAAATTTGGGTATGTTGTGCCTTCCTTTTCATTGAATTCTAGGAAGTCTTTAATTTCTTTCTTTATTTCTTCCTTAACCCAGCTGTCATTGAGTAGTAAGTTGTTCAGTTTCCATGTGCGTGTCGGCTTTTTGTTGTTTCTGTTGTAGTTGAGGTCGAGCTTTAGTCCATGGTGGTCAGATAGTATACAAGGGATTATTTCAATCCTTTTGTATCTGTTGAGGCTTGCTTTGTGGCCCACTATGTGGTCTATTTTGGAAAAGGTTCCATGCGGTGCTGAAAAGAAGGTGTACTCTTTTGAGTTTGGGTGAAATGATCTGTAGACGTCTATTAGGTCCATTTGAGTTAGGGATTCTGTGAGTGCTTTTATTTCCCTATTTGGTGTCTGTCTAGTTGATCTGTCCCTTGGTGACAGTGGAGTGTTGAAGTCTCCCACTATTAAGGTATTAGGATCAATGTTTGATTTAAGCTTTAATAATGTTTCATTTACGAATGTTGGTGCTCTTGTATTTGGGGCATAGATATTCAAGATTGTGATGTCCTCTTGGTGGATTTTTCCTTTGATGAGAATATAGTGGCCCTCCTTATCTTTTTTTATTAACTTGGGTTGAAAGTCTATTTTATTAGATATTAGGATGGCTACTCCAGCTTGTTTTCTGGAACCGTTTGCTTGAAAAACAGTTTTCCAGCCCTTTACTCTGAGGTAGTGTTTGTCTTTGTTGCATAGATGTGTTTCTTGGATGCAACAGAATGTTGGATCCTGTTTCCTTAACCATTCTGTTAGCCTGTGTCTTTTTATTGGTGAGTTGAGTCCATTGATATTGATAGATAATAGTGACCAATGCATGTTAGTTCCTTTTGTAATGGAGTCGATGATCTAACCCTGTTTCATTGCTTGTTTTCTTTTCATTTTTGTTGGGACATTATCTGTATGCCCTGTTTTCTTGGGTGAATTTGTTTTCATTGGATTGGAGTTTTCCTTCTAGTATCTTCTGTAGGGATGGTTTGCTGTGTAGATATTGTATAAATTTAGTTTTGTCATGGAATATTTTGTTTTCTCCATCTATGTTGATTGAAAGCTTTGCAGGGTATAGTAGTCTGGGTTGACATTTGTGATATCTTAGAGTCTCCATGATACTTGCCCAGGCCCTTCTGGCTTCATAGTTTCTGATGAGAAGTCCGGCGTGATTCTGATAGGTCTACCTTCATATGTTACTTGGCCTTTTTCCCTTGCTGCTTTTAATATCTTTTCTTTGTTCTGTAGATTTAGTGTTTTGACTATGATGTGACGTGTTGTGTTTCTTTTCTGGTCTAGTCTATTTGGAGTTCTGTAGGCCTCTTGTATATTTATGGACATCTCTTTCCTTAAGTTGGGAAAATTTTCTTCTATGATTTTCTTGAAAATATTTTCTGGACCTTGGAGTCTGGAGTCTTCTTTTTCGTGAATTCCTATTATTCTTAGATTTTGTCTTTTCATAGCATCCTTGATTTCTTGGATATTTTGTGATTGGAACTTTTCTGATTTTACTTTTTCTTTGAGAGAAGTATCCATTTCTGCAAGTGTGTCTTCAGCTCCAGAGATTCTCTCTTCCATCTCTTGTATTCTGTTGGTGATGCTTACTTTTGTGGTTCCTGATCTTTTCTCCAAGTTCTCCAGCTCAAGGGTTTTCTCATTTTGTGTTTTCTTTATTGATTCTAATTCTGTTTTCATGCCTTGCACCACTTCTTTCATGTTGCCTGTGTTTCTTTAAGAATTTTGTCTATTTCTTCTTTCTTTACCTCCAATTGACTGGCCAAATCTTTGAAAGATTTGTTCATTTCCTCTTTAACTGACTGAATTTGCATGGTTATTGTTCTGACAGAGTTGTTTGTTTCCTCTTTATGAGACTCAAATTATTGGGTAAGCATAGCTTTAAAGTCATTTTCCTGTGCTTCTGATGAATTCGAGTATCCATAAATTTGGGGGGTTGCTGGTGAAGTCATGATGTCCTGATTTATGTTGGAAGTGTTCTTTCACCTACCCCTGGCCATTGGCTTATCTGAAACCTTTCCTGTTTGTTTTTGGGTTGTGCAGTTCAGACTGGTACTGTCTCTCCCTGGTGTCTGGAGATTTCTTCCAGAAACTGAGAGAGGTTCCTTGTCCTCAGCATGTGCTAAGGATAAGCTGTACCTGTGGGAGAAAAGTACTGCAGGTGCAAACAGGGCAAATGCAGGTGTGTGCGTGTGTGTGTGTGTGTGCCTGTGTACGTGTGTGTGTTTGTGTATGGTTGTGTGTTTATGTGGAAGTGTGTGTGGAAATGTGTCTTGGGGGACAGAGTGATACATAATGTTGAACCCTTGAGTTTGTGGGAGGGGCTCTGCATTGTATATGTAGCAGGTAGTAGTGATGGTTGCAGTGCAATTTCTGGCATTAACTGCCTTAACTCCTCAATTGGACCCACAGAGTGGGGCTTCAATGTCCCAAGTGACCCTTTGTTTCCCAAAGTGGGTGGGAGGGGTTCGACTCCTGGTTTTGATGCCCTGGATCTGGGGCTCTGTGGATTCTCAAGGGTGCATTCATTCTCAGGCAGGTCACTTGGCAGGAATCGGGTTATCCATGTTCTATGCTCTCTGGTTTGGCCCTGCTTGTTTGAGATGCTCCGCCAGCTCAGTGCTGCTGTCACTGCCAGGTTAGGAGATCCTGCTGCAGTTGGAGACTGGTTTGCCAGTCCATATGTTTTCTGGTAAGACCCGAGGGCCCACCACTGTATTCTTCAAGCCTGAAGGCCCAGTGCCTGGTGTGCTTAGCTTGTATAGTGGGTCTACTTAGCTTTGGGGGGGGTATATAATATAATATCTCTCACTGAGAGATTGGGCAGGCTGTACAGTCAGTGTCTGAGCGACCCAGTGGGGCTATTATGTTGGTAGCAGACCCAGGACTCTGGGATGATGGTGCCATGGGTCTGGACCCTCAGTACAGGGGCCTCGATATCCCGAGTGAACCTTTGTTTCCCACAGTGGGTATGTGGGTGGGACGGTACCTATGCCTGGCTTCTATTTTAGAAGGGGCATGGATCTGGGGCTTTGCAGACATGCAACAACAGTGTACTCACTCTCAAGGTGGTCAAATCAGCAGGGATCAGGGCAATCAGGCTCTCTGTTCTCTGGTTTGGCCCTGGTTGGTCTTAAACTGGAGGACTGATGTGCCATGCCAGCTCAGTGCTGCTCCACCACTAGGTTAGGAAGTCCCACTGTAGCTAGAAACTGTGTTGCCAGTCCAGATGCTTTGTGTGAAATCTTGGGGGCTCTCCACTGTGCTCTCCAAGCTTGGGAGGCCTAGCACCTGGTGTGCCTAGCTTGTATGGAGTTTCTGCCTGGTTTTGGTGAGCATATGGCATATTCTCTGTCACTGTGGGATTGGGCAGGCCATACAGTTAGTGCTTCGGCCATAATGCAGAGCCAGTAGGGCAGCTAGCAGACTTAGGCCCTGGGAGGATGGTGTGCGGGACTGGGACTCTCAGAGCAGTACCACTGGCAGTTGCCGCTAAAGGGCTAGGAGCTCCGCCTCAGCCACTGCAGACCCGAGGCAGTTCGGTCTGCACTGAGAATCTCAATGAGTTTGCTGTGCCAAGGAAGAAGGAGGTCAGAGGGAGGGGAGTGCCAGGAGATCAAAGGATTGTTTCTCTCCTTCCACAAACAAGTACTCAGGTGACCAGAGACCAAAGTTCTTACCTCATGCAATGTTCTCTGTTGTTTAGAAAGCCTCACCATTGTTTCCCTGGGTTCGGAGTTTCTTCCAGTCACTCAGACGTTCAGCTCTTCCAAAGCTCAGAAACTGTGAGTGCTAGTTGCCATCTTGGCTCCGCCCCAACCTGGGTATGTTTTTGGTTATTTGCTATGGCTACAAAATTTCATTGTCATTGGGAGATGTTGATTATTAATGGTCCTATTCAATGTGAAACAGGGAATATACTGTGATATCTTATAGGAATAGAAAAAAGGTAGATTATAGACTCTATTCAATTTAGGGTTTTATTTGTTATTCTCAAATAAGGTTATTTTTAACTCTTTGGTAAAAGATTTTGTATATTGATGCAAAAATAAGTCTATTTTTAATACATCGGTATAAGTTTAGTATATTGATAGAAGTCAAAGTTACTTCCAATACTTTTAAACTGCTATTAAAAATTGGTTAGAGTATTAGGTAATACAAGTTAATTGCTAGTTATTCAACTCATAGTCATGTCAGACACTAGTCTACTTTATCACAGGAGTATACATCCTAGGTTTAACAGAGATATGATTTTGTATACAGATTGATTACATAAAGATATATAGGCTTCAAAAAGTATATGGCATTTAAAAGTGTCTCTATTATTTTAAAGATTTTTTGACAATGAGACAAGTCATTTCCTGGCAGCACACCAGCAACCAGAAAGAAGATAATGAGCATGGAAAAACTACCATATGGAGATTGCTACAAATGTAGCTAACAAGCCACTCAGATAAAGAAATTACCCTTGCTTCACAACAGACAACTTCTGCTAAAAATGGACAAGCTTAAATATAGGACACTCGACTGCTGAACTCTGCCAAGACAGGGTAAGCAAGTCCTAAATAGTTCCTGCTTCACATATATATATCTGTCAAATATTCTCAGCCTGAAGGCTGAAGATGATGCTACAAAGTTATAAAGAGTAATGGTTGACTGCTCAGGCAGCAAACTGTCTCTGTCAATTTTTATTTTTTGGAAGCTGCTAACATGCACTTCCTATTTACTCTAATAGCTAATTTTATTTCCTTTTCCAGCCTCTGATAGAGTTGAATACTAAATAGTTATAGTGCCATAAATAAGCTTAAGTTGTATAGAAATTAAGAAATACTTTCATATAAGTAATACCTATAAGGATATAAGTTAATTTAGGTATAGAAACTTTTAACTTGTCAAGATAAATAGGATAACCAGATAACTTTCTCCTCAGTTGATAAATACACATGGACATAGAGATTATACCTAACAGTTTTTGTAATTTTATAATTACTATTGTATTGAAGGATAAGGAGCCTTTTATTGGACTTAAAGGGAAAATGTTGGTATAATGTTCTTTTGAAATATATTCAGCTTACCCTTGTTCATTCAAATGCTGAGTTCTTCCTCCCACCCCCAGTGTCTGGTTTCAATCTGGATATTGCATTCTGATAAACAAGCCAAAGTAAAACAACTAGCCACAATGTTGTGCGAGGAGAGGAGTCAGAAGACAGGAAAGAGGAGAAGAGTCAGAGGGTAGGAAATCAGTGGGTGAAAAGGGTGAGAGAGATTGGAGGGAAAGCTGGAGGACAGATCTTGGAACTACATTTGAATGGACTGGACATAATATTTCACAAAAAGCAAGTTTAATGTGTAAAATCTAAATGTTAGAAAACTATGAAGGCTTGGAGTTTTAGGAGGGAGTAACTATTGCCCGTCATTGTTTTCTAGGTTAACTAAATAAACCCAGTGTCTGTGTGGTGATTATTCAGCTTTTTAGTATTAACAGCAAGCTTTACTGAAGATAATTATGAGTAAATATTAATCTCACCTGCAATACTTTTTGACAAGCCCAGACGATGGGTCAGTTGGCACCCAAACAAGGGACCTTGAAAACGAGGGGCCACATGAGAAAGGCTGGTTTTTTGGAACTCCTGTTGCCTAAGAAAAAAATGTGCTTCATGATGACTGCCCATTGCAGGAAGGAAGAAAAGATAGGCAGGCAGTGAAAGCATGGGGCATAGAAGTAGCAAGGAGAGGTTAACGAGTACTTTAAAGTCAATGCTAATAAAAGTGAGGAATTGAGAGAAATGCCCCCATCCCCTTTAGTGTGTAAATGAAGTTTGTTCCTTGTTCCCAGTTGAAGTACCATCAATCTGGAAACTTTGGAAAAGGAATCTCACAAGCTTACTTGGAGGAATTACAGCAGCCAAACAGGCAGAAAAAAGTACTTCTAAGGTTATTTCAAATGTTCATAAAGGAGCTTAAACAGACTTGTGTAGTTTGAGGACAGAAAATAATTTAGGAGCTAGATAGTAAGGATGAAATGGAGTCAGAGGAAGAAACTGCAGAATTTCATAATTCAGATTGGCCTCCTGCACCCTCTGCCTCCATGGCTTACCGTGCCACATGTTCAGGAGATATCGGGTCACTGAAGGAGGATATTACCATTCTCCAAGAGAAAGTCCAATTGGAAAGGGAACAAGTTCAGTTATTAAGGGAATTAAAGAAATTAAAAATTATAAAATAATAATAATAGTAATACTAAATAATAATACAATTGGATTGTTTGCACTGGTAAATTTTAAAGTCTGATTTTGACTTTTAAAATTATAAACGTACTCTATAATTTCACTCCTAAAGAGGATGCTTTGTTTTAATATTACAAAAACAGGTTTAAAAAATATTTAAATGTTTAAAAAGCATGTACCATGGTTATTTTTGTCTTTGTCTCTGTTTATTTGTTTGTTTGTTTGTCTGTTGCTTCTGTTTCGGTTTCTGGTTTTGGTTTGCTCGCCAGGTCTGGGAAACTTGGAGAGTTTCCAGTTTGGATGAGGGAATCTGGAGGATGTTCCAATTCCTAGGTAAGAGGGTCCTCCAGGTTCTACTCCTTTTGGGACCAGGAAAGAGCATCCCTTGGACCCGATTCTGTGTGATGAGAGGGCTGCTGGAGTCTGCTCTTCATCTGGAAGCCATGGAAAGGACCATAGGGGGCTCTCCTTTTTCTGGATTCTATGTGTATGGAGGATACCCAAGAAGGGGCCTACTCCTTCTGGAATCTGTGAGACTTGTGTCTGGTAGGGGCTGTTCAAGTCCTGGTATTTGGGTACTCTGGTTACTCCAAGGTGACAAGGTTGGATTTCTTTGTTCCTTATGTATCTCGCTGTGTCTATATGTTCTTCTGTAAGCTTGGATATTTTTAGACATGAGACAATTTGAATCAATACCTCTGACTTTGGTCCTGGACCATTGGAGTCAAATTCTGCAAAACATTTTAAAATTTATCAGGTATTTTAAAGTAATAACCCTTGGGCAGTCTAACAAAGAACTTAACACAGTTTCTCAACCCTTTGTGGGAAATAAAAATACCTTGATATTTATTTTATTAATTTTACAAAGTAAAACCAAGCCATGCTCTTTAAGCCAATTAAACAAAAACTGCAATTATTACAATACAGTCATGTAATAAAAAAACCTATACAATATGTTGTTCTTTATTTAAAAAGACTAGAGAGTCTTCAATGCAAAATGTTTGCTTATGCTCTTTCATAGGAAAAAAAAGACTACAGTTCCATGTTAGCCCAGGGTTATGCAAGGTTATATTCAGATAATTGTTAACCATTATATAAATATATGCCTGGCTGCCAGTACCTAAATAAATAATTTAATGCTGTTTCTTTCTGGCCTATAGGTTTAGAATGACCAGAAAAGTCCATTTTTGTTGAGGGCTACAGGCTAATTTCAGTTCTCTGTTTAATGTTAAATAAAACTTTTGTCCTTTAACTTTTCTCTGTTAAGTTGTAATACAATGTGATAGCATTAATAAGATTTGCTAGCCACTTAATAAATTATGTTTAATTAAAAGTTATGCTTTCCAGCATTGGGCAAAAAAGCAAGTATCATTACCACAATTACTTGGCTCTATCTGGCTAATAATGAATAAAAATGGGGGATATAGACAAACAGGTGTGGGCTTATAGGAAATATTATGAGAAGCCTTAACCCCTCGTTGAAACATCCTGTGTCAGTTCTAGAACTAGCAGTGGTGGTGTCCGAGGTCTGAGTAGGTTCAGGAGACCATTGCCCCCAGGGGCGAGACGTGCTCCATGCCAATTGAATAACTCCATGTTTTCCTCCAATTTTGAAAGTCATTTAAGGTTCTTAAATTATTTTTTTCCCTTTTTCTTAAATTTTTCATCAATTACACTTTATTCATTCTGCATCCCCCCATAAGCCCCTCCCTCCTCCCATCCCAATCCCACCCTCCCTCCTCCCTCTGCTTGCATGCCACTCCCCAAGTCCACTAATAGGAGAGGTTCTCCTCTCCTTTCTGATCTTAGTCTGTCAGTTCACATCAAAAGTGGCTGTATTGTCCTCCACTGTGGCCTGGTAACGCTGCTCCCCCCCCCCCAGAGGGAGGTGATCAAAGAGCAGAGCAGGCCAATCAGATTATGTCAGAGGAAGTCCTTCTTCACATTACTATGTAACCCAATTGGACTCTGAACTGCCCTGGGCTACATCTGTGCAGGGGTTCTAGGTTATCTCCATGAATAGTCCTTGGTTGGAGTATGAGTCTCTGGGAAGTTCCCTATGTTCAAATTTTCTTGTTCTGTTGCTCTCCTTGTGGAGACCCTGTCCTCTCCAGCTCTTACTATTTCCCAGTTCTTACCTAAAATTCCGTTCACCTGCCCAACAGTTGCCCATCCGGCTCAGCATCTGCTTTGATAGTCTGAAGGGCAGAGGCTTTCAGAAGCCCTCTGTGGTAGGTTCCTAGGTTGTTTCCTGTTTTCTTCTTCTTCTGATGTCCATCCTCTTTCCCTTTCTGGATGGGGATTGGACGTTTTAGTTAGGGTCCTCTCTCTTGCTTAGTTTCTTTAGATGCACAGGTTTTAGTGGGTTTGTCATATATTGTATGTCTATATGAGTGAGTATATACCATGTGTGTCTTTTTGCTTCTGAGACAACTCACTCAGGATGATCCTTTCCAGATCCCACCATTTACCTGCAAATTTCATGATTTCCTTATTTTTCATTGCTGAGTAATATTCCATTGTGTAGATGTACCACAATTTCTGCATCCATTCTTCAGTTGAGGGGCATCTGGGTTGTTTCCAGCTTCTGGCTATTACAAATAAAGCTGCTACAAACATGGTTGAGCAAATGTCCTTTTTGTGTACTTGAGCCTCTTTTGGATATATGCCCAGTAGTGGTATGGCTGGATCTTGAGGAAGCGCTATTCCTAGTTGTCTGAGAAAGCGCCAGAATGATTTCCAGAGTGGTTGTACAAGTTTGCATTCCCACCAGCAGTGGAGAAGGGTTCCCCTTTCTCCACAACCTCTCCAGCATGTGTTGTCACTTGAGTTTTTGATCTTGGCCATTCTCATGGGTGTAAGGTGACATCTCAGGGTTGTTTTGATTTGCATTTCCCTAATGGCTAATGAGGTTGAGCATTTCTTTAAGTGCTTCTCTGCCATTCGGTATTCCTCTACAGAGAATTCTCTGTTTAGCTCTGTTCCCCATTTTTTAAGTGGATTACTTGGTTTGCTGCTTTTCAGCTTCTTTAGTTCTTTATATATACTGGATATGAGTCCTCTGTCAGATAAAGGGTTGGTGAAGATTCTTTCCCAATCTGTAGGTGGTCGCTTTGTTTTGATGATGGTGTCCTTTGCTTTACAGAAGCTTTTCAGTTTCATGAGGTCCCATTTATTGGTTGTTGCTCTTAGAGCCTGTGCTGTTGGTGTTCTGTTCAGGAAGTTTCCCCCTGTACCAATGAGTTCTAGGGTATTTCCCACTTTTTTTTCAAGCCAATTTAATGTGTCTGGTTTTATGTTGAGGTCTTTGATCCACTTGGACTTCAGTTTTGTACAGGGTGACAAGTATGGATCTATTTTCATTTTTCAACATGTAGACATCCAGTTAGACCAGCACCATTTGTTGAAGATGCTATCTTTTTTCCATTGTATGGTTTTGGCGTCTTTGTCAAAGATCAGGTGTCCATAAGTATGTGGGTTTATTTCTGGGTCCTCTGTTCGGTTCCATTGATCCACCATTCTGTTTCTATGCCAGTACCATGCAGTTTTTAAAACTGTTGCTCTATAGTACAACTTAAGATCAGGGATGGAGATACCTCCAGAAGATATTTTATTGTAGAGGATTGTTTTAGCAATTCTGGGTTTCTTGTTATTCCATATGAAGTTGAGAATTTTCCTTTCCAGGTCTGTAAAGAATTGTGTTGGTAATTTGATGGGCATTGCATTGAATCTGTAGATTGCTTTTGGTAAGATGGACATTTTTACTATGTTAATCCTACCAAGCCATGAGCATGGGAGATCTTTCCATCTTCTCATATCTTCTTCTAATTCTTTCTTCAGAGATTTGAAATTTTTTTCATACAAGTCTTTGACTTCCTTGGTTAGGGTTACTCCGAGGTACCTTATGTCATTTGTGGCTATTGTGAAGGGTGTTGTTTCCCTAATTTCTTTCTCAGCCCTTTTATCTTTTGTATACAGGAGTGCTACTGATTCTTTTGAGTTAATTTTGTATCCAGCCACTTTGCTGAAGGTGTTTATCAGCTGTAGGAGGTCCCTGGTAGAGTTTTTGGGGTCACTCGTGTATACTATCATATCATCTGCAAATATTGATAATTTGTTGTATAATATGCAGAATCCTTAAAACAACCAGCTCTAAATGGGACTTCCCTATGAAATTCTCCCTCTCCTCAGAGGACTTGAAAGCCTGCAGTAGAGGAGGCAGGAAGAGTGTCCTAAGTAGAGGGAATTGAGGACACAAGGAAAAGAATGACCAGGAGTTCCCTGGTAGAGTTTTTGGGGTCACTCATGTATACTATCATATCATCTGCAAATAGTGATAATTTGACTTCTTCCTTTCCAATTTGTATCCCCTTGATCTCCTTCAACTGTCTTATAGCTCTAGCAAGTACTTCCAACACTATGTTGAAGAGATATGGAGAGAGTGGTCAGCCTTGTCTTGTCCCTGATTTCAGTGGGATTGCTTTAAGTTTCTCTCCATTCAGTTTGATGTTGGCTATAGGCTTGCTGTATATCGCCTTTACTATGTTTAGATATGTGCCTTGTATCCCTGATCTCTCCAATACTTTGAACATGAATGGATGTTGGATTTTGTCAAAGGCTTTTTCAGCATCTAGGGAGATTATCATGTGGTTTTTTTCTTTCAGTTTGTTAATATGGTGGATCACATTGATGGATTTCCGTATATTGAACCACCCCTGCATACCTGGGATGAAGCCTACTTGGTCATAGTGGATAATATCTTTGATGTGTTCTTGGATTCAGTTTGCAAGTATTTTATTAAGTATTTTGCATCAATGTTCATAAGGGAGATTGGCTGGAAATTCTCTTTCTTTGTTGAGTCTTTGGGAGGTTTAGGTACCAAGGTGACTGTGGCTTCATAGAATGAATTTGTTAATATTCCTTCTGTTTCTATTTTGTGGAATAGTTTGAAGAGAATTGGTGTTAGGTCTTCTTTGAAGGTCTTGTAGAATTCTGCGCTGAAGCCATCTGGTCCTGGGCTGTTTTTGGATGGGAGACTTTTGATGACCGCTTCTATTTCTTTGGGGGATATAGGACTATTTAGTTGATTTACCTGGTCCTGATTCAGCTTTGGTAAGTCAAATCAATCAAGAAAATTGTCCATTTCATTTAGATTTTCAAATTTTGTGGCATATAGACTTTTGAAGTAAGTCCTAATGATTGTTTGGATTTCCTCAGTGTCTGTAGTTATATCCCCCTTTTCATTTCTGATTTTGTTGATTTGGGTGGTGTCTCTCTGCCTTTTAGTTAGCCTGGCTAAGGGTTTGTCGATCTTGTTGATTTTCTCAAAGAACCAGCTCTTGGTTTCATTGATTCTTTGAATTGTCTTATTTGTTTCCAATTGATTGATTTCAGCCCTGAGTTTGATTATTTCCAGCCGTCTACTCCTTCTTGGTGTGTCTGCTTCTTCTTTTTCTAGGGTTTTTAAGTGAGCCATTAGGGTGCTTGAATGAGCTGTCTCGAATTTCTTCTTGAAGGCACTTAGTGCTATGAACTTTCCTCTTAGCACTGCTTTCATTGTGTCCCACAAGTTCGGGTATGTTGTGTCTTCATTTTCATTGATTTCTAGAAAGACTTTAATTTCTTTCTTTATTTCTTCCCTGACCCAGCTGTCATTTAGTAACAAGTTGTTCGGTTTCCATGTGTGTGTAGGCTTTTTGTTATTTCTGTTATTGTTGAGGTCCAGCTGTATTCCATGGTGATCAGACAAGATACATGGGATTATTTCAATCTTCTTGTATCTGTTGAGGCTTGCTTTGTGACCCACTATGTGGTCTATTTTGGTTCCATGAGGTGCTGAGAAGAAGGTAAATTCTTTTGTGTTTGGGTGTAAAGTTCTGTAAATGTCTGTTAGGTCCATTTGATTCATGACCTCTGTCAGAGACATTGTTTCTTTGTTTAATTTCTGTTTGGTTGACCTGTCCTTTGTTGAGAGTGGGGTGTTGAAGTCTCCCACTATTAATGTGTGTGGATCTATATGTGCTTTAAATTTTATCAATGTTTCTTTCACAAATGTGGGTGCCCTTGTATTTAGGGCATATATGTTCAGGATTGTGATGTCTTCCTGGTGGAATTTTCCCTTGATGAGTATGAAGTGTCCTTCCCCATCTCTTTTGATTAATTTTGGTTGAAAGTCTATTTTATCAGATATTAGAATGGCTACTCCTGCTTGCTTCTTGGGTCCGTTTGCTTGGAAAGTCGTCTTCCAACCCTTTACCCTCAGGTAATGTCTATCTTTGTGTCTTAGGTGTGTTTCTTGTATGCAACAGATTGCTGGGTTTTGTTTACGTATCCATTCTGTTAATCTGTGTCTTTTTATTGGAGAGTTGAGTCCATTGATGTTGAGAGAGATTAATGACCAGTGGCTGTTAGATCTCTTGATTTTGATGTTGGCTGTGGTCATCAGGTTGTGTGCTTGGTTGCTTTTTGTTTTACTGAAGTGAGGTTATTTATTTCCTGTGTTTTCTTGAATGTAGCTAGCTTTCTTGGGTTGTATTTTCCCTTCCAGTGTCTTCTGTAATGCTGGATTTGTTTGTAGGTATTGTTGAAATTTGTTTTTGTCATTGAATATCTTGTTTTCTCCATCTATGAGGACTGAGAGTTTTGCTGGGTATAGCAGCCTGGGCTGACATCTGTGTTCTCTTAGGGTCTGCATGATATCCGTCCAGGCCCTTCTGGCTTTCATAGTCTCTGTTGAAAAGTCAGGTGTGATTCTAATGGGTTTGCCATTATATGTTACTTGGCCTTTTTCCCTTGCAGCTTTTAGTATTTTTTCTTTGTTCTGTATACTTACTGTTTTGATTATTCTGTGGTGGGAGGATTTTCTTTTCTGGTCAAATTTGTTGGGTGTTCTGTAGGCCTCATGTATTCTAATTGGCCTCTCCTTTAGCTTGGGGAAATTTTCTTCAATGATTTTGTTGAAAATATTTTCTGGGCCTTGGAGAAGGGAGTCTTCTTTTTCCTCTATACCTATTATTCTTAGGTTTTGTCTTTTCATATTGTCTTGCATTTCTTGGACGGTCTGTGTCAGGAATTTTTCAGATTTAACATTTTCTTTGACAGATACATCGATTTCTTCCATTGTATCTTCTACACCTGAGATTCTTTCTTCCATCTCTTTTAGTCTGTTGGTTATGCTTACCTCTGTAGTTCCTGTTTTCTTCCCTAGATTCTTCCTTTCCATTATTTCTTCCATTTGTGTTTTCTTTAATTTTTCCAATTCTATCTTCAGGTCTTGAGTTGTTTTGTTTACTTCCTTCACCTGTCTGATTGTACTTTCCTGTTTTTCTTTTAGTTCCTTCAACTCTGTTTCTATCATTTCATTCAGTGTTTTAAGCATTTCCTTTTTAAAGCCATAAACTGTTTGGCTGCAGCTTCCTCTATTTCTTTACAGATGGCAATATTCTGTTTGAATTTATCTTCCTCTATGTCTTTACGAATCTTATTTGTTTCCTCTGTTATCATCTTCATGATCATACTTGTTAGGTCATCTTCTTGGATTTCAGTTATGGTGGGATGTTCAGGGCTACTTGCCCCTGGGTAACTGGGTTCTGGAGATGCCATATTGCTCTGTCTTTTGTTGCTTGAGCTTTTATGCTGGCCTCTACCCATTGTGTTATCTTAGGAGTTTGGGGTTATTTTCTGGTGGTTCCTGGGGATCCTGTGGTGGAGAGAATCCCCTTTGCAGAAAGCTGGATTTTCCTGAAGGATGTCTTCTCAGCTTTTTGGGTATAGTCCCTGGATGGCTGGTGTTTTTTCAGGAGTTGCTCACCTCAGGGATATAGACCTGAGTGGTAACTGTGGTCTTTGTTAGTCGAGAGGGTTCTCCTCTCACCCAGGGAAGCCCTGAGGGCAGCTGCCCTATTTCTGGATTTCTTGTTGCAAATTTAATGATCAGCTGCTGTGACCCAGTTGGACATCAGGCGTGCCTCAACTGTTTGTGCTTGTGTCTGGAGCACAGCTGAGTGCTGGCGCCTCGGCCCCACTAGACTGCTAGACGTTTTCTAGGGAAGGATTGGGTGATTTAGATCAGTACAGTTTCCTTCCTTCCCCGTGGATTCTCTGGAGACACGGACTCCTAGTGTCTTTTTTTGCCCTGGTGCACACTGCTCAGTGTCCGCCAGCTGGCTGGCCACAGAAATTTGCCTGTGCCTGGAGCACAGCTGTGTGATGGTGGCTCAGTCTCTGCCAGCTGTCTGGTGCGCAGAAACTGCCTGTGTCTGCCTTTGCGGCTTTTTGGAGTCTGAGTTGCTCCCTAAGCTGGGTAATTTTCCGGGGACCTTTTCAGGTTGGGGGTGAGCTGAGTGCTCTGAGATCAGACCCGCTGTTTTTATCTCTGGCAGCGAATCAGGCGTACAGGCAGGCAGGGCTCTGTGCAGGAACCTGGGTCCCTGGCTCTGGCTCCGGGCTGGCTCCTGGGGTGCCCGTGGAACCCGCCCGAGTCTTTTCCAGGGGATGTCTGGGTGACCTAAGGCCGGTCCCAATCGTTTCCTGTACCCTGCGGTTATCTCTCGACTGAAAATTCCAGTCTCTGATAGTGTGGTGCCCAAGGTTCAGTCTGGGACCATGACCAGAGACACTGGCTTGTGGCTCTGGGCTGGGGCTGGGGCTGGCACCCGGCAGCCAAGCGTCTGGCGGAACCGGAATCTCTTCCGTGGTTTAGCCGGGTGAGTTAAAAGCTGATTGAATCCCCCACCGTGGGGTATCCTCTCACCTGGGAAACACAATGACTGTGTTTTATGGCCGAGAGTTCTGATTGCTGTTCACTGTGCTGATCCTGCTGTGCTGCTGCTCAGAATGAGAGTCCTCCCGTCGCCGCCATCTTGCCCCTCCGAACTCGGTTTTTTTTAAGGGACTTGGCACTGAGACTCTGATCATGTTTCAAAGAGTATATGAACAATACATACTTCAATACTTGATATATTTTAATGATAAAAATTTTTAGTGTGACACACGGGTAGGAATTTCAACCTGAGAACAAGGGAAAGGGAGTGTAATGTATGGTATATGAATTTCCCACATAATCAATAAAAATGATATGTTGACAACTTGTACAATGAATTTTTCCTGGAGAAGATATTCCACTAAAGGAGGCCAGAGCTTGCACATGCAAGGCATGATTTCCAGGAACTCATATGTAGCAGAGAATTCGAGCCATGAACTAGTGGTTACTCAGCTACCTCAGACCAGGAGCTCAAGTGGCAATACTGAGAAAGCAGTCCTGGCACTAATACTACATTTGGAGTGTTTACCTGGAGGACCACTGCATGAAACACTTCTGCTCTTGTGTACTAGCAATATAACTCATACATATTTATCTGTCCTGAAGGAGAAGTTTCAACTGTCAACCAAGACAAGGAGAATTGCTCAATGACCACTAAGTAGGACATAGCTGCCAATCCACCCAGGTCAGCCAAACAACCTTGCTCATAGAGGTCTGGCAACCCTAGTGTGGAACAGCACCAGCTCTCAAATCTTTTATTGCCTCTCAGATCTCCTTTTAAACTCACAAATCTTTCTCTGTTTCAACCAAATCAATCCCAGGAATTATCTGGTTTCCTTCTCTTTTCCGTGCTCTAAAGACTCAATACTACGAAACCTAGGCCCAGCCTGTCAATTATATCAATAAGAATGTGAAGATACATTTAGTGAGTATGTCAGTAAATGCTCACTACAAAGTCAGAGTTTAGGAAATTTCAGATCCAATACCACAGTAGAAAACCACCTTTTCATTCAGTATATTCATCCCTTAATCCCACATCACTTTGAAGCTTCCCTACTTAGGAAAGTGTCCAATTAAATAAACAGTTAATTTTCATTTCCTATCAGACTTTGTCAAAGAGGAAAACAGGAGTAAAGGTGTGGAATCTTGATAAAGGGATGAGATAAAGGCTTGTTGAGTTTCACAAGAAACAGTCACATGTGCACAGGATAAAATATATTGGACACTGAGAAAAGTTTGTTTACTCATCTTCATGGAAATCTCAAGATTCTCTCAGATGCTGTTTAGCTGAGATGGCAAATGATGTCATGAAGCAGGTTGAAGGCAGACAGAGTTTCAGGAGCCAGTTATTAAAAGGAACAAGTGGGATCATGAGGGGGGCCAAGATGGCAGCACCGGGAGAACACTGTGTCTGAGAAGCGGGACAACACTCTCCATGCAGCAACCAGGAGACTGAACTCTAAAACTACAACTAGCATGTTTCCCAGGTGAGAGGAGGCTCCCACAGCATGGGAATCTTTTGGGTCCACTCTCAGGCCACACAGCCAGAACACGGAAGGTAACACAGGCTTTGGGTCTCCAGGCTGGAGCTGCAAGTCTGTGTGTCCCAATCACTTTCCCAGGCTGATTGGTGGGCACAGGGTGCCAGAGACTAGGAGTTACAGTCACAAGAAATCCCCAGGAAAAGTGTGAGACTGGTCACAGGTCACCCAATCTTTCCCTGGAAGGTTTCACCTACCATGGGTACCCGCCACCATCACAACTGAGCTCCCGCCGCTCACAGAGAGCGGCTGCACGCCAGGCTTTAAAATTCCTACTCCCTCATCAAGGAGGCAGGAGGTGTCCTGCAGAATCTGCCACAGGCCACATTGTCTGTACCCCAACCCGAGATCCGGCTGAGAAAACCCAATCCTTTTGGGCACTCACCCAAATGCCTGCATAACCCTGCCACAGCTGAACGGAAGGATAAAGAGGAGTACAGCAGTTTCACAGGGCCAGGACCCTAGTGCTGCTGGCTGCTCCTAGCAAACAAACTTCAGCTCAAGATCTGGGACTGTGGTCATTCAACATGTCCTGAGATTCCCAGCACAATAAGGTCTAACACCAAGTCATATCACCGGCACCCCCTTAACCCTGGCAGAGAAACCCAGGCTCAGGATCTGACTGAGAAGTCCCAACCCTTCCTTGCACTCCCCTGAGAGCACAACCATAAGCTTGCCCTAGCAGAGGGGAAGGTCAGAGGGGAAGGACAGAGAGGCAGCCTGCCACAGGACACAGCAACCCCTCTCCAGCTCACCCAGTTGCCCCTAGAAGAAAAACCCAAACTCTGGATCTGAGGACACTCAATCCTACCTGGCACTCTCTCGGGATCAGCAAACATAGGTTCTTCCGCCAGGCTGCTGCTGGCAGAGAGATCTGGGCCCAGGATCTGGGATTGAGAACACTCAACCTAACTCTTTCCCATGGGACCAGTCAACATAACCCCTCCTGGCAGAGAGAAAGGACAGAGAGGCAGTACACAGGAAAGGTGGACACTGAGTCCTGCGGTACAGTGTCACAGAGCTGACTGTTAGCCTACCTATGCATTCTACGCAGCAGGACCAAATCAGAGAGTAGAGAACAAGGGGAACCCCAGTGCATTCCAACTGGTCCTGCAAGAGGGTGAGTGAGCCTTCTAAGGAGAGTTTGCCCCAGACTCAGGGCCTCTCCACAGAAGCAAGCAGAAAAGATCCCTGCCACCCACACCCCTAATGTGGGCATCATAGGGATTCTTGGGATAGTGACCCCAACATTGAAGCCTCTGCCTTGTGGGTCCACCAGTGTAATCCAGGCAAACAATCCCTGGATCTCAGACAGAACTGCATAATAGTGGCCTGCAGGCCACTCAATTGTCAAAGAATCCAATCATGCACACTGCGCCCGCTAAAAGCGCATGCAAATAGCACCAGCATCACATTCCTTACTTAGGCAAAATTGAAACCACAAAGCACACACCGAAACCAGTGAACCTCTCTCATCTTCCTGAAAAAACTGCCCAGAAAACAGAAAAAGACGATCATAGCCCTATCATAAACTCAAGGAACAAACAGTGAGGGCTATAAATAACCAGATGACAAGAGGCAGACATAAGACCACTCCCAACAAAAATCAGGACATAATGACCTCAACATCAACCCCATAAAAAGATGGACGCTTCAATTCACTAAATATACAAGCAAATGAATGCAAAACTATGTTTCCCCAGCTATTAGAGGCCCATAAAGATGAAATGAAGAAAGCCCTCAGAGAAATAACCAAAGAAATCGAGACAAACCAAGAGGAAACAAATCGAGCTCTCAGAGAAATGACCAGAAAAATTGAGGCAAACAAAGAAGAAATGAACAAAGCTCTCAAAGAAATGTCCACACAAATGAAGGCAAATAAAGAAGAAATAAATAAAGCTCTCATAGAAATACAGGCAAATATACCCAAAGAAGTAGAGGCACAATTAGTGATACATAGAGAGGAAACAGACAAAAAAAAAAAAAAAGAGAAGCTGTTGTTGAAAAGCAGGACTCCACATTCAAACAGATGAAGGAAACGGTGCAAGACATGAAAACAGAATTAGAATCAATAAAGAAAACACAAATAGAGAAAAACCAGGAGATGGAGAACATAGATAACAGATTGGGAACTACAAAGGTAAACATCACCAACAGAATACAAGAGATGGAAAAAAGAATCTCAGGAGCTGAAGATACACTTGCAGAAATTGACTCATCTCTCAAAGAAAAAAATAAAATCAGAAAAGTTCCAAACACAAAACATCCAAGAAATCAAGGACAAAAGGACCATGAAAAGACAAAATCTAAGAATAATAGGAGTAGGAGAAAAAGAAGACATCAGGCTCAAAGGTCCAGAAAATATTTTCAAGAAAATTATAGAAGAAAACTTTTCCAACTTAAAGAAGGAGATGGCCATAAACATACTAGAGGCCTACAGAACACCAAGTAGACTAGACCAGAAAAGAAATTCTTCACATCACATCATAGTCAAAATCCTGAACCTACAGAACAAAGAAAAAATTCTAAAAGCAGCAAGGGAAAAAGGCCAAGTAATATATGAAGTTAGACCTATCAGAATCACACCAGATTTCTCAACAGAAACTATGAAAGACAGAGGACCTGGACAGAAATCATACAGTCCTTAAGGGACCACAGATTCCAACCAGACTACTATACCCAGCCAAACTTTCAATCAACATAGATGGAGAATTCAAAACATTCCATGACAAAACCAAATCTAAACAATATCTACATAGTAACCCAGCTCTACAGAAGTTACTAGAAGGGAAACTCCAAACCAAAGAAAACAAGTACATCTAAGGTAACAGAGGAAATAGATAACTACACAACAACAACAACAACAAGAAAAAGAATACAATCAATGAAACTCAGTGACACCACCAACCCCACATCTAAAGTAAGTAGCAATTGTTGGTCACTAGTATCTATCAACATCAACGGACTCAACTCCACAATAAAAAGATACAGATAAACAGAATGGTTGCAGAAACAGGATCCAACATTCTGTTGCATCCAAGAAACACACCTATGCAACAAAGATAAACACTACCTCAGAGTAAATGGCTGAAAAAATGTTTTTCAAGAAAATGGTTCCAGAAAAATATCAGGATTAGCCATCCTAATATCTAATAAAATAGACTTTCAACCCAAGTTAATCAAAAAAGATAAGGAGGGCCACTATATTCTCATCAAAGGAAAAATCCACCAGGAAGACATCACAATTTTGAATATCTGTGCCCCAAATACAAGAGCACCTACATTCGTAATTGAAACAATATTAAAGCTTAAATCACACATTGATCTTAATACCTTAATAGTGGGAGACTTCAACATTCCACTCTCACCAAGGGACAGATCAACTAGACAGAAAACAAATAGGGAAATAAAAACACCTACAGAGACCCTAAATCAAATGTACCTAATAGATGTCTACAGATCTTTTCATCCAAACTCAAAAGAGTATACCTTCTTTTCAGCACCACATGGAACCTTCTCCAAAATAGACCATATAGTTGGTCAAAAAGCAAGCCTCAACACATACAAAAAGATTGAAATAATTCCGTGTATTCTATCTGACCACCATGGACTAAAGCTGGACCTCAACAACAACAGAAATAACAAAAGGCTGACACACACATGGAAACTGAACAACTTGTTACTCAATGAATGTTGGGTTAAGGAAGAAATAAAGAAAGAAATTAAAGACTTCCTAGAATTTAATGAAAATGAAGGCACAACATACCCAAATTTATGGGACACATTGAAAGCAGTGCTCAGAGGAAAATTTATAGCACTAAGAGCCTGCAAGAAGAAATTCGTAACATCACATACAAACAACTTAATGGCCCAACTGAAAACCCTAGAAAAAAAAAAAGAAGCAGATACTCCCAAGAGGAGCAGATGGCTAGAAATAATCAAACTCAGGGCTGAAATCACACAATTAGAAACAAATAAAACTATTCAAAGAATCAATGAAACAAAAAGCTGGTTCTTTGAGAAAATCAACAAGATCGACAAACCCTTAGACAAACTAATTAAAGGAAAAAGCAGAGAGAATCTATCCAAATCAGCAATATCAGCAATGAAAATGGTGACATAACTACAGACACTGAGGAAATTCAAACAATCGTTAGGTCCTACTACAAAAGCCTATATGCCACAAAATTTTAAAACCTAAATAAAATGGACAATTTTCTTGATAGATTCCATTTTCCAACATTAAGTTAAGATCAGGTAGAAAGACTGAATAGCCCTATATCCCCCAAGGAAATTGAAGCAGTCATTCAGAGTTTCCCCTCCAAAAAAAGCCCTGGGTGAGACGGTTACAGGGCAGAATTTTACCAGATCTTCAAAGTTCAAAAAAACACCAATTCTCCTCAAAGTATTCCACAAAAAAAGATACAGATGGTACATTACTATACTTATTCTATGAAGTGAGAGTCACCCTGATACCTAAACGACACAAAGACCCAACAAAAAAAGAAAACTTCAAACCTGTCTCTCTTATGAACATTGATGCAAAAATACTCAATAAAATACTTGCAAACCGAATCCAAGAACACATCAAAGATATCATCCACCATGACCAAGTAGGCTTCATCCCAGGCATGCAAGGGTGGTTCAACATATGGAAATCCATCAATGTAATTCACCACATAAACAAACTGAAGGAGAAAAACCACATGATCATCTCCTTAGATGCTGAAAGGGCATTTGACAAAGTCCAACACCCATTCATGTTTAAAATCTTGGAGAGATCAGGGATAAAAGGCACATACCTAAAGATAGTAAAGGCAATATACAGCAAGCCTATAGCCAACATCAAACTCAATGGAGAGAAACTTAAATCAATCCCACTAAATCAGGAACAAGGCAAAACTTCCCACTCTCTCCATACCTCTTCAACACAGTACTTGAATTCCTAGCCAGAGCAATAAGACAACTAAAGGAGATCAAGGGAATACAAATCAGAAAGGAAGAAGTCAAAGTGTCAGTATTTGCAGATGATATGATAGTTTACAAGAGCGACCTCAGAAAATTTAAACAGAGAATTCCTCCAGCTGATAAACACCTTCAGCAAAGTGGCAGGATACAAAAAAATTAGTATCCCTCCTGTATACCAAAAATCAACTCAAAAAAATTAGTATCCCTCCTGTATACCAAAGACAAAAGGGCAGAGAAAGAAATTAGGGAAACAACACCCTTCCCAATAGGCTACTATGAAATAACATAAAGTACCTTGGGGTGACACTAACCTAGCAAGTGAAAGGCCTGTTTGAGAAAAACTTCAAGTCTCTGAAGAAAGAAAATGAAGAAGATATCAAAAGATGGAAAGATCTCCCATGCTCCTGGATTGGTAGGATTTTTATTGTGAAAATGGCTATTCTGCCAAAAGCAATGTATAAATTCAATGTAATTCCCATCAAAATACCAACTCAATTCTTTACAGACCTTGAAAAAAATATTCTCAGCTTCATATGGAGAAATAAATAACCCAGAGTCTCCAAAACAATCCTGTACAACAACAGATCATCTGGAGGTATCTCCATCCCCGAGCTCATGCTGTACTACAGAGCAATACTAATAAAAACTGCATGATACTGGCATAAAAACAGAAAGGAGAATCAATGGAACCTCATAGAAGACCCAGAAATAAACCCACACACCTATGCATACTGGATTTTTTGACAAAGAAGCCAAAACCATTCAATGGAAAAAAAGATAGCATCTTCAACAAATGGTGCTAGTCCGACTGGATGTCTACATGCAGAAAAATGAAAATAGATTCATATTTATCACTCTGTACAACACTAAAGTCCAAGTGGATCAAAAACCACAACATAAAGCAGAAACTCTTAATCTGTTAGAAGAAAAAGTGGGGAACAGCCTAGAACTCATTGGCACAGGAAACAACTTCATGAACAGAACACCAACAGCACAGGCTCTAAGAGCAACAATCAATAAATGGGACCTCATGAAACTGAAAAGCTTCTGTAAAGCAAAGGACACCATCATCAAAACAAAATGCCTGCCTACAGATTAGGAAAGAATCTTCACTAACCCTTTATCTGAAGGAGGACTAATATCCAGTATATACAAAGAACTAAAGAAGCTGAAAAGCAGCAAACCAAGTAATCCAATTAAAAAATGGAGAACAGAGCTAAACAGAGAATTCTTGACAGAGGAATACCGAATGGCAGAGAAACACTTAAAGAAATGCTCAACCACATTTGCCATCAGGGAAATGCAAATCAAAACAACCCTGAGATTTCACCTCATACCCACCAGAATGGCCAAGATGAAAAACTCAATCGACAACATATGCTGGAGAGGTTGTAGGGAAAGGGGAATCCTCCTCCACTGCTAGTGGCAATGTACACTGGTACAACCACTCTGGAAAGCTATCTGGCGCTTTCTAAGACAATTAGGACTAGTGCTTCCTCAAGACCCAGCTATACCACTGTTAGGTATATACCCAAAATTTTCTCAAATACACAAAAGGGATACTTGCTCAACCATGTTTATAGCAGCTTTATTTGTAATAGCCAGAAGCTGGAAACAACCCAAAAGTCCATCAACAGAGGAATGGATACAGAAATTGTGGTATTTTTACACAATGGAATACTACTCAGCAATCAAAAAGGAGGAAATGATGAAATTTTCAGGCAAATGGTGGGATCAAGAAAAGATCATTCTGAGTGAAATATCCCATAAGGAGAAAGACAAACACAACATAAACTCACTTAAATAGACCTCTAAGATATGATAAACATAATGAAATCTATACACCTAAAAAGATAATCAAGAGAGCGGACATGGGGTAAGATGATCAATCCTTGTTTAGAAAGAGAGATGGGATGTGCATTGAATTTATGACAGACGTCTATTGAGCACATCTGAAATACTCTAACTAGCAGTGTTTTCAAAGCAGATACAAAGACTCATGACCAAACCTTTGCAGAGTACAGGGAATGATATGAAAGAAGGCGAGTTAGTATGATGGGGAAAGGATAAGAGCTCCCTAAGGACCAAATATGTCTGAGCACAGGGTCTTTCCTGAGACTGACATTCAACCAAGGACCATGTATGGATATAATCTAGAACCTCTGCTCAGATGTAGCCTGTGGCAGCTCAGTAACCAATTGGTTTCCCATAGTGAGGAGAACAAGGACTATTTCTAACAGGAACTCAATGCCTGGTTCTTTTACCTCCCCACCCCCCAAGGGAGGAGCAGTCCTGTTAGGCCACAGAGGAGGGCTTAGCAGCCAGTCCTGAAGATACCTGATAAAGCAGGATCGGATGAATGGGGAGGAGGTCACCCCCATCAGTGGACTTGCAAAGAGGCATGGTGGAGATGAGGGAGGGATGGTGAGATTGAGGGGGAATGAGGTAGCAGGACACAGCTGGGATACAGAGTTAATAAAATGTAACTGATAAAAAAATAAAATAAAATAATTTCCCACATAAGCAATAAAAATAATTTGTTGAAAACTTTTACAATGAGTTGTAACATGAAGAAAAGATTCTGTTAAAGTATGGCAGACTTTGACTTTGTAAGGCATTCTTTCCAGGAACTCATTATGTTGGAGAGAATCCTAGCCATGAACTAGTGGTTACCCAGCTCAGGTGGAACCTCTAAATAGTCCTGACACTAATATTAATTTTATAGAATTTGTCTGGAGAATGTAAGCAGGTTTACAGCTTCTCTTGGGTCCTAGGCTTCTAACACAGACCCATTTTTCTTTTCTGTTGGACCAGTTTTAACAATAAATCCAAGGCCCAGGAAGATTCCTCACTGAACACTGTGAACATCACAGCTGCTGATAAAGCCAGGTCAGCCAAGGCATCCCTGCTCACAGAGGATTTGCAAAACTAGTGTGGAAGAGCAACAGCTGTGAAATAGTTTATTTACAATCATATCTCCATTTGCACTCACCAATTTTCTCTGATTCAGCCAAACCAGTCCTAGGAATTGTCTGGTTTTCTTCTCTTTTACCTGCCCTTAAAGGTATAAATATCCCAAGGAACCCTAGACACTGCCAGCCTATTATATCAATAAGAATGTGAAGGTACATTTAGTGAGGTAGTTAGTACCTGCTCAGTTCAAACTCATAACCTTGGAAATTTCAGATCCAAGACCACATTATGAGACCACCTTGTCATTTGGTGCTTTTGCCTTAATCAAACAACACACTGAAGCTTCCCTACCTAGGAAGTTGTCCAATTAAATAAACATTAAAATTTCATTTCCTACCTGACATTGCCACAGAGGTAAAGAGGAGTAAAGGTGTGGGACCTAGAGAAAGGGATGAGATAAATGCTAATAGGGTTTTACAAGAAAAAGTCATATATGCACAGGATCAGAGATTCTGGACATTGAGGAAAGTTTGTTTACTCATCTCCATGGAAACCACAAAATTCTCTCAGGCATTGATTGGCTGAGAAAGAAAATGATGCTATGAAACTGGTGAAAGCTAGTAAGATTTTAAGGAGCCAGTTACTAAAATTGCCAAGTTGACAGCTTGCTTGAGAGACAGGCTGAACATCCCTACTGCCTCAATATAAGCAGCTGAAAGCACACAACACAGATATGACCATTCCTGTGTCCAAGACACTTAGTTCAGGAAAAGTGTCACATTTTTCATTCAAGCTGTCATTTAAAAAGTCATGTGTCCTTGACATGTGACTTTTGCATTATGACAGATTCCATTATTATTTGTTAAATGAACAAATATGTGCTCAGTCAGGAAAATGCTCCCTGACCAAGACAAATCTTTGAACAATAAGTATTTAATTGGAACCTTGCTTATATTGTTACTGAGTCAATTCAAGATGTCATGTCAGAAAGCAGTCATCTTGTGGTAGTCTTTCATAAGAATTGAGAGCTTTTCAATTGAACCACAAGAAAAAAAGAAAAAAAAAACACACATGATAATTTAATATGGAGAAAAGATCCCACTAAAGGAAGGCAAGTTTGGCTTTGCAAGGCATTCTTTCCAGGAGCTCATTATGTAGTAGAAAATCCTTGCCATGAACTACTGTTTATTCAGCTGTGTCAGATGCCATGAGATCAGGTGTCTCCTCTGAACACGCAGTCCTGGCACTAACCCTACATTTAGAGGGTTGGTCTGGAGGACCAACAGGTAATGCAGCTCCTCTTTCATCCAAGGCATATAACACTGACACATTTCTTTTTCTTGATTGCCCAGTTTTAACTGTAAAGCCTAGGACCAGGAAATTTGATAAATGACCACTTGGCGGCTCAGCCAAGGCAACCCTGCTCACAGGGTTGGCAACCCTAGCATGGAACAGCAACAGCTGTCAAATCCTTTACTGCCCCTCAGTTCTCTTTTTAATCTCACAAAACATTCTCTATTTCAGATAACCAGTACCAGGAATTTTCTGGTTTGCATCTCTTTTCCCTACTGTTAAAGACTCAATAACCCAGGGAATGCTAGACTCTGCCAAAATATTATATCAATAAGAATGTGAAGGTACATTTAGTGAGTATGTCAGTAACTTCTCAGATCTAAGTCAAAACCTAGGAAATTTAAAATCCAAGACCACATTAGAGGACCAACTTGTCATTCAGTATAATCCCCATAATCCCATATCATGTTGAAGCTTCCATACATAGGATGTTGTCCAATTGAATAAACATTAAAGTTTCATTTTCTACCTGACATTGTCACAGAGATAAACAAGAGTAAAGGTGCAGGATCTGGATAAAAGGATGAGATAAAAGCTTGTTGGTTTTCACAAGAAAGAGTCAAGTGTGAACAAGATCAGAGATACTGGACACTGAGGAAAGATTTTTTATTCATCTCCATAGAAACCTGAAGATTCTCTTAGGCGCTGATTGCAGAATGATGTCATGAAATAGATTAAAGCCAGTAAGTGTTGCAGAAGTGAATTATTAAAAGAGCCAAGTGGACAGAAAAAGGCTGAACATCCCTACATGCCTCAATCTCAGAAGCAGAAAGCAAACAACCCAGAGATGTCAGTTCTTATGTCCAAGACTCTTAATTTTGGAAAAGGGGTCACTTATATCTATCAAGGGGTCATTAATAATGTCACATGTCCTTTAAATGTGACTATCACATTGTCACAGATATCATTATTATTTTTTAAATGCACAGATATGTCCTCAGTCAATGAATTACTTATGGTGAAACAGCTCCCTGACCAAGGCAACTCTTTGTACAAAAAGCGTTTTGTTGGATTTTATTTCTATTTTAACACAGACCATTCATGATGTCATGTCAGCAAGCAGTCATTTTGTTGTAGTCCTTCTGCAGAATTGAGAGATTTTCATACTGAACCACATGTGGCAATGAAGAGAGAGGGAGACTGAGAGAGAGAACTAGAGCGAAAGATTCACAAATAGAGAGGTCAACACCAACAGAAACAAAGACATAAAAATTTCAGAAACTGAGAGACAGAGACTCAATTCTGTCTGGTCACTTTCAAGGCATATCAACCTCAAACACATCCTCCTATAATATAACTCCTATAGAAATAATATTGTCTATCAAGGCCTTACCTTTTAACACTTCCCTACCATTTCTTTCCTGGGAAACTCCACATATAAACAGAGGAGCTTTAAGGAGATGTTGAAATTCAAATCACCAGGAAGTAGAAGAAGATGGAGGGATTTCTAGGCTAAAAGAACATAGTTATCCTCATAGTTTGTCATTCAATACAATGACATAATCCTACCAAAATCCAAGGACTGACAATCTCCTTTAGGGGAAATGTGGAATTTTCCATTACAAAGTATAATTCTGCTAAGAAAATGACAATAAGATATTCCAGGTGAATGGATGGAACCAGGAAAAATTATCCTGAGTGAAATAACTATATTGCAGAAAGACAAATATGATATGTATTCACTTATTAGATGGCCTCGTAATGATGGGGAATAGAGTTCCAATATGCCATCTATTGTCAACAAACCAGTGTTCTACTACGCAGAGTGAGTGGCTTTTAATTGAGATGTTGGGGGAGGACATCCTATAGAAATTAAAAAAAAAACAGGCTATTTTTATTAAAATATATTGCTCTATGCCCTCAGCTGATAGATCTGTGCCATGTTCTTGTATGTACAAGGTGCTTTCTTCTGCATAAAATGGGATTGCATACAGAGACCCACAGTCTGAAATTATGCAGAGAGAGACCTTAAAACACCAAGCTCTGAATGGGATTTCCCAATGGTATCCTCCCTCCCCTCAGAGCTCTGGGAAGCCTGCAGGAGAGGAGGCAGGAAGGGTGTTATTAGTAGAGGGACCTGCAGACACAGGGAGAACAATGCCCAGATTATCAGGCCACAGAGGAAGATGCAGCCAGCCTTGATGAGACCTGATAAGATAGGTTCAGAAAAGGGGGAGGAGGACCTTCACTATTAGGGAACTAGAGAAAAGGGCAGAGGTTAGAAGAAGCAGATTGAGTGGGCTAGGAAGGAGAAAAGAGAGGCGGCTGCAGAGGGAATACACAATGAAAAAATCATAATAAATAAATGCATAAGAAAAACTGTGATCAAGGTGATAGAGTATAAAGCTCTTCAGGCCTGATGGCTTCTCCTCAGGAGGTGTGCCACGGTGCAGAAAGGATTAACTCAGTATTTTTTTTTAAGGGACAAGGCACTGAGACTCTGCTCATGTTCCAATGAGTATATATGCAACACATACTCAACTGATACATTTTAAAGATAAATATTTTAGATTGACATATAGGTAGGGAGCAATTGAACCTGGGAGCAATGGAAAAAAAAAACTGTAATGTATAATATATGAAATTCCAACATAATCCAAAATAATAATATGTTGAAAATGTTTACAATGACATTTAACATGTAGAATTTTTTCTGCTAAAAGAGGGCAGAATTTGACCTTATAGATCATGCTTTCCATGAACTTTTTATATACCAGAGAAAACTCGCCATGAACTAGTGGTCACCCAGCTATGTCAGACCCCATGAGCTCAGGTGGCACCTCTGAACAAACAGGCCTGGCAATAGCACTACTTTTAGAGAGTTTGTCTGGAGGACCACAGCAGTAAACAATGCTGCTTTTATTTTCTAGGCATATAACACTAAACCGTTACTCTACCCTGAGGGCAGAATTTTAACTGTAAACACCAGAACTAGGAGTATTGCTCATTGACCACTGAGTAGGACACAGCTGCCAATCCACCAAGATCAGCAAAGACAACCCTGCTCACAGATGGTTGGTAACACTATTGTGGAACAGCACCAGATATGAAATAATATCTTGCCCCTCAGTTCCCTTACAGTCATGGATCTTTCACTGTTTGAAGCAAACCTGTCCCAGGAATTGTCTGGTTTCCTTCACTTTTTTTTTTTTTTTTTTTTTTTTTTTTTTTTTTTTTTTTTTTTGCAGTTTATTCAGGAACCTTGAACAGTCCTCGGACCCTGGGGAAAGCCAGCCAACTGACTAAATACTCAATAATTCAGGGAAACTTAGACCCTGCCAGCCTATTATATCAATAAGAATGTGAAGGTATATTGAGTGAATACAGGAGTAATTGCTCAGTTTAGAGTCACAACCTAGGGAATTTCATATCCAACACCACAGTATGAGATCACTTTGTCATTCAGTATACTCTCCTTAATCCCACATCACTTTGAAGCTTCCCTTCTTAGGAAGCTGTCCAATTCAATAAATATAAAAGTTTCATTTCCTACCTGACATTGTCACAGAGCTATACAGGAATGAAGATGTGGCATCTGGATAAAAAGACTAGGATAAAAGCTTGTTGGTTTTCATAAGAAAGTCACATGTGCCTGGGATCAGAGATACTGGACACTGTGGAAATTTTGTTTGCCCATCTCCATGGAAATCTCAAGATTCTCTCAGGCACTGATTGGCTGAGAGGTGGAAGGATGTCATGAAACAGGTAAAAGCCAGTAAGAGTTTCAGGAGCCAGTTATTAAAGGGGCCTACTGGACAGAATACTTGAGAGAAAGGCTGAGCAGCCCCACATGCCTCAATCTGGGCAAGTTATAGAATACAACCCAGAGATGACAATTCCTGTGTCCAAGACTCTTAGTTCAGGAAAAGTGTCACATATTTCTTTCAAGTGGTCAGTAATAAAGTCACTTGTCCTTGACATGAGATTCCCAAGATCACAGATTTCATTAGTAATTGTAAAATGCACAGATATGTCCTCAGTCAGTGAATTACTTACTGTGTAAATCTTCCCTGATTAAGGCAACTCTTTGAACAAAAAGCATTTAATTGGGACCTTGCTTATATTTTTAAAGAGACCATTCATGATGTCACGTCATCAAGCAATCATCTTGCTGTAGTCCTTCAGCAGAACTGAGAGCTTTTCATACTTATTCACAAGCAGCAGTCAGAGCTAGGGAGATTGAAACACAGAGAGAAAGTGCTAGACTGACAGATTCAGAAATAGAGCACTTCAATGGGTCATTGCAATTCAAATCGCCAGGAAGTGGAAGAAGATGGAGGGACTTCTAGGCTAAAAGAGTATAGTTATCCAGAGGGTTTGTCATTCAAAACAATGAATAAAGTCCCGGAAACTTCCAAATTCTAAAGAACAGGACTGACAATCTCCTTTGGAAAAAAATGCAAAATATTTCTAGAACAGAGTAATTTTCAGCTAAGAAAATTACATCATGATACATATAAGCAAATGGACGGAACAAGAAAAATAATCCTGGGTGAAGTAAATAAATGTAGAAACACAAATATGGTGTGTATTCATTTATTAGCATGTATCCTTAGAGTGGGGGATAAAGTTCCAATAGGACATGTATTGTGACCAAATCAACCATTCTGCTGCTATGGGGATTGGTGGCAGTTAATTGAGTTGTTGGGACAGGGCATCCTATGGAAATTTTCAAACAAAATGTGCTGTTGTTAAAAATATGTTGCTCTCTGCCTTCTGATAGTTCTTTTCCATGTTCTTGCATCCATAGAGATGTTTCCTTCTTCATCAATGGGATTATATACAGAAACCCACAGTAAAATATTTTGCAGAGAGAGACTTTGAAACACCCAGCTCTAAATCAGATTACCCTATGAAATTCTCTTTTCCCTCAGAGCTCTTGGAAGCCTGCAAGAGAGGAGGTAGGAAGAGTGTCATAGTACAGGGAATTGAGGATACAAGGAGAACAATGCCCTGAGAATCAGGCTGCAGAGGGAGATGACACTGGCAGCCTTGATAAGACCTGAAAAGCTATGGTTAGATAGAATGGGGAGGAAGAACTCCCCTACCAGGGAACTTGAGAAAGGGCTTAGCAGAAGATTAAGTAGGTTGGGTTGGACTGGAAGGAGAAGAGAGAGGAGACAGCAGTGGGGATACAAAGTGGACAAGTCCTAAAAATAAATACATAAGAAAAAAGGAGATCAAGTTGATGAGGTATAGAGTTCTTCAGGACTGAAGGCTTCTTAGTTATGGTACCAGGCTGCAACAAAAATTAACTCAGTTTTATTTAAGAGACTGGGCACTGAGACTGATATTTTTTTTTCAATTATTATATGAACAACACATATTTCAATTGATTTATTTTAAAGAAAAAATATTTAGTTTGACACATAGATAGGAATTTAAACCTTGGAGTAATGGAAAAGTAGTGTAATATATTTTATATGAAATTCACAAATAATCAGTAAAAATGATATATTGATAAATTTATAATGACTTTTAACATGGAGAAAAGATTCTGCTAAAGAAGGGCAGAGTTTGACCTTGTAAGTCATGCTTTCCAGGGACTCATTATATAGGAGATAATCCTAGACATCCTAGACATAAACTAGTTATTACTCAGCTACCTCAGACCCAATGAATTTAGGTGGCACCTCTGAACAAGCAGTCTAAGCATTAACAGTACATTTAGAGGGTTTGTCTGGAGGATCACAGCAGGAAACACAGCGGCTCTTGTGTTCCAGGCCTATAACAGGGACACATTCCTCTATCATGATGGTCTAGTTTTAACTGTAAACTCCAGGACCAGGAGGATTGCTCACTGACCACTCAGTAGGACACAACTGCAGAAGCAGCCAGGTCAGCAAGGGCAACCCTGCTGATAGATGGTTGGCAACAGAAGTGTTGAACAGCACCAGCTGTCAAACAATATCTTGCTCCTCAGCTTTCCTTTTACTCTCACCAATCTTTCTCTGTTTCAACCAAACCAGCCCCAGGAATTGTCTGTTTCCTTCTCTTTTCACTGTTCTTAATGTTTAAATACAGCAGGGAACCTTAGACCCTGCCAGCCTATTATATTAGATGCATGAAACTGTGCAGTTCGAAGTCACAAACTGGCAAAATTCAGGTTCAAGACCACAATAGGAGAAGACCTTGTCATTTGGTACATTCTACTTAATCTCACATCACTTTTAAGCTTTTCTACCCTGACACTTTGAAGCTGTCCAATTCAATAAACATTAAAGTTTAATTTCCTACCTAATGTTTTCACAAAGGTAAAAAGGAGTAAAGGTATGGGATCTGGATAAATGGACAAGATAAAGGCTTGTTCAGTATCACAAGAAAAAGTCATGTGTACACAGGATCAGAGATACTAGACACTTTAGAAAGTTTGTTTACTCATCTCCATGGAAACTACAAGATTCTCTCAGGTGCTGATTGGCTGAGACAGAGAATAATGGCATACAAAAGGCGAAAGCCAGTAAGAGTTTAATGAGCCAGTTATTAAAATGGCTAACTGGACAGACTACTTGAGAGAAAGGCTGAGCAGCCCTACATGTCTCTATCTGGGCAGCTGAAAGCACTGAACCCAGGGATGACAGTTCGTGTCCCACTCTCTTAGCTCAGGAAAAGTGTCACATATTTCTTTCAAGTGGTCATTAATAAAGTCCTTGTCATGTGATGTTCACATTATAACAGATTCCATTATTATTTATTGAATGCTCATATATGTCCTCAGTCAGTGAATTATTTACTGGGAAAATGATCACTGACCAAGACAAATCTTTGAACAAAAAAGCATTTAATTGAGACGTTGATTATATTTTTACGGAGATATTCCCTGAAGTCATGTCATCAAGCAGTAATCTTGTTGTAGTCTTTCAGCTGACCCGAGAGCTTTTCATACTGAAATACAAGAGGCAGTCAGAGAGAGGGAGACAGAGAGAGCAAGAGAGAGAAAGACCTAGAGAGACAGACTTAGAAATATTGACACTGAGACCTACAGAAACAGAGATATAAATTGACTAAGACCAAGAGACAGAGACTCCACTGTGTCTGGTCACTTTATTGGTATCTCAACCTCCAAGCACACCCTCCTATAAAATAACTCCAAAAAGAATTACATTTTAAAAATATTTTTTTTGCATTCTTTTTTTTTTTTCAATGCTGTTTATTCAGGAACATTGAACAATCCTCGGACCCCGGGGAAAGCCAGCCCACAGCTTAAATAGCCTCTGGGTAGCCAACCCAGGCGTGCCACGGGGGCAATGCAGATAGGTCCACATACATGGAAGCAAGCCAGATCCTCGGCCTTAGCCAAATGTGGAGTTGTTCGTGACAGAGAGCACTCACCATCGGGAAGGTGGAAGGCGGAAACCAGCTCCATTTTTAAGGCATAGCATTCCGCAGCTCTCTACAGTTCCCCCTTTTTGTTTTAGACACATCAGGCAAGAGTAGAAGTCTGATCTCTGATATTAGAAATAAAAATTACAATTTATTCACTTTGTATCTCCCCATAAACCCCTACTTTCTCTTCACTACAAATCCCACCTTACCTCTCCCTTCTCCATGCATGCCCCTCCCCAAGTCCACTGATGGAGAAGAACTTCCTCTCCTTACTTCTAATCCTAGTCTACCAGATCGCATCAGGAGTTATTGCATTGTTTTCTTCTCTGGACTGGTAAGGCTGCTTCATCAGAGTGAGGTAATCAAAGTGCAGGCCAATCAGTTCATGTCAGAGGCAGTTCCTGTTCCCTTTACTGTGGAACCCACATGGACACTGAACTCCCATTGGCTACATCAGTTCAGGGTTTCTAGGTTATCTCCATGCATGGTACTTGGTTGGAGTATGAGTCTCAGGAATGACCCTTGTGCTCATATTTTTTGGTTTTGTTGCTCTCTTTGTAGAGGTCCAGTCCTCTCCAAATCTTACAATTTCCCACTTCTTTCATTAGATTCCATGCACTCTACCCAACAGTTGGCCAAAAGTTTCAGCATCTGCTTTGATAATCTGCAGGGCAGAGCCTTTCAGAGGCCCTCTGTGGCAGGCTCCTAACTTGTTCCCTGTTCTCTCAATCTTCTTATGGCCATCCCCTTTGCCTTTCGAGATGGGGATTGCACATTTTAGTCCGAGTCCTCTCGCTTGATTAGTTTCTTTAGGTGTACAGATTTCAGAATGTTAATACTATATTATATGTCTATATGAGTGAGTATACACCATGTGTCTTTCTGCTTCTGGGATAGTTCAATCAGGATGATATTTTCCAGTTCCCACCATTTACCTGCGAATTTCATTATTTCCTTGTTTTTTTTATTGCTGAGTAATATTGATGACTGAGCAAGCAGTCATTCTTGTAGTCCTTCAGCACAACTGACAGCTTTCATACTGAACCACAAGCAGCAGGCAGAGAGAGGGAGAACAAAAAAAACTGAGAAACAGAGCTAGAGAGAAGGATTCAGAAAGAGAGACCAAAACCAATGGAAAAAAAAAGATATAAAGTGACAGAGACCGAGAGACAGAGGCTCCATCCTGTCTGGTCACTTTCATTGTCATATCAACCTCAAAGCATGCACTCCCATAATATAATTCCAATATGAATTATATTATCTAACAGGGCTATACCTCCTAACTGTTCAAAATTATTTTCTTACTATGGACTCCACATAAAAATAGATGAGCTTCAAGTGGACAGTTCAATTCAAATCAACAGTAAATGGAAGAAGATGGAGGGACTTGTAGGCTAAAAGAATACAGTTATCCTGATTTTTGTCATTCAGCAAAATGAGTAAACTCCCCGCAACATTCACGGATTAAATATCAGGACTGACAATCTCCTTTGGGGGAAATGTGGAATATTTCCAAAACATAGTATTATTCAGCTAAGAAAATGACATCATACTATTTTCAGGCAAATGGATGGAACCAGGAAAAAATCATCCTGGGTGAAGTAACTAAAATGCAGAAAGATAATTGTGGTATGTATTCACTTATTAGGTAGTATCCTAATAATGGGGGATAAAGTGCCAATAGGCTATCTATTGTGAACAAACCAGTCTTCCTCTAGTTAGATTGGATGGCAGTTAATTGAGTTGTTGGACCAGGGCATGCTAAGTAAATTCAAGCAACCCAGGCAGTTATTAAAATACGCTGTTTTGTGCCCTCAAGTGACAGGTCAGTGCTATGATCTTGTATCCAAGGATATGCTTCCTTCTGCATCAAATGAGTTTGCATACAGAGACCTACTGTCTGATATTATGCAGAGAGAGACCTTAAAACCCAGCTCTAAATGGGATTTCCCTATAAATTTTCCTCCCCTCAGAGCTCTGGGAAGCATGAAACAGAGGAGGTGGGAAGAGTGTCATAAGTGGAGGGAACTGAGGACACAAGAAGTACAATGCCCTGAGAATCAGGGTGTAGAGGATCATGATGCAGCCAGCCTTGATAAGACCTGATAAGCTATGGTTAGATAGAAGGGGGAGGAGGACCTACCCTCTCAGGGAACTAGAGAAAGGGAATATGGTTTGGAGAAGGAGTGTGGGTGGGACTGGGAGGAGAAGAGAAGAGCGGACAGCAGAGGGGACACAAAATGAACAAACTGTAACAAATAAATACACAGGAAAAACTGTGATCAAGGTGATGAAGTATAGAGCTCTCCAGGAATGGCTTCTTCTTCTTAGCAGTGGTGCCAGGGTTTAGCAATGATGAACTCAGCTTTCTTTAAAGGACCTGGCACTGAGACTCTGATCATATTCCAATGAGTACATGAACAACACCTTCTTCAATTGATGTTTTAAAAAAATATTAATGTGACACCTGAGTAGGAATTTGAACATGGAAACAATGGAAAAGAAGTGAAATATATGTTGTATGAAATTCCCACATAATCAGTAAAAACAATATGTTGACAACTTATACAATGACTGTGAAAATGGAGAAAACATTATGCTGAACAAGCAGTCCTGGCACTAACACTACTTTTAGAGAGTTTGTCTGGAGCATGCCTGACAGAATAACAGCTGCTCTTGTGTCCTAGGCATATAGCATGGACCAATTTTTCTGTCCTGAAGTCCCAGGTATAACTGTAAACGATAGGACCAGGTGGGTTCCTCACTGACTATTTTGTAGGACACAGCTTGCTTGAGAAAAATGGTGAGCAGCCCTACATGCCTCAAAATGGGCAGCACACAATCCAGTGATGAGAGTTCCTGGCCAAGACTGTTAGTTCAAGAAAGGTGTCACATGTCTCTTTCAGGAGTTAATTAATAAAATCAACTGGTAAGACAGCAGAATGGAATGTTGACATCACAATGATAGTATGACATCACAATGGTATTATGACATCACAATGTTATCATGACACCATAATCAGATTATGACCTCAATATTCTATTATGACATTACATTGATATTATAACATCACAATACTATTATGACCTCATGGTATGATATCACAATGGAATTATAACACCACAATGTTAATATTAATAACAATGCTATCATGACATCACATTGTTATCATATTAAAAACATATTATGACATCACAATGCTATTCAAACATCATGGTAGGATGACAACACAATGGAATTTTGGCTTCACAGTGGCGTTATGACCTCAAAATAATATTATACCATTACAATGTTTTTTGACATCACAATGATATCATGGTATGAAAATGGTATTATGACAGCACAAATGACATCACAATTCTATGATGAGATACCAATGGTATTATGAAATTCCAATGCTATTATAACACCACAATGCTATTATGACTCACTCATATAGACATATCATATAGGATAAAACTACTAAAATCTATACATCTAAATAAACTAATAAAGAGGCAGGACTCTGACTAAAATTCTCAGTCCCCACCCTGAAAGGCAAAAGAGAATGGATATCAGAAGGAGAAAACAGGAAACAAGTTAGGAGCCTGCCACAGAGGGCCTCTGAAAGGCTCTGCCCTGCAGACTATCAAAGCAGATGCTGAGACTTATGGCCAACTGTAGGGCAGAGTTCAAGGAATCTTATGACAGAAGTGGGAAATAATAAGATCTTGCGAGGTCAGGAACTCCACAAGGAGAGCAACAGAACCAGAAAATTTTAGCACAAGGGTCTTTCCTGAGACTCATACTCCAATCAAGTACTACACATAGAGATAACCTAGAACTTCTGCACAGATGTAGCCCATGGCAGTACAGTGTTCAAGTGTATTGGGAAGAAGGACTGCCTCTGACATAAACTGATTGGCCTGCTCTTTGATCACATCCTCCTGAGGTGGGAGCAGCCTTGCCAGGCCACAGAAGATGACAATGCAGCCACTCTTGATGAGATCTGAAAGACTAGGGTCAGAAGGAAGTAGAAGGGATTGTCTGCTATCAGTGGCATTGGGGAGGGGTATGCATGAAGAAGAAGGAGGGAGGGTGGAATTACGAGGGCAGGAGATAGGGGTTTCTGGTGATACAAAGTGAATAAAGTGTAATTAATAAAAGTTAAAAAATAAAATAAATAAATAAATGCTATTCTGACATTACAATACTATTGTATTTTCACAACAGTATGACTTTGTGATGATGTTATGACATCACAATGTTATAAAGGCTTCACAATGGTATGTTGTAGGGGATGATTATTGTAGGTGATTATTAATATTTATTATTGGTTTATCTTTTATTACTGCTAAACAGCTGTATAAGCAATTCGCCACACAGATACTGGGTTTATTTAGTTAACTTAGAACACAATTCTAGTCAAAGTTACTCCCTCCTAAAACTTCAAGCCCTCATAGTTTTCTAACATTTAGATATTACCCATTATGATTTCTTTCTTTGAAGTCTTACGTGTGGTTCATTCTCTCCATTCTTTTCCAAGATCAATCCTTCAGCTCTGCTCTCCAAGCTCTGCTCCCTTGCCCTGTCTCCTCCCACTCATTTTATGCCCTTGTCTCCTCCCACACATTTCCTGCACTCTGGCTTCTCCCATTGCTCAACATTGTGGCTAGTTGCTTTATTTGGCCTGTTTACCCAAAGTTGAGACAGGATGTGTAGAATAAGTATCACAATGCAATATCCAAATTGAAAACAGAGAGTGGAGGGTATAAATAAGCATTTGAATGAACAAGGGTAATATGTATACATTTAAAGCAAACATTATACAAACAATGGTATGATAACATCACAAAGCTAAGATGACATCACAATACAATTATGATATCACAATGGGCTTATGGCCTCAATATGCTATTATGACATTTCAATTATATCATGTCATCACAATTGTGTCATGACATCTAAGTGCTATTATGACAACACCATGGTATTATTACATATAAAAATATTATGACATCAAAATTGTATTATGACACCACAATTTTATTATGATATCTCAATAGTACCATGTCATCACAATGGTGTCATGATATCCCAATGGTATTATGACATCATAATTCTATTATGACCTCACATTGTCATTATGACAACACAGGAGAATTTTGACATCATAATATCATTATGACCTCAAAATGCTATCATGATATCACATTGCTCATATGGCAACACAATGCTATTATGACATAAGAATGCAATCATGACATACAATGATGTAATGACATGAAAATTGTATGACATAAGAAAGGTATTATTCCACAGTGTTAGAATGATATCACAATGGTATTAGGACTTCACAATGCTGTAACAGCATCACAAGATTATTATAACATAAGAATGCTATTATGATATCACAATAATATGACATTAATATGCATTACATGATTGCGTTATGATAGCACAATGGCATTATGGCCTCAAAATGCTGTTATGATGTCACAATAGTATTATGACATCCCAATGGTATTACAACATGATTATGGTATGACCTCCCAATGGTATTATGACATCTCAATGGTATTATGTCTTCACAATGGTATGACATCCCAATGGTATTAGGATTTTACAATGCTATTATGACATCACAATAGTATGACATATCAATGGTATCCTTTACAACACAATGACATGACATCACAATACTTTTATGACATTAATTATATTATGATATCACAATTTTATTATGACATTACATTTTTTATGAAATCTCAGTAGTATTATGTCATCTCGATGGTGTCATGACATCTCAGTGCTATTATGACTTCACAATGCTATTAGGATATATACTATTATGTCATCAGATGGTATGTTGTCACAATGGAATTTAATATCATAATAATAAAACATAACAATGCAATTATGACACAAATATGATACCCTGACATTACATGAATATTATGATATCACATGAAATTATGACATCACAATTCTGATTTGATATCAAAATGGTATAACATTACAGTAGTATTATCACATCAAAATGCTATAATGACATCACATTCTTTTGTCACCTAAATTTTATTAAGACATCACAATGTTATGACATAACAATGGTTTTATGACTTCACAATGATAGAACTTCCCAATGCTATTGTGACATCACAATTCTATTATGACATTGCAATGCTAAAATTAAATCACAATGATATGACAACACAATGGTATCAAGAAATCAAAATGGTGTTATAACATCACAATTGTATGATGACATCAAATGATATAATATCACAAAGCTATTATAACATCACAATGGTTAGACATCTCAATGCTAATATTGAAATGAATGATATGACATCACAAAGTTATTATGATATCACAATTCTATTTTGACTTCACAAAGATATGGCTTCACAATGTTATTAGGACATCACAATGCTATGATGACATTGCAATCATACTATGATATCACAATTTCATTATGACATCACAGTCCTAATAGAATATAATTGTGGTACGACATCACAATGGAATTTGACATCAAAATAGCATTATGACTTAAAAAATGCTATTATGACATTTTATTGCTCATATGACAACACAATGCTATTATGACTGCAAAATGGTATTACAACATCACAATGCTATTATGAAATAACAATGATATAATGACATCAAAATTTATGACATCACAAAGGTATTATTATTTCACAATGGTATATGGCATCATAATGTTCATATGACATTCCAATTCTATTATGACTCACAATGATATGAAATTACAACATTATGACATCACAAAGGTATTATTATTTCACAATGGTATATGGCATCATAATGTTCATATGACATTCCAATTCTATTATGACTCACAATGATATGAAATTACAATGTTATGACATCACAAAGGTATTATTTCACAGTGCTTTTATGACATCACAATATTATTATAACATGGCAATGCTATTATGACATCAAAATAGCATATCAAAATGCTATTATGAAAACAAAATGGTATAACATCCTACTGGTATTATGAATTCACAAAGGTATTATGACATCACAATGTTATTTTGACATGACACTGATACGATGTCACATTACTATTATGACTTCATAACTGTATGACTTCCCAATGGTATTAGGACATCACAATGATAAGACATTACAATGGTTTTATGATATCACAATGGCATTATGACATCTCGATGTTATTATGACATCAAAATGGTATGACAATACAATGGTTTTATGAGATCACAATGGATGTATGACAACACAATGGTATTATTATTACACAATTGTATTACAACCTCATATGGTATGATATCACAATAATCCTATGACATCAGAACGATATTAAGACATCACAAAGCAATAATGACATCACAGAGAGAGAGAGGGCACTATAAGGTCATATTCAGAAATAGAGAGACCAATGCCAAAAGAATAAAAGATAGAAATTAACAAAGACCAAGAGACAGAGACTCCATTCTGTCTGGTCACTTTCATTGTCATATCAACCTCAAAGCACACCCTCCATTAATATAACTCCAATAGGAATTATAATATTTAACAAGGCCATACCTCCTAACCCTTCCCAGGTTTTCCTCAGTGGATATTAAACATGTAAATAGATGAGCCTTAAGGGGACAGTGCAATTCAAATCACCAGGAAATGGAAGTAAAAGGAGGGACTTTTAGACTAAAAGAACATAGTTTTTCATTCAATACATGATTAATGTTCCAGTAACTTCCAAGTTCTACAGAACAGGCCTGACAAACTCCTTTGGGGAAAATGAGGAATATTTCCATAATGGAGTATTATTGAGCTAAGAAAATGACATCATGATATATATTCAGGCAAATGGATGGAACCAGGAAAAATCATCCTGAGTGAAATAACTAAAATGCAGAAATATAAATATGGTATGTATTCACTTATTTAGAATTTTCCTATTAATGGGGGACAAAGTTCCAATAGTCTATCTGTTGTGAACCACCCAGTCATAAACAAAGGAGATTGGCAGTTAATTGAATAGTGAGGATAGGGCATCCTATTGAAATTTTCAAGCAAACCAGCTGTTTTTATTAAGATATGTTGCGCTCTGCCCTCAAAAGATAGATCAGGGTCACGTTCTTGTATCCACAGATATGCTTACTTCTGCATCAACTGGGATTGCATACAGAGACTCTGAGTCCATATTATGCACAGAGAGACCTAAAAACACCCATCTCGAAATGGGATTTCCCTAAGAATTTCTCCCTCCCTTCAGAGCTCTGGGAAACCTGCAGGAGAGGAGGCAGGAAGAGTGTCATAATTAGAGGGAATTGAGGACACAAGGAGAACAATGTTCTGAGAATCAGGCTGCAGGACAATATTATGAAGCCAGCCTTTATGAGACCTGATAAGCTAGGGTCAGATAGAAGGTGGAGGAGACCACACCTATCTGGGGAACTGGAGAAAGGTATAGGGGTAGAAGAAGGATGGTGGGTAGGACTGGAAGGAGAATAGGTAGGGAACAGCAAAGGGGATACAAAATGAAAACATTGTAATATAAAAATATATTAGAAAAAACTGTGATCAATATGATGAAGTAAAGAGCTCTTCAGGATTGATGGCTTCCAGTTGGGTGTGGTGCCAGGATGCAGCAATGATGAACTCAGTTTTCTTTAAAGGATGTGGCACTGAGACTCTGATCATGTTCCAATGAGTATATGAAAAACGTATGCTTCAATTGATGTATTTTAAAGAAAAAAAATTAGTGTGACACATGAGTAGGAATTTGAATGTTAGAGCAATGGAAAAGGAGTGTAATATACATTATATGAAATTCTCACATAATCAGTAAACATATGTTGACAACTTATGCAATGACTGTGAAAATGGAGAAAAGATTATGCTGAACAAGCAGTCCTGGCACTAACACTATATTTAGAGGGTCTGTCTGGAGCACCACTGAAAGAAAGCAGAGGACTAGCCCAGAGACTAAGTCAGAATCCCACATTCCTTTCAGAGCAGAGGGCTAGTCAAGAGGCTAGGACAGAATCATGACACCACATTTCTTTCAGATAGTGGGCCAGCAGCAGTCCCCACCCAGATTAACTTCAGAGTTCGACTGGAGTCACATGGCCCTTAAGAATTAGAGGTTAGATGTCTCCCAGGTAGCTAGGCCTGACCTTTAGCAGTCTTGGCTCTTAAAAACAGACCAATCATTTTAAAGATCAGCTTCTCTAAAGACCACCCTGCTTGCATTTTGTTCCTCTTCCACAATCCTGTAATGCCAAGGCTTGTACTACCACACTGGCATTTTTGTTCCTTTAAAATCTTGATCTCCTAGAGCTAGGGGTCGCTTGCCTCTATGTCTTTGTAAAGGGCACCTGGCTCGATCTTGTAATGAAAACACCCTCATGCCTTTTGCAATGGAGTTGATTCCAGTAGGTCTTTTGAGGGCTCACAAACTGGGTGTAACAACACAACCGGGTCATTTTAAAGATGGCTGGCTATGGTACCACAGGGGACCAAGTCAGAGGTACTGCTGACAGCTTCTGTAATGACTCTGTCAAGTAACTTCACTTCACCATTTACTAACTGCCCTGGCTCTGATGTTGCCACAAACCCCTACATTTACCCTCACTCAAACTACTGACCTACGAGCAGGCAGAGGATGGTAGACCTGAGTGCCACAAAGAATCGAGATATTATTAGCAGTAGGGCATCGGGGATGAGATGAGGGATCAAGGATTATAGTTTTATTACATTCTAAGGAACTTAGCATTCCTACATAGTGTGTCCCAGATGCCTTGAAACTGCTTGCCATGCCTGTTGGAACTTTTTACCCTCATTATTAGGAGACCTCCTAATAAGTGAACACATACCATATTTGTCTTTCTGCATTTTAGTTACTTCACCAAGGACGATTTTTCCTGGTTCCATCCATTTGCCTGAAAATATCAGGATGTCATTTTCTGGCTGAATAATACTTTGTAATTATTTGAAATATTCTACATTTTCCACAAAGGAGATTGCCAGTCCTCTTCTTTAATCCTTGCAAGTTGCTTGGACTTTAATCATTGTATTGAATGACAAACTATCAGGATATCTATGTTCTTTTAGCCTATAAGTACCTTCAGTTTTTTTTTTCTAGTTCCTGTTGATTTGAATTGTAATGCCCCCTTGAAGCTCATCTAGTTACAAGATTAGTCACAGTGAGGAAATATCTGCGAAAGTTTAGATGGTATGGTCTTGTCAAATAATGTAATTCAAATAATGTATAATATAATATAGGATGCTGTGCTTTGAGGTTGATATGCCAATGAAAGTGACCAGAAACAATGGAGTCTCTGTCTCTTGGTCTCTGTCACTTTATGTCTTTGTTTCTGTCTGTCTCATTCTTTCAATTTCTGAATATGTCTGTCTATCTCTTTCTTAGTCACCCTCTCTCTGCCTGCAATTTATAGTTCACTATGAAAAGCTATCAGTTCTGCTTAAGGAGTAGAAGATGACTGACATGATATCCTGGATGGTTTCTGTAAAAATGTAAGCAAGGTCACAATTTAATGCATTTTGTACAAAGAGTTGCCTTAGTCAGGGATGATTTTCACAGTAAGTAATTCACTGACTGAGGATCTGTGCATTTAAGAAATAATAATGTAATCTCTGTTAGGTTGGCAAAATATGCATTTTTCCTTGGTTGGCATCAAGGTCTTTAATGTGGTAAATACAAGCCTATGTCTTAGGTTTGATAAACCACAATTTACACATCATTGACTTACCTTCATATCAAATGGGGTTGTTAGAGATCATTTAATTTAAATTTATGCAACTGCACTTGCATGTGTTGAGGTTGTTGAAGAAGGAAGTGAAACACACTAGGAAGGCAGGTACAGACCAACAAACCCATTACCCACCAGGCCCACAAGTGTCAGTCCCTGCTTAAGCATAGAGTCAAAGAATGGAAAGTGCATCTTGAGGCTAGTAAATATATCCCAGGCTGTATTGGCCAATTCTAACCTAGGTTTCTTGGCAGGTTCTTCTATGTCATGGATCTTATTTCTCATTGTTAACATGTCTAATGAGAAGTTTGTGCTAGACCAAATATGAGCAAGTTGATTCAGAACCTGAGTACAATTAAATTTTGTTTCATCAGACCAAGAATCAGAAACCCTAACAGAAATTATAACAAAAGCAGGTTGCATAACAACTAATACTGAAAGCTCATTATCTTCAGCACTAACACAATTAGTAAGATTGTAATATACACATTCAATTGAGTAGGTATCATTGTTCTTAAAATGCCTTACTACAATGTTTCCAATTAGCAGTAAATAAGGAGGATTAATTAACACATGCCAAGACAGAAGTATACTTGATTAATTTAGCAAAGCTACTTACATTCCCAGAGAGAACGCCTATATATAACAACGCAGCCCCCAATTTCCATACATAGGTTTGACAATTTTTATTTTAAATCCTCCAAAGTCCAACACTTACAGATTTTTCTAAAACAAGAATTTTGACTGCCTGAAGGGTCCTTAATACCCTTAATGATAGACCAGTTCAGTCCATGACTGTAAATGCAGCATCATTGTCTCAGGAGTAGATGGTAGGTATTTCTCCAATGCATCTTGTCCAAAAAACCATCAGTCCAGGACAAATGCGTTAATCTTTTCTCACAGGCTGGAAACTCATAGTAGCATAATATCTTTGTGAAGTCATCATAGTATTGAAATGTCCTAATATCATTGTAAAGTCATACTGTTGTGACTTCATGGTTACATTATGATGTTATAATTCCATTGTGATGTCATAACAAAATCATGTCATAAATCATTGTGATGTCATCATAATATTGTGATGTCATAATAGCTTTGTGATGTCATAATAGAATTGTGCTGTCATAATTACACTTTGATGTCTTAATAACATTGTAATTTCATAATAGATTTGTGAGGTCAAAACACCATTTTGATACCATAATAACATTCTTATATCATCAATAGCAATGTGATATCATCTTTGCATTGTATAGTCATACAGTTGTGAGGTCATAATAGCATTGTTATGTCAAAATTACATTGTGATATCATATAATTATGCTGTCATAAGAGATAATAGATGCCATGCCATTGTGATATCAAAATACTCTTTTAATTCATAATAAAATAAAATTGTGATGTCATAATATTTTTAAGATGTCATAATACAATTTTGAGGTCATGATTACAGTGTGATGTCATAATAGCATTGTGATATTATAATAACATTGTGATGTCAAAACAATTTTAAGGTCATAATAGCATTGTGATATCATTATACCATTGGTATGTCATATTACCATTGGGATGTCACCATATCATTGTGAACTCATAACACCATTGTAATGTCAAATCATTGAGATGTCATAATATCATTGAGGTGTTAAAATTTCATTGTGATGTCATGCCACATTCAAGTTTTAATAGCATTGTGATGTCATAATATCAACGGAATATCATGATGAATTTTAATGTCATGATGCCATTGTGATGTCATCATAGCACTGTGATGTCATCATAGAATTGTGATGTCCTAATATCATTGAGAAGTCTTACCATTGTGAAGGCATAGTAGCATTTTAATGTCAAAATTCCATTGTGATATCATGATCCTAATGCCATTAGGATGTAATAGCATGGTGATATCAGAATACCATTGTGATGCCATAAATGCATTGTGATGTCAAATATCATTTTGAGATTTTGAGATCATAATAGCATTGTGATGTCATAATAGCATGGAGATGTCTTAAGTGCATTGTGATGTCATGAGAGCATTGTGGTGGTATAAAAGCATTGGGATGTCATAGTACCATTGGGATTTCATGACAACATTTGATTTCATCGTAGCATTGTGATATCTTAATACTATTGTTATGTAAAATTACCATTGTCATAATAGCATTGTGATGTCAAAAAAGCATTGATTTCAAAATTCCATTGTGATTTCATGCCTCAATAATTTCTAAATAGTATTGTGATATAACAGAATTGTGATATCATCATATCATTGCAATGTCCTAAAATTGAGAATTCAGATGGTTGTGAAGTCAAAATGGCATTGTAATATGATAAATCCATTGTTATGTAATATTATAATTCATAATAGTAATTGTGATATCAAAATAGCATGTGATGTCATGATATCATTTTTTGATGTCTTATTACCATTATGAGGTCATAAAAGCATTGTGATGTCATAATAATATTGTGAAATCAAACCACCATTAGGATGTCATAACATTATGATGTCATAATGGCATCGTAATGTCATAATAGCATAATAATATTATAATGTCATAATACCACTTTACTGTCATGATAGCATTCTAATGTCATAATATCATTGTGATGTCATTAGTATCACAATAGCATTCTGATGTCATATTACCATTGTGATTTCATAATACCACTTTTGCGTTGTATTAGTAGCATTGTGATTTGCTAGTAGCGTGTGATTGCATAGTAGCATTGTGATTTCATAATAGCATTGTGATGTAACAATACAATTGTGATGTTCTTATAGCATTGTGAAGTCATACTGTTGTGAAGTCATAATAGCATTATGATGTCAAAATTATATTGTGATGTCAGACCACAATCATGTCACAATAGCTTATGATACCATTGTGAGGTCATCATAGCATTGTGAAGTCATAATACCAATTTATGGTCATCATGTCATTGTGATAAAAAATCACATTGTGATATCATAACTCATTGTGAGATCATGTCACTGTGATGTCATAATATCAGTATGATCTCAAAATTCCATCGTAATATCATACTACAGTCATGTTATATGAGCATTGTAATGTCATCGTAGCATTGTGGTGTCATAACTTCATTGTAATATAATAGTATTATGATATCATCATATCATTGAGTTGTCTTAAAATCATTGTAAAGTCATACCACTGTAAAGTTATACTAGCCCTGTGATATGATACTACCATTATGATTTATATTATTGTGATGTCATAAAAGCATTTTTGTGTCATACCTTTATGATGTCACAATACATTATTGAAGTCATAATACCATTGTGATGTCATTTTGAGGTCATGATAGCATTTTGATGTCATAATAGCATTGTGATATCATAATTACATTGGTATGTAGTGATGAATTTTGCTGTCATGGTGCCATTATGATGTAATAATAGCATTGTGATGTCCTAATATCTGTGAAGTGATACTTTTGTGAAGTCATAATAGCATTTTGATGTCAAAATTCCATTAAATATCATAGCACAATCATGTCATATTATCATGGTGATGTCATAATAGCATTTTGGGGGTCATAATAGTATTGTGATGTCATAATTCCATTATGATGTGATAATTCCTTTGTGATGTCATCATTGCATTGTGATGTCATAATACAATTGTCATGTCCTAATAGCATTGTAAAGCCATAATAGCCTCCCAAGGGCATAAAGTGATAGTGTTCTCATAATACTATTGTACTGTCATCAAAATATTGTGAAGTCATAATAGCATTGTGATTTCATATCACTGTGATGCCTTAATAGCATTCTGAATTCATAATTGCATTGTGATGTCATCATAGCATAGTAAACTCATAACAACATTGTGATGCCCTAATAACATTGTGAAGTGAAAATACCTTTGTGATGTCATCATAGAGTTGTGATATTAAAATAGATTGTGATGATAAAACGCCTTTGTAATAAAATAATACCTTAGTGATGTCACCATAGAGTTGTGATGTCATAATATCATGGTGATATCAAAATTCCTATGATGTCATAATTCCATTGTGATGTCATACTGCAATCATGTGTTAATAGGACTGAGATATCATAATAGCATTGTAAACTCATAATAGCATTGTGATGCCATAATACCATTATGATGTCATCTTAGCATTGTGAATTCATAACACCAATTTGATGTCATATCTTTGTAATGTCATAATAGCATGCTGATGTCATACCATTGTGATGTCATATTCATTTTGAAAACATAATAGCCCTTTCATATTGTAACACAATTGTAATGTTAAAATACGATTATAATGTCATAACAGGTTTGTGATGTTTTTATAGCATTGTGATGCCATAATATCATTTTGAGGTCAAATAGCATGGTTGTGTCATAATAGCAGTGTACTGGCATAAGAACTTAACACCATTGTGATGTCATATCCCATAGATGTCATAACAGTTTGGGATATCATAATAGCACTGTGATGTCATAATACCATTGTGATATCATAATATCATTGTGATTTCAAAATTCAATTGTGATGTCATGCCACAATCATGTTGTAATATCACTGTGATGTCATAATAACATTGAGATGTCATAATACCATTGTGAAGTTATAATGCCATTGTGATGCCATAATAGAATTGTAATGTCATAATAGCATTGTGAAGTATTAACACCACTGAGATATCATAATCAAATTGTGAAGTCATAATAGCAGTGTGATGTCATATCATTGTGAGGTCATAATTCCATTTAGATGTCATATGATTGTGATTTCTTAATACAGTTTTAAAGTTACATTACCATTGTGATGTCATAATAGTATTTTGATGTCATTACATTATGTTGTCATAATAACCTTGTGAAGTCATAACACCATTGTGTTTAAATGATATCATTGTGATGTGAAAATTCTATTGTAATATCATATCACAATCATTTCATAATACCATTGTGATGTCATAGTAGCATGGTGATGTCATGATAGCTTTGTGATATCATAATAGTAATGTGTAGTCATAGTAGCATTATGATTTCATATCATTGTGATGTCCTAATACCATTGTGAACTCATCCCATTATGAAGTCATAATAGCAATGTGACATCTTAATATAATTCTGATGTCAAAATACCATTGTGATGTCATAAGAGCATTTTCATGTCATAATGCCATTGAAATGTCAAAATTCCATTGTGATGTCATACTGCAATCATGTTGTAATAGCGTTGTGATATCATAATACTACTGTGATGTCATAATGCCAGTGTGATGTCATAATATCATTATGGTGTCATAATTCCATTCTGAAGCAGAAAAACATTGTGAAATTATAATTCCTTTGGGATGTCATACAATTGTGATGTCATAAAAGCATTGTGATGTAATTATAGCATTGTGATATCATAATACCATTGTGATAAAATAATACTCATGTGATGTCAGGATAGCATTGTTAGCTATATTATTATTATTGTGATGTTATAATTTCATTGTGATATCATACTGTATAATGTCATAATAGCAGACGACCTAAAGGCATTGTGAAGTCATAATATCATTGAGATATCTTGACACCAGGGAGATGACATAACATCATTGAGATGTCATAAAAATTGTGATGTCATAATACAATGATATAATATAATTGGGATGTCATGAAAGGTTTGTGATGGCATATCATTGTGTTGTCATGATACTGTTGATATGTTGTACATTTTTACTCCTCTTTACCTCTTTGACAATGTCAGGTAGGAAAGGCAACTTTCATGGTTATTTAATTAGACAGTTTCCTAAGTAGGGAAGCTTCAATATGATGTGGGATTAAGAGGAATGTACTAAATGACAAGGTGGTCTCCTACTGTGGTCTTGGATCTGAATTATCCTTGGTTGTGACTTTTAACTAAGCATTTACCAGCATACTCACTAAACGTACCTTCACAATTAATATTGATATAATAGGCTGGAAGGGTTTGGATTCCCTGGTGTACTGAGTCTTTAAGAGCAGGGAAAAGAGAAGGAAACCAGAAAATTCCTGGGAATTGTTAACTGAAACAGAGAATGATCAGTGTATACAAAAGGAGAAATTAGGGGCAATAAACTCTTTGACATCTGATGCTATTCTACAGTATTTTTGGCAACCCTATCTATGAGCAGGGTTGCCTTGGCTTACCTGGTTGGTTAGGCAGCAGCTGTGTCATACTCAGTGGTGAGTGAGGAAACCTCCTGGTCCTGGGGTTTACAGGAAAAACTGGGCCTTCATGACAGAGAAATGGGTCTGTGTTATATGCCTAGGACACAAGAGCAGCTGTGTTTCCTGCTGTGGTCCTCCAGACAAACTCTCTAAACATAGCCTTAGTGCCAGGACTATAGTTAAGAGGTGCCACCTGATCTCATGGGGTCTGAGGTAGTTGGCTATCCACTAGTCTATGGTGGAATTTTCTACTACATAATGAGTTCCTGGAAAGCATGAGTTACAAAGTCAAAAATCTCCCTTAGCAGAATTTTTTCTCTATTTTCAAAGTATTGTAATAGTGCTCAACATATTATTTTTATTACTTATGTAGGAATTTCATATAATATATATTATACTCCTTTTCCATTACTCCCAGGTGTAAATTCCTACACATGTGCCACACTAATTTTTTTTTTCTAATTTAAAATACACCAATTCAAGTATGTGTCATTCATATACTCACTGGAACATGGCCAGATTCTCAGTGCCAAGTCCTGTACTAAAAACTGAATTTATCCTTGTCAAACCTAACACCAACCCTAGGAAGAAGCCATCAATCCTGATGAACTCTATATTTCATCACCTTAATCACAGTCTTCCTTATGTATTAATTTATATTGATTTGTTTACTTTATATTCCCACTGCTGCCTCCTCTCTCATCGTCTTCCAGTCCCACCGAGCCTCCTTCTCCTACATCTTTCCAATTTCTATAATTTCCCTGATAATAAAGGTCCTCTCTCCCCTTCTATATGACCCTAGCTTATCCGGTCTCATTAATTCTGACTGCATCATCTTCCTCTGTGGCCTAATTATCATTGTGTCCTAATTCCCTCTATTTATGACACTCATAAATGGACAAAACAAGATATTCAACAACAAAAACTAATTTCAACATTACCAACACACAATTCCAGCGTTACAGAAAATAATAGAAGGAAAGATACAACCCAATAAAACTAACTGCTTTCAAGAAAATACAGGAAATATATAAATAACCTCACTACAGCAAAACAAAAAGCATCCAAGCACACAAACTTACTACCACAGCCAACATCGAAATCAAAGGATCTAAAAGCCACTGGACATTAATCTCCCTCAACATCAATGGACTCAATTCTCCAATATAAAGATACAAACTAATAAAATGGATGTGTAAACAAGACCCAACAATCTGTTGCATACAAGAAACACACCTAACTCACTAAAATAGACATTACCTGAGGGTAAAGGGCTGGAAGATGGCTTTCCAAGCAAATGGAAAAAAGAAGCAAGCAGGAAGGAGTAGCCATTCTAATGTCTAATAAAATATACTTTCAACCAAAATTAATCAAAAGACCTAGAGAATGACACTTCATACAGATCAAGGGAAAAACCCACCAGGAAGATATCACAATCCTGAACATCTATGCTCCAAATGCAACGGCATCCACATTTGTAAAATAAACTTTAATAAAACTTAAACCACACAAAGACCTCCAAACATTAATAGTGGGAGACTTCAACACCCCACTCTCAACAAAGGACCAGTCAACAAAACAGAAATTAAACAAAGAAACAATAACTCTGACAGCGGCCACGAATCAAATGGACCTCACAGACATCTATGGAACCTTTCATCCAAACACAAAAGAATTTACCTTCTTCTCACCATCCAAAATAGACCATATGTTTGGTCACAAAGTGAGCCTCAATAGATATAAGAAGACTGAAATAATTACCTGTATCCTATCTGATCACCATGGAATAAAGCTGGACCTCAATGACAAAAATATAAAAAGGCCTACACACAGAAGGACACTAAGCAACTTGCTACTAAATGACAGGTGGGTCAAAGAAGAAAGAAAGAAAGAAAATAGAGACTTCCTAGAATTCCCTGAAAATGACAGCAGAATATTCCCAAACTTATGGAACACAATGAAAGCAGTGCTAAGAGGAAAGTTTATAGCACTGAGTGCCTGCAAGAAGAAATTCGAAACTTCTCATGCAAGCAACTTAATGGCTTACCTAAAAGCCCTGGGGAAGGGGGATAAAAAGAAGCAGACACACCAAAGAGGAGTAGATGGCTAGAAATAGTCAAACTCACAGCAGATATCAATAAATTAGAAACAAAACAATTCAAAGAATCAATTAAATTGACAGCTAGTTTTTTGAGAAAATCAACAATATAGAGAAACCCTTATTCAAGCTAACTAAAAGGCAGAAAGACACCTTCCAAAACAACAAAATCAGAACTGAAAAGGGGGACATAACCACAGACACTGAAGAAATCCAAAAAAGTATTAGGACTTACTTCAAAAGTCTATATGCCACAAAATTCGAAACTCTAAATGAAATGGACAATTTTCTTGATTGCTTCCACATCCCAAAGCTAAATCAAGAGAAAGGAAATCTATTAAATAGTCCTATATCCACTAAGGAAATAGAAGCTGTCATTAAAATTATCCCATGCAAATAAATAAATAAATAAATACATAAATAAATAAATAAATAAAAAGCCCAGGGCCAGATGGTTTCAGTGCAAAATTCTTCCAGGCCTTCAAAGAGCTAAAAGCAATATTCTTCAAACTATTCCACAAAAGAGAAACAGAAGGCACAGTACCAAACTCATTCCATGAAGCCACAGTCACCTTCATAGCTAAACTTCATGAAGACCCAACAAAGAAAGAGAATTTCAGGCCAATCTCCCTTATGAACATAGATGCAAAAATACTCAACAAAATACTTGCAAACTGAATACAAGAACACATCGAAGATATCTTCCACAATGACCAAACAGATTCCATACCAGGCATGCAGGGGTCCTTCAGTATTTGGGAATCCATCAATGTGATCTACCACAGAAACAAACTGAAGGAGAAAAACCACATGATAATGTCTTCATATCCTGAAAAGGCATTTCACAAAATCCAACATCCATTCATGTATAAAGTTTTGGAGAGATCAGGGATACAAGGCACATACCTTAACATAATAAAGGCCATATACAGCAAGCCTATAGCCAATATCAAACTCAATGGAGAGAAACTTAAATCATTTCCACAGAAATCACGTACTAGGCACGGCTGCCCACCCTCTCCATATCTCTTCAACATTGTTCTTGAAGTCCTTGCTCAAGCAATAAGAATATTGAAGGATATGAAGTGAAAGCAAATAATGGAATCTGTGATAAAGGGAAAGTCACATGTCAAGGACACATGACTTTATTTGTGACCACTTAAAAGAAAAATGTGACACTTCTCCTGAACTAAGAGTCTTGAATCCAGGAACTTGGGTTGTGTGCTTTTAGCTGTCCCGATTGAAGCATGTAGGGCTGCTCAACCTTTCTGTCAAGCATGCTGTCCACTTGTTCCTTTTAATAACTGGCTCCTGAAACTCTTACTGGTTTTCACCCTTTGCATGGTATCATTCTCCCTCTCAGCCAATTAGCCCCTTAGGGAATCTTGAGGTTTCCATGTAGATGAGAAAACAAAAGTTCTTCAGTACCCAGTATCTCTGATACTGTACATACCTGACTTTTTCTTGTGAAACCCAACAAGCCTTTATCTCATCCCTTTATCAAGATCCTATTCCTTTATTCCTGTTTACCTCTGTTTACCTGACAATGTCAGGTAGAAAATGAATCTTTAATGTTTATTTAATTGTACAGCTTCCTAAGTAGGGAAGCTTCAAAGTGATGTAGGATTAAAGGAAATATACTGAATAACAAGGTGGTCTCCTACTGGTGTCTTGGATCCGAAATTTCCTAGGTTGTGACTTTGAAATGAATAGTTACTGACATACTGACTAAATATACCTTCACATTTTTATTGATATAATAGGCTGGCAGGGTCTAGTGTATTGTGTCTTTAAGATCAGGGAAAAGAGAAGGTAACTGACAGTCCTGTGGGGTAGTCTAACAGGGTCCACCTGAAAGACAGAGTAAAAATGGGGGTCAGACACAGGAGGAAAGGAGACAAGACAGATTCCTATTCAAGTCTCAGTTTACTGAACCTACAAACAGCATGTATAAAGCAAAGGGTACAAGCAAAATTGTTTTCACAGTAGCAAAATATCTGTGCTACCTGGCAAGACGTCCCGGAATTAAACAAAGTTTGCTATCTGGTTCCCAAGGTTGCAGGGAGCTTGCTTTCTACTTCTCAGGCTTAGAACATCCTGACAGTAGAAACTGACAAGACTGTCTCTGAGACATGGAACTTGGGTAAGACCCACATTTGACAAGGTCAGGAGGCAGAATTCCAATTACCAGACTCCTTCAGTTCCCCCTTTTTTGTTTTATGGAAAGCCTGCCCTAGGTTGGCTAAATGTGCACTTTTCCTTACTCACCATCAAGCTCTTGCCAAGTGATTTTTACAAGCCACTGTCTCAGGTTGGAAAAACCCCAATTTTACTCCTACATATCATTGACTGACCCCAATATCAAATGGGGTTGTTAGAGATATTTAACCTCATGCAACTGCACTTGCATTTGTTGAAGTTAAAGAAGAAGGAACTGAAACACACTAGGAAGGCAGGCACAGACCAACAAACCCCTATCTGCCATGCTCACAAATGTCAGTCCCCAGTTAAGCACAGAGTAAGGATGGAAAGCACCTCGTGAGGCTAGTAAATTTATTCCAGTTAGTATTGGCCAATTCTAACCTAGGTTTCTTGGCAGATTGTTTGTCATGGATCTTATTTCTCATTAATGAGAAGTTTGTGCTAGACCAAATATGAGCAAGTTGATTCTGAACCTGAGTCCAATTAAATCCTGTTTCATTATACCAAGAATCAGAAACCCTAACAGAAATCATTACAAAAGTGTCTAACTAATACTGAAAGAGCATTATCATCAGCACTAACACAATTAGTAAGATTGTAATATACACATTCAATTGAATAGGTATCAATTAAACTTTTGTTTACTCATCTACATGGAAACCTCAAGATTCCCTAAGGGGCTTAATTGGCTGAGAGGGAGAATGATACCATGCAAAGGGTGAAAAACAGTAAGAGTTTCAGGAACCAGTCATTAAAAGGGCCAAGTGGACAGCATGCTTGACAGAAAGGCTGAGCAGCCCTACATGCTTCAATCTGGGCAGCTAAAAGCACACAACCAGAGTTCCTGGATTCAAGACTCTTAGTTCAGGAAAAGTGTCACATTTTTTTAAGTGGTCACAAAGTCATGTATCCTTGACATGTGAGTGTCCCATTATCACAGATTCCATTATTTGGATTCACTTCATATCCTTCAATATTCTTATTGCTTGAGCAAGGAATTCAAGAACAGTGTTGAAGAGATATGGAGTGGGTGGGCAGCCTTGCCTAGTCCATGATTTCTGTAAGAATGATTCAAGTTTCCAATTACCAGTAAATAAGGAGGATTAACACATGCCAAAACAAATTTAGCAAAGCTACTTGCATTACCAGAGAGAATGACTATATATATACACCAATGCAGCCCGCAATTTCTATATAAATTGCTAGTTTTTATTTGAAGTCCTCCAAAATCCAGCACTTACAGCTTTTTCTAAAACAAAGGAATGTTAACTGCCTTTACCAGAAGCCAAGTTCTTAATACCCTTAATGATAGACCAGTCCACTCCATGACTGTAAATGAAAAGTCATTGTCCCAGGAGTAGATGGTGGGTGTTTCTTTGATGCATCTTGCTCAAGAAGCCATCAGTCCAGGATTGGTGCATTGATCCCCTTTCTCACAGGGTGGTTAACTCATTGGAGATGTAATACTTTCATTCTTAACTCCCGTAGGAAGGGGCAATGATATTCCTCCAATGTTCCACTTTTCCTGATTGCAAACGGAGGCTTGAGCTGCCACTCCAACTTCAGAGTAGTAAGCATTCTGATCTATGACCTTGACAGGTGAGACTGGTAAGCAGTCCTGATGTATACTCTCTCTGATAAAGCTAAGAGGATGAATTCTTCCTATTCCTGAAAATTTAAGAATCTGTTTTACTTGTGTTCCTTCAAAAGCAGGAAAACCCAGCAACCAAGTGTTGTTGACATAAACAAAGACTTATGGATCATCCCAGGAAACTGGATGTAGTAGAGGTGGATTAGGAACATACTCCCAATAAACATTCATCTTGACTAGAGGGGTCTTCATTGACATCATTATCATTGTCAGGAGAAAACTCCTCATCAGCTTGTCACACCAGACATTCCAGTAGGCATTGAGCTGCATCATTTTCCTGTGGAAAAACACAGACAGATCCTCATCCCATATGAGTAGTGTGTTGGGTTCGTGCCATTGATTTGTTAAAGGATCCCTTCATTTTACTTTAGCAATATTTTTCTTGGTTTCTCTATGCCAAAATCTAGCTGATGCAGATTTACCATGCTTATCCAAACTTAAAAATTCAGAATGAAAAGAACATGATTAAAATGATTCTGAGGTGTCCATGGGAGTAGCTCCCCTTTCTTTTTTTTTTTTTCAAATAAATCTTGATTGTTTAGTGAGTATGTCCTACCATGCGTTTCTTTGAGGATTGCAAGGTATTTTAGTTATATGAGAAATGTGAACCTGTAGACAAAATCATTTTGTAAATTTATTTTTAATATTAATCACAGGTTATTTACTTTGTTTCCCGTCTATAGCCCTCTCTCTCCTTCACTGCCTATTCTACTCTTCCTTCCTCATCTTCTCCCTGCCCCTTTCCAGGTCCACTAATAAGGGAGGACTTCTTCCCCTTCCATCTGACCCTAGCTTATCATCTCTCTTCAGGCCTGGCTGCAATGTTCTTTTCTGTGGCCTCGCAAGGCTACTCCTCTGTTGAGGAGGGGGGATCGAAGAGTTTGCTGTTGAATTCATGTCAGAAATAGTCCCTGTTCCCCTTATTAGAGAAGTCCTTTGCACACTGAGCTAACATGGGCTATGTCCAAGCAGGGGTTCAAGGTTATATCCATACATGGTCCTTGGTTGGAGAAACAGTCTCATGAAAGTCCCCTGTGCCCTGATATATTTGGTCCTTGTGGAGTTCCTGTACTCTCCAGATCTTATTAACACCCCCTTCTTTTATATGATTCCCTGCACTATGTGGAAGGTTTGGTTATTAGTCTTAATATCTGCTTTGATACACTGCTAGGTAGAGTCTTTCAGAGGCACTCTACTGTAGGCTCCTGTCAGGTTACTTGTTTTCTCCTACATTCAATGCCCATCCCATTTATCTTTTTAAGTGAGGATTGTTCACAAAAAACATTGTGGCTAATTGCTTTATTTTGGCCTGGTTACACAGAGTTGAGACAGGATGCTTTAAGTATCACAATGCAATATCGTAATTGAAAACACAGAGTCTAAGCATCCTGTCTCAACTCTGTGTAACCAGGCCAAAATAAAGCAACTAGCCACAGTGCTGTACAAAGGGAGGAGCCAGAGGACAGGAAATAGGGAAGGATCCAGAGAGCAGGAAATGATTGGGAGGAGAAGAGGCAAGAGGACAGCTAGGAGAGAAAGCTGGAGGACAGATCTTGGAATGAAGACATAGAGAGATGGACTGAACCTAATATATCACTAAAAGCAAGTATAATGTGGTATAATCTAAATGTTAGGAAACTATGAGGGCTTGAAGTTTTAGGATGGAGTAACTATTGCCCAGCATTGTTTTCTAGGTTACTAAATGAACCCTGGCTCTGTGCAGTGATTTGGGAGTATAGTAGTTTAGGAATAACAGCAGCATGATCAGAAGATAAATCAATAGTAAATACTAATAGTCACAAACAATAGGTCTCTGCAAGGAATCCCATTTGAGGCAGAAGAAACCATCTCTGAAGATACAAGAAAATAGCACTGATCTATCAGTTGAGGGCAGAGAGCAACATATTTTATTAACAACCTTCTGGGTTGCTTGGAAATTTGTGTAGGATTCCCTGGCCCCAAAAATTCAACTCACTGCCACACAATTTCTTTAGTGAAAGATTGGTTTGGTCACAATAGATGGCCTTTTGAATTTTATCCCCCATCTATTAGGAGACCTCCTAAAAAGTGAATACATACCATATTTTTCTTTCTGCATTTTAGTTACTTCACCCGGTATTATTTTTCCTGGTTCCATCCATTTGCCTGAAAAAAATCATGATGACATTTTTTTCGGTGCATAATACTCTATTATGTGAATATTCCACATTTTACCCAAAGAAGTTTCAGTCCTGTTCTTTAATCCTTGGAATTTACTCGGATTTTAACCATTGTATTGAATGACAAACTATCAGAATATCTATATTCTTTTGGCCTACAAGTCCCTCCATCTTCTGCTTCATTGTGAGTTGCATTACAATGTCCACTTGAAACTTTTCTATTTGTGTTTAGTCTCCAGTGAGGAAATGTGTGTGCAGGGATAGGAATTATGGCCTTGTTAGATAATATAATCCGTATTGGAGTTAAAATATAGGAGATTGTGCTATGAAGTTGACATGCCAATGAAAGTGACCAGAGGGAATGGATTTTCCGTCTCTTCTTCTCTGTCACTTTGTCTTTGTTTCTGTCAGTCTCAGTCTGTATTTCTGAATCTGTCTCTCAAGTTTTTTTGTTCTGGTTCTCTCAGTCTCCTCTCTCTTCCTGCTGCTTGTGGTTCAGTATGAAAATTTCTCAGTTTCTCTAAAGGGCTACAACAGAATGACTGCTTACTGAAATGATATTCTGAATAGTCTCTGTAAATAATATAAGCAAAGTCCCAATTAAATGCTTTTTGTACAAGAGTTGCCTTGGTCAGGGAGCATTTTCCCACTAAGTAATTCACTGACTGAAGACGTATCTGTACATTTATCAATTAATAATGGAATCTGTAATAATGTGAAAGTCACATGTCAAGTACACGTGAATTTTTTAATGACCCCTTGAAAGAAATATGTGACATTTTTCCTGAACTAAGAGTCTTAGTCACAGGAATTATCATCACTGGTATGTGTGCTTTCAGCTGCCCAGATTGAGGCTTGTAGGGCTTCTCAGCCTTTCTCTTAAGCAGGCTGTCCACTTGAACATTTTAATAACTGGCTAATGAAACTCTTATTGGCTCTCACCTGTTTCATGACATCATTCTTTCTCTCAGCCAATCAACACATGAGAGAATCTTGAGGTTTCCATGGAGATGAGTAAAAAAAACTATCCTCACTGTACATTATCTCTGATCCTGTGAACAAGTGACTTTTTCTTGTGAAACCCAACAACCGTTTATCTCATTCCTTTATCCAAATCCCACACATTTAGTCCTCTTTACCTCTGTGAGAATGTCAGCTAGTGAAATTGGATTAACTGGAATGTACTGAATGACAAGGTCATCTACTGTGGTCCTGGATCTGAAATTTCATATGTTGTGACTTTGAACTTAGCAGTTACTGGCATACTCACTAAATGTACCTTCACATTCTTATTGATATAATAGGCTGGCAGGGCTTAGGGTTCCCTTGGGTATTAAGTCTTTAAGAGCAGGGAGAAGTGAAGGAAACCTTATGATTCCTAGGACTGGTTTGGCTGAAATAGAAAAAGATTTCTGAAAGTAAAAAGAGAACTGAGAGGCAATAAACTATTTGAGAGCTAATGATGTTCCACACTAGTGATGCCAAACCTCTATAAGCAGGGTTGCCTTTGCTGACATGGCTGGATTGAGAGCTGTGTCCTACTGAGTGGTCAATGAGCAATCCTCCTGTTCCTGGGGATTACAGTTAAAACTGGGATTTCAGGACAGAGACATGTGTCCATGTTATATGCCTAGGACATAAGAGCAGTTTTGTTTCCTACAGTGGTCTTCCAGACAAACCCTTTAAACATTGTATTAGTGCCAGGACTTCTTGTTCAGACATGCCACCTGTACTCATGGGGTCTGAGGTAGCTGGGTAACCATTAGTCCATGGTTAGAATTCTGTGATCCACAATAAGTTCCTGTAAAGCATGCCTTACAAAGTCAAACTCTGCCCACCTTTAGTGGAATAATTTCTCCATGATAAAAGTCTTTGTAGGGGGCAAGATGGTTGCACATCCTTCTGACCAGCAGCACAGCCGGAAAGGCACAACGACCAGCAATTAGAACTCCTGACCATAAAACACAAGTGATTGTGTTTCCCAGGTGAGAGGATACCCCACGATGGGGGATTCAATCAGCTTTTGACTCACCCAGCTAAACTGCAGAAGAGATCCCTGTTCCGCCAGATGCTTAGTCGCCAGCCCATAGCCACATGCCAGAACTGAACAACAAAACAACAAAATCAGAACTGAAAAGGGGGACATAACCACAGACACTGAAAAAATCCAAAAAATCATTAGGACTTACTTCAAAAGTCTATATGCTACAAAATTCGAAACTCTAAATGAAATGGACAATTTTCTTTATTGCTTTCACATCCCAAAGCTAAATCAAGAAAAAGGAAATATATTAAATAGTCCTATATCCACTAAGGAAATAGATGCTGTCATTAAAATTATCCCATGCAAAAAAAAAAAAAAAAAAAAAAAAAAAAAGCCCAGATGGTTTCAGTGCAAACTTCTTCCAGGCCTTCAAAAGCTAAAAGCAATATTCTTCAAACTATTCCACAAAAGAGAAACAGAAGGCACAGTACCAAACTCATTCCATGAAGCCACAGTCACCTTCATAGCTAAACCTCATGAAGACCCAACAAACAAAGAGAATTTCAGGCCAATCTCCCTTATGAACATAGATGCAAAAATACTCAACAAAATACTTGCAAACTGAATACAAAAACATATCGAAGATATCTTCCACTATGAAGGCATGCAGGGGTGCTTCAGTATTTGGGAATCCATCAATGTGATCCACCACATAAATAAACTGAAGGAGAAAAACCACATGATAATGTCCTCATATCCTGAAAAGGCATTTCACAAAATCCAACATCCATTCATGTATAAAGTCTTGGAGAGATCAGGGATACAAGGCACATACCTTAACATAGTAAAGGCCATATACAGCAAGCCTAAAGCCAATATCAAACTCAATGGAGAGAAACTTAAATCATTCCCACAGAAATCAGGGACTAGGCAAGGCTGTCCACCCTCTCTGTATCTCTTCAACATTGTTCTTAAAGTCCTTGCTCAAGCAATAAGAATATTGAAGGATAGGAAGTGAAAGCAAATAATGGAATCTGTGATAATTGGAAAGTCACATGTCAAGGACACATGACTTTATTTGTGACCACTTAAAAGAAAAATGTGAAACTTTTCCTGAGCTAAGAGTCTCACATCCAGGGACTTGGGTTGTGTGCTTTCAGCTGTCCCGATTGAAGCATGTAGGGCTGCTCAACCTTTCTGTCAAGCACGCTGTCCACTTGTCCCTTTTAATAACTGGCTCCTGAAACTCTTACTGGTTTTCACCCTTTGCATGGTATCATTCTCCCTCTCAGCCAATTAGCCCCCTATGGAATCTTGAGGTTTTCATGTAGATGAGTAAACAAAAGTTTAATTGATACCTATTCAATTGAATGTGTATATTACAATCTTACTAATTGTGTTAGTGCTGATGATAATGCTCTTTCAGTATTAGTTAACCACTTTAGTTATGATTTTTGTAATTAAAAAAAACACACACTAATAGCCTCCTGCAGTTGTTCAGTATCTCCTGTGGCAGGGAGAGCCACAGGGGGCAGAGGGTGCAGGAAGCCAGTCTGAATTATGAGACTTGGCAGTTTCTTACTCTGATTTTGTTTCTGCTCTCAAATTACACAAATCTTTTTCAGGTCCTTTATGAACACTTGAAATAACATTGGAAGTACTTTTGTTCTGCATGTTTTGGTGTTTGGCTGCTCTAATTTCCCCAAGTAACCCTTTTGCTTGTGAGATTCCTTTTCTCAAGTTTGCAGATTGATGGTACCTTCAACTGGGAACCAGGGACAAATTTTATTTACAAACTAAAGAGGATAAGGTCATTTCTCCCAATTCCTTGCTTTTATTAGCATTGACTTTAAAGTCCTCATTAACATCTTCCTGCTATTTCTCTGCCCCATGATTTTGCTGCCTGCCTACCTTGTCTTCCTCTGTGCTATGCGCAGTTCTCAGGATGCACTTTTATCTATCTATCTATCTATCTATCTATCTATCTATCTATCTATCTATCTATCTATCTATATATCTATTTATTTTTAGGCATCCTGAGCTCCAAAAACCAGTGTTTCTCATGTTCCCCTTTGTTTTGAAGGTCCCTTGTTCAGGTGACTCATGACCTGTCCTGTGGGCTAGTCAAACAGGGTCCACCTGAACGAGGGAGTGTAAATAGGGGGACAGGGACATGAAGAATGGAGACAAGAAACATTCCTGATCAAGTCTCAGTTTAATGCACCTGCAAACAACACTTATCAAGCAAAGGGTACAAGAAAAATTGTTTTCACAGTAGCAACACATCTGTACCACCTGGCAAGTCATCCAGAATTGCACTTAACATTGCACAAAGTTTGCTCTCTGGTTCCCAAAGGTTACAAGGAGCTTGCTATCTAAGTCTCAGGCTCAGAACACCTAGCATGCAGAGATCACCAAGGACAGTCTCTAAGACACCAAATTTAGATAAGACCCACGTCTGGCAAGGCCAAGATGCAGAATTTCAATTACCAGATTCCTTTAGAAACCAGACAATTCCTGGGACTGGTTTGGTCTAAACAGAAAATCTGTGAGTGAAAAAAGAGAAATGGGGGGGGAGGTAAAATATTTGACAGCTGGTTCTGGTCCATACTAGTGTTGCCTTGTCCCTCTATGGGCAGGGTTGTCTTGGCTGACCTGGCTGGATGAGCAGCTGTTAGGCCCAGCAAGAGCCTAATGGGCTCAGCAGGGGCTTAACTATCAAAAGAAGCACTTAAAAGACACTCATTCTCAGAGACAGACCAATGCAAATGCATGAGGTTTTATTTTTACTATTGCGCAATAGGATCACCCCTGCTAGACAGCAAGGAGCGCCCGGGAGACAAAGACCTTATGTTTTCACAAGGAGAGCAACACAACAAGGAAATTTGAACACAGGGAACTTCCCAGAGATTCATACTCCAACCAAGGACTATTCATGAAGATAACCTAGAACCCGTGCACAGATGTAGCCGATGGCAGTTCAGTGTCCCAGTGGGTTACATAGTAATGGGAAGAGGGACTGCCTCTGACATAATCTGATTGGCCTGCTCTTTGATCACCTACCCCTGAGGGGGGAGCAGCCTTACCAGGCCACAGTAGAGGACAATGCAGCCACTTTTGATGTGAACTGATAGACTAAGATCAGAAAGGAGAGGAGAACCTCCCCTATCAGTGGAGTTGGGGAGTGGCATGCATGCAGAAAGGGGAGGGAGGGTGGGATCAGGAGGGGAGGAGGGAGGGGCTTATGGGCTTATGGGGGGATACAAAATGAATAAAGTGTAATTTAAAAAAAGATAAAAAAAAAAAGGCAGAAGGTGGGAATCTCCTGGGGTTGCTATCTTGGCAATTTAGGATTGGAGGAGGTGTTTAACTTTTGAAATAACTGGTTGGTTCTGGGCACCCTTAGGTGCAGTCAATCCTGCCGTACATATCTGATCTCCAAGTCAGTTTGGAATTTCTTGTCACATGAGATATAACCACAGTTAAAGATGGGAGAGTAACTATTTTATCCTGTGTCTATTCTGAGGAATGGGGGTTACAGGCTTTGGATCAAAGGTCAGGAGCTATGCATGGGAAGTATTGGGGACATTTGGCCCGGTTTTCAAACAAAGCCCATTTCCCAGGCGCCAATTGGTGATTTACTCTTCGTTTAGTAGGGATCTCTGCTTGTTCCCTTCCTTATCTCTGCCCTCACAGATGGCTGATGGAAGGAACTTTTACATTCCTCGGTTCTCTGGAGAAGCACTAAAAGGCTTTAATTAACATAGGCCTAAAACTGTAGGTTATAAGGCAGTTAAAAGAAACATACATTACAAAGTTAGTCTGAGTCTTTCACAGCTATTTCTTCCTCACTGGTCAGAAAGGGACCCTCCTGTTCCTGGTGTTTACATTTAAAACTGGACCTTCAGGATAGTGGAAATGGTTTGGTGTTATACACCTACGACACCAGAGCAGCAGTGTTTGCTGCTCTGGTCCTCCAGACAGAAACTCTAAATGCAGTGTTACTGCCAGGACTGCTTGTTCAGAAGTGCCACCTGACCTCAGAGGGTTACCCTAGCTTATCAGGTCTTGTGAAGGCCTCTCCTGGAGGCTTTCCAGAGCTTGTAGGTGAGAGAGAATTTCATAGGTTAATCCCATTTTAGAGCTGGGTGTTTTAAGTTCTCTCTCTGCATAATATTGAACTGCGGGTCTCTGTATGGAATCCCATTTGATGCAGAAGGAAGCATCTCTGTGGATACATGGCACTGATATATCAGTTGAGGGCAAAGAACAACAATTTAATAATTGTTAAATTATTAAACAGCCTGGGTTGCTTGAAAATATTTTTAGGATGCCCTGAATCCACAACTCAATTATCTCCACCCAATCCCCCTAGTTGAAGCCTGGTTTGTTCTCAATTCATGGCCTATTGGAAGTTTATTTGGGACCACTATTTGGGACCTCTTAATAAGTGAATACATACTATATATTCTTTCTGAATTTTAGATACTTCATACAGGATGGTTTTTCCTGGTTCCATACATTTGCCTGAAAATATCATGATGTCATTTTCTTAGTTGAATATAATTCCCTTACGGAAATATTCTACATTTTTCCCAAAGGAGATTGTCAATGATGTTCTTTAGAACTTAGAAGTTGCTGGAACTTTAATCATTGTACTGAATGACAAACTATCAGATTAATGTTCTTTTAGCCTAGAAGACCCTCCATCTTCTTCCACGTCTTGGTGATTTGAATTGCAATATCCCCTTGAAGCTCATATATTTCAGAGGCCCTCTGTGGGAGGCTCCTAATATGTTTCCTGTTTTCTTCTTTTTCTGGTTCTCAATCCCCATTCAGAAATGCCAAGAGGATAGACATCATTCTCACTTTTAATGAATTAGAACCTGGGAGAATCTTGAGGTTTCCATGGAGATGAGTAACCAAACTTTCTTCAGTGTCCAGTATATATGATTCTGTGCACAGGTGACTTTTTTTGTGAAACCCAACAAGCCTTTATCTCATCCCTTTATCCACATCCCACATCTGTACTCCTGTTTATCTCTGTGACAATGCCAGGTAGGAAATGAAACTTTCAAGTTTATTTAATTAGACAGCTTCCTAAGTAGGGAAGCTTCAAAGTGATGTGGGATTAAAGAGCTGTACAGAATGACAACATGCTCTTCTACTCTTGTCTTGGATCTGAAAATTCCTAGGTTGTGACTTTGACCTGAGCTGTTACTCCCAGACTCAGTAAATGTAACTTCACATTCTTATTGATATAAGAGGCTGGCAAAGTCTAGGTTTCTCTGTGATATTCTGTCTTTAAGTGCAGGGAAAAGAAAGGAAACCAAAAAATTCCTGGGCCTGGTTTGGCTGAAGCAGAGAAAGATTGGTGTATGGAAAAGGAGAACAGAGGGGCAATAAGTTATTTGACAGTTGGTGCTGTTTCACATTAGTGTTGCCAAGTCTCTATGGGCAGGGTTGCTTTGTCTAACCAGGCTGGATGGGGAGCTATGTCCTAATCAGTGTTCAGTGAGGAACCCTCCTCGTTCTAGTGTTTACACTTATACCTGGGCCTTCAGCACAGAGAAATGGGTCCATATTACATGCCTAGGACACAAGACCAGCTGTGTTTCCTCCTGTGATCCTCCAAATAATCCCTGTAAATGTAGTGTGAGCACGAGGACTGCTTGTTTAGAGGTGCCACCTGACCTCATGGTGTCTGAAGTACCTGGGTAACTACTAATTCAGGATAGGATTCTCTGCTCAATCATGAGGTTTTGGAAAGCACACCTTACAAAGACAAACTCTGCTTTCTAGTGGAATCTTTTCTCCATGTTAAAAGTCATTGTAAAAGTTTTTAACATATTATTTTTATTTTTATTATGTGTGAATTTCATATAACAAACACAACAATTCTTTTCCATGCTCCCAGGTTGAAATTTCTACTCTTGTGTCATGCTAAAATATTTGTTTTTCTCAACTGAAGTATGTGTTGTTCAACTACTCTTTGGAAAACAATCAGAGTCTCAGTGCCAAGTCCCTTAAAGAAAACAGAGTTCATCCTTGTGACACCCTGACACTACCCCCTAGATGAAGCCATAAGTCCTGCAAAGCCCTCTACTTTATCTCCTTGATCACAGTTTTTCTTATTATGTATGTATTGATTATGATTTGTAGACTTTGTATCCCTTCTGCTACCCCCTCCCTCTCTGCTTTAAGTCCCTCCTTCCTTCTTCTTCTACTCCTATGCACTTTCTCTGCTTCCCTTATAGCAGAGGTCCTTTTCCCCCTTCTATCTGATCCTTGCTTATTAGTTCTCATCAAGGCTAGCTGCATCATCTTTCTCTGAAGCCTGATTCTCAGGGCAATATTCTCCTTGTGTACTCAATTCCCTCTACTTATGATGCTCTTCATGCCTCCTCTCTTGCAGGATGCCAAGAGCTCTGAGGGGAGAGAGAATTTCACTGGGTAATCTCATTTAAACCTGGGTGTTTTAAGGTCTTTCTCTGCAAAATATCAGACTGTGGGTCACTTTTTGCAATACCATTTGATACAGATGGAAGCATCTGTGTGGATCCATGAACATTGCACCGATCTACCAGTTGAGGGCAGAGAGCAACATATTTTAATAACAACAGCCTGGGTTGCTTGAAATTTTTTTAAGGGTGCTCAATTAACTGCCACCTAATCTCTCTAGTGGAAGACTGGTTTGGTCACAAACTATGACCTATTGGAACTTTGTCCCCCACTATTAGGAGACCTCCTAATAAGTGAATACATAACATATTTGTCTTTCTGAATTTCAGTTACTTCGCCCAGGATGTTTCATCCATTTGCCTGAAAATGCATGATGCCTTTTTCTTAGCTGAATAATACTCCGTTATGGAAATAATGCACATATTTCCTAAGAGAGATTGTCTTTCCTGTTCTTTAGAATTAGAAGTTGCTGGGACTTTAATTATTATATTAAATGAAAACCTGTCATGATAACTACTTTCTTTTAGCCAGAAGTCCCTGCATCTTCTTCCACTTCCTGGAATTTTGAAATGCAATGTCCCCTTGAAGCTATTCTATTTACATTTTGAATCCCCAGTGAAGATTCAGAATAGCATTGTGATGTCATCATAGCAATGAGATATCCTAGTGTGATTGTAAAGTCACAGTGTTGTGAAGTCATAATAGCTTTATAATGTCATAATTCCAATGGAATATCAAACACAATCATGCTATAATAGCATTGTGATATCATCATAATATTGTGATGTCATAATAGCATTGTGATGTCATAAAAGCATTGTGTTGTCATAATAGCATTGCAACATCATAATAACATTGTGAAATCATAATACCATCAGGATTTTTAAACTTTGTAATGTCATGATTGCATTTGGATATCAAAATACCTTTGTGATATCATAATAGCAGTGTAACTTCATATCATTGTGATGTCATAATAGCATTGAGATATCATTATACAATTGTAATGTCATGATAGCATTGTGAATTCATAACAAAACTGTTGTCATGATAGCATTGCGATGTCATATAGCACTATGATGTCATCATAGCATTGTGTTATCAAAATAGCATTGTGATATCATACAACAATCATTTCATAATAGCTTTGTGATGTCTAATAGCATTGGGATGGATTAATGAATTTTGATGTCTTGATGCCATTTGGATATCATCATAGCATTGTGATGTTATCATAGCGTTGTGATGTCCTATGATTGTAAATTATTAACTTTGTGAAGTCATTACAGCGTATGATGACAAAAATTCTGTCATGGTGTCATACCACAATATTGTCATAATACCATTGTGATGTCATAATATTATGGTAATGTCATAATATCATTGTGAAGTCATAATGCCATTGTGATGTCATAATAGCATTGTGAAGTCATAACACAATTATGAAAGTATAATACCATTGCAATGTCATCATAGCATCGCAATGTCTATGTAATGGCATGCCATTGTGAATTTATAATAGCATAGTGATGTCATAACACCATTGTAAAGTCATAACAATATTATAATGTCATATCATTGCAGTGTCATAAGAGATTTGTAGTGCTATAATACGATGTGAAGTCATGACACCATAGTGATAGCCAATAGCACTGTGACATCATCATAGCATTGTGATGTCATAATAATACTGTAAAATCAAAATATTGGATGTTATAACATTCTGAGGTCATAATACCATTGTGATGTCAGAAACAACATTGTGATGTCACAATAGCATTGTTATGTCATAATAGCATTGTGATGTCATAATATAATTGAGATGTCATAACATTTTGATATGGCCTAATATAAAGTCAAACCTTTGTGAAGTCATAATAGCATTGTAATGTCATAGTTCCACTGTGATGTCATAACACAATCATGTCGTAATAACATTGTGAAGTCATCATAACATTGTGATGTCATATCATTGTGATGTCATAATACCTTTTTATTTCATAATAGCAATGTGTTATCATAAAAACATTGTGATATCAAAATTTCATTTTGATGTCATACTACAATCATGTAATAGCATTGTGATATCATAGCAGTATTGGGTTGTCATTATGAGCATTGCTGTCATGATGCTTTCTCCCTCCAGTGCCATCTACCCTCCTTCTTATACCCCTATGCTCTTTCTCTAGTTCTCTGATAGGGCAGGTCCTCCTCCCTCTTCCATCTTACCCTATTTTATAAGGTCTCATCAAGGCTTGAAGCATCATCTTTCTCTACAGCCTAATTCACATGTAATTGTTCTCCTTGTGTCCTCAATTGACTCCACTTATAACACTCTTCCAGCCTCCTCTCCTGCAGGCTTTACAGAGCTCTGAGGGGAAGGAGAATTTTGTAGGGAAATCCCATTTAGGACTGGGTGTTTAAGGTCTCTTCATAATATCAGAATGTCAATCTATGTATGGAATTCCATTTGATGCAGAGGAAGCATCTCTGTGGATGCAAAACCATGGCACTGATCTATTAGGTGAGGGAAGAGAGCAAGATATTTTAATGAAACAGCTTGTGTTGCTTGAAAATTTCCATACAATGTCCCTGCCCCAGAATTCAATTAAATGCCACCCAATCCCCCTAGTGAAACACTGGTTTGCTCACAATAGATACCTAATTGGAAGTTTATCCCTTACTGTTAGGAATCCTTCTAATAAGAGAATACATACCATATTTGTCTTTCTGAATTTTAGTTATTTCACCCAGGATGATTTATCCTGGTTCCATCCATTTGCCTGAAAATATCATTATGTCAGTTTATAGCTGAATAATACTTCATTATGGAAATATTCCTCATTTTCCCTAAAGGAGATTATCAGTCCTATTCTTTAGTCTTAGGAAGTTGCTGAGCCTATATTCATTGTACTGAATGAGAAACTATCAGGATAACTATATTCTTTTAGCCAAGAAGTCCCCCCATCTTCCTCCACTTCCTGGTGATTTGAATTACAATTTCCCCTTGAAGCTGTTCTATTTACAAGATCAGTCCACAGTAAAGAATAGGTTATATGGTTCTGCCTTAGATAATGTAATTCCAATTGGATGGTTTGCTTTGAGGTTGATATGCCAATGAAAGTAAGCAGACAGAATGGAATCTCTGTCTCTTGATCTCTTTCAATTTTTGTTTCTGTCTGTCTTGGTCTCTCTCTTTCTGAATTTATCTGTCTAGGTCTTTCTCTCTCAATCTCCCTCTCTATGCCTTCTGCAAAGTTTGAAAAGTTCTCAGTTCTGCTGAATGACTAAAACAGGATGATTTTTGCTGTGTGACATCATGGATGTTTTCTGTAAAAAGGTAAGGATGGTCGCTATTTAACACATTTTGATCAAACAGTTGCCTTGGTCAGAGAGCATTTTTACTGGAAGTAATGCACTGAATGAGGACTCTGCATTTAACAAAAAATTGAATCTGTGATAATGTGAAACTCAAACGTCAAGGACACATATCTTTTTTAACGACCCCTTGAAAAAAAAAATGTGACACTTTCCCTGAACTAAGAGGCTTGGATATAGGACCTGTCATCTCTGGGTTGTGTGCTTTCAGCTGCCCTAAATGAAGCATGCAGGGCTTCTCAGCCTTTCTCTCCAGAAAGCTGTTCACTTGACCCTTTTAAGAACTGGCTCCTAACATTCTTACTGGCTTTTACATATTTCATGACATCATTCTCCCTCTCAGTCATTACCACCTGAGAGAATATTGAGGTTTCCATGAAGATGAGTAAACAAAATTTCCTCAGTGTCTAGTATCTCTGATCCTGTGCACAGGTAACTTTTTTCAACAAGTCTTTATTTCATCACTTTATCCAGATTCCACACCTTTACTCCTGTCTACCTGTGTTACAGTGTCAGGTAGGAAATTAAACTTTACTGTTAATTGAATTGGACAGCTTCAAAGTGATGTGGGATTAAGGAGAATGTATCAAATGACAAGGTGGTCTCCTACTGGTTTCTTGGACCTGAAATTTTCTAGGTTGTTACTTAGACCTGAGCAATTACTTGCATACCAAATCTACAGGCCAGAAAGAAACTTCATTAAATCATTTATATAGGTACTAGCAGTAGGCATATATTTTATATAATGATTAACAATGACCTGAATATAACCCTGGGCTAACATGGAACCTTAGTCCCTTTTTTCCTGTAAAAGACCATAAGCAAAAATTTTGCATTGAATAATCTCCAGCCTTTTTAAATGAAGAAAAACATATTTTATGATTTTTTTACATGATATATTGCAAGAACTATTTCTTCCAACTCCACCTGCACACCCTGCTTCCACTAGCAGTGGACCAGTGACCAGTGTGTGCTCTGGGTTAAAATAAAAAAAAATGGAGACATGAATACAATTATCAGATTGCTGTTGGCTCTGGTGAGTGTTTTTTCTCTCAGTGTCTCTGTGCAGTATTGTTTGTGTCTAACTTCTGTTTTCTGTTCTGAAAGACCTCCTGGTGTATGTAGGAGGACTGGTATGTTACTGAGGAGACATATTTGAGATTTATACCCATGGGGCTCAAAGGGAAAAGTCCCTGGGCCTGGGATGGATAAGGAATCCCAACTCTCAGTTTTAGTGGATGTGGAAGCCCACCATCTGTTTTAGATGGAGTAAAAACAGTTTTGTCTGTTTAAATATATGTATAGCCATCATATGTTTGTCTTTGACTGTTTTGAAATTGTTATGTCTACTATGCTCGGTAGGTCATGGTTATAGATTAAGAGTTATTTGGTATGTTTATAGGTTAAATTCAGACTCTTGTTCAAAACTTGTATGTGCGCACCACACACACATGTTTATAAGGTCTATAAATACATGTTTAAATATCAACAATGTAGGTAGTCACATGGTTTGTTTTGTGCCTCCAAGCCATCTTGAGATTGCCATGTGGGCTATGATGTAACCGCCATCTTTAGATTGTCACGTAATGTCGGTCAGAAAAAAAAAGGATTACAGAACCTCCTAGTCAAATAATTTTTATTTCATTTCAGAATAAAAATTTAAATTTTATTTTAAATTGGTATTGGTTTTAAAGGTTTGATTGTTTTCACAGGTGAATTCTGGTTATAAATTCTGGTTTTGAACTTTAAAATTATGGTTATACTTTCTATTATGGTTATGCTATGTATTTTTTTCCTACAAAGAGGTGCTTTACTTTGATAATGCAAAAACAAATTTTAAAAAATGTTTAAATGTTTAAGGCTATGAAACATTTAAAGTTTACCAGGCATTTTAGACAATGATCTTGGGTAGTCTAACAAAACAAAACAAAACAAAAAATTGAAACTGTTTCTCAATCCTTTGGGGGAGAAAAAAAAAACAGAAAACAAACAAACAAACAAACAAAAAAACGCTTTGGCATTTATTTTATTCATTTTACGAAATGACACCTAGCCATATGGTTTGAGCTAATTGAGAAAATTGCAGTTTTCACAGTGTTTCATTCAGAGAGCTGCTTGCATGTTAAGCTGCTTTGTTTATCAGAAAACATGTTTCCACCCTTGTCTTCACATTGAAACAAAAAAGAGGAAGTTTTACCAAGTTCCTTAAAATTTTTCTAAGTTCCTTATTGTTTGTTTTTGTGACCATGAACCACCATATCTGCTACAGGGAAGTAATTTGGCAGTTTCAGAACTTCTTTTTGTATTAATGTAACCTGTTTTTGTTTTGCCTATAAAAAGCAAATCATGGACACTGGACTCCAGCAGGAACATGTCAGGATGAAAAGGATTTTGATGAGAGTTTTTAAATTTTCTAAAAACCAAGAGAGAGAGCAAGAGATATTAAAGGAAAGAATAGCTTGTCTAAAGTAGGAATGACTGGTTAAGTGAGAAGAATGAATCTAGGAACCTGAAGATATATAGAATGTTGCAAAAGGTTAGTGTATGTATGTATAAAAGCCAGAGAGTTAATACAATTTGAGAAAGAACTGTATTTAAAATATGTTGTACTTCATTTAAAAAGGTGGTGATTCTTCATTGCAAAATGTTTTCTTATGCTATTTAATGGTGAAAAATTGTGGCTGATAGCTTTGGTATGGTCAGAATAGAAACTTCCTTCCCTGATAGTGGGGAAATAAACATGTACAACCACTCTGAAATCAATCTTGCACTATCTCAGATAACTAGGAATATCACTAACTCAAGATACAGCCATATCACACCTAGGCATATATCCAAAATATGCTCAAGTACACAATAAGGACATTTTCTCAACCATGTTTGCAGCAGCTTCATTTGTAAGAGCCAGAAGCTGGAAACAACCCAGATGCCCCACAACTGAAGAATGGACACAGAAATTGTGGTACATCTACATAATGGAATATTACTCAACAATGAAAAACAAGGAAATCATGAAATTTGCATGTAAATGGTAGGAACTGGAAGTGCACTATTCCAGAAGCAAAAAGACATACATGGTATATATTCATTCATGTAGACACATAATATAGGATAAACCTGCTAAAATCTGTACACCTAAAGAAACTAATCAGGAGAGAGGACTCAGGTTAAAAGGCTTAATCCCCATCCCCAAAAACAAAGAGGGTGGACACCAGAAGAAAGAGAAAACAGGGAACAAGTAGGAGCCAGGCACAGAGGGCCTCTGAAAGGCTCTGCCCTGCAGACTATCAAATCAGATGCTGAGAATTATGGCTAACTGTTGAGCAGAGTGCATGGAATCAAAAGAAAGAACTGGGAAACTACTCTGTAGAAGATAGGAGCTCCACAAGGAGAGCAAGAGAACCAAAAATTCTGAGCACGAGTATCTTTCCAGAGACTCTTACACCAACTAAGTACCATGCATGAAGATAACCTAGAACCCCTGCACAGATGTAGCCTGTGGTAATTTAGTGTCCAAGGGGGTTCCATAGTAATGGAAAGAGGGACTGCCTCTGACATGAACTGATTAGCCTATTGTTTGACCACCTTACTCTGATGTGGGAACAGCCTTACCAGGCCACAGAGGTAGACAATGGAACCACTCCTGATGAGATCTGATATACTAGGATTAGAGAGGTGAAGAGGAAGACCTCCCCTAACAGTGGACTTAGGGAGGGGCATGAGTGGACAAGTGGGAGGGATGGTGGAATTATAAGGGGAGGAGAGAAGAATTTATAGGGTCAAAGAAGGTGAGTAAAGTGTAATTAATGAAAACTAAAACAAAAATATTAAAAAAATATATTTCCTTTTGATGTTATATTATAGGAGTTTGTGTTTGGAGGTGGAGATGCCAATAAAAGTTACCAGACAGAATGGAGTCTCTGTCTCTGTCAATTTATATCTTTGTTTCTGTCAGTCTCAGTCTGTCTATTTCTGAATCTGTTTCTCTATCTTTCTTTCTCTGTCAGCCTCTCTCTGGCTATCACTTGTGGTTGAGTATGAAAAGCTCTCAGTTCTGCTGACTACCACAAGGTGACTGATTGCTGACCATCTTAGATGGTACCTGTAAAAATATAAGCAAGGTACCAATTAAACACTTTTTGTTCAAAGATATGTTTTGGTCAAGGAGTGTTTTAAAAGTAAGTAATTCACTGATTGAGGACATATCTGTGCATTTGAAAAATAATAATTGAATCTGCGATAATGTGAAACTCACATGTCAAGGACAGGTGACTTTATTAATATCTACTTGAAAAAAACTATGTGAAAGCTTCTCTGAACTAAGAGTCTTGAACAAAGAACTGTCATCTCTGGATTGTGTGATTTCAGCTGCCCAAATTGGAGCCTGTAGGGCTGCTCAGCCTTTCTCTCAAGCAGGCTTTCCACTTGGCCCTTTTAATAACTCTTACTGGCTTTCACCTGTTTCATGACATTATTCTCCCTCTCAGCAAATTAGCACCTGAGACAATCTTGAGATTTTCATCGAGATGAGAAAAACAAACTTTCCTCAATATCCAGTATTTCTGTTCCTGTGCACACATGACATTTTCTTTTGAAACCCAACGAGCCTTTATCTCATCTCTTTATCCAGATCGCACAATTTTAATACTGATTATCTCTGTCAAAATATCTGGTAGGAAATGTAACTTTAATGTTTATTTAACTGGACAGCTTCCTAAGTAGGGAAGCCTCAAAGTGATGTGAGTTAAGGGGAACACACCGAATGACAAGGTGGTCTTGAACTGTGGTCTTGGATCTGAAATTCCATAGGTTTTGACTTTGAACTGAGCAGTTACTCTTGTACTCAATAAATATACCTTTACATTCTTATTGATATAATAGGCAGGGTGTAGGGTTACCCAGGATATTGAGTCTTTAAGAGCAGGGAGAATAGAAGAAAACCAGACAATTCCTGAGACTGGTTTGGGTGAAACAGAGAAAGATGGGTGAGTGTAAAAAGAGAACTGAGGGGCAATAAACACTTTGACAGCTGGTGATTTTCCACAATAGTTTTGCCAACCTGCTATGAGCAGGGTTGCCTTGGGTGACTTGCCTGGATTGGCAGCTGTGTCCAGTGATCAGTGAGAAACCATCCTGGTCCTGGGGTTTAGAGTTCAAACTGGTCCTTCAGAATAGAAAAATGGTTCACTGTTATACATGAACACAAGAGCAGCTCTGTTTCTTGCTGTGTTCCTCAAGACAAACTGTATAAATGTAATGTTAGTGCCAGGACTTCTCGTTCAGAAGTACCACCTGAGCTCATGGTGTCTGAAGTAGCTGGGTAAACAGTAGTTCATGGCTAGGATTCCCTGATACATAATGAGATCCTGGAAAGCATGGCTTACAAAGTTAAATTCTGTACTCCAGTAGCAGAATCTTTTCTCCATTTTAACATTCATTGTAAAAGTTGTCAACATATTATTTTCTAATTATGTGGGAATTTATATAATATACATTAAACTCCTTTTCCATTGCTTCTAGGTTCATATTCCTACCCATGTGTCACAATATTTTTTTTTCCTTTAAAATACTCCAATTGAAGTATGTGTTATTCATCTATTCATTGGAACATGATCAGAGTCTCGGTGTCATGTCCCTTAAAGAAAACTGAGTTTATCCTTTTTAGCTATCAGTACTGAAGAGCTCTATACTTCATCACCTGGGTTACAGTTTTTCTTACCTATTTATTTATTACAATTCGTTCATTTTGTATCCCCTCTTCTGCCCACTCCACTTCTTCTTTTGCCTCCCCCAAACCTCCTTCATCTGCCCCTATGCCTTTCTCTAGTTCCCTGTAGGGAAGGCCCTCATCACCCTTTCATCTGAACCTAGCTTATCAGGTCTCATCAAGGCTAGCTTCATCTGTGGCCTGAATTTCACAGCATTTTTCTCTATGTATACTCAATTCCCTTTATCTAACACTCTTTCTGCCTCCTCTCCTACAGGCTACACAGAGCTTGCGGGGAGTAAGAATTTCATATGGAAATTCTGTCTGTAATCGCATTTGATGTAAAAAGTAGCATCTCTGTGGATAGAAGAAAATGGCAATTATCTTTCAGTTGAGGGCAAAGAGCAGCATATTTTAATATAAACAACCTGAGCTGCCTGAAAATTTCTGTAGGATACCCTCGCACTGCCACCCAATATTTCTAGAATAAGACTGGTTTGGTCACAATTATATGGTATATTGTAATTTATCCTCCCACTATTAGGAGACCTTCTAATAAGTGAACACATACTATATTTGTCTTTTTCATTTTAGTTACTTCTCCCAGGATGAGTTTTCCTGGTTTCACATGTTTGCCTGAAAATATCAGGTTGTCATTTTCATAACTGAATAATATTCCATTATGGAAATATTCCACATTTTCTCCAAAGGAGATCGTCAGTCCTATTCTTTAGTCCTTGAAGTCCTTCCATCATTTTCCACTTCCTGGTGATTTTAACTGCAGGGTTCCCTTGAAGCTCTTCTATTTATATTTTGAATCCCAAGTGAGGAAATGTCTGGGAAGGGTTAGCAGGTATGACCTTGTTAGATAAGATAATTCCTATAGGAGTTATATTATAGGAGGGTGTGCTTTGTGGTTGATATACCAATAAAAATGAACAGAGAGAATGGAGTCTTTGTCTCTCTGTCTCTGTCATTTTTCATCTTTGTTTCTGAAGACCTCTGTCTATTTCTGAACCTGTCTCTCTAGCTCTTTCTCTGCCTGCCACTTGTGGTTAAGTATCAAAAGCTCTCAGTTCTGCTGAAGGACTACAACAAATTGTCAGCTTGCTAATGTGATATCATAGATAGTCTCTAAAAATATAAGCAGTGGTCCCAATTAAATGCTTTTTGTTCAAAGAGTTTCCTTGTAAGGGAGCATTTTCCCAAGAACTAATTCACTGACTGAAGACGTATTTGTGCATTTAACAAATAGTAATGGAAACTGTGATAATATAAGAGTCATATGTCAAGGATAAGTTACTTTATTAATAACCACTTGAAAGAAATATGTGACAACTGATCTGAACTATGGGATGTTATCTCTGTGTTGTGTGCTTTCAACTGTCCAAACTGTGGCATGTATGGCTAATAAGCCTTTCTCTCAAGCAGGCTGTCCACTTGGCCTTTTTAATAACTTGCTCCTGAAATTCTTACTGGCTTTAACATGTCTAACAAATAATAATAGTATCTGTGATAATATGAGAGTCTCATGTTATGGAAATGTGACTTTATTAATGACCACTCGAAAGAAATATGTGAAAACTTAACTGAGCAATGAGTTTTGGACACAGGACCAAAACTCTGGGTTGTGTTTTCAGATGCCCAGCTTGAGGCATGCTCAACCTTTCTCTCAAGTAGGCTGTCCACTTGGCCCTTTTAATAACTAGCTCCTGAAAGTCTTACTGGCTTTAAAATGTTTCATGACTTCATTCTCCATCTCAGCCAATCCGCACCTAAACATTGTGATGTAATAAGTGCATTGTGAGCTGATAAAACCATTGTGATAGCATAATATCATTGTGATATCAAAATTCCATTGTAATGTCATACCACAATCTTGTCTTAATAGAATCATACTTTCATAATAGCATTGGATTGTCATGATGCATTTGTGATGTCATAATAGCATTGTGAAGTCACAACACGTTTCTGATAACATAAGAGCATTGTGATGTCATCATAGCATTGAGCTATCCTATTATAATTATAAAGTCATAGCGTTGTGAACTCTTAATAGCATTGTAATGTCATAATTCCATTGTGATGTCATAACTCAATCATGTAAGAGCATTGTGATGTCATCATAACATTGTAATGTCATAATAGCATTGTGTTGTCATAAAAGCATTGTAATGTCATAATAGCATTGTGATGTCATAAAAGCATTGTGTTGTCATAAAAGCATTGTAATGTCATAATAGCATTGTGAAGTCATATTATTATTGTGAAATCATAATACTGTCAGGATTTTACAACATTGTGATGTCATAATAGCATTTAGATGTCAAAATACTTTTGTGATGTGATACCATATAATTGTTCATCCATATCATTGTGATGTCATAAGAGTATTCAGAAATCATAAGAGTATTGTGAAGTTATAATAGCATTGTGAAATCATAAAACAACTGTGACTGCATAATAGAATTGTGTTGTCATCATAATATTATCATGTCCTAGTATGTAAAGTCATATTGTTGTAAAATCATAGTAGCATAGTAATGTAATAATACCATTTTGAGGTAATAATAGCATTGTGATGTCAAAATACCATTGTGATGTCATATTTTCATTGTGATTTCATATCATTCTTATGTCATACTAGCATTGAGATATCAAAATAGCATTGTGAAGCCATAATAGCATTGTGATGTTATAAAATTGTGATGTCATTATAACATTGTGAACTCATAATACCATTGTGATGTCATATCATTGTGATGTCATAACATTGTCATGTCAAAATTCCATTGTGATGTCATCTGACAATTACATCATACCATTTTATGGTCTTTATTTTATTGTGATGCCATAATAGCATTGTGATATCATAATAGCATGCTGATGTCAAAATAGCATTATCATGTCAAAATTTTTTGTGATATCATACAATAATCATGTCGTAATAGTATTGTAATGTCAAAATAGCATTAGGATGTCATGATGAATTTTGATATCATGATACAATTGTGATGTCAGGATGACATTGTGATGTTAACAATAGCGTGGTGATGTCATCATAGCTTTGTAAAGTTATAGTGTTGGGATGTCATTATAGCATTTTGATATCCAAATTCCATTGTGATGTCACCACCACAATCATGTTGTAATACCAATGTGAAATAGCATGGTGATGTCAAAATACCATTGTGAAGTCATAATACTATTGTGATGTCATAGTAGCATTGTAATATCATAATAGCATTTTGAAGTCAGAACATCATTGTGATAGCATAAAAGCACTGTGACGTATTAATAGCAATGAGATGTCCTAAAATCATTGTAAAGTCATACCATTATAAAATCATAATAGTTTTGTAATGTAATAATTCCATTGTGATGTGATATCACAACTTGTAGTAATAACATTGTGATGTCTTGATGGCATTGTGATATCATATAATTGTAATGTCTTAATAGTATTGAGATATTTTAATAATATTGTGAAGTCATAATAATTTTGTGATGTCAAAACACAATTGTAATATTATATTATTGTGATGTCATAATAGCATTTACATATCATAGTGTTGTGATACCATAATTTGTTATTTAAGTCATAATACCCTAGTGATATTATCATAGCATTGACATGTCCTAATATCGTTGTAAATTCATACAGCTGTAAAGCATTGTAATGTCATAATTCCGTTGTGATGTCATATCACAATCATGTATAATACCATTTTGATGTCGAAATATCATTGAGACAACATATCACTTTGGTGTTGTAATAGCATTGAGATATCTTAATAGCATTGTGAAATCATAATAGCATTCTGATGTCTTAATATCATTGTGATATCATATCATGATGTCATTACCGCATTGAGATGTCATACCATTACCATAAATAATAACATTGTGATGTCATGACATAATTGTGATATCATAATAGCATTGTGATATCATAATATCATTTGGCGGTCATAAAAGCATTGTGATGTCATAACATCATTGTGATGTTGTCATATTATGCTGTCATAATAGCACTGTGATGTCATAATTTCATTGTGATGTCAAAATTCCATTTTGTTGTCAAACTACAATCATGTCATAATAGTATTGTAATATCATAATTGCATTGTGATGTCATAACCCAATCATGGCTTAATAGCATTGTGATGTCATCATAACATTGTGATGTAATTTGTGAAATCATAATACCATTGTGGTGTCATAACATTGTGATGCCATAATAGCATTGCGATTTCATATCATAGTGGTATCGTAAATAGCATTGAGATATCACTATGGCTTTGTGAAGATATAATAGCATTGTGATATATAATCCCATTGCTCTGTTATAGTACCACTGTGATATTATCATAACATTGTGAAATCATAACACCATTGTGGTGTCATAAATGTTTGTGATGTCATAATGTCCTTGTAATGTCAGAATTAGGTTGTGACAAAATCATTGAATTCTGAAGTATTCAAAATATTGAGATGTCCTAATATCATTGTAAAGTCACACCTTTGTAAAGTCATAATAGCATTGTAATGTCATAATTCCATTGTGATGTCATACCACATTCATCAGGTAATAGCATTGTGATTTAATCATAACATTGTGATGTCATAATAGCATTGCCATGTCATAAGAGCATTATGATGTCATAATAACTTTGTGATGTCATATCAGTATGATGTCATAATAGCATTTAGATTATATACCATTTTGATGTCATAATATGTTTTTATGTCATAATAGCATTGTCATATCATAATAGCATTGTGGTATGATAATAGCATTGGAATGTCCTAATAGCATTGCAATGTCATGACAAATTTTGATGTCATGATACCATTGTATTATCATCATATTATTCTGATGATGTCATTATAGCATTGTGATATCATAATAACATTGTGATGTCCTAAAACCATTGGTGTCTCAATGTGAGTTATAATAACATTCTGATGTAATAATTACATTGTGATGTCATGACATCATTTTGAAGTAATAATAGCATTGTGATATCATTATACCATTGTGATATCATAAGAGCATTGTAATATATTTATAGAATTGTGATGATAATTGTGATATCAAAACTCCAATGTGATGTCATATCACAAACATGTCTTAATAGCACTGTGATCTCATAACTTCATTGGAATGTTATGATGAATTTAGATGTCATAATGCCATTGTGATGAAATAACATAATTGTGATTTTTAATAGCATTATGAAGTCATAATAGCATTGAGAATTCATATCATTGCCATGTCAAAATAGCTTAGTGATATCATACTAGCCTTGTGATGTCAACAAGCATTGCCATGTACTAATACCATTGCAATGTGATTAAGGCTTTGTGAGGTCATAATAGCATGGTCATGTCATAATAACATTATGAAGTCATTATACCACTGTTATATCATAATAGCTTTGTGTAGTCATAAAACCATAGTGATAAAATAATAGCATTGTGATGTCATCATAGCATTGATATGGCCTAATATCTTTGTAAAATCAAACCATTGTTTAGTCTTTTATTTATTTATTTGTTTATTTATTTATTTATTATTAATTACAATGTATTTACTTTTTATCCCCCATAAACCCCTCTTTCCTCCCCTCCCAACCCCACCCTCTCTCCCCATTCTGCACGCATTCCCCTTCCCAAGTCCATTGATAGGGGTGGTCCTCCTCTCTTCATTCTGATCTTAGTCTATCGTATCTCAGCAGGAGTGGCTGCATTGTCATCTTCTGTGGCCTGGTTAAGGCTGCTCCCCCATTAGGGGGAGGTGATCAAAGAGCCAATCAGATTATGTCAGAGGCAGTCACTCTTCCCATTACTATGTAACCCACTTGGACACTAAACTGCATGGGATACATCTGTGGAGGGGTTCTAAATTATCTCCATGAATAGTCCTTGGTTGGAGTATGAGTCTCTGGGAAATTCCCTGTGTTCAAATTTTCTGGTTCTGTTGCTCTCCTTGTAGGGTTCCCGTCATCTCCCACTCTTATTATTTCCCACATCCTGCATAAGATTCCATGCACTCTGCCCATAAGTCTCAGCATCTGTTTTGATAGTCTGAAGGGCAGAGGCTTTCAGAGGCCCTCTGTGGAAGGTCCGTAGATAGTTTCCTGTTGTCTTCTTCTTCTAATGTCCATCCTCTTTGCCTTTCAGGATGGGGATTGAGCATTTTAGTCAGGGTCTTCTCTCATGATTAGATTCTGTAGATGTAGAGATTTAGTAGGTTTATCCTATGTTATATGTCTATATGAGGTAGTATATACCATGTGTGTCTTTCTGCTTCTGGGATAGCTCACTCAGGGTGATCCTTTCCAGGTCCCATCATTTACCTGATAATTTCATTATTTCCTCATTTTTGCAGAGTAATACTTCATCGTGTAGATGTACCACAATTTCTGCATCCATTCTTCAGTTGAGGGACACCTAGGCTCATTCAAAGTTCTGGCTATTACAAATAGAGCTGCTACAAACATGGTTGAGCAAATTCCTTATTGTGTACTTGAGTCTCTTTTGGATATATGCCTAGGAGTTGTATGGCTGGATCTTGAAGAAGCACTATTCCTAGTTGTCTGAGAAAGCACTAGATTGATTTCCAGAGTGGTTGTACAAATTTAATTTCCCACCAGCAGTGGAGGAGGGTTCCCCTTTCTACACAACCACTCCAGTATGTGTTGTTAATTGAGTTGTTCATCTTGGCCATTATGATGGGTATAAGGTGAAACCACAGGGTCCTTTTGATTTGCATTTCCCTAATAGCCAATGACATTGAGCATTTCTTTACATGTTTCTCTGTGATTCAATATTCCTCTACAGAGAGTTCTCTGTTGAGCTCTGTTCCACATTTTTTAATTGGATTTATTGGTTTGCTGCTTTTCAGCTTCTTTATTTCTTTATATATACTGTATATTATTCCTCTGTCAGATAAAGGGTTGGTGAAGATTCTTTTCCAATCTGTAGGCAGTCGTTTTGTTTTGATGACAGTGTCCTTTGCTTTACAGAAGCTTTTCAATTTCATGAGGTCCCATTTATTGATTGTTGCTCTTAGAGCCTGTACTGTTGGTGTTCTGTTCAGGAAGTTGTTTCCTGTGCCAATGAGTTCTAGGATATTCCCCACTTTTTCTTCCAAACGATTAATATCTGGTTTTATGTTGAGGTCTTTGATCCTCTTGGACTTTAGTATTGTGTAGTGTGATAAATATGGATCTATTTGCATTTTTCTACATGTAGACATCCAGTAGACCAGCACCATTTGTTGAAGACGCTATCTTTTTTCCATTGTATTGTTTTGGCGCTTTGTCAAAGATCAGTTGTTCATAAGTATGTGGGTTTATTTCTGGATCTTCTGTTTGGTTCCATTCATAGAAACAAGTCTGTTTCTAAGGTAGTACCATGCATTTTTATTAAAGTTGCTCTATAGTACATCTTCTGGATGGAGATAACTCTAGAAGATCTCTTATTATAGAGGATTGTTTTAGCAATTCTGGGTTTCTTGTTATTCCATGTGAAGTTGAGAATTTTTCTTTTCTGGTCTTAAAGAATTGCATTGGTAATGTGATGGGAATTGCATTGAATCTGTAGATTGCTTTTGATAAGATGGCAATTTTTGCTAGGTTAATCCTGACAAGCCATGAACATGGGAGATCTTTCCATCTTCTGATATCTTCTTCTAATTCTTTCTTCAGAGACTTGAATTCTTTTTTTCATACAAGTCTTTGACTTTCTTGGTTAGGGTTACACCAAGGTACTTTATGTCATTTGTGGCTATTGAGAAGGGTGTTGTTTCCCTAATTTCTGTCTCAGCCCTTTTGTCTTTTCTATAAAGTAAGGCTACTTACTTTTTTGAGTTAATTTTGTATCCAGCCACTTTGCTGAAGTTTTTCATCAGGTCTAGGAGTTCCCTGATACAGTTTTTGGGGTCACTCATGTATACTATCACATCATCAAATAGTGATAATTTGACTTCTTCCTTTCCAATCTGTATCCACTTGATCTCCTTCAACTGTCTTATTGCTCTAGCAAGAAATTCCAACATTATGTTGAAGAGATATGGAGAGAGTGGCCAGCCTTCTCTTGTCCCTTATTTCAATGAGATTGCTTTAAGTTTTTCTCCATTCAGTTTGATGTTGGCTATAGGCTTGCTGTATATCAATTTTACTATGTTTATATATGTGCATTGTATCCCTGATCTCGCCAATATTTTAAACATAAATGGATGTTGAATTTTGGCAAATGCTTTTTCAGCATCTAGGGAGATTATCATGTGTTTTGTTTTCAGTTTGTTAATATGGTGGATTATGTTGATGGATTCCCATATATTGAACCACCCATGCATACCTGGGATAAAGCCTACTTGGTCATAGTGGATGATATCTTTGATGTGTTCTTGGATTCGGTTTGCAAGTATTTTGTTGATTATTTTTGCATCAATGTTCATGAGGGAGATTGGCCTGAAATTCTCTTTTTTTGTTGGGCCTTTGTGTTGTTTAGATACCAATTTGACTGTGGCTTCATAGAATGAGTTTGGTAGTGTTGGTGTTGTTTCCATTTTGTGGAATAGTTTGAAGAGAATTGGAGTTAGTCTTCTTTCAAGGTCTGGTTGAATTCTGCACTGAAACCATCTGGTCCCAGGCTTTTTTTTTTTTTTTTTTTTCTTCTTCTTCTTCTTTTTTTTTTCTTTTTTTTTTTTGGATGGAAAACTTTCAATGACCACTTCTATTTTCCTGGGGGATATAGGAGTATTTTAATTGATTTAACTGGTCCTGATTCAGCTTTGGTAAGTCGAATCAATCAAGAAAATTGTTCATTTCCTTTAGATTTTCAAACTTTTTGGCACATAGACTTTTAAAGTAAGTCCTAATGATTGTTTGGATTTCCTCATTGTCTGTCATTATGTCTCCCTTTTCATTTCTGACTTTGTTTATTTGGGTGGTGCCTCTCAGTCTTTTAGTTAGCTTGGCTAAAGGTTTGTCTTTCTCCTTGATTTTTTCAAAGAACCAGCTATTGGTTTCATTGATTCTTTGAATTGTTTTATTTGTTTCTAATTGATTTCAGCCCTGAGTTTGATTATTTCTAGCTGTCTACATAGAACTTTTTGGTATGTCTACTTCTTCTTTTTCTAGGGTTTTTTAAGCGAAACATTAAATTGCTTGAATTTCTTCTTGTAGGAACATAGTGCTATGAAATTTCCTCTTAGCACTGCTTTCATTATGTCCCACAAGTTTGGGTATGTTGTGTCTTCATTTTCTTTGACTTTTAGGAAGACTTGAAAATCTTTTTTTATGTCTTTTCTGACCCAGCATTCATTTAGTAAGAAGTTGTTCAATTTCCATATGTGTGTAGGGTTTTTGCTATTTCTGTTGTTGTTGAAGTCTAGCTTTATTCCATGGTGATCAGACAGGATACAAGGAATTATTTCAATCTTCTTGTATCTTTGAGGCTTACTTTGTGACCAATTATATGGTCTATTTTGGAGAAGGTTCCATGAGGTACTGAGAAGAACATAAATTCTTTTGTGTTTATGTGTAAAGTTCTGTAAATGTCTGTTAACTCCATTTGATTAATGACCTCTGTTAGAGACATTGTTTCTTTGTTTAATTCCTGTTTTGTTGACCTGTCCTTTGTTGAGAGTGGGGTGTTGAAGGCTCCCACCATTAAAGTGTGGAGATCTATGTGTATTTTAAGTTTTACCAATGTTTGTTTTACAAATGTGTGTGTCCTTGTATTTGGGGCATAGATGTTCAGAATTGTGAAGTCTTCTTGGTGTAATTTTCCCTTGATGAGTATTAACTGTCCTTCCCCATCTCTTTTTATTAATTTTGGTTGAAAGTCTATTTTATCATATATTAGAATGGCTACTCCTGCTTACTTCTTGGGTCCATTTGCTTGGAATGCCGTCTTCCAAACCTTTACCCTCAGATAATATCTATGTTTGTGACTTAGGTGTGTTTCTTGTATGCAACAGTTTGCTGGGTTTTGTTTATACATCCATGGTGTTAGTCTTTGTCTTTTTATTGGAGAGTTGAATCCATTGATGTTGAGAGAGATTAATGACCAGTGGTAGTTAGATCCTTTGATTTTGATGTTGGCTGTGGTCATAAGGTTGTGTACTTGGTTGCTTTTTGTTTCTTCAGCCCAGATCAGCGATGGCAGCTTGTATGCACTGGTCTGTGAGACCATCCCCATGAAAAGCCTGGGTGTCTCTAGTCAGCACTGTTTCCCTCCTTCCCTGTGAGGCCCTCACCGGACAGAGACGCCCAGATTCTCTTGCACTTGGGTGCACAGTTCTGTCCGTGCCTGAGAGCTGGGCTTGCAGCTACTCTCCATGCTGGTGGGGGGAGGTCAAACCGTTGTTCAGTCTTAATAGCATTGTAATGTCATAACTGATTTTAATGTCATAAAACAATCATGTCATAATAGCATTGTGAAGTCATCATAATATTGTGATGTTATTATAGTATTGTGATATCATAATAGTATTGTCATGTCATAAGACATTATGATGCCATAACATTGTGAGGTCATATCATTATGATGTCATAATAGCATTTAGATTTTATACCATTTTGATGTCATAATAGGTTTTTATGTCATAATAGCATTGTGGTGTCATAATATCAGGATGACATCGCAGCCTTGTGATATCATAATGTCATTGTGATGTCCAAATTCCAGTACGATGTCATAGCACAATCATGTTATAATAGCATGGTGATGTCATATTAGCATAAGGATGACATGATGAATGTTAATGTTATGATGCTTTTCTGATGTCATAATAAAATTTGGCATTGTGAATTCATACTCTTGTGAAGTCATAACGGCATTGTAATGTCATATTTACATTGTGATGTTATAACTCAACATGTCGTAATAACATTGTGATGTCATCATAACATTGGGATGTCAAAATATCTTTGTAGTATCATAATAGCATTGTGAAGTCTTAATACTATTGTTTTGTCAAAATAGAATTGAGAGGTCATACCATTGCTAGCTTATAACAATTGTATAATGACATAATAGCATTCTGCTGTCATCATAACATTGTAATGTCATGATACCATTGTGATGTCAAGATTCCATTGTAATGTCATATCACATTGATCTCATAATAGCATTGTGATGGAATCATAACATTGTAATGTCATAATAGCATTTTGATATCTTAAAAGCACTGTAATATCATAACAGCATTTTGAGGTTATTTTGGGGTTATAGTAACCTATTGACTCCATAATGTGATGGTGATATCATGATACAATTTTGATGTCATTATAACACTGTGATTGGTAATAACATTATAAATCATACCGCTGTGATTTCATAATATCCTTGTAATGTCATAATTCCATTTTGATGTTATAACACAATCATGTCATAATAGTATTGTGATGTCATAATAACATTAGGATATTATGATGAATTTTGAAGTCATAATGCTATTTTCATATCAACAAAAAATTGTGATGTCAACATAGCATTGTCATGTCATAATAGCATTATGAGGTTATAATAATATTGTGAAATCATAATACATTATTAGGATGTCATAACATTGTGATTTTATGATAGGATTGTTTTGTCAAAAGTACCCTTGTGATATCATAATCACATTGTGATGGCATCATAACATTGAGACATCATAATAGGATTGTGATGTCATAGCATTACGATGTCATAATAGCTTTCTGATGTTGTAATACCATTGTAATGTCTTTAAAAATTTTGCAGTAATAAGAGCATTATGATGTCATAGCATTGTGATATCATCATAACATTGTGATATCAAAATTCTATTGTTATATCATACCAAAATCATGTCATAATAGCACTGTTATATCATCATAATATTGTGGTGTCATAGAATTATGTTGTCATAATACCATTGTGATTTCATATTTTTGTGATGTCATAATAGCATTTAAGTGTCATATGATTGTGATTTCTTAATACGTTTTTAAGTCTTAACATGATTGTGATGACACAAGAGAATTGTGATGTCATAACATTATGATATCATAATAAATTTGTGATGTCGTAATACCATTGTGATGTCATAATGCCACTGATATTATAATAAAATTTGAGGTCATAATATCACTGTGATGCCATTACAGCACTGTGATGTACCAATACCATTTTGATGTCATAATGGCATTTTAATGTCATAATAACATTGTTAAGTCTTAACACCATTAGGATGTCATAACACCATTGTTATGTCATAATAGCATTTTGATATCAAAATACCTTTGTGCTGTCTTAATACTTTGTTATGTCATATCATTGTGATGTAGTAATAGCATTGATATATCATAAGAGCATTGGGTAGTCATAATAGTGTTGTGATATCATAAAAACTTTGTGACGTCTTATTAGCATTGTAATGTAATAGTAGCACTGTGAAGTCACAAAAGCATTGTGATAGTATAATAACATTGTGATATCATAATAGCATTGTGATGTGAAAGTACCTTTGTGATGTCATAATAGTATTGTGATGCTATAACACTATTTTTTTTGTTATAACACCCTTACATAGTTATCATAGCATTATGACCTCCTAGCAGCATTGTGATATCTTCATGGCATTTTGATATCATAATAGCATTGTGATATCATAACAGCATTATGATTTCATCGTAGCATTATGATGTCATTAGAGCATTTTGATGTCGTAATAACATTGTGACAGCATTGAGATGTCATACCTTTGTGATGGCATAATAGAATTACTGTGTCATAATAGCATTGTGACTTCATAGTTCCATTGTCATGTCATGAAACTCTTATTATAATAGTTTTGTGATGTTGTTATCAGTTTGTGATGTCAAAATTCTGTTTTGATGTCATACCACAATCATGTCATTATAGCATTGTTGTGTTATACAATTGTGATGTCATAATATCATTATGATATCATAATATTGGGATGTCATTATAGCATTAAATGTCATACCTTTGCCAGACTATGCCAAGACTTGATAAGCAGTCCTAAATATTTTCTCTTTCACATATATGTCTGTCAAATATTCTCAGCCTGAAGGCTGAAGATGATGCTCCAACATTATAAAGGGTTATGGGTGACTGTTCAGGCACCATGTCTCTGTCAATTTTTATTTTTTGGAAGCTGCTAACATGAACTTCCTATTTATTAAAATAGCTAATTTTATTTCCTTCTCAAGTCTCTGATAGGGTTGAAGACCAAATAGTTATAGTGTCACAAATAAGCTTGAGTTGTTTAGAAGTTAAGAAATCCTTTCATTTAGGTAATACCAATAAGGATAAAAGTTAACTTAAGTATAGAACTCTAAACTTGTCAAGATAGATACAATAATTGGATACTTTCTCCTAAGTTGCTAAATACACTTGGACTGGACATTGCACATGTAGCTTTTACTGAATAGTTTTCATAATTTCATAATTATTATTGTATTGAAATAAAAGGAGCCTTTTATTGGACTTTAAGCAGAAAATGTTCTTTTGAAATGTATACACCTTACCTTTGTTCATTTAAATGATGATCCCCCCTCTCCGGTTTCAATCTGGATATTGAATTTTGATACTTATTCTATGCATACTGTCTCAACGTGGTGTAAACAAGCCAAATTAAAGCAACTAGCCACAAAGTTGAGCAAGGACAGGAGAGGAGACAGACACAGGAAAGAGGGGAGGAGTCAGAGGGGAGGAAGTGAGTAGGAGGAAAAAAGGGCAATGTCAGAGATAGAAGAGCCAAGCTGGGAGGAGAATTAAGAACTATGTGGAGAATGAACTAGATCTAAAATTTCACAAAAAAGCAACTAAAATGGATAAAATCTGAATGGTTAGGAAACTATGAGGGCTTGGAGATTTAGGAGGGAGTAACTATTGTCTATCATCGTGTTCTAGGTTAAGTAAATATGACCAGAATCTGTGTGGTGATTTTGTTATACAGCTCTATAGGATTAACAGCAGCTTTACCAGAAAATTATCAATAGTAAATATTAATCGACACATAAAACAGATATCATACAATTATGATGAAATAATAGCATTATGATGTCATAATAGCATTGTGAAGTCATAATACCATTGTGATGTAATTTCATTGTTAAGACATAATAAAATTGTGATGTAAATAGTAGGGTGATGTCATAATAACATTTTAAAATCATAATATTTATGAAATAATAATTTAGATGTCATAACTTTGTCATGACAATGTCTAGCATTGTGATGTCAATATACCTTTGTAATATAATAATAGCATTGTGGTTTTATATCAAAAGATATTTTAATAGCATTGAAATATCATAATAGCATTGTGATGCTATAGTACATTGGAATGTCATGTACCATTGGGATATCATGAAAACATTGTTATGTCATCATACAGTTTTGATGTCATAATAACATTGGGAGATCATCATAGCATTGGGAGGTCATACTATTGTGATGCCATAATACCATTGTGATATCACAATATCATTGAGATATCATAAAAGTATGTATGATATGGAAAGGATAGGAGCTCTACAAGGACCAAATATATCCAGGCACATGGTTTTTTCTGAGACTGACACTCAACCAAGGACCATCTATGGATATAACCTAGAACTTCTGCTCAAATGTGACCCGTGGTAGATCAGTAACCAAGTAGTTTTCCAAAGTAAGGGGAACAAGGACTATTTCTAACAGGATCTCAAGGGGCAGTCTCTTTGACCTCCGCACCCCCCCAGGGGAGGAGCAATCCTGTTACGCCCACAGAGGAGGATTTTTGCAGCCATCCCTGAAGATACCTGATAAAACACAGTCAAATAAATTGGGAGGAGGTCCTCCCCTATCAGTGGACTTGTAAGGGGCAGGGAGAAGACCAGGGAGGGAGTGTGGGGTTGGGGAGGGAATGAGGGAGTGGGATACAGCTGGGACACAGAGTTAACAAAATGAAACTAATAAGAAAAATAAAATTTAAAAAAAAGCATTGTGATGATATAATAGTATTTTGAGGTCATAATGCCACTGTGAAGTCAAAATTTCACTGTGATTTCAAATCACAATGATATCGTAATAGGATTGTGATGTCATAATATGATTGTGATATGATAACATTGTGATGTCAAAGTTGCATTAAGTTATATAATTATTGTGATGTTATAATTCCTTTGTGATAGCATACAATATGAGGTCATAATAGCATTGTGATATCATAATAGCATTGTGATGTCACAATTCCATTGTGATGTCAAAACTCCATTCTGCTATTATACCAGGTGATTTTTTAATGACCTCTTGAAAGAAATATGTGACACTATTAGTGAACTAAGAGTTGAACAGGAACTGTCATCTCTAGGTTTTGTGCTATCAGCTGCCCAGATGGGGGTAGTAGGGCTGCTTGCTTGCTACTCTAAAGCAAGCTGTGTTCTACACATTGGTCAGTAAGGAACCTTCCACTTCCTGGGGTTTACAGTTATACCTGGGCCTTCAGAAGAGAGAAATAGGTCCATTCTATATGCCTAGGAAAAAAGAGCAAATAAGGATATTTACTCAACCATGTTTGTAGTGGCTTTATTGGTACTGGCCAGAACCTGGAAACTTCCAGATGTACCCCAACTGAAAAATGGATACAGAAATTGTGGAACACCTAAAAAAAGCAGATGTTGAAACTTATGGCCAACTGTTAAAGAGAGTGCAAGGAATTAAATGAAAGAAGTGAGAAATAGTATGATCTGGAGAGGGCAGGACCTCCACAAGAAGAGCAACAAAACCAAAAAATCTGAGCAAAGGGGTCTTTCCTGAGACTCCTACTCAAACCAAGTACCATGTATGGAGATAACCTAGAACCCCTGCACAGATGTATCCCATGGCAGTTCAGTTTCCAAGATGTTAGTTAATTAAAAATTATGAGCCTTGTCAACTGATATTCTATGCAAGAGGTTTATTAGTAGGGTGTGGAGGGAGGGGGGAGCAGGACATGAAGACAAAGAGAGAAACAAGAAGGGGTGCTGAGAGAGAGAGAGGGAAAGAGAGAGAAAGAAAGAATGGAGATTAAGAGAGTGTAATAGTAAGAGAGAGACCATGTGTCGAGGTTGGCCTTTTCAGTGGCAAGGTAACCACACCTTCCAGGTGTGGCCACCTGGCTAGTGACACATGATGACATCATATGTTGCTAGGTAACCCAGGAGCAGGTTGTGTTCCAAAATAATAACATTCCTCCCTTTTTCTATAATTAAAAAAATGGGGAGCTTAATCCGCTTTTTATAAGGTAAGTTAAAGTATATAAATTAGGCTCATTGGAAGCAGTTCATGGTTGTCAGGAAAGAGATTGAGAAAGAAGTATAGCAACAAAATGGTCAGATTACAAGGTCAAGAGTAAGGGAAGCCTCTGCCCTGGAAAATTTAGGGTAGAGGATTGTCAGTAGAGAGAGTTTCCAGCCATGCAAGGCAGCAGGTAGGGACTGGGGAACACTGGGAGAACTTGGAGCAGCTTGTCCTTGTCCTGAAGCACACCATTTCACCATTTTGTTAACAACAAGTGAATAACAGGCACAGATTCTCTTCTGGCTACTTCCTCCTGACACTGGAGGCACTGCAGGGAGATCAAAAGGCTGAAATGTTGGCCAAGTCTAGGAAGAATAGGCTGCTTTGATGCTTTCCGGGGTCTGCAAGAACATCCATGGCTGGGAGGGAAGGTGCAGGTCCAGCTTGTTGGAAATCTGTGAGGTCAGAGTTGAACACCTGCAGCATGTTGGAAGTCCGTGAGGTCAGAGTTGAACATCCATAGTTGCTTTGGTGCTGTTGTGGTTATAGGAAATACTTACTATGACTGGCAGGACACTGACACACATATATAGGCAAAAGATAAACTTAAGTAGGTTATAGAGAAAATTCCGTAGGTATACATTGAAAACTTTTGGGAGAGCAAACAAGAATAGAAGTTTTGGGTCAATGGGACTTGAACATGGGAACCTCTTTCTACCTGGGGTGACTTTTATTTACCCAGTCACTGGCAATATTTAAAAAAGGCTTTGTTTTCAATCTGTCATTGAGGTGAGGTTTGGTTACAGAAGTGTGTAAACTTAAAGGCCCTGGTGCCAGCTTGCACTAGGTATATAAACCTAAAATTCTCTAGAGGATATCCTATCTGGAGAAATGGGTGTCTGGGTATCTCCCATTGGGGGCAGAGAAGTCAGAGACCTTCCAGAGGTGTCCCAATGGCAAGATGTGACTTTCAGCAAAAGGGGTACTACCTGGTCCAATTGCTCCTCAGCTTTTGGCCAGGGACTGGGGCACAGGTGCCCAGCAGGGCATGGTCAGGGCATGACGGTTTGCCAAGTGGTAGGCCTTCCCATGAGCGAGTGAGTAATGGGGAGAAGGAAGCATGAGCGGGTGGGGATGTATTGCCCAAGGGAGAGTGGGGCCCTAAAATGGAGGTCAGCATAGAGGGTCAACCCTAGACAATTACAGCTATGGCTGGGGGGAACCCTCTATCTCAAAATATAGTAATGAAGTTGTTGGAGCTCTGCAGTCAAGCTTCCCTACCAAGACAGGCATTTATGCTGAGAAAATGGAGTGAACTCACTAATCTAGTGGCTTTTCAATAAGGAGAACTCACCAATCCAGCCAGTGTTGCATGCAGTAGACAGCAGTCTGGTAGCCAGGAAAGGAAGTCCCAAAACCAGGAAAAGGGTAGTAATCCCACATTTTGAGATAGATAGTAAGTATGGTACTCATCTAGAGTCCAATTGACCTAAGAGGTGGATAGGTGGACTTTCTGCAGCTTACAAGAATTTCTTTTAAGTTTTAAGAAGGAAATAAAACTTTAGACATGTTAGTATCACAATTGTACTCTGCATTGAAATATACATTGTAGAAAAAGCAGTAGATATACATATTTGTGTTAATAGCATAAGTATTTTTAAGGTGAACTCCGAAAAGGCAAAAGCCTTTTATGAAGTAAAAAGGAAACTCACTTGATCTTCTTTTAGTATAAACATACATACTTATGGAGGCTTATAATCTTGACATTAGAACCATAATAGTACATGATATAGTGGAATATTTTTGTATTAGAGTCAGATTAATAAATTAGAGCCCTATTGATAAAGGTTAGAACTCTGGACAGTCAATACAACAGTAGCATAGCAACAGGGGGAAATATTAAGCCTTTTTACCTATTTAAGATAACTTAAATCACCTTAGACCTTGTAACCTTTATAACTTGCATTTACCAATCTTAAAACATTTTTTAGACCCTCAAACATTTATAAGTTGAGCAACACATAAACCAACTTAATTTGAATAGATATTTATAACTTTTGAAATTTTATTATTACATAAAATTATTTTGAAGCAGGGATGAATCATAAGATAGTAAAATGTAACTTTGAATTTTTATAAAAATCCATACCAACTTGAAATGAGGCTCATTGTTGTGGCCTAGTCTAAAAGATAAGATAAACAGTTAATTATGATTAAGACTTATAAATGTAAACCCAATGAGAAAATTATATAAAACATTGGATAGGAATTTAAAGCAATTTAAAATATACGAGTAGAGTATATAGAAATCAGGAAAAGAGAGCTTGGAAATAGTCAGAAGAAAGCATGGAAAAGCAGCTTTGTGGGGCAGGGTAGCACATGGAGAGACAACTGCCTGCAGGGCGTGCAGAAGGCAGGGCTGTTTGGCTAAACCTAAGATGGGCTGCGCCACGTTAAGTGAATGGTTAAGTTATAGTTCTGCCCATTTCCTCCCAAGATAAACATGCTGCTAGCCAGGGATCCCTTAGGAAATTTAAAAGTTTTCCGACTGTGTTGGTTTTTAGAAATTTCTTACCAAGTTTTCCAAAGTAGATTTTTGCTTTGTGTGAGTCTCCGTGACTCTGGACCACTGGCCGGGATGGGGCCTTGCTGTCAGTAGCCATGCAGGCAGGGGCGCACAGCTGCGGCAGGATCAGGCAGCTGCTGAATGCCCAGCACCACGCATCCCTGGTGCACACAACATGCCCTGAAGCCTCACAACATTCCTCTGGGCTGCCCTGGGCTTCTCCATCCACCAACCAGAATCAGACCTGCATCACTGTACCGTTCAGAGAGCCCTGTCCATGGTGCTGGATTGGAGCACTGTCATCAGTGGCAGGATAGAGGGCCCAGCTTGGGGAGAGAGGAAGAGCCCAGGAAATGGCTGCATGCGGGCATTAGGGCAGTTGAGAGAAAAGTAGAGAATTTTAGGAGAAACTCAGTTGTAACCATCCTGTCTGGAGTCCAAAAAGGGCCCCTAGCTTTGCTAGGAGAGTCCTATCCTAGCGAACGCACCAATGTTAGTTATTAAAAAACATGAGGCTGGTCAACCGATATTCTCTGCAAGAGGTTTATTAGGAGGGTATGGAGGGAGGGGAAGCAGGACATGAGAGAGAGAGAAAGGGGAAGGTGTGCCCGAGAGAGAGAGAGAGAGAGAGAGAGAGAGAGAGTAAGAAAGAAGAGTAAGAGAGTGTAAGAGTAAGAGAGAGACCAATTGTCGGAGTTGGCCCTTTAAGGGGCAAGGTAACAATGCCTTCCAGGTGTGGCCATCTGGCCAGCAACACATGATGACATCATAAGTTGCTGGGTAACCCAGGAGCAGGTTGTGTTCCAAAATATTAACACAAGGGAATTCCATAGTAATGGGAAGAGGGACTGCCTCTGATATGAAGTGATTGACCTGCTCTTTGAAAACCACACCCTGATGGGAAGCAGCCTTAAAAGTCTACAGAGGGAGAAAATGCGCCCACCACTGATGAGACCTGATAGACTAGGATCAAAAGGAAGGAGAAGAAGATCTCCTCTATCAGTGGACTTGGGGAGGGGCATTCGTGGACAAGGGGAATAGATGTTCAGATTGGATGGAGAGGGGGGAATGGTTTATGAGAAAATACAAAGTGAATAAAGTGTAAATAATAAATATTAAAATAAAAATATTAAAAATGTAATTCCTTTTGGTGTTATATTATAGGAGGGTTTGCTTAGAGGTTGATATGCCAATAATACTGACCAGACAGAAAAAAATCTCTGTCCCTCCTCTCTGTCAATTTGTTTCAGTTGGTATCCGTCTTAATATTTCTGAATCTGTTTCTCTACCTCTTTCTCTCTCTAGCTTTCTTGGTCACCCTCCTTTGCCTGCCACTTGTGGTTCAGTATGAAAAGCTCTGAGTTCTGCTGAAGGACTGCAACAAGATGACTGCTTGCAGATGAGACATCCCGGAAGGTCTCTGTAAATATATAAGCAAGGACCTAATTAAATGTTTTTGTTCAAAGATTTGCCTTGGGCAGGGAGTGTTTTTCCAGCAAGTATTTCACTGACTGAGGACATATCTGTTCATTTAACAGATAACAATGGAATCTGTTATAATGTTAAACTCCCATGACAAAGAGTAGTGACTTTAATAAAGACCACTGGAAAGAAATATGTGACACTTTTCTTGAACTAAGAGTCTTAGATACAGAAACTGTCATCTCTGGGTTGTGTGTTTTCAGATGCCCAGATTGAGGCATGTAGGGCTGTTCAGTCTTTCCCTCAAGAAGGCTGTCCACTTGGCCCTTTTAATAACTGGCTCCTGAAACTCTTACTGGCTTTCACCTGTTTTATGACATCATTCTCCCTCTCAGCCAATCAACACCTGAGAGAATTCTGAGGTTTCCATGGAGATGAGTAAACAAACTTTACTCAATGTCAAGAATCTCTGATCATGTGTAAATGTGATTTTTTTCTTGTGAAACCCACGCCTTTATCTCATTCTTCTATCCAGATCATACACCTTTACTCCTCTTTATCTCTGTGAAAGTGTCAGGTAGGAAATGAAACTCTAATGTTTATTGAATTAGACAGCTTCCTAAGTACTGAAGATTCAATGTGATGTTGGATTAAGAGGACTGTACCAATTGATAAGGTGCTCTCCTACTGTGGTCTCTGATCTCAAATTTCCTATGTTGTGACTTTGAACTGAGCATTTACTGGTATACCCAACTTCACAATCTTTACATTCATTGATATAATAGGCAGGCAGTGTCTAGGGTTCCCTGAGGTATTGAGTCTTTAAGAGCAGGGAAATAGAAATAAACCTGACAATTCCTGGGTCTGGTTTGGCTGAAACAGAGAAAGATCTCTGAATGTAAATGGAGAACTGAGGGTCAACAAACTATTTAAAGCTAGTAATATATCACACTATTGTTGGCAACCCTCTATGAGCATGTTTGCCTTGTCTGACCTGGCTGGATTGGCTATTGTGTCCTACTCAGTGGTCATCCATGTTGGACACTGTAAACATCCCAAGAAGAAGCCATTTGCCATGAAGAGCTCTATAATTCATCACCTTGATCACAATTTTTCTTATGTAATTATTTATAATGATTTTTTTTTTTTGCTGTGTATCCCCTCTGCTGCCCAATCCTACATCCAGTCGCACCAAGGCTCCTTCTTCTATCAATATGACTGTTTTGTAGTTTTCTGATAGGTACTTCTCCCCTTTCCATGTACTCCTAGCTTATCAGATCTCATCAAGGCTGGCTGCAACATCTTCCTCTGTGGTCTGATTATCAGCACATTGTTCTCCTTCTGTGCTCAATTTCATTTATTTATGACTCTCTGACTACCTCCTATTCTGCAGGCTTCCCAGAGCTCTGAGGAGGGGAAGAATTTCATAGGAAAATCCCATTCAGCATTGGGTATTTTAAGGTCTCTCTCTGCATAATATCAGACTGTGGGTCTCTGTTTGCAATCCTATTTGATGAAAAAGGAATCATCTCTGTGAATAGAAAAAGATGGCACTGATCTATCATTTGAAGGCACTGGTCTATCATTAAAAAAAAATCACCCACGTTTGCTTGAAATTTTCCATAGGATACCATGGCCAAACAACTCAATTAACTGCCACCCAATCCTGCTAGTGGAAGATTGATTTGTGCCAATACATGGAATTTTACAACTTTATCTCTCACTATTAGGAGACCTCCTAATAATTGAATACATACCATATTTGTATTTCTGCATTTCAGTTACTTCACCTAGGATGATTTTTCCTGGTTCCATCCATTTCCCTGAAAATATCATACTGTCTTTTTCTTAGCTGAATAATACTGTTATGGAAATATTTCACATTTTCCCCAAAAGTGATTGTCAGACCTGTTCTTTAGTCCTCGAAATTTGCATGGACTTTAACCATTATATTAAATGACAAACTATCAGTATAACTATGTTCTTTTAGTGTAAAAGTCCCTCCATCTTTTTCCAGTTCCTAGTTATTTGAACTGCAATGTCCCCTAGAAGCTATTCTATTTACATGTGGAGTCCCCATTGAGGAAATCTCTGAAAAAGGTTAGGAGGCATGGCCTTGTTAGAAAATATAATTCCATTTGTTTCCATAATTTCTTTCTTAAACATTTTATCTTTTTTATGCAGGAGGGCTACTGATTTTTTTGAGTTAATATTGCATCTGGCCACTTTGTTGAAGGTGTTTATCAGGTGTTTGAATTCCATGGTAGAATTTTTGAGTCACTCTGGTATACTATCACATCATCTGCAAATACTGATACTTTGACATGTTTCTTTCTGATTTCTCTCCCCTTGATATCCTTGAATTGTCTTATTGCTCTAGCAAAGACTTCTAGTTCTATGTTGAAGGGATATGGAAAGAGTGGGCAGCCTTTCCTTGTCCCAGATTTCAGTGGGCTTGATGTAAGTATCTCTCAGTTTAGTTTGGTGTTGGCTATCGGTTTGCAGTATATGGCCGTTATTTTATTTGGATATGTGCCTTGTATCCGTCATCTCTCCAATACTTTAAACATGAATGGATGTTGGATTTTTTAAAATGCTTTTTCAGAATCTAAGGAGATTATCAGGTGTTTTTTTTTCAGTATGTTAATGTAGTGGATCATATTGATGAATTTCTGTTTATTGAACTACGCTTGCATACCAGGGATGAAGCCTACTTGGTCATAGTAAATGATATTTTTGATGTGTTCATGTATTCAGTCAAAGACATGAAATAAGTTAATGTGATCCTAATTAAACAAGTCAAAGTCTTTAATGAAAATAATTTCAAGATTCTAAAGAAAGAATTAGAAGAAGATAACAGAAGTTGGAAAGATATTTCATTCTAATGGCTTGGCAGGATTAACATAATAAAATGTCCATCTTACCAAAAGTAATCTACAGATTCAATTAAATTCTCATCAAATTACCACACATTTTTTTTACAGACCTGAAAGAAAAATCCTCAACTTCATATGGAAAAACAAGAAACCCAGAATTGCTGAAACAATCATGTATAATAAAATATCTTCGGGAGGTAGCACTATTCCTGATCTCAAGTTGTATTACAGGGCAATAATAATAAAAACTGCATAGTACTGGCATAGAAACAGAATGATGAATAAAGGGAACCGAATAGAAGCTTCAGAAACAAACACACTCACTATGGACACCTGTTTTTTGACAAAGATGCCAAAAACACACAATGGAAAAAATATAGCATTTTAACAAATGGTGCTGGTCTAAGTTGATGTCTACATATAGAAAAATGCAAATAAATCCATAGTTATCACCCTGCACAAAACTACAGTCCAATTTGATCAAAGACCTCAACATAAAACCAGACACATTAAATTGGATAGAAGAAAAAGTGGGGAAGAGCTTTGAACTCATTTGTACAGAGACAATTTCCTGAACAGAACACCAACAGCAGAGGCTCTAAAAGCAAAAATCAGCAAATGGGAACTTGTGAAACTGAAAAGTTTCTTAAAGCTAAGAACTCTGTCATCAAAACAAAACAAATGCCTACAGATTGTGAAAGACTCTTTTTTTTATTATTTTTTTTATCAGTAACATTTTATTAACTCTGTATCCCAACTGTGTCCTGATCCTTCATTCCCTCCCAGTCTCTCCCTCCCTCCCTCAAATCCACCGTGCCCCTTTCCAAGTCCACTGATAGGGGGGACCTCCTCCCCATTCATCTGATCCTGTTTTATCAGGTATCTTCAGGACTGGCTACAAAGCCCTCCTCTGTGGCCTAACAGGACTGCTCCTCTCTTCGGGGGTGAGGAGACCAAAGAGCCAGTCATTGAGTTCCTGTTAGAAATAGTCCTTGTTTGGGAAACCAATTGGTTACTGAGCTACCACAGGCTACATCTCTTTACCAACCCTCTATGTGACAGAAGGCTATTATTTTCTATATGTAAAGAACAAGAGTCGAAAAGCAACAAATCAAGTAATCCAATTAAAAAATAGGGAACAGAGATGAACAGATAATTCTCAATATAGCAATATCAATTGGCAGAAAAACACAGAAAGAAATGCTCATCATTGTTAGCCATCAGGGAAATGCAAATCAAAACAACCCTGAGATTTTTCTTGGCCTTCAGAAAGAAAGGCCAAGATAAAAAACTCAAGTGACAACACATGGTGGAGAGGTTTTGAGAAGGGGAACCCTCTTCCACTGCTTGTGGGAATGTAAACTTTCCCATTGCCGGTGGGAATGTACAACCATTCTTGTAATCAATCTGGCACATTATTAGACAACTAGGAATATCGCCTCTTCAAGATCCAAAAGCATATATTCAAAAGCAGCTCAAGGAGACAATAAGGACATTTGTTCAACCATATTTGTAGTACCTTTATTTGCAATAGCCAAAACCTGGAAAGAAGCCAAATGTCCCCCAACCGAAGAATGGATACAGAAATTGTGGAACATCTACACAATGGAATATTATTAAGCAATGAAAATCAAGGAAGTCATGAAATATGCAGGTAAATGGTGGGATCTGGAAGTGAGCGATTACAAAAGCAGTAATACACACATGGTATATACTCACTCACATAGACATATAATATAGGATAAACCTACTAAAATATATACACCTAAAGAAATAAATCAAGAGGGTGGACTCTGGCTAAAATGCTCAATCCCCATTCTGAAAGGCAACAAGGATGGACATCAGAAGAAGGAGAAAACAGAGAAAATGCACACAGGGCCTCTGAACACCTCTGTCCTGAAGACTCTCAAAGCAGATGCTGAGACTTATGGCCAACTGATGGGCAGAATGCATGGAATCTAATGAAAGAATTAGGGAATCTTAACAGTGATGTGGGATTAAAGAGAATGTACAAAATGACATAGTGCTTTCCTCCTGTGGTCTTGGATCTGAAATTTCCTACGTTGTGACTTTGAACTGAGCATTTACTGGCATACTCACTAAATGTACCTTCACATTCTTATTGATATAATAGGCAGGATGGGCCTGGGGTTTCCTAGGGTATTGAGTCTTTAGAGCAGGGAAAAGAGAAGGAAAGCAGATAATTCCTGGGATTGGTTTGGGTCAAACAGTGAAAGTTCTGTGATGTTTAAATGAAGAACTTAGGGGCAATAAACTATTTGACACCTGCTGTTCCACAATAGAATTGCCAACTCTCTATGAGCAAGGTTGCCTTGGTTGACCTGGCTGGATTGGCCGCTCTGTCCTACTCAGTGGTGAGTGAGAAATTCTCCTTGTCTTTTACAGTTCAAACAAATCCTTCAGGACAGAGAAATATGTCCCTGTTATATGCCTAGGACACAAGAGCAGAAGTATTTCCTGCAGTGGTCCACCAGGGAAACCCTCTGAACATACTGTTAGTGCCAGGACTGCTTGTTCAGAGGTGTCACCTGAGCTCATGAGGTCTGAGGTAACTGGGTAACCACTAGTTCATGGCTAGGATTCTCTGCTACATAATGAGATACTGTACAAAATGCCTTACAAAGTCAAACTCTGCCCTCTTTTAGCAGAATCTGTTATTAAAATTCATTGTAAAAGTTAAAAACATATCATTTTTATTGATTATGTTTGAAATTAATCTACTATACAATAAACTACTATTCCATTGCTCCCAGGTTCAAATTCCTACTCATGTGTCACACTAAAATTTTTGTCTTTAAGATACAGGAATTGAAGAATGTGTTGTTCATATACTCATTGAAGTATGATTGAGAATCTCAGTGCCAAGTCCCTTAAAGAAAACTGAGTTCATCATTGCTGCATGCTGTTACCACCCCCAAGAAAAAGCCATCAGTTCTGAAGAACTCTATAATTCATCACCTTGATCACATTTTTTCTTACATAATTATTTATTATATATTGTTTAATTTGTTTCACCTCTGCTGTCCCCTCCCCTTCTCCTAACAGTCCCACCCACCCTGCTTCTTTTAACCCTGTGACCATTCTCTAGGTCCCTTTTAGGGTATGTCCTCCTTGTCCTTTATCTGAACCTAGCTTATCAGGTCTCATCAAGTCTGGCTGCATCAGCTACCTCTCTGGTCTGATTCTCAGGTCATTGTTCTCCTTGTGGCCTCAATTCCCTCTACTTAGGACACTCTTCCTGCCTAGAGCCTCTCCTGCCGGCTTCCCAGAGCTCTGAGGGGAGGGAGAATTTCATAGGGAATTCCTATTTGGAGTTGGGTGTTTTAAGGTCTCTCTTTGCATAATATTGGACTGTGGGTCTCTGTATAAAATCCCATTTGATGCAAAAGGAAACATCTCTTTGTTCCAAGGACATTGCAATGATCAATAAGTTGAGGACAGAGAGCAGCAAATTATAATAACAACAGCTAGGGTTGCTTGAAAATTTCTGTACAGTGCCCTGGCCCAACAGCCCAATTCACTGCCACGAATTCTCCTAGTAGAAGAATGGTTTGGTCACAATTAGATGGTCTATTGGAACTTTATCCTTCACTATTAGGAGACCTCCTAATAAGGAAATACATGCCATACTGGTATTTCTATATTGTAGTTACTTTACCCAGAATGATTTTTCCTGGTTCCATCTATTTGCCTTAAAATATCATGATGTCATTTTCTTTGTTGAATAATACTCCATTATGGAAATAATTCACATTTTCCCCAGAGGAGATTGTCAGTCCTATTCTTTAGAACTTGAAATTTGCTGCGACTGTATTCATTGTATTGAATGACAAACTATCAGTTTAGCCTAGAAGTCCTTCCATCTTCCTCCACTTCCTGGTGATTTGAATTGAAATGTCCCTTTGAAACTCATCCATTTACATGTTTACTCCCCAGTGAGGAAATGTCTGGGAAGGCTTAGGAGGTATGGCCTTGTTATATAATATAATTCCTATTGGAGATACATTTTAGGAGGGTGTGCTTTGTGGTGGATATGCCAATTTAAGTGAACAGACAGAATGGGTCTCTGTCTCTCTGTCTCTCTCAGTTTATGTCTTTTTTTCTGTCGGTCTTAGTCTCTATTTCTGTATCTGTCTCCAGTTCTTTCTCTCTCTGTCTCACTCAGTCTCCTCTCTGCCTACTGCTTGGGGCTCAATATGAAATGCTCTCAGTTCTGCTGAGGACTACAACAAGTTGTCTGCTTGCCGATCTGACATCATGTATAGTCTCTGTAAAAATATAAGCAAGGTCTGAATTTAAAGCTTTTTATTCAAAAAGTTGCCTTGTTCAGGGAGCGTTTTCCCAGTAAGTAATTCACTGACTGAGGACATATCTATGCATGTAACAAATAATCATATGTCAAGGACTCAGGACTTTACTAATGACCACTTGAAAAAAATATGTGATGGGTTAACTGAACTAAGAGTCTTGGACACAGGAACTGTCATCTCTGGGTTGTGTGCTTTCAGCTGCCCAGATTGAGGCATGTAGCGCTTCTCAGCCTTTCTCTCAAGCATGTTGTTGACTTGGCCCTTTTAATAGCTGACTCCTGAATCTCTTTCTGGCTTTAACCTGTTTCATGACATCATTCTCCCTCTCAGCCAATCAGCACCTAACCATTGTGATATCATAATAGCATCGGATATCATGATGAATTTTGATACCATGCTGCCATTGTGATGTCATAATAGTATTGTGATGTCATCATAGCATTGGATGTCCTAATATTATTGTGAAGTCTTACTGTTGTGAAGTCATAATACCTTTTTGATTTAAAAATTCCATTGTGTTTTCATAATACAACTATGTCAAAATAGTATTGTGAATTCATAGTAGCATTGTGATGACAAAATACTTTTGTGATGTCATAATAATAGTGATTTTTATCATTGTGATGTCATAATATCATTGAGATATCATAATTGACTTGTGATCTCATAAAAGCATCATAGTGTCATAATAGTAAGAACATTGTGATGTCCTCAAGCATTGTGATTTCATAATAGAATTGTGAAGTCAGAACACCATTGTGAAACCATAATAGCATTCTTAGGTAATCATAGCAATGAGATGTCCTAATTCCTTTGTGATGTCAACACAGTCCTATTGTAAGAATATTGTTGTGTCAAAATAGCTTCATGATGTTATAATAGCATTGTAATAGCATTGTAATATTATAATAGCATTCTGAAGTCATATAACTACTGTGATCACATAATATCATTGTGATGTCTTCATACATTGTGAGGTGATCATTTTATTGGGATGTCATAATAGCATTGGGATGTTATAAAAAACATTGGATGTCATAATACTATTGGGATGTCATAATATTTTTAAGATATTATAGCATTTTTATATCCTAATATTACTGTAATGTCATAGTAACATTGCTATGTCATAATAGCATTGTGATGTGATCATAGCATTGTAATGTTATAATTCCATTATGATATAAACACTCCATTGTGATGTCATACCACATTCATGTCTTAAAAACATTGTGTTGTCATAACTTTTAGATGTCCTGATGAATTCTGTTGTCATAATACCATTGTGATATGATAATAGATAATTGATGTCCTCAGAGTATTCCTAATAACATTGTGAAGTCATAACAAAATTTTGTAATAACATTGTAATGTCATCATTGCATTGTGATGTCATTATACCACTTTGAGGTTATAATAGCACTGTGATGTCATAATAGCATTGATATTTACCATTGTAAGGTCATAATACCATTGTGATGTCATAATATAATTTTGCAGTCATAACAGCATTGTGTTCTAATACCATTGTGATGAGATGAAACCTTTCTGATTTTATTATACTATTGAGATATTATAATACCATTGTGATGTCATCATAAAATGTGATGTCATAATAGCATAGTTATATCTTCATAGCATTGTAATGTCATCATAGCATTGTGAAGTCATGACACCATTGTGATAGCATAATAACATTGTGATGACATAAGAGCATTGTGATGTCATCATAGTATTATGTCAAAATAACATTGTGAAATCATAATACCATTGGGATGTCATAATATTGTGATGTCGTAATACTTTTGTGATTTCATAAGAGCACTGTGATTTCATATAATTGTGATGTCCTAATAGCATTGAGATATCACAATAGGATTTTGAATTCATAATATCATTGTGATTGCATCATAACATTTAGAATTCATAAAATAATTGTGACATCATAATAGCATTGTCATGTCATATCATTGTGATGTCATAATACTATGGGGATGTCATAATAAAATTGTTATGTCACAATACTATTTTAAGGTCATGATAGCATTGTAATGTCATAATACCACTGTGTTGCATACATAGCATTATGATGTCATAATACCATTGTGATGTCAAAAAACCTGAGGTCATAAAGCTATTGCGATGTCATAATACCATTGTCATGTCAAAATAACTGTGTGATGTCATCATAGCATTGTGAATTCATAACACAATTGTGCTATTGTAATAGCCTTCTGCTGTCTTAAATGAACTGTGATTTCATCCTATTTCCAGGCCATAATAAAATTGTAATATCATGATACCATTGTGATGTCATGATAGCATTGTGACATAATAATAGCACTATGATGTTATAATAGCACTGGGATATCATAATACCATGTGATGACATTAACACTATGTTAATTTCATAATAGCATTGTGAAGTAATCATAGAATTGTGATGTCATAAAACCATTATGATATCAAAATTCCATTGTGATGTTATAAATCTATTGTGATGTCATACAACCATCATGTCTTAATAGCAGTTTGGTTTCATAATAGCATTGGGATGTCATGATGAATTTTAATGTCATTATGCCATTTTGATGTTATAATAGAATTGATATGTCAAAATGCCATTGTGATGTCATAATACAATTTTGATTTTATCATAGTATTATGATGTGCTAATATCATTGTGATGCCAGGTAACCATTGTGATATCATAATATTATTGTACATTATTGGTCATAATATTATTTTGAGCTCATAATAGCATTGTGTTGTCATAATAGTATTGTGTTATCAAAATAGATTTGTGATGTCATAATATCATTTTTAAATCAAAATTTCTTTGTGATGATTTAAAACAATCATGTCGTAATAGAATTGTGATGTCAAAATAGCATTGAGATGTCAAGATTAATTTTGATATCATAATGCCATTGTGATGTAATAATACCATTGTGATGTCAACATAGCATTGGGAAGTCATATCATTGTGAAGTCACAATATCATTTTGATATCAAAATTCGACTGTGTGTCATACCAAAATCATGTAGTAATACTACTGTGATGTCATAATAACATGGTGATATCATAATACCATTGTGAAGTCTTAATACCATTGTGATGTCAACATAGCATTGTGTGTTCATATATTTGTGATGTCATAATAGCCTTGTGATTCCTTACCTTTGTGATGTCATTGTAGCATTGTGATGTCATAATACCATTATGATGTCATCATGGTATTATGATGTCTTAATACCAGTGTGATGTCATAAAATTGTGATATCCTAACAGTATTGTAAAGTTATAATATAATTATGCAGTCATAATAGCAGTGTGATGTCATAGTACCATTGTAAAGTCATAATACCACTGTAATGTCATAATAGCAGTTATGTGTTATATCATGGTGTCATGATTGCATTGATCTATCATAAGACCATTGTGAAGTTATAATACTTTTGTAATGTCATAATAGCACTTTGAAATCATAATAGCATTATGATGTCATAATATCATTTTGAAGTCATAACTACATTGTGACATTACAATACCATTGTGATGTCATATCATTGTAACAATATTATAGCATTGGGATATCTTAACATTGTCTTGTAATAATTCTGTTAGGTGTCATAAGAGCACTGTGATATAACGTCATGGCAATAATATAATAGCATTGGAATGTCATACTTTTGTGATGTCATAGTAGCATTGGGATATCATAATACCATTGGGATTTCATGACACCATTTTTATGTCCATTGTGATGTCTTAAAAGCTCTAATATATGATCACTCCCTTGCGATGACATAATACCATTGAGATGTCATAATAAAGTTATGATGTCATAATACCATTGTGATATGATAGTATCAAAAAGATATCATTGTGATGTCATAATAGCATTTCAATGTCATTATAGCATTGTGACATCACAATTGACTTCACAAAAATTGACTTCAACAAAATTTTGATATAATAGCATTTTGATGACAGAAAGCCATTGTGATATCATACCATTGAATATCATAACAACATTGTGATATCTTTTCAATGTGATGTCACAATAGAATTGAAATGTCATTTCATTGTGAGGTCATAATAGCATAGTGATCTCATAATATCATTGTGATGTCAAAATACCATTATGTTTTCATAATTGTTTTGGAATGTCATACTATTTTGATGTCATAACGCCATTGTGATTTCATAATACCATCATGATATCATAATAAGATTGTGATGTCATAACATTTTGAGCTTATACCATTGTGATTTCAAAATTGAATTGTGATTTCATACAACAATCATTTTGAAATAGCTTTCTCATGTCATAATTCCATTGTGATATCATGAGACCATTATTTCATAATATCATTGAAATTTCATAATAGCAATTTGATGTTATAATAGCATTTCTGTAATAATGCTTCTGTGATGTCGTAAAACCATTTTGATGTGATAATACCATGTGATGTCCTATCATTGTGATGTCATAATAGTGTTGTTATGTTATAATACCATTGGTGTGTCATAATACCATTGTGATATCGTGACACCACTCTGATGTCTTAATACTATTGTGATGTCATAATAGCACTGAGATGTCATGAAACCATTCTGATGACATAATACCATTGACATGTCATAATAAAGTTGTCATAATGCCTTTGTGATGTCATAATACCATTTTAATCTCATAACACCATTGCGATGTACTATCATTATAATGACATAAAAACATGGAGATATCAGACCATTGTGATGTCATAATAGCATTTTGAGGTCATAATACCACTGTGATGTCAAAATTCTATTGTGATTACATACCAATATCATGTTGAATTACCATTGTGATGCCCTAATAGCATTGTGATGATATAATACAATTGGTGTGTCATAATACCATTGTGAAATTATGACACCATTGTGATGTCATAATATCACTGAGATGTCATGACACTATTGTGATGACAGAATACCTTTGTTATGTTATAATAAAGTTGTGATATCATAATTCAATTATGATTTCATAATATAACTGAGATGTAATAACATGCTGATGCCCTAAGAGCAGTGAGATGTCATACACAATTGTGATGAAAGAAAACCTTTGAGATGTCATAATAAAGTTGTGATGTCATATTAAAGTTGTGATATAATAATAGAATTGTGATATCATGATACCATTGTGAAGTCTATGATACCAAAATAGTTCTTTTGTGTTGTCAGCACAGCACTATGATGTTGTAATACCATTGTGAGGCGATTAAGCCATTGTGATGTCTTAACACCATTGTGATGTATCATAGTAAAGACATAATAGCATAGTGATGTCATAATAGTATTGTGATGTATAAATGCATTGGGATAAAATAATGCCATTGAGGTATCATGACACAAATGCTATGTCATAATAACTTGTGATATCATACCATTGTGATGTTATAATAGTATTGTATGTTATACTATTGTGATGTCATAATATCATTTTGATATCATAAGACCATTGTGAGGTCATTATAGCATTGTGATGTTGTAATAGCATTGAGATGTCAGATCATTGTGATGTCATAATAGTTTTTTGAGGTCATAATTCCATTGTGATGTCATAATATCCTTATGATGTCATAATATCTTTGTGCTGATTTAATAATATTTTTAGGTGATTCGATTGTGATTCAAAATTCAATTGTGATGTCATACCACAATTATGTTGGAATAGCATTATGATTCCATAATAGCATTGTGATGTCATAAAAGCATTGGGAAATCATGACAACTTTGAGATGTCATAATAGCATTGTGATATTCTGATACAATTGTGAAGTCATAATAGCATTATGATGTCATAAAACCATTGTGAAATTATAACATTGGAGGTCATGACATTGTGCTGTCATAATAACATTGTAATGTCAGAATTGCTTTGTTATGTTATATTATTATTTTGATGTTCTAATTCCATTGTGATACCATACCATATGATGTCATAATAGCATTGTGATATCATAATTCCATTGTGATGACATACTATTTTTATATTGTCAAAATACCATCATAATATCTTGAAAACATTTTGATGTAATAAATTATGATGTCAAAATTCCATTATGATGTCATAATAGCATGGTGATATCAAAATAGAATTATGATGTCATAATAGCAGTATAGGTCATATTATTGTTTTGTCATAATAGCATTGAAATGTTGCACATTTTTTTTGAATTTTACTTTTTTCTTATCAGTTACATTTCATTAACTCTGTATCCCAGCCGTGTCCCACTCCCTCATTCCCTCCCAGTCCCTTCCTCCCTCCCTCATCTTCACCATGTCCCTTTCCAAGTCCACTGATGGGGGGGCCTCCTCCCCATTCATCTGATCCTGTTTTATCAGGTATCTTCAGGACTGGCTACTAAGCCCAGAGTCTGTGGCTTAACAGGAAGTCTCCTCCCTTGGGGAGTGGGGAGGCCAAGAAGCCAGTCATTGAGCTCCTATTAGAAATAGTACTTGTTCCCCTCACTTTGTGAAACCAATTGGTTACTGAGCTACCACAGGCTACATCTTAGCTGAGGTTCTAGGTTGTATCCATACATGGTCCTTGGTTGAATGTCAGTCTCAGAAAAGACCCTGTGTCCAGATATATTTGGGCCTTGTGGAGCTCCTATCCTTTCCCCATCAGACTAACTCTGCTTCTTTGAAATGTTGCACTTAAGTCATAATGTTACTGTATTGTGATGTGATAATACCTTTGTGATGCCATAATAGCATTGTGATGTCATAACATTAGGATGTCATCATAGCATTGACATATCATACCTTTGCCAGAATCCACAAAGATTTCACAAATCACAGTAAGCAAGTCCTAAATTGTTCCTCCTTCACATATATGTTTGTCAAATAGTCTGAGCCAGAAGGCTAAAGATGATGCTCCAATGTTGCAGAGAGTTATGGGTGACTGTTCAGGCAACAAATTGTTTCTGTCATTTTTCTTTTTTATTTTTGGAAGCTGCAAACATGCACTTCCTATTTACACTAGTAACTAATTTTATTGCTTTTAAAGTCTCTGATGGGGTTGAAAATAAATAGGTACAGTGCCACACAAAAAGGCTTAAGTTGTTTAGAAGAAATACTTTCAAAAAGATAATACCAATGAGGATAAAAGTTAATTTAGGTATAGAAACCTAAACTTGTTAAGATAGATAGGACAATCAGATACATTCTCCTAAATTGCTAAATACACATGGACTGGACATTGCACATGTAGATTTTACTTAACAGTTTTCATAATTTCATAATTACTATTGTATTGAAATAAAAGGAGCCTTTTATTGGACTTAAAGCAGGAAATGTTAGTAAAATGTTCTTTTGAAATATATACACCATAACCTTGTTTATGCAAATGCTAATTCCCCCCCACCCCCCCCCCACACACAAACACTCTGGTTTCAATCTGGATATTTCATTGTGATACTTATTCTTTGCATCCTGTTTCAAATTTATTTTGCATCCAAAATAAAGCAACTAGTTACAATGTTGAGCAAGGAGCAGAGAGGAGACAGAGGCTAGGAAAGTGGGGAGGAGCCAGAGTTCAGGAAATGATTGGGAGGAAAAAGGGGTACAGAGCTAGGAGAGCTGAGCTGGGAGGAAACTAGGAAATGTATGGAGAATTAACCAGACCTAAGATTTCACAAAAAAGTAAGTAAAATGGGTAAATTCTAAACATTAGGGAACTATGAGGGTATGGAGTTTCCAGAATCTGTGTGGTGATTTGGTTATACAGCTCTATAGGATTAACAGCAACTTTACTAGAAGATATATCAAATGTAAATATTAATCAACACATTCAACAGAGATGTCATACATTGTGATATCATAATAGCATTGTTTAGTCATAATAGCATTATAATATCATAATACCATTGTGAATTCATAATTCCATTGTGATGTCATAAAAGCACTATGATGTCAGATAGCATTGTGAAGTCATAATAGCACTGAGATGTCATGATACCATTGTGAAATCATACCAGTGAGATGTGATAACACAGAAGTAATGTTATCATAGCATTGTGATGTCATCATAACATTTTTTTTGTAATATCATTGTTAAGGCATATAATATTTTGTGTCATTATAGCATTGTAATGTAATAATACCACGGTTATGTCAGCATAGAATTGGGATGTCATACCATTGTGATGTCATCATAGCATTGTAATTTCATAATAACATTTTGATGTTACATTGTTTTCATAGTAGCAGAGAGTGTCATACCATTTTGATGTAATTATAGCATTGTTATGTCATAATACCATAGTGAATCCATAATACAAATGTGACTTCATAATAGCATTGTGATGTCATAATAGCATTGTGATGCAATAGCATTGTGATGTCCTAATACAATTGTGAACTCATACCATTATGAAATCATGACTGCATTATGACATCATAATATCAATGTGATATCAATATACCATTGTGATGTCATAATACCATTGTGAACTCATCATAGCATTGTGTTGCAACCAAACCACTGTGATGTCACAATAGTATTTGATGTCATAATACTGTTGTGAAGTCCTAATACCATTGGAATTTCATACCATTGTGATGTTATAATAGAATTGTGATATCATATTTTGTCATGTCACAATAATTTTGTGATGTTATATCTTTGTAATGTAATTATAGCATTGTGATATTATAATACTTTTATGATGTCACAATAGCATTGTTATATCATTGTGAAGTCATAAAACCATTGTGATATCATAACATTGTGAAGTCATAATAGCATTGATGTGACATACCATTATGATGTCATTATAGCATTTTGATGTCATGATACCACTGTGTTGTTATAATACCATTGAGATGCTGTCAAAACAGCATTGTGATCTCATACCATTGTGACATAATAATACTCATGTGAGGTCAGGATAGCATTGAGTTGTCATATTTGCATTGTTAGGTTATATTATTATTATTGCGGTGTTATAATTCCATTGTTATATCATACCATATGAAGTCATAATAGCATTGTGATGTCTTAATAACAGTGTGATGTCCTAATAGCATTGTGAAGTCATAATAGCACTGACATGTCATGACATCATTGAGATGACATAACACCATTAGGATGACATAAAACATTCTGATATCATAATACAATTTGTAATAGCACAATATAATTGAGATGTCACAAAGTATTGTGATGTATTTTCATTGATTTCATGATACCATTGATATGTCATACCATTGTGATGTTATAATAGCACTGAGATGTCATAATAGCATTGTGATGTCATAATACCATTGTGATGTATTAACATTGACATTTTGATATCATAAGTGCTTTTTGATGTCATATCATTGTGTTTTAATAATAGATTGAGATGTCACAAAACTGTGAAATCATAATAAAATTATTATGTCAAAAACAGTCATGTTGTATTAGCATTGTGATATCATAATACGAATGCTATTTTGATGTCATAATGGTGTTATGACATCAAAATTCAACTGTGATGCCATACCACAATGATGATATAATAGTGTTTCAAGGTCATAGTATTGTGATGTCCTAATAGAATTGTGATGTCATAATAGCATTATGAAATAATACCTCTTGATGCCATACCATTGTGATATTTTTATATCATTGAGATGTCATAATAGCATTATTGTATCATACTAGCGTAAAAGAATTGTGATGTCATATGATCAATGTGATGTCATAATATTATTTTTTTCAGGATATAATGCCATTGTAATGTCAAGATTCCATTTGTATGTCATACAACAATCAAGTCTTAATAGTATTGTTATGTAATAATATGATCGTGATGTCATACTATCATTGTGATGTCAAAATGCCATTATATAATAATAGCATTTATAGTTCATAATGAAATTTGACATCAAAGTTCTACTTTAATATCATTACAATGTGCTGTCATAATACCATTGGATATAATGACATCATTGTTATGTCATAATATTATTGTGATGTCATAATAGCACTGAGATGTCATAACACCATTGTGATGACATAATTACCATTGAGATGTCATAATAAAGTTGAGATTTTATAACCACATTGAGATGTCATAATATCATTGTGATCTCATAAGACCCTGGTGAAGTCATAAGAGCATTGTGAATTAATAATACCATTGTGATGTCATAATAGCATAGTGATGTCATCATACCATTGTGATTTATCATTACATTGTTGGTATGATGTTCTTTTGAAATGTATATACCTTACCCTTTTTCATTCTGATTTCTCCCACCCTCTCTCTGGTTTCAATCTGGATATTGCATTGTGATTCATATTCTAAGCATCCTGCCTCAACTTTGTGTAAACAGGCCAGAATTAAGCAAGTAGCCACATTGTTTGGTGATGGGAGAAGCCAGAAGGCAAGAAATGAGTGTGAGTAGAGAGGGTGAGGGAGTAGAGCTTGGAGAGCAGAGAGGAAGGAGTGATCTTGGACCAGCATGGAGAGAATGAACTAGAAGATTTCACAAAAAGCAAGTAAAATAGGTAAAATCTAAATGTTAGGAAACAATGAGGGCTTGAAGGTTTAGGAGGTAGGAACTATTTACCAGCATTATGTTCTAAGTTAATTAAATAAAACCAGTCTCTGTGTGTTGAATTGGTTATACAGCTGTTTAGGATTAACAGTAAGCATTAATAAAAGATAACCCAATAGTAAATATTAATAATCACCTACAACATACCATTGTCAAGCCATTATACTATTGTGATGTCATAACACCATTGCGATATCATATCATTATAAACTATGTAAGCTATATCATATAATAGCATTGTGATGTCACAATAGCATTGGGATGTCATTGGGATGTCACAATAGCATTGGGATGTCATTGGGATGTCATATACCATTGGGATATCATGACAACAGTTTTCCTTATGTCATCATAGCTTGGTGATGTCATAATACCATTGGGATGTCATTTTAGAATTGTGATGTCATACTATTGTGATGTCGTAATGCCATTGTGATATCATGTTCTCATTGTGATGCCATAAAATTATTTTGATGATATAATAGTATTTTGAGGTCATAATGCCACTGTGAATTAAAAAACCCATTGTGATGTCATACCACAATGTTAACATAATGGCATTGTGATTTCATAACACAATTGTGATATGATAACAAAATGTGATGTCATGATAGCATTGCAATGATATAATTGCATATTTATGTTCTATAATTATTGTGATGTTATAATTCCATTCTGGTATCATACCATATGAGGTCATAATAGTATTGTGATATCATAATACAATTGTGATGTCAAAATTCCATATTGCTGTCATGTCAGGTGATTTTATTATTAACCTCTTGAAAGAAATATGTGACATTATTCCACACTAAGATTCTTGGACAAGAACTTTCATCGCTGGTTTGTGTACTATCAGCTGCCCAGATTGAGGTATGTTGGGCTGCTCAAGCTTTCTCTCAAGCGAGCTATGTCCTTCTCAGTTGTGAGTGTGGAACTCCCCTGGTTCTAGGGTTTACAATTATACCTGGGCCTTCAGGACAAAGAACTGGCTCCATGCTATATGCCTAAGACACAATGATTCTCCAGACAAACCCTTTAAACATAGGACTTTTTGTTCAGTGGAATCTTTTCTCCATTTTCACAGCCATTGTATAAATTGTCAATATATTATTTTTACTGATTATGTGGGAGTATCGTATAATATACAATACACTCTTTTTCCATTGCTCCCAGGTTCAAATTCATAACCATGTGACACAATAATTTTTTTTGTTTAAAATACATTTCAAAGATGTGTTTTTCATATACTCATTGAAAATGATGAGAGTCACAATCCAATTCCCTTAAAGAAAACTGAGTTCATCCTTGCTGTACCCTGAAACCACCTCGAAGAAAATGTCATCAGTCCTGAAGTGGTCTAAACTTTGTGCCATTGATCATAGTTTTTCTTATGTATTTATTTTTTATGATGTGTATTCATTTTTTATAATGTTCACTATGTATCACCACTACTGCCCCCTCCCTCTTCTCCTTCCAATCCCACCCACCCCCTTTCTTCTAAACGTATGCCCTTTCTCTAGTTCCCTGATAGGGGAGTTCCTCCTTTCCCATCTATCTGACCCTAACTTATCAGGACTAATCAAGGCTGGCTGCATCATCTTCCTCTGTGGCCTGATTCTCAGGACATTCTTTTCCTTGTGTCCTCATTTCTCTCTACTTATGACACTCTTCCTGCCTCTTCTCCTACAGGCTCCCCAGAGCTCTGAGGGAAGTGAAATTTCATAGGGAAATCCCATTTAGAGCTAGGTGTTTTAAATACTCTTTTGCATAATATCGGACAGGAGTCTCTGTATAGAATACTATCTCTGTGAATCCAAGAATATGCCACTGATCTATCACTTGAGGGTAGAGAGCAACATATTTTAATAACAATAGCCTTGGTTCCTTGAAAATTTCTGTTAGATGCCAGGGCCCAACAACTCAATTAACTACCACCCAATTCCCCCAGTTGACTGGTTTGGTTACAATAGATGGCCTATTAGAACTTTATCCCTCACTATTAGGAATTTTCCTAATAAGTGAATACATATCATATTTGTCTTTCTGCAAGTTAGTTACTTCAAAAAAGGATGATATTTCTTGCTTCCATTCCTTTGCCTGAAAATATCACAATGTCATTTTTTTTAGGTGAATAATACTCCGTTGTGGAAATATTAAAAAAATATCCCCTAAGAAGATTGTTAGTCCTGTTCTCTAGTCCTGAGAAATTGTTAGGACTTTAATCATTGTATTGAATGACAAACTATCAGGATAATTATATTCTTTTAGCCTAGAAGTCCCTCCATCTTCTTCCACTTCCTGGTGATTTGAATTGAAATGTCCCCTTGAAGCACATCTATTTACTTGTTTAGTTCCTAGTGAGGAAATGTCTGGAAGGGGTTATGAGTTATGGCCTTGTTACATAATATAATTCCTACTAGAGTTATAATTTAGGAGTGTGTGCTCCTAAAGAGTGAATACAAAACATATTTACCTTTCTGCATGGGCAGCTACTCCAGATAATGAACCATCAGTAAGTTCCATTAAAATATCAACAACTGGGCAAACTTTTGTTTTAATGGAAAATCTGTAGGTTGCACCTATAAAAACTGCATCAATTTGTTTTATTTTATTTATATATATATATATATATTGTGCCACAACAGGTTGAACTTTGTCATAATAAGCTTACATATATTAAAATGCCATATTTATCAGATCTCTGACAAGTCTTCAGGCCAACATATTTGAGCTAATCTTTGTCTACCTTCATCATCTGTTCTAAAATGCATACTATACAACAGCATGTTAAAAATCTCAATTCAAATGTATGGGCAAAATGTATGATTACCTGGAAGAGGGAGGGTTTTATTTGGAGATACAAACTGAATAAAGTATAACTAGTAAAAGTTAAAAAAATAGATTTAACCTTAAAAAAACAATAAAAAACAACCTAAACAAATAGATAAGTAAAACTCAATCTTGTGCTCAACTATATTCATTAGAGTAACTTTATATCAGTTATTTTTAAACTGAAATCAAATCAAAACTTTTAACTAAAATAATTTATAAAGGGGCTAGCAAATCTTATTAATCCTATCATATTGTATTAAAACTTAAGAGCAAACAATTAAGGGACAAAAGTTTTATTTAACATTAAACAAAGAAGTAAACTTACCCTGTAGCCCAAAGAAAAATGAAGTATGATGGCCATACCAAATCTATAAGCCAGTAAGAAACAGCTTTCAATCATTTATATAGGTACTGGCAGCCTGGCATATATATTATAGAATGGTTAACAATGATCTGAATATAAGCTTGCATAACCCTGGGCTAACATGGAACTGTACGCCTTTTTTTTTTCTGCAAAAGAGCATAAGTAAACATTTTGCACTGAAAAATCTCCAGCCTTTTGAAATGAAGAACAACATATTTTATAAGTGTTTTTTTAAGAAAATATATTGTAATAACTGCAGTTTTTGTATAATTGGCTTAAACAGCATGGCTTGGTTTTAGTTGATAAAGTTAATAAAATAAATAATAAGATTTTTAATTTTCCCCAAATGGTGGAGAAACTATTTTAAGTTCTTTGTTAGACTTTTCAAGGGTTACTATTTTAACATACCTGATAAATTTTAAAGTGTTTTATAGATTTTAACTCCTATGGTCCAGGTGTTGATTCAAATTGTCTCATGTCTAAATATATCCAAGGCTACAGATAAACATACACACAGAGAGACATACATAAGGAACACAGAAATGCCACATTGTCATGTTGGAATAACTAGAATACCCAAATACCAGGAATTGACCAGCCCCTACTGGACACAAGTCCAACAGATTGCAGAAGGAGTGAACCCCCTCATGGGTATTCTCCACACACATATATTCTAGAAGGAGCTCAGCACCCATGGTCCATTCCACAGCTTCCAGATTGAATGTAGGCTCCAGCAGCCCTCTTATTACACACAATAGGGTCCCAGCAACCCTCTCTCTACTCCTTTTGGAGTAGAACATTTATCAGCCTCTTCCTCAGGAATTAGAGTGTCCTCCAGCTTCTCTTGACCAGATTGGAAAGTCTCCAAGTTTTTCAGAACTCTTGAGCAAACCAAAAAAAAAAAAAAAGTAAAGACAAAGGTAACAAAACAAAAGTAAAGACAAAAGTAACAAAAGAAAAGTAAAGATGCTGTAACTGCTTTTTAAACAAAAGGTACATTACCAAACTCATTCTATGAAGCAACAGTCACCCTGATACCTAAACCACACAAAGACCCAACAAAAAAAGAAAACTTCAGACCTATCTCTCTTATGAACAATGACGCAAAAATACTCAATAAAATACTTTCAAATGGAATCCAAGAACATATAAAAGATATCATCCAACATGACCAAGTAGGCTTCATCCCAGGCATGCAAGGGTGGTTCAAAATACAGAAATCCATCAATGCAATCCACCACATAAACAAACTGAAGGAGAAAAACCACATGATCATCTCCTTAGATGCTGAAAAAGCATTTGACAAAGTCCAACACCAGTTCATGTTTAAAGTCTTGGAGAGATCAGGGATACAAGGCACATATCTAAACGTAGTAAAGGCAAGCCTATAGCCAACATCAAACTCAATGGAGAGAAACTTAAATCAAACCCAATGAAATCACGGACAAGACAAGGCTGCCCACTCTCTCCATACCTCTTCAACCTAGTACTTGAAGTCCTAGCCAGAGCAATAAGACAACTAGAGGAGATCAAGGAGATAAAATCAGAAAGGAAGAGGTCAAAGTGTCACTATTTGTGAATGATATGATAGTATATATGAGTGACCCCAAAAAATTCAACCAGAGAACTCATTCAGCTGATAAACACCTTCAGCAAAGTGGGAGGATACAAAATCAACTCAAAAAATTCAGAAGCCCTCCTGTATCCCAAAGACATAAGGGCCGAGCAAGAAATTAGGGAAATAACACCCTTCATAATAGCCACTAATAACATAAAGTACCTTGGGGTGACACTAACCAAGCAAGTGAAAGACCTGTTTGAGAAAAATTTCAAGTCTCTGAAGAAAGAAATTGAAGACGATATCAGAAGACGGAAAGATCTCCTGTGTTCATAGATTGGTAGGATTAAATTGTGAAAATGGCCATCCTGCCAAAAGCATTCTACAGATTCAATGCAATTCCCATTAAAATACCAACTCAATTCTTTACAGACCTTGAAAAAAGATTCTCAGCTTCACATGGAGAAACAAAAAATCCAGAAAATCAACAAGATCGACAAACCCTTAGCCAAGCTAACTAAAAGGCAGAGAGACAGCACCCAAATCAACAAAATCAGAAATGAAAAGGGGGACATAACTACAGACACTGAGGAAATCCAATCATTAGGACTTACTTCAAAAGTCTATATGCCACAAAATTTGAAAATCTAAATGAAATTGACAATTTTCTTGATTGATTTGACTTACCAAAGCTTAATCAGGACCAGGTAAATCAACTAAATAGACCTATAACCCCCAAAGAAATAGAAACAGTTATCAAAAGTCTCCCATCCAATAAAAACCCAGGACCAGATGTCTGCAGTGCAGAATTGTACCAGACCTTCAAAGAAGAGCTAACACCAATTCTCTTCAAACTATTCCACAAAATAGAAACAGAAGCAACATTACCAAACTCATTCTATGAAGCCACAGTCACCTTGGTATCTAAACCTCACAAAGACTCAACAAAGAAAGAGAATTTCCAGCCAATCTCCCTTATGAACATTGATGCAAAAATACTTAATAAAATACTTGCAAACTGAATCCAAGAACACATCAAAGATATTATCCACTATGACCAAGTAAGCTTCATCCCAGGTATGCAGGGATGGTTCAATATACGGAACCATCAATGTTCCATCAATACCAAACCATCAATACCAAAATCCATCAATGTGATCCACCATATTAACAAACTGAAAGAAAAAAAATCCAGAATCTCCAAAACAATCCTGTACAAAAACAGATCATCTGGAGGTATCTCCATCCCCGATCTCAAGCTTTACTACTAAGCAATAGTAAAAAACTGCATGGTATTGGCATAAAAACAGAAAGGAGGATCAATGGAACTGCTTAGAATATCCAGAAATAATAAACCCACACACCTATGAATACTCGATTTTTGACAAAGAAGCCAAACCATTCAAAGGAAAAAAGACAGCATCTTCAACAAATGGTGCTGATCCAACTGGATGTCTACATGCAGAAAAATGAAAATAGATCCATATTCGTCACCCTGTACAAAACTAAAGTCCAAGTGGATCAAAGACCTCAACATAAAACCAGATTATCTAAATCTGTTAGAAGAAAAAGTGGGGCAAAGCATTGGCACAGGAAACAACTTCCTGAACAGAACACCAACAGCACAGACTCTAAGAGCAACAATCAATAAATGGGACCTCCTGAAACTGAAAAGCTTCTGTAAAGCAAAGGACACCATCATCAAAACAAAATGACTGCCTACAGATTGGGAAAGAATCTTCACTAACCCTTTATCTGACAAAGGAATAATATCCAGTATATACAAAGAAGTAAAGAAGCTGAAAAGCAGCAAACCAAGTAATCCAATTAAAAAATGGGGAACAGAGTGTGGAGAGCCGAGACTCAGACACCACTAGATGGCGCTGACATCCCGCCCTCAAAACTGTAAACAGCCTCTAGTACACATGCGGGAATTGCGTAATCATGGTGGGCCTGAGTCATCAGGCGGGGTGAGCAGCCAATCAGGGTATTCACACGTCACTTAGGTGCGACCCAGGCTTATATAAACAGCGCCACATCAGCTCTCTCCCCTCCCCTCCCCTCCCCTCCCCTCCCCTCCCCTCCCCTCCCTTCCCCTCCCCTTCTCTCCTTCCCTCTCCTCTCCTCTCCTCCTCCCCCCTCCCTCTTCCCACCCAGGGGCGGGCGGCCCGCGGGACGCCACAGCATCTCTCAGCCAATGCCCGCGGCCCTCTCCTCTCCTCTTTTCATCCCCTGACTGTAATAAAGATTTTGTTGCGGGAGGATTCCTTGAGTCCGCATGCATTTCTGCCGGCGAGACTATCACATGGCTCCCAACAACAGAGCTAAACAGAGAATTCTCTGTAGAGGAATATCGAATGGCAGAGAAACACTTAAAGAAATGCTCAACCTCATTAGCTATCAGGGAAATGCAAATCAAAATGGCCCTGAGATTTCACCTTACACACATCAGAGTGGCCAAGATCAAAAACTCAAGTGACAACACATGCTGGAGAGGTTGTGGAAAAAGGGGAACCCTCCTCCACTGCTGGTGGGAATGTAAACTTGTACAACCACTCTGGAAATCACTCTGGCGCTTTCTCAGACAACTAGGAATAGTGCTTCCTCAAGACCCAGCTATACCACTGCTAGGTACATACCCAAACATTGATCAAGTACACAAAAGGGATACTTGATCAACCATGTTTATAGCAGCTTTATTTGTTTTTTTTTTTCTTATGGGAAAGGAGATTTAATTTTTTCCTTCATTTCCAAGTATAATTATTAATATTTAAAAAATGAAATGTTATCTAAAGATCAGAAATTATGAAGAAATCACAAAAACCTCTGCAACCTAATTCTTTTTCTCTTCTAGGGATTTCTTTTTAAATATTTATTAATTACACTTTATTCATTTTGTATCCCCCCCATAGGCCCCTCCCTTCTTTCCTCTGGATCCCAACCTCCCTTTTCTTTCTGCATGCATGCCACTCCCCAAGTACACTGATAGGGGAGGTTCCCCTCTCCTTTCTGATCTTAGTCTAACAGATCATGTCAGGAGTGGCTGCAATTGTCTTCTTCAGTGGCCTGGTAAGGCTGCTCCCCCCTCAGGGGGACGTGATCAAAGAGCAGGCCAATCAGTTTATGTCAGAGTCAGACCTTCTTCCCCTTTACTATGTAACCAACTTGGACACTGAACTGCCATGGGCTACATCTGTGCAGGGGTGCTAGGTTATCTCCACGAATAGTCCTTGGTTGGAGTATGAGTCTCTGGGAAGTTGCCTGTGTTCAAATTTTCTTGTTCTTTTGCTGTCTTTGTGGAGACCCTGTCCTCTTCAGCTCTTGCTATTTCCCACTTCTTACATAAAATTCCATTCACTCTGCCCAACAGTTGCCCATCAGGCTCAGCATCTGCTTTGATAGTCTGTAGGGCAGAGGCTTTCAGAGGCCCTATGTGGTAGGTTCCTAGTTTGTTTCCTGTTTTCTTCTGCCTTTCAGTAGTCCTCTGTAGAAGGTTCCTAGGTTGTTTCCTGTTTTCTTCTTCTTCTGATGTCCATCCTCTTTGCCTTTCAGGATGGGGATTGAGTGTTTTAGTTAGAGTCCTCTCTCTTGCTTAGTTTCTTTAGATGCACATATTTTAGTGGGTTTGTCCTATGTTGTATGTCTATATGAGTGATATATACTGTGTGTATATACTGTGTGTGTCTTTTTGATACTGGGACAACTCACTCAGGATGATCCTTTCAAAGTCCCTCCATTTACCTGCAAATTTCATGATTTCCTTATTTTTCATTGCTGAGTAATATTCCATTGTATACATGTACCACAGTTTCTGTATCCATTCTTCAGTTGAGGGGCATCTGGGTTGTTCCAGCCTCTGGCTATTACAAATAAAGCTGCTACAAACATGGTTGAGCAAATGTCCTTTTTGTGTACTTGAGCCTCTTTTTGGATATATGCCCTGGAGTGGTGTGGCTGGATTTTGGGGAAGCGCTATTCCTAGTTGTTTGATAAAGCGCCAGATGGATTGCCAGAGTGCTTATACCAGTTTACGTTCCCACCAGCAGTGAAGAACGGTTCCCTTTTCTCCACAACCTCTCCAGCATGTGTTGTCACTTCATTTTTTGATTTTGGCCATTCTGATGGGTGTAAGGTGAAATCTCAGGGTGGTTTGATTTGCACTTCCCTAACAGCTAATGAGGTTGAGCATTTCTTTAAATGTTTCTCTGCCATTCCATATTCCTCTACAGAGAGTTCTCTGTTTAGCTCTGTTCCCCATGTTTTAAGTGGATTACTTGGTTTGCTCCTTTTCAGCTTCTTTAGTTCTTTATATATACTCGATATGAGTCCTCTGTCAGATAAAGGACTGGTGAAAATTTTTTCCCAATCTCTAGGTAATGGCTTTGTTTTGATGACACTGTCCTTAGCTTTATAGAAGCTTTTCAGTTTCATAAAGCCTGTGCTGTTGTTGTTCTGTTCAGGAAGTTTTCTCCTATACCAATGAGTTCTAGGGTATTCCCCACTTTTTTTTTCTAGCCAATTTAATGTGTCTGGTTTTATGTTGAGGTCTTTGATCCACTTGGACTTTAGTTTTGTGCAGGGTGATAAGTAAGAATCTATTTTTATTTTTCTACATGTAAACTTCCAGTTGGACCAGCACCATTTGTTGAAGATGCTATCTTTTTTTCCATTGTATGGTTTTGGCACCATTGTCAAAGATCAGGTGTCCATATGTGTGTGGGTTTATTTCTGCGTCCTCTATTAGGTTCCACTGATCCACCATTCTGTTTCTATGCCAGTACCATGCAATTTTTAATATTGTTGCTCTCTAGTACAACTTAAGATCAGGGATTGGGATACCTCCAGAAGTTCTTTTATTGTAGAGGATTGTTTCAGCAATTCTGGTTTTCTTGTTATTCCATATGAAGTTGAGAATTTTTCTTTCCAGGTCTGTAAAGATTTGTGTTGGTAATTTTATGAGAATTGCATTGAATCTGCAGATTGCTTTTGGTAAGATGGCCATTTTTACTATGTTAATCCTGCAGATCCATGAGCATGGGGGTTCTTTCCATCCTCTGATATCTTCTTCTAATTCTTTCTTCAGAGAATGGAAATTTTTTAATACAAGTCTTTGACTTCCTTGGTTAGGGTTACTCCGAAGTACCTTATGTCCTTTTTGGCTACTGTGAAGGGTGTTGTTTCCCAAATTTCTTTCTCTGCCCTTTTGTCTTTTGTATACAGGAGGGCTACTGAAGTTTTTTGAGTTAATTTTGTATCTGGCCACTTTGCTGAAGGTGTTTTTCAGCTGTAGGAGTTCCCTGGTAGAGTTTTTGGGGTCACTCATGTATACTATCATATTATCTGCAAATAGTGATAATTTGACTTCTTCCTTTCCAATCTCTATCCCCTTAATCTCCTTCAACTGTCTTATTGCTCTAGCAAAAACTTCCAGAACTATGTTGAAGAGATATGGAGAGAGTGGGCAGCCTTGTCTTTTCATTGATTTCAGTAGGATTGCTTTAAGTTTCTCTCAGTTCAGTTTGATGTTGGCTATAGGTTTGCTGTATATCGCTTTTACTATGTTTAGATATGTGCCTTGTACCCCTGATCTCTCCAATACTTTGAACATGAATGGATGTTGGATTTTGTCAAATGCTTTTTCAGCATCTAGGGAGATTATCATGTGTTTTTTTTTTTTCTTTCAGTTTGTTAACATGGTGGATCACATTGATGGATTACCGTATATTGAACCACCTCTACATACCTGGGATGAAGCCTACTTGGTCATGGTGGATGATATCTTTGATGTGTTCTTGTATTTGGTTTGCAAGTATTTTGTTGAGTATTTTTGCATCAATGTTCATAAGGGAAATTGGCCTGAAGTTCTCTTTTTTTTTTTGTTGGGAGTTTGTGAGGTTTAGGTACCAAGGTGACTGTGGCTTCATAAAATGAGTTTGGTAATGTTCCTTCTGTTTCTATTTTGTGGAATAGTTTGAATAGAACTGGTGTTAACTCTTTTTTGAATTTCTGGTAGAATTCTGCACTGAAACCATCAGGTCCTGGGCTTTTTTTGGATGGGAGACTTTGGATGACTGCTTCTATTTCCTTGGAGAATATAGGACGATTTAATTGATTTACAAGTTCCTGATTTAGCTTTGGTAAGTGGAATCGATCAAGAAAATTGTCCATTTCATTTAGATTTTCAAATTTTGTTGCATATAGACTTTTGAAGTAAGTCCTAATGATTCTTTGGATTTCCTCAGTGTCTGTAGTTATGTCCTCCTTTTCATTTCAAATTTTGTTGATTGGGATGGTGTCTCTATGCTTTTTAGTTAGCTTGGCTAAGGGTTTGTCTTTCTTTTTGATTTTCTCAAAGAAACAGCTCTTGGTTTCATTGATTCTTTGAATTGTTTTATTTGTTTCTAATTGATTGATTTCAGCCTTGAGTGTGATTATTTCCAGCCGTCTTCTCCTTTTGGTGTCTCTGCTTCTTCTTTTTCTAGGGTTTTTAATTGAGCCATTAAGTTGCTTGAATGAGCTCTCTCAAATTTCTTCTTGAAGGCACTTAGTGATATGAACTTTCCTCTTAGCACTACCTTCATTGTGTCCCACAAGTTTGGGTATGTTGTGTCTTCATTTTCATTGAGTTCTAGGAAGATTTTAATTTATTTCTTTATTTCTTCCCTGACCAAGCAAGTTGTTCAGTTTCCATGTATGTGTAGGCTTTTTGCTATTTCTGTTGTTACTGAGGTCCAGCTTTATTCCATGGTGATCAGATAGGTTACAAGGGATTATTTCAATCTACTTGTTTCTGTTGAGGCTTGCTTTGTGAGCAACTATATAGTCTATTTTGGAGAAGGTTCCCTGAGAACATAAATTCTTTTGTGTTTGGGTGTAAGGTTCTGTAAATGTCTGTTTGGTCCATTTGAATCATGACCTCTGTCAGAGACATTGTTTCTTTGTTTAATTTCTGTTTAGTTAACCTGTCCTTTGTTGAGAGTGGGGTGTTGAAGTCTCCCACTATTAGTGTGTGGGGATGTATATGTGGTTTAAGTTTTATCAATATTTCTTTCACAAATGTGGGTGCCCTTGTATTTTGGGCATAGATGTTCAGGATTGTGATGCCTTCTTGGTGGAATTTTCCCTTGATGAGTTTGAAGTGTCCTTCCCATTCTCTTTTGATTAATTTTGGTTGAATGTCTATTTTATCAGATATTAGAATAATATCTTCCTTCTTGCATCCATTTGCTTGGAAAGCTGTTTTCCATCATTTTACCCTCAGGTAATGTCTATCTTTGAGACTTAGGTGTGTTTCTTGTATACAACATATTGTTGGGTTTTGTTTAAGAATCCATTCTGTTAGTCTGTGTCCTTTTATTGGAGAATTAAGTCCATTGATATTGAGAGAGATTAATGACCATTGGCTGTTAGATCCTTTGAATTTGATGTTAGCTGTGGTCATAAGGTTGTGTGCTTGGTTGCTTTTTGTTTTACTGTAGTAAGGTTAATTATTTCCTCTGTTTTCTTGAAACTAACTAATTTTCTTGGGTTGTATTTTCCCTTCCAGTGTCTTCTGTAATGCCAGATTTGTGTGTAGGTATTTTTGAAATTTGTTTTTGTCATTGAATATCTTGTTTTCTCTGTCTATGAGGACTGAGAGTTTTGCATGTTATAGTAGCCTGGGCTGACATCTGTGTTCTCTTAGGGACTGCATGATATCTGTAAAGGCCCTTCTGGCTTCCTTAGTCTCTGTTGAAAAGTCAGGTGTGATTCTAATGGGTTTGCCATTATATGTTACTTGGCTTTTTTTCCTTGCAGCTTTTAGTATTTTTTCGTTGATCTGTATACTTACAGTTTTGATTATTATGTGGCGGGAGGATTGTCTTTTCTTGTATAATTTATTGGGTGTTCTATAGGCCTCTTGTATTCTTATTGGCCTCTCCTTTAACTTGGGGAAATTTTCTTCAATGATTTTGTTGAAAATATTTTCTGGGCCTTGGTGAACGAATCTTCTTTTTTCTCTATTCCTATTATTCTTAGGTTTTGTCTTTTTATGTTGTCTTGAATTTCTTGGACTGTCTGTGTCAGGAATTTTTTAGATTTAACATTTTCTTTGACAGATACATCTATTTCTTCCATTGTATCTTCCACACCTGAGTTTCTTTCTTCCATTTCTTGTAGCCTATTGGTTATGCTAACTTCTGCAGTTCCTGCTTTCTTCCCTAAGTTCTTTCTCTCTACAATTTCTTTCATTTGTGTTTTCTTTTTTTAACTTTTTCAATTCTATTTTCAGATCTGAACTATTTTGTTGGTTTCCTTCACCTGTCTGACTGTATTTTCATGTTTTTCTGTCAATTCCTTCAGCTGTTTGTTTGAACAATCCACTGTTTCTTTTATTTTATTCAGCGATTTAAGCATTTCCTCTCTAAAGGCCACAGACTATTTGGCTGCAGCTTCCTCTATTTCTTTTTGTATTTTATTGTTTCCTCTGTTATCTTCTTCATGAGCATTGATGGTAGGTCATCTCCTTGAATTTCAATTATGCTGGTGTGTCTAGGGCTATTTGCCCCTGGATAACTGGGTTCTGGAGATGCCATATTGCTCTGGCTTTTTTGGTTGAACTTTTACGCTGTCCTCTACCCATTGGGCTATCTTAGTTGTTTGAATTTAGTTTCTGGTTGTTCCTGGACTCTTATATTGGAGAGAATCCCTTTGTCTGGAAGATGGTTTTTCCTGAAGAAAGCTTTCTCAGCTTTTTAGGTATAGTCATTGGATGTCTGGTGTTTTTTTTTTTTTTTTTTTTTTTTTTTTTTTTTTTTTTTTTCAGGAGTTGCTACAGCTTACCTCAGGCATAGAGACCTGAGTGGTAACTGTGGTCCTGATTAGTCAAGAGGGCTCTCCTCTCACTGGGAATAGTCCTGGAGACAGCTGCCCTCCTTCTGGGTTTATTGCTGTAAATTTAGTGATCAGCTGCTGTAACCTGTGTGTCCCATGGTTTGGGATGTGCATTGAACATATGACAGGAGTCTACTGAGCGCATCTGAAAGACTCTAACTAGCAGTGTTTTCAAAGCAGATACAAAGACTCATGACCAAACCTTCAGCAGAATACAGGGAATCGTATGAAAGAAGGAGAGTTAGTATGATGGGGAAAGGATAGGAGCTCCACAAGGACCAAATATATCTGGGCACAGGGTCTTTTCTGAGACTGACATTCAACCAAGGACTATGTATGGAAATGACCTAGAACCTCTGCTCAGATGTAGCCTGTGCTAGCTCAGTAACCAATTGGTTTCCCAAAGTGAGGGGAACAAGTACTATTTCTACAGGAACTCAATGACTGGCCACACCTCCCCACACCCCAAGGGAGGAGCAGTCCTGTTAGGCCACAGAGGAGGGCTTTGCAGCCAGTCCAGAAGATACCTGATAAAACAGGATCCGATGAATGGGGAGGAGGTCCCCCCTATCAGTGGACTTGGAAAGTGGTATGGTGGAGATGAGGGATGGAGGAAGGGACTGGGAGGGAATGAGGGTGTGGGACACGGCTGGGATACAGAGTTAATAAAAATGTAACTGATAAGAAAAATAAATAAATAAATAAATAAATTCCTTTTACACATAAAAAAATTAAACCTGTTTTTGTAATATTAAAATTTAGGAATGAAATAATAATGCATATTAATAATTTTAAAAGTCAAAACCAGACTTCAAAATTTACTAGTGAAAATTTTCTGATTTTATTATTATTATTATTACTCTTATTATTATTTTGTAATTTTAATTTCTATAATTCTCTTAATATATGAACTTGTTCTCTTTCTAATTGGACTTTCTCTCTGAGAACTGTAATATCCTCCTGCAGTGGTCCCATATCTGCTGTACATATGTCATGGAAAACCATTGAGGCAGAGGGCACAGAAGCCAATCTGAATTAATAGACTTGGCAGTTTCTTCCTCAGACTCAATTTCATCCTCACTATGTAGCTCCTAAATTATTTTCTGCTCTCAAATTACACAGATTTGTTTGGGATCCTTTATGTACATTTGAAATGAACTTAGAACTACTCTTTTTTTTTGCCTGTTTGGCTGCTCTAATTTCCCCAAGTAAGTCTTAAGCTTTTGGGATTCTTTTTCTCAGGTTTCCAGATTGATGGTACCTCCAACTGGGAACCAGGGATAAACTTCACTTACAAATTAATTTGGATAAGGTTGTTTCTCCCAATTCCTTGATTTTATTAGCTTTGACTTTAAAGTTCTCATTAACATCTCCCTTCTATTTCTCTGACCCATAATTTCTCTGCCTGTCTACCTTCTCTTCCTCCCTGCAATGTCATCAAGAGACACATTTTTTTTTTTCTTAGGCATCCAGAGCTCCAATAACCAGCCTTTCTTGTTTCACCCATCATTTTCAAGGCCCCTTGTTTGGGTGCCAACTGAACCATCCTTCATGCTTGTCAAAAAGTGTTGTGTGTGAGATTAATATTTTATGATAATTATCTTTACTAAAGCTTGCTGTTAATCCTAAACAGCTGTATAACCAAATCACCATACAGAGACTGGGCTTATTTAGTTAACCTACAATGCAATGCTGGGCAATATTTACTCATCTTAAACCTCCATGCCCTCATAGTTTCATAACACTTAGATTTTACACATTATACTTGCTTTTTTGTGAAATATTATATGTCCAGTCCACCTCCAAGTAGTTCCCAGATATGTCCTGCATTTCTCTCTCTTTTCTCTGCTCTTTTCTCACACTCATTTCCTGTCCTCTGGCTCCTCACTTTGTACAACATTGTGGCTAGTTGTTATATTTTGGCCTGTTTACCACAATTCAATACCCAGATTGAAACCAGAGAATGGGGGTTGGGGGAAAAATCAGCATTTGAATGAACAAGGATAAGGTTTGAAATATTTCAAAAGAAAGATATACCAACACGTCCCCTTTTAAGTCCAGTAAAAGGCTCCTTTTCTTTTCATAAAATAATAATTATGAAAACTGTTAGGTAAAATCTACATGTGCATTGTCCAATATATGTGTATTTAGCAACTTAGAAGAAAGTTATCTGATTATCCTATCTGTTTTGACAAGTTAAAAGTTCTATACCTAAATTTACTTTTATCCTCATTGGTATTACCTATATGAAAGGATTTCTTAACTTCTAAAAAAATCAAGCCTAACTGCGGCAGTATAACTATTTAGTCTTCAACCCCATCAGAGACTTGAGAAGAAAATAAAATTAGCTATTAGCATAAATATAAAATACATGTTTGCAGCTTCCAAAAAAAGAAAAAAAAATGATCGGGATGGTTTGCTGCCTGAACAGTTACCCATAAGTCTTTATAAATTGGAGCATCATCCTCAGCCTTCAGGCTTAGAATATTTGCAGACATATATGTGAAGCAGGAACTACTTAGGACTTGCCTACCCTGTCTTGGCAGAGTTCGACAGTCGACTTCTCCTGCATTCAAGTTTGCCCATTTTTGTTAGAAGTTGTCTGTTGTGAAGCGGTGGTATTTTCTTTACCTGAGTGGCTTGTTTGCCACATTTGAAGCCATGTGAATATGGAGGTTCTTTGATGTTCATTATCTTCTTTCAGGTAGGTGGGGTTTTGCGAGGAAATGACTTCTCTCAACGTCAAAGGATCTTTAAATGATAAAGACACTTTTAAATGCCATTTTTTGTAGGTCTCTGAAGCTTTTCAAGACTGCTTATCTTTATGTAGTTAATCTCTCTACAAAATCGTATATGTTAAATCTAGGAGGTATGTTCCTGTGATAAAGGAGACTAGTGTCTAACATGACTATGAGTTGAATAACTTGCACTTAACTTTTATCACCTAATACCCTAAACAGTTTTTAATAGCAGTTTAAAAATATTAGATGTAACCATAAATTTGTATCAATATACTAAAGCTTATACCACTGTAACAAAATAGACTTATTTTTTCATTAATATACAAAATCATTTACCAATGAATTGAAAATAACCTTATTGAAGAATAACAAACTAACTCTAAGTTGAGTAAATTCAATAATCTATCTTTTTTCTATTCCTATAAAATATCCCCATATATTCCTTGTTTCACTTAATATAAGACTATTAATAATAAACATCTCCCAATGACAATAAATTTTTATAGACATAGCAAACAACCAAAAACATCAACAACCCCCTTTAAGGAAAATCAGAAACCATTCTCTTGGATTTCTTCTAGCCAACCTTTTAGACATGTTGAAATCTTGTAGGGGGCCCAAATAAAATTGGGAAAAATGGTTAATTAAACAAGCAATAACATTTGTGGTCTAGTCTTTGAATGTTGAGCAATTTCAGCCTTAATGAAAGTCCTCTTTGATATTTTCACAGAAATAGGAAATAACCTTTTTTTTTTTTTCAATGCAGTTTATTCAGGAACCTTCAACAATCCTCGGACCCTGGGGAAAGCCAGCCCACAGCTTAAATAGCCTCTGGGTAGCCAACCCAGGCGTGCCACGGGGGCAATGCAGATAGGTCCACCTACATGGAAGCAAGCCAGATCCTCGGCCTTTGCCAAATGTGGAGTTGTTCGTGACAGAGAGCACTCACCATCGGGAAGGTGGAAGGTGGAAACCAGCTCCATCTTTAAGGCATAGCATTCCACAGCTCTCTACAGTTCCCCCTTTTTGTTTTAGACGCATCAGGCAAGAGTAGAGGTCTGATCTCTGATATTAGAAATAAATTGGGACTTTGTACCGATGTTCATTTAGGTGTCATCCACCCAAAGAGCATCAGACCCGTCCGATACCTTTTTCTCAGAGGCGGGACCTGGGGCATCAACCCGCATGCAATCAGACATGCTCTTCTCTGGGTCCAAAGCGGCTGACCCTGAGTGCAGTGCTTAGCCTCGCATCCTGAGCGTATCATTTTAGCTTTTTGTGGTATCCAACCATGCTTGGGGAGACTGTCCTGCTTCAATGGCTGTAAAGGCCTGAATGATCATGGCTGCATCACACTGTTGTGAGACTCTAATCTTTTATTGTAACTTTTCTGCGTATTGCAGTAAATTTGTAGGTAACTTTCATCAGAGTAGTCATGTCCATGGCAGGTGTTCCAAAATTAGTGAAAAGGAAGTATCTTATCATAAACACTCCCTACTGATGAATCACTTGTCAGGTATTTTGCCATCTTGTTGAATACGAGCAAAAGAAATATTAGAGGAAAACAGAGAAAGCAAGTCAACTGGCATTCTGAAGAGTACTGCAACACCCAAAGAAATAAGAATGACTTTTGACAAATGAAACTCCATAAAATTAAGAGCATCTACAGGCAGAGAATTTGTAAATGGTATTCAGAATCACTCTCTTCAACACAGAGATGTCTTAATTGTCAGAACAAATATGGGAACATTTACCTGTGAGCAGGATATACTGGTCAAATTATAAGCTTTATTTATTATTTCTCTCAGTGTTACAGTGATGTATTTGGAGTGTCAAAATGATTACTATAAGGTGTTCCATATCCTATAAATGGAAGTCTGATTTCTAAAGGATCAACCCACTGCAATTGCTCAATATGTACAGCTAATTATATGGGATTCATTCAGCAAAAGCAATTCTAAATGCATATATTAACATTAATAATAGTTAATTATTTTATTTCAAGAAATTGCACATTACATAGGAGTAGAAAGCTTGTTAACTAACAAATACATTAAGAGGACATTGGAGCAACTTTAGAATATACTACTGACCCATTGAATAATTGATTATTGAAATGTACCTTCAACATGCATTATAAACCTATGGGTATGAATGTGGTTTAAAACTGTATTTAGAAGACTGGGATTAAGATTTTATCCATTCATTGTGACTCAAACATACACTTGCAGTTGTCTGTCATTACTAAAAAATAAAAAAAAAAGAAAGTCCTCTTTGGAACAGTCTAAAGTGCTGGACCAATTAAGATTAGTAGCTTTCTTCAAAGTTCTTTGGGAGCAGGCTTTGAAGATTAAACAGCAATTGAAGCAGTTGAGGCAGGAACAATGAGGATGCTGGAACATGCAAGATGTGTCAGTGTCTCAGCATGCTGAAGAATGAGTCTGTAGGGTTTGATCCAGCATCTCTGGTGTCCAGTTCTTTGGATGTGCAAGCATATAATTTCTCACAAGTATTACAGAGTTCTAAAATTATGAATGTATGAGATGTACAGGATGAAACTAAACTGTAAGTCAATTTAATCTATATCAATTAAAAAGTTATCATAATACATTTTGAGGATATTATAGTCAAGGATTTATTGGTCAAGTATTGTTGAAGTTTTCGCTAGAGACACATGTTTATGTCTCAATCAGTTTTAGAGGTTTTACAATGTAAAGGGATTAGAAATATAAGTTACTATTTTTATTGAAAATACAATCACTATCATGTTGAAATCAAAAGTTTGGATAGATCACAATAACTTTTTGGGCTCCTGCATTCCTGTTGTATTCAGCCAAGTTGCTACCTATTTCCCTAGAGAAGCCTCCCATTAGAGAGACAAGCTGGATGCCTCAAGTAATAGAAAATGCATGTTTTAAGTAAGCTTTATAAAAACACCTTTTTTTTTTATTCAGAATATAAGCGCACCATAGGTATCTTGTACCTGTTTTGAGGTTTAGTTCTATATTTTTATAAATGTTGTAGCTATTTGCCCTATCCCTTGTTTATATAGAATGTTTATATAGTCATTCCTTTATAGCCAAACTTAATGTTAACTCTCTCATAATTTAGCATTTAAGTATACATGGCATTTTGTACCGGGGCTTTAAACTATGATTGGCTATTTTTTGGCTGGCTGCTTTTTCATACACACTGGGCTGTTATGCCTTTTTAGCCGAACATTTTATAAACCCTATTAGCATTAGCATATAATCTCTCTTACCCTTTGCATTAAGTCTATCCTAGGCATCTGGTACCTGGACTTTTACATTGTTTTTGGCTACTCTCTGGTTTGCCATGTTTTTGATATGGGATGGACAGTTTTGATTTTTAAACATGAATATAATTTTTGAGTTTTAAGACTAAACTAGGTTAGCACGTAGGTAACATTGCCATCTTTAAGCCTCTTGTGTCTTTTTGACATAGACATGACCAACATTTTTCCCCTGTGAAAATGTCTCACCTTTAAAAGAATAAGGCAGTTTTCAGAGCAGTGTGACATTCTCTGTCTTAACATGAATCAAAAAATGATGTGAATCCCACCTTTAGATGTAATATCTGTTATTAAGAAAAAATAATTTACATGGTAACCTTAGGAAAATTTTGTCATTTTGAATCTTAGAATATCTCTGCAAATGTCTAAACAGGAGGTGTTGCCATCTTGGCTCTTATTATGTAAATAAGCTTGACCTTGAACTCAGATATTTGCCTGTTCTTTTTTTTTAATTTGTATTTGCAATAAAGGCATGTGTTTTCACCAATTTGTTCATATATATTAAAATCAGTACCATTGTAATTCAAAGTGTTTACATGAAAATCAAACAAAGAGAGAGGCAGGGCAAGATGGCAGTGCCAGGAGGACTCTCATTCTGACCAGCAGCACAGCAGGATCAGCACAGTGAACAGCAATCAGAACTTGCGGCCAGAAAACACAGTGATTGTGTTTTCCAGGTGAGAGGATACCCCACGGTGGGGGATTCAATCGGCTTTTAACTCACCCGGCTAAACCATCGAAGAGATTCTGGTTCCACCAGATGCTTGGCTGCCAGCCGCCAGCCCCAGCCCTAGCCAAGAGCCACAAGCCAGTGTCTCTGGTCATGGTCCTAGACTGAACCGTGTGCACCACACTATCAGAGACTGGAATTTTCAGTGGAGAGATAACCCCATGGTGCAGGAAACGATTGGGACCAACCTTAGGTCACCCAGATATCCCCTGGAAAAGACTCGGGTGCCATGGGCACCCCAGAAGCCAGGCCGGAGCCAGAGTGGGGGACCCAGGCTCTGGCACAGAGCCCTGCCTGCACGCCTGATTTGCTGCCTGAGATAGAACTGTGGGCACCAGGGCACCAGCGAATGAGTTTCACTGTCCAGTGCAAACACACAGGGAGGGAAATGGCTGTTCTGATCTCAGAGCACTCAGCCGACACCTCAACCCCGAAAAGCTCTAAAGAAAATTACCCAGTTTAGGCAGACGCCCAGGCTCCCAAAGGCTGGAAAGGCAGACACAGGTAGTTTCTTCGGCCAGCCAGCTGACAGAGACTGAGCAGTATGCACCAGGGCCAAAAAGAAGACTGAGAGTCCCTGTCTCCAGAGAATGCACAGGTAAGGAAGGAAGCTGTACTGACTGAAATCACCCAATCCTTCCCAGAAAAAGTCTAGCAGACTGGCGAGTCCAAGCCACCATCACTTAGCTGTGCTCCAGACACAGGCACAATCAGTTGCTGTGTGCCAGATGTCCAACTGAGTCACAGAAGCTAATCATTAAATTTACAACAAGAAACCCAGAAAGAGGGCAGCTGTTCTCAGGACTTCCCTGGGTGAGAGGAGAACCCTCTCCAATAACAAAGACCACAGTTACCACTCAGGTCTCTTTCCCTGAGGTGAGCAGCAGCAACTCCTGAAAAAACACCAGACATCCAGGGACTACACCCGAAAAGCTAAGAAGACATCTTTCAGGAAAAAACAGTTTTCTGCAAAGGGGATTCTCTCCACCACAGGATCCCCAGGAACCACCAGAATATAACACAAACACCTAAGATAGCACAATGGGTAGAGGCCAAAGTAAAAGCTCAAGCAACAAAAGACAGAGCAATATGGCATCTCCAGAACCCAGTTACCCAGGGGCAAGTAGCCCTAGACGCCTCAGCATAACTGAAATCCAAAAAGATGACCTAACAACTATGCTCATGAAGATGATAACAGAGAAAACAAATAAGAAACGTAAAGACATAGAGGAAGATAAACTCAAACAGAATATTACCAGCCGCAAATAAATAAATAAATAAATAAATAAATAAATGGATAAAAATAAATAAATAAATAATAGAGGAAGCTGCAGCCAAACAGTTTATGGCATTTAGAAAGGAAACACTTAAAGCACTGAATGAAATAAAAGAAACAGAGTTGAAGGAACTAAAAGAAAAAGAGGAAACTATAATCACAAAGGTGAAGGAAGTAAACAAAACAAATCAAAACCTGAAGATAGAATTGGAAAAATTAAAGGAAACACAAATGGAGGAAATAAAGGAGAGGAAGAACCTAGGAGAGAAAACAGGAACTACAGAGGTAAGCATAACCAACAGACTACAAGAGTTGGAAGAAAGAACCTCAGGTGTAGAAGATACAATGGAAGAAACACCTGTAAAAGAAAATGTTAAATCCAAAAAACTCCTGACACAGACCTTCCAAGAAATCCAAGAAAATATGAAAAGACAAAACCTAAGAATAATAGGAATAGAGGAAAAAGATTCCCTGCACCAAGTTCCAGAAAATATTTTCAACAAAATCATTAAAGAAAATTTCCCCAAGCTAAAGGAGAGGCCAATTAGAATAAATGAGGCCTACACAACACCCAACAAATTTGACCAGAAAGAAAATTCTCCCACCACAAAATAATCAAAACAGTAAGTATACAGAACAAAGAAAAAATACTAAAAGATGTAAGAGAAAAAGGCCAAGTAACATATAATGGCAAACCCATTAGAATCACACCTGACTTTTCAACAGAGACTATGAAAGCCAGAAGGGCCTGGATGGATATCATGCAGACCCTAAGAGGACACAGATGTCAGCCCAGGCTACAATACCCTGCAAAGCTATCACTCCTCATAGACAGAGAAAAGAAGATATTCAATGACAAAAACAAATTTCAACAATACCTACACACAAATCCAGCATTATAGAAGACACTGGAAGAGAAAATACAACCCAAGAAAATTAGTTAGATTCAATAAAACACAGGAAGTAAAACAGAAAGCAACCAAGCACACAACCTTATGACCACAGCCAACATCAAAATCAAAGGATCTAACAGCCACTGGTCATTAATCTCTCTCAACATCAATGGACTCAAGTCTCCAATAAACCATTAACCGAATGGATACTTAAACAAAACCCAGCAAACTGTTGCATACAAGAAACACACCTAAGGCACAAAGATAGACATTATCTGAGGGTAAAGGGTTGGAACACAACTTTCCAAGCAAACAGACCCCAGGAGCAAGCAGGAGTAGCCATTCTAATATCTGATAAAATAGACTTTCAACCAAAATCAATAAAAAGGAGATGGGGAAGGACACTTCATACTCATCAAAGGAAAATTTGATCAGGAAGACATCACAATCCAGAACATCTATGCTTCAAATACAAGAGCACCCATATTTGTTAAAGAAACATTGATAAAATTTAAAGCACATATAGATCCCCACACATTAATAGTGGGAGACTTCAACACCCCACTCTCAACAAAAGACAGGTCAACAAAACAAAAATTAAACAAAGAAACAATGTCTCTGACAGAGGTCATGAATCAAATGGACCTAACAGACATTTACAGAACTTTACACCCAAACAAAAAAGAATTTAATTTCTTCTCAGCACCTCGTGGAACCTTCTCCAAAATAGACCATATAGTTGGTCACAAAGCAAGCCTCAACAGATATAATAAGATTGAAATAATCCCTTGTGTCTTGTCTGATCACCAAGGAATAGAGCTGGACCTCAAAAATAACAGAAATAGCAAAAAGCCTACACACACATGGAATGAGGGATCAGGACATGGCTGGGATACACAGTTAATAAAATGTAACTGATAAAAAAAATTGAAAATCTAAATGAAATGGACAATTTTCTTGATTGATTTGACTTACCAAAGCTGAATCAGGACCAGGTAAATCAACTAAATAGTCCTATATCCCCTAAAGTAATAGAAGCGGTCATCAAAATTCTCCTATCCAAAAAAAGCCCAGGACCAGATGGCTTCAGCACAGAATTCTACCAGACATTCAAAGAAGAGCTAACACCAATTCTCTTCAAACTATTTCACAAAATAGAAACAGAAGCAACATTCCCAAACTCATTCTATGAAGCCACAGTCACCTTGGTACCTAAACCTCACAAAGACTCAACAAAGAAAGAGAATTTCAGGCCAATATCCCTTATGAACATTGAAGCAAAAATACTTAACAAAATACTTGCAAACCAAATCCAAGAACACAACAAAGATATTATCCACTATGACCAAGTAGGCTTCATCCCAGGTATGTAGAGGTGGTTCAATATATGGAAATCCATCAATTTGATCCACCATTTTAACAAACTGAAAGAAAAGAAACACATGATAATCTCCCTAGATGCCAAAAAAGCATTTGGCAAAATTCAACATCCATTCATGTTTAAAGTATTGGAAAGATCAGGGATATAAGGCACATATCTAAACATAGTAAAGGCGATATACAGCAAGCCTATAGCCAACATCAAACTAAATGAATAGAAACTTAAAGCAATCCCACTAAAATCAGGGACAAGACAAGTCTGCCCACTCTCTCCATATCTCTTCAATAGAGTTCTGGAAGTCCTTGCTAGAGCAATAAGACAGTTGAAGGAGATCAAGGGGATAGAGATTGGAAAAGAAGTAAAATTATCACTATTTGCAGATGATATGATAGTACATGTGAGTGACCCCCAAAACTCTACCAGGGAACTCCTACAGCTGATAAACACCTTCAGCAAAGTGGCCAGATACAAAATTAACTAAAAAAAAAATCAGTAGCCCTCCTGTATACAAAAGACAAAAGGACTGAGAAAGAAATCTGGGAAACAACACCCTTCACAATAGCCACAAATGACATAAAGTACCTTGGTGTAACCGTAACCAAGCAAGTCAAAGACTTGTATGAAAAAATATTCAAGTCTCTGAAGAAAGAATTAGAAGAAGATATCAGAAGATGGAAAGATCTCCCATGCTCATGGCTTGGCAGGATTAACATAGAATGGCCATCTTACCAAAAGCAATCTACAGATTCAATGCAATCCCCATCAAATTACCAACACAATTCTTTATCTGGAAAGATAAATTCTCAACTTCATATGGAATAACAAGAAACCCAGAATTGCTAAAACAATCCTCTACAATAAAAGATCTTTGAAATATCTCCATCCCTGATCTCCAGCTGTGCTATAGAGCAACAGTTTAAAAAGTGCATGGTTCTGGCATAGAAAAAGAATGGTGGATCAATGAACCCGAACAGAAGACCCAGAAATAAACCCACACACTTATGGACACCTGAATTCTGACAAAGATGCCAAAACCATACAATGGAAAAAAAGATAGCATCTTCAACAAATGATGCTCATCTAACTGGATGTCTACATGTAGAAAAATGAAAATAGATCCATACATATCACCCTGCACAAAACTGAAGTCCAGGTGGATCAAAGACCTCAAGATACAACCAGACACATTAAATCGGCTAGAAAAAAAATGGGGAATACTCTAGAACTCATTGGTACAGGAGAGAACTTCCTGAACAGAACACCAACAGCATAGGCTCTAAGAGCAACAATCATTAAATGGGACCTTCTGAAACTGAAAAGTTTCTGTAAAGCAAAGAATACTGTCATCAAAACAAAGTGACTGCCTACAGATTAGGAAAGAATCTTCACCAACCCTTTATCTGACAGAGGACTCATATCCAGTATATATAAAGAACTAAAGAAGCTGAAAAGCAGCAAACCAAATAATCCACTTAAAAAATGGGGAAGAGAATTAAACAGAGAACTCTCTGTAGAGGAATATCAAATGGTAGAGAAGCATTTAAAGAAATGCTCAACCTCATTAGCCATTAGGGAAATGCAAATCAAAACAACCCTGAGATTTCACCTTACACCCATGAGAATGGCCAAGATCAAAAACTCAAGTGACAACACATGCTGGAGAGGTTGTGTAGAAAGAGGAACCCTCTTCCACTGCTGGTAGGAATGTAAACTTGTATAACCACTGTGAAAATCAATCTTGCACTTTATCAGGCAACTAGAAATAGCACTTTCTCAATATCCAGCCATACTGCTCCTTGGCATATATCCAAAAGAGGCTCAAGTATACAAAAAGAACATTTGCTCAACCATGTTTGTAGCAGCTTTATTTGTAATAGCCAGAAGCAGAAAACAGCCCAGATGCCCATCAACTGAAGAATGGATGCAGAAACTGTGGTACATCTACACAATGGAGTATTACTCAGCAATGAAAAATAAGGAATCATGAAATTTGCAGGTAAATGGTGGGACCTGGAAAGGATCATCCTGAGTGAGTTGTCCCAGAAGCAAAAAGACACACATGATATATATTTACTCATATAAACATACAACATAGGATAAACCCACTAGAATTGGTATATCTAAACAAACTAAGCAAAAGAGAGGACCCTAACTAAAACACCCAATCCCCATCCTGAAAGGCTAAGAGGATGGACATCAGAAGAAGAAGAAAACAGGAAACAATCTAGGAAGCTACTACTGGGAGCCTCTGAAAGCCAGAAGAAGAAAACAGGAAACAACCTAGGAATCTGCCATAGAGGACCTCTGAAAGCCTCTGCCCTACAGACTATCAAAGCAGATGCTGAGCCTGATGGGCAACTGTTAGGCAGAGTGAATGGAATTTTATGTAAGAAGTGGGAAATAGTAAGAGCTGGAGAGGACAGGAACTCCAAAAGGAGAGCAACAGAATAAGAAAATTTGAACACAGGCAACTTCCCAGAGACTCATACTCCAACCAAGGACTATTCATGGAGATAACCTAGAACCCCTGCACAGATGTAGCCCATGGCAGTTTTAGTGTCCAAGTGGGTTACATAGTGATGGGAAGAGGGTCTGCCTCTGACATAAACTGATTGGCCTCCTCTTTGATCACGTCCCCCTGAGGGGGGAGCAGCCTTACCAGGCCACAGAAGAAGACAATGCAGCCATTCCTGATGTAATCTGATAGACTAAGATCAGAAGGAAGGAGAGGAGGACCTCCCCTATCAGTGGACTTTGGGAGGAGCATGCATGCAGAAAGGGGAGGAAGGGTGGGATCCGGAGGGGAGGAGGGAGGGGCTGATGGGGGGATACAAAATGAGTAAAGTGTAATTAATAATAATAATAAATGTTAAAAAAATGAAAAGATCAATGTCAGCTACAAGAAAAAAAGAAAATCAAACAAAGAGACAAGAATTTTAAGTTTGGGGTCAGTTGTGCTGATTTATGCTGTAACAAAGGGCAGTTGGTTATTTTTAGTGATGTTTTACTGAACTGGTGGACATGTACCAGAAAGAGCTCAAAAATATCTTATAGCCAGCGAGTTTTAAATTTTACCCATTATTAATTTAATTATTAGGAAGAGTGCCCTTTTTCTTCTCTGTAACTTTGTATTCCAATCCTTGGTTTTTGCCCATTTGCTCCTACAACTTCCTTGGAGAAACTATGCAGAAGAACCAAAACCATTAAACATATTGCAACCAGATCCATGACTAAGACAGGGAAAATGAAGCAAAAAGGGATTAAAATACCCTCTTCCATAGCATTTTTTATTTTACATGCAGTTTAGGCCAAACTCTGTCTAGAGGTCTATCTGCCTCCAGTTTCTTTCTTTCCCACCATGGCTGTGGATCTGAGTCAGTTGAGCCAGCCACAGTATAAAGGAGCGATGTTTGGATGCTTGTTTACCCCTCAGATAAACTGCAGCAGCAGCAGCAGCCAGTTTTGGTAATTCTCAGGTCTGCCCACAGGAGGCTGTCTTTTGCTCCTGGGCAGGTTTAAGTGTCTCTTAGACAGTAATGTACCTGGGAGTTTTTAGGTTTTATGTTTGGGTTTTTTCACTGGGAGCTTCTTTCCCCCACCAAATTATGGTAAAGTATGATTTAAGGGGTGTGGATACATAGATTAGTTCAGCACCAAATTGTTATAAGTTGATTATTAATATTTATTATTGATTTATCTTAGAGTAAAGCTGCTGTATGTCCCAAACAGCTGTATAAACAAATCACCACCCAGAGGCTGGGTTTATTTAGTTAACCTAGAGCACAGTGCTGGCAATAGTTACTCCATCCTGAAACTCCAAACCCTCATAGTTTCCTAATACTTAGATTTTACCCATTATACTTGCTTTTTGTGAAATATTGTGTCCATTCCATCTCCATGTAGTTCCAATATCTGTCCTCCAGTTCTCTCTTCAAGATCTCTTGCTCTTTTCTCCTACTAATTTCCTGCCCTCTAGCTCCTCCCCTCTTTTCCATCCTCTGGCTCTTACCTTTGCACAACATTATTGCTAGTTGCCGTATTTTGGCCAATTATCAAAATGCAATATCTGGATAAAAACCAGAAAGTGGGGAAATCACAATTTGAATGAACAGGGATAAGGTGTATACATTCCAAAAGAACAGTATACCAACAGAAAAGGGTCCACCTGAAAGAGGGAGTATAAATGGGGGACAGAGACACAAAGAATGGAGAAAAGACAGATTCCTGATCAAGTCACAGTTTACTGAATGAGCAAACAACACTTATAAAGAAAAGGATACAAGTAAAAAAATTTTTTTCACAGTAGCAAAACATCTGTGCCACCTGGCGAGGCATCCAGTAATTCATTCAAAGTTACAAAAAGTTTGTGGTCTGGTGCCCAAGTTTGCAGGGAGCTTGCTACCTACTTCTCAGACTCAGAATATCCTGCTTACAGAGACCACCAAGGAAAGACTCTGAGACAAAGAACTTAGATAAAAGCTGTATCTGCCAAGGCCAGAATGCAGAATTCCAATTGTCACACTCCTTCAGAAACCAGATAATTATTGTTTCTGGTTTGGCTGAAAAAGAGAAAATCTGTGATTGGAAAAGGAGAAATGAGGGGAAATAAACTATTTACAGCTAATTTTGTTTGACATAGTGTTGCCAAACCTCTATGAGCAGGGTTGCCTTGGCTGACCTGGCTGGATTGGCAGCTATGTCCTATTCAGTGGTCAGTGAGGAACCCTCCTGGTCTTGGTGTTTAAATTTAAAATTGGGCCTTCAGGATGGTGAAATCGGTCCATGTTATAGGCCTAGGATAAAGAGCTGCTGTGTTTCCTGCTGTGTTAGTGGCAGGACTACTTGCTCAGATGTGCCACAGAGCCCTTTTATCTTTTGTACAGAGGAAGATTGCTGATTTTTTTTTGTTTGTTTTGTTTTGTTTTTAATTAATTTTGAGTCCAGGCTGTTGGTATAATGTTCTTTTAAAATGTATACATCTTACCCTTGTTCCTTCAAATTCTGATATCTCCCCCACACTCTCTAGTTTCAATTTGGATATTGCATTGTGATACTCATTCTAAGACTTGTACTTAAAAAATTTCAAGTCTGAAGAAATAATTAGAAGAAGATATCAGAAGATGGAAAGATCTCCTATGCTCCTGGCTTGGCAGGATTAACATTGTAAAAATGGCTATCTTACCAAAAGCAATCTATTGATTCAATGCAATTCCCATCAAATTACCAACACAATTATTTACAGAAAAATTCTAAACTTCATACAGAAAAACAAGAAGCCCAGAATTGCTAAAACAATCCTTTTTAATAAAAGATCTTCTGGAGTTATCTCCATTCCTGATCTCAAGCTGCTCTGTACTCCAACAGTAATAAAAACTGCCTTGTACTGGCAAAGAAAAGGAATGGTGGGTCAATGGAACCAAAGAGAAGACCCAGAAATTAACCCACAAACATATGGACACCTGAGTATTGACAAAGATGCCAAAACCATACAACGGAAAAAAGATAAATGGTGCTGGTCTAAATGGTGCTGGTCAGCAAATGGTGCTGGTCTAAACTGGATGTCTACATGTAGAAAAATGAAAATAGATCCATACTTACCAGCCTGCAGAAAACTAAAGTCCAAGTGGATCATAGACCTCACCATAAAATCATACATAATAAGTTGAGTAGATGAGAAAGCAGGGAAGAGCCCTGAAATTATTGTCACAGCTGACAGCTTCCTGAACAAAATGCCAACAGAACAGGCTCTAAGAGCAGCAATCAACAAATGGGACTTTGTGAAACTGAAAAGTTTCTGTAAAGCAAAGTACACTGTCATCAAAACAAGGCTTCGCCAAGCCTCTATGTGACAGAGTGCTAATATCCAGTATATATAAAGAAATAAAGAAGTTGAAAAACAACAAATCAAATAATCCAATTAAAAAATGGGGAGCTACAGAGAGAATTATCAATAGAGGAAAATGGAATGACAGAGAAACACTTAAAGAAATGCTCAAAGTCATTAGCCATCAGGGAAATGCAAATCAAAACGACCCTAAGATTTCACCTTACACACATCAGAATTAGCTAAGATCAAAAACTCAAGAGACAACATATGCTAGAGAGGTTGTGAAGAAAGGAGAACCCTCTTCTACTGCTGGTGGGAATGTAAACTTGTACAGTCACTCTGGAAATCAATCTGGTGATTTGTCAGAAAACTAGGTATAGCACTTCCTCAATTTCAGTTATACCATTCCTAGACATATCGGACAGAAGCTCAAGTACACAATAAAGACATTTGTCCAACCAATTTTGTAGCAGCTTTATTTGTAATAGCCAGAATCTTGGAAACAACCCAGATTTCCCCCCCCCCCACTGAAGAATGGATACAGAAATTGTGATATATCTGCACAATGGAATATTACTCAGCAATAAAAAAAAAGTAAATCATGAAACTTGTAGATAAATGGTGCAAACTGGAAGTGAGCTATCACAGAAGCAGAAAGACACACAAGGTATATTTTCAGTCATATAGAAATATAATGTTGGATAAAGCTACTAAAATCTGTACACCTAATGAAATTAATCAAGAGGAAGTACTTTAGCTAAAATGTTCAATCCCCATCCCAAAAGGCAAAGATGTTGGACAGCAGAAGAAGGAGAAAAAAGGGAACAAATTAGGAGCCTGCCACAGAGGGCCTCTGAAATTCTCTGACCTGTAGATTATCAAAGCAGATACTGATATTTATTGGCAATTGTTGGGCAGAGTGCATGGAATCTAATGAAAGAAGTGGAAAATAGTAAGATCTGGAGAGGACAGTAGCTCCACAAGGAGAGCAACAGAACCGAAAAATATGAGCACAGGGGTCTTTTCTGAGACTCATACTCTAACCAAGAACCACACATGGAGATAACCTAGAACCCCTGCACAGATGTAGCTCATGGAAGTAGAGTGTCCAAGGGAGTTCCATAGTAATAGGGACAAGGACTGCCTCTCACATGAACTGGATTGAACTGGTGTTTGAAAAACCATACCCTGAAGGGAGAGCAGCCTTAACAGGCCAGAGAGGAAGACAATGCAGCCACTCCTAATGAGGTCTGATAGACCAGGATCAGAAGAAAGTAGAGGAAGTCCTACCCTATCAGTAGAATTGGGAGTTGTTTGGGGGGATGGGGGATGGATATTGGGATTGGCGAGGACAGGGAATGGTTTATTAGGGAATACAAGGTTAATAAAGCATAAATAATAGAAATTAAAATTAAAAATATTAAAAAATACAATTCATTTTAGTGTTATATTATAGGAGAGTGTGCTTTGAGGTCGTTATCCTGATGAAAGAAACCAAACAGAATGGAGTCTTGGTCTCTTACTCTCTGTCAATTTATATCTTTGTTTCTTCTAGTCTTGGTCTTAATATTTCTGAATCTTTTTCTCTGGCTTTTTCTCTGTCTTGCTTTCTCTGTCACCCTCTCTCTTTGTATCGCTTGTGGTTCAGTATGAAAATCTCTCACTTCTGTTGACAGCCTACAAGAAGATGACTGCTTGCCAGCGTGACATCATGGATGGTTTCTGTAAATATATATGAAAGGCCCAAATTAAATGCTTTCTGTTCAAAGAGTTGTCATGGTCAGAGTGCATTTTCACAGTAAGTAATTCCCTGAGTATAGACATATCTGTACATTTAACAAATAATAATGGAATCTGTGATAATGTGAAAGTCACATGTCAAGCACACATTACTACATTAAAGACCACTTGAAAGAAATATGTGACTCTTTTTCTGAACTAAGAGTATTGGAAATTGGAAATGTCCTCTCTGGGTTGTGGGCTTTCAGCTGGAAAGATTGAGGCATGTAGGGCTGCTCAGCCTTTCTCTTAAGCTTGTTGTCCTCTTGGCCCTTTTAATGATTGGCTACTGACACTTACTGGCTCTCACCTGTTTCATGACATCATTCTCACTCTCAGCCAATCATAACCTGAGAGAATCTTGTGGTTTCCATGGAGATGAGTAAACATACTTTCTTCAGTGTCCAGTACCTCTGATCCTCTGTACATGTACATTCTTTTTCTTGTGCAACCCAACAAGTCTTTATCTCATCCCTTTTTCCACATCCCATACTTTTACTCATGTTTGCCTCTGTGACAATATCAGGCAGGAAATGAAATTTTAATGTTTATTAATTGTACAGCTTTCAAAGTAGAGAAGTTTAAAAGTTATGTGGGATTAAGGGAAATGGACTGATTGACAAGGTGCTCTCCTACTGTGGTCTTGAATCTGAAATTTCCTAGGTTGTGACGTTGAACTGAGCATTTACTGGTGTACTTGCTAAATGTCCCTTCACATTCTTATTGATATAATAGCCAGGCTTGGCCTAGGGTTCCTGTGGAATTGATTCTTTAAGAGCAGCGAAAGGGAAGGAAACCAGATAATTCCTGGGGCTGATTTGGCTGAAACAGAGAAAGATCTGTGAGTTTAAAAGGAGAACTGAGGGGAAATAAACTATTTGACCGCTAGTTCTGTTCAACACTAGTGTTGCCAACAGTCTATGAGCAGGGTTGCATTGGTTGACCTTGCTGGATTTGCAGCTCTGTCCTACTCAGTGGTCATTGAGCAATTCTCCTTGTCTTGGTTTACAGGTCAAGCTAGTCCTTCAGGACAGAGAAATATGTCCATGTTATATGCCTAGGACAGAAGAACAGAAGAGTTTCCTGCAGTGGTCCTCCAGACAAAACCTTCAAATATAGTTTTAGGGCCATGACTGGTTGTTTAGAGGTGCCAGCTGAGCTCATGAGGTCTGAAATAGCTGGGTAAACACTAGTTCAAGGCTAGGATTTTCTGCTACATAATGAATTCCTGGAAAAAAATGCCTTAAAATGTCATATTCTGCCCTCCTTTAGTAGAATCTATTCTCCAGGTTAATAGTCATTGTAAAATTTGTCAACATAGCAGTTTTATTGATTATGTGGAAATTTCATTTAATATACATTACACTCCTTTTCCATTTCTCCTGAGAATCAAATTCCTACCCATGTGTCACAATATATTTTTTGTCTTTAAAATACATCAATTGAAGTATGTGCTGTTCATGTAATTATTGAAACATTATCAGAGAGTCTCAGTGCCAAGTCCCTTAAAGAAAACTGGTTCATCCTTGCTGCATTCTGGCACTACCCCCAAGAAAAAGCCATCAGTCCTTAAGAGTTCTGTACTTCATCACCTTGATAACAGTTTGTATTATATATTTTTATTACATATTGTTTTATTATTTTATTACATATTGTTTATTACATATATATATATATATATATATATATATATATACACATTTGTATCTCCTCTTCTGGCCCCCTCTCCTTCACCTTGCACTCCCTCCTAACCTTCTTCTTATATCCCTATGACATCTCTCTAGTTACCTGATAGGGGAGGTCCTCTAAGTACTTCTATCTGACCTACCTTTTAGGTTTCCTCAAGGCTGGCTGAATAAGTTACCTCTGAGGTCTGATTCTCAAGGCATTGTTCTCTTTATGTCTTCAATTCTGCCTAGTTTTGACAGTCTTCCTGCCTCCACTCCTGCAGGCTTCCCAGAGCTCTGAGGGGAGGGAGAGTTTCATAAGGGAATCCCATTAGGGCTGGGTGTTTTAAGGTCTCTCTGTGCATAATATTAGACTTTGGGTCTCTGTATGTAATCCCATTTGATGCAGAAGGAAGCATCACTGTGGATCCAAGAACATGGCAATGATCAGTTAGTTGATGGCAGATAGGAAAGTATTTTAATAATAACAGCATGGTTTACTTGATATTTTTCATATGATGCCCAACCCAACAGCTCAATTCACTGCCATCTAATTTCCCTAGTGGAAGACTGGTTGGATGACAATAGATGGCCTATTGGATCTTAATCCCCCACTATTAGGAGACTCCTAATAAGTGAATACATAACGTATTTGTCTTTTGCATTTTAGTTACTTCACCCAGAATGATTTTCCTGGTTCTACCTATTTGCCTGAAAATTTCCTGATGTCATTTTCTTTGGTGAATAAAAGTTCATTACAGAAATATTCCACATTTTCCCCAAAGGGGAAATAGGATTGTCAGTCCTGGTCTTTATTACTTGGAATTTGATGGGACTTTAATAACTGTAATAAATGAAAAACTATTAGGATAATTATATTGTTAGCCTTGAAGTCTCTCCATCTTCTTCCACTTCCTGGTGATTTGAATTGCAATGTCCACTTGAAGTTCAAGTCATAATATCATTGTGAAGTCATAATATCACTGTGATATCAAAATTACATTGTGATGTCATACACAATCATGTTGTAATAGAATTGTGATATCAGAATAGCATTGGGATTCCTAATATCATTGTGATATCATATCATTGTGAAATCATAATAGAATTGTGATGTCAAAATTCCATTGTGATGTCATACTACAATCTTGTCTTAATAGCATTGGGATGTCATAAAAGCAGAGGGATGTCATGATGCTATTGTGATGTCATGATATTACAGCATTATGATGTCATAATAACATTGTGATGTCAAAACACCATATTAGGATATCAGAGTCATCATAGCACTCTGATATCCTAATACTATTGTGATGTCATAGTAACATTGTGATATCATAATAGCATTGTGATAGCATCCTATCATTGTGACATCCTAATACCATTTTTACATCATCTGCTTATGAAGTCATAATAAAATTGTGATCTCATAACAGCATTGTAATGTCATGAAAGTGAGGTTATATCATAATAATTTTGGGATGTCATGATGGATTTTGATGTCAAAATGCCATTGTAATGTCATAACAGAATTGTGATGTCATAACACCCTTATGATAGCATAATAGCATTGTGAAGCCATCATAGCATTGTGATATCATGATAACTTTGTAATTTCTTATTAGCATTTTTATTTCATATCATTGTGATGTCCTAAGAGCATTGAGATATCATAATAGCATTTTGAATTCATAAAATCATTGTGATTGCATCATAGCATTGTGAACTCATAAAACGACTGTGAAATCATAAGGTCATTATAATGTTGTATTATTTTGATGTCATAATACTATTGTGATGTCAGAATAAAATTGTTATGTCATAATTCTATTTTGATGTCATAATATCATTGTGATGTCAAAATTCATTTATAATATCATAAAACCATCATGTTGTAATAGCAATATGATGACAGAATAACATTGGGATGTTATGAATTTTTATATCGTAATGCCACTGTGATCGCATAATAGCATTGTGATGTCATAATAGCATTTAGGTGATTTCATGATTGCATTATTATGTCATAAGACCATTGTGAACTTATACCTTTGTAATATCATAATAGCATTTAAATCATATTGTAATCATAGCATTGTGATGTCATAATAGCATTGTGTTGTCAAACGAGTATTGTGATGTCATAATACCCTTTTGAAGTCATAACACCATTGAGACATTATAATACCAATGTGATGTCACATCATTGTGAGAATATTAAAGCATCGGGATGTCTTACCATCGTCACAAAATAATTCCAGTAGATGTCATAATAGCACTGTGACATCATAATGCCATTTTTATATTATAATAGCATTGCAGTACCATACTATTGTGATGTCATAAATTATTGTGATGTCATAATTCCATTGGGATTTTATGACAACATTTTTATTTCATAACACAATTGTTACATTATAAAAGCACTTATATGTGATGACACCCTTGTGATGACATAACATTGAGATGTCATAATAAAGTTGTCATGTCGTAATACCATTGTGATGTGATTGTATCAATAAGGTATCATAATAACACTATGATGTCATAACATTATTGTGAAATCTTATCATTGTGTTGCCATAATAGCATTGATGTCATAATAGCATTGTGATCCCATAATATCATTGTGATGTCAAAATACCACTGTGTTGTCATAATTGTATTGGAATATCATACTATTTTTGATGTCATAATAGCATTTTAATGTCATAACAGCATTGTGTTGTCATAATATCATTTTGAAGTCATAATACCCTCATGATATCATAATATGACTGTGATGTCATAATAGCATTTTTGAAGTCAAAATGCCATTGTGATTTTAAAATTCAATTGTGATTTCATACTGCAATCATTTCAAAGTACCTTTTTGATGTGGTAATTCAATTGGGATATCATGACACCATTGTTATTTCATAATACCACTGTGATGCAATGAAAGCAATGAGATGTCATGACAACATTGTTATGACATAATACCATTGAGACGTCATAATAAAGTTGTAATTTCATAATACCATTGTCATAATAGCATTTTGATGTCATAATAACATTTTGATGTCCTAATGCCTTTGTAATGTCATAATACCAATGTGATGTCATAACACCATTTTGATGTCCTATCATTTTGATGACATAAAAGCATTGAGATGTCAGAGCATTGTGATGTCATAATAGCCTTTAGAGGTAATAATATCACTTTGACGTCAAAATTCTATTGTGAATACGTAAAACAATGGTGTTGAAATACCATTGTGATGTGATAATAGCATGTTGATGTTATAATACCATGGTGATATCATAATAGCACTAAGATGTCATGAAACAATTGTGGTGAAATAATAATATTGTGATGTCATTATAACACTGAGATGTCATGACACTATTGTGATGACATAATACCATTGAAATGTCATAATAAAGTTGTGATATAATTATACAATTTTGATGCCATAATATAATTGTCATGTCACAATACCATGGCAATGTCATATAATTGAGAAGATATAAAACAATTTACGGGGGGGCAGAGCCAACATGGCGATTAGCACACACAGTTTCTGAGCGGTGGGATACCTGATCTTCTGAGTTGGTGAATGGAAGGACCCCCAACCCAGGAAAACCATGGCGAGGCTTTCTGAACAACAGGAAACATCGCAGGAGGTGAAAACTTTGGTCTCCAGTCACCCGGAGACTTGCTTGGGGAAGGAGAGAAACGATCCTTTGTTCTTGCTGCACTCCCTTCCCCCAGACCTCCTTCCTCCTCAGCACAGCAGCACAGCGGACTCATCTTTCTCAGCGCAGATCTAACTGCCTGGGGTATACAGCTGCTGAGATGGAGCCCCAAGCACTTTAGCGGCAGACAAAAGCCAGCAGTACGTGTCCCGGAGTCCAAGATTCGCGCAGTGGCTGCACCATCCTTCCAGGGCGCGAATCTGCTAGACACGATACTAGCTCCACAGGATCGCCATCACTGACAGTACGGCCCGCCCAATCACACAGTGACAGAGAATACGCTATATACTCACCAAAACCAGGCAGAAACATACAACCTGGACACACCAGGCGCTTGGCCTCCCAAGCTTGGAGAGCACAACGAAGATACCCCAGGACTTCCCAGAAAGCATTGGGACTAGCAACCCAGTCTCTAGTTACAGCAGGACATGGCGGCGGAGCAGCACTGAACTGGTAGGGCACCACAGCCCTCCAGTTTAAGACTAACCAGGGCCAAACCAGAGAACAGAAAGCCTGGTTACCCCATCCCTGCTGAAGTGACCACCATGAAATCTCCAGCTGCAGCAAGAACTCAGAACCTGGCAGTGATAGCAGCACAGAACTGGCAGAGCACATCAAAGAAGCAGGGCCAAACCAGAGAGCAGAGAGCTCCGGATACCACGATCTCTGCCAAGAGACCTGCCTGTGAGTGCACCCTTGAGAATCTGCAGTTCCCCAGATCCTGGGTCCTTCTAAATCAGAAGCCAGGCATCGAACCCCTCTCCCACCCACATACCCACTTTGGGAAACAGAGGGGCACTAGGGACATTGAAGTTCCTGCCCTGTGGGCCTGATTGAGGAGTTAAGACAGTTAATGCCAGAAATTGTGCTGCTATCATCATTAGCGCCTGCGACATATACAGTGCAGAGCCCCTCCCACACACTCAAGGGTTCAACATTAGCCATCACTCTGTCCCTCAAGAAACCCGTACATGCACACTTACCCACACAGACACACACACACACGCACACACGCTTCCATTTACCCCATTTGCGCCTGCGTACTTTCCTCCCACAGGTACAGCTAGTCCTCAGCACATGCTGAGAATGCTCAGGTTCCTGAAGAACTCTCCAGATACCAGAGAGAGGCAGCACCAGTCTGATCTGCAGAATCCAAAAACAAACAGGGAAGGTTTCAGATAAGCCAATGGCCAGGGGTAGGCGAAAGAATACTTCCAACATAAATCAGGACATCATGATTTCACCAGCAAACCCCAATATCGATGGATACTCCAATTCAGCAGAAGCACAAGAAAATGATTTTAAAGCCATGCTTGCCCAATTATTTGAGGCTCATAAGGAGGAAATGAACAAGTCTTTCAAAGAGATGGCCAGTCAATTGGAGGCAAAGAAGAAAGAAATAGACAATATCCTTAAACAAACACAGGCAAACATAGCCAAACAAATAGATACACAAGTAGAGGAAAAATTAGTGGCATATAAGAAGGAAATAAAAAAAGAAATAGAGGCCATCGTAGAGAGACAGGAATCCAAATTCAAACACATGAAAGAAATGGTGCAAGGCATGAAAACAGAATTAGAATCAATAAACAAAACACAAAATGAGAAAACCCTTGAGCTAGAGAACTTGGAGAAAAGATCAGGAACCACGAAAGTAAGCATCACCAACAGAATACAAGAGATGGAAGAGAGAATCTCTGGAGCTGAAGACACACTTGCAGAAATAGATACTTCTCTCAAAGAAAAAGTAAAATCAGAAAAGTTCCAATCACAAAATATCCAAGAAATCAAGGATGCTATGAAAAGACAAAATCTAAGAATAATAGGAATTCACGAAAAAGAAGACTCCAGACTCCAAGGTCCAGAAAATATTTTCAAGAAAATCATAGAAGAAAATTATCCCAACTTAAAGAAAGAGATGTCCATAAATATACAAGAGGCCTACAGAACTCCAAATAGACTAGACCAGAAAAGAAACACATCACGTCACATCATAGTCAAAACACTAAATCTACAGAACAAAGAAAAGATTTTAAAAGCAGCAAGGGAAAAAGGCCAAGTAACATATGAAGGTAGACCTATCAGAATCACACCGGACTTCTCATCAGAAACTATGAAAGCCAAAAGGGCCTGGGCAAGTATCATGGAGACTCTAAGAGATCACAAATGTCAACCCAGACTACTATACCCTGCAAAGCTTTCAATCAGCATAGATGGAGAAAACAAAATATTCCATGACAAAACTAAATTTACACAATATCTACACAGCAAACCATCCCTACGGAAGATACTAGAAGGAAAACTCCAATCCAATGAAAACAAATTCACCCAAGAAAACTGTGCATAGAGATAATGTCCCAACAAAAATGAAAAGAAAACAAGCAATGAAACAGGATTAGATCACCGACTCCATTACAAAAGGAACTAACATGCATTGGTCACTATTATCTATCAATATCAATGGACTCAACTCACCAATAAAAAGACACAGGCTAACAGAATGGTTAAGGAAACAGGATCCAACATTCTGTTGCATCCAAGAAACACACCTATGCAACAAAGATAAACACTACCTCAGAGTAAAGGGGCTGGAAAACTGTTTTGCAAGCAAATGGTTCCAGAAAACAAGCTGGAGTAGCCATCCTAATATCTAATAAAATAGACTTTCAACCCAAGTTAATCAAAAAAGATAAGGAGGGCCACTATATTCTCATCAAAGGAAAAATCTACCAAGAGCACATCACAATCTTGAATATCTATGCCCCAAATACAAGAGCACCGACATTCGTAAATGAAACATTATTAAAGCTTAAATCATACATTGATCCTAATACCTTAATAGTGGGAGACTTCAACACTCCACTCTTACCAAGGGACAGATCAACTAGACAGACACCAAATAGGGAAATAAAAGCACTCACAGAATCCCTAAATCAAATGGACCTAATAGACGTCTACAGATCGTTTCATCCAAACTCAAAAGAGTACACCTTCTTTTCAGCACCGCATGGAACCTTTTCCAAAATAGACCATATAGTGGGTCACAAAGCAAGCCTCAACAGATACAAAAGGATTGAAATAATCCCTTGTATACTATCTGACCACCATGGAATAAAGCTAGACATCAACAACAACAGAAACAACAAAAAACCGACACGCACATGGAAACTGAACAACTTACTACTCAATGACAGCTGGGTTAAGGAAGAAATAAAGAAAGAAATTAAAGACTTCCTAGAATTCAATGAAAAGGAAGGCACAACATACCCAAATTTATGGGACACATTGAAAGCAGTGCTCAGAGGAAAATTTATAGCACTAAGTGCCTGCAAGAAGAAATTCGTAACATCACATACAAACAACTTAATGGCCCAACTGAAAACCCTAGAAAAAAAAGAAGCAGATACACCCAAGAGGAGTAGGTGGCTGGAAATACTCAAACTAAGGGCTGAAATCAATCTACTAGAAACAAATAAAACTATCCAAAGAATCAATGAAACAAAAAGCTGGATCTTTCAGAAAATCAACAAGATAGACAAACCCTTAGCCAAACTAACGAAAAAGCAGAGAGAAACTATCCAGATGAGCAAAATCAGAAATGAAAATGGGGACATAACCACAGACACTGAGGAAATCCAAACAATTATTAGGTCATACTACAAAAGCCTATATGCCACAAAATTTGAAAATCTAAATGAAATGGATAATTTTCTTGAAAGATTCCATCTACCAAAACTAAGTCAAGATCAGGTAGAAAGACTGACTAGCCCTATATCTCCCAAGGAAATCGAAGCAGTCATTAACAGTCTCCCCTCCAAAAAAAGCCCTTGACCAGATGGCTTCAGCGCAGAATTCTACAAGACCTTCAAAGAAGTTCTAACTCCAATTCTCTTCAAGCTATTCCACAAAATAGAAACAGAAGGAACACTACCAAACTCATTCTAGGAAGCCACAGTCACCTTAATACCTAAACCACACAAAGACCCAACAAAAAAAGAAAACTTCAGGCCTATCTCTCTTATGAACATTGACACAAAAATACTCAATAAGAAGAGCATGTCTGATTGCATGCGGGTTGATGCCCCAGGTCCCGCCTCTGAGAAAAAGGTATCGGACGGGTCTGATGCTCTTTGGGTGGATGACACCTAAATGAAGATCAGTACAAAGTCCCAATTTATTTCTAATATCAGAGATCAGACCTCTACTCTTGCCTGATGCGTCTAAAACAAAAAGGGGGAACTGTAGAGAGCTGCGGAATGCTATGTCTTAAAGATGGAGCTGGTTTCCGCCTTCCACCTTCCCCATGGTGAGTGCTCTCTGTCACGAACAACTCCACATTTGGCTAAGGCCGAGGATCTGGCTTGCTTCCATGTATGTGGACCTATCTGCATTGCCCCCGTGGCACGCCTGGGTTGGCTACCCAGAGGCTATTTAAGCTGTGGGCTGGCTTTCCCCGGGGGTCCGAGGATTGTTCAATGTTCCTGAATAAACTGCATTGAAAAAAAATACTCAATAAAATACTTGGAAACTGAATCCAAGAACATGTCAAAGATATCATCCACCATGACCAAGTAGGCTTCATCCCAGGCATGTAAGGGTGGTTCAACATACGGAAATCCATCAATGTAATCCACTACATAAACAAACTGAAGGAGGAAAACCACATGATCATCTCCTTAGATGCCGAAAAAGCATTCGACAAAGTTCAACACCCATTCATGTTTAAAGTCTTGGAGAGATCAGGGATACAAGGCACATACCTAAAGATAGTAAAGGCAATATACAACAAGCCTATAGCTAACATCAAACTCAATGGAGAGAAATTTAAATCAATCCCACTGAAATCAGGGATAAGACAAGGCTGCCCATTGTCCCCATATCTCTTCAACATAGTACTTTAAGTCCTAGCCAGAGCAATAAGACAACTAAAGGAGATCAAGGGGATACAAATCGGAAAGGAAGAGGTCAAAGTGTCACTATTTGCAGATGATACGATAGTATACATGAGCGACCCCAAAAATTCAACCAGAGAACTCCTTCAGCTGATAAACACCTTCAGCAAAGTGGCAGGATACAAAATCAACTCAAAAAAATCAGAAGCCCTCCTTTATACCAAAGACAAAAAGGCTGAGAAAGAAATTAGGGAAACAACACCTTTCACAATAGCCACTAATAACATAAAGTACCTTGGTGTGACTCTAACCAAGCAAGTGAAAGACCTGTTTGAGAAAAACTTCAAGTCTCTGAAGAAAGAAATTGAAGAAGATATCAGAAGATGGAAAGATCTCCCGTGCTCATGGATTGGTAGGATTAACAGTGTAAAAATGGCCATCATGCCAAAAGCAATCTACAGATTCAATGCAATTCCCATCAAAATACCAACTCATTTCTTTACAGACCTTGAGAAAATGATTCTCAGCTTCATATGGAGAAACAAAAAACCCAGAATCTCCAAAACGATCATGTACAACAACAGATCATCTGGAGGTATCTCCATTCCTGATCTCAAGCTGTACTACAGGGCAACAGTAATAAAAACTGCGTGGTATTGGCATAGAAACAGAAAGGAGGATCAATGGAACCACATAGAAGACCCAGAAATAAATCCACACACCTATGAATACTCGATATTTGACAAAGAAGCCAAATCCATTCAATGGAAAAAAGACAGCATCTTCAACAAATGGTGCTGGACCAACTGGATGTCTACATGCAGAAAAATGAAAATAGATCCTGAGTATTTATCACCCTGCACAAAACTAAAGTCAAAGTGGATCAAGGACCTCAACATAAAACCAGATACCCTAAATCAATTGGAAAAAAAAAGTGGGAACAGCCTAGAACTCATTGGCACAGGAGAGAACTTCCTGAACAGAACACCAACAGCACAGGCTCTAAGAGCAACAGTCACTAAATGGGACCTCATGAAAGTGATAAATTTCTGTAAAGCAAAGGATACCGTCATCAAAACAAAATGACTGTCTACAGATTGGGAAAGAATCTTCACTAACCCTTTATCTGACAGAGGACTAATATCCAGTATATACAAAGAACTAAAGAAGCTGAAAAGCAGCAAACCAAGTAATCCAATTAAAAAATGGGGAACAGAGCTAAACAGAGAATTCTCTGTAGAGGAATATCGAATGGCATAAAAACACTTGAAGAAATGCTCATCCTCAGTAGCCATCAGGGAAATGCAAATCAAAACGACCCTGAGATATCACCTTACACCCATCAGAATGGCCAAGATGAAAAACTCAAGCAACAACATATGCTGGAGAGGTTGTGGAGAAAGGGGAACCCTCCTCCACTGCTGGTGGGAATGTAAACTGATACAACCACTCTGGAAAGCTATCTGGCGCTTTCTAAGACAAATAGGAATAGTGCTTCCTCAAGACCCAGCTATACCACTGCTAGGTATATACCCAAAATGTGTTCAAGTACACAAAAGGGATACTTGATCAACCATGTTTATAGCAGCTCTATTTGTAATAGCCAGAACCTGGAAACAACCCAGATGTCCATCAATGGAGGAATGGGTACAGAAATTGTGGTATTTTTATACAATGGAATACTACTCAGCAATCAAAAAAGAGGAAATCATGAAATCTGCAGGCAAATGGTGGGATCTAGAAAAAGGTCATTCTGAGTGAAATATCCCAGAAGGAGAAAGACAAACATGGGATATACTCACTTATATAGACCTATAAGATATGATAAACACAAAGAAATCTATACACCTAAAAAAGATAATCAATTGAGCGGATATGGGAGATAAGATGATCAATCCTTGTTTAGAAAGACAGATGGGATGTGCATTGTACGTATGACAGGAGTCTACTGAGTGCATCTGAAAGACTCTAACTAGCAGTGTTTTCAAAGCAAAGACTCATGACCAAACCTTTGGCAGAGTACAGGGAATCATAAGAAAGAAGGGGAGTTAGTCTGATGGGAAAAGAATAGGAGCTCCACAAGGACCAAATATATCTGGGCACAGGGTCTTTTCTGAGACTGACATTCAACCAAGGACCATGGATGGATATAACCTAGAACCTCTGCTCAGATGTAGCCTGTGGTAGCTCAGTAACCAATTGGTTTCCCAAAGTGAGGGGAACAAGGACTATTTCTAACAGGAACTCAATGACTGACTCTTTGGTCTCCCCACCCCCGAAGGGAGGAGCAGTCCTGTTAGGCCACAGAGGAGGGCTTTGCAGCCAGTCCAGAAGATACCTGATAAAACAGGATCAGATGAATGGGGAGGAGGTCCCCCCTATCAGTGGACTTGGAAAGGGCCACGGTTGAGATGAGGGCGCGAGGGAAGGACTGGGAGGGAATGAGGGATCGGGACACGGCTGGGATACAGAGTTAATAAAATGTAACTGATAAATAAATAAATAAATTAAAAAAAAACTACAAGTAGTAATGTCATATTACAATTTTGATATCATAATAGAATTTTGATGTCATAATGCCATTGTGATATCATAATAGCATTGTTTTGTCATCATATCACTGTAATACCATTGTGACGAGATTATGCCATTGTCAGGTCATAATACTATTGTGATAACATGATACCATTTTGATGTTTTAATATATTTGGATGTCATAATATTGTGATGTCATAATAGCATTGTGATATTATAATAGCATTGTAATGTCATAGTTTTTTTGATGATGTAATAGTATTTTTAGTTCATAATTCAATTGTGATGTCAAAATTTCATTGTGACATCATACCATGATTATGTCAAAATAGCGTTTTGATGTTATAATAGCATTGAGATATCGTAAAAGCATTGGGATGTCATGACAATTTTGTGATGTCATAATAGCATTGTGAGGTTCTAATACCATGGGGAAGTCAAAATAGCATTATGATTATATTAATACCATTGTGATGTCATAAAATTTTGATGTCATAATAATATTAAGGTGACATGCCATCATGATGTCATTATAGCATTTTGATGTCATAATACCACTGTGTATTTATAATACCAATGTGATGTCAAAACAGCATTGTGATCTCATAGTACCATTATTTTATGATAATACTCATGTAATGTCAGGATAGCATTGGGATGTTATAATTGCATTGTTATGTTATATTACTATTATTGTAATGTTATAATTCCATTGTCATATCATACCTTATGATGTCATAATAGCATTGTGATGTCCTAATAGAACTGAGTACTTTTGTGTACTATAGCACTAATAGTGTAAAGTCATAATAGCATTGAGATATCATGACACCATTGTGATGACATAATACATTGAGATATCATAATAAAGTTGTAGTGTCATAATAGCATTGTGATGTCATGATATCAATGTGATGTCCTAATAGCAATTTGATCTTATAATATCATTGTTAAGCCATAAAAGCATGTGAATTAAAATACCATTTTGATGTCCTACTAGCATTTTGAAATCATAATATCCATGTGATATCATAATAGCATCTTGAGGTCATAATCCCATTGTGATGTCATCTTAGCATTGTGATTTGTCATAACATTATTGGTATAATGTTCTTTTGAAATGTATACACCTTACTCTTGTTCATTCAAATGCTGATCCCCCACCCCAGTTTCAATCCAGATATTGCATTGTGATACTTATTCTCAGCATCCTCCCTCAACTTTGTGTAAACAAGCCAAAAAAATAACCAGCCACAATGTTGAGTGATGGGAGGAGCCAGAGGGCAGGAAGTATGTGAGAGGAGAGAGGGTGAAAGAGAATAACTTGGAAAGCAGAGCGGGAAGAGAGATATTGGAACAGCATGGAGAGAATGAACCAGACCTAAGACTTCAAAAATAGCAAGTATGGTGGGTAAAATCTAAATGTTAGGAAACTATGAGGGCTTGAAGCTTTAGGAGGGAGTAACTATTCACCAGCATTGTGTTCTAAGTTAACTGAATGAACCCAGTCTCTGTGTGGCAAATTTGTTATACAGCTGTTTAGGATTAAAAGCAAGAAGTAATAAAAGATAAACCAAGAATAAATATTAATCAACACCTAAAACATGCCATTGTGAAGCCATTATGTTATTGTGATATCATAACACCATTGCGATGTCATATCATTGTGAAGATATAATGAATTGTGATGTCATAATAGCGTTGGGATGTTGTAATACATTGGGATGTAATATACCTTTGTGATATCATGACTACACTGGAATGTCATAATATCATGATGTCATAATACCATTGGGATGTAATCATAGCATTGTGATGTCATACTCTCGTGATTTCATAATACTATTTGTGATATCATGGCACCATTGTTTTGTTATAAAAACATTGTGATGATATAATATTTTGCAGTCATACGACTGTAAAATCAAATTTCCATTGTGATTTCATATCACAATGATGTAATAGCATTGAGATATCACAATACAATTGTGATATGATAACAATAATGTGATATCATGATAGCATTGTGATATCCTAATTGAATTGTTATGTTATATTATTATTGTGATGATATAATTCTATTATGATATGCCATAAGTGGTCATAATAACATTGTGATATTATAATAGCATTATGATGTCATCTTAGCATTCATTGTAAGGACATAATACCATCTTTGATGTCAAAATTCCCTTGTGCTGTCATAGCAGATAATTTTTAGTAATGAACTCTTGAAAGAAATATGTGACATTATTCCTGAACTAAAAATCTTGGAAAGGAACTGTCATTGCTGGGTTGTGTGCTATCAGCTGCCCAGATTGAGGTATATAGGACTGCTCAGGTTTTTTCTCAAGCAAGCTGTGTCCTACTCGGTGGTCAGTGAGAAACCCTCCGGGTCCTGGGATTTACACTTATAACTGGGCCTTCAGGAGAGAGAAATGGGTCTATGCTATATGGCTAGGACACAAGAGGAGTATTTCCTTCAATGCTGCTCCAGACAAACCCTGTAAACATAGCATTAGTGCCAGGACTGCTTGTTCAGCAGAATCTTTTCTGCATTTTCACAGTCAACATATTATTTTTACTGATTATGTGGGAATTTTATATAATACAGTACATTCCTTTTCCATTGCCCCCAGGTTAAAATTCATAACCATGTGTCACACTAATTTTTTGTTGTTGTTATTTAAAATACACCAATTCAAGAATGTGTTGTTCATATACTCATTGGAAAATGATCAGAGTCTCAGTCCAAATCCCTTAAAGAAAACTGAGTTCAACCTTGTTGCACCCTACAACCACATCTAAGAAGAAGCCATCAGTCCTGGAGAGTTCTATAATTCATCCTTTTCATTACAGTTTTTCTTGTGTATTTATTTATTACAATTTGTTCACTATGTATCAACTCTACTGCCCACTTCCTCTTCTCCTTCCAGTACCACCCACCCTACTTCTTCAGTCCATATGCCTTTTCTCTAGTTCCTTGATAGGGGAGATCCTTCTCCTCCCCCCTTCTATCTGACCTTAGCTTATCAGGACTCATCAAGGCTGGCTACATCATTTATTCTGTGGCCTGAATCTCAGCAGATTGTTTTCCTCATGTCCTCAATTCTCTATACTTATGACACACTTCTTCCTCTCCTAAAGACTTCTCAGAGCTCTGACGGGAGGGAGAATTTTATAGGGAAATCCCATTTATAGCTGGGTCTTTTAAGGTCTCTCTCTCTACATAATATCAGACTGTGGGTTTCAGTATGCAATCCTATCCCTGTAGACGAAGAATATGCCACTGATCCCTCAGTTCAGGGCAGAGAGCAACATATTTAAATAAAAACAGCATGGATTGCTTGAAAATTTCCACAGGATGTCCTGGCCCAACAACTCAATTAACTGCACCAATGCTCCTGTTGACTAGTTTTGTCACCATAGATGGCCTAATGGAACTTTATCACACAATTTTAGGAGCCCTTCTAATAAGTGAATACATACCATATTTGTCTTTCTTCATTTTAGTTACTTTACCCAGGATGAATTTTTTCTGGTTCCATCCATTTGCCTGAAAATATTACAATGTCATTTTCTCAGCTGAATAACTCCCTTAAGGAAATATTACATGTTATCCTGAAAGGAGATTGTCAGTCCTGTTCTTTAGAACTTGGAAGTTGCTGGGGCTTTAATCACTGTATTCAATGACAAACTTTCAGGATAACTATATTCTTTTAGCCTAGAAATCCCACCAATTCCTGGTGATTTGAATTGCAACTTCCCCTTCAAGCTCTCTATTTACATGTGGAGCTCAAGTGAGGAAATGTCTGGGAGGGGTTAGGAGTTATGGCCTTGTTAGATAATATAATTGTTATTGGAGTTATATTATAGGAGGATGTCCTTTGAGGTTGATATTACAATGATAGTGACCAGACAGAATGGAGTCTCTGTCTCTCTATCTCTGTCATTTTATATCTTAGTTTTTGTCAGTCTCATTATCTCTATTTCTAAATATGTTTCTATAGATCTTCTCTCTCTGTCTCCCTCTGCATGACACTGTGGTTCGATATGAAAAGATCTCTGTTTGCAGAAGGAGTACAGCAAGATGACTGTTTGCCAACATGATCTACTGGATAGTCTTTGTAAAATTATAAGCAAGTCCCAATTGAATGCTCTTTGTTCAAAGATTTGTCTGTGTCTGGAAGCATTTTATCATAAGTAATTCACTGACTGAGGACATATCTGTGCATTTAATAAATAACAATTGAATCTGTGATAATGTGAAAGTGACATGTCAAGAACACATGACTTTATTAATGGCCACTTGAAAGAATTATGTGACACTTCTCCTGAACTTAGATTCTTGCACACAGGAACTGTCATCTATGGATTATATACTTTCAGCTGTGCAGAGTGAGGCATGGAGGGCTCTTCAGCCTTTCTTTCAAGCAGGCTGTCCACTTGGCCCTTTAATAAGTGGCTCCTGAAATTCTTACTGGCTTTCACCTGATTCATGACATAACTTGTCTCTCAGGCATTCAGCACCTAAGAGTATCTTGAGGTTTTCATGGAGATGAGTAAGCAAACTTTTCTTAATGTCAAGAATCTCTGATCCTGTGCACAAGTAAATGTTTCTCATGAAACACAACAAGCCTTTATCTCATCCCTTTATCCAGATACCACACATGTACTCCTCTTTCCCTCTGTGACAATGTCAGGTAGGAAATGAAACTTTAATGTTTACTTAATTGGACAGCTTTCTAAGTAGGGAACCTTCAAAGTGAAGTGCTATTAAGGAGAATGTATCAAATGGCAAGGTGGTTTCTTACTGTGGCCTTGAATCTGAAATTTCATAGGTTGTGACTTTGAACTGAGTGGTTACTTGCATATTCACTAAATGTACATTGACATTCTTATTGATATAATAGGCTGGAAGGGTCAAGAGTTCTGTGTGGTATTGAGGTTTTAAGAGCAGGGAAAAGGGAAGGAAACCAGATGATTCTTTGGATTCCTTTGGCTGAAATAGAGAAAAATTTGTGAAGATAAAAGGAGAACTGAGGAGCAATAAACTATTTAACAGCCGGTGCTCTTCCACACTAGTGTTGGCAACCTTCTATGAGTATGTTTGCCTTGGCTGACTTGGCTGGATCTGAAGCTGTGTCCTACTCAGTGTTGACTGAGGAACAAATACTCATCCTGGGGTTTAAATTTTAAACTGTGCCTTCAGGACAGTGAAATGGTAACATTTTATATGGCTTGTACAAAAACGCTGCTGTGTTCCCTGCTGTGGTCCTCTAGACAAACCCTCTAAATGTAGTATTAGTGCCAGGACTGCTAATTGAGCGGTGCCATCAGAGCTTATGTGGTGTGAGTTAGCTGGGTAACTACTAGTTTAATGCTAGGACACTCTGCCACCTAATGAGTTCCTAGAAAGCAAGCCTTACAAAATCAAACTTCATCCTCTTTAGCAGAATCTTTTCTCCATGTTAAAATTCATAGTTGAAGTTGTCAACATATTATTTTTATTGCTTATGTGGGAATTTCATATAATATATATTTTATTCCTTTTCCAGTGGCCCCAGGTACAAATTGCTACCCATATGTCACACACACACACACACACACAATTTTTTTTATTCTTTAAAATACATCAATTGAAGTATGTGTTGTTCATCTACTCTCAGGCCAAGTCCCTTAAAGAAAACTGAGTTCATCCTTGCCGTAACCTGGGAGTATACTTCATCACCTTGATCACAGTTTTTCTTATGTATTCATTTATCACCATTTGTTCAATTTGTATGCCATTTGCTTCACACTACTCTTTTTCTTCCAGTCCCAACTACCATAATTCTTTTACCCCTATGCCCTTTCTCTAGTTTCAAGATAGAGGAGGCCCTCCTCCTTCTATCTCACCCTAGCTCATCAAGACTCATCAAGGCTGGCTGCATCATCAACCTCTGTGGCCTGATTCTCAGGGCATTGTTCTCCTTGTGTCCTCAATTCCCTCTACATATGACACTTCCTGCCTCTTCTACTGCAGGCTTCCTAGAGCTCTTAGGGTAGGGAGAAATCTATGGAGAAATCCCATTTAGAGTTGGTTGATTTAAGGTCTCTCTCTGCATAATATCAGATTCTGGGACTCTATGCAATTTATTGCAGGAGGAAGAATCTCTGTGGATACAAGAATATGGCACTGATCTATCATGTGAGGACAGAGAGCAGCATATTTTAATAACAACAGCCTGGGTTGCTTGAAAATTTCTGTAGGATTCTCTGTGGCACACCTCAATTAGGTGCCACCCAATACCCATATTGGAAGACTGGCTTGGTCACAATAGATGGCCTATTGGAACTTCATCCTCTACTAGTAGGAGACCTCCTAAGAAGTGAATGTCATACTATATTTGTCTTTCTGCATTTCAGTTACTTCAACCAGGATGAAGTAACTGAAATGCTGGTTCCATCCATTTGCTTGAAAACATCATGTCATTTTCTTAGCTGAATAATGCTCCATTATTGAAATATTACATATTTTCTCCAAAGGAGATTGTCAGTCCTGTTCATTAGTACTTGGAAGTCCTTAGGACTTTAATCATTTCATTGAATGAGAAAATATCAGGGTAATTATGTTCTTTTATCCTAGAAGTCTCTCTGTCTTCTTTCACTTCCTGGTAATTTGAATTCCAATGTCCTCATAAAGCTCATCAATTAACATGTTGAGTCACCAGTGAGGAAATGTCTTGGGAGCTATGGCCTTTTTAGGTAATACAATTCCATTGGAGTTTATTATAGGATGGTGTGCTTTGGGGTGGATATGCCAATGAAATCGACCAGACACAATGAAGTCTCTGTTTCTTGGTCTCTGTCAATTTACATATTTGTTTCTATTAGTCTTGGTCTCTCTATTTCTGAATCTGTCTCTGTAGTTGTCTCTGTCTGTGTCTACATCTCTCTGCCTGCTGCTTGTGGTCTGAAAAGCTCCCCATTCTGCTGAAGGACCAGAAAAAGATGAATACTTACTTATGTGACATCCTGGATGGTCTCTGTAAAAACATAAGCAAGGTCCCAATTAAATGCTTTTTGTTCAAAGATTTGACTTTGTCAGGGAGCATTTTAACACTGAGTAATTCACTGATTGAGGACATAATCGAGCATGGAACAAATAATAATGGAATCTGTGATAATGTGAAAATCACATGTTCAGGACAAGTGACTTTATTAATGAATACTTGGAAGAAATATGTGACACTTTTCCTGAACTAAGAGTCTTGGACAAAGAAACTGTCATCTCTGTATTGTTTGCTTTCAGCTGGGAAGATTGAGGAATGGAGGGATGTTCAGCCTTTCTCTCAAGCTTTGTCAAATTGGTGCTTTTAATAATTGGCTTCTGAAACTCTCACTGTCTTTCACCTGTTGCATGACATTATTCTGCCTCTGAGCCATTCAGCAACTTTGAGAATTTTGAGGTTTCCATGGAGATGTGTAAAGAAACAAACTTTCCTCAGTTTCCAGTATCTCTGATCCTGTGCACACATGAATTTTTCTTGTGAAACCAAACTAGCCTTTATCTTACCCCTTTATCTAGATCCCACACACCTTCATTCCTGTTTACCTCTGTGGCAATGTCAGGTAGAAATGAAACTTTTATGTTTATTTAGTTAGACAGCCTCCTAAGTAGGGAAGCTTCAAAGTGATGTGGGATTAAGGGGAAAATACCAAATGACAAGGTAGTCTCCTACTGTCATCTTATTTCTCAAATTTCTTAGGTTGTGACTTTGAATTGAGTAGTTACTCATGTCCTCACTAAATGTACATTTGCATTCTTGATTAATGTAATTCTTAATCAAATTATTGATATGATAGCCTGTTAGGGTCTAGGGTTCCCTGGGGTATTGAGTCTTTAAGAGCAGGGAAAAGAGAAGGAAATCAGACAATTCCTGGGAGTTTTTGGCTGAAAAAGAGAAAGATCTGAAGGGAAAGTAGTACTCAGGGGCAATAAACTATTTAACAGCTGGTGCTGTTCCACACTAATTTTGGCTACCCACTATGAGCAGGGTGTCTTGTCTGACCGGGTTGGATCAGCAGCTATGTCCTACTCAGTGGTCTGTGAGGAACCCTCTTGGTCTTGCGGGGAGAGGGGTTCTGTCTATGTTTCTCATAGGCAGATAAATGTGTCCATGTTAAAGGCCTAGGACACAAGATCAGCTGTGTTTTCCGCTATGGTCATCCAGACAAACCGTCTAAATTTAGTGTTAGGGCCAAACCTGGTAGTTCAGTTGTGCCACCTGAGCTCATGGGGTGTGAGGTAGCTGGGTAACCACGAGTTCATGGCTTGATTCTTTGCTACATAATGAGTTTCTGGAAAGCATGTTTTAAAAAAAATAATACTCTGTTATAAGAATTTTTTCTCCATGTTAAAAGTCATTGTAAAATTTGTCTACATATTATTTTTATTAATTATGTGGGAATTTCATATAATTAACAATATATTCCTTTTCCATTCCAGGTTCAAATTCCTACCCAACTGTCACACTAATTTTTTTTTTCCTTGAAATACCTCAATTGAAGTTTGTGTTGTTCATCTACTCATTGGAACATGATCAGAGTCTCAGTGCCGAGTTCCTTAAAGAAAATAGAGTTCATCTTTACCACACCCTGGCACAACCCACAAGAAATCATCAGTCCTTATGAGCTCTGTACTTCATCACCTTGAAAACAGATTATCTTATGTATTTACTCGTTACAATTTGTTCACTTTGAGTCCCCTGTGTTCTGCCATCCCTCTTCGCCTTCCAGTCCTGCCCCCCCTCCTTCTTCTATCACTATGCCCTTTCTCTAGGTCCCTGATATGGGAGGTCTTCCTCCTCCTAACTTATGAGGTCTCACTAAGGCTGAATGAATCATCATCCTCTGTGGCCTACTTCTCAGGGCATTGTTCTCCTTGTGTCCTCAATTCTCTCTACTTATGAAACTCTTCCTGCCTCCTCTTCCTGCAGGCTTCTCAAAGCTTTCAGGGGAGGGAGAACTTCATAGGGAAATCCCATTTAGAGCTGGGTATTTTAAGGTCTCACTCTCTTTATAATATCAGAATGAGGTTCTCTATATGCAATTCCATTTGATGCAGAAGGAAGCATCTCTGTGGATACAAAAACATGGCACGTCGTCTCCTTTGGAGAAAGTGTGGAATATTCCCATAACGACGTATTATTCAGCTAGAAAATTTCATTGTGATATTTTCAAGCAAATGGATAGAATCAGGAAAAATCATTTTAGGTACTGGGTGAAGTACCTAAAATGCAGAAAGACAAATATGGTATGTGTTCACTTATTAGGAGGTCTAATAAGAGGGGATAAATTTCCAATAATTCCTCTATTGTAACCAAGCCAATCTTCACTAGGGAGGTTGGGTGGCAGTTAATTGAGTTGTGGGGCCAGGACATCATATGGAAAATTTCAAACAACCCAATCTCTCTGTGACTTTGAACTGAGCATTCAGTGGAATACTTACACATTCTTATTGATATAATAGGCTTGCAGGGCCTTGGTTTCCCTGGGCTATTGTTTCTTTAAGAGCACTGAAAAAGAAGGAAACCACGTAATTCTTGGGACTTGTCTGGCTGAAACAGAGAAAAATTGGTTAATGTAAAAGGAGTCCTGAGGAGAAATAAACTATTTGACATCTGGTGTTTTTCCATACTAGTGTTAGCAAATCTCTATGAGCAGGTTGCCTTGGCTGATCTGACTGGATCTGAAGCTGTGTCCTATTCATTTTCCCAGTAAGTAATTTACTGACTGAGGACATATCTGTGTATTTAACAAATAATAATAGAATCTGTCATAATGTGAATGTCACATGTCAAGGACACATGACTTTATTAATGACTACTTGAAAGAAATATGTGACACCGGAACTGTCATCTCTGAGTTGTATTTTATCAGCTGCCCAGATTGAGTCATGTAGGGCTGCTCAGCTTTTCACCAAAGTACGCTGTTCATCTGGCCTCAGTAATAACTGGCTCCTGCAACTCTCACTGGCTTTCACCTGTTTCTTGACATCATTCTCCCTCTCAGCCAATCAGTACCTGAGAGAATCTTGAGGTTTCCATTGAGATGAGTAAATAAACTTTCCTCAGTGTCCATTATCTCTGATCCTGTGCACAAGTGACATTTTCTTGTGAAACCCAATAAGCCTTTATTTCATCCCTTTATCCAGATCCCTTTGTCCAGATCCAGTAAACACATTTACTCTTGTTTACCTTGTGAAAATATCAGGTAGGAAATGAAACTTTAATGTTTTATGAGGCCATGACCAATGTGCTAACATCTCAATGCTATTAGGATATCACAATGATAAGACATCACAATGGTGTTATGACATCACAAATTTATTATAACATTTCAATGGTATTTTGTCATCACAAAAGTGTCATCACATATAATTGCTTTTGAGACATCACAATGGTGTTATCAAATAAAAACAGTGTCATGAATTCCCAATGGTATTATGACATCAAAATCCTATTATGACATCACAAAATATGACATTCCAATGCTGTTATAATATGGAAATATCATTATGATGTCACAGTACTTTTATAACATCTAATGGAATTATTACATGACAATGGTAAAACATCCCAATGCTATAATATTCTCACAATCATATAACATCACTGGTATTATGATATCAAAATGCTATTATGTCAGCACAATGATATTATTATATCATAATGTTATTAAGACCTCAAATGCTATTATAACATTACAAAGTTGTAACTTCACAATGGTCTTATGACATATCAATGAAATCATGACATCACCACGATATAATACTAAATGGTATCATGACATCACAATGGTATGATGACTTCACAATGCTAATATGATATCACAAATTTATGACATCAGACTGGTATTAGGACATCATAATCCTTTGATGACATCATAAGAGTACTATGACATCACAATGGTATTATGACATCATGATGCTATGATGACATTGCAAAGGTTTGGCATGACAAGGGTATTATGACATCACAATGGTATAACATCTCAATGCTTTAATGTCCTCAAAATGATTTGACATAACAATGCTATGTTGGCATCACAAAGGTATTATGACTTCGTAATAGTATTATGACATCAACATTCTATTATGACATCACATTGGTATTACATCATGACTGTGGTATGACATCACAACTGAATTTTGACATCAAAATTCTATTATGACTTCACAACAATAAGACTTCACAATGCTATGATAATATCACAATGCTTTTATGAAATCACATTGCTATTATGACATCACAGTTCTATAACTATAGTACAATGATATGAAAGTACAATGCTATTATGACATCACAAAGGTATTTTTTATCACAATGTTATTCTTACATCACAACATTATGACATCCCAATGGTATTAATCTTTCACAATGTTCTTATGGCATCATAATGCTATCATAACATCACAATTCCATTATGCCATCACAAAGCTTGATGACATAAAATTCTCCTATGATATGACATGATATTGCAATGGATTTATGATATTACAATGACTTTACAAAATATTAGGATATCTCAATGCTTTTAAGACACTACAATGCCTTTATGACATCACAATTCTATTATGAAATCTCAATGAGATTATGACATCACAATGATAGAAAATCACAATGCTGTTATGAGCTCACAAAGGTATTTTGACATCACAATTCTATTATGACATTACTATATTATGAGTTCCCAATTTTATTATGAAGAAGTTAATGTTATTACATTAAAATGCTATTATGACTTCATAATGGTATTTCGACATGATTGTGTTATGATATCACAATGGAATTTTGAAATGAAAAAGCTATTATGATTTCACAACAGTAAGACTTCACAATGATATTAGGACATCAAATGCTATGATGACATCACAATGGCATCATGACCTGAAAATTCATCATGATATCTCAATGCTATTTTGATATCACAGTGTTTAGGTGCTTGTTGCTGAGAGGGAGAATGATATCAGGAAAGGTGAAAGCCAGTAAGTTTCCAGAGCCACTTATTAAAAGGGCCATGTGGTCAGTCAGCTTGAGAGAAAGGCTGAGAAGCCCTACATGCTTCAATCTCCTGGCTAAAAGCACACAACCCAGAGATGACAGTTCCTGTGTCCAAGACTCTGAGTTCAGGAAAAGTGTGGCATACTTACTTCATGTGATCATTAATAAAGTCATGTTACTTTCACATTACTATAGATTCCATTATTATTCTTTAAATGCACAGATATGTCTTCAGTCAGTTAATTACTTACTGTGAAAATTCTCCCTGACCAATGCAACTTTTGGAACCAAGAGCATTTAAATGGGACCTTGATGTCACATCAGCAAACAGACAACTTGTTGTAGTTCTTCAGAAGAACTGAGAGCTTTTTATACTGAACCACAAGCAGCTGGAAGAGAGAGGGAGACTGAGTGAGAAAAAGAGAGAAAGAGGTAGAAAGACAGATTCGGAAATAGACAGACTCGGATCTACAAAATCAAAGATATAAAGTGACAAAGACAGAGAGAATGAGACCTGTTCTGTCTGGTCATTTTCATTGACATATCAACCTCAACTCACACCTTTGTACAATATAAGTGCAATAGTAATTATATTATATAACAAGGCCATACCTCCTACCCCTTCCCAGACATTTCCTCACTGGAGATTCCACATGTAAATACATGAGCTTCATGGGGACATTGTGATTAAAATCACCAGGAAGTGGAAGAAGATGGAGGGACATCTAGTCTAAAAGAACATAGTTATCCTGATAGTTTGTCATCCCATACAATGATTAAAGACCCTGCAAATTCCAAGGACTAAAGAACAAGACTGTCAATCTCCTTTGGGGAAAATGTGGAATATTTCCATAATGGAGTTTTATTTAGCTAAGAAAATGACATCATGATATTTTCAGGCAAATAGATGCAATCAGGAGAAATCATCCAGGGTGCAGTAGCTAAAATTCAGCAAGACAAATATGGTATGTATTCACTGATTAGGAGGTTTCATAAGAGTGGGGGGATAAAGTTCCAAAACACCATCTATTGAGACCAAACCAGTCTTCCACTAGGAGGATTGGGTGGCAAATAATTGAGTTGTTGGGCCAAGGAATCCTATGGAAATTTTCAAGCTAACCAGGCTGTTTTTATTAAAGTATGTTGCTCTCTGCACTCAACTGAGAGATCAGTGTGACGTTCTTGTATCCACAGAGGTGCTTCCTTCATCATTAAATGAGATTGCATACAGAGACCCACAGTCTGATATTATGCTCAGAGAGACCTTAAAACACACAGCTTTAAATGGGATTTCCCTATGAAATTCTCTCTCATCTCACATTACTGGGAAGCCTGCAGGAGAGAAGGCAGAGAGAGTGTCATGATTAAAAAAAAAAAAATTGAAGACACAAGGAGAACAATGCCCTGAAAATTAGACATCAGATGAAGATGATGCAGCCACCCTTGGTGAGACATTATGAGCTAGATAATAATTATGAGATAGACAGAAGCTGGTGAAGGACCTTCCCTTTCAGGGAACTAGAAAAAAAAAAGGCATGGGTGTAGAAGAAGGAGGGTGGGTGGGACTGGAAGGAGAAGAGATATCAGGCAGAATAGGGGATTCAAAACAAGCAAATCTTAATAAATAAATACATAAGAAAAACTGTGATCAAGGTGATGAAGTATATACAGCTCTTCATGACTGATGATCTTTTTGCGGGTGGTGCCCTGGTGTGGCAAGGATGAACTCTTTAAATAACTTGGCACTGAGACTATGATCATGCTTAAAAGAGTATATGAACAAAATATATTTTATTTGATGTATTTTAAAGAAAAAATAATTATGTGTGACAAATGGGTAGAAATTTAATCCAGGGAGCAATGGAAAAGTAGTATAATGTATATTATATGAATTATCCAAATAAGAAAAATAATATGTTGACAATTTTTATAATGACTTTTAATATGGAGAAAAGATTCAGCTGAAGGAGGGCAGAGTTTGACTTTGTAAGGTAATGCTTTCCTGGAACTTACTATGTAGCAGATAGTCCTAACCATAAACTAGTGTTATCCAGCTACCTGGGACCCAGTAAACTCTGGTGGTACCTCTGAGAAATCAGACCTGTCCCTAACACTACCTTTAGAGGGTTTGTCTGGAGTATCACAGCAGAAAACACAGCTGCTCTCATATCCTAGGCATATAACATGGACCCATTTCTCTGTCCTGAAGGCTCAGGTTCAAGTGTACATCCCAGGGCCAGGAAAGTTCCTGACTCACCACTGATTAGGATACAGCTGCCAATCCAGCCAAATCACCCAAGGCAACCCTGCTCATAGAGGTTTCACAACACTACTGTGGAACAGCATCAGCTGCCAACTAGTTTATTGCCCTTCAGTTTTCCTTTTACAGTCACAGAACTTTCTCTGTTTCAGCCAAACCAGTCCTAGGAATTGTCTATTTTCCTTCTATTTTCCCTGCTTTTAAGGACTCAATACTCCATGGAAGTCTAGACCCTGCTAGCTTATTATAGCAATAAGAATGTGAAGGTATATTAAGTGAGTACATGAGTAACTGCTCAGTTCAAAGTCACAACTTAGGAAATTTCAGATCCAAGTTCACAGTAGGAGATCACATTGTCATTCAGTACATTCTCCTCAATCCTGCATCACTTTGAAGCTTCCCTACTTAGCAACTTGTCCAATTAAATAAACATTAAAGTTTCATTTCCTACCTGACATTGTCTAAGAGGCAAACAGGAGTAAAGGTTTGAGATCTGGATAAAAGGATGAAATAAAGGCTTGGGTTTCACAAGAATAAGTCACATGTGCATAGGATCAGAGAAACTGGACACTGAGGAAAGTTTGTTTGCTCCTCTCTATGGAAACCTCAAATGCTGATTGGCTGAGACGAAGAGTAAGTTGTGAAACAATTGAAGGCCAGTAAGAGTTTCAGGAGCCACTTATTAAAAGTGCCAAGTGGACAGCATGCTTGAAGACAAAGGCTGAGCAGCCCTACATGATTCAATTTGGACAGCTAAAAACACACAACACAGAGATGACAGTTCCTGTGTCCAAGACTTTTATTTCAGCAAAATGAAATAAAGCAGAATGAAATTTCAGCAAAAAATCTCTTTCAAGAGGTCATTTGTAAAGTCACATACCCTTGACATGTGATTTTCACATTATCACAGATTCTATTATTATTTTTAAATGCACATATATGTCTTCAGTCAGTGCAGTACTTACTGGGAAAATGCTCCCTGACCAAGGCAACTCTTTGAACAAAAATCATTTAATTAGGCCCTTGCTTATATTTTTATGGAGAGTATCCATGATGTCACATCAGCAAGCTGCCATCTTGTTGTAGTCCTTCAGCAGAACTTAGATATCTTCATATGTAACCACAAGGAGCAGGTAGAGAGAGGATAACAGAGAGAGAAAGAGCTACACAAACAGATTCATAAATAGAGAGAAGAAGACCAACAGATACAAAGATATAAACTGACAGAGACTGAGAGACAGAGATTCCATTCTGTCTGGACACATCTTTTGGCATATCAATCTCAAAGCATACCCTCTCACAAGTTCATATATCCTAACCATTCCGAGACATTTCCTCAAAGGGGACTCCACATATAAACAGATGAGCTACAAGGAAACATTGCAATCACCAGGATATGGAAGAAAATCACCAGGATATGGAAGAAAATTGAGGTAATTCTGCCACACCCACGCCAGTGTCGCCATAGTAGCATAAGCTACAGGGCAGGGGATATGGTTTCCCCAGAAATAATGCCCTCTGGAAGGTCCCTGGCAAACTCATCCCACTTGGAAAAGAGACGTGTTCTGAGATTTCTACGCTTCTTCAGTTGTGGCTCTGGGGCTGGAATAATGAATTCTTTGATCTTTCCCTGTGACACCTGAAACAGCACAACTAACTTTATAAAGAAATTTATTATTAGTAGATTGTTAAAGGCTTTAATAAAAATAAGTTTAAGGAAAGTAATGAATTAGATTTAGTATTAATAGGCATTAAGAATAGTAAAATAATAATAGGCTCCTTCTTAAGAAATAATAGCATGAGAGGTGCAGCTGGCGGGGGTTTCCCCCTCCCTTCAGTGCCTTGTTCCTAGAGAAGATCATAAATCTTGGGCAGGACATATGGGAGGAGGGTTAACAAAGGTGTAGTTAGATTTTGATATAGAGAGGGACTTTGGCAGGCATCTGACTTAGCTCCTGACTTTCCTCTTCATTGGTTAGCAATAATGAAACTATATTTGAGGTTTCTTTTCCTTTGTTTGCTCTGATCAAAAAGTTTTTAGGCCAAGATTATTTGTGGGTACTGCTTTATGTTTGATTGCATTTTGAGTTAAAATGTAAACTTTGTATTCTTGGTAAAAGTCTGAATGTTCTGGGAAGTATGCCAATTTTAAGGTGCCTTTTGTGAAATCATTATAAAAATACTAGCTTGATTTCAGTAAAGTTGCAGCAGAGTCAAAACCATCAAGGTGTCTCTGTCTGTCAATTCTTCACCAAAACCGTGTCTTCCTGTCTAAAGCCTTGTTCTCCCGCGGACAACGGGAGCCCGACTGGGCCGGTCCGTGGCATAATTCTAGGCTAAAAGAACTCAGTTATCCTGACAGTTTGTAATTTAGCACAATTAGAACTCTGTTATCCTGATAGTTTGTAATTCAGTAATGTCCCAGCAAATTTCAAGGTCTAAAGAAAAGGACTGATAATCTCCTTCATGGAAAAAGTGGAATATTTCCCTAACAGAATATTCTTCAACTAAGAAAATGATATCATTATATTTTCAGGAAAATGGATGGAACCAGGAAAAATCATGTTGGGTGAAGTAACTAAAATGTACAAAGAGATGTGTATTCATTTATTAGGAGGATTCCTAATAGTGAGGGATAAAGTTACAATAGGCCATCTGTTGTGACCAAACCAGTCTTCCGTTAGGAGAAGTGGGTAGCAGTTAAATGAGTTTTTTTGCCAAGGTATCCTGTGAAAAATTTCAAGCAACCAGACTGTTGTTATTAAAATATGTTGGTCTATGCCCTCAACTGATAGATCCCTGCCATGATCTTGTATACACAGAGATGCTTCCTTCTTCATCAATTGTGGTTGCATACAGAGACCTACATTCTGATATTATGCACAGATAGACCTTAAAAGACCCAGCTCTAAACAGGATATCCCTAGGAAATTCTCCCTCCCCTCAGAAATTTTGCAAGCCTGCAGGAGAGGAGGCAGGGAGAATGTCATAAGAAGAGGCAATTGAGGACACGAGGAGAAGAATGCCCTGAGAATCAATCCACAGAGGAAGATGATGCAGCCAGCCTTGGTGAGATCTGATAACCTAGGGTGAGATAGAAGCTGAAGAAGGACCTCCTTATAAGGGAACTAGATGAAGGGCATAGTTGTAGAAGGAGGGTGAGTGGGACTAGAAAGAGAAGAGGGAGGGGGGAACTGAAGGTTTCAAAGTGAACAAATTATAACCAATAAATATATAAGAAAAGTGTGATCAAAGTAATGAAGAATAGAGCTCTACAGGACTCATGGCTATTTCTTGTGGGTGGTGACAGCGTGCTGCAAGGATGAACTCAGTATTCTTTCAGTAACTTGGCACTGAGACTCTGATCATGTTCCAATTAATATATGAACAACACATACTTCAATTGATGTATTTTAAAGAAAAAATAATTTTTATCGTGACACTTGGGAAAAATTTGAACCAGGGAGCAATGGAAAAGGAGTGTAATGAATATTATATGAAATTCCCACATAATTGAAAAAATTAATATGTTGACAACTTTTACAATGACTTTTAACATGGAGAAAATATTTCACTAAAGGAGGGCAGAGTTTGACATTATAAGGGAAGCTATCCAAAAGCTTATTATATAGCAGAGAATACTTGCCATGAAATAGAGGTTACCCAGCTACCTCAGACCTCATGAGCTCAGGTGACACCTCTGAACCAGAAGTCCTGGATCTAATACTACATTAAACCCTTTGTCTGGATGATCACAGCAGGAAACACATCTGCTCTTTTCTCCTAGAATATAACATGGATCATTTTCTCTGTCCTGAATAACCAATTTTACCTGTGTACCCTCATAGTGGATGTCCTCCTCCCCTTCCATCTGACCCTAGCTTATTAGGTATCTTCAGGACTGAATGCAATGTCCTCCTCTGTGGCCTATCAAGGCTGTTCCTCCCTGTGTGTGTGAGAGGGGGTATGTAAAGGAGCCAATCATTGTTTTCATGTCAGAAATATTTCCTGTTCCCCCTACTAGAAAAACCCAGTTGGATACTGAGCTTCCATGGGCTTCATCTGAGCAGGGCTTCTAGTTTGTGTCCATCCATGGTCCTTGTTGGAGAAACACTCTCATAGAGGAACTCGAGCCCTGATTTTTTTTTTTTTTGTCCTTGTGGAGCCCCTGTTCTCCCCCAGTCATACTAACTCCTCCTTTTTTCATATTCCCTACACTCTACAAAATGTTTGCATATGAGTCTCAGAATCTGCTTTGATAAGCTGTTAGGTAGAGTCTTCAGAGGCCCTCTGCAGTAGGCTCTTGTTCTGTTTTTTTTTTTTCTTCTCCTACTTCCCATGTCCATCCCATTTGTCTTTCTAAATGATTATTGATCATTTTACCCTGGGATCTCTTTTTTGTTTATATTCTTATGTGTACATATTTTAGTATATTTATCCTGTCTTATAGGACTATATAAGTGAGTATATACCATGTGTGTCTTTCTGTTCCTGGGATACCTCACTCAGGATGATTTTTTCTAGATCCTACCATTTACCTGCAAATTTCATGATTTCCTTGTTTTTGATTGCTGAGTAGAATTTCATTGTGCAAAAGTGCTACAATTTCTGCATCCATTCCTCCACTGAGGGACATCTGGGCTTTTTCTAGGTTCTATTACAAATAAAGGTGCTGCAAACATGGTTGAGCAAATGTGCTTGTTGTGTACTTGAGCATCTTTTGGATATATGCCTAGGAGTGGTATAGCTGGATCCTGAGGAAGTGCTATTTCTAATTGTCTGAGAAAGTGCCAGATTGATTTCCATAGTGGTTGTATGAGTATACATTCCCACCAGCACTGGAAGGGTGTTCCTCTTTCTCTACAACCTCTCCAACATATGCTAGAGAGTTTTTAACTGGTGGAAGGTGAAACCTCAGGATCATTTTTATTTGCATCTTTCTGATGGCTAAGGATGTCAAGCATCTCTTCAGGTGTTTCTCTGCCACTCTAAATTCCTTTACAGAGAATTCTCTGTTTAGCTTCATACCCCATTTTTTAATTGGATTGTTTGGTTTCTTGCTTTTTAATTTCTTTAGTTCTTTATATATTCTGGATATCAGCTCTCTGTCAGATATAGGGTTGGTGAAAATGGTTTCCCAGTCTTTAGGCTGTTGTTTTGTACTGATAACAATGTCTTTTGCTTTACAGAAGCTGTTCAGTTTCATGTGGTCCCATTTATTAATTGTTGCCCAAAGAGCCTGTACTGTTGATATTCTCTTCAGGAAGTTATCTCCTGTGCCAATCAGTTCAAGGCTCTTTCCCACTTTTTCTTCTAACTAATTTAGTGTATCTGGTTTTATGTTGAGATCTTTGATCCACTTGGACTTTACTTTTATGCATGGTAATAAATATAAATCTATTTTCATTTTTGTGCACCTAGACAATCAGTTGGACCAGCAACCTTTGTTGAAGATGCTATTTTTTTTTTTATGAATGGTTTTGGCTTCTTTGTTGAAAATCGAGTATTCATAGATGTTTATGTTTATTTATAGGTCTTCTATTCAGTTCCATTGATTTACTTTTCTGCTACTATGCCAATACCATGCCATTTTTGTTACTATTGCTCTGTAGTACAGCTTGAGGACAGAGATGGAGATACCTCTAGACAATTTGTTGTTCTACAGGATATTTTTTGTAAATTCTGGGTTTTTCGTTTCTCCAAATGAAGTTGAGAAATTTTCTTTCATTGTCTGTAAAGAATTGAATTGGTATTTTCATGAGATTTGCATTGAATCTGTAGTTTTCTTCTGGCAGGATAGCCATTTTCAGTATGTTAATCCTACCAATCCATGACCACAGTAGATCTTTACATCTTCTGATATCTTCTACAGAGAATTGAAGAATTTCTTTCTTCTCTGAAGACTTTGTTACTTCAGAGACTTGATTTTTTTTTTTTTCAAACAGATCTTTCACTTGCTTGGCTAAGTCACTCCAAGGTACTTTATGTTATTGGTGGCTATTGTGAAGGGTGTTGTTTTCCTGATTTCTTTCTTGGCCCTTTTATTTTGGGTATACAGGAGGGCTTCTGATTGTTTTTTAAATTAATTTTGTATCCAGCCATTTTGCTGAAGGTATTCATCAGCTGAACAAGTTCTCTGTTTGAATATTTTGGGATCACTAATATCATGTCATCTGTCAATAGTGAAACTTTGACCTCCTCTTTTCTGATTTCTTTCCCTTGATCTCCTTTACTTGTCTTATTGCTCTAGATAGGACTTCCAGTACTATGTTGAATAGATATGCAGAGAGTTGGAAGACTTGTCTTGTCCCTAATTTCAGTGGGATTGATTTAAGTTTCTCTCCATTGAGTTTGATGATGGGTATAGGCTTGTTTTTTTTTTTTTTCTCCTTCACTTTGTTAATATGGTGGATTACATTGATGGATTTCCATATATTGAACTATCCTTACATGCCTGGAATGAAGCCAATTTGTTCATGATAAATGATATATATTTATACTCTTGGATTCAGTTTGCAAGTATTTTATTGAGAATCATTGCATCAATGTTCATAAGAGAAATAGGTATGAAGTTCTCCTTTTTTGCTTCTTTGTGTGGTTTAGTTATCAAGGTGACTATAGCTTCACAGAATGAGTCTGGTAAAGTTCCTTTTATTTCTGTTTTGTGGAATAGTTTGAAGAGAATTAAAATTAGCACTTCTTTGAAGGTCTGGTGGAATTCTGTGCTGAAACCATTTGGCCCATGGCTTTTTTTAGAAGGGAGACTGTTGATTATGGTTTCTATATCCTTGTGGCATATAGGCCTACTCAATCATTCTACCTGACCTTGACTTAATTTTGGTAGATGGAATCTATCTAGAAAATTGTCCATTTCATTTAGATTTTCAAATTTTGGGACATATAGGATTGATTGTTTGGATTTACTCAGTGTCTGTCATCATGTCCCCCTTTTCATTTCTGATTTTGCTGATATGGATAGTTTCTCTCTGTCTTTTAGTTAGTTTGGCTAAGGGTTTGTGTATCTTGCTGATTTTCTCAAAGTACCAGATCTTGGTGTCTTTGATTCTTTAAATAGCTTTATTTGTTTCTAATTGATTGATTTCAGCCCTAAGTTTATTTCCAATACTGTGTTACTTTTGGATATATATTCTTCTTTCTTCTTTTCCTAAGGCTTTCAGTTGGACAATTAAGTTCCTTGTATGTGATGTTTCAAATTTCTTCTTGTAGGTACTTAGTGCTATGGATTTTCCTCTGAGCACTGCTTTCTTTGTGTCTCATAAATTTAGGTATATTATACCTTCATTTTCATTCAATTCTAGGAAGTCTTTTATTCCTTTCTTTATTTCTTTCTTAACCCAGCTGTCAACGAGTAACAAGTTGTTCAGTTTCCATGTGCGTGTAGGCTGTTTGATATTTCTGTTGTTGTTGAGGTCCAGCTTTAGTCCATGGTGATCAGATAGAATACAAGGGATTATTTCAATCTTTTTGTATCTGTTGAGGTTTGCTTGTGACGAACTATATGGTCTATTTTGGAGAAGATTACATGAGGTGCTGAGAAGAAGGAATATTTTTTGAGTTTGGATGAATAGTTCTATAGGCATCTATAAGGTCTATTTGAATTAGGGCAACTGTAAGTGCCTTTATTTCCCTATTTGGCTTCTGTCTAGCTGATCTGTTCCTTGGTGGGAGTGGGGTGTTAAAGTCTCCAACTATTAAGGTGTTGGGATCGATGTGTGATTTAAGCTTTTTTTAATGTTCCCTTTATGAATGTAGATGCTCTTGAATTTGGGGCATAGATATTCAGAAGTGTGATGTTGTCTTGGTGGGTTTTTCCTTTGATGAGGATGTAGTGCCCCTCCTCTTCTTTTTATTTTTATTTTTATTTTTTTTATAATTTTTCATTGAAAGTCTATCTTATTAGATAATAAGATTGCTACCCCAGCTTGTTTTCGGGGTCCATTCATTTGAGAGACATTTTTTCCAGCACTTCACTCTGTGGTAGTGTTTATCTTTGTTGCAGAGGTGTGTTTCTTAGATTCAGCAGAATGTTGGATCCTTAACCTGTGACCTTCACTGTTTCTTCTTCGATTCTGCAGTTCAGATTGGTGTCACCTTTCCCTGGTGTCTGGAGAATTCTTCAGGGGAGTTAGAGCAATACAAAGGTTTCAGCATATGCATTGGTGCTTTACTTGTTCCTGTGAGAGGGAAGTCTGCCTGTGCATAAGGACAGATTCAGGAAAGGGTGTATGTGTGAATGTGCATGGAAGTGTGCCTTGAGGGAAAGGGTTTTAGAGAATATAGAGGCCTTCAGTGTGAGGAAAGGTTGCATTGACATCACTGAAGGGTTTTGAGGTGCTGTCATTATCACATGCTCTGGTTTGATTGTGTGAGAAAATTTCCTGGGTGTTAGTGGCCTACAGACTACTGGTATTATCTTTAACTGGGCACCAGAAGTTACTTGCCTAAACTCCACTGGAGGTGCCATAGTGATGTAGTATCCCTGTCTCAGGATATCCTGTTCCCCACAGTGGGTGGGACATTTCTGATGTCTGGCTACTAGCTTAAAAGCACCCTGAATCTGGGACTCTGTAGGCACTAGGGTGTGTATTCACTCTGTAGCAGGTCAAATAATGAAGCACAGTGGATCCTGCTGTTCTCTGAGTCAAATGTATGCTCAGACACCTCTGTGGTGTTGTAGCCCCTGTACTCAGGAGTTTAGCTGAGGGTGCAGAACTTAGGTGTCTAGTTGACTGTCATGAAGTCCTGTGGATCCAGTTTCCTGGTTCAGTGAATAATGCACCTGGGTGTTTTTGCAGGACCATCATAAAGCCCATTGCACAGCCCTTTGTCTGCCACTGAGGGACTAAGTTGGCCCGTGCAGTACAGTCAGCCTCTCTGGAGTCGATAGAGCTGGCCACTCATGGGAGTGGGACCTAAGCAGGCATTTAGTGCAGATGTGCTGTTCAGCATACAGGTTGTGTTGACTGCCGAGGGTGTGGTGCTAATGTTCCCGCCTCTGCTGTCTTGGTTCTCAGGCAGCAAGATCTGCATCACTTGGTGCTGTGGTTCTGCTACTCCTAAGTGGAGAGAGGCCCAAGGGAGGAAAGTACCCTATTAGATTAAAAAAAGACCATGTCTGACCTGAATAAAAGAGTTCTCATTTCCTCTGCTGTCCCCCTCCTTCAGGAAGTCACAAATTTGATTTCCAGGCTTCAGTTTCACCTTCAATCACCAGTTTCAGAGTTACGAATCTTTTGGCTCTCAGAAATAATGCACAGTGATGGCCTCCATCTTGCCCCGCCCACCCAATTCATCACTTTGATCACAGTTTGTCATATATATTTATTTATTAAGATAAGTTCATTTTGTATCCCCTCTGCAGCCTACTTTCTGTTCTCATTCCAATCCAACCCACTCTACTATCCCTAATACACATTCTCTAGTTCCCTAATAGGGGAGGTCCTCCTCCCCCTTCTATCTCACCTTCACTTATCAGGTCTCATTAAAGCTTGCTGCATCATCTTCCTCTGCAGCCTGATTCTCAGGTCATTCTTTTCCTTGTGTCCTCAATTCCCTCTACTTAGGACACTCTTCCTGCCTCCTCTACTGCAGGCTTTCAAGTCCTCTGAGGAGAGGGAGAATTTCATAGGGAAGTCCCATTTAGAGCTGGTTGTTTTAAGGATTCTGCATATTATACAACAAATTATCAATATTTGCAGATGATATGATAGTATACACGAGTGACCCCAAAAACTCTACCAGGGACCTCCTACAGCTGATAAACACCTTCAGCAAAGTGGCCGGATACAAAATTAACTCAAAAGAATCAGTAGCACTCCTGTATACAAAAGATAAAAGGGCTGAGAAAGAAATTAGGGAAACAACACCCTTCACAATAGCCACAAATGACATAAGGTACCTCGGAGTAACCCTAACCAAGGAAGTCAAAGACTTGTATTAAAAAATATTTCAAGTCTCTGAAGAAAGAATTAGAAGAAGATATGAGAAGATGGAAAGATCTCCCATGCTCATGGCTTGGCAGGATTAACATAGTAAAAATGGCATCTTACCAAAAGCAATCTACAGATTCAATGCAATTCCCATCAAATTGCCAACACAATTCTTTACAGACCTGGAAAGAAAAATTCTCAACTTTGTATGGAATAACAAGAAGCCCAGAATTGCTAAAACAATCCTCTACAATAAAAGATCTTCTGGAGTTATCTCCATCCCTGAGCTTAAGCTGTACTATAGAGCAACAGTTATAAAAACTGCATGGTACTGGCATAGAAACAGAATGGTGGATCAATGGAACCAAACAGAAGACCCAGAAATAAACCCATACACTTATGGACACCTGATCTTTGACAAAGATGCCAAAAGCATACAATGGAAAAAAGATAGCATCTTCAACAAATGGTGCTGGTCTAACTGGATGTCTACATGTAGAAAAATGAAAATAGATCTATACTTATCACCCTGCACAAAACTGAAGTCCAAGTGGATCAAAGACCTCAACATAAAACCAGACACATTAAATCGGCTAGAAAAAAAAAAGTGTAGAATACCCTAGGACTCATTGGCACAGGAGAAAACTTCCTAAACAGAACACCAACAGTACAGGCTCTAAGAGCAACAATCAATAAATGGGACCTCCTGAAACTAAAAAGCTTCTGTAAAGCAAAGAACACTGTCATCAAAACAAAGTGACTGCCTACAGATTGGGAAAGAATCATCACCAACCCTTTATCTGACAGAGGACTCATATCCAGTATATATAAAAAACTAAAGAAGCTGAAAAGCAGCAAACCAAGTAATCCACTTAAAAAATGGGGAACAGAGTTAAACAGAGAAATCTCTGTAGAGGAATATCGAATGGCAGAGAAGCATTTAAAGAAATGCTCAACCTCATTAGCCATTAGGGAAATGCAAATCAAAACAATCCTGAGATTTCACCTTACACCCATGAGAATGGCCAAGATCAAAAACTCAAGTGACAACACATGCTGGAGAGGTTGTGGAGAAAGGGGAACCCTTCTCCACTGCTGGTGGGAATGTAAACTTGTACAACCACTCTGGAAAGCAACCTGGCAATTTCTCAGACAACTAGGAATAGCACTTCCTCAAGATCCAGCCATACCACTCCTAGGCATATATCCAAAAGAGGCTCAAGTACACAAAAAGGACATTTGCTCAACCATGTTTGTAGGTGCTTTATTTGTAATAGCCAGAAGCTGAAAACAGCCCAGATGCCCCTCAACTGAAGAATGGATGCAGAAATTGTGGTACATCTATACAATTGTATACATCTATACAATTACTCAGCAATGAAAAATAAGGAAATCATGAAATTTGCAGGTAAATGGTGGGACCTGGAAAGGATCTTCCTGAGTGAGTTGTCCCACAAGCAAAAAGACACACACGGTATATACTCACTCATATAAACATACAGCATAGGATAAAACCACTTAAATTGGTACATCTAAACAAACTAAGCAAAAGAGAGGACCCTAACTAAAATGCTCAATCCCCATCCTGAAAGGCAAAGAGGATGGACATCAGAAGAAGAAGAAAACAGGAAACAACCTAGGAACCTGCTACAGAGGGCCTCTGAAAGCCAGAAGAAGAAAACAGAAAACAACCTAGGAACCTGCCACAGAGGGCCTCTGAAAGCCTCTGCCCTGCAGACTACCAAAACAGATGCTGAGCCTGATGGCCAACTGGCATGCAGAGTGAAAGGAATTTTATGTAAGAAATGGGAAATAGCAAGAGCTGGAGAGGACAGAAACTCCACAAGCAGAGCAACAGAACAAGAAAATATGAAGACAGAGAACTTCCCAAAGACTCATACTCCAACCAAGGACTATTCATGGAGATAACCTAGAACCCCTGCACAGATGTAGCCCATGGCAGTTTAGTGTCCAAGAGGGTTACATAGCGATGGGAAGAGTGACTGCTTCTGACATAAACTGATTGGCCTGCTCTTTGATCACCTCCCCCTGAGGGGGGAGCAGCCTTACCAGGCCACAGAAGAAGACAATGCAGCCATTCCTGATGTGATCTGATAGACTAAGTGCATGTGGGGAGGAGCATGCATGCAGAAATGGGAGGTAGGGTGGGAGTGGGAGGGGGAGGAGGGAGGGGCTTATGGGGGGTACAAAATGAATAAAGTGTGATTAATAATAATAAAAAAATCTTTTTGAAAAAAGAAAGGTTGTGACTTTGAAATGAGAAGTTACTGGTGTACTCAATATATGTACCTTCACATTCTTCTTGATATAATAGGATGGCAGGGTCTAGGGTTCCTTGGGCCATTAAGTTTTTAAGAGCAGGGAAAGGGAAGAGAACCAGACAATTCCTGGTACTCATTCGGCTGAAAGAGAGAAAGGTAGGTGAGTATACAAGGAGAACTTAGGGGAAATAAATTCTGATAGCTGGTGCAGTTCCATCCTAGTTTTTCCAACCCTCTAAGAGCAAGGTTGCCTTGGGTGACCTGAGTGTATCAGCAGCTGTGTCCTTCTCAGTTATCAGTGAGGAACTGTCCAGTTCCTGGGGTTTACAGTTCAAACTGGTCCTTTAGGACAGAGAAATGGGTCAGAGTTATCTGCCTAGAATGCAAGAACAGTTGTGTTTCTTGCTGTGGTCCTTGAGACAAACCTTCTAAATGTAGTGTTAGTGCCAGGACTGCTTGATCAGAAGTACCAACTGAGCTCATGGGGTCTGAGGTAGCTTGGTAACAGCTAGCTCATGGCTAGGATTCTCTGCTCAATAATGACTTACAAAAGCAAACTCTGTCATTTTTAATAGAAACTTTTCTCCATGTTATTGTCATTATTAAAACTGTCAATATATTATTTTGATTGCTTTTGTGGGAATTTAATGTAATATACATTACACTCCTTTAACATTTCTCTCAGGTACTAATAGCTTCCCATGTGTCTCACTAATTTTTTTTTCTTTAAAATACATCAATTGAATTATGTGTTGTCATATCATTATCAGTCACCATGCCAAGGCCCTTAAAGAAATGTGAATGATTTGTTGCCTCACCCTGGTACCACCCGCAAAAAGAAGCCATCAGTCTGAAAAGCCCTATACTTCATCACCTTGATCACAACTTTTCTTATGTATTGATTTATTATGATTTATTCACTTGTATCCCCTCTGCTGCCCCATCCCTCTTCTCATTCCAGTACCACCCATCCTCCTTTTTCTACCCCTATGCCCTTTCTCTTTTTCCCTGATTAGGGAGGGCCTACTCCCCCTTCTATCTGACTCTAGATTATCAGGTCTCATCAAATCTCCCTGCATAATCTTACTCTGTGGCCTGATTCTCAGGGCACTGTTTCTTTGTATCCTCAATTTCCTCTTCTTATGACACTCTTCCTGCCTACTTTCCTTCAGGCTTCCTAGAGCACTGAGGGAGAATTTCGCAGGCAAATTCTATTTAGAGCTGTGTGTTTTAGGTCTCTCTGTGCATAATATTGGACTGTGGGTCTCTGTATACATTCCCATTTGATGCAGAAGGAAGTATCACTGTGAATCCAAGATCATCACACTGATCATCTCTATCAGTTGAGGCAGAGAGCAACATATTTTAATAACAACAGCCTGAGTTGTTTGAAAATTTTTGTAGGATGCCCTCGCCCAACAATCCATTTAACTGCCACCCAATTCTCCTAATGGTACACTGGTTTGGAAACAACCAAACCAGTTGGCCTATTCAAACTTTATCCACCACTATTAGGAGACTTCCTAATAAGTGAATACATACCATATTTGTCCTTCTGCATTTTAGTTACTTCACCCAGGTATGATGTTTCCTGGTTACATCCATTTGGCTGAAAATACCATGATGTCATTTTCTTAGCTGAATAATACTCCATTATGGAAATATTCCACATTGTGATATCTTACTAGCATTGTGATGTCATCATAGCATTGTGATAATGTCATGATTGCATTGTGATATCATCAAAGCATTGTGATGTCCTAATTATTGTGATGTCCTAACAATCATTTCATAATAACATTGTGATGTCAAAATAGCATTGTGACTACATCATAACATGGTGATATGATACCATTGTGAATACATAATATAATTTGGATGTCATACCACTGGGTTATCATCTGAGCACTGTGATATCATAATATCACTGTGATTTCATCAGGGCATTGTGATGTCCTAATACCAGTGTGAGGTCATCCAATAGTGAAGTCACAATAGCAATCTGATATCGTCAGAGTAGTGTGATATCAAGATAGCATTGTGATGTCCTGATAGCATTTGGATGTTATAATAACATTGGGATGTCAAAATACCATTGGAAATCATGATAGCATTTTGATGTTAAAATTCTATTGTGATGTCATACCACGATCATGTCATAATACCATTGTGATGTTATAATAGATTGGCAATATCATGACATCATTCTGAAGTTATAATACAATTGTGATGTCATAATAGCATTGGGATGTCATGATGAATTTTGGTGTCAGATGTCATTATGATGTCATATTGCCACTGTAATTTCCTAGCATTGAGATTTCCCAATATCATTGTGAAGTTATGCCTCTGTGAAGTTAATAGCATTGTAATGTCTAAATTCCATTTTGATGTCACACAATTATTCATGTCATAATACCATTGTGATATCATAATAGCATGGTGATATCATAATACCATTGTAAAGTCATAATAACTTTGTGATATCATTATAGCATTGTGATGTCATAATTGCATTTTGATATCATAATACAATTGTGATATTTTAATAGCATTATGTCGTCATAGCATTGTGACGTCCTAATACAATTGTGATATCCTAATACCATTTTGATGTCATAATAGTATTGTGATGGCATCATAGAATTGTGATGTCATCATTACATTTTCATGTCATAATAGCATTGTGAAGTCATAACACCATTGTTAAAGCATAATGGCATTGTGATGTCATCTTTTCATTGTGATGTCATAAGAGCATTATGATATCATAATAATATAATAAAATCATAATAACATTAAGATGTCATAACATTGTGATGTCAAAATACCATCATGATATCAAAATTCAATTGTCATATCACAATAATGTCATAGTTGCATTGTGAAGTCATAATTCCCTTCGGATGTCAAACCATCGGGCTGTCATAATAGCATGGTGATGTCATATCATTATGATGTCATCATACACTTGTAATATTATAACAGTATTTTGATGTGATGTCTTAATAGCATTGTGATGTCATATCATTATGATGTCATGATAGCACTATGATGTTATGAAAGCATTGGGATGTCATAATACTATTGTGATGATATAACACCATTGGAATGTCATAATAGCTTTGTGATGTCATCATAGATGTGTGATATAATACAACTTTGATATCAAAATTCCATTGTGATATCATAATTCCATTGTGATATCATACCATAATCATGTCATAATACCATTGTGAGGTCATAATACCATTCTGATGTCATCTTAACATTGTTATATCATAATACCATTGTGATGTCATATTATCATTGTGATGTCATAATACTCTTTTGAAGTCACAATAGCATTGTGATGTGTAAAGCAATTGTGATTTCATAATCTCATTGTGATGTTGTAATAGAACTTTTTGTTCATAGTGCCATTTTATAGTCATCATAGCATTGTGAAATCATCACACCATTGTGATGTCATAATAGTATTGTCATGTAATAATAGCGGTGAGATGTCATACCTTTGTAATGACAAAATAGCACTGTTGTGTCATAATAGCATTGTGATTTCATAATTCTCTTGTGATGGAATTGAATTGTGATACTATCTTATTATAATAGTATTGTGATGTTATAGCATTGGTGACGTCATAATATTGGGATGGCATTTTAGCATTGAGAAGGCATACCTTTGCTAGACTCCACCAAGACACTGCAGAAATCCTAAATAGGTCTTGTTCAACATATATATCTTTCAAATATTCTGAACTAGAAGGCTGAAGATGATGTTCCAACATTACAGAGAGTTATAGGTGACTGTTCAGGCAGCAAAATGTTTCTGACATTTCTTTTTTGGAAGCTGCTAACATGGGCTTCAAATTTACTCTAGTACTAATTTTATTCCTTCTGAAGTCTCTTCTGGCATTGAAGGCCAAATAGTTACAGAGACACAAAAGAGCTTAAGTTGTTTGGCAGTGAAAAAATGTGTTCATATAAGTAATACCAATGAGGATAAAAATTAACTTAGGTATAGAACTGTAAACTTGTCAAGATAGATAGGATAATCGATACTTTCTCCTAAGTTCCTAAATACACCTGGACTGGACATTGCACATGTAGATTTTACCGAATAGTTATAATAATTTCATAATTATTATTGTATTGAAATGAAAGGAGCCTTTTATTGGTCTTAAAGGGGAAAATGTTGGTAAAATGTTCTTTTGAAATGTATACACCTTACCCTTGTTCATGCAAATGCTTATGAAACTCTCTGGTTTTAATCTGGATATTGCAGTGTGATACTTATTCTCTTTATCCTGTCTCAACTTGGTGTAAATAGGCCAAAATAAAGCAACTAGCCACAATGTTGAGCAAGGAGAGGGGAAGATTCAGAGGACAGGAAATAGTGGAGGAGCCAGAGTGCACGAAACGTAGGGAAGAAAAAAGGGTGAGGGCATAGCTAGAAGAGAAGAGCTGGGAGGAGAACTAGGAACTACATGGAGAATGAAAAAGAGCTATTATTTCACAAAAAAGCAAGTATAATGGGTAAAACTAACTGTTAGGAAACTATGAGGGCTTGGAGGTTTAGAAGGGAATAACTATTGGCAATCATTGTGTTCGAGGTTAAGTAAGTATAAACAGAATCTGTTTTATCAATTAGTTATACAGCTCAATAGGATTAACAGCAGCTTTTACAGAAGATGTATCAAATGTAAATATTAATCAACACATACAACAGAGATGTCATAGAATTGTGAAGTCAGAGTAGCATTATTATGTTAAAATAGAATTGTGATGTCTTAACTGTGTGATGTCATAAAAGCATTATGATGAACTAATAGCATTGTGAATTCGTAATCACATTGAGATGTCATGACACCATTGTGAAATCATAATACCATTGGGATGTGATACCACTGTGATATCATCATAGCATTGTGATAATATAATAAATAAAACTTTAATGTTACCTTATCATTGTAAAGGCAAAATAGCATTGTGATGTCATAGTGTCACTGTTATGTCATAATAGAATTGGGATGTCATACCATTGTGATGTCATCATAGTACTGTGATGTCATGATAGCTCTGTGAGGTCATAATACCATTGTGATGTCATAGTACCATTGTGTTATCATACCACATGAGGTCATAATACAATTGTCTAGTCATTATACCATTGTGATGTCATAAAAGAATTGTCATGTAATATCATTGTGTTGTCATTATAATATGGATATATAATAATGCCATTGTGATATCATGAAAACATTGTGATATCTTATCATTGTGATGTCCTAATAACATTGTGAAGTTATACCACTATGAAGTCATAATAGCATTGTGACATCATAATATCAGTGTAATGTCAAAATTTCATTGTGATGTCATAATACGTTTGTGAAATCATAATACCATTATGATGACATCATAAGATTGTGATGTCATCATAGCATTGTGATGACATAATACCATTGTGAAGTTATAATACCATTTTGATGTCATACCATTGTGATGTTATAATAGCATTGTGATATGCTATTGTTATGTCATAATAACATTTTGATGTTATAATAGCTTTTTGAAGGCAAATTACCATTGTGATGTCATAAAAGCACTGTGAAGTAATACCTTTGTGATGTCATGTCATTGTCATGTCATTATATCATTCTGAGGTCATAATAGCATTGAGATGGCATATGAACATTATGATGTCATAATACCATTTTGAAATAATAATACCATTTTGATGTCATTATATCATTGTAAGTTCATAATACAATTGTAATATCACAAAAGCACTGTGATGTCATACCATTGTGTTGTCATAATAGCATTGAGATGTCATATGAGCAACTTGATGCCAAAAGAGCATTTTTTACATCATAATGCCATAGTAATCTTAAAGCTCCATTGTGTTGTCACATAACAATCATATCCTAATAACATTGTGATGTTATAATAAAATTATGATATCATAATAGTATTGCAGTGTCACCATATCATTGTGATGTCGTAATAACATTATGAAGCCATACCATTGTGAAGTCATACTAAAATTGTGATATCATAATAACATTGTGATGTCATATAATTGTGTTTTCATAATAGCATAGAGATGTCAAACCATTGTGATGTCTAAATAGCATTGTGATGTCATATCATTATGGTGCCATAACACCATTCTGTTGTCATATTAGCATTCTGCAGTCATAAAAACATTGAGCTGTCATACGATTGCCAGATCTTCATTATGATGTCATATTAGCATTGTGATTTCATAATAGCAATGTGATGTTGCAAGAGCATTGGGATGTTATAATACCATTATGATGATCTAACACCATTGTAATGTTAATAGCTTTGTGATGTCATCATAGACTTGTGATGTCATAAAACCATTTTGATATCAAAATTCCATTTTGACTTCATAATTCTATTTTGATATCATACCATAATCATGTCATAATGCCACTGAGGTCATAATAGCATTGTGATGTTATTTTATCATTGTTATGTCATAATACCATGGTAATATCATACTATCATTGTGATGTCATAATAATATTTTGCAGTAACAATATCTTTGAGAATTTTAATACCATTATGATGTCATAATAACACGCTTAAGTCATACCTTTGTGATGGCATAATAGCATTGTGATTTCATAATTCCCTTGTGATGTCATAAAACTATCTTATCGTAATATTATTGTTCTGCAGTTATAGAATTGTGATGTCAAAATTCCATTTTGATGTCATACAAAAATCTTGTGATAGTAGCATTGTGACATCCCAATATCATTGTGATTTTAAAATTCCATTGTAATGTCATGCCACAATCAGGTCACAATACCATTGTGATGTCATAATAACATGGTGATGTCATAATATCATTATGAATTTAAAATACGATTGTGATGTTATAATAGAATTGTAAGGTCATAAAGGCATTGTGAAGTCATAACACCATTGAGATATCATAAATTGTGAAGTCTTAAAAGCATTTTGATGTCATAATACCATTGTGATGTAGTATCATTTTGATGTCATAATAGCATTTAGATAATAGCATCATAATGTCATAACATTACAATGTCATAATAGCATTGTGAAATCATAACACTGTGTTGTCATAATAGCATTGTGATGTCTTAATATCATTGTGATGTCAAATTTCTACTGTGATTTCATGCCATAATCATGTCATTATACCATTGTGACGTTATAATTGCATGGTGATGTCATAATAGCTTTGTGGTATCATAATGTCACTGTATAGTCATAGTAGCATTATGATGTCATATCATTGTAATATCCTAATACCTAGTCATATTAGCATTGTGATGTCTTAAATTCATTCTGAAGTCAAAATACTATTGTGATGTCATAATAAAATTTTCAGGTCATAATGCCATTGATATGTCAAAATTCCATTGTGATGTCATACTGCAATCATGTTTTAATAGAGTTGTGTTATCATAATAGCATTGTGAAAGGAGAGATGGTGAGGGAGCAGAGCTTCGAGATCAGAGCTGGAGGAAAGACCTTGGAACAGCATGGAGAGAATAAACTAGAACTGAGACTTCACAAATAGCAAGCATAATGGGTAAAATCTAATTGTTAGAAAAGTATGAGCACTTGAGGTTTTAGGAGGGAGTAACTATTGACCAGTATTGTGTTCTAAGTTAACTAAATAAACCAGTCTCTGTGTGCTGAATTGGTTATAAAGCTGCATTAATAAAAGATAATCCAGTAGTAAATAGTAATCATCATCTACAATATTCATCACCTACAACATACCTTTGTGAAGCCTTTATTACCATTGTGATGTCATAATATTGCAATGTCATATCATTGGGAAGATACAATAGCATTGTGATGTCACAATATCATTGTGATATAATAGCACTGGGATGTCATAATACCATTGGGATATCATGACAACATTGTTATGTCATCATACCATGGTGATGTCATAATGACATTGGGAGTTCATCATATCATTGTGATGTCATAATTCTATTGTGTTATCATGATATCATTGTGATGTCATAAAAGCATTGTGATGATATAATAGAATTTTGAGGACAATAATGCCACTCTGAAGTCAAAATTCCATTGTGGTGTCATACCACAATGATATAATTGTTGTTATGATATAATATGATTATGATACAACAATATTGTGTTGTCATGATAGCATTGTGAAGTCAAAATTGCATTGTCATGTTATATTATTATTGTTATTTTATAATTCCATTGTGATATCATACCATATGAGATCATGATTCCATATAGTATTATGATGTAATAATTCCATTGTGATGTCATAATATCAATGTGATGTCATAATAGCATGATGAGATCATAACCCTATTTTGATATCATCATAGCATTGTTATATCATAATACCATTGTGATGTCATCATAGCATTGTTATGTCATAATACCATTGTGATGTCAAAATTCCATTCTGTTGTCATACCAGTTGATTTTATTAATGAACTCTTGAAAGAAATATGTAACACTGTTCCTGAATTAAGAGTCTTGGACAAGAACTGTCATCTCTGGATTGTGTGCTATTAGCTGCCCATATTGAAGCATGTAGAGCTGCTCACCATTTCTCTCATTCAAGCTGTGTCTAACACAGTGGTCAGTGATGAACCCTCCTGGTCCTGGGGTTTACAGTTATACTTGGGCCTCCAGGACAGGGAAATGGGACCTTGCTATATGCTTAGGACACAAGAACAGCTGTGTTTCCTTCAGTGGTACTCCAGATAACCCCTCTAAATGTAGTGTTAGTGCCAGTATTGCTTGTGCAGAAGAATTTTTTTCTCCATTTTCATAGTCATTGTATAAGTTGTCATCAAAATATTTTACTGATTATGTGGGAATTTTATTTAATACACATTATACTTCTTTTCCATTTCTCTCAGGTTCAAATTCCAATCCATGTTTCACATTATTTTTTTTTCTTTAAAATACATCAATTGAAGTATGTGCTGTTCAGATACTCATTGGAACATGGTCAGAGTCTCACTGCCAAGTACTTTAAAGAAAACTGAGTTCATCATTGCTGCATCCTGGCACCATCCCCAAGAAGAAGCCATCAATCCTGAAGAACTCTAGACTTCATCAACTTGATCACATATTTTCATATGTATTTACTTATTATTATTTGTTCAGTTTGTATCCCATCTCCTGTCCCCTCTCTCTTCTTTTCCCAGTCCCATCCACCCTTCTTACCCAACCCTTAGGCCCTTTCTCTATTTTCCTGAGAGGGTAGGTCCTCCTCCCCCTTCAATCTGATCCAAGTTTATCAGGTGTCATCAAGGCTGGCTACATCGTCTTCCTCTGCAGCCTGATTCTGAGGGCATTGTTCTCCCTGTGTCCACAATTCACACTGCATGTGACATTCTTCCTGCTTCTTCTTGTGTGGGCTTCCCAGAGCTCTGAGGAGAGGGAGAATTTCATAAGAAAAAAACATTTAGAGCTTGGTGTTTTAGGGTTGCTCTTTGCAAAATATCGGAATGTGGGTCTCTATGCATGCATATTTGATGGAGGAGGAAGCATCTCTGTGGAAACAAGGATATTGCATTAATCTATCAGTTGAAGTCAGAGAGCAACATATTTTAATAATAACAGCCTGGGTTGCTTGAAAATTTCCATAGAATGCCCAGGATCAACAACTCAATAAACTGCCACCATATTCCCCTAGTGGAAGAGTGGTTTGGTCAAAATAGTTGTCCTAGTGGACCTTTATTTCCCATTGTTAGGAAACCTCCTAATAAGTGAACACATAACATATTTGTCCTTCTGCATTTTAGTTATTTAAAACAGGATCATTTTTTCTGGTTCCGTTCATTTGCCTGAAAATATCATGATGTTATTTTCTTAGTTGAATAATTCTCTGTTATTGAAATATTCCACATTTTCCCCAAAGGGGAATGTCAGTCCTGTTATTTAGTCCTTAGAAATTTCTGGGAATTTAATCATTGTATTGAATGACAAACTATCAGGATAACTATGTTCTTTTAACCAAAGTCCCTCCATTTTCTTCCAATTTCTGGAGACTTTAATTGCAATGTTCTCTTCAAGCTCATTATTTACATGAGCAGTCCCCAGAGAGGAAATGCCTGAGAAGGGTTAGGTTTTATGGATTTGTTAAATAATATAATTTCTATTGGAGTTATATTATCGAGGGTGTACTTTGAGGTTGATATGACAATGAAAGTGACCAGACAGAATGGAGTCTCTGTCTCTCAGTATCTGTCACTTTATATCTTTGTTTCTGTAAGTCTTGGTCTCTCTCTTTTTGAATCTGTCTCTCTAGCTCTTTCTCTCTCAGTCTCTCTCTGTCTCCCTTTCTTTGCCTGCCACTTGTTATTCAGTATAAAAAGCTCTCCGTTCTGCTTAAAGACAACAAGAAGATAACTACTTGCTCAGTCTTCAGTATTATTCATCAATAAAAAAACAAGGAAATCATTAAATTTGCAGGTAAATGGTGGGAACTAGAAAAGAGCACCTTGAGTGATCTTTCCCAGAAGCAGAAAGACACACACTGTATATACCCACTCATATAAACAAATAATATAGGATATACCTACTGTAATCTGTACACCTAAAGAAACTAATGAAGAGGGGGGATCTGGCTAAAATGCCCAATCCCACTCCAAAAGGCAAAGAGGATGGACATCAGAAGAAGGAGAAAACAGGGAACAAGTTAGAAGCCTGCAACAGATGGACTCTGAAAGACTCTGCCCTACAAGACTATCAAAGCTGAGCCTATGGCCAAATGTTGGGCAGAGTGCATGGAATTTAATGAAAAAAGTGGGAAATAGTAAGATCAGCAGAGGAAACAAGCTCCACAAGGAGAGAAACAGAACCACCAATTCTAAGCAGAGGGGTCTTTCCTAAGAGTCATACTCCAACCAAGTACCACACATGGATATAATGTTGTACCCCTGCACTGATATAGCCCATGGCAGTTCTGAGTCCAACTAAGTTTCATGGTAATGGGAACAGGGAGTGCATCTGACATAAACTGATGGACAGCACTTTGATCACCTCAGCCTGATAGAGGAGCAGCCTTTCCAGGCCACAGATGAAGACAGTGCAGTAACTCCTGATGATAACTGATAGACTAAGATTAGAAGTAAGGAGAGGAAGTCCTCCCCTACCAGTGGACTTGGGTCATGGCATGCATGGAGAAGGGGGAGGTAAGGTGGGATGGGGAGGGAAGAAAGGAGAGGTTTATGGGGAGATACAAAGTGAATAAATTGTAATTAATAAGATTAAAATAAAAAATATAAAAAAAAATCCTTTTGGAGTTACATGAGGTTGTGCTTGGAGGCTGAGACACCAATAAAATGAAAAGACAGAAGGGAGTCTTCTCTTGATCTCTGTCAATTTATATCTCTGTTTCTGTCAGTCTCAGTCTCAGTATTTCTCAATATCTCTCTCTAATTTTTTTGTTCTTCCTGTCTCCCTCTCTCTTCCTGCTGCTTGTGTTTAAGTATGAAAAGCTTTCAGATCAGCTGGAAGGCTACAACAAGATAACAGCTTGATGTCGTAACATCAGGGATGGTCTCTGTAAAAATATAAGCAAGGTCAAATTGCCTTATGGAACATTTTCCCAGTAAGTAATTCACTGACTGAGGACATATCTGTACATTTAAAAGATAGTAATGGAATCTGTGATAATGTAAAAGTCACAGGTCAAGGAAACATAACTTTATTAATGACCACTTAAAAGAAATATATGACACTTTTACTAAACTACAAGTCTTGGAAAGAAGAACTCTCATCTCTGGGTTGGGCCTTTCAGCTGACCAGATTGAGGCATCTGTAGGGCTGCTCAGCCATTTTCTCCATCAGGCTGTCCAATTGGTTCTTTTAATAACTTGCACCTGAAACTTGTACAGGCTTTCACCTGTTGCATGCCAACATTCTCCCTCTCAGCCAATAAGCCTCTGAGAGAATCTTGAGGTTTCCATGGAGATGACTTAACAAACTTTCCTCAGTGTCCAGTATTTCTTATTCTGTGCACATGTGACTTTTTTCTTGTAAAACCCAACAAGTATTTATCTCATCCCTTTATCCAGATCCCACAACTTTTCTCCTGTGTAACACTGTGACAATGTATGGTAGGAAATGAATCTTTAATGTTTATTGAATTGGACAGCTTCCTAAGTAAGAAAGCTTCAAAGTGATGTGAGATTAAGTGGAATGTACCAAATGAGAAGATCATGTCCTATTGTGTTCTTGGTTGTGAAATAACCATGTTTTTTACTTTGAACTGAGCAGTTACTCATGGACTCATGTACTCACTTAATGTACCTTCACATTCCTACTAATATAATAGATCAGAACGGTCTAAGTTTTCCTGGAGTATTAAGACACTAAGAGCTGGGAAAAGAGAAGGAAGCAGACAATTCCTGGGACTGTTTTGGCTGAAACAGAGAAATATCTGTGTATGTAAAAGGAGAACTGAGGGACAAGATAGTATTTCACAGCTGATGCTGTTACACACTTCGGTTGCCAACCCTCTATGAGTAGGGTTACATTGGCTGACCTGGCTGCATTAGAACTGTGTCCTACTCTTGGTTCAGTGAGGAACCCTCCTGGTTCTGGGGTTTACAGTTAAAACTAGGCAATCAGAACAGTGAAATTGGTCCATGTTATATGCCTATGACACAAGAGCAGCGGTGTTTGCTGCTGTGATGCTCCAGACAAACCCTCTAAATGTATTGTTAGTGCTCAAACTGCTTGTTCAGATGTGCCACCTGAGCTCATGGGGTCTGAGGTAGCTGGGTAACTACTAGTTCATGGCTAGGATACTCTGCTTCATAATGAGTTCCTGGAAAGCATACCTTACATAGTCAAACTCTGCCCTCCTTTAGCAGAATATTTTTTCCATGTAAAAACTCATAAGTTTGTCAACATATTATTTTTATTGATTATTTTAGGAATTTCATATAATACACATTACACTCCTTTTCCATTGCTCCAAGGTTTAAATTCCTACATATGTATCAAACTAATTTTTTCTTTCAAATTTGTCAGTTGAAATATGTGTTGTTCATATACTCATTGGAACAAGATCAGAGTCTCAGTGCCAAGTCCCTTAAAGCAAACTGAGTTCATCCTTGCTGAAGGCTGGTACCATTCACAAGAAGCCATCAGTCCTGAAGAGCTCTATGTACTTCATCACCTTGATCACCTTTTTTCCTTATGTATTTATTTTAAAGAATTGTTTACTTTGTATCTCCTCTACTGCCCCTCCCTTTTCTCCTATCTGTGCATTTAACAAATAATGGAATCTGTGGCAATGGGAAAGTCACATGTCAAGGACATATGACTTTATTAGTGACCACTTGAAGGAAATAAGTGGCACTTTTCCTGAACTAAGAGTCTTGGACAAAGTAACTGTCATCTCCGGTTGCATTCTATCAGCTGTCCAGACTGAGGCATGTAGGGCTTCTCAGCCTTTCTCTCAAGCACACTGTCCAGTTGGCCCTTTTAATAACTCGCTCCTGAAACTCTTACTTGCTTTTACCTGTTTTATCACATCATTCTGCCTCTCATCCAATCATTGCCTGAGAGAATCTTGAGGTTTCCATAGAGACTGGTAAACAAACTTTCCTCAGTGTCCAGTATCTCTGATTCTATGAACACTTGACTCTCTTGTGAAACCCAACAAGATTTTATCCTCATCCATTTATCCAGATCCCTCACCTTACTCCTGTTTACCTCTGTGATAATCTCAGGTAGGAAATGAAACTTTAATGTTTATTTAATTGGATAGCTTCCTAAGTAGGGAAGCTTCAAAGTGATGTACGATTAAGGGGACTGTACTAAATGACAAAATGGTTTCTACTATTGTCTTGGATCTGAAATTTCCTAGCTTTGGACTTTGAACTGAGCAGTTAGTGACATATTGACTAAGTGTACCTTCACATTCTTATTGATATAATTGTCTGGCAGGGTCTGGGGTTCCCTGGGGTATTCAGTCGTTAAAAGCAGAGAAGAGAATGTAATTTTATATTCATATATTCCTGCAGTCTAGACTAACAGGGTCCTTCTGAAAGAGGGAGCGTAAATGGGGGGGAGGGGACAGAGACTGGAAGAATGGAGCCAAAACAGATTCCTGTTCAAGTCTCAGTTTACTGAACATGCAAACAACACTTATAAAGCAAAGGGTACCTGCTGGGGCCAAAGCTATCTAGTGGAGACAAAGCTATTTACTGAAGCCAAAGCCAAGTAGTGAACAAAGGTCATTTAGTGAAGACCTAAAGCTATTTAGTTGAAGAGTTACCTAGGACCTGAAATCATGGGTGATAGATTGTGAGAACATCGGTGTGTTAGTTTTAGAGCATTTGTAAGATAGCTTAAGAAAACATCCTTACAGCATCTTGCAGGTGCAATATTTAACCCATGAAAGCACTCTTCCTATTTCCTGCAGCAGTAGATTAACCTTCCCTCTTTCCTGCCTTCTCCCTATATAAATTGGGTAAAATTTTCTAATAAATGGAAGCCTTGATCAGACAAACAGACTTGGCTTCCTTCCTTGTGCTTCTCGTCCCCTCCCATTCCTTCCACTCTCCTCCCTTAGGAACCCATGTTGAAGCCCTGCAGGATGGGGCATATTGTACCAGCAATTTTTTTTTCACAGAAGCAACACATCTGTGCCTCATGACAAGGAATCTGGGAATTCACTCAGATTACACATTTTTTTTTCTGTCTGGTTCTCAAGGTTGCAGGGATCTTGCTATCTCTTCTCAGGCTAAGAACAGCCCACTTGAAGAGACTGCCATGGACAGTATCTGAGACATGGAATTTAGATAAGTCCAGAATTTGGCAAGGCCAGGAGGCATAATTCTAATTACCAGACTCCTTCAGATCCTTCTCCTTTGTTTTATGGAGAGCCTGTCTTTGGTTGGCGAAATATGCATTTTTTCTTACTTGTCATCAAGCTCTTGGATGCAATTTTTATAAGCCTTTGTCTTAGGTCGGAAAACTACAATTTTACTCTTACACAACATTGACTTACCTCCATATCAAATGGGTTTGTTAGATATCGTTAATTTAAATTCATGCAACTGCACTTGCATGCATTGAAGTTCTTGATGAAGGAGCTGTAACACTCAAGGAAGGCAGGCATAGGCCCACAAACCTATACCTGTCAAGCCCTCAAGTGTCAGTACCCACTTAAGCAGACAGTCAAAAGTTGGAAAACGCCTCCTGAGGCTAGTTAATATATCCCAGGCTGTATTGGCAATTCTATCCTAGGTTCTGGGCAGAGTCTATGTCATATATCTTATTTCTCATCGTTAACATGTCCAAGGAGAAGTTTTTGCTAGACCAGATACCAGCAAGGAGATTCTGAACCTGAGTCCAATTAAATTCTGTTTCATCATACCAAGAATCAGATACCTTAACAGGAATCATAACAAAAGCAATTTGCTTAACAAGTAATACTGAAAGGGCATTATGATCAGCACTAAGACAATTAGTAAGATTGTAATATAGACATTCAATTGAATAGGTATCATTGTTCTTAAAATGTCTTAATAGAATGTTTCCAAATACTTGATGAATGTAGCAAAGCTACTTGCATTCCCAGAGAGAATGCCTATATACCCCAATGAAGTACTCAATTTCCATACACAGCTTTGCCAATTTTTATTTGAAGTCCTCCAAAGTCCAGCACTAACTGCTTTTTCTAAAACAAAGGAATTTTGACTGCCTTTACCAGAAGACAAGTTCTTAATACCCTTAAAGTTAGACCAGCCCAGTCCATGACTGTAAATGCAGGGTCACTGTCCCAGGAGTAGATGGTGGGCATTTCTACTATGATTCTTATCCAAGGAAACATCAGTTGAGGACAAGTGCATTGATCCCCTTTTTTTCCTGGGTGGATAACTCATTGGAGAAGTAAGACTGTCATTCTTAACTCCAGTAGGATGGGAAAAATAATATCCCACCAATGTTCCACTTTAACTGGTTGCAAAGGGAGGCATTACCTGTACCCCAACTTTAGATTAGTTTGTATTCCGACCTATGACCTGGAGAGAGGAGACTGGTAAGCAGTTCTGATGAATATTCTCTCTGGTACAGCAAAGAGGATGACCTCTTCATATTCCTGACAAGTTAAGAGTCAGTTTTACTTGTGTTCTTTCAAAAGCAGGAAAACACATCAGCCAAGTGTTGTTGACATAAACAACGACATCTGCATCATCTCAGGAAAATGGATGTATTAGACGTGGATTAGTAATGTACATGCAATAAACAGTCATCTTGACCACAGGGGTCTTCTTTGACATCATTATCATTGTCAGGAGAAAGCTCCTCATACATTTGTCGCACCAGACATTCTAGTAACCATCAAGCTGTATCAATGTCCTGCAAAAAAACTCAAACAGATCCTCATCATGAGTACAGGTTTCTGTCCATGCCATTGATTTCTTAAAAGATCCCTACATTTTATTTAGCAAAAGTTTTTGTGGTTTCTGTATCCCAAAATCTATGTGCTACAGATTTACCATGCTTATCCAAAATTTAAAAATTCTGAATGAAAAGAACATGATTAAGATGATTCTTATTTTTCCAGGGGAGTAGCTCCCACTTCTTTGTTGTTGTTGTTGTTTTCAAATAAATCTTAATTGTTTATTGGGCATGCTTTACCATGTCTTGTCCTTGAGGCTTGTAAGGTATTTTAGCTATATGAGAAACTTGAAACTGTTAAAAAAAAAAACTTTTAAAAGATTTGCTAGTATATCCTGTTCGATGGTCAGTTTTAAATTGCTTAGGAACTCCTAGAACATGTAGACAAGGAGCAATAGCATTCTTTGCATCTTTTCCTGGTTGAGAAGTGGCAAAAATAAATCCATAGTATGTATCTATGCAAACATGTACATATTTTAATTGTTTAAATTCAGGAATATGATTAAGATCCTTTTGCCAAATCTGATTTGGAATCAGTCCTTTAGGATTGAATCCCAAATGAGGAACAGGCTGAAATTGAGGACAAGTACTGCAAGCCTTGACTATACTAGGGGACTGTTCCTTAGTCAATCCATATTTAAGTCTCAAGGTTTGACTATTAAGATGATGCATATCATGAGCACTCTGGGCTCTTTTTAACTGTGAAAAATATACTTTGCTGACTTTATCTGCCAATGTATTTTCCTTTGACAGGGGTCCTGGCAAATTAGAATGAGCCCTCCAATGTTCTATAAAAAAGAAAATGGGTTTTTTTTGTATCAAATTTTAGATTTGTAAAACTAAAATTCTGGCAGAAACTGTCTGAACTTGACCTACAGTCTCTAACCTAGGCAAAGACTGAGATATATATGCACTATCTCTGAAAATGTTCAAAGACTGCTTAATAAAACAAAGCCAATACTGCATATAACTCTGCTATTTGTGCAGATGTGTTAGACACTTAAAAAGATGTTGTTTTACTTTTATAAGCATAGAAAGCAGCATCAGATAATGAACCAACAGTAAATACTGTTAAAGTATCAAGAATTAGGCTAACTTTTTTAAATGGAAAAAAATTATAGCTTGCACCTATAAAAACTGATTCAGTTTTTTTTTTTTTTTTTTTTTTTTTTTTGTGCCTCAACAGGTTGGACTTTGTCATAACAAGCTTACATATGTTGAAATGCCATATTGATCAGATCTCTGAGAAGTGTGAGGGCCAGCAATTTTGAGTTACTCTTTCTCTACATTTATCATCTGCTCTAAGGTTAATCATATAAAACAAGATGTGTTCATGTTATACACCTAGGACAAAAGAGCAGCTGTTTTTCTTGCTGTGGTACTCCAGACCAATCCTCTGAATGTAGTGTTAGTGCCAGGACTGCTTGCTCAGAGGTGATAGCTTAGCTCACCTCTGAGCTAAGCTATCACCTCTCCGGTAGTTGGGTAACCACTAGTTCATGGCTTGATTTCTCTGCTACAAAATGAGTTCCTTTTCAGCATATGTTGTCATTTGAGTTCTTGATTTTAGCCATTTGATGAGTGAAGGTGAAATCTCAGGTTCCTTTTAATTTACATTTCCCTGATGGCTAATGACATTGCACATTTCTTAAGTGTTGTTGTTGTTTTTTTTTTTTTTTTTCCATTCAATATTCCACTCTAGAGATTAAAAAACTCAAGTGGCAACATGTGCTGGAGAGGTTGTAGACAAAGGGAAACCCTTGACAACTGCTGGTGGGAACATAAACTTGTACAACCACTATGAAAATCAATATCACATTTTCTCAGACAACTAGTAAGAGTGCTTCTTCAAGATCCAGCTATACTACTCCTAGGCATATATTCAAAAGAGACTCTAGAACACCATAAGGACATTTGCTCAACCATGTTGTAGCAGCTTTATTTGTAATAGCCAGAACCTGAAAATAACACATATGCCCCCAAACTGAAGAATGGATACAGAAATTTTGGTACATCTACACAATAGAATATTATTCAGCAATAAAAAAAACAAGGAAATCATGAAATTTTCAGGTAAATGGTAGGAACTGAGATATCCCAGAATCAGAAAGACACACCCCGTAATTTACTCACTCATATACACATTTGATATAGGATAAACCTACTGAAAGCTGTACATTTAAAGAAAGTAATCAAGAGGGAGGACTCTGGCTAAAATGTTCAATCCTGAAAGGCATAGACAATGGTCATCAGAAGAAGGAGGGAGAAAACAGGAACAAGTCAGGAGCCTGCCACAGAGGGCCTCTGAAAAGCTCTGCCCTGCAGATTACCAAAGCAGATGCTGAGACTTATGGCCAACTGTTGGGCAGAGTGCATGGAATCTGATGAAAGAATTGGAAAATAGGAAGAGCTGGAGAGGACAGGAGCTCCACAAGGACAGCAACAGAACCAAAAACTCTGAGCAGAGGAGTCTTTCCTGAGACTCATACTAGAACCAAGAATCATGCATGGAGATAAGCTAAAACCCCTGCACAGATGTAGCCCATGACAGTTCAGTGTCCAAGGGGGTTCCATAGTAATGGGAAAAGGGACTGCCCCTGACATGAACTGATTGGCCTGCTCTTAGATCCCTTCACTCTGATATGGGTGCATCCTTACCAGGCCACACAGAAACACAATGCAACCATGTCTAATGTGATCTGATACTAGGATCAGAAGCAAGGAGTAAATCCTACTCTATCACTGTATGTGGGGAGGGGCATGTGTAGAGAAGAGGGAGGGAAGGTGTTATTGGGAGTGGACAGGTGTTATGGAGGGATAAAAGTGAATAAATTGTAATTAATAAAAATTAAAATAAAAATATAAAAATATCATTCCTTTTTGATTCATATTATAAGAGTTTGTCCCTTGAGGTAGATATGCCAATGAAAGGGACCAGAGAAAACGGTGTCTCTGTCTCTTGGTCTCTGTCACTTTATAACTTTATTTCTGTTGGTATTAGTCTCTCTATTTCTTAAACTGTCTCTCTAGCTCTCTCTCTCTGTTTGCCATTTGTGGTTCAGTGTGAAAAGCTCTCAGTTTTGGTGGACTACAACAGGATGACTGCTTGCTGACGTGACTTCCTGACATCCTGAATGGTCTCAGTAAAAATATTAGCAATGTCCCAATTAAACACTTTTTGTTCAAAGATTTGCACTGGTTAGGGAGCATTTTCACAGAAAATAATTCACTGACTAAGGAATATCTGTGCATTCAACAAATAATAATGGAATCTGTGATAATGTGAAACTCACAAGTTAAGGACAAGTGACTTTATTAATGACCATTAGAGAGAAATATGTGGTGCTTGCTTTGGCGTCACATATACTAAAATTGGAATGATACAAAGAGTATTAGCAGGGTCCCTTCCCTAGGATGACACACAAATTCAGGAAATGTTTATTTTATTTTATTTTGTTTTTAGAGAAATTAAAGAAAACACAAATACAGGAAATTGTGGAGAAAAGAACTTAGGAAAGAAAACAGGAACTACAGAGGTAAGCATAAACAATAGAATTCAAGAGATGGAAGAAAGAATCTCAGGTGTTGAAAATACAATGGAATAAATCAATATATCTCTCAAAGAAAATATTAAATCTAAAAATTTCCTGAGACGGATATTCCGTCTCAGGAAAGACAACATAAAAGGCAGAACCCAAGAATAATAGGAATAGAAGAAACAGAAGATTTCCTCCTCCAAGTCCCAGAGAGATTTTTAAATAAAATAATTGAAGAAAATTTCCCAGACTTTAAGGAGAGGTCAATAAGAATAGAGGAGACCTACAGAACACCCAATAAATTAGTCCAGAAAAGAAAATCTCCCTGCTAGATAATAATAATAATAATAATAATAATAATAATAAAATGTAAGTATACAGAACATAGGAAAATACTAAAAGCTGCAAAGGAAAAAGCCCAATTAACAGATAATGTCAAACCAATCAGAATCACCCCTGACTTCTCAACAGAAACTATGAAAGCCAGAGAGGCCTGGAAAAATATCATGCATGCCCTAAGAGAACACAGATGTCAGCCCAGGCTACTATACCCAGCAAAACTCTCAGTCCTCATAGATAGACTGAGAAAACAAGATATTCAATGACAAAAACAAATTTTTACAATACCTTCACAAAATTTCAGCATTACTGAAGACACTGGAAAGAAAATACAACCCAAGAACACTAGCTACTTTCAAGAAAATGCAGGAAATAATTAACCTCACTACAGTGAAGAAAGCAAACAAGCACAGAAACTTATTACCACAGCCAACATCAAAATCAACGTAAATAACAGCCACTGGTCATTAATCTCTCTCAACATCAGTGGACTCAATGCCCCAATAAAAAGACACAGAATAACAGAATTGAGATATAAACAAGATCCAGCAATGTGTTAAATACAAGAAACAGACTTAAGTAACAAAGATAGACATTACCTGAGGGAAAAGAGCTGGAAGATGACTTTCAAGCAAATGTACCCAAGAAGTATGCAGGAATAGCCATTCTAATATCTGAAAAAAATAGACTTTCAACCATAATTAATAAAAAAAGAGATGGGCAAGAACACTTTATACTCATCAGGGGAAAATTCCTCCAGGAAGACATCACAATGCTGAACATATATGCCCCAAATACAAGGGTACCTACATATGTAAAAGAAACATTAATAAAACTTAAAATAGACATAGATCCCCACACATTTATAGCGAGAGAAACTTCAACACCCACTCTCAACAAAGGAAAAGTTAACAAAATAGAAATTCAACAAAGAAACAATGTCTCTTACAGAGTTAGTGAATCAAATGGACATAACAGACATTTATAGAAACTTATACCAAAACACAAAAGATATTACCTTCTTCTCAGCATCTCACAGAACATTCCCCAAAATGGACCACATGGTTGTGAAAAAGCAAGCCTCAACAGATACAAGAAGTTTGAAATACTCCCTTGTATCCTATCTGATCACCATGGGATAAAGCTGGACCTCAACAAAAAGAGAAATAGCAAAAAGTCTACACACACATGGAAAATGAATAACTTGCTACTAAACGACAGCTGGGTCAGGGAAGAAAGAAAGAGAGAAATTAAAGTCTTCTTATAATTCAATGAAAAATGAAGGCACAACATATTCAAACATATGGAACACAATGAAAGCAGTGCTAAGAGGAAAGTTCAAAACACTAAGTGCCTTCAAGAAGAAATTCGAGACATCTCATTCAAGCATTTTATGGCTCACCTAAGAACCCTAGAAAAAAAGAAAGAATTAGACACACCAAAAAGGAGTAGATGGCTGGAAATAATCAAACTCAGGGCTGAAATCAATCAATTAGTAACAAATAAAACAATTCAAAGAATCAATGAAACCAAGAGTTGGTTCTTTGAGAAAATCAACAGGATAGACAAACCCTTAGCCAAGGTAACTGAAAGGCAGAGAGACATCATCCAAATCAACAAAACCAGAAATGGAAATAGTAACATAACTACAGACTGAGGAAATCCAAACAATCTTTAAGACTTACTTCAAAAGTATATATGCAACAAAATTTGAAAATCTAAATGAAATGGACAATTTTCTTGATTGTTCTACTTACCAAAATTGAAACAAGACCAGGCAAATCAATTAAATAGTCTTACATCTCCTAAGGAAATAGAAGCAGTCATCGAATCTCTTCCATCCAAAAAAAGCCTACACCAGATGGTTTTAGTGCAGAATTCTACCAGACTTTCAAAGAAGAGCTAACTCTAGTTTCCTTCAAACTATTCCACAAAATAGAAACAGAACGAACACTACCAAATTCATTCTATTGAGCCACAGTCACATTGGTACCTTAACTTCACAAACACCCAACAAAGAAAGAGAATTTCAGGCCAATCTCCCTTTTTAACATTGATGAAGCAAAAATACTCAACAAAATAGTTGCAAACCAAATACAAGAAAACATCAAATATATTATCCACTATGACCAAGTTGGCTTCATCCTAGGTATGCACGGGTCACGAAATCCATGAATGTGATCCACCATATTAATAAACTGAAAGAAAAACCCAATGATAATCTCCTTAGATGCTGAAAAAGCATTTGATAAAATCCAACATCCATTCATGTTTAAAGTATTTGAGGTATCAGAGATATAAGGCACATATCTAAATATAGTAAGGACAATATTGCCTATTGCCAACATAAAACTCATGAGAGAAAGTTAAAGCAATTCCCCTGAAATCAGAAACTTTGTAAGGCTGCCTATTCTCTCCATATCTCATCAACATAGTTCTGGACATCCTTACTAGTACATTACATAATTTGTACAAGGTCAAGTGGATAGAATTCAGAAAGGAAGACTTAAAAGTATCACTATTTGCCAATTTTATGATAGTATATCTGAGTGAAATAAAAAATTCTACATGGGAAATCCTACAGCTGATAAACACCTTTAGCAAAGTGGATGGATACAAAATTAATTCAAAAAAATCAGTAGCCCTCCTGTATACAAAAAAGCTAAGAAAGAAATTAGGAATACAAAAGACATTATATCATCCAACAAGGACATAATTCCTAACACTTCTCAGATATTTCCTCTCTGGTTAATCCAAATGAGCTTTAAGGGACCATTGCAATTCAAATCACCAGTAAGTGGAGGAAGATGGAGGGACTTCTAGGCTGAAAGAATGTAATCATCCTGATAGTTTGTAATTCAATACAATGATTAAATTCCTAGTCACTTCCAAGGACTAAAGAACATGACTGACAATCTCCTTTGGGTAAGTGCGGAATATTTTCATAATAGAGTATTATTCACCTAAGATAATGGCATCATGATATATATTCAGGCAAATGGATGGAACCAGAAAAAAAAATTATCCTGGGTGAAGTAACTAAAATTCAGAAAAAGAAATATGGTATGTGTCCACTTATTAGGATGTCTCCTAATAGTGGGAGATAAAGTTCCCATAGGCCTTCTATTGTGAGCAAACCAGTGTACCAGGGGGTTTAGGTGGCAGTTACTTGAGTTGTTAGGCAGGACATCCTATGAAAATTTTCAAGCAACCCAGGTTGTTGTCATTAAAATATGTTGCCCTCAACTGATAGATAACTTATAGATAACTATGTTCATGGATCCAAAGAGATGCTTCCATCTGCATTAAATGGAATTGCATACAGAGACGCACAGTCTGATATTATGCAGAGACTTTAAATCACCCAGCTCTAAAAGGGATTTCCCTATGAAATTCTCCCTCCCCTCAGAGCTCTGGGATGCCTGCAGGAGAGGAAGCAGAAAGAGTGTCTTAAGTATAGCAAATTGACAACACAAGGAGAACAATGTCCTTAGAATCATGTAATAGAGGAAGATAATAAAGCCAGCCTTGATGAGATCTGATAAAGTAGGTTCAGAAATAAGGGTGAGGAGGACCTCCCCTATCAGGGAACTTAGAGAAAAGGTATAGAGGTAGAAGAAGGAGGATGGTTGGGACTGGATGGAGAAGAGGGAGGGGAAAATAGGAGGGGATACAAAGTGAACATATCCATATCATAATAAATAAATACATGCATGGAGATAACCTAGAACCCCTGCACAGATATAGCCCATGGTAGTTCAGTGTCCAAGTGGGTTACATCATAATGGGAAGAGGGACTGCCTCTGATGTAAACTGATTGGTCTGCTCTTTGATCAACTTTCCCTGAGAGGGGAGCAGCCTTACCACACCACAGAAGATGACAATGCAGCCACTCTTGATGTGATCTGATAGAATAAGATCAGAAGAAAGGAGAGTGGGATCTCCCCTATCAGTGGACTTGGGGAGGGGCATGTGTGAATAAGGGGAAGGGAAGGTGGGATTGGGATAGGAGGAGGTAGGGTTTTATGGGGGGGATACAAAGTGAATAAAGAGTAATTAACTAAAGTTAACATAAAAATACATAAGAAAAACTGTGATCAAGGTGATAAAGTATAGAACTCTTCAGGACTGATGGCTTCTTGGGGTGGTTCCAGAGTGCAGCAAGGATGAAGTCAGTTTTCTTTAAGGGACTTGGCTCTGAGACACTGATCATGTTCCAATGAGTATATGAACAACACATACTTCAATTGATGTCTTTTAATGAAACTAAAAAAAATAGTGTGACACATGTGTAGGAATTTGAACCTGGAAGCAATGGAAGAATAATGCATTTTATGTGAAATTGCCACATAATCAATAAAAATAATATGTTAACAACTTTTACACTGACTTTTAACATGGAGAAATGATTCTGCTAAAAGAGGGCAGAGTTTGAATTTGTAAGGCATGCTTTCCAGGAACTTATGATATAGTAGAGCATCCTAACCATGAACTAGTTGTTACCCAGCTACCTCAGACAACATGAGCTCAGTCGGCACTTTTAAACAATCAGACCTGGCACTAACACTACATTTAGAGAGTTTGTCTGAAGGACACAGCTGTTCTTCTGTCCTAGGCCTGTTACACAGACACATTTTTTCTGTCCTGAAGGCCCAGTTTTAAGTGTAAATCCCAGAACCTCAGTAGGATTTCTCACTGACCACTGAGTAGGACATAGCTGCTGATTCAGCCAGGTCAGCCCAGGCATCCCTGCTTATTTAGGATTAGCAAAACTATTGTGGAATATCACCAGCTGTCAAATAATATCTTGAACCTCAGTTCTCCCTTTATACTCACCGATCATTATCTGTATCAGCCAAAACAGTACCAAGAATTGTCTAGTTTCCTTCTCTTTTCCCTGATCTTAAACACTCAAATTCCATGGAACCCTAGAACCTGCCAGCCTGTGATAAAAGTAAGAAAGTGAAGGTAAATTTAGCGAGTATGTGAGTAATTGCACAGTTTAAAGTCACAACCTAGGAAATTTTAGATCCAAGAGTACAGTAGTAAACCTTGTCATTCAGTACATTTCCCTTAATCCCACATCACGTTGAAGCTTTCCTTCTTGGGAAGCTGTCCAAATGAATAAACATTAAAGATTCATTTCCTGCCTGACTTTGTCACAGAGGTAAATAGGAGTAAATGTGTGGGAAATGGATGATGGGAATAGATGAAGACTTGTGGGTTTTCACAAGAAAAAGTCACGTGTGAATAGGATCAGAGATACTGCACACTGAAAAAAGTTTCTTTACTCATCTCCATTGAAACCTCAAGATTCTCTCAGGTGCTGATGGGCTGAGAGGGAGAATGATGTCAAGAAACAGGTGAAAGCCAGTAAGTGTTTCAGGAGCCAGTTATTAAAAGGGCCAAGTAGATTGCCTGCTTGAGAGAAAGACTGAACAGCCCTACATTCCTCAATCTGGAAAGCTGAAAGCACAAACCCAGAGATTACACTTCCTGTTTCCAAGACACTTATTTCAGGAAAATTGTCACATATGTCTTTCAAGTGGTCATTACTGAAGTCACTTGTCCTTGACATGTGAATTTCATGTTTTTACATATTCCATTATTATTTGTTAAATGCACAGATATGTCCTAACTCAGTGAATTACTTACTGTGAAAATGCTCCCAGACAAAGATTACTCTGAAAAAAAACTATTTCTTTGGCAGTTTGCTTACATTTTTACAGATACCATCCAGGATGTCTCATCAGCAAGCAGTCATTTTGTTGTAATCCTTCATCATTTCTGAGACTGTTTCACAAGCCACTGTCAGAGAGAATGAGACAGAGATACAGGAGATAGAAAGAACTAAAGAGACAGATTCAGATGAAGAGATGGAGAACAACTGAATCAAAGACATAAAGTGATAGAGACTGGGAGACAAAGACTCCATTTGTCTGGCTACTTTGCTGAAACAGATCAACCTCAAAGTACACCATCCTTTAATATAACTCCAATAGGAATATTATTATCTAAGGAGGACATTACTCCTAAAACTTCCCAAACATTCCCTTACTGTGGATTTAACTTGTAAATATATGAGCTTCAAGTGGATATTGCAATTCAAATCACCATGAAGTGGAAGAAGATGGAGGGGTATCTTGGCTAAAAGAACATACTTATCCTGATACTTTGTCACAATACTTATCCTGATACTTTGTCACAATGATTAAAGTCCCAGCAACTTCCAAATTTAAAGAACAGAACTGAAAATCTCCTGTGGGTTAAATGTAGAATATTTCCAAAACAGAATATTATTCTTCTAAGAAAATGACATCAAGATATTTCAGGCAATTGGATTGAACAGGAAAAATCATCCTGGTTGAAGTAACTAAAATGAAAGACAAATATGCTATGTATTCATGTATTAGAAGGTTTCCTCATAGTGGGGGATAAAGTTCCAATACACCTTCTATTGTGTATTGAAGACCAAACCCGTCTTCAACTAGGAGAATAGAATGGCAGTGAATTGAGTTTTTGGGCCAGGTCATCCTATGGAGATTTCCAAGCAAACTAGCCTATTGTTATTTAAATATGGTGCTCTCTGCCCTCAACTTATAGATCAGTGCCATGTTCTTGTATCCACAGAGATGTTTCCTTCTATATCAAATGCATACAGAGACCCACAGTCCGATATTATGTACAGAGAGACCTAAAACACACAGCTCTAAATGGGTTTTCCCTATGACATTCTCACTCCTCTTAGAGCTCTAGGAATCCTGCAGGAGAGAAGGCAGGAAGAGTGTCATAAGTAGAGGACACAAGAAGAACAATTCCCTGAGAATCAGGCCACACAGGTAGATGATCCAGCCAGCCTTGATGAGACCTGACATGCTAGGGTCATATAGAAGGGGGAGGAGGACCAACACCTGTCTGGGTACTAGAAGAGGATATAGGGGTAGAAGAAGGTGGCTGGGTAGGACTGGAAGAAGAAGGAGGGGGCAGAATAGGTGATACAAAGTAAACAAATCTTAATAAATGTGTATATAGAAAAATGTGATCAAGATAATTAAGTATAGAGCTCTTCATGACAGATGGTCTTTTTACGGGTGGTGCTAGGGTGTGGAATGGATGAACTCAATTTTGTTTAATGGTATTGGCATTGAGATTGTGATCATGTTTAGTATTTGAAAAACAAATACTTCAATTGATGTATTTTAAAGGAAAAAAATATTATGTGTGACACATGGGTAAGTATTTGAACCTGGAGCAATGGAAATGTAATGTAATGTATATTATATGAAATATCCAAATAAAAAATAATATATTGCCAAATTTTACAATGACTTTTAATATGGAGAAAAGAGTCAGATAAAGGAGGGCAAAGTATGACTTTGTAAGGTATTCTTTCCAGGAACTCATTATGTAGCAGAGAATCCTAGCCATGAACTAGTGTTTACCCAGCTACCTGAGACCCAATAAACTCAGGTGGCACCTCTGAACAAGCAGTCCTCATACAAACACTACATTTAGAGGGTATGTCTGGAGGACCTCAGCAGAAAATACTGCTGCTCTTGAGTCCTAGTCATGCAACACAGAACCATTTCTCTGTCCTTATGGCTCAGTTTTAACTGTAAACTCCAGGACCAGGAGAATTCCCAACTGACTGTTTGGGACAGACCTGCCAATCCAGCCAGGTCATCCAAGGCAAACCTGCTCATAGAGAGTTGGCAACACTAGTGTGGAATAGCAACAGCTCTCAAAGAGTTTATTGGCACTCAGTTATCCCTTTACTTACACAGATTTTTCTCTGTTTCAGCCAAACCAGTCCCAGGAGCGTTATGCTTGCCTTGTCTTTTCCCTGCTCTTAAAGACTCAATACTACATGAACCCAGACCCTGCTAGCCTATTATATCAATAAGAATGAGATGGTACATTTAGTGAGTATGTGAGTAATCACTCAGTTTAAAGTCACAAGATAGGAAATTTCAGATATAAGACCACTGTAGGAGATCATCATGTCTTTAGGTACATTCCCCTTAATCCCACATCATGTTGTTGATACCTCCCTACTTAGGAATCTGTCCAATTAAATAAATAGAAACATGTAGGAATTTGAATCTGGGGGCAATGGAACAGGGATGTAATGTATAGTATGTGAATTTTGCACATAATCAATGAAAATGATATGTTGAGAACTTTTACAATGAATTTTAACCTGGAGAATAGATTCCGCTAAAGGAGGGCAGAGTTTGACTATGTAAGGCATACTTTCCAGGAACTCATTATGTTCAGAGAATCTTAGCCATGAACTTGTAGTTACCCAGCTACCTCAGACCCAAAAAGCTCAAAAGGCACCTCTGATCAAGCAGTCCTGGCTTTAACACTATGTTTAGAGGGTTTGTCTGGAAGACCACTGAAGGAAACACAGCTGCTCTTATGCCCAAAGCATATAAAACTGAAGCATTTCTGTTTCCTGAAGGCCCAGTTTTAACTGTAATCCCCAGGAAAAGGAGGATAGCTCACTGACCACTGAGTAGGACACAGCTGCTGAACCAGCCAGGTCAGACAAGGCAACCATACTAATACAGGGATGGCAATACTAGTGCAGAACCACACCATCTGTCAAATAGTTTATTGCCCCTCAGTAATACTTTTACATATACCAATCTTTTAATTTTTTAGCCAAACCAGGCCAAGGAATTGTCTTTTCCCTGGTCTTAAAGACTGAATACCCCAAAGAAGCCTAGACCCTGCCAGCCTATTGTATCCATAAGAATGTGAAGGTACGTTTTAGTGAGTATGCTAATAACTACTAAGTTCAAAATCACAACCTAGGAAATTTCAGATCCAAGACCACAATAGGAGACCACCTTGTCATTAGATACATTCCCCATGATCCCACATCACTTTAAAGCTTCCCTACTTAGGAAGAACTCTAACTAAATAGATATTAAAGTTCCATTTCCAACCTGACATGGTCACAGAGATAAACAGAATAAAGGTGTGGGATCTGAATAAAGGGATGAGATAAAGTTTTGTTGTGTTTTACAAGAAAAAGTCATGTGTGCACAATATCACAGATACTGGACACTGAGGAAAGTTTGTTTACACATCTCCAGGAAAACTTCAGGATTCTCTCACGGGCTGATAGGATTAGATGTAGAATGACATCATGCAACAGGTGAAAGCCAGAAAGAGTTTCAGGAGCCAGTTATTAAAAGGGCGAAGTGGACAGCCTTCCTGAGAAAAAGGCTGAGCAGCCGTACATTTCTCCATCTGGGCAGGTGAAAGCACAAAACCCAGAGATGACAATTCCTGTGTCCAATACTCCTAGTTCAGGAAAAGTCTCACATATTCCTTTTTTTAATTTTTATTAATTATACTTTGTTCATTTTGTCTCTCCCCACAAACTCCTTGTTCCTCCCTTCCCAATCCAATCTTCCTTACCCCATCTCCATGCATGCCCCTCCTCGAGTCCAATGATAGGGGACATCTTCCTTTCCTTCCTTCTGAACCTAGTCTATCAGATCTCAACAGTGTTAGGAATTGGGTGTCTGTAGAGGTTAAACACAGGTTCACAGATCACACCATGAGATCGTTCCACATGGGAGGTTTATTAGGGAAGGGGGTAAGGTGTCACAGGGAGACGAGGCAGAGAAGAGGGGGGAGGGGCTCCTGTTCTCTTTATAGGGTGATCCAGAGCATGTGCGGGTGGTTCCAGGTGGTCAGCAGGTGGTCTGGGTGTCCTTCCAAATGCCTGATACCTGGTCTGTCAGGCCCCAGGGGCTGCCCATAGAAGTGCCTGCTTGCTGATCCCAACATTCCTCCCTTTTTGTTTTATTAAAAAGTGAGGAGCCAGGAAGGAGTGATGGTGGTGGAAGGGCATTGCTCTTCAAGCTACTTCCTGCTGATTAGGGGCGTTTTCCATCTCGGGATACAGCTGGTCCACACCATCAGAGTCATAGTCATCTGGCTCTGTGGGCAGAGGTTGATAATCCTGTAAGAGTAACTGATTAATGGTTTGGTTAGAGATGTTTTATATTTGTTGTTGGAAAAATGTAATTAAGCAGGGTGCAAAAAGCAAAAGCAGAAAAACTAGCAAGAAAGGTGAGATAAGGGGCAGAATCTATTTCCATATGGGGTTTTGAAAGGCCCAAGAGCTAGACGCCTCCAGCTCTTCCTTTCATTTTTGTAAATCCGTTTCGAGTTGTTGGATTTTTTCCTTTACTATACCCGACTGGTTGACATAAAAACAGCATTCCTCCTGGAGGAAAAGACAGAGGCCACCTTCTTTAGCTGTGAGGAGATCCAATCCGTGTCGGTTTTGAAGTACTACTGCTGCCAACGAGTCAATCTGTCCTTGGAGGGTTAGTATTGTCTGAGCCACCCTTTGAAGGTCCTGGATGAATTGGGAAGAAAGCTGATAATATAGAGTTAGTGAGGTAGCTAATCCTGCTGTTCCGGTCCCTAAAGCTGCTGTGATTCTGGCAGCAGCCAGCAGGGGTAGGATTTGAATTGCCCTCTTTTCCTCCCGGGCAGATTTTGAGTCCATTTTGGTAGGAGTTCTCTGTTGCTTATTACCCCTAGCTCAGGGAAAAGGAGTACCAGAGCGCAAACTCCTGACCAATGAGCAGGCAGACAATGGTAAACCTGAGTGCCACAAAGAATCGAAATATTATTTCTGGTAGAGCATTGGGGTTGAAATGAGGTTTCAAGAATTATAGTTTCATTACAGTCTAAAGAATTTAGTATTCCTACAGTGTGTCCCAGATGCCTTGAAACAGCTAGCCACACCAAAGAGGGTGATATGAGAAAGGTAGGGGGTTGTGATAACCGTAGAGTCAGGGCAGTTAGTAAATGGTGAGGTAAGGTTGTTTGACAGAGTCACTGCAGAGGCTGTCAGTGGTACCTCTGACTTGGTCTTTTGTGGTACACACAGCCAGCAAGCTTCAAAATGGCTTGGTTGTGTCACATTAAGGAGCTTGTAGGCTGAGGTCAGAGTCTGGAGTAGGAGATTAAATGACAGGTTTGTGTCATTTATAAGAGGGGATCTTAGAGGAGTGTTTAATTATCTCTTCTACACCTCCCATTCCCAAATTTTGGGTAATTGGAACATATTTTCTTTGGATACAGATAGTACTTATTGGTAAACCGGGTGTGTAGCGGTGGTAGAGTTTTCCAACGATGCCTCCTTCCCATCTGGCATCCCACAGGTCTTGGATGTGGAAGTAGAGAGTTTTTCTATACAGGTGAAGAAATTTTTTTCTGTGCTGGTAAGTGGATTTGGCAAGACCAGTATGGGCAGCCTCCATATGTGTCTGGCCATTTTTTGCAATAATCCTTCGTTTGATCAAAGAGAAAGCAAACAAAAACCCTATCAAATAAGGGGGGAGGGATAGAAGAGGGGGTGATTCCTATCTCAATCGGCTCCCGGCAGCCTCCCATCGAGCAGTTCGTTGACCCTATTTGGAGAGATTTTTTATTATCAATGATGGTTTCTTGAACCTCAAATCTCCATACGAAGGGATTACCTTTAACAGAAATAGGCAAGAGGGAGAGGAGGAAAGATGCATATCCAATCCAGTGGAGTCGTACACCGCTCCTGTGGTGAGGCGTCATTCTTCTGTAACTGGAGACAGGGTGGTTGATCTTGGCGTCTTTTGAAACTTGAGGGAGCAGGGACATGTTGGGGTTGATATGTAGGAAGGGGCATTATCCTGAGGAGAGGGGGTGAAAGGCTTAAGGTGGGATAGATGAATCCAGTGAGGAAAACCCTCAAGTTTAGCAGCTGTGGAAGTCACAAGAATCACCTTGAAAGGACCCTGCCATTTAGGAGAAAGGGTTGGGGAACTTTGGTTTGGAGGGGAAAGAAGGACCTGGTCCCCAATGTTAATAGGCGATGGACAGGGGTTAGTGTATGGCCGTGGTAAACAGTGGTCAGTGAAGATCCATAGAAGGGAACGGAGATGACAGAGTAAGGGGGTAAGCAGGTGGTCAGGGAGAGGAGAGGATTTAGCTGAAAGACTAGGAGTTAGGACCGGTCTCCCGTACATGAGTTCAAAAGGTGAAATAGACAAGGGTTTTTTGGGGGAGAGCTCTCAGCCTGAAAAGAGCCAGGAGGAGGAGTTTCACCCAATTGAGGTGGAGCTCTTGTGATAGTTTAACAAGAATGTTCTTTAGGGATCGGTTAGTTCATTCTATCTTTCCTGAGGATTGGGAATGGTAGGGGATATGAAAATACCAAGGAATGTTAAGGGCTGTAGATAAGGTTTGGGAGATCTGAGAAGTGAACTCAGGGCCATTATCTGACTGAAGGGAAGTAGGAATTCCAAAGCATGGGATAATATCACAGGGAAGGAGATTAGAAACTGTCTGAGCTCTCGTGTTGGTGGTGGGGAAAGCCTCCACCCATCCCGAGAATGTGTCCACCAGAACCAGGAGATACCAGACACGTTTGACTGCTGGCATATGGGTAAAATCAAGTTGCCAGTCAGTCGCAGGGAGGGAGCCCCTAGCCTGGTGGGTAGGGAAAGGGGGGTTGCGATATCCTGAGTTAGAATCTGAGGTCTGGCAGATCTTACAAGAGGCAGTAATGGTCTTTAGGAAGCACAAGTCCTCAGAGGTAGGCTGCAGGTGAGCTCTAACAAAGTTAGACAAAGCTTGGCTGTTAGGATGGAAGAGCTGGTGTAGGTAAGACAGGATCTGATGGGTGTCAGGAGAGAGCGGGGGAGATGTGGGTTGTAGTGTGAGGATGTTTTTTGGTGGGAGGGAGGAGTCTAAGCCTTTTACCGCCGCAGCCTTAGCTGCCTCATCAGCCCGGCCATTTCCTTTGGAAACTACGGAATTGTCCGTCCAGTGAGACCGGCAGTGGACTACTCCAATTGCTGTGCGAAGGTGGGAGCCTTCCAGCATGGCCATAATTTGGCTTGTATTGGTTACCGACCCTCCCTTTGCTGTGAGCAACCCACGCTCTCTCCAGATGGCAGCATGGGAGAGAAGAATATGAAAAGTATATTTAGAGTCTGTATAAATGTTGAGAGATTGTCCCTGTGCTAACTGAAAGGCTCGGGTAAGGGCTATTAATTCAGCCTGTTGGTTAGTGGTATAGGCAGGTTGGGCTTGTGCCTCAATCACCTCAGTATCCGACACTATGGCATAACCTGCTTTTCGAGCTCCCTCATGTACAAAGGTGCTGCCATCTGTATACCAGGTACAGGTAGCCTGAGGCAATGTGCCCTCCTGTATATGTGAGGGGTGGGGCAATAGTTCTTCTAAAGTTTCAGTGCAAGAGTGAGATGGGGAACAGTCAGAGTTAGGTCGGGGAAGGAGGTTTGAAATATTAAGGGATGGGCATGGTTGGAAAGTGAGGGTAGAGTCCTCTATTAGTGCCACCTGGAGGGAAAGGACCCTGGAAGGAGGTAAGGTTTGTAAGCCTTTGTATGTTCAAAGGTGAGACAGATTGTGAGAAGAGAAGACAGTAATAGGTTACCCAAAAGTTAGGTTTTTTTGACTCTCTAATAAGGAGCTCTGCAGCCACCAGGGCACGAATACAAGGTGCCCATCCCTGGATTTTTAGGTCTAATTTTTTTGATAAATAGGCTACAGGTGCAAAAGAAGGTCCCAATTGGTGGCCCAAAGCCCCAAGGGCATATCCCTCTTTTTCTGTTACATAAAGGGAGAAGGGACAGGTTAGGTCTGGAAGATTTCCAAAACCCCTCTGTGGCTAGCCACCATGCCCCCATAACCATTCGGCTACAAGACCCTACCCATTATATTGTTCAGGCTCAATCCCTCTTCCTCTTAAGAGCCTTAGAGGACTTAAGCCTATTATGTCTTGAGGCCAGGGCCTCAAGAAGAGCCTGTTGGAGCCTCCGGAAGGGCTTAGTAACAGGTTTTAGAAGGGGTTCCTGTAAGGGGCCTAAGGCTGCCTCATATAAGGGGCGAGCAAGAAGGGAAAAGGAGGGGACCCAGGACCGTAAGAAACTGGCCATTCCCAGAAACGATAAGATTTCTTCTTTATTAGAGGGAACTGCCAGCGACTGTATTAGTTCTTTCCTGTCTAGGGTAATACCCTTGTGAGTTGGATTTATTGTTACTCCCAGATAGGTGACCTCAGAAGTAGATAGCTGGACCTTGGAGGGTGAGACATGATAGCCCTTGCTGGATAGGAAATTTAGAAGAGCAGAAGTGTTACTTTGGCTAACTTTTAGGTAGGGGTTACAAAGGAGAAGGTCATCTACATATTGTGTAAGTTTAGACTTAGGGAGAGATAAGGAGAGTAGATCAGAGGCTAGGGCCTGGCCAAAAAGGTGTGGACTGTCTCAGAACCCCTGGGGTAAAACAGTCCAGGTAAGCTGAGTAGAAACCAGGGTGTCAGGGTCAGTCCAGGTAAAGACAAAGATATTTTGTGATTGGGCATCTAAGGGAATAGAGAAAAATGCATCCTTGAGATCTAGGACTGAGAAATGGGAAGTGCCTGAGGGGATGGTGGAAAGCAGGGTATACGGGTTAGCTACCATAGGGTGGAGGGGAACGACTGCAGAGTTTAGTAGGCAGAGATCCTGAACTAGGCGAAAGGTTCCATTGGGCTTTTTAACTGCCAGGATGGGGGTATTAAAAGTGGAAGAGGTAGTGCAGAGGAGTTTTTTTTCTTAGAAGATCAGAGATAATAGGCTTAAGTCCCCTAAGGCTCTTAAGAGGAAGAGGGATTGAGCCTGAACAATATAATGGGTAGGGTCTTGTAGCCGAATGGTTATGGGGGCATGGTGGCTAGCCACAGAGGGGTTTTGGAAATCCCAGACTTGGGGGTCCACTTGAGAGGCTGGTAAGGGAAGCGACGTGTCAGAGCTGGTAGGTAAGGTGGCTAGGAGGAGGAGGAGAAAGGATGCTGGTGAGCTTGGGGTCAGGTGGATGGGCAGAGTGAAGGAAATAGAGGCCCCTATTTTGACTAAAAAGTCCCTTCCCATTAGGGGAACTGGACAGGCTGGCATTACTAAGAAGGAATGAGACAAGAGGACTCCCCTAAAAATACAATTAAGTGGTGGAGTCTGGCAGGGCTGGCAAGGCTGTCCCCCTACCCCAACAATAGAGGAACTACAAGGAAAAGTGGGACCCCAATACTCCGTTAGGACTGAGTAAGTGGCTCCGGTGTCCACAAGGAAGGAGATGGCTCGCCCTGATACCGTAATAATTACCCGAGGCTCCCTGTTTGTGATGGCAGTGGTCGGGTCAAGGGAACCCAGGCACCTTCAATCATCTGTGGCCAGGCCTAGGATATCGGCCGGAGGGCTAACTGGGGGTAATGCCCCCATTTCACGGGAGAAACGGTGGCAGTCAACACCCCAATGTCCCTCTTGGTGGCATTTTGGACATGGCCCCGGTGGCTTTCAGGGCTTAGGGAAAACTTTGGCCCAGTGACCTTTTTGATCACATTTGAAACAGGGACTCAGTGGTATTTGTCCCTTAGAGTGAAAGGGAGCGCGGGTAGAGCCCGAGACCAGTCAGATAGCCTGGGCCAACATTTGGTATTTTTGTTTGTGGGCTTTTTCATCTCTCCCATGGAATACCTTAAAGGCCAGCACTAAGACTTCTGCCTGTGGAGTCAGAGGTCCCCTTTCCAAGGATTTAAGTTTTGCCCTGATGTCGGGGTAACTTTGGGAGAAAAAGTAGGTCATTAGGAGTTGTCTGCTCTCTATACTTTCAGGGTCTAGATTGGTATGTTGTAAGAGGGCCTGTGTAAGGCGCTCTAGGAACTGAGACGGATTTTCATTTTTGTCCTGAATGACCTCCTGAAGCTTTTGATAATTAACTGGCTTAAGAGCAGCCTCGCGGATACCAGCCAGGAGGCAAGTTGTAAATTGGTCCCTAGCTAGAATGCCCTCTGGGGTATTATAATTCCAATTTGGGTCCTGGTCTGGTACCGCCCCATCCCCCACGGGGTGTGAGCATTTGTTTGGTGAACCTCATCTGCATATCCTCTGGCCTGTTCCCAAACTCACCTGTGCTCTTCCAGTAATAGGTTATTGGCAAGGATCATATAAATGTCGTGGAAGGTGAGATTATAAGATTGAGTGAGATATTGAAATTCTTTAATGAAGGTAGAAGGGTTAGAAGTATAGGATCCTAATCTCTTTTCTACTTGAGAAAGTTCAGTTAATGAGAAGGGAACATGCACCCTAATTAAGCCGTCTATACCTGCTACTTCTCTTAAGGGAAGGATGGAGGCCAGCTTAGGTTGAACAGAGATATCAGATTTTTATTGAAGAGCGGGAACGGGTTGTGAGTGGGGTGAAAGTGGGTGCCAATGTGAGGCGAGTGGGATGGTTTGTTGACGAAGGAAGGAGCAAGGATTTTGGAGAGACCAAAGGAGGGGGGGGGTAGGAGGGGAGGGGGAAGGGCCTGAAGGTTGCAAGGATTTTAGAGAAGCAGGACGGGAAGAGACTGGGACAGACTCTGGAAGTTGTTAAGATTTTGTAGAGACTGGAGGTTGAGGGCAGTGCGGTGGAGCTTCATCGCTGGGTCAAAAGTGTGGTAGAATTCTCACCTCCCACATGGGAGACCCGGGTTAGATTCCCGGCCAATGCACCAATTTAGGAATTGGGCGCTTGTAGAGGTTACACGTGGGTTCACAGATCACACCACGAGATCGTTCCACATGGGAGGTTTATTAGGGAAGGGGTAAGGGGTCGCAGGGAGAGAAGAGAGAGGGGGGCTCCTGTTCTCTTTATAGGGTGATCCAGAGCATGCACGGGTGGTTCCAGGTGGTCAGCAGGTGGTCTGGGTGTCTTTCCAAATGCCTGATATCTGGTCTGTCAGGCCCCAGGGGCTGCCCATAGAAGTGCCTGCTTGCTGATCCCAACAAACAGGAGTTGCTGCATTATCTTCTGTGATCTTGTAAGACTTCTTCAATCTCAGGGGGAGGTGATCAACGATCAGGCTAATCAGTTCATGTCACAGGCAGTCCCTGTTCCCATTGCTATGGAACCCACTTTGCAATTGAAATGCCATGTGCAATATCTGGGCAGAATAAGTATACCATTTTTGGTAATTGGTTGGAGTATGGGCCTCAGGAATAAATCCTGTGCTCAGATATTTTGGTTCTGTTGCTCTTCGTTTGGAGCTCCTGTCCTCACCAGATCTTAATAATTCCCATATCTTTCATTAGATTCTATGTATTTTGTGCTGTTAGTGTTCTCTTCAGGTAGTTGTCTTCTGTGCCAATGAGTTCAAGGCTCTTTCCCACTTTTTCTTCTAACTGAGTTTATGTGTCTAGCTTTATGTTGAGGTCTTTGATCCACTTGGACTTTAGTTTTGTGCAGGGTGATAAGTATGGATCTATTTGCATTCTTCTACATGTAGACATCCAGTTAAACCAGCACCATTTGTTGAAGAAGCTATCTGTTTTTCCATTGTATGATTTTGTCATCTTTTTCAAAACTCAGATGTCCATAAGTGTTTGGATTTATTTCTTGTTCTTCTACTTGGGCCCATTGATCCACCATTACGTTTCTATGCCCAGTATCATGCAGTTTTTATTACTGTTGCTTTATAGTACAGCTTGAGACCAGGGATGGTGATACTTACAGAAGATTTTATTGTGGAGGATTGTTTTAGGATTTCTGGGATTATTGTTTTTCCATATGAAGTTGAGAATTTTTCGTTCAAGGTCTGTAAGAATTGTATTGGTAATTTGATGGGAATTGCATTGAATGTGTAGATTGCTTTTGGTAAGGCAACAATTTTTACTAGGTAAATCCTGCTAAGACAGGAGCATGGGAGATCTTTCATCCTCTGATGAAAGATCTAAATTTTTCTTTAGAGATTTTATTCATACAAATCTTTGATTTGCTTGATTAGGGTCATACCAAGGTACTTTATTTCTTTGTCTGAATTAAAAAACACATCAAAGGTATCATCCAATATGACCAAGTAGGCTTCATCCCAGGTATGCATGGGTTAAATATATGAAAGTCCATCAATGTGATCCACCGTATTAAAAAAAATAACAAAAACCAACAACAACAACAACAAAAATACCTGATAATGTCCTAGATGCTGAAAAGCATTTGAAAAAATCCTGCATCCATTTATGTTTAATGTATTGTAGAGATCAGGGAAATAAGGCACATATCTAAACATAGTAAATGCATTATACAGCATGCCTGTAGCCAACATCAAACTCAACAGAGAGAAACTTATAGCAATCCCACTGAAATCAGGGACAAGGCAATGCTACCCACTCTTTCGATATCTCTTCAACATAGTTCTGGTTATCCTTGCTAGAGAAATAAGACAATTGAAGGAGATCATGAGGATAGAAATATGAAAGGAAGAAGTCAAAATATCAGTATTTGCAGATGATATGATAATATACCTGAGTGACCCCAAAAATTCTACATGGGGAATCCTAGAGCTGATAAAGACCTTCAGCAAAGTGGCTGGATACAAAATTAACTGAAAAACATCAGTAGCCCTCCTTCATACACAAGACAAATGGGCTGAGAAAGAAATTTGGGAAACAAAAGAATTACATTATCCAACAAGGCCATACGTCCTAAACCTAACCAGACATTTCCTCACTGGAGAAACCACATGTAAATTGATGGGCTTCCAGGGACATTGCATTCAAATCACCAGGAATTAGAAGAAGATGGAGGGAATTCTAGGGTAAAAGTACATTGTTATCCTCAAAGTTTGTTTACTTAATAACCACAAATCAATGTTCTAGAAGGAGGTAGTTAAAATTGTTTTCTAGCATAAAAGGTCGATTTGTGACCTTGTTTTTAATATGAACTACAAATTCTAAGCAATTAAATTTCAAAGAAAGATTGGAATACCCTTACCTTCTCAGATTAAATATTACTTGAGTCATTTTATCCTGATCTGTCCTGTTAATAATGGAAATAGTGGAAACCTGTCATTGCCTTCATGAAGGTGAATATTTAAGATTACTGTATCTGTAAAAATGGCAGAAAGCCACTTTTGGGGAAACAGTCCTAGTTTCTGACTAATGCATCTTTCCAAGCACTTTTCGTAGACCACTGAGATATTCTAGTTAGACATCTAGTCCATTTGCTTCAAAGCCTTGGTTGTCCTTTACTGCTAATGAATTATAACTTGACTGGAATATAGAATCTGACCTCATCCTGGGGACAACTAACATAGTTATGATGACATCTTTTGATTCTGTGTGTAACTGTGATGACTAAGGGAAAATAGCAAAATAAATTGGTTCCCAAAAGAGTATAAAGTACATACTAAAAAGATCATGTGCTGCATACCAGTTCACTCATATTCTAAGCAAGACTCAAATAGAAATGACTCATTTTCATTTCATTGTATCATTATGTTTTATTTTACCTACATTCTCAGAACAATTAGTAGTGTTGATAGGAGCTGTGTGATTAGATTGATCCTTGCATGTTCCCCTAGTCAAATGGTTCTCCTTTTGTGAGATTTTTACACCTGTTTTTTGGGTGGGGGACATGTAATCCTTTCAAAGAGTTCACATATCACATGTCCTGCAAATCATATATTGATTTTGAAAGACCTATCTGGAAAGCCGAAGCACACAACCCAGAGATGACAGTTCCTGTGTCCAAGACTCTAGCTAGATAGACATATTTAGAAATAGAGAGACTGAGACAGCAAGAAACAAAGATATAATGGGAAAGATACCAAGAGACAGAGACTCCATGCTGTCTGATCACTTTCATTGGCATATCAACCTTAAAGCACACCATCTGATAATATAACTCCAATAGGAATTACATTACCTAATAAGGCCATATCCTCCAACCTTTTACAGACATTTCCTCACTGTGGACTATTCTTGGAAATAGATGAGCTTCAAGGAGACATTGCAATTCAAATCAAAGGAAGTGGAATAAGATTGAAGGTCTTCTAGGCTAAAAGAACATAGTTATCCAAATAGTTTGTCATTCAATACAATTATTAAAATACCAGCAACTTTGAAGATCTAAAGAACAGGACTGACATTGTCATTTGGTAAAAATGTGGATTATTTCTGTAATGGAATATTATTCACCTAAGAAAATGACATCATGACACTTTTAGGCAAATGGATAGATCCACAAAAAATCATCGTGGTTGAAGTAACTAAAATGCAGAAAACCAAATCAGGTATATATTCCCTTATTAGGAGGTTTCCTAGTAATGGGGATAAAGTTCCAATAGGCCATCTATTGTGTCCAAGCTGTCTCCCACTATTGGAATTGGGTGGCAGTTAATTGAGTTGTTGGACCAGGACATCCTATGAAATATTTAAAGCAACTCATTTCTTGTTATTAAAATATGTTTTTCTCTGCCCTCAACTGATAGATTAGTGCCATGTCCTTGTATCCACAGAGATGCTTCCTTCTCCATCAAATGAGCATGCATACAGAGACCCATATTCTGGTATTATGCAGAGAGAGACCCTAAAACACCCAGTTCTAAATGGGATTTCCTTATGAAATTCTCCCTCTCTTCAGAGCTCTGGGAAGCCAGCAGAAGAGGAAGCAGGAAGAATGTCACAAGTAGAGTGAATTATGGACAGGAGAACAATGCCCTAAGAATCAGGCTGCAGAGGAAGACAATGCAACCAGCCTTGATGACACTTTATAAGCTAGTGTCAGATAGAAGGGGGAGGCGGTCCTCCCCTATCAAAGAACTAGAGAAAGGTAATAGGGTAGAAGAAAGAGTCTGAGTGAAACTGGAAAAAAAAGATGGAGGGGGTAGCAGAGAAAAAACAAAGTGAAAAATTATAATATGTAAATACATAAGAAAATCTATGATCAAGGTGATGAAGTATAGAGCTCTCCAGGACTGAGGAGTTCTTCTTTGGGGGTGGTGCCAGCGTGGGACAAGGATGAACTACATTTTCTTTATGGGACCTGGCACTGAGTCTCTTGTAGTGTTCCAAGGAGTAAATGAAAAACACATGATTCAATTGATATATTTTAATGAATTTTTTTTTGTGTGTGTGGCACATGGGTAGAAATCTGAACCTGGGAGCAATGGGAAGGGAGTGTAATGCATATCATATGAAACTCAAACATAATAAATAAAAATTATATGTTGACAACTTTTACAATGACTTTTAACACTGAGAAAAGATTCTGCTAAAGGATGCTAGAGTTCGTCTTTATAAGACATGCTTTGCAGAAACTCATTATGTAGCAGAGAATCCTAGCCATGAACTAGTGGTTACCCAGAAATTTCAGACCCCATGAGCTCAAGTGGCACCTCTGAACAAGCAGTCCTGTCACTAACACTATATTTAGATATTTTGTCTGCAGGGCATAGCTGCTCTTTTGTCTTAGGGATATAACAGGGACACATTTCTCTGTCCTGAATTAACAGTTTTAACTGTAAACCCCAGGACCAGGAGGGTTCCTCACTGACATAAGAGTAGGACACATTTGCCAGTCCAGCCAGGTCAGTCAAGGCAACCCTGCTCACAGAGGGTTGGAAACACTAGTGCGGAACAACACTAGCTGTAAAATAGTTTATTGCCCCTCAGTTCTCCTTTCATATACACCAAACTTTCTCTGTTACAGCCAAACCAGTTTTAGGAATTGTCTGGTTTCCTTCTCTTTTTTTCTGCTCTTAAGGACTCAACATCCCAGGGAACCCTAGACCCTGCAAGCCCATTATATCAATAAGAATTATATCAATTAATATTATTATATCAATAAAAACTCAGTGAGGATGCAAGAAATTGCTCCTTTCAAAGTCACTACCTAGGAAATTTCAAATCAAAGACCACAGTAGGAGATCACCTTCTCATTCTGTACATTCCCATAATCCCACATGATTTTAAAGTTTCCCTACTTAGGAAGCTTTCCAATTAAACATTAAAACATTAATTAAACATTAAAATTTCATTTCCTACCTTACATTGTCACAGATAAACTGGAGTAAAGGTGTAGGATCTGGATAAAGGGATGAGATAAAGGCTTGTTGTGTTTCACAAGAAAAAGTCACATGAGCACAGGATCAAAGATACTGGACAATGAGGAAAGTTTTTTTAGTCATCTCTGTGGAAACCTCAAGATTCTTTCAGGTGCTGATTGGCTGAAAGGCAGAATGCTGTCATGAAACAGGTGAAAGCCTGTAAGAGTTTCAGAAGCCAGTTATTGAGGGGGCCAATTAGACAGCATGCTTGAAAGAAAGGCTGAGCAGCTCTACATGACTAAATCTGGTCAGCTCAAAGCACAAACTCACAGATGACAATTCCTGTGTCCAAGACCCTTAGCTCAGGAAAAGTGACACATATTACTTTTTTTTAAAAAAATATTAAATACACTTTATTAACTTTCCCTCCTCCCCTAAACACTTCCCTTCCCCACTCCCAATTCCATCTTCTCTCTCTCATCTCCATGCATGTCTCTCTTCAAGTCCACAGAAAAAGGAGGTCTTCCTCTCCTTCCTTCTGAACCTATTCTATCAGATGTCAACAGGAGTGGCTGCATTGTCATCTTCTGTGGCCTTTTAAGACTGTTCTCCCCTCAGAAGGAGCTGACCAAAGATCTGGCTAATCACTTTATGTCAGTGGCAGTCCCTGTTTCCATTACTATGGAACCTACTTGGACACTGAACTGCCATGGGCTTTGTCTGTGCAGGGCTTCTAGTTATCTCCATGTATTTTACTTGGTTGGATTATGGGCCTCAAGAATAAATCCTGTGCTCAAATTTTTGGTTCTGTTTGTCTTCTTCTGGAGCTCATTTCCTCTCCAGATCTTCCTTTTTCCCACTCCTTTCTTTAGAGTCCATGCACTCTGCCTAACAATTGGCCACAAGTCTCAGCATCTGTTTTGCTAGTCTGCACGGCAGAGACATTCAGAGGCCCTCTATACCAGGCTCCTAATGTGTTCCCTGTTTTCTCAGTCTTCTGATGTCCATCCTCTTTGTCTTACAGGATGTGGATTGAGCATTTTAGCCAGAGTCTCCATCTTGATTAGTATTTTTAGGTCTAGAGATTTTAGTAGGTTTATTATATTTATTTATTATGATATATTATATATTATATTACAGTATTATATTTATTATTACATATCTTTAAATGAGTGAGTATATACTGTGTGTGTCTTTCTGCTTCTGGGACATCTCACTCAGGATGATAATTTCCAGTTTCCACCATTTACTGGTAATTTTCTTGATATCCCTGTTTTTTATTGCTGAGTAATATTTTATTGTGTAAATGTATTACAATTTCTGTATCCATTTTTTAGTTGAGGGGCATCTGGGTTGTTTCCAGTTTCTGATTTTACAAATGAAGCTGCTACAATCATGGTGAGCAAACTTTTGTTGTAATCAGAGATTAATATTTACTATTGATTTATCTTCTGGTAATGCTGCTGTTATTTCTAAACATCTGTGTACCCAAATCACCACACAGAGAGTGGGTTGATTTAGTTAACCTAGAACACAATGCTGGGCAATAGTTACTCTACCCTAAACCTCCAAGCCCCCATAGTTTCCTAACATTTAGATTACCCATATTATACTTGCTTTTTGTGAAATGTTAGGGCTGGTTCATGCTCCACATCCTCCAATAGCTCTCCTCCAGCTCTGCTCTCCTCACTCTCCTCTTGCTCTTTCTCCTACCACTCATTTCCTGCTCTCTAGCTCCCCCGCCCTTTAATTTCGGCTCAACATTGTGACTAGTTGCTTTATTTGGAAGTTTACACCAAGTTGTGACAGATGCTTAGAATGTGTATCACAATGCAATATCCAGATTGACCAGAGAGTGTGTAGGGAGGAGAAATCAGCATTTGAATGAACAAGGCTAAGGTGTATACATTTCAAAAGAACATTATACCAATATTTCCACCTTTAAGTCCAATAGAAGGCTCCTTTTCTTTCAATAAAATAATAATTATGAAATTACAAAAATTGTTAGGTAACATCTACATGTGCAATGTCCTGTCAATATGTATTTAGCAACTTAGGAGAAAGTATCTGATTATCCTATATATCTTTATAAGTTAAAAATTCTATACTTTAATCAACTTTTATCCTGATAGGTATTACCTATATTGCTGGAGCCAGCCAGCAGTATCTAATGGTTCTTGAGTCGGGAATGCAGATTAAAATTAATAAAAAAACCACACAGCACACAGGAGGATTTCTTACGAAGGTCTGGACTCAACAGCCACAGCAGCAAGCCACAAGCCTCTGCAGCAAAAACTAGCAGCAATTTAGCAGCAACTGCTGGCCTGTCTTTTTATTGTAGAGTTTTTAAGCCAGAGTAGAAACAGCTCAGAAAAATGGGTTAATTTCCACGAGGAGCCTGAGGAAGAGGTGTGATCTTCACAAGCTCTCCCACCTGCTGTAACAAACAAAAGGAGATGGACTTGCAAATTCCATCTGACTTAGTGAAGGCCTGGTCAAAGCAGTCTCTCCCCTAAGATTTAAATATCAAAGCAGCTGCTAGAGGCGCAGCTCCCAACACTATATGAAAAGATTTCTTAAGTTCTAAACAAGTCAACCGTAATTGTGGCACTATAACTATTTGGTCTTCAATCCCATTGGAGACTTGAGAAGGAATAAAATTAGTTATTAATGTAAATAGGAAGTGCATGTTAGCAACTTCCAAAAGATAAAAAAAAAAAATGACAGATATAGTTTGCTATAACTCACTGTAACACCGAAGCCTTCTTGCTCAGGTTATTTGACAGATATATATGTAAAGCAGGAACTATTTAGGACTTGCTTGCTCTTTCTTGGCAGAGTTCAGCAGTTGACTTGTCCTGCATTTAAGTTTGCCCATTTTTGTCAGAAGGTGTCTCTTGTGAAGTGAGGGTATTTACCTGAGTGGCTTGCTTGCCACATTTGAAGCCATCTCTATATGGAGGTTCTTCCATGCTTGCTATCTTATTTCAGGTAGGTAGGGTGCTTCCAGCAAATGACTTGTTTCATTGTCGAAGAATCTTTAAAATAATAAAAACATTTTAAATGCCATAATCTATACATCTCTAAAGTTTTTGAAGACTACCTATCTTTATGTAATCAATCTGTCCACAAAATCATATCTGTTAAAAGTAGGATGTATATACCTGTGCAAATTAGACTATTGTCTGACATGACTATGACTAGCAAATACATTGCATTACCTAATACCTTAACCTGTTTTTAATAGCTGTTTAAAAGTATTGGAATTAACCTTTATTTTCTATCAATATAGTAAAACTTATACCAATGTATTAAAAATAGACTTATTTTTGCATCAATATTCAAAATCCTATACCAAAGTCAAAATTAACCATATTTGGGAATATCAAATAAAACCCTAAGTTGAGTAGATTCAATAATCTACCTTTTTTTTCTCTTCCTATAAAATATCCCTCTATATTCCTTGCTTTCTTTGAATAAGACCATTAATAAAAAACATCTCTCAATGACAATAAAATTTCATAGTGAGAGCAAACAACCAAAAATACCCAACCCCCTTTAAGGAAAATTGGACACTATGCTCTTGGATTTCTTCTTGCTGGCATTTTGGACATGTAGAAATCCAGTAGGGGGCCCAAATCAAAATGGTTAATTAAGCAAACAATAACATTTGTGGTCCAGTCTTTGAGTGTTGAGAAATTTCAGACTTAATAAAAGTCCTCTTTGGAACAGTCTAAAATACTTAACTAATTAAGATTAGTAGCTTTCTTCAAAGTTCTTTGGGAGCAGGCTTTGAAGAGAAAACAGCAATTCAAGAAGTTGAAGTAGGAAGAAGCAGAAGGCTGGAATATGCAAGATGATGGAACAAATGTGACAATGTGTCAGCATGCTGAAGAATGATTCTGTCAGGTTTGATCTAGTATCTCTGTTGTCTAGTTCTTTTGTTCTGCAAGCATACAACTTCTCATAAACATTATACAATTCTAAACCTATGAATGTGAGAGATGTGCAGGATGAAACCAAACTGTAAGCCAATTTTCTTTATGCAATATAAAGTTTAGCATACTACATTTTGAGGATATTATAGCCAAGGATTTATTGGATGGAGTTAAGAATTTATTGATGGAGTTCTGGCTAGAGACATTTTTTATGTCTCAATTAGTTTTAGAGGTATACCTGGTAAAGGGATTATCAACTTATGTTACCTGTTCTGTTGGATCTTGATTTCTCTCTTCTTTTGAGTGGCTAAGGTCTTCCGGTGGTCTTTCTTTGTCATTTCTGATTTTTATTAGTTTTGAAGGAACCCATAATTTCTCTTCTCCTGCATGAACATTAGCAAACCCCTTCACCAACATAACACATTCTCCACTCTCCATTGTGAGGTTAGGGTACCTTTGAAATATATAAGCTGAAAGAACTCAGCAGTTATTTCTAAACCAGTGTCTCTCCACAGCTGTTGTTTGTTGTTCATTAACATTTAAGAAATTGAAGGTCAATAAAGCATTATTTAATCTATCTTTGGTGTTTTTTTTTGTTTGTTTGTTTTTTGTTTTTTTCAATGCAGTTTATTCAGGAACATTGAACAATCCTCGGACCCCGGGGAAAGCCAGCCCACAGCTTAAATAGCCTCTGGGTAGCCAACCCAGGCGTGCCACGGGGGCAATGCAGATAGGTCCACATACATGGAAGCAAGCCAGATCCTCGGCCTTAGCCAAATGTGGAGTTGTTCGTGACAGAGAGCACTCACCATCGGGAAGGTGGAAGGCGGAAACCAGCTCCATCTTTAAGGCATAGCATTCCGCAGCTCTCTACAGTTCCCCCTTTTTGTTTTAGACGCATCAGGCAAGAGTAGAGGTCTGATCTCTGATATTAGAAATAAATTGGGACTTTGTACAGATGTTCATTTAGGTGTCATCCACCCAAAGAGCATCAGACCCGTCCGATACCTTTTTCTCAGAGGCGGGACCTGGGGCATCAACACGCATGCAATCAGACATGCTCTTCTCTGGGTCCAAAGCGGCTGACCCTGAGTGCAGTGCTTAGCCTCGCATCCTGAGCGTATCATTTTAGCTTTTTATGGTATCCAACCATGCTTGGGGAGAATGTCTTGCTTCAATGGCTGTAAAGGCCTGAATGATCATGGCTGCATCACACTGTTGTGAGACTCTAATCTTGCATATATACCACAGGCAAACCAAGGAGACCAACACCAGAAGGCCTGCTAACACTCCCATGCCCGCCCATTCCTTCAGATGATTCATGGCTGCAGCAATCCATGTTGATAATCCTGTGGGTAGTCCTGCGTCCACTCCGGTAGAATTTACTGTGACAATGGCCACTCTCAGCTGCTCCATCGTAGTATCGAATTCTCCAGTCCAATTACCTAAAATATAGCTCGACAATTGTTTAGACAGATTTGCAGCGCAGGAAAAATTCTCATGTTGTATGCTAGTGACACAAAGTCCAGCATACTTTCATTGACAGCCAGGTTGAGCGATTTGCCATAGGGTATCAATTTGCTCCTGCAAGAGGTCAATCCTCTGATTGAACACCATCAAGCTTCCTTTTAGTTGAGCATTAATTCCTTTATGTACAACTATGGCATGAGCTACATTGGCTAAATGATTATTCAGGGTCTGAGCAGTCTGCCCAGTATGACTCATGGCTAATGCCCTGGTGGTAGCTCCAACAGCCGTCAATGAGATGGTAGTAACAATGGTGGCTGTAGTTCCAAGATCCCTTTTCTGTCTGAAGAGAGTCATAGCGTGAGGGGCATCAATGGGCATAGGCACCCAGTGAGGCATGCAAGTAACCAGGGCATACCTAACTTTACTAGCATTGGGGCTTAAAAAAAACCAAGTATCATTACCACAATTACTTGGCTCTATCTGGCTAATAATGAATAAAAATGGGGGATATAGACAAACAGGTGTGGGCTTATAGGAAATATTATGAGAAGCCTTAACCCCTCGTTGGAACATCCTGCGTCAGTTCTAGAATTAGCAGTGCTGGTGTCCGAGGTCTGAGTAGGTTCAGGAGACCATTGCCCCCAGGGGCGACACATGCTCCATGCCAATTGACTAACTCCATGTTTTCCTCCAATTTTGAAAGTCATTTAAGGTTCTTAAATTATTTTTTTCCCTTTTTTTCTTAAATTTTTCATCAATTACACTTTATTCATTCTGCATCCCCCTATAAGTCCCTCTCTCCTCCCATCCCAATCCCACCCACCCTTCTCCCTCTGCTTGCATGCCACTCCCCAAGTCCACTAATAGGGGAGGTTCTCCTCTCCTTTCTGATCTTAGTCTGTCAGTTCACATCAAAAGTGGCTGTATTGTCCTCTACTGTGGCCTGGTAGGGCTGCACCCCCCCCCCAGAGGGAGGTGATCAAAGAGCAGGCCAATCAGATTATGTCAGAGGCAGTCCCTCTTCACATTACTATGTAACCCGATTGGACTCTGAACTGCCCTGGGCTACATCTGTGCAGGGGTTCTAGGTTATCTCCATGAATAGTCCTTGGTTGGAGTATGAGTCACTGGGAAGTTCCCTATGTTTAAATTCTCATGGGTGTAAGGTGAAATCTCAGGGTTGTTTTGATTTGCATTTCCCATGAGAATGGCCAAGATCAAAAACTCAAGTGACAACACATGCTGGAGAGGTTGTGGAGAAAGGGGAACCCTTCTCCACTGCTGGTGGGAATGTAAACTTGTACAACCACTCTGGAAATCAATCTGGCGCTTTCTCAGACAACTAGGAATAGCGCTTCCTCAAGATCCAGCCATACCACTACTGGGCATATATCTTTGGTGTTTTTAATACCCCTCTCTGTTTGTTAAGTATGTCCCTAAAAGTACAATTGGATCTTTCAATGACTGCTTGAAAAAGTAGGATTGTGAGGTATTCCTGTTACATGTTTTATCTTATAATATGTAAAATATCCTTCCATTTTATTAGAGAAATACGCTGTAGCATTATCAGTCTTAATTTGTTCAGGTATCCCCATAATTGCCATCACTTCTAATAAATGCATAATAACTGAATCAGCCTTTTCAGAGATTAAGTCTGTTCCTCATTGAATCCCTGAATATGAAACCCTGAATATGTGCAACATATAGTATGTAAAATAAAGCAAGTCCATTTGCCAAATTTCATTTCTTTGGTTACCTTTAGGGTTACTTCCTGCAGGTAGTGGAGTTTGGCTATGTAAAGAACAAGTGGGGCATTTTCTCACAATTTCTTTGGCTTGTTGCAAAGTGATAGAAAACACTCTTTTTAAACTTTTGTTGTCAACATGGTGTTTTTTTATGAAATTCTGAGGCCTCTAACATGCTTTCTATCAATAGTTGATCAATTTCCTCATTGGCTTATGCTAGAGGACCAGGTAAACATGAATGACATCTGATATGTGTTATATACAATGGATTATTTCTATTTCTGATTACTTGTTGTAATTGAAGGAACAGTGAAGTTAAGTCTTAATTATCCTGAATTAGAACAGCAGTTTCTATATGAAGAACAACTCTTTCTGCATGAGAGTCAGTGACTATATTAAGAGATTCCTGAAAATCTGATAATACCAAGAGAATTGCATATAATTTTGATTTTTTAATTAAATCAAAAGGACTCTCCACCACTTTACTCATATTTTCTGACTTATAACCTGCCATTTTTCATTTATTGGCATCTTATAAAATGTGGGAATTCCAGAAATTGGAATTCCTTTTACTATATGAGGGAGAATCCAATTGTTTCTTTTTATAAACTGAAGTTGCTTACTTTTTGGGTATCTGTTGTTTACTTCCCCCAAAAATTCACAGCAACCTCTTTGCCAATATCTGTTGTATACTCATAATGACACAATCTCAGCCTTGGTGAAGTGCACCACAGTTTCAGCTGGATCTATTCCAGCCAGTTGACAAAGTCTCATTTTTCCTTTTAGGATCAATTCAAAAAACTTTCTCTATAGTTTTTTTTTTGTTTGTTTGTTTGTTTGTGTGCCGAAAATATCCATTCTATAATTCAGTCCTGCCTCTGCATAAGAATTCCTGTGGGATAATAAGTGGAGGGCAAAATAACCAAAATACAGGCCCTCTTTGGATCAATATGATATATACATGCATCTTCTAATTTTCTTTTTTATCAGAGCCAATTTCTTTTCAGCTTCAGGTGATAACATTCTTGGACTATTTAAGTCCTTATCACCGTGTAAAATTTGAAATAAGTTACTTAGCTCTCAAGTAGCTAAACCAAGGGTAGGCCATAGCTAGTAAATATCTCCCAGCAATTTTTGAAAATCATTAAGAATTCTTATCTTTTTTTCTAATTTGTATTTTGTGGTTGAATTATCTGTAGACCTATTTTGTATCATAGATAATTAATAGAATCTCCTCTTTGTATTTTTTCAGGAGCAATCTGTTATCCCCAACAAGGCAAAGTTCTATTTATTTAATCAAAAATATTTTCTAATGTTTTCGTATCTAAATCAGCTAAGAAGCTATCATTCATATCGTGGTAAATTATGTATTGGGGAAACTGCTTACGAATTATCTCCAATGATTTTTTTTTTTTTTACAAAATATTGCCATGAAGTAGGAGTGTTTAACATTCCCTGTGGTAAGACCCTCCAATGATATCTCTTTATTGAACAACTTCTATTCAAAGTGGGTATTCAGAAAGCAAACCTTTCCCTATCATGTTCATGTAAAGGAATAGTGAAAAAGCAATCCCTTAAATCAATCACTGTAATAAGCCATTCTTTAGATAAAAAAGGAAGGCAATGGGATTCCAGATTGTAAAGATCCCATTGGCTGAATAATTTTGTTAATTGCTCTTAGATCTGTTAACGTCCTTCGTTTGTCAGATTTCTTTTTGATGACAAATACTGGAGAATTCCAAGGGCTATTGGACAGCTTTATGTTGAGCCTCCATCTGTTCCAGAACTAGCTCTTCTAGTACCAGTAATTTTTCTATACTCATAGACCATTGTTCAATCTAAATGGGCTGGTTTGCCAACCACCTTAGTGATAAGGCTGTGGGAATTTTATTAGCAGTGGCTTCACAACATGAAGTTGAAAAGACAGCCTCATATATATTTTGTTTACAGGCAGCCTGGAAAGTCTGAAACTGTCTTTGATGACATTTTTTTAAATAATTTTAGCTTCTTTATCAGGAGTATTACCTGTTTTTTGGCTTGTCTCAGAAGTTGGGGGGATGTTAATCTGGGTCTTCCATTATTGTAACAGATCTCTCTCCCATAAGTTTATGGTTATCTCAGCCATGTATGGCCTTAGTTTTCCTATTTGACCTTCTGGTCCTGTATATTTAAGCCATCTAACATTTTATTTCACTTTAAAGTTCCAACTCCTTGGAATTGCATAACCACCTCTTGAAGTTTCCCATTTGGGGGCCAGGACTTAGGAGTCATAATTGTGACATCAGCCCCAGCATCTACCAAGCCTTCAATTTCATTACTATTAAAATTATCTTAATTTTGGACTTTGATCATTTATAGAGGTTTGCCAATATATCTGTTTATAGTTCTCTTCCTGGTTTTTTTATTTTTCTATAGAATCTGATTTGGCCTTGCTGTCCAATATTTTAATGTTTATTTCCAGAGCAGTGGTGTTTAATTTTCTTGTGGAGGAGTATACCTGTCCTGTTTTGGTGCCTGCAAGATGCTTCCTCTGGCATTTTTTTGATAAAGGATTACCCCATTTATCTGTGACTGCTCTACGTTAACTAATCCAATGTCACCCCTTACCACATCTTCTACTTATTCTAGGAAACATAGGCTCCCTTCTTGAATTATTTCGGTTTTCCTGGTAATTTCTTTTGTAGTAATCTCACCCATCACAATTACAACATTTCCCAAGGTCTTTTGGGGTAGCTTCTCCTATCAAGGTCAAATTGGGTGAAGAAGGTCTGATGTCAATCATATTTCTAATCCATTCATCTATTGGAGCAGATCTTGTTCTTGATGGACTTATTGCCTCTTTGCATTCAATTTTAGCATTTTCAAACTCTAAAGTTGTTTAGCTAAAGTGCTAAAAGCTATTAGTGCTTTTTTAGCTAGTGAATCTGATATACTTCTATCCACAGCTAAAGTCACTCTTTGCAAAAAGTTAGTAAATGTTTCAGTTAGACCTTGTATGTCCTGGGAGAATGGCTCAAGCTTTTTTTCCTGATTCCTCAACCTTGTCCCAAGCATTTAAGGCTGCTAGGTGACATAATGGTAAGGTTTCTTCATTATATACAGCTTGTATCTCTGTGTCAGCAGACTGCCCATCACCAAGCAGCTGTTCCTTAGAAACACCAACACCTCTAGGTCTATTTTCGTGTGCTATCTCTCTACCTTCTTCTCTCCACCATGAAAGCCATTATAAATATGGCCCAGGTTCTTATATTTCCTTTGACATATCCACCCAGTCCATGGGGATTACTCTACTTTTGATTGACCAGAAAGTCAACATTTGTTTTACAATGGTGAATGCATTCCAAAATTAGTGACACTTTCCTTAAATTTCCTCAGATCTAGCACTTCCACAGGGCGCCATTCAGCTTCAAGATAATTCAGTGGTTGGTCATCATGTGCTAGTATCTGCTGTATACTGAGTGGATAAGCCTATGTTTGTTTTCTAGCCACCTTTGGTTGGCTTTCTTTATTTTTGTCTTTTGCCTCTACCTGAGAATTTTCTTTACTTACTATTCTAAACTCTTCCCTTAAAGTCTGCACTCATATTTCATACCTATCTTCCTGTTTGTTTTGTTCAATAAGTTTTTGTATCTCTTGTTTTATGCCTCTCTTCCAACTTTTTATTTTTTTTTATTCATATTGTTCTGGTTGTTTTTTGTGATGTTTCAGTATCTTTTCTTAAACCTCTGCTCTGTCTTCCAGTTATTTATTCCATTCTGTAAGTTTTTGTATCTCCTGTTTTATGTCCTGTTTCCAACCTTCATTTTTTTTCTTTTATGTCAGTCTATTATCTTTTCTAAAACTTTTGCCTTTGAGAGGACATAAAAGGCTAATGCAATGATTAAAGTTAAATTGAGGAATATGAATGTAAGCATAGTCACAATTTCTAGATTTTCCTTATTTCAGTCCTAAAACCATAGAATAGATTATCAGCTAAGCTCCAAAAAGTCTGTTTTATTGTTTCTTCCATCCTGTTAGATTGTAGTGGAAGCCAGTTTTGTTATGTTAAGTCTGAGGTCTGCCCACAGTAGGCTGTCTTTTACTCCAAGGCCAGCTTAAGAGTCTCTCTAAAAACAGACAGTATTGGATGTGGGAGTTTTTAGATTTTAAGTTTGGGTTTTATCACTGGGAGCTTATCTTCTCCTCCAAATTATGTTAAGTATGATTTAAAGGGTGTGGATACTTAGATTACTTGGGTGTGATTTGTTCTAACCAGAGATTAATATTTACTATTGATTGATGTTCTGGTAATGCTGCTGTTATTCCTAAACAGCGGTATGGGTATACCCAAATCACCACACAGAGACTGGGTTAATTTAGTTAACCTAGAACACCAATACTGGACAATAGTTACTCCATCCAAAACCTGCAAGCCCTCATAGTTTCCTAACATTTAGATTTCCCACATTATACTTGTTTTTTTTATTTTTTTATTTTTTGTGAAATCTTATGTCTGGTTCATGCTTCATGTCCTCCAATATCACTCCTCCAGCTCTGTCTCTCAGCTCTCCTCTTGCCCCTTCTTCCCCCACTCATTTCTTGCCCTCTAGCTCCTCCACTCTTTCCTGTCCTTTGGCTACTCCCAAATCAATATTGTGACTAGTTGCTTTATATGGAAGTTTACACCAAGTTGAGAAAGGATACTTACAATGGGTTTCACAATGCAATCAGATTGTAACCAAAGAGTGGGGGGGGTGAGAAATCAGCATTTGAATCAACAGGGGTAAAGTGTATACATTTCAAAAGGATATTTTAAGAACAATCTTTAATGTGTACTTGAGTCTCTTTTAGATATATGCCCAGGTGTGGTATAGCTGTTTCTTGAGGAAGCACTATTCCTACATGTCTGATAAAGCACCATAGTGATTTCCAAAGTGATTGTACAAGTTTACATTCCCAGCAACAGTGGAGGAGTGTTCACCTTTCTCCACAACCTTTCTACTATGTGTTGTCATTTGATTTTTTTTGATATTGGGCATTCTAATGGGTGTAAGGTGAAATCTCAGGGTCTTTTTGATTAGCATTTCCCTGATTACTAATGATGTTGAGCATTTATTTAAGTGTTTGTCTGCCATTTTATATTCCTCTATCAAGAATTCTGTTTATGTCTGTTCCCCATTTTTAAATTGGATTACTTGATTTGTTGCTTTTCAATTTCTTTCGTTCTTTATATATACTGGATATTAGTCTTCTGTCACATAGAGTGTTGTTGAAGATTCTTTCCCAATCTGTAGGCATCTGTTCTGTTTTGATGACCGTGTCCTTTGCTTTACAGAAGCTTTTCAGTTTCATGAGGTCCCATTTACTGCTTGTTGCTCTTAGAGCCTGTGCTGTTGGTGTTCTGTTCAGGAAGTTGGCTCCTGTGCCAATTAGTTCAAGGTTCTTCCTCACTTTATCTTCTAACCCTTATAATGTATATGGTTTTATGTTGAGGTCTTTGATCCACATGGACTTTACTTTTGTGCAGGGTGATAAGTATAGATCTTGAGAGACCAAAAGATAAATTAGCTATTATTAAGACCTGAAGTAATTGGGTGGAGAAGTCCAGTAATGCCCTGAGGGGAAGGACCCCTTACTGCATTCTTTTCCCACCTATTAGAGATACAGTTGCTAGGAAACTGGACCATCCTCCTGGGGAGGGACACCAGATCATTAATGGCCTGGGAACCTTCCTATAGCAAGTCAATTCAAAATGTAGCATTTTGACCAATAGATGTTTGCCAGGCAGGAATTGCCTCTGCCTTGGGCATGCTGGGATGGACCAGAATGTATTTACAACAGAGTCTGTTTATTCCTGGTCTTTTGGGGTTTATGAACTGGGCAGAACATTTTGAGGACTTGTCTCAGAGCTCCAGGAACCTGACTCGGAGGTTTTTATGCTGGCCGTAAGTGTCTAAATGTTTCTGTGCAATGTCTCTATGTGCAGTACTTTCTGTTCTCTGTTCTGAAAATTCCTCACAGCTCAAGGTGTCTGTATCTGGGTAGCAAGACATGATCAAGGTGGTTGCACTGGTGGTCACAGCTGCCAAAGTTCAGGGGGATGCCCCTGGCTTCATCAGAATTTTTAGTATTCTGTATGCCTGGTCCCAGTGAGTGGCACTCAGTGTCTCCTGGGGCAACAGCCCCCTCTTGGTGACTTCTGGGGCATCAGTGCCCATGCCTCCTGCACCCAATGCAGGAGGAATCAGTATGTTCGGCCTGCCCCAGGAGGGCAGTACAACTTGAGTACAGCTTGAGATCATGGATAGAGATACCTCCAGAAGTTCTTTTATTGTAGAGGATTGTTTTAGCAATTCTGGGTTTCATGTTTTTCCATTTGAAGTTGAGAATTTTTCTTTCAAATCTTCTGTAAATAATTGTGTTTGTAATTTGATGGTAATTGCTTTGAATCTGTAGATTGGTTTTAGTAAGATGGCCATTTTTAAAATGTTAATCCTGTCAAGCCATGAGTATGGGAAATCTTTCAATCTCCTGATATCTTCTGCTAATTCTGTTCTGAATCTTGAAATTTTTTACATAAAAGTCTTAGACTTGCTTGGTTAGGTTTGCAGCAAGGTACTTTATGTTTTTTTGTGGCTTTTGTGAAGGGCATTGTTTCCCAAATTTCTTTCTCATCCCTTTTGTACTTTGTATGCGGTACGACTACTATTTTTTTTTAAAATAAGTTTTGTATCTGGCCATTTTCCTGAAGGATTTTATCAGCTGTAGGAGTCCCTGATAGAATTTTTGGGGTCAATCAGGTATACTATCATATCATCTGCAAATAGTGACACTTTGCCTTCTTCCTTTATGTTTTCTCTCTCCTTGATCTCTTTCAATTGTTTTATTGCTAATTCAAGGACTTCCAGAACTATGTTGAAGACATATGGAGAAAGTGGGCAGCCTTGCCTTGTCCCTGATTTAAGTGGGATTGTTTTAGCTTTCTCTCATGAGTTTTATATTGGCAATAGGCAATATTGTCCTTACTATATTTAGACATGTGCCTTATATCCTTGATCCCTCAAATACTTTAAACATGAATGGATGTTGGATTTTATCAAATGCTCTTTCAGCATCTAAGGAGATTATCATTTTTTTTTCAGTTTGTTAATATGGTGGATTACATTCATGGATTTCCATATATTGAAAGACCCCTGCATAACTTGGATGAAGCCAACTTGGTCATAGTGGATGATATCTTTAATGTGTTCTTGTATTTGGTTTGCAAGTATTTTGTTGAGTATTTTTGCATCAATGTGATTAAAGGAGATTGGCCTGAAATTCTCTTTCATTTTGGGTCCTTGGGAGGTTTAGGTTCCAAGGTGACTGTGGCTACATAGAAAGAGTTTGGTAGTGTTCCTTTTGTTTCTACTTTGTGGAATAGCTTGAAGAGAATTGGAGTTAGCTTTTCTTTGAAAGTCTGGTAGAATTCTGTTTTGAAACGATCTGGACCTGGACTTTTTTTGGATGGTAGTCTTTCGATAACCACTTCAATTTCCTTAGGCGATATAGGACTATTTAATTGATTTACCTGGTCCTGATTCAGCTTTGGTAAGTAGAATCAATCATGAAAATTGTCCATTTCTTTTAAAAATTTCAAATAGTGTGGCATATAGACTTTTTAAGTAAGTCCTAAAGATTGTTTGGATTTCCTGTCTGTAGTTATGTCCCCCTTTTTATTTCTGATTTTGTTGATTTGGATGGTGTCTCTTTGCCTTTCAGTTACCTTGGCTAAGGGTTTGTCTATCCTGTTGATTTTCTCAAAGAACCAGCTCTTGGTTTCATTGATTCTTTGAATTGTTTTATTTGTTACTAATTGATTGATTTCAGCCCTAAGTTTGATTATTTCCAGCCATCTACTCCTTTTTGGTATGTCTGATTCTTTTTTTCTAGGGTTCTTAGGTGAGCCATAAATGCTTGAATGAGATGTCTCGAATTTCTTCTTGAAGGCACTTAGTGTTATGAACTTTCCTCTTAGCACTGCTTTCATTGTGTTCCATATGTTTGAATATGTTGTGCCATCATTTTTCATTGAATTATAAGAAGACTTTAATTTCTCTCTTTATTTCTTCCCTGACCCAGCTGTCATTTAGTAGCAAGTTATTCATTTTCCATGTGTGTGTAGACTTTTTGCTATTTTTTGTTGTTGTTGAAGTCCAGCTATATTCCATGGTGATCAGAGAGGATACAAGGGATTATTTCAATCTTTTTGTATCTGTTGAGGCTAGCTTTGTGACCAACTATATTACGTTTGGAGAAGGTTCCATGAGATGCTGAGATGAAGGTGAATTTTTTTTGTGTGTTTGGGTGTAAGGTTCTGTAAATATGTTAGGTCCATTTGATACATGACCTCTGTAAGAGACATTGTTTCTTTGTTTTATTTCTGTTTTGTTGACCTTTTTTTTTTTTTTTGTTGAGAGTGCTGTGTTGAACTCTCCCAGTATTAATGTGTAGGGATTTATGTGTGGTTTACTTTTTATCAATGTTTCTTTTACATATGTGTGTGCCCTTGAATGTGTGTCATAGATGTTTAGGATTGTGATGTCTTCCTGGTTTAATTTTTCCTTGATGAGTATGACATATTCTTGTCCATCTCGTTTTATTAATTTTTGATGCAAGTCTATTTTATCATATACTAGAATGGCTACTCCTGTTTGCTCTTTGAGTCCATTTGCTTGGAACGTCATATTCCAGCACTTCACTCTCAGGTAAAGTCTATCTGTGTGGTTTAGGTCACAACAGATTGCTGAGTCCTGTTTATGCATCCATTCTGTTAGTCTGTGTCGTTTTATTGGAGAATTGAGTCCAATGATGCTGAGACAGACTAATGAACATTGACTTTATAACCTGTGATTTTGATGTTGGCTGTGGTAGTAAGTCTTTGGTAGTAAGTCACAAAGTCTTTGGTTGCTTTTTGTTTTACTGTAGTGTGGTTAATTATTTCCTGTGTTTTCTTGAAAGCAGCTAGTTTTCTTGGGTTGAATTTTCCCTTCTAGTGTCTTCTGTAATGCTTGATTTGTGTGTAGGTATTGTTGAAATTTGTTTTTGTCTTTGAATATTTTGTTTTCTCTGTCTATGCAGACTGAGAATTTTGCTGGGTATAGTAGCCTGGGCTGACTTCTGTGTTTTCTTAGGGTCTGTATGATTTCCATCCAGGCCCTTCTGTCTTTCATAATCTCTTTTGAAAAGTCAGGCATGATTCTAATGAGTTTGTCGTTATATATTAATATTACTTGGCCTTTTTCCCTTGCAGCTTTTAGTATTTTTTTCTTTGTTCTGTATACTTACTGCTTTGATTACTATGTGATGGGAAGATTTTTTTTTTCTGGACTAATTTATTAGGTGTTCTGTGGACCTCTTGTATACTTATTGGCCTCTCCTTTAAGTTGGGGAAGTTAATTTCAATGATTTTGTTGAAAATATTTTCTGGGCCTTAGAGGAGGGAATCTTCTTTTTCCTCTGTTTCCTCTTAGTTTTTTTTTTTTTTTTTTTTTTATGCTGTCTTGAATTTCTTGCATGGTCTGTGTCAGGAATTGTTTTTTCTGTTTGTTTGTTTTTTTTATTAATTACACTTTATTCATTTTGTATTCCTCCATAAGTCCCTCCCTCCTCCCCTCAAGATCCTACCCTCCCTCTCCTTTCTGCATGCATGACCCTCCCCAAGTCCACTGATAGGGGAGGTTTCTCCTTTCTGATCTTAGTCTAACAGTTCTCATCAAAAGTGACTGCATTGTCCTCTTCTGTGGCCTGGGAAGGCTGCTCCCCCCTCAGGGGGAGGTGATCAAAGAACAGGCCAATCAGATTATGTCAGAGGCATTCCCTCTTCCCATTACTAGGTAATCCACTTGGACACTGAACTGTCATGGGCTACATCTGTGCAGGGTTTCTAGGTTATCTCTATGGATAGTCCTTGGTTGGAGTATGAGTGTCTGAGATGTTCCCTGTGTTCAAATTTTCTTGTTCTGTTGCTCTCCTTGTGGAGTTCCTGTTCTCTCCAGCTCTTACTATTTCCCACTTGTTACATAAAATTCCATTCACTCTGCCTGACAGTTGCAAAAAGACACACACGGTATATATACTCACTCATATAGACATACAACTTAGGACAAACACACTAAAATCTGTGCATCTGAAGAAACTAAGCAAGAGAAAGGACCCTAACTAAAATGTTCAATCTCCATCCTGAGAGGCAAAGAAGATAGACATCCGAAGAAGAAGAAAACAGGAAACTACCTAGGAACCTGCTACAGAGGGCCTCTAAAAGCCAGAAGAAATAAACAGGAAACAAACTAGGAACCTACCACAGAGGGCCTCTGAAAGCCTCTGCCGTGCAGACTATCAAAGCAGATGCTGAGCCTGATGGCCAACTGTCAGGAATTTTTTAGACTTAACATTTCCTTTGCCAGATACATCAATTTATTCCATTCTATCTTCCACAGCTGATATTCTTTCTTACATCTCTTGTAGTCTATTGGTTATGCTTACCTCTGTATTTCCTGTTTTCTTCCCTGAGTTCTTTCTCTCCACAATTTCCTGTTTTGTTTTTTCTTTAATTTCTCTAAAAAAATACATGAAACTCTTCACAAATTTTTTTGTCATCCTTGTGCCATGCTAATATTCTCTGTATTGTTCCAATTTTAGTATATGTGCTTCTGAAGTGAGCACAACATATTTCTTTCAAGTGGTCATTAAGAAATCACATGTTCTTGACTTGTGGGTTTCACATTATCACAGATTCAATTATTATTTGTTAAATGATAGATATGCCCTAGCTTAATGAATTATTTTCTATGAAAATGCTTTCTGACCATGGCAAATCTTTCAAAATAAAAGTGTTTAATTGGGACATTGCTTATATATTTACAGTGACCATCCATGATGTCATATTGGCAAGCAATCACCTTGTTGTAGTCCTTCACCAAAACTGAGAGCTTTTCATACTGAACCACAAGAGGAAGGCAGAGAGAGGGAGACTGAAAGAGAAACATACACACACACACACACAGAGAGAGAGAGCTAGAAAGACATATTCAGAAGTAGATAGACTGAGATCTCAGAAACAAAAATATAAAGTGACAGAGACAGAGGAAGTGCGACTCCATTCTGTTTGGTCACTTTCATTGGCATATCAACCTCAAAGCACACTCTCCTATAGTATATATCCAAAAGGAATTAATTTTTTTAAATATTTTTTTTTATTTTAAATATAATTAATTACAGTTTATTCACCTTGTATCCACCCATAATACCTGGTCTCTTTCCCTTTTCCACATATGCCCCTATCCAAGTCCACTGATAGTGAGGTCTTCCTCTCGTTGCTTCTGATCCTAGTCTATCAGATCTCATATGGAGTGGCTGTATTGTCTTTCCCTGTGGCCTGTTAAGGATGATCAACCATGAGGGGGATGTGATCAAAAAGCAGGTCAATCACTTCATGTCAGAGCTGTTCCCACTTGTGGAACCCACTTGGACACTGAACTGCCATGTGCTACAACTGTGTAGGGGTTCTAGGTTATATCCATGTGTAGTACTTGGTTAGAATATGAGACTCAAGAAAGACCCCTGTGCTTAGATTTGTTGGTTCTGTTCCAATTCTTATGGAGATGTAACTACTTCCCACTTCTTTCATTAGATTCCATGCTCTCTGCCAAACAACTGGCTATAAGTCTCAGCATCTGCTTTGTTATTCTGTAAGGCACAGCCTTTTAGAAGCCCTCCTTGGCAGGTTCCTAACTTTTTCTATGTTTTCTCCTTCTTTTGATGTCAGTCCTCTTCGCCTTTTGGGATGGGGATTGAGCATTTTAGCCAGAGTCTTACCTCTTGACTAGTTTATTTAGGTGTACAGATTTTAGTAGGTTTATCCTATATTATATGTCTATATTCCTGAGTATATACTGTGTATGTCTTTCTGCTTCTGAGACAGCTCACTCAAGTTAATCTTTCCTGTTCCCAATATTTAACTGTAAATTTAAACTGCAAATTTCATGATTTCCTTGTTTTTATTACTAAGTAATATTCCATTGTGTAGATCTGTCATAATTTCTGTTCCATTTTTCAGTTGGGGGTATCTGGGTTTGTTATGCCAGGTTCAGGGGACCCTCAGAGACCAAGAGGAGATGACTTGATATAATTGCAAGAGAGCTTTATTAGGAGAGTGATCGAACTGTGGACCCAAGTCTCACTGGTGAAGCAGTAGAGAAGTGGGACCCCGAGCTCCGAGTGAACAGGATTTTTAAAGGGAATGTCTATAAGCTGGGGTTTCCATGGCAGCAAGCGGGGGGGCACAAGCCTTGGCATTACAGAATTGGGTGAAGTTTAGCAGGGCGGGGTGTCATTTTCTGAGGCACATCATCACAATGGCTAAGGCATATAATCACAATGACTATTTTTCTCAACCATATCTGAAACATTGATTGGAGAGAATTTTCCCACCCAATTCTCACACATTTTCCATTGATTATTGCCAGGGAGTTTGTCTCTATTTTCTATGAAGCATTTATTCTGTTATATTTCCTGGAGGCTGTTACTAGGAGAGTTAACTTTGTTTTCTGCCAGGTGTACATTCTGTGATATTTCCTGGTACCTGAATTCAGTTCCCAGTCAAGACCTTTATTTTAAAATGGAGTTACATTCAGGCTTTCTTAAGCTTTTTAGGTTGATTCCAGGCTCTGACTATTACAAATAAAGCTGCTTCAAACATGACTAAGCAAATGTTCTTATTGTGTACTTGACCCTCTTTTGGACATATGCCTAGGAGTAGTATAGCTGGATCTTGAGGATGTGCTATTCCTAGTTGTCTGAGAAAGCTCCAGATTGATTTTCCGACTGGTTATAGAAGTTTACATTCCCACCAGCAAGGGCAGAAGGTTTCCTTTTCTCCACAACCTCTCCAGCATGTATTGTCACTTCATTTTTTATCTTGGCCATTCCGTTGGTTGTGAGGTAAAATTTCAGGGTTGTTTTGATTTGCACTTCCCTGATTGCTAATGACATTTCAGTGTTTCTCTGCCATTTAGTATTACTCTATCGAGAAATCTCTGTTTAGCTCTGTTCTCCAATTTTTAATTGGATTACTTCATTTGTTGCTTTTCAACTTCTTTTGTTCTTTATATATATTGGATATTACTCCTCTGTCACAAAGAGGGTTGGTGAAGTCTTTTCCAATCTGTAGGCATTTATTTTGTTTTGATGATGGTGTTCTTTGCTTTACAGAAGCTTTTCAGTTTCACAAAGTTCCATATATTGATTGTTGTTCTCAGAGCATGTGCTGTTGGTGTTCTATTCAGGAAGTTGTCTCCCGTGCCAATTAGTTCAAGGCTCTTCCCCACTTTTTCTTTTACCTAAATTAATGTCTCAGGTTTATGTTTAGGTCTTTGATCCACTTGGACTTTAGTTTTCTGCAGGCTGATAAGTATGGATCTATTTGGATTTTTCTACATGTAAACATGTAGTTAGACCAGCACTATTTGTTGAAGATGCTATCTTTTTTCCATTGTATGGTTTTGGCATCTTTGTCAAAACTCAGCTGTCCAGAAGTGTGTGGGCTTCTATCAGTTCTTTCTATTTGTTTCCATTGACCAATATTCTGTTTTTATTTACTACAATTTAATGTTTATTATTTTTTGCTGTATAATACACCTTGAGTTCAGGGATGGAGATACCTCCAGAAGACATTTTATTGTTGAGCATTGTTTTAGCAATTCTGGGTTTCTTGTTTTTCCATTTGAAGTATAGAGAAATTTTCTTTCCGGGTCTGTAAAAAATTCTGTTGGTAATTTGATGGGAATTGCATTGACTCTGTAGATTGCTTTTGGTAAGATGGCCATTTTCAGAGTGTTAACCCTGCCACGCCATGAGTATAGGAGATCTTTCCATCTCCTGATATCTTCTTCTAATTCTTTATTTAGAGCCTTTAAACTTTTTTTCATAAAAGTCTTTCACTAGCTTTGTTAGGGTCAAACCAAAGTAATTTATGTCTTTGACCAAATACAAAAACACATCAAAGATATCATTCACTATGATCAAGTAGGCATCATCCCAGGTATGCAGGGGTGGTTCAAAATACATAAATCCGGGTTGTTTCCAGCTTCTGGCTATTACAAATAAAGCTGCTACAAACATGGTTGAGCAAATGTCCTTTTTGTGTACTTGAGCCTCTTTTGGATATGTGCCCAGTAGTGGTATGGCTGGATCTTGAGGAAGCGCTATTCCTAGTTGTCTGAGAAAGCGCCAGATTGATTTCCAGAGTGGTTGTACAAGTTTACATTCCCACCAGCAGTGGAGAAGGGTTCCCCTTTCTCCACAACCTCTCCAGCATGTGTTGTCACTTGAGTTTTTGATCTTGGCCATTCTCATGGGTGTAAGGTGAAATCTCAGGGTTGTTTTGATTTGCATTTCCCTAATGGCTAGTGAGGTTGAGCATTTCTTTAAGTGCTTCTCTGCCATTCGGTGTTCCTCTGTTGAGAATTCTCTGTTTAGCTCTGTTCCCCATTTTTTAAGTGGATTACTTGGTTTGCTGCTTTTCAGCTTCTTTAGTTCTTTATATATACTGGATATGAGTCCTCTGTCAGATAAAGGGTTGGTGAAGATTCTTTCCCAATCTGTAGGTGGTCGCTTTGTTTTGATGATGGTGTCCTTTGCTTTACAGAAGCTTTTCAGTTTCATGAGGTTCCATTTATTGACTGTTGCTTTTAGAGCCTTGCTGTTGGTGTTCTGTTCAGGAAGTTTTCCCCTCTACCAATGAGTTCTAGGGTATTTCCCACTTTTTTTTCAAGCCAATTTAATGTGTCTGGTTTTATGTTGAGGTCTTTGATCCACTTGGACTTCAGTTTTGTGCAGGGTGACAAGTATGGATCTATTTTCATTTTTCTACATGTAGACATCCAGTTAGACCATTGTTACTACCATCTCATTGGCGGCTGTTGGAGCTACCAGCGGGGCATTAGCCATGAGTCATACTGGGCAGACTGCTCAGACTCTGAATAATCATTTAGCCAATGTAGCTCATGCCTTAGTTGTACATAAAGGAATTAATGCTCACCTAAAAGGAAGCTTGATGGTCTTCAATCAGAGGATTGATCTCATGCAGGAGCAAATTGATACCCTATGTCAAATCGCTCAACTTGGCTGTCAATGAAAATATGCTGGACTTTGAGTCACTAGCATATAACATGAGAATTTTTCCTGTGCTGCAAATCTGTCTAAACAATTGTCGAGCTATATTTTAGGTAATTGGACTGGAGAATTCGATACTACGATAGAGCAGCTGAGAGTGGCCTTGTCACAGTAAATTCTACCAGAGTGGACGCAGGACTAGCCACAGGATTATCATCATGGATTGCTGCAGCCATGAATCATCTGAAGGAATGGGCGGGCATGGGAGCGTTAGCAGGCCTTCTGGTGTTGGTCTCCTTGGTTTGCCTGTGGTTTATATGCAAGATTAGAGTCTCACAACAGTGTGATGCAGCCATGATCATTCGGGCCTTTACAGACATTGAAGCAGGACAGTCTCCCCAAGCATGGTTGGCTACCATAAAAAGCTAAAATGTTATGCTCAGGATGCGAGGCTAAGCACTGCACTCATGGTCAGCCACTTTCGACCCAGAGAAGAGCATGTCTGATTGCATGCGGGTTGATACCCCAGGTCCCGCCTCTGAGAAAAAGGTATTGGATGGGTCTGATGCTCTTTGGGTGGATGACACCTAAATGAACATTGGTACAAAGTCCCAATTTATTTCTAATATCAGAGATCAGACCTCTACTCTTGCCTGATGCATCTAAAACAAAAAGGGGGAACTGTAGAGAGCTGCGGAATGTTGTGCCTTAAAGATGGAGCTGGTTGCCGCCTTCCACCTTCCCGATGGTGAGTGCTCTCTGTCACGAACAATTCCACATTTGGCTAAGGCTGAGGATCTGGCTTGCTTCCATGTATGTGGACCTATGTGCATTGCCCACGTGGCATGCCTGGGTTGGCTACCCAGAGGCTATTTAAGTGGCTATTAAAGTGCGGCTGGCTTTCCCCAGGGTCAGATGATTGTTCAAGGTTCCTGAATAAACTGCATTGAAAAAAAAATACATAAATCCATCAATGTGATCCACCATATTAACCAACTCAAGAAAAAAATCAAAAACAAACAAACAAACAAACAAACAAACAAAAAACCTCATGATAATCTCCTTAGTTGCTGAAATAGCATTTGACAAAATCCAACTTCTATTCATATTTGAAATATTGTAGAGATTAGGAATACAAAGCACATATCTCAATATATTAAAGGCTATATAGAAAAATCCTATAGCCATCATCAAACTAAACTGAGAGAAACTTAAAGCAATCACATTGAAATCAGAGACAAGACCAGGGTGCCGACTCTCTCCATATCTCTTTAACATAGTTCTGGATGTCCTTGCAGAACAATAAGACAATTGAAAGAGATCAAGAGGATAGAAATGAAAAATGAAGTAGTCAAAGTATCACTATCTTTAGATGATATGATAGTATGCCTCAGTGACTCTCAAAATTCTACATGGGAACTCCTACAGCTTGCTGATAAGCAGGTTTGGCAAAGTGACTGGATACAAAACTAAAAAAAAAAACAAAAAAACAAAAACAAAAAAAAAACAAAACAGCATCCTCTCTGTATACAAAAAACAAATAGCTGCAAAATAAATTAGGGAAACAAAAGGAATTATATTGTCAAACAAGTTCATACCTCCTAACACTTCCCATACATTTCAACACTGGGAACTAAACATGTAAATAGATGAGCTTCAAGGGGATTGGCAATTCAAATCACAAAGAAGTGGAAGAAGATGGAGGGACTTCTAGGATAAAAGAACATAGTCATGATAATTTTTCATTCAATACAACGATTAAAGTTGCAACAACTTCCAAGGACTATAGAACAGGACTGACAATCTCCTTTGGGGAAAATGTGGAATATTTCCATAATGGAGTATTATTCATATAAGAAAATGACATCATGATATTTTCAGGCAAATGTTTGAAACAGTAAAAATCATCCCGGTTAAAGTTACTAAAATGCAAAAAGACACATATATTTTCAATTAACTTATTAGGAGTTCTCTTAAATGTGTGGGAAAAAGTTCCAAAAGGCCATCTTTTGTGAACAAATCAGGCTTCTAATAGGGAGACTGGGGTTCAGTTAATTGAGTTGTTGGGTGAAGGCAGCCTACGAAAATTTTCAAGCAACCTGGGCTGTTGTTATGTTGTTCTCTGTCTGCACATGATTGATCAGTGCCATTTCCTTGTATTCACAGAGATGATTCCTTCTGCATCAAATTGGATTGCATACAAAGACCCACAGTACTGTAATAGGGAGATAGAGACCTTAAAACACCCAGTTGTAAATGGAATTCATCAAAGAAATTCTCCCTTCCTTCAGAGCTCTGGGAAGACTGCAGGAAAGGAGGTGGGAAGAGTGTCCTAAGTAGAGGAAATTGATGACACAAGAAGAACAATGCCCTGAGAATCAGGCCACAGAGTGCCACTGACCAGCCCAGCTGGGCTCCCTGCATCCACGGGAGAATCAGGGTTTGGTTATCAGGAAGGCAGTTTCAGGCAAGTTGACAGACTGAGACCACACTGAGATCGCTTTGACTCTGCTGTACTTTTACTGAAGTCAGGCTAACAATTTTATAGTGATTTCATAAGGAAGCACCTTAAAGTTGGCATTCTTTCCAGAACATTCAAACTTTTACCAAGGATACAAAGTTTATGTTTTAACCGGAAAGTGTAGCCAAGCATAAAGCAGTGTCCACAAGAAATCTCCGCCTACAAACTTTCTGATCAACCCAAACAAGAAACAAAAACCTCAAACTGTGGTTTATCACTGACAAGTGAAGGGGAAAGTCAGGAGCTGCAATAGTCCTCCAAGCCAAGTCAAATACCTGTCAAAGTCTTTTTCTACATTAAAGTCTAAATACACCTTGCTCAACCATCCTCCAATATGTCTTGCTAAAGATTTATAATCTTCCTTAGAAACAAGACACCAAAGGGAGGCATGCTCAAGCCTGCTGTACTTGTTAATGCTATTTTTTTCCTAAGAAGGAGCCCATTATTTTTTTCTAGTCTTATAATGCTTTCTAATACTAAATCTGATTCATTACTTATTTTTCTTTTACTCTATTCTTGCTAAAGCTTTTAATAATCTATCAAGAATATATTTTCTTGAATAGTTAATTGTGCTGTACCAAGAGTCATAGAGAAAAATCAAAGGCTCATTAAATCCTTCATCTCAAAAAGCAGGATTTTCAGAGTACATCTTTTTGGCATAGATGGCCAGGGGGAACATCCAGGGACTTCCAGGGTGCAGATCCCCATAGGAAACATATCTCCTTGTCTTAGCAGCATAAATTTATGCTTATATAGCACATTTTTATGCTCATATAGACTCTGGAGTTAGTGTTGCAACAGAGGAAGATGATTCAGACAATGCTGATGAGACCTAAGAAGGTAGGGTCAGATAGAATGGGGAGGAGGACCTCCCCTATCAGGGAAGTAGAAAAAGGGCTTAGGGGTAGAAGGAGGGTGGGTGGGACTAATACTCTGATTATGTGCAAATGATTAGATGAACAACATGTTAAATTTTCTCAGGTATTTTAAAATGGTAATCCTTGGGCAGTCTAACAAAGAACTTAAAACAGTTTCTCAACATTTTGTGGGAAAAAAAAAACAAACAGACTTGGTGTTTATTTTTTTTAATTTTACAAAGTAAAACCAAGTCATGCTGTTTAAGCAAATTAAACAAAAACTACAGTTAATTCAATATATCATGTATAAAAAAACTATAAAATATGTTGTTCTTCCTTTAGAAAGCCTGGAGATCCTTCAATGCAAAATATTTGCTTATACTGTTTTACAGAGAAAAAAAAAAGGACTACAGTTCCATGTTAGCCTCAGGTTTTGCAGGGTTATATTCAGATCATTGTCAACCATTTTATAATATATATGCCTGGCTGCCAGTACCTAAAGAAATGATTTAATGCTGTTTCTTCCTGTCCTATAGATTTGGTATGGCCAGAATATTGCTTTTTTGCTGTGGGCTACAGGCTGTTTAGCTCCCTGTTTAGCTAAATAAAACTTTTGTCGTATAATTTTATTTTTTGCTGTTAAGTTTTAATACAGTATGATAGGATTAATAAGATTTGCTAACCCCTTTATAAATTATGTTTAATTAAAAGTTTTTCTTTGATTTTAGTTTAAAAAGAGCAGATTTAAAGTCATGCTAGGTTGTTTCTTGTTTTCTTCTTCTTCTGATGTCCATCCGCTTTGCCTTTCGGGATGGGGATTGAGCATTCTAATCAGGGTCTTCTCACTTAATTAGTTTCTTTAGATGTACAGATTTTAGTAGGTTTATCCTATGTTATATGTCTATATGAGTGAGTATATACCATGTGTGTCTTTCTGCTTCTGGGACAGCTCACTCAAGATGATCCTTTCCAGGTCCCACCATTTACCTGCATATTTCATGATTTCTTTATTTTTCATTGCAGACTAATACTTAATTATGTAGATGTATAACAATTTCTGCATCCATTCGTCAGTTGAGGGGCATCTGGGCTGTTTCCAGCTTCTTGCTATTACAAATAAGGCTGCTACAAACATGGTTGAGCAAATGTCCTTATTGTGTACTTGAGCCTCTTTTGGATATATACCTAGTAGTGGTATGGCAGGATCTTGAGGAAATGCTATTCCTTGTTGTCTGAGAAAGCAGAAGATAGATTTCCAGACTGGTTGTACAAGTTTACATTTTCACCAGAACTGGGGGAGGATTCCCCTTTCTCCACAACCTCTCCAAGTGTTGTCACTTGAGTTTTTCATCTTGGACATTCTGATGGGTGTAAGGTAAAATCTCAAGATTGTTTTGATTAGCATTTCCCTAATGTCTAATGATATTGAGCATTTCTCTGCCATTCCATATTCCTCTACAGAGAGTTCTCTGTTTATCTCTTTTTCCCATTTCTTAATTGGATTACTTGGTTTGCTGCTTTTCAGATTCTTTAGTTCTTTATATATATATATATATATATATATATATATATATATATATATATATATATTGGATATTTGCCCTCTGTCAGAAAAAGGGTTGCTGAAGATTCTTTCCCAATCTGTAGTCAGTAAGTTGTTTTGATGATGGTGTCTTTTGCTTTACAGAAGGTTTTCAGTTTCATGAGGTCCCATTTGCTGATTGTTGCTCTTAGAACCTGTGCAGGTCTTCTGTTCAGGAAGTTGTCTTCTGTACCAATGAGTTCTAGTGTATTCCCCACTTTTTCTTCTAACTGATTTAATGTGTCCGATTTTATGCTGAGGTCTTTGATCTACTTGGACTTTAGTTTTCTTCAGGCTGATAAGTATGGATTTTTTTGCATTTTTCTACATGTAGACATTCAGTTAGACCAGCACCATTTGTTGAAGATGCTATCTTTTTTTCCATTGTATGTTTTTGGCATCTTTGTCAAGATCAGGTTGTCCATAAGTGTGTGGGTTTTTTTCTGGGTCTTCTGTTCAGTTCCATTGATCCACCTTCTGTTTCTATGCCAGTAGCATGAAGTTTTTTATAACTGTTGCTCTAGAACAGCATAACATCAGGGATTGAGATACATCCAGAACATTGTGTTTACAATTCTGAATTTCTTGTTATTCCATATGAAATTGAGAATTTTTCTTTCCAGGTCTGCAAAGAATTTTGTCCATAATTTGAAGGGAATTGCATTAAATCTGTAGATTGCTTTTGGTAAGATGGCCATTTTTACTAGGTTAATCCTGCCAAGCCATGAGCATTGGAGATATTTCCATCTTCTCATATCTTCTTCTAATTCTTTCTTCAGAGACTTGAAATTTATTTTCATACAAGTCTTTGGCTTGGTTAGGGTTACACCAAGGTACTTTATGTCATTTGTGGCTATTGTGAAGGGTGTTGTTTTTCTAATTTCTTTCTCAGCCTTTTGTCTTTTGTATATGTGAGGGCTAATGATTTTTTTGAGTTAATTTTGTATCCTGCCATTTTGCTGAAGGTGTTTATCAGCAGTAGAAATTCACTGGATGACTTTTTGGGGTCACTCATGTATAGTATCATGTCTTCTATAAATAGTGATAATTTGACTTCTTCCTTTCCAAATTGTATCCCCTTAATCTGTTTCATCTGTCTTATTGCTCTAGCAAGGACTTGCAGAACTATGTTGAAGAGATATGGAGAGAGTGGGCAGCCTTGTCTTGTCCCTGATTTCAGTGGGAATTCTTTAAGTTTCTCTGTGTTCAGTTTGATGTTGGCTATAGGCTTCCTATATATCACCTTTACTATGTTTAGATATGTGCCTCATATCCCTGATCTTTCCAACATTTTAAACCTGAATGAATGTTGGATTTTATTAAATGCTTTTTCAGCATCTAGGGAAATTATCATGTGTTTTTTTTTCTTTCAGTTTTTTAATATGGTGGATAACATTGATGGATTTCCTTATATTGAACCACCCCTGCATACCTGGGAGGATGCCTACTTGTTCAAAGTGGATGATATCTTTGATATCATGTTCTTGTATTTGGTTTGCAAGTATTTTCTTGAGTATTTTGCATCAATGTGATTAAGGGAGATTGGCCTGAAATCCTTTTTTTTTTTTTTTTTTTTTTTGGTTTGGTCATTGGGAGGTTTAAGTACCAAGGTGACTGTGGCCTCATAGAACGAGTTTGGTAATGTTCCTTCTCTTTCTATTTTGTGAAATATTTTGAAGAGAACTGGAGTTAGCTCTTTTTTGAAGGTCTGGTAGAATTCTGCCCTGAAATCAACTAGTCCTGGCCTTTTTTTGGATGGTAGACATTAGGTGACCATTTCAATTTTCTTAGGGGATATAGGACTATTTAATTGATTTTCCTGCTCCAGATACAGCTTTGCTAAGTAGAATCAATCACGAAAATTGTCCAGTTCATTTCAATTTTCAAACTTTGTGGCATATAGACTTTTGAAGTAAGTTCTAAATATTGTTTGGATTTCCTCACTTTTCATTTCTGATTTTGTTGATTTGGATGGTGTCTCTGTGCCTTTCAGTTATCTGGGCTAAGTGTTTGTCTATCTTGTTGATTTTTTTCAAAGAACCAGCTCTTGGTTTCATTGATTCTTTGAATTGTTTTATTTGTTTCTAATTGATTTATTTCAGCCCCGAGTTTGATTATTTCCAGCCGTCTACTTAGAACTTTTTCGAGTGTCTTCTTCTTTTTCTAGGTTTTTTAAGGGAGGCATTAATTTGCTTGAATGAGCTGTCTAGAATTTCTTCTTTTAGTCACTTAGTACTATGAACTTTCCTCTTAGCACTGCTTTCATTGTGTCCCACAAGTTTGGGAATGTTGTGTCTTCATTTTCTTTGAGTTTTAGAAAGACTTTAATGTCTTTCTTTATTTCTTCCCTGACCCAGCTTTCATTTAGTAAGACGTTGTTCAATTTCCATGTATGCATAGAGTTTTTGCTATTTCTGCTGTTCTTGAAGTCCAGCTTTATTCTGTGGTGATCAGACAGGGTACAAGGGGTTATTTCAATCTTCTTGCATCTGTTGAGGCTTGCTTTGTGACCAACTATATGGTCTATTTTGGAGAAGGTTCCATGAGGTGCTGAGACGAAGGTAAATTCTTTTTTGTTTGCATGTAAAGTTGTAAAGTTCTGTAAATGTCTGTGAGGTCCATTTGATTCATGGCCTCTGTTAGAGACATGGTTTCTTTGTTTAATTTCTGTTTTGTTTACCTGTCCTTTGTTGAGAGTGCGTTGTTGAAGTCTTCCACTATTAATGTGTGGGGATCTATGTGTGGTATAAGTTTTATCAATGTTTCTTTTACAAATGTGGGTTTCCTTGTATTTGGGGCATAGATGTTCAAGATTGTGAAGTCTTCCTGGTGAAATTTTCCCTTAATGAGTATGAATTTTCTTTCTACATTTCTTTTAATTAATTTTGGTTTAAAGTCTATTACATCAGATATTAGAATGGCTGCTCCTGCTTGCTTCTTGGTTCCGTTTGCTTGGAAAGCCATCTCCCAACCCTTTACCCTCAGGTACTGTCTATCTTTGTGACTTACCTCACAACAGATTGCTGGGTCTTGTTTACTCCTCCATTCTGTTAGTCTGTATCTTTTTATTGGAGAATTGAGTCCACTGATATTGAGAGAGATTAATGATTAGTGGCTGTTAGATCCTTTGATATTAATGTTGGCTGTGGTCATAAGGTTGTGTGCTTGGTTGCTTTTTGTTTTACTGTATCGATGTTAATTATTTCCTGTGTTTTCTTGAAAGTAGCTAGTTTTCTTGGGTTGTATTTTCCCTTCGAGTGTCTTTTCTAACGCTGGATTTGTTTGGAGGTATTGTTGAATTTTATTTTCTTGCCAGTCTATGAGACTTTTTCTAGGAAAAGACTTGGTGATGCATGTCAATACTGTTTCCTTCCTTCCCTTTTGGGGTTTTCTTACCACAGAGACTTCCAGTCTCTGTTGCCCTAGGGTGCACAGCTCTGTCTGGGCTGAAGAGCTGGGAGCACAGCAACTGTCTGTGCCTGCGGTTGGTGCTGAGTACAGTGATGGCGGCTTCTACCTGCTGGTCAGCAAGACTTTTCCCAGGGAAAGCCTGGGTGACCTAAGTCAGTACCGTTTCTTTCCTTCCCTGTGGTGTTTTCTCGCGACTGGGTTTCCCAGTCTCTGGTGGTTTTTGTGTCCACTGATCAACCTGGGAAGGACACGCAGGTATGTGGTTCTGCTCTGGCAACCTAGTGCCTGTGGGATCAGAATCTCTTCCGGGTTCTGGCTGGGTGACGTGTGCATGGACCCGACTAATTACCACACTATGGTGGTTTCCTCTCACCTGGGAAACACAATTGCTGTTGTTTTAGGTCCCAGAGTTCAGTCTCTTGGTCGCTGTATGGAAAATGTCCTGCTCCTCATATGCAGTGTTCTCCTGGCGCTGCCATCTTGTCCCGACTTCCCTTAATTTTTTTTAATATTAGTTACTGTTTTTTAACTTTGTATCCCTACTGTATCTCACTCCCTTTTTCCCTCCAAATCCCACCCTCCCTACCTCATCTCCTTCCTGCCCTTTTCCAAGTCCACTGATAGAGGAGAACCTCATACCCTTTCATCTAATACTGGTTCATTAGGACAGTCTGCAAAGTCCTCCTCTTTTGCCTAGTAGGGATGTTCCTCTATTGGAGGGGGTCAAAAAGCCCACCATTGAGTTCATGTCAGAAACCATCCCTCTTCCCCTTATTAGGGTACACTTGGATACTGAGCTAAAAAGGGCTAAATCTGATCAAAGGTTCTACATTGCATCCATCCATGGTCCTTGTTTGAAGAAACAGTCTCATAAAAGACCCCTGTCCTCTCCAGATCATATTAATTCCCCTCTGCTTTTTTTTTTCTTTTTGATTCCCTACACTCTTCCAAAGGTTTGCTTGTGAGTCTTAATATCTGCTTTGATACACTTGTAGGTAGAATCTTTCAGAGGCCCTCTGTGTTAGGCTCCTGTCCTTTTACTTGTTTGCTCCTACATCCAATGGCCATTCCATTTGTCTTTCTAAGTGAGGATTGATCATTGGATCCAGGTCCTCTTTCTTGTTTATCCTCTTTAGGTGTATAGATTTCAGGATGTTTATCCTATTTTATAAGACTATATAAGTGAGTATATACCATGTGCTTCTTTCTGCTTTTGGGATACCTCACTCAGGATGATCGTTTATAGGTCCCACCATTTCCCTGCAAATTTCGTGATTTACTCGTTTTTAATTGGTGAATAGTATTCTACTATTATTGTAGCAATTGTGTAAAGGCTAGTTAAATTTCAAAAGAAAAAGTCATGTATGCACAGAATAAGAGATACTGGACACTGAGGAAAGTTTGTTTACTCATCTCCATGGAAATCTCAAGATTCTTTCAGGCACTGATTGGATGAGATGGAGAATGATGTCATGGAAAAGATGAAAGCCAGTAAGACTTTCATTAGCCAGTTCTTAAAATATCCAAGTGGACAGCCTGCTTGAGAGAAAGGCTGAACAGCCCTACATTCCTCAATCTGGGCAGCTGAAAGCACACAACCCAGAGTTGACAGTTCCTGTGTCCAAGAATCTTAGTTCAGGAAAAATGTCACATATTTCTTTCAAGTGGTCTTCAATAAAGTCACCAGTCCTTGACATGTGAGTTTCACATTATCACAGATTCTGTTTTTATTTGTTAAGTGCACAGATAGGTCCTTAGTCAGTGACTACTTACCGTGAAAATGCTGCCTTATGACAGCATTAATTATGCTATTATGACTTCACAATGCTATTGTGATATCACAATGGTATTCTGACATCACAGTGCTATAATCACATTACAATGGTATGATATTACAATGCTATCATGATATCAAAATGCTATTATGATATTATAATGCTATTACAACATGATTGTGGTATGACATCACAATGGCATTTTGACATATCACTGGCATTATGAACTGAAAATGCTATTATGGCAGCACAATGGTATTTTGATATCAGAATTATATTAAGACTCACAATGTTAATAAGACTTCATATTGGTATGAGCTCACAATGGTATTAGGACATTACAATGATATGATATCACAATGCTCTTATGACAACACACTGCCATAAGCCATCACAAGGCAATTATGACATCACCATATTATTATGACAACACGATGGTATTATGACATAATTTTGGCATGACATCAAAATGATATTATAACATCATAATATTATTAGAATTTCACAATGATATTATGACAGCACATCAGTATTAAGATTTTACAATGCAATTATGACATCAGAAAGCTATTATGATATTATATGTTATAACATCACAGTGCTATTATGATGTCACAATGGTATTAAGATTATAAAGGGTATTAAGAAATCATATCGTATAACTTCTAAATCACAATGGTATTATGACATCAGAATGGTTTTATGATATTACAATGCTATTCTGATATCACAAGGCTGTTATGACATCACAATGCTATTACAACATCACTAGGTTTTTCTAACACCACAATGTCATTATGACCACACAATGGTATTATGATATTACAATGTTTGTATGATATCACAATGATATTCTGACTTCACAACTGTATGAATTTATAATAATATAGGACATCTCAATGCTATGATGATATCACAATGCTATTATTACCTCAATAAGATATTATGACATGACAATGTTATGATATGTAAAGGCTTATATGACATCACAATGATATATCATGGCATTGGTGTTATCGCATCACATAATATTATGACATCACAATGCTATTATTACATCACAATGTTATGATGATGTAACAAAGGTATTATGACTTTACACTGTTATTATGACATTACCATGCTATTATGACATCACAATGGTATTACAAAATGACCCTTGTATGACATCACAATGGAATTTTGACATTACAATGCTATTAACCTAAAAACAGTATAACTTCACAATGATAATAGGACATCTAAATGCTAAAATGACATTATAATGGCAACATGAAATCTTAATGACAACATGACATCAAAATTCATCATGACATCCCAATGTTATTATGAAATAACAATGGTATTATGACTTCCCATAGGTATTATGATACACCATACTATTATAACATCACAATGGCATTACGCCATGATTGTGGTATGACATCCCAATGGAATTTTAACGTGAAAATGCTTTCATGACTTCACAATGCTGTAATGACATCAAAATTCATCATGACATCCCAATGCTATTCTGACATCACAATACTATTATGACATCTAAATGCTATTATGACATCTCAATGCTATTATAACATCCCAATGCTATCAGGATATTACATTGCTATCAAGATATCAAACCGCTCTTATGATATCAGAGTGCTATCATGACTTCCCAAACAGATGACCTCACTGGTATTAGGACATCAAAATGGTGTTATTTGGACATCACAATTCTATGAGGATATCACAACACTCTTACGGCATCACAATATTATGACATCACAGTGCTCAGATGATATCACAGTGATATGATATCCCAATCATATTATGAAAAAACAATGGTTTTATAATATCACCATGTTATAATGTAGTCACAATGATATTTTGCCATCACAATTATGCTATTATGTTATGTAATCACAAGAAAATTAGGTCATCACAATGCTTTAATGACATCACAAGGCTATGATGACATCACTATGCTAGAATAACATCACACTGCTAGCATAACATCACAATGGGGGTCTTGACCTCATATGCTATTATAACATCACAATGATATTATGACTTGATAAAGATATTAGAATTTGACAATGCTATGATGACATCATAATGGTATGATGATACCACAATGCTTTGATGATATCCCAAAGCTATTATTACATCAAAATGTTATTAGGACATCACAAAGCTATGATGACATCTAAATGTTTTCAAGACTTCCCAAATTTATTATGATCCCAATACTATTATAAAATCACAATGGTATTATCACATCATCATGCTAATATGATATCACAAAGCTATTACTATATGATTGTGTTTTGACATCACAATGGAATTATGGCATCACAATGCTCTTTTGATCTAACAATGATATGACGTCCCAATGCTATTATGGCATCACAATGATATGAGATCACAATGTCATTATAACATCACAATTCTTTTCTGACATCACAGTGGTGTTATGACTTCACAATTCTTTCATGACACCACAATGCTATTTTGATATCACAATGATATTATGACATCACAATTCTACTACGACATCAAAATAATATGACATCACATTGCTATGATGACATCACAATAGATAGTATGATATCACAATGATGTTATGACATAACAATGGTTTGATGATATCACAATGACATGACCTCAAAATTCATTATGACATCTCAATGTTATGATATCACAATGCCATGATAACATGACAGTGCTATTATACTATCACAATGGTGTATGACTTTAGAAGCTATTATGGCATTACAATGTTAAAATGGCAATACAAAGGTATTATGATATCACACTGCTTTCATGACCTCACAATATTATGATGACATCACAATGCTCTTAAGACATGATTGTATTATGCTATTACAATGGCATTATGACATTACAATGCAATTATGACTTCACAACAGTATGTCTTTGCAAAGATATTAGGACAACTCATTGCTATTATGATATCACAATGCTTTTTTGACATCCCAAAGCTACTATGATATTCCAGTGCTGTTATGACATCACAATAGTATTATGACATCCCAATGTTTTTATGACATCACAAAGCTATTATAACATCATAAAGCTATTATGACAGAACAACAATATGTCATCTAAATGATAATGAGATGACCTGACAATGGTATTATGACATCACAATGTTATTATGAATTCACAATGCTACTATGACATCAAAATGGTATTACGGTATCACAATGGTTTTATGACTTCACCTTGCTATTATGACATCACAGTGATATTACAACATGATTGTGATATGACATAACAATGGAATTTTGACATCAAATCCTATTGTGACTTCACAATGGTAAGATTTCACAATGACATTAGGACACCAAATGCTATGAAGACATGACAGTGCTATTATGACATCCCAATAACATCATGACATCAAAATTCATCATGACATCCCAATCCCATTATGAAATCACAATGGTAAGGTGTTGATTGGCTGATTGGGAGAATGATGTCATGAAACAAGTTAAAGCTAGTAAGATTTTCAGGATCCAGTGTTAAAAGGGCCAAGTGGACAACCTGCTTGAGAGAAAGGCCTCAATCTGGGCATCTAAAGAACATAACACAGACCTGACAGTTCCTGTGTCCAAGACTCTTAGTTCAGTAAAACTGTCACATACTTCTTTCAAGTAGTCATTATTAAAGACAGATGGCTTTTGTAAGAATATAGTTTTATTATTTACTATAGATTAGTCTTTTAATAAAGTTGCTGTTAATCATAAACAGCTGTATAACCATTTCACCACACAGAGACTGAGTTTATTTAGTTAACCTAGAGCACAATGTTGGGTAACATTTACTCTATCCTAAACCTCCAAGCCCTCATAGTCTCCTCACATTTAGATTTCCTACATTATACTTGCTTTTAGTGATATCTTATGTCTGGTTCATGTTCCACATCCTCCAAGATCTCTCCACCCACTCCCTCTATAAGCAATCCTTGCCCTTTCTCCTCCAACTCATTTCCTGCCCTCTAGCTCCTCTCTTCTTTCCTGTCCTCTGGCTTCTCCCTTTGTACAACATTGTGGCTAGTTGTTTTATTTTGGCCTGTTTACACCCAGTTGACACAGGATTGTTGTAAGTGGTAATTAATGTTTACTAACAATTATCTTTTAGTAATGCTGTTGTTATTCCTAAACAGCTGTATACTCAAATCACCACACAGAGACTGGGTTTGTAACCTGGAACATAATGTTGGTCAATAGTTATTCCATCCTAAACCTTCAAACCCTCAGTTTCCTAACATTTAGATTTCCCACATTATACTTGCTTTTTGTGAAATCTTAAGTCTGGTTCATGCTTCACATCCTCCAAGTTCTCTCCTCCAGCTCAGTTCTCCAATTGCCCCTTCTCCCATGCATTTCCTGCCCTCTAGCTCTTCCCCTCTTTCCTGTCCTTTGGCTCCACCCACCTCAACATTGTATCTAGTTACTTTATTTGGAAGTTTATACCAAGTTGAAACAGGATGCTTAGAATGAGTATCACAATGCAATATCCAGATTGAAACCAGAGTGTGTGTGTGGGGGGAGAAATTTGCATTTGAATGAACAAGGGTAAGGTGTATACATTTCAAAAGAACATTATACCACCATTTCCCCCTTTAAGTCCAACAAAAGGCTCATTTTCTTTCAATACTATGATAATTATAAAAATTGTTAGGTAAAATCTACATGTGTAATGTCCTGTCCATGTGTATTTAGCATCTTAGGAAAGAAGTATCTGATTATCCTATCTATCTTGATAAGTTAAAACTTCTATACCTAAATCAACTTTTATCCTTATTGGTATTAGCTACATGAAAAGATTTCTTAACTTCTAAACAAGTCAACCTTAAATGTGGCACTATAACTATTTGGTCTCCAACCCCATCAGAGGCCTGAGAAGGAATAAATTTAGTTATGAGAGTAAAAAGGAAGTGCATGTTAGCAGCTTCCAAAAGATAAAAAATTGACAGATACAGTTTGCTGCCCAAATAGTCACCCATAACTCTCTGTATCTTTGGAGTATCATCTTCAGCCTTCTGGCTCAGAATATTTGACAGACAAATAAGTGAAGCAGGAACTATTTAGGACTTGCTTATGCTGTCTTGGCAGAGTTCGAGAATCTACTTGTCCTGCATATATGTTTGCCCATTTTTGTCAGAAGTTGTCTGTTGTAATGCGAGGGTATTTTCTTTAGCTGAGTATCTTGTTTGCCATATTTGAAGCCATCTCCATCTGGAGATTCATCACGCTCAATATCTTCTTTCAGGTTGTCAGGGCTTTGCCTGGAAATGACTTGTCTCATTGTCAAAGAATCTTCAAAGTAATAAAAATATTTTAAATGCAATAATCTGTAGGTCTCTGAATTTTTGAAGACTACCTATCTTTATATAATAAATAGATCTGTATAAAGAATCATATCAATCTGTTAAACATAGGATGTATACTCCTGTGATAAATTAAACTACTGTCTGACATGCCTATGAGTTCAGTAACTAGCAAATAACTTGTATTACCTAATACCCTAACCAGTTTTTGATAGCAGTTTAAGAAGTATTACAAGTAAACTTGAAATTTTATCAATACACTAAAGCTAATATCAATGTCTCTAAAATAGACATATTTTTGCATAAATATGCAAAATCCTATACCAGAGTTAAAATTAACCTTAATTGAGAATAACTAATCAAACCTTAAGTTAAGTAGATTCAATATTCTACCTTTTTTTCTTTCTATAAGATATCCCTCTATATTCCTTGCTTTCTTTGAATAAGACCATTAATAATAAACATCTTCCAATGACAATAAAATTTTGTAGCCATAGCTAAAAAAAAACAAAAACAAAAACAAAACAAAACAAAACAAAACAAAACATACCCAACCACCTTTAAGAAAAAGTGGACATTGTTTTCATGAATTTTTTTTCTAGCTGACATTTTGGGACATGTAGAAATCCTGAAAGGGGCCCAAAAGAAATTGGGAAAAAATTTAATTAAGCAAGCCATAACACTTGTGGTCTAGTCTTTGAATGTTGAGAAATTTCAGGTTTAATAAAAGTCCTCTTTGGAACAGTCTAAAGTGCTGGACCAATTAAAATTAATAGCTTTCTTCAAAGTTCTTTGGGAGGAGGCTTTGATGAGAAACATTTGAAGCAGTTGAGGCAGGAACAAGTAGAATGCTGGAATATGTAAAAAGCTGAAACAGATGTGTCAATGTCTCATCATGCTGAAGAATGATTCTCTCAGGTTTGATTGAGCATCTCTGGTGTCTAGTTCTTTTGTTCTGCAAACATAATTTCTTACAAGAATTACACAGTTCTAAAATTATTAATGTAAGAGATGTGACCACAAAAAAATTGTACCAGGGAACTCCTACATCTGATAAACAGCTTTGGCACAGTAGGTGGATAACAAATTAACTCAATAAAACAGTAGCCCTCCTGAATACAAAAGACCAAATGGCTGAGAAAGGAATTAAGGAAACAAACAAACAAAAAGTATATTCTCTAATAAGGCCATACCTCTTACCCCTAACCAGACATTTCCTCACTGGGGACTAAACATGTAAATATATGAGCTTCAACGGAATATTGTAATTTAAATCACCAAGAAGTGGAAGAAGAGGAAGGGACTTCTAGGCTAAAAGAACATACTTATCCTGAAATTTTGTCATTCAATAAAATGTTTAAAAACCCAATTACCAAGGTCTAAAGAATAGGACTGGCAATCTCCTTAGAGGAAATTGTAGAATATTTCCATAATGGAGTATTATTCAGTTAAGAACATGATATCATGATATTTTCAGGCAAATGGATGGAACTAGGAAAAATCATCCTGGGTGAAGTAACTAAACTGAAGAAAGACAAAAATTCACTTATTAGGAGGTCTCATAATAGTGTGGGATGAAGTTCCAATAGGCCATCTATTGTGACCAAACCAGTGTTCCCCTAGGGGTATTGGGTGGCAGTCAAATGACTTGTTGGCACAGGGCATCCTACAGAAATTTTCAATCAACCCAGGCTGTTGTTATTAAAATATGTTGCTCTCTGCCCATAACTGATAGATTAGTGTCACGTTCTTGGATCCAAAGAGATGCTTCCTTCTACATCAAATGAGATTGCATGCATAGATCCACAGTCCAATATTATACCCAGCTCTAAATGGGATTTTTCGTATGAAATTACCCATCCCCTTAGAGCTCTGGAAAGAATGTAGGAAAGAATGCATGAAGACTGTCATAAATAGAGGGAATTAAGACGCAAGGGTAACAATGGCCTGAGCATCAGGACACAGAGGAAGATTATGCAGGTAAACTTGATGAGACCTGACACACTAGGGTCAGATAGAAGGGGGAGGAGAAACTCCCTAATCAGGGAACTAGAGAAAGGGCATAGGGGTAAAAGAAGGAGGGTGGGTGGGACTAGAAGGAGAAGAGGGAGGGGGCAGCAGAGGGGATACAAAGTGAATAAATAATAAATAAATAAATACATAAGAAAAACTGTGATCAAGATGATGAAGTGTAGAGCTCTTCAGGACTTGATGGCTTCTTCTTGGGGGTGGTACCAGGGTGAGGCAAGAATGAAATCACTTCTCTTTAAAGGACTTGGCATACAGACTGATCATGTTCCAATGAGTATATGAACAAAACATAATTGATGTATTTTAAAGAAAAACAATTAGTGAGGCACATGGGAAGCAATTTGTACCTGGGAGCAATGTTAAAGGAGTGTATTGTATATTATAAGAAATTCCCATAAGAGCAGTAAAAATAATATGTTGACAACTTTAATAATGACATTAACTTGGAGAAAAGTTTTTGCTAAAAATGACAGAGTTTGACTTTGTAAGGCATGCTTTCCAGGAACTCACTATGTAGCAGAGAATCCTAGCCATGAGTAGTGGATACCCAGCTACCTCAGACACCATGAGCTCAGATTTTACTTCTGATAAAGCAGTCCTGGCACTAACACTATGTTTAGAGGATTTGTGTGGAGGACCACAGCAAGAAACACAACTGCTCTTGTGTTTTAAGCATATAACACCAACCCATGTCTCTGTTGTGATGGCTCAGTTTTAACTCTAACCCCCAGAACCCTGACATCCTGGATCATCTGTATAAAATATAAGCAAGGCCCTAATTAAATTGTCTTTGTTCAAAGATTTACCTTTGTCAGGGAGGGTTTTCACAGTAAGTACATCACTGACTGAAGACAGATGATCCAGGATGTCACATCAGCAAGCAGTCATCTATTTGTAGTCCTTCAACAGAACTGAGAGCTGAACAGGACTGACACTCTTCTTTGAGAAAATGTGGAATATTTCCATAACAGAGTATTAGTCATCTAAGAAAATGACATCATGATATTTTCAGGCAAATGGATGGGACCAGGAGAAAGCATCAGAAGTAACTAAAATGGAGAAAGAAAATCATGGTAGGTATTCACTTATTAGGAGGTCTCCTAATAGTGTAGGATAAAGTACCAATAAGCCATCTATGATGACGAAACCAGTCTTCAGTTAATGCGATTGTGTTGCAGTTAATTGAGTTGTTGGGCCATGGCATCCTAACTAAATTCAAGAAACCCAGGCTGTTATTATTAAAATATGTTGCTCTCTGCCCTCAACTGACAGATCAGTGCCATGATCTTGTATCCACATATATGCTTCCTTCTGCATCAAATGGGATTGCATATAGGGACCCACAGTCTGATATTATGCAGAGACCTTAAAACACACAGCTCTAAGTGTGATTTTCCTATGAAATTCTCTCTCCTCTCAGAGCTCTTGAGAACCTGCAAGAAAGGAGGCAGGAAGAGTGTCATAAGTATTGGAAATTTAGGACACAAGGAGAGCAATGCCCTGAGAATCAGACCACAGATGAAAATGATGGAACCAGCCTTGATGAGACCTGATAATCTAGGGTCAGATAGTAAGGGAAGTAGGACCTATCCTATCAGGGAACTAGAGAATAGGAATAGGGGTAGAAGAAGGTGTGTTGATTGGACTGGAATGACAAGAGAGAGTAGGCTGCAGAGGGGATAAAAATGAACAAATCTTAATAAACAAATACATAAGAAAACTGATATAAAGGTGATAAATTGGGTGGTGGGGCAAGATGGGGACTATGCATTCTTTCAGAGAGCCAGACAGTGATTCAGGTCAGACACAGACTTCTTGTGAATGGAAAAATCACTTTCCTTCCTTGAGCCTCCCTCCACCTAGGAGTAGCAGAGCCACGGAGCAAGTGATGCAGATCTTGCTGCCTGAGTACGGGGACAGCAGAGGGGGGAATACTAGTACTGCACCCTCAGCAGTCAGCCTAACCTTCATGCTGAACCCCAGATCTGAAGTAAAAGCCTGCCTGTGTGCCACTCCAAATAGTGGCCAGCTCTATCAACTCCAGAGTCTGACTGTACTTTATGGGGCCATTTAGTCCCTCAGTGGCGGACAGAGGGCTATGCAATGGGCTGTGTGGCTGTCCTGCAAAAACTCCCAGGTGCACCAAGCTCTGAGTCAGAAAACTGGCTCCACAGGACTTCCTGGCAGGAAACTATACACCTCAGTTCTGCACCCACAGCTTGACTCCTGGGTACACGGGCTATAACACCACTGAGGTGTCTGAGCACACATCTGACTCAGAGAACAGGAGGATCCCCTGTGCTTTATGATTTGATCAGAGTGAATATACCCCCTAGTGCCTGCAGAGCTCCAGATCTAGGGTGCTTCTAAGCTAGCAGCCAGACATCAGAAACCTGTCACCCACAGATCCACTGTGAGAAACAGAGGGTATCCTGAGACAGGGATACTGCATCTCTATGGCACCACCAGTGGAGTTTAGGCAAATAACTCCTGGAGCTCAGTTAGAGACAATACCAGTAGTCTGTAAGCCACTGACATACCCAGGAAATTTGTGCACATGATCAAACCAGAGCATGTGATAACTTCATGCCTGCAAACCCTTCGGTGACTTCAAGGTGCTCTTCCCTCACATGAAGGCATTTGCATTCTCTAAAACCCTGTCACTCAAGGCAAACTTCCATGCACACATATGCTTACACACTTGCCTGGATCTGTCATTCTTCACAAACAGAGTTCACTCTCACAGGAACAGGTAAACCACCAATGGAATGGCTGAAATCTTTGGACCTCTCTAATTTCCCTGAAGAATTCTCCAGACATCAGAGAAAGATGGTAACAATCTGAACTGCAGAATCCAATAAAAAACAGTGAAGGTCAGAGATAAACAAATGTCTAGAGGTTGGTGAAAGAACACACCCAACAAAAGTCAGGAAATCATGGTATCACCAGCAACTCCCCAAATCAATGGATACCTAGTTCTTCAGAAACATAGGAAAATGACCTTAAAGATATGCTTATCCAGTTATTAGAGTCACATAAAAAGGAAACAAACAAATGTCTCAGAGAAATAGCCATGCAAATAGAAGGTCAGAGATAAACAAATGTCTAGAGGTTGGTGAAAGAACACACCCAACAAAAGTCAGGAAATCATGGTATCACCAGCAACTCCCCAAATCAATGGATACCTAGTTCTTCAGAAACATAGGAAAATGACCTTAAAGATATGCTTATCCAGTTATTAGAGTCACATAAAAAGGAAACAAACAAATGTCTCAGAGAAATAGCCATGCAAATAGAAGGACAAGTAGAGGCAAAATTAGTGATATATGGAGAAAAAAACAAAAAAACAAAAAAAGTAGAGGCCATCATGCAGAGACAGGAAGCCACATTCAAACAGATGAAGGAAATGGTAAAACTCCAATTCAATGAAAACAACTATACCCAAGAAAACACAGCACAGGACACAAATAATATCCTTACAAAAATTAAAAAAAAAAAAACAAACAAACAATGAATCACAGTAAGACCACCAACACCACAATAAAAAGATCTAATGTTCACTGGCCACTATTATCTATCAACATCAGTGGACTCAACTCTTCAATAAAAAGACACAGACTAGCAGAATATGTGTGGAATCAGGATCCAACATTCTGCTGCATCCAAGAAACACACCTTTGCAAAAAATATAAACACTACCTCAGAGTGAAGGGCTGGAAAACATGTTTTCCAAGCAAATGGACCCAGAAAACAAGATGGGGTAGCAATCCTATTCTCTAATAAGTTAGAATTTCAACCAAAATTAATCAAAAAAGATGAGGGACTACCTCCTGATCTAAGGAAAAATCCACCAGGAGGACATTACAATTCTGAATATCTATGACCCAAATAAAATAGCACTTACATTCATAAAGGAAACATTATTAAAGCTTAAAATCACACATCGATCCCAACACCTTAATAGTGGGAGACTTTAAAACCACACTCTCGCCAAAGGACAGATCAGTCAGACAGAAGCCAAATAGGGAAATAAAGGCACTTACAGAGGCCCTAATTCAAATGAACCTAATAGATGTCTAAAGAACTTTTCATCCAAATTCAAGAGTATACCTTCTTTTCAACACCTCATGGAACCTCCAAAATAGGCCATATAGTTGGTCACAAAGCAAACCTCAACAGATACAAGAAGAATGAAATAATCCTCTGTATTCTATTCATGGTCTAAACTGGACCACAACAATAGAAATAACAGAAAGCCAACACACACACAGAACCTGAATAACTTGCTACTCAATGATAGCTGGTTAATGAAACAATAAAGAAAGAAATTAAAGACTTCCTAGAATTCGATGAAAATGAAGGTACAACATACCTAAATTTCTGGGACATAATGAAAGCAGTGCTCAAATGAAAATCCATAACACTAAGTGCCTACAAGAAGAAATTTGTAATATCGCAAACAAGCAACTTAATGGCCCAACTGAAAGCCTTAGAAAAAAAAGAATATATACCCAAAAGGAACAGACTACAGGAAATAATCAAACTCAGGGCTGTAATCAATCAATTAGAAACAATACTATTCAAACAATCAATGAAACCAAGAGCTGGTTCTTTGAGAAAATCAACAAGATACACAAACCCTTAGCCAAACTAACTAAAAGACAGAGAGAAACTATACAAATCAGCAAAACCAGAAATGAAAAGAGGGACATAATTACACTGTGGGAATCCAAACAATCATCAAATCATACTATAAAAGCCTATATGCCATAAAATTTGAAAATCTAAATGAAATGGTCAATTTTTTAGATAGATTCCATCTACCAAAATTAAGTCAATGTCAGGCAGAAAAACTGAATAGGCCTATTTGCCTGAAGGAAATAGAAGCAGTCATCAACAGTCTCCCTTATAAAAAAAGTCCTGGGCCAGAAGGTTTCAGTGCAGAATTCTACCAGATATTCAAAGGTGTGCTAATTATAGTTTTCTTCAAACTATTCCACAAAACAGAAACAGTAGGAACTTTACCAAATTCATTCTATGAAGCTACATTCACCTTAATACCTAAACCACACAAAGACCACCAAAAAAAGAACTTTAGACTTATTGCTCTTATGAACATTGATGCAAAAATGCTCAATTAAATACTCACAAACTGAATCAAAGAGCACATAAAAGATATTCAACATGACCAAGTTGGCTTCATTCCAGGCATGTAAGAATAGTTCAATATATGGAAATCCATCAATGTATCCCACCATATTAAAAAAACAAAGGAAAATAACCACATGGTCATCTCCATAGATGCCAAAAAAGCATTTCACAAAGTCCAACATCCATTCATTTTAAAGTATTTGAGAGATCAGGAATACAAGGCACATACCTAAATATAGTAAAGACAATATATAGCAAGCCTATACCCAACATCAAACTCAATGGAGAGACACTTAAATCAATCCCACTGAAATCAGAGACAAGGCAAGGCTGCCCCCTCTCTCCATATATATTCAACATAGTACTGGAAGTCCTAGCTAGAGCAATAAGACAACTAAAGGGGATCAAAGGGATACAAATCGGAAAGGAAGAGGTCAAAGTTTCACTATTCACAGATGACAAGGTAGTATACATGAGTGATCCCAAAAAATCAACCAGAGAACTCCTTCAGCTGATAAACACCTTTCAGCAAAGTGGCTGGATACAAAAATAATTAAAAAAAAATCAGAATCCCTCCTGTATACCCAAGACCAAAGGGCCAAGAAAGAAATCAGGGAAACAGCACTCTTCATAATAGCCATCAATAACATAAAGTACCTTGGGGTGATTTTAACCTAGTATGTTAAAAAATCTATTTGAAAAAATCTTCAAGTCTCTGAAGAAAGAAATTGAAGAAGTAGATCAATGGAACTGAATAGAAGACACCGAAATAAACCCAAACACCTATAAATATTAATTTTTGACAAAGAAACCAAAATCATTCAATGGAAAAAAAGACAACATCTTCAAAAAATGGTGCTGGTCAACGGATTGTATACATTAAGTAAAATGAAAATAGATCCATATTTATCATCTTTTACGAACCTAAAGTCCAAGTGGATCAAAGACCTCAATATAAAACCAGATACATTAAATTGGCTTGAAGAAAAAATAGGGAAGAGCCTTGAACTGATTGGCAGGGGAGATAACTTCCTGAAGAGAACGCCAACAGCATAGGCTCTTAGGGAAACAATTAATAAATGGGACCACATGAAACTGAACAGCTTATCTAAAGCAAAAAACATTATCATCAGAACAAAACAACTGCCTAGAGACTGGGAAATTATATATCATATACATATATATGATTATATATATAACTTATATATGCTATATCTGACAGAGGGCTGATATCCAGAATATATAAAGAACTAAAGAAATTAAAAAGCAATAAGCCAAGCAATCCAATTAAAAAATGGGGTGCAGAGCTAAACAGAGAATCCTCTGTAGAAGAATTTAGAATGGCAGAGAAACACCTGAAAAGATGCTCAAGTGCTTAGACATCAGAGAGATGGAAATAAAACAACTCTGATTTTCACATTCCAACCATCAGAATAGTAAAGGTTAAAAACTCAAATGATAACACATGCTGGAGAGGTTGTGGAGAAATGTTGTGGAGTTTACATTGCTGGTGGGAATGTAAACTCATACAACCACTATGGAAATCAATCTAGCACTTTCTCTGACAATTAGGAACAGTACTTCCTTGGGATCCAGCTATACTATTTCTAGGCGTATATCCAAAAGATGCTCAAGTACACAACAAGGACATTTGTTCAACCATGTTTGTAGTAGCTTTATTTGTAATAGCTTTATTTGTAATAGAAGCTGGAAAAAACCCAGATGTCCCTCAACAGAGGAATGGATACAGAAATCGTGGCACTTTTACACAATGGAATTAATTACTCAGCAATTAAAAACAAGGAAATCTTGAAATTTGCAGACAAATAGTGGGATCTAGAAAAGATCATCCTGAGTGAGGTATCCCAGGAGCAGAAAGACACACATGGTATATATTCACTTGTGTTGTCCTATAAGATAGGATAAATATACTAAAATATGTTCACCTAAAGAAGATAAACAAAAAAGAGGACCCTGGGGTAAAATGATCAATCCTCACTTAGTAAGACAAATGGGATGGACATGGGAAGTAGGAGAAGACAAAAACAGGACAGGAGCCTACCTCAAAGGGCTTCTGAAAGACTCTACCTAACAGTTTATCAAAGCAGATGCTGAGACCTATAAACCAAATCTTCAGTAGAGTGTAGGAAATTATATGATAAAAGGGGGTGTTATTATGAACTGAGAGAAAAGGAGCTCCACAAGAACAAAATATAACAGGGTGGAGTTCCTCTATGAGACTGTTTCTCCAACCAAGGACCATGTATGGATATAACCTAGAAGTCCTGCTTGGATGAAGCCCATGGAAGCTCAGTGTCCATTTGGGTTTTCCTAGTAAGGGGACCTGAAATTATTTCTGACATGAACTTGATGACTGACTCCTTTACCTATACTCCCCACCCCTGAGGGAGGAACAGCCTTGCTAGGCCACAGAGAAGGACATTGCAGCCAGTTCTGAAGATACCTAATAAGCTAGGGTGAGATGGAAGTGGAGGAGGTCCTCTCCTATCTGGGTATTTGGAAAGGGACAGAGAGGAGATGAGGGAGGGAAGGTGGAAATGAGAGAGTATGAGGGAGGGGGCTATGACTGGGATAAAAGTAAATAACCTGTGATTAATATTAAAAAAATAAAAACTGAAAAAATAAATAGGTGATGAAGTATAGAGCTCATCAGGACTGATGGCTTCTTTTTGAAGTTCTTGCCAGGATGCTGCAAGTATGAACTCAGTTTTCTTTATGGGATTTGGCACTGAGACTTTGATTATATTCCAATAAATATATGAACAACACATATTTCAATTGATGTATTTTAAAGAAAAAATATTTAAATGTGACACATGGGTAGGAATTTGAACCAGGGATCAATAGAAAAACATATATATAATATATAATAATATATGATATATAATAAATATATAATATATAATTATATATAATATATAATATTCCACATAAGCCATAAAAATTATATATTCACAACTTTTACAATGGCTTTCAACATGGAAAAAAGATTCTGCTAAAAGAGGGCGGACTATGAATTTGTAAGAGATGCTTTCCAGGAAGTCATTATGGAGCAGAGATTCCTAGTCATGAACTAGGATTTACCCAGCTACCTCAGACAGCATGAGCTCAGGTGGCACTCTGTAAAAGCAACTCTGACACTATAACTATGTATAGAGGATTTGTCTGCAGGACCACAGCAGGAAACACAACTGTTCTTGTCTCCTCGATATATGACATGGACACATTTCTCTGTCAGGAAGGCCCAGTTTTAACTGTAAACCCCAGGACCAGGGGGATTGCTCACTGGTGACTGAGTGGGACACAGCTGCCAAACTGGACAGGTAAATGCAGGCAAACCTGTCATAAAGGGTTGCCAACCCTAGTGTGGAACAGCCCCAGCAAATAGCTTATTGAGCCTCAGTTCTTTTTTCATATACACAGATCTTTCTCAGCATCACCCAATCCACTTGCAGGAATTGTCTGGTTTCCTACTGTTTTATCTGCTCTTAGTGACTCAATATAGCAGGGAAACCAAGGCCCTGCCAGACTATTATATCAATAAGAATGGGAAGGTACATTTAGTTAGTACCCAGTAACTGCTCAGTTCTAAATCACAACATAGGAAATTTCACATCCAGGATCACATTATGACACCACCTTTTTATTGGGTACATTTAACTTAATCCCACATCACTATGAAGCTTCACTACATAGGAAGTTTTCAACTTAAATAAACACTAAAGTTTCATTTCCTACCTGACATTTTCACAGAGGTAAACAGGAGTAAATTGTGGGATCTGGATAAAGGGATGAGACAAAGGCTTGTTGGGTTTCACAAGAAAAAGTCACCTGTGCATAGGATCAGATATACTGGACACCGAGGAAAGTTTGTGTACTCATCTCCATAGAAAACTCAATTTTCTCTAAGGTGCTAATTGGCTGAGAGAGGGGATGATGTTATGAAACAGGTGAAAGTGAATAAGAGTTTCAGGAGCCAGTTATTAAAAGGGTCTAGTGCACAGCCTGCTTGAGAGAAAGGCTGAGAAGCCCTACATGGCTCAATCTGAGCTACTGAATGCACCAAACCCAAAGATGACAGTTTCTGTGTCCAAGACTCTTAGTTCAGGAAAATTGTCACATCTTTCTTTAAAGTGTTCATTAATAAAATCATTTGGCTTTGACGTGACATTTACATTATGATAGATTACATTAGTATTTGTTAAATACACATATATGTCCTTTCTCATGGAAATATTTACTGGGAAAATGTTACCTAACTAAGGCAACTCTTTGAACAAAAAGGGTTTAAATGGGACCTTGCTTATATTTTTACAGATAACATCCAGTATGTCACCTGAGCAAGCATTCATTATGTTTTAGTCCTTAAGCAGAACTGAGAGCTTTCATGCTGATCTACAACCTACAAGCAGAGAGAGGGAGACTGAGAGAGAGAGAGTGAGAAATTGCTAGTGAGGCAAAATGAGAAATACAGAAAACAAGATCAATAGAAAGAAAGATAAAAAGTGACAGACTGAGTGACAGAGACTCCATTTTGTGTGGTCACTGTCATTGGCATATCAATCTCGCAGCACACCCTCCCATAATATCACTCCTAAAGGAATTATATTATACAACAGGCCATTCCTCCTAACACTTCCTATATATTTCTTCACTGGGGACTAAACATAAATGGCTGAGCTTGCAAGGGACATTGCAATTCAAATCACCAGGAATTGAAAAAGATGGAGGGACTTCTAGGCTAAAAGAACATAGTTATCCTAATAGTTTGTCATTCAATACAATCTTTAAAGACCAATTACTTCTAATATCTAAAGAACAGGACTGACAATCTCCTTTGGGGAAAATATGGAATATTTCCATAAACAATAATTATTCAATGAAGAAAATGACATCATGATATTTTTAGGCAAATGAATGGAACCAGGAAAATAATTCTGGATTAAGAAAATAAAATGCAGAGAGAAATATGTTATGAATTCACTTATTCTTAAGTCCTAATAGTGGGAGATAAAATTCCATTGGGAAATACTTTGTGATCAAACCAGTCTTTCACTTGGGTGATTAGGTGGCAAATAATTGAGTTGTTGAGCCAAGCAATCCTACAGAAATTTTAAAGCAACCCAGGCTGTTGTTATTAAAATATGTTGCTCTCTGCCCTCAAATGATAGATCAGTGTCATGTTCTTGAATCCACAGACATGCTTCCTTCTGCATCAAATGGAACTGCATACAGAAATCCACAGTCTGCTATTAAGCAGAGAGAGAGACCTAAAATACCCAAAGCTAAATGAGATTTCCTCATGAAATTCTCCCTCCCCTAAGAGCTCCTGGAAAGTTGAAAGAGAAGAATCAGGAAGAGTGTGATAAGTAGAGGGAATTGAAGAAAAAAGAACAATGCCTGAGAATCAGGAAGCAGAAGAAGAACATGCATCCATCCTTGTTGAGACCTGAGAAGCTAGAAGAGGGACGAGGACCTCTCCTACCAGGGAAGTAGAGAGAGGGCATAGGGGTAGTAGAAGGAGAGTGGGTGGGACTAGAAGGATAATTGGGAAGAAGTAGCAGTGGGAATACAATGTAAAAAAAATCAATAAATAAATACATAAGAAAAACTGTGATCAAAGTGATGAAGTATAAAGCTCTTCAGGACTGATGGCCTCTTCTTGGGGGGTAGTGTCAGGGTGCTGAAAGGATAAACTCAGTTCTCTTTCAGGGACTAGACACTGATGTTCTGATCATGTTCCAATGAATATATGAACAACATATACTAGGATTGATGTATTTTAAAGAAAAAAAAATTGTATGACTCAAGGATGGGAATTTGAACCAGGGAGCAATGGAAAAGGAGAGTAATATATATTATATGATTCCTACATATTCAATAAAAATAATATGTTGACAACTTTTATCATGACTTTTAACATGGAGAAAAGATTCCACTAAAGGAGGGCAGAGTTTGACTGTGTAAGGCATGCTTTCCAGGATCTCATTAGTAGCAGAGAATCCTCGGCATGAACTAGTGGTTACTCAGCAACTTTAGACCCCATGAGCTCAGGTGGCATTTCTGAACAAGCAGTTCTACTACTAACACTATGTTTAGATGGTTTGTCTGGAGGACAACATCAAGAAACACTTCTGCTCTTATATCTGAGACAAAAAACAGGTACCCATTTCTCTGCCCCGAAGGCCCAGGTTTAACACTAAACCCCGGGAAAAGGAGGATTTCTCAATGATCACTGAGTAGGACACAGTTACCTCTCCAGCAAGGTCAGTCAAGGCAACCCTACTCATAGAGGATTGGCAATCCTAGTGTGCAACATTACCAGCTGTCAAATAGTTTATTGTCCCTCAATTCTCCTTTTAGATTCACAGAACTTTCTCTGTTTCAGCCAAGCCAGTCCCAAAAATTGTCTGGTTTCTTTCTCTTTTTCCTGCTCTTAAAGTCTCAAAAACCTCAGGAACCCTAAACCCTGTCAGTCTATTATATCAATAAGAATGGGAAAGTAAATTTAGTTAGTTCGTGTATAACTGCTCAGTTCACCATCATAATTTAGGAAATTTCAGATCCAAGACTACACTATGAGACCCCCTTTTCATTCTGTGCATTCCCCTTAATACCACATCTCTTTGAAGCTTTCTGACTTAGGAAGCTCTCTAGTTAAATAAACACTAAAGCTTCATTTCCTACCTGACATTGTCAAAGAGGTAAAAAGTAATGATGATATCACAATGGCACCATGACATCAAAATTCATCAACATACTCCAATGTTATTTAGACTTCACAAAGCTATTAAGACATGATTGTTGTATAACATGACAATGCTATTATGACTTCAAACTGTATGACTTTACAATCATACTAAGATATTTCCATGCCATGATGACATCATAATGCTATTATGCTATCACAATGGTGTTGAGTTCACAATGCTATTTTGACATCACAATGTTATTATGACATCATAATGATATGAAATCACAGAACTATTATGACATCACAATGCTACTATGACATCACAATGCCATGATGACCTCACAATGCTAATGATATCTAAACAGTATTATGACATTAAAATTCATCATGACATCCCAATGCCATTATGACACCACAAAGTCATTACAACATGATTGTGGTATGACATCATAAAGGAATTTTGATATCAAAATGGTATTATGCTAATCAATGTTGTTATGACTTCATTTTGCTTTTATGACATCACAATGGTAATATAAAATGGTATTATTAGTTCACAATGGTATTATGACATCACCATGCATCACAATGGTTAGGTGCTGATTGGATGAGAGGGAGAATAATGTCATGAAACAAGTTAAAGGCAGTATGAGTTTCAGGAACCAGTTATTAAAAGGGCCAAGTGTACATCTTGTTTGAGAGAAAGTCTGAGCAGCCCTACATGATTCAATCTGGGCAGCTGAAAGCACACAACCCAGAGATGATAGTTCCTGTATCCAAGAATCTTAGTTCAGGCAAAGTGTCACATATTTCTTCGAAGTGGTCATAAATAAAAGTCACATATCCTTGACACGTGACTTTCACATTATCACAGATTCCATGATTATATGTTAAAAGGAAATATATGTCCTCAGTCAGTGAATTACTTATTGTTGAAATGCTCCAGGACCAAGGCAAATCTTTGAACAAAAACTGTGTAATAAGAACCTTCCTTATATTTTTACAGAAACCATACAAGATCTCATGTCAGCAAGAAGTCATCTTGTGGTAGTCCTTCAGAAGAACTGAGAGCTTTCCAACTGAACCACAAGTGGCTGACCGAGAGCAAAAGACAGGGAGAGAAATAGTTCAAGAGACAGATTCATAAATAGAGAGACCGAGACCCACAGAAACATAGATATGTACTGACAGCGATCAATAGAGATTCCATTCTCTCTGGGCACTTTCATTGGCATATCAAACTCAAAGCACAGTGCCTATAATATAACTCCATTAGGAAGTATATTGTCTATCAAGGCCTTACCTCCTAACCCTTCCCAGACATTTCCTCACTGGGGTCTCCAAATGTAAGTAGATGAGCATCAAGGGGATTTGCAATTCAAAATAGCAGGAAGTGGAAGTAGATGGAAGGAATTCTAGGCTAAAAGAACTTAGTTATTCTGATAATTTGTCATTCAATACAATGATTAAAGTCCTAGCAACTGCCAAGGAGTAAAGAAAAGGACTGACAATCTCCTTTGGGGAAAATGTGGAATATTTCCATGATGGAGTAATATTTAGCTAAGAAAATGACATCATGATATTTTCAGGCAAATGGATGGAACCAGGAAAATCATCCTGGGTTAATCAAATGCAAAAAGACAAATATTGTATATATTAACTTATTAGGAGGATTTCTAAAAGTGAGTGATAAAGTTCCAATAGGCCATCTATTATAAAAAAAGAAAAAAAAAAGCAGTTAATTGGGTTGATGGGCCATGGCATCCAACAGAAATTTTCAGGGAACCCAGATTATTATTATAAAAAGATGTTGCTCTCTGCCCTCAACTGATATATCAGTTTCAGCACAGAGATGCTTCCTTCTGCATCAAATAGGATTTCATACAGAGACCCACTTACCAACATTATGCAGAGACAGAGACATTAAAACAAAAAAGCTCTAAATGGCATTTCCCTATGGAACTTTCCATCCCCTCAGAGTTCTGGGAAGACTGCAGGAGAGGAGACAGGAAGTGTGTCATAAGTAGAGGCAATTGAGGACACGAGAAGAAAAATGCACTGAGAATCAGGCCTTAGAAGAAGATAATTCAGCCAGCCTTGATGAGACCTGATAAGCTAGGCTCAGTTAGAAGCTGGAGGAGGGCCTCCCATATCAGGGAACTAGAGAAAGGGCATAGGGGTAGATGAAGGAGGCTGGGGGTGAACTGGAAGGAGAAGAGAGAGGTGGCAGCAGAGGGGAGTCAAAGTGAAAAAATCATAATTAATAAATATATAAGACAAACTGTGATTAATGTGATGAAGTATAGAGCTCTTCAGGACTGATGGCTTCTTCTTGGGGTGGTGACATGGTGCAGCAAGGATGAACTGAGTTTTCTTTAATGGACTTGGCACCGAGACTGATCATGTTTCAATGAATGTATAGATAACACATACTTCAACTGATGTATTTTAAAGAAAAATCATTTTTATTGTGACATACACCAATCTTTCTCTGTTTCAACAAAACCAGTGCCAAGAATTGTCTTCCTTTGTGGGCTGGTAAGGCTACTCCTCCATTAACGGGGAGGTAATGAAGGAGCAGGAAGTCCTTTTATGTCAGAAGCAGTCCCTGTTCCCATTACTTTGGAACCCTTTTGGACACTGAACTTTCATGAGCTATATCTGTGCAGGGGTTCTAGGTTATCTCCATGCATGGTACTTGGTTAGAATATGAATCTCAGGAAAGACAACTGTGCTCAGTTTATTTTTGGTTCTGCTGCTCTCATGTGGAGCTCTTGCCCTCTCCTGATCTACTTCCAACTTCTTTCATTAGATTATATGCACTTTGCCCAACAGTTGGCCATAAGTATCAGCACCTGCTTTGATAGTCTGCAGGATACAGCCATTCAGAGGGGAGGACCTCTGGGTTGTTTACAGGTTCTGGATATTACAAATAAACTGCTATAAACATGATTTAACAAATGTCCTTATTTCTCTTGGATGTATCCCTAGAGATGTAAAGCTGAATCTTGAGGAAGTGCTACTCCTTGTTGTCTGAGAAAGAGCCAGATTGATTTCAAGAGTGGTTGTACAAGTTTACATTCCTACCAGCATTCAAGGAGGGTTCCCCTTTCTCTACAACATCTCTAGCATGTGTTGTCACTTGAGTTTTTTTTTTTATTATTATTTTTATCAGTTACATTTTATTAACTCTGTATCCCAGCCGTGTCCCGATCTCTCATTCCCTCCCAGTCCCTCCCTCCCTCCCTCATCTCCACCATGCCCCTTTCCAAGTCCACTGATAGGGGGGACCTCCTCCCCATTCATCTGATCCTGTTTCTAACAGGAACTCAATGACTGGCTCTTTGGTCTCCCCATCCCCGAAGGGAGGAGCAGTCCTGTTAGGCCACAGAGGAGGGCTTTGCAGCCAGTCCTGAAGATACCTGATAAAACAGGGTCACTTGAGTTTTTGATCTTGGCTATTCTGATGGGTGTTAGGTGAAATCTCAGGGACATTTTTATTTTAATTTCCCTGATGGCTAATGATGTTGAACATTTCTTTAAGTGTCTCTCTTCCATTTGATATTCCTCTATCGAGAATTCTCTGTTTAGCCCTTTCCCCATTTTTTAAATTCCAAATATTTTCACTTTAAATGGTTTCACTAAAGTTTTGATAACAAAACAAGTCTTTTTACAAATGTACTCCAACATAAATATTTAATTATCTGTGGTAGACAGTTTTTTTAAGACTCTTGATGAATTGCTACTCTTATTTGATGACCCTTCTGTCTTCTTTTTTAAGTTTTATTAATTGCACTTTATTCACTTTGTATTCCCAATAATCTCCTCCCTCTTTTCCTCCTAATCTCCACATCCTTCTCCTTTCTTTACACATGCCCCTCCCGAAGTCCACTGATAGTGGAGGTCCTCCTTTCCTTCCTTCTGATCCTGAACTAATATAATACCAAAAGGTATTATAACATCATAATTTATGATATCCCAATGGTATTATGACATCACAATGGTTTTCTGACTTCACAATGATATTATGACAGCACAATGCTATTATGACATCATCATACTATGATGTTATCACAATACTATCATTTATTTACAAAGGTACTATGACATCACAATGCTATGAAGACATCACAATGGTATTATGACACACAATAGTGTTCTGAAATCACAATGCAATTATGATATCACAATGCAATCATTACATCATATGGAAAATATCACAATAGAATTTTGAAATCACAATGGTATTATGACTTCACTGTGGTATAATTTCACCACAATGCTTTTATCACAATGGTGTTATAACCTCACATTTCAGTGGTATTATGACAACACAATGGTATGACATCCCAATGGTATTATTACATCCCTATTGTATTATGACATCACAATTTTGTTATAACTTCACAACGGTATTAGAACTTCACAAAGCTATGATGATATCACAATGCTATTATGACATCACAAAGCTATTATGACAGGGCAATGGAATGAAGTCTCAATGCTATTAGAACATCACATTGCTATTATGAAATCACGATTCTGTTTTGTCATCACTATGGTATGATGATATCACAATTGCATTCTGACATCATAATTCATCATGACATCCCAAATAGCATCCCAAATAGCATTATTTATGCTATTATGTCAACACTATGCTATTAAGACATGATTGTGACAATCACAATGGTATTATCTCATCGCAATAATATTTTGACCTCACATTAGTATTATGACATCACAATGGTATTATGACATCACAATGGTATTATGATTTCAGCATGGTATTATAACATCACAATTATTATGATATCACAATGCTATTATGATACCGAAAATTTAAGAATTATGAACTAAAGAAAATTGGGACCACTGCTGGAGAGGTGGCTCAGAGGTTAAGTACATTGGTTACTCTTACAGATGTCCTTCTCCAATTCCCAACAACCACAGGGTGGCTCACAACTGTCTATAATGAGATCTGGTGCCTTTTTGGGCATGTAGGCAGAACATTGTACATACAATATATATAATTTTGTTGGTACAATATTCTTTTGGAATGTATACAATTTACATCTAACTGTACAATAAATGGCCACCAACTAATCTAAGTATCCACAACCTTTAAATCATACTTTAACATAATTTGTTGGGGGAATAAGCTCACAGTAAAACAACCCCAATAAGCCAAACTTAAAATTAAAAACTCCGAGGTCAATTATTGTCTTTTTAAGAGAGACTCTTAAACAGGCTCAGACTATTGTGGACAGACCTGAGACTTAACATAACAAATCTGGTGCAAGGAGGAAATGGGAAAAACAACCAACGATTGGAATACTAAGTTAGAGACAATAGAAAGGGCACTCTGCCTAATAAAAATTAGATTAATAATGGCTAAAATTCAAAGCACTCTGGCTGCAAGATACTTGTCAACTATTTTTGGTAACTGTCCACCAATTCACCAAAACATCATCTAAATTCCAAAAAGAAACCTTTGCTTTGTTTGTTACAATGTAACAACTGACCCAAACTTAAAAGTTTCTTGTCTCTTTGCTTAATTTTCATTTAAAGGCTTTGAGTTACAATTATATTGATTTGAGAAAAAATATTTGAAAAAGGTGATAAAGGCATGTTTTTAATCCCAACACAAAGTAAAAAGAAACAGGTAGATCAAAGTAAAAAGAAACAGAGTCCCTGATCAGCCTAATTTATATAAAAGCCAAGATGGCAATTCCTGCTCTTTAGCCACTTGCAGAGAGAGTATAAGATTCAAAATGACAAAATTTTCCTTAAGGTTACTATGTTGTGTTTTTTTTTTCCATAATGATAGATGTTATGTCCTTACTGTTTTAAAGATTTAATTAACATCAATTTTAGGTTCGTATGAGGAAAGATGATGTCACAATGCTTTAAAATGGCCAGGCAATCTCAGAAAGTGGGGCTTCCACAGAAGAACTGGTGCCAAAGGGCATTTTGGCTTAAGAAATATGTTCTGTTTGTCAATGTAAGGAGCTAAAATTAGGCAGGAGACAAACATGTGAGCTGCATGCCTGCTATGTCAAAAAAAAAAAAACAAAACAAAACTTTTAAATGCTGACTAAATTAACATGTTACACTTCTCTGGAACCTTACATCCTTTCATCATGGAATATTTTCACAGGGCAAGATAGACACAGGAGGCTTACAACTGGCAAATTACACACCATCCTTGTTAAGTAGTAAAGACTCAAAAATTGTACTGCATGTGTTTAAAAAGCAAAACTGTCTATCCCATATTAAAAAGGACACAAACAAAAGATAGCCAAACCAAGCGTCAAAACCCAGGTACAAAATGCCTAACCCTAACCCTAAACCTAACCCCTAACCCATAACCCTAACCCTATGTTGTGCTTGACATCACAATCATCTAATGATATCATAATTGTCTTATGACATCTCAATGGTATAATGTCCTCACAATGGTTTCATGACTTCTCATGCTATTATGATATCACAATGGTATTATAACAATACAATGGTGTCATGATATGCCAATGGTATTATGATATTACAATTCTATTACGACATCACATTGTCATTATGATATCATAGTTTCATTATGACCTCATAATGCTATAATGACATCACAATGAAATTTTGACATCAAAATGCTTTTATGACATCACAATGGAATTTTGACATAACAATGCTATGATGGCATCACAATAGTTTCATGATATCACAATGCTATTATGAAATCACAATGTTATGAAACGAAAATGCTATTACAATATGATTGTCCTATGATATCACAAAGGAATTTTGAGTTTTGACCTAACAAAGCTATTATGACAGCATGGTGCTATTATGACATGATAGTTGTATGACATATCAATGGAATTTTGACATCACAATTTCATTATGTCTTCAAAATGTTATTACGATATCACAATGGTATTCTGACATCATAATGATAGTATGACATCACAATGGAACTATGACATCACAATGCTATTATAATCTGATTTGTTATGATATCACAATTGAATTAGAACATCAAAATAATATAACATAACAATGCAATTATGAAATCACAATGCTTTTATGATAGTGCAATGGTATGGCATTCAATGGTATGATTTCACAATAGTTTCATGACATCACAAAGCTATCATGACATCAAAATGATTATAACATCATAACCTTATCTGACATAATTATGGTATGACATCACAATGGAATTTTGACATCACAATGGCATTATGAACTTAAAATGCTGTTACATCATCACAATGCTCTTATAACTTCACAATGCTATTATGATATCACAATGGCATTATGACCTTAAAAGGCTAGAATGACATCACAATGGTCTGACATCTCAATGCTCTTATGATATCACAGTACTATAATGACATCACAATGGTATTATGATAACACAATGGTATTATGACATCACAACAGCATGACATCCAAATACAATTATAACATCACAGTGGTATCATGATATCCCAATGGTATTATGATATGGTATGATGACAACACAATGCTATTATGACATCACAATGAAATTATGACATCAAAATGCTATTATGACATTGTAATGGTATTTTGACTTTACAATGGCATGACATCACAGTTCTATTATGACATCACAAAAGTCATATGATATCATAACTTTATCATGACAACTCAATGGTTTTATGTCATCATAATTGTATCTTGACATCTCAGTGCTATTATGAAATCACAAGGATATTATGATATCACAATGGTGTCATGATATTGAAATGGTATTATGACATCACAATGCTATTATGACACAAAAAGCTTTTATGTTATGATTGTGCTATGAAATCACAAAGGAGTGTTGATATCACAATAGAATTATGACATCACAATGCTATGATGAAATCCTAATGCTATTACGACATCACATTGCTACTATGACATCACAATAGTATTAGGATATCACAATGCTATGATGGCTTCAAAAACTGTCATGACATCACAAAGGTATTATGACATCTCTACAATATTATAACATCCCAATACTATCATGACATCCCAATTTTAAGACATCACAATGCTATGATGTTATCAATGCTATTATGCTATCACAATGGTGAAAGGTGAAACAGCATTGTGAAATGCTATTATGACATTAAAATGCTTTTATTACAACATAATGTTATGACATCACAATGCTATTATGACAACAAAATGTTCTTATGACGTGATTACATTATGACATCACAAAGGAATTATAACATTACAATGCTAGTATAACTTCACAACAGAATGACTTTAAAAACATAATAGGACATCTCATTGCTATTATGACACTACAATGCTCTCATGACATCAAAAAGTTATTATGATATTATAATGCTGTTATGACATCAGAATGGTATTATGATATTACAATGATATTATGATATCACAATGCTATTATGATATCGCAATGATACACAATGGTAGGAAATCACAATGCTATTATTACATCACAAAGTATTTTGACATCAAAATGCTATAATGCTAAAATACTGTTATGATAGCTCAATGCCACACAATGGTAAAAAATCACAGTGATATTATAATATCACAAAGGTATTTTGACATCAAAATACTATAATGTCATCACAGTATTATAACATCAAAATGGTATATTGATTTCAAATGTTATTATGACATAACAATCATATTATGATTCCACAATGGTTTTATGGCATCATCATGCTTTTATGACTTTGCAATGGTACTACAACATTATTGTGGTATGACATCAAAATGGAATTTTGACATCAAAAACCTATTCTGACTTCACAACAGTAAGACTTCAAAATGATATTAGGACATCCAATGATTTGATGACATCAAATGGTATTATAACTTTACAATTGCATAACAACATCAAAATTCACTATGACATCCCAATGCTATTATGATACCTCAATGGCAAGATGTTGAATGGCTGAGAGGGAGAATGCTGCCATGAAAAAGGTAAAAGTCAATAAGAATTTCCAGAGCCAGTTATTAAAATGAACAGGTGGACAGCCGGCTTGAGAAAAAGGATGAGCAGCCCTACATAACTCAATCTTGGTGGCTGAAAGCATACCAAATAGAGATGACTATTCTTGTGTCCAAGATTCTTAGTTCAGGTAATCTGCCAAATATTATTTTCAAGTGGTTATTAATAAAGTGCCATGTCCTTGACATTCGATATACCCATTATCAAAGATCCCATTAAATGTACAGATATGTTCTCAAGTCAGTGAATTACTTACTGGGAAAAATGCTCCCTGACCAAGGCAACTCTTTGAACAAATAGTTTTTAATTATGACATTGCTTATATTTTTATAGAGACTAACCATTATGTCACATCAGCAAGCAGACAACATGATGTAGTCCTTCAACAGAACTGAGAGCTTTTCCTACTGAACCACCAGCTACAGGCATAAAAAGGGAAACAGAGAAACAGAGAGAGAAAGAGCTAGAGAGACAGATTCAGTAATAGAGAGACAGGGACCTACAAAAACAAATATGTAAAGGGACAGAGAAAGAAAGACTGACACCATTCTGTCTGGTCATTTACATTGGAATATCAACCTCAAAGCACACTTTCCTAGGAACTTCCAAGCTAAAAGAACATAATTATTCTGATAGTTTGTCATGCAATACAATGATTAAAGTCTCAGCAACTTGCAAGGACTAAAGACAATCTCCTTTGAAGACATTTTGGAATATTTCCAAAATAGAGTATTTTCAGTTAAGAAAATGACATCATGATATTTTCAGACTACAGATGGAACCAGGAAAAATCATTCTGACCAAAGTAAAATGCAGAAAGACAAATATGGTGTGTATTCACTTATTAGGAGGTCTCCTAATAGTGGGGGATAAACTTCAAATAGGCAATCTAATTGTGACCAAACCAGGATTCTACTAGGGGGATTGGGTTGCAGTGCATTCAGCTGTTGGGCAAGGGTATCCTACAGAAATTTTCAGGCAAACCATGCTGTTGTTATTAAAATATGTTGCTCTCTGCCTTCAACTGATTGATCATTGTCATGTTCTTGGATCCATAGAGATGTTTTCTTCGGCATCAAATTGGATTGCATACAGAGACTCACATGTTGTGAGCCGGGTGGTCGTCTCGCCAGCAAGAATGCACGCGGACAACAGGATCTTTCTGCAGCAAGCTTTATTGCAGTCAAACGATGATAGGAGGAAGACCCCAAGCCCTGAAGTGGCACTGTTTATATAAGCTCTGCTCGCACCAGAGTGATGTGAGATGATGTATCATCCCCTGATTGGCTGCTCACCCATCACCCCATATGACGCCCTGGGCTGGGCTCGTGACGACGGTTGCCCAATGTTCATAATGGTCATAATGGTCATGCGTTCTAGGACTTGTTTACCAGTTTAAAAGGGCGGAAGCCAGTGCCATGGCAACCAAACCCCGGCTCTCCACATCTCCCCCTTTTTTATTTTTTTTGAACAGTAAGTTTCCTACTGTCAATACAGCATTATGCCAGAAAGCCAACGTCTGAGCCTGGTGGAAGGCAATGCTTCAGCCATTGTCCATCATTGGAGCAACCTCCTCACTGTGAGGCTGTCCTGTCTTAGGTCGGTGAAGACTTATTTGCACTCTTCCGTCACTGACTTTCCAGATCGTTTGGCAAGAGAAAAATTGTGATTTACACCCATCCCCATGCAATGGGAAACAGATCCCCAGGGAGTGCAAGGGCTGTAAATCCAGATTGTGGCATGTGCCTGCAAAGACAGAGGCAACCTTGTCAAACATTAATTTTTCAGCATGGATAACCAAATATCGGGGGAGGTGCCTTGCTCCAGAGCGGCTAGCGCCTGTACGATCACCACCTTGTCATGTTTTTGTTGGGTTTTGAGTTTGCAGAACAACCAGAGGACAAATATTAAACCACAGCACAGGGCAGCGCCAAACATCCCAACGCCCACCCATTCCTTAAAATAAGAAAAGGCGGAAGAAGCCCAGGATAATAAGCCATCTCTGAGCGATAAATCTACTCGAGTAGAATTAATGGTCACCACCACCGCCCTTAGCTCTTCATTTCTTCAAATCCTTCTGACCAATTTGCTGCAAGATATAGGGACAATTTCCTGGACAAATTAGCGGCTCGGGTAAGATTTTCATATTGTGCACTGGTAATACAGAGTGCTCCTATTTTTCTTTCACACCCTAATTGAGCCAATTGAGATAAAATATCTATTCTTTCTTCTACAAGATCCAGACGCTGATTAAGAACCATCAATCCGCCTTTTAAATGTGCACTAGCAGATGCATGAGGTTTATGGCTTCAGCCACACCTGCTGACAATTGATTTACTGTTGTGCTTGTTTGGACTGAATTTGCCATTGCCAAGCTGACTGCAGTCAGCGATGGCAGTAACAATGGCTGCGGTGATGCCAAAATCTCTCTTCTGTCTAAACAGGGAGAGGGTGGATGGAGTCTCCACAGGGATTGGGATCCACTGCGGGACTCTAACAACCAGGGCACAAGCATAACGCCTGGCATTCCAACATTGCGACATCCAGCATGTCTCATTGGTACAATTTCTAAAAGAATTATTGGACAAAACAAGTAAAAAGGGGGAATAAACACAGAAAGGACTAGGCAAAAAAACCGTCTGATTTGTATTGGACAAGAAAAATTTAGGAAAAACCAATGAATTATGTCTGACTGGCATAGGCTTTGGGAATGCAGACAAAATGGCCCAACATTGTACCCCCACAATACTAGGAACCCAATTTAGAAGGATCCAAGCAAGAACTGGAATTAGTTGCAGGTATATTCGTTGCAAGATCATCTTCAGCTGCTGCGAGCTTTCACATGAGGAGCTCCAGTACCGAGAATGGATTGTTTTCTTCCTGTGGGAAAACACAGACAGCTTCCCTGGATCTTATTAAGGTAGGATCCAGGCATTTCCACTAACCAGTCAAGACATCCTTCCATTTGACCATTTCCTTAGGCCTATGAGGCTCTACAGGGCGCGGCTTGCAGCCAATGCTAAGGCTCTGGGTGAAGAAATATGAGCATCCCCTTCCAAAATACCAAATAGGGATTTTAATCCAGAAGAAGGAATATGTAAATGGTCCCTGGAGCACTCGGGACAACAGGAGCGGCCGACCGAGAAAGTGCACGCTTCCTGTTTCTCAGTAGTGGCCGCTCATACAGGTGGTATCGTTCTTCCTTATAGCGGGCTGCTTCCTCCTCTAAGTCCTCTTCCTCAGAGGGATTCAGCTGCTCAGATTCAGAGTTATCAAGCTCCAAAGCCTCCAATTCTTTTATCGGATAAAGAGGCTTGTCTTTTGATTTTTTCTTCTCCTTATCATGTTTCTCTCCCAGGGCATTCTTTCCCTTATCTCTCGCTCCTGCGGCTTTAACATCCGCAGAAGGGCCTTTTTTCTTAGAGACGTCTTTATTTCTATCCATTGGGGCCCCTAATCTTTTGTCACGTTCTGTTTCTGATATGCTGTCTTGCATCTCCTCGAACACTCCCTTAGTGCCTACTCTTAGCTTTCCGTTAATCTCTTTCCTTTTGAGGTCACCCTTAAGCTTGTACGAAACCAAAAGAAAGAGGATGAGGGCAATGGTCACAACAGAGAAAGCAATAAGGGCTCCTGCTAGCTGAAGTGAAAGATGAGATAAATCAAGACCAAACATGCCTCTCAGAACTTACCTCGTTGCTGCAGTTCTGAATCCTCCCCGCGAACGGGGGGGTCTCCTCGGCACCAGCAATGGCAGGCTCCCAGTGTCCCGGGTATCGGCACCAAATGTTATGAGCCGCATGGTCGTCTCACCAGCAAGAATGCATGCAGACAACAGGATCTTTCTGCAGCAAGCTTTATTGCAGTCAAACAATGATAAGAGGAAGACCCGGAGCCCTGAAGTGGTGCTGTTTATATAAGCCCTGCTTGCACCAGAGTGGTGTGAGATGACGTATCATCCCCTGATTGGCTGCTCACCCATCACCCCATATGACGCCCCGGGCTGGGCTCGTGACGACGGTTGCCCAACGTTCATAATGGTCATAACGGTCATGCGCTCTAGGACTTGTTTACCAGTTTAGAAGGGCGGAAGCCAGCGCCATGGCAACCAAACCCCGGCTCTCCACACTCACAATCTGACATTATGCAGAGAGAAGCCTTAAAACATGCAGGTCAAAATGAGATTTCCCTATGAAATTGTCTCTCCCCTCAGTGCTCTGGAAAGCATGCAGGAAAGAAGGCAGGAAGAGTATTTTAAGTAGAGTGAATTAAGGACACAAGGTGAACACCACCCTGAAAATCAGACCACAGAGGAAGATGATGCAGGCAGTCTAGGTAATATCTGATGAGCTAGGGTCAGTTAGATGGGGAAGAATGACCGCCACTATCAGGAGAATTTTAGAAATTGCAAAGGGATAGAAGGAAGATTGGCGGGACTGGAAGTAGATGGGTGAGTGTGCAGTAGAGGGGATACAATGTAAACAAATCAAGAAATAAATACCTAAGGAAAAGTGTGTCAAGGTGATGAAGCATGGAGCTCTTCAGGATTGAGAGTTTTTTCTTGGGGTGGTGCTAGTGTTCGGCAAGGATGAACTCAGTTTTCTTTAAGAGACTTGGCACTGAGACTCTGATCATGTTTCAGTGAGTATATGAATAACACATACTTGCATTGGTGTATTTTTTTTTCAATGCAGTTTATTCAGGAACCTTGAACAATCATCTGACCCTGGGAAAAGCCAGCCCACAGCTTAAATAGCCTCTGGGTAGCCAACCCCAGCATGCCACGTGGGCAATGCAGATACGTCCACATACATGGAAGCAAGCCAGATCCTCAGCCTTAGCCAAATGTGGAGTTCTTTGTGACAGAGAGCACTCACCATCAGGAAGGTGGAAGGCGGAAACCAGCTCCATCTTTAAGGCGCGGCATTAAGGAGCTCTCTACAGTTGCCCCTTTTTGTTTTAGACGCAACAGGCAAGAGTAGAGGTCTGATCTCTGATATTAGAAATAAATTGGGACTTTGTACTGATGTTCATTTAGGTGTCATTTTAAAGAAAAAATATTTAGTGTGACACATGGGTAGGAATTTGAACTTGGGAGCAATGGAAAAGGAATGTAATGTATATTATATCAAATTCACACATAATCAATGAAAATATGTTGACAACTTTTACAATGACTTTTAAAATGGAGAAAAAATTTCCTTAAAGAAGGCAGATTTTGAGTTTGTAAGGCATGCTTTGAAGGAATTCAATATGGAGCAGAGAATATTAACCATGAACTAGTGGTTAACCAGGTACCTCAAACACAATGAGCTCAGGTGGCTCTTCAGAACAAGTAGTCCTGGCACTAACACAATGTTTAGAGGGTTAGTCTAGAGTACCACAGCAGGAAACTCAGCTGCTCTTGTGTCCTCGGCAAATAAAATGGACCAGTTTCTCTGTCATGAAGGCCCAGTTTTTTTGTAAACCACAGGACCAGGTGGGTTCCCCAGTGATCACTGAATAGGACATAGCTGCCTATCCAGCCAGGTCAGCCAAGGCAACTCTGCTCATAGAGGTTTGGCAAACCTATTGTGGAATAGCACCAACTGTGTAATTATATCTTGGTGTTCAGTTGACCCTTTACACTCAGAGATCTTTCTCTGTTTCAGCCAAACAAGACCTAGGATTGTCTGTTTTTCTTCTTATTTTCCTGCTCTTAAAGACACAAAACCACAGGGATTTCTAGACTCTGCCAGCATATTATATCAATAAGAATGTGAAGATACTTTTATTGAGTATGCAAGTAACTGCTAAGTTCAAAGTCACAACCTAGGATATTTCAGATCCAAGATGACAGTATGAGACCACCTTGTCATTTCGTACATTTTCCTTTATCCCACATCACTTTGCAGCTTCCCTACTTAGGAAGCTGTCCAATTAAATAAAAATTAAAGTTTCATTTCGTACCTGATATTGTCAGAGAGATAACCAGCAGTAAAGGTGTGAGATCTGAATAAAGGGATGAGATAAATACTTGGTGGGTTTCACAAGAAAAATTCACGTGTCCATAATGATCAGTGCTACTGGACAGTGAGGGAAGTTTCTTTACTCATCTCCATGGAAACCTCAAGATTCTCTAAGCTGAATAGCTCAGAGGAAAATAATGACATGAAATAAGGGCAAGTCATTAAGAGTTTCAGGAAACATTTATCAAAAGTGCCAAGTGCACAGCCTGTTTGAGAGAAAGCCTGTGCAGCCCTACATACCTCAATCTGTACAGCTAAAAGCACACAATCCAGAGATGTCATTTCCTGTATCCAATACTCTTAGTCCAGGAAAAGTTTCACATATTTCTTTCAAGTGGTACTTAATAAAGTCCTGTGTCCTTGACATGTCAGTTTCACATTATCACAGATTCCACTATTATTTGTTAAATGTACAGATTTGTCGTCAGTCATTGAATTACTTACTGGGAAAATGCTCCCTGGCCAAGACAATTCTTTGAGAAAAAAAGCATTCAATTGGGACCTTGCTTATATTTTACACAGACCATCCATGATGTCACATCATCGAGCAGTAATCTGGTTATACTCCTTAGGAAGAATTGAAAGCTTTCCATACTGAACCACAAGCAGCAGGGAGAGATAGGGAGATAGAAAGTGAAAGAGCTAGAGAGACAGATTCAGAGATACAGAGACTGAGACAGACAGAAAACAAAAATAGAAAGTGACCTAGAATGAGAGACTGAGACTCCATTCTGTCTGCTAGCTTATTTTCATATCAACCTCCAAGCACACCCTCCAATAATATAACTACAATATATATATATTTAACATTTTTTTATTTTAAATTTTTTTTTGTGGGTCAAAATAAATTTTATTAAACAATGTACTGAATCATCAGTGTCCCAAAATGTATATCACCTTCTCAGTACTGTCTAAGGAATGTAATTAATTGTGAGAGATTAGTAAATAAATAAAAAGATGTTGAGATGGCTCAGCTTGGTTCCCATCGTGAGTGGTAGTTCACAACCGTCTGGAACTTCAGTTCCAGGCTATGCACTACATACTTCTGACTTCTGAGGTCACCAGGAGCACATTTGACAAATAGACACATATTAAGACAAACACTTATATTCATAAAAATAAATTATCTTTTAAAATCTGAGAAGAAATGTAATCCAAGCACAGTAGCTCATGCCTATAATCCCAACACTTGGGGACCTAGGTAAGATAATGAATTCAAGTCAGCTCTGATTATACAATAAAATACTATCTCACAGCAAAAGAAATAAAGGAAGCAAGGAAGGAAGGAGGAAGGAAGAAAGAACATATGTGGTCAAAATAATGTGGCCTTTTTTGAATTATCATTGGTTTATGCTGACATTCTGGCTACATGGTAGGAATTCAAATAAGTAGACTGTTGCAGCCTTAAAAAGCTATGCTTTGATGCTGCAAATATTTTGGTTCAACAATAAAACGTTCTGGCCCTTGCTTGCAGATAAATTGTTACATGCCAAGAAGAATGTGTTTCATACTGTGTGCTCAGTGAAAAACCCTTTGATTAATTGTTATTCAGTTATAATGGTATTGTCTTTAAATATTTTTACTTAAAATTCTGCACTATTGTTTCTTGATATTTTGTTTAAAATTGCAGATAAAACTCCTTATATCTGTAATCCATTACCATTATAACTGTTTTTTTTGAAATCATAATATACATTTAATAAAAAACTGAAATCTTTCATGTATATGTACATATTATTATTAACAAATATATGAATGCCTTTCAAAAGACAAGTAGTAATTTTTGCTCACAGAAAATTTACTCTAAATATCTTAGATTAACTCATTAAATATTACTGATTTGATAATTTCTATATAGCTTTATAGTGATCATATTTTCTTTTTTTATTTTTTTTATCGGTTACATTTTATTAACTGTATCCCAGCCGTGTCCCGATCCCTCATTCCCTCCCAGTCCCTCCCTCCCTCCCTCATCTCCACTGTGCCCCTTTCCAAGTCCACTGATAGGGGGGACCTCCTCCCCATTCACCTGATCCTGTTTTATCAGGTATCTTCAGGACTGGCTGCAAAGCCCTCCTCTGTGGCCTAACAGGACTGCTCCTCACTTCGGGGGTGGGGAGACCAAAGAGCCAGTCATTGAGTTCCTGTTAGAAATAGTCCCTGTTCCCCTCACTTTGGGAAACCAATTGGTTACTGAGCTACCACAGGCTACATCTGAGTGGAGGTTCTAGGTTATATCCATACATGGTCCTTGGTTGAATGTCAGTCTCAGAAAAGACCCTATGCCCAGATATATTTGGTCCTTGTGGAGCTCCTATCCTTTCCCCATCAGACTAACTCCCCTTCTTTCTTATGATTCCCTGTACTCTGCCAAAGGTTTGGTCATGAGGCTTTGCTTTGAAAACACTGCTAGTTAGAGTCTTTCAGATGCGCTCAGTAGACTCCTGTCATACGTTCAATGCACATCCCATCTGTCTTTCTAAATGAGGATTGATCATCTTACCCCATGTCCACTCAATTGATTATCTTTTTTAGATGTATAGATTTCATTATGTTTATCATATCTTATAGATCTATATAAGTGAGTATATCCCATGTTTGTCTTTCTCCTTCTGGGATATTTCACTCAGAATGATCTTTTCTAGATCCCACCATTTGCCTGCAAATTTCATGATTTCCTCCTTTTTGATTGCTGAGTAGTATTCCATTGTATAAAAATACCACAATTTCTGTACCCATTCCAGCGTTGATGGACATCTGGGTTGTTTCCAGGTTCTGGCTATTACAAATAGAGCTGCTATAAACATGATTGAGCAAGTGTCCTTTTTGTGTACTTGAACAAACTTTGGGTATATACCTAGCAGTGGTATAGCTGGGTCTGGAGGAAGCACTATTCCTATTTGTCTTAGAAAGCGCCAGATATCTTTCCAGAGTGGTTGTACCAGTTTACATTCCCACCAGCAGTGGAGGAGGGTTCCCCTTTCTCCACAACCTCTCCAGCATGTGTTATCGCTTGAGTTTTTCATCTTGGCCATTCTGATGGGTGTAAGGTGATATCTCAGGGTCGTTTTGATTTGCATTTCCCTGATGGCTAATGAGGATGAGCATTTCTTTAAGTGTTTTTCTGCCATTCGACATTCCTCTGTCGAGAATTCTCTGTTTAGCTCTGTTCCCCATTTTTTAAGTGGATTACTTGGTTTGCTGCTTTTCAGCTTCTTTAGTTCTTTATATATACTGGATATTAGTCCTCTGTCAGATAAAGGGTTAGTGAAGATTCTTTCCCAATCTGTAGGCAGTCGTTTTGTTTTGATGATGGTATCCTTTGCTTTACAGAAACTTTTCAGTTTCATGAGGTCCCATTTATTGATTGTTGCTCTTAGAGCCTGTGCTGTTGGTGTTCTGTTCAGGAAGTTGTCTCCTGTGCCAATGAGTTCTAGGCTGTTCCCCACTTTTTTTTCCAATTGATTTAGGGTATCTAGTTTTATGTTGAGGTCCTTGATCCACTTTGACTTTAGTTTTGTGCAGGGTGATAAATATGGATCTATTTTCATTTTTCTGCATGTAGACATCCAGTTGGTCCAGCACCATTTGTTGAAGATGCTGTCTTTTTTCCATTGAATGGAATTGGCTTCTTTGTCGAATATCGAGTATTCATAGGTGTGTGGATTTAGTTCTGGGTCTTCTATGTGGTTCCATTGATCCTCCTTTCTGTTTCTATGCCAATACCATGCAGTTTTTATTACTGTTGCCCTGTAGTACAGCTTGAGATCAGGAATGGAGATACCTCCAGATTATCTGTTGTTGTACAGGATCGTTTTGGAGATTCTGGGTTTTTTCTTTCTCCATATGAAGCTGAGAATCTTTTTTTCAAGGTCTGTAAAGAATTGAGTTGGTATTTTGATGGGAATTGCATTAAATCTGTAGATTGCTTTTGGCAGTATGGCCATTTTCACAATGTTAATCCTACCAATCCATGAGCACGGGAGATCTTTCCATCTTCTGATATCTTCTTCGATTTCTTTCTTCAGAGACTGGAAGTTTTTCTCAAACAGGTCTTTCACTTGCTTGGTTAGAGTCACACCAAGGTACTTTATGTTATTAGTGGCTATTGTGAAGGGTGTTGTTTCCCTAATTTCTTTCTCAGCCTTTTTGTCTTTGGTATATAGGAGGGCTTCTGATTTTTTTGAGTTGATTTTGTATCCTGCCACTTTGCTGAAAGTGTTTATCAGCTGAAGGAGTTCTCTGGTTGAATTTTTGTGGTCGCTCATGTATACTATCATATCATCTGCAAATAGTGACACTTTGACCTCTTCCTTTCCGATTTGTATCCCCTTGATCTCCTTTAGTTGTCTTATTGCTCTGGCTAGGACTTCAAGTACTATGTTGAAGAGATATGGGGACAATGGACAGCCTTGTCTTGTCCCTGATTTCAGTGGGATTGATTTAAGTTTCTCTCCATTGAGTTTGATGTTAGCTATAGGCTTGCTATATATTGCCTTTACTATGTTTAGGTATGTGCCTTGTATCCCTGATCTCTCTAAGACTTTAAACTTGAATGGGTGTTGGACTTTGTCAAATGCTTTTTCGGCGTCTAAGGAGATGATCATGTGGTTTTTCTCCTTCAGTTTGTTTATGTGGTGGATTACATTGATGGATTTCCGTATGTTGAACCACCCTTGCATGCCTGGGATGAAGCCTACTTGGTCATGGTGGATGATATCTTTGATGTGTTCTTGGATTCGGTTTGCAAGTATTTTATTAAGTATTTTTGCGTCAATGTTCATAAGAGAGATAGGCCTAAAGTTCTCTTTTTTTGTTGGGTCTTTGTGTGGTTTAGGTATTAAGGTGACTGTGGCTTCATAGAATGAGTTTGGTAGTGTTCCTTCTGTTTCTATTTTGTGGAATAGCTTGAGGAGAATTGGAGTTAGCACTTCTTTGAAGGTCTTGTAGAATTCTGTGCTGAAGCCATCTGGTCCAGGGCTTTTTTTGGAGGGGAGACTGTTAATAACTGCTTCGATTTCCTTGGGAGATATAGGGCTATTCAGTCTTTCTACCTGATCTTGACTTAGTTTTGGTAGATGGAATCTTTCAAGAAAATTATCCATTTCATTCAGATTCTCAAATTTTGTGGCATATAGGCTTTTGTAGTATGACCTAATAATTGTTTGGATTTCCTCAATGTCTGTGGTTATGTCACCATCTTCATTTCTGATTTTGCTGATCTGGATAGTTTCTCTCTGCTTTTTAGTTAGTTTGGCTAAGGGTTTGTCTATCTTGTTGATTTTCTCAAAGAACCAGCTTTTTGTTTCATTGATTCTTTGGATAGTTTTATTTGTTTCTAGTTGATTGATTTCAGCCCTTAGTTTGATTATTTCCAGCCGTCTGCTCCTCTTGGGTGTATCTGCTTCTTTTTTTTCTAGGGTTTTCAGTTGGGTCATTAAGTTGTTTGTATGTGATGTTACGAATTTCTTCTTGCAGGCACTTAGTGCTATAAATTTTCCTCTGAGCACTGCTTTCAATGTGTCCCATAAATTTGGGTATGTTGTGCCTTCCTTTTCATTGAATTCTAGGAAGTCTTTAATTTCTTTCTTTATTTCTTCCTTAACCCAGCTGTCATTGAGTAGTAAGTTGTTCAGTTTCCATGTGCGTGTTGGCTTTTTGTTGTTTCTGTTGTTGTTGAGGTCGAGCTTTAGTCCATGGTGGTCAGATAGTATACAAGGGATTATTTCAATCCTTTTGTATCTGTTGAGGCTTGCTTTGTGGCCCACTAAATGGTCTATTTTGGAAAAGGTTCCATGCGGTGCTGAAAAGAAGGTGTACTCTTTTGAGTTTGGGTGAAATGATCTGTAGACGTCTATTAGGTCCATTTGATTTAGGGATTCTGTGAGTGCTTTTATTTCCCTATTTGGTGTCTGTCTAGTTGATCTGTCCCTTGGTGAGAGTGGAGTGTTGAAGTCTCCCACTATTAAGGTATTAGGATCAATGTATGATTTAAGCTTTAATAATGTTTCATTTACGAATGTCGGTGCTCTTGTATTTGGGGCATAGATATTCAAGATTGTGATGTCCTCTTGGTGGATTTTTCCTTTGATGAGAATATAGTGGCCCTCCTTATCTTTTTTGATTAACTTGGGTTGAAAGTCTATTTTATTAGATATTAGGATGGCTACTCCAGCTTGTTTTCTGGAACCGTTTGCTTGAAAAACACTTTTCCAGCCCTTTACTCTGAGGTAGTGTTTGTCTTTGTTGCATAGGTGTGTTTCTTGGATGCAACAGAATGTTGCATCCTGTTTCCTTAACCATTCTGTTAGCCTGTGTCTTTTTATTGGTGAGTTGAGTCCATTGATATTGATAGATAATAGTGACCAATGCATGTTAGTTCCTTTTGTAATGGAGTCGATGATCTAACCCTGTTTCATTGCTTGTTTTCTTTTCATTTTTGTTGGGACATTATCTGTATGCCTTGTTTTCTTGGGTGAATTTGTTTTCATTGGATTGGAGTTTTCCTTCTAGTATCTTCTGTAGGGATGGTTTGCTGTGTAGATATTGTATAAATTTAGTTTTGTCATGGAATATTTTGTTTTCTCCATCTATGTTGATTGAAAGCTTTGCAGGGTATAGTAGTCTGGGTTGACATTTGTGATCTCTTAGAGTCTCCATGATACTTGCCCAGGCCCTTCTGGCTTTCATAGTTTCTGATGAGAAGTCTGGCGTGATTCTGATAGGTCTACCTTCATATGTTACTTGGCCTTTTTCCCTTGCTGCTTTTAATATCCTTTCTTTGTTCTGTAGATTTAGTGTTTTGACTATGATGTGACGTGATGTGTTTCTTTTCTGGTCTAGTCTATTTGGAGTTCTGTAGGCCTCTTGTATATTTATGGACATCTCTTTCTTTAAGTTGGGAAAATTTTCTTCTATGATTTTCTTGAAAATATTTTCTGGACCTTGGAGTCTGGAGTCTTCTTTTTCGTGAATTCCTATTATTCTTATATTTTGTCTTTTCATAGCATCCTTGATTTCTTGGATATTTTGTGATTGGAACTTTTCTGATTTTACTTTTTCTTTGAGAGAAGTATCCATTTCTGCAAGTGTGTCTTCAGCTCCAGAGATTCTCTCTTCCATCTCTTGTATTCTGTTGGTGATGCTTACTTTTGTTGTTCCTGTGTTTGAATTTGGATTCCTGTCTCTCTACGATGGCCTCTATTTCTTTTTTCATTTCCTTCTTATGTGCCACTAATTTTTCCTCTACTTGTGTATCTATTTATTTGTCTATGTTTGCCTGTGTTTCTTTAAGGATATTGTCTATTTCTTCTTTCCTTGCCTCCAATTGACTGGCCATCTCTATGAAAGACTTGTTCATTTCCTCCTTATGAGCCTCAAATAATTGGGCAAGCATGGCTTTAAAATCATTTTCCTGTGCTTCTGCTGAATTGGTGTATCCACCGATTTTGGGGTTTGCTGGTGAAGTCATGATGTCCTGATTTATGTTGGAAGTGTTCTTTCGCCTACCTCTGGCCATTGGCTTATCTGAAACCTTCCCTGTTTGTTTTTGGATTCTGCAGATCAGACTGGTGCTGTTTCTCTCTGGTGTCTGGAGAGTTCTTCAGGAAGCTGAGCACTCTCAGCGTGTGCTGAGGACTAGCTGTACCTGTGGGAGGAAAGTACGCAAGCGCAAACGGGGCAAATGCAAGCGTGTGTGTGTGTGTGTGTGCGCGCGCGCGTGCGTGTTTGTGTGTGTAAGTGTGCGTGGATGAGTTTCTCGAGGGACAGAGTGATGGCTAATGTTGAACCCTTGAGTGTGTGGGAGGGGCTCTGCACTGTATATGTCGCAGGCGCTAATGATGATCGCAGCGCAATTTCTGGCATTAACTGTCTTAGCTCCTCAATCAGGCCCACAGGGCAGGAACTTCAATGCCCCTAGTGCCCCTCTGTTTCCCAAAGTGGGTATGTGGGTGGGAGGGGGGTTCGATGCCTGGCTTCTGATTTAGAAGGACCCAGGATCTGGGGAACTGCAGATTCTCAAGGATGCACTCACTTACAGGCAGGTCTCTTGGCCGAGATCGTGGTATCCGGGGCTCTCTGCTCTCTGGTTTGGCCCTGCTTCTTTGATGTGTTCCGCCAGTTCTGTGCTGCTGTCACTGCCAGGTTCTGAGGTCTTGCTGCAGCTGGAGATTTCAGGGTGGTCACTTCAGCAGGGATGGGGTAACCAGGCTCTCTGTTCTCTGGTTTGGCCCTGGTTAGTCTTAAACTGGAGGGCTGTGGTGCCCCGCCAGTTCAGTGCTGCTCCGCCTCCACGTCCCCCTGTAACTGGAGACTGGGTTGCTAGTCCCAAAGCTTTCTGGGAAGTCCTGGGATCTCTTCGTTGTGCTCTCCAAGCTTGGGAGGCCCAGCGCCTGGTGTGTCCAGGTTGTATGACGTTTCTGCCTGGTTTCGGTGAGTATATAGCGTATTCTCTGTCACTGTGGGATTGGGCGGGCCGCACCGTCAGTGATGGCGATCCTGCGGAGCTAGTATGGTGTCTAGCAGATTCGTGCCCTGGGAGGATGGCGCAGCCGCTGCGCAAATCTGGGAGTCCGGGGCACGTACTGCTGGCTTTTTTCTGCCGCTAAAGTGCTTGGGGCTCCGTCTCAGCGGCTGTATACCCCAGGCAGTTAGGTCTGTGCTCAGAAAGATGAGTCAGCTGTGCCGCTGTGCCGAGGAGGAAGGAGGTCTGGGGGAAGGGAGTGCAGCAAAAACAAAGGATCCTTTCTCTCCTTACCCAAGCAAGTCTCCGGGTGTCCGGAGGCCAAAGTTTTCACCTCCTGCGATGTTCCCTGTTGTTCAGAAAGCCTCGCTGTGGTTTTCCTGGGTTGGGGGTCCTTCCATTCTCCAACTCAGAAGATCAGGTATCCCACCTCTCAGAAACTGTGTGTGCTAGTCGCCATCTTGGTTCCGCCCCTATTTTAAATTTTGTTATTTACACTTTATTCACTTTGTATCCTGCCATAAACCTCTCCCTGCTACCTTCCCAACCACTGCATCCCTTCCCCGTGTCCACTCATGCCTCTCCCCAAGTTCACTGATGGGGAGGGCTTTATCTCCTTCTTTCTGGTCCTAGTGTATCATATCTCATCAGGAGTGGCTACATTCTCTTTCTCTGTGGCCTATTAAGGCTGCTCTCTCCCCCCTGTCAGGGTTTGGTTTTCAAAGACCAGACCATCAGCTCATGTCAGAGGCAGTCCTTGTTCCCCTTACTATGGAACCCCCTTGGACACTGAAATACCATGGGCAACATCTCTGTAGAGGTTCTAGTTTATCTCCGTGCATAGTACTTGGCTGGAGAATGAGTCTCAGGAAAGACCCTTGTGCTCTGATTTTTTGCTTCTCTTGTTCTCCTTGTTGCTCTCCTGTCCTCTCCAAATCTTACTATTTCCCACTTCTTTCATTAGATTCCATGCACTCTCCCAAACAGTTGGCCATAAGTCTTAGCTTCTGCTTTGACAGTCTGCAAGGCAGAGCCTTTCAGAGGACCTCTGTGGCAGGCTCCTAACTTGTTACCTGTTTTCTCCTTCTTCTGATGTCCATTCTTTGCCTTTTGGGATGGAGATTGAGCATTTTAGCCAGAGTCCTCTCTCTTTATTATTTACTTTAGGTGTACAGATTTTAGTAGGTTTTTTCCATATTGTATGTCTACATGAGTGTGTATATACCATGTGTGTCTTGGTGCTTCTGGGTAGCTCCCTCAGGATGATCTTTTCCAGTTCCCACCATTTACCTACAAAATTCATCATTTCCTTGATTTTTATTGCTGAGTGATATTAATTTGTGTAGATGTGCCACAATTTCTTTATACATTTTTTCAGTTGGGGGCATCTGGATTGTTTCCTGGTTCTGGCTATTAAAAGTAAAGCTCCTACAAACATGGTTGACCAAATATCTGTATTGTGTACTTGAGCCTCTTTTGGATATATGCCTAGGGATAGTATAGCTAGATATTGAGGAAGAGTTATTCCTCAAGAATGAGCCAGATTGATTTCCAGAGTGGTTGTACAAATTTACAATACCACCAGCAGTTGATATGGGTTTCCCTTTCTCCACAACCTCTCCAGCATGTGTGGTAACTTGAGTTTTTTATCTGGGCCATTCTGATGGGTGTTCGGTGAAATCTTAGGGTCATTTTTATATGCATTTCCCTGATGGCTAATGATGTTGAAAATTTATTTCAGTGCTTCTCTGTCATTTGTTATTCCTCCATTGAGAATTCTCTGTTTAGCTCTGTTTCCCATTTTTTTAATTGGATTACTTGATTTGTTGCTTTTCAACTTCTTTAGTTCTTTATATATAATGAATATTAGTCATCTGTCACAAAGAGACTTGGTGAACATTTTTTGCCAATGTATAGGCATTTGTTTTATTTCGATGACACTGTCCTTTGCTTTATAGAAACATTTCAGTTTAATGAGGTCCCTATTACCGAATGTTGTTCTTAGAGCCGGTTCTGTTGATGTTCTGTTCAAGAAGTTGTCTCCTGTACGAATGAGTTCAAGGCTTTTCCTATTTTTTGTTTGTTTGTTTTTTTGTTTAATGTGTCTGGTTTTATGTTGAGGTCTTTGATCCATTTGGACTTTAGTTTTGTGTAGGGTGATGAGAATGTATCTATTTGTATTTTTCTGCCTGTAGACATTCAGGTAGACCAGCACCAATTTTTGAAGATGCTATATTTTTTCCATTGTATATTTTTGGCATCTTTGTAAAAAATTAGTGTCCATAAGTGTGTGGGTTTATTTCTGCATCTTCTATTTGGTTCCATTGATTCACCATTCTGTTTCTCTGCTAGTTTTTATTGCTGTTGCTCTATAGTACAGCTTGAGATCAGAAATGGAAATAACTCCAGAAGAACTTTTATTGTAGAGGATTGTTGTAGCAATTATGTTTTTTTTTTTTTTTTCCGTATGAACTTGACAATTTTTCTTTCAAGGTCTGTAAAGAATTGTGTTCTTAATTTGATGGTAATTGCATTGAATCTATAGATTGCTTTTGGTAAGATGGCATTTTTACAATGATCATCCTGCCAAGCCTTGAGCATTGGGGATCTTTTCATCTTCTAATATCTTTTTCTAATTCTTTCTTTAGAGACTTGATTTTTTTTTCATACAAGACTTTAACTGTCTTGGTTAGGGTCATATCAAGGTACATTGCATCTTTGACTAAATACAAAAACACATCAAGGATATCTTCCACTATGACCATGTAGGCTTCATCCCAGCTATGCCAGGATGGTCCAATATAAGGAAATTCATTAGTGTGATCAACCATACTGATAAACTAAAAGAAACACACACACACACAATAATCTCTTTAGATGCTTAAAAAGAATTTGACAAAATCCAACATCCATTCATGTTTAAAATGTTGGAGAGATCAGTGATACAAGTCACACATTTAAATATAGTAAAGGCAATATATAGCAAGCCTATAGCCAACATCAAACTAAACTGAGAGAAGCTAAAAGCAATCCCACTGAAATCAGGGATAAGGCAAGGCTGCCACTCTCTCCATATCTCTTCAACATAGTTCTGGAAGTCCTTGCTAGAGCAATAAAACCTTTGAAGAAGATCAAGGGGATAGAAATGGAATGGAAGAAGTCAAAGTATCAGTATTTTCATATGATAGTATAACTTGGTGACCCAAAAATTCTACCAGGGAACTCCAACAGCTGATAAACAACTTTGGCAATGTTAGTGGATTCATAATAAACTAAAAAATCAGTAGTCCTCCTCTATAAAAAAAAGACAAAGGGGCTGAAAAGAAATTAGGGAAAGAAAAGGAACTCTATTATCTAACAAGGCCATACAACTAACACTGCCCAGACATTTCCTCACTGGAGACTAAACAGGTAAATAGATGAGCTACAAAACCATTTGTAATTCAACTCATCCTGAAGTGGAAGAAGATGGAGGGACTTCTAGACTAAAAGAACATAGTTATCCTGATAGTGTGACATTCAGTACAATGATACAATTCCCAACAACTTCAAGGACTAAAGAATAAGACTGACATTCTCCTTTGGAGAAAATGTGGAATATTTCCATAACTGAGTATTATACAGCTAAGAAAATGACATCATATATTTTCAGGCAAATGTTTGGCACTAGGAAAATTATCCTGGGTGAAGTTATTAAAATGCAGAAAGGCAAATGTATTACGTATTCACTTATTGGGAGTTCTCCTAACAGTGTGGGGAAAAAGTTCCAAAAGAACATCTATGGTGAACAAGTAAGTCTTCCACTAGGGGGATTGGTGTCAGTTGATTGAATATTTGGGCCAGGGAATTCTATGGAATCTTTCAAGCAACCCAGGCTGTTGTTATTAAATTATGTTGCTCTCTGCCCTCATCTGATAGATCAGTGCAATGTCCTTGTATTAATAGAGATGCTTCCTTCTGCATCAAATGGTATTTCATACAGAGTTCCACAATCCAATATTATGCAGAGAGAGACTTAAAACACCCAGCTCTAAATGTGATTTCCCTATGAAATTCTTCCTTCCCTCAGAGCTCTGGAAAGCCTGCAGGAGGACAGGCAGGAAGACTGTCAAAAGTAAAGGGAATTGAGGACACAAGGAGAAAAATGTTCTGAGAATCAGGATGCAGAGGAAGATAATGCAGCCAGTCTTGATGAGATCTGATATGCTATGTTCAGAGGTGGGCAGAGGGCCTCCCCTATCAGGCAAGTAGAGAAGGGCATAGGGGTAGAAGAAGGAGGGAGGGTGGGACTGGAAGGAGAAGAGTGAGGGGTCAGCAGAGGAGATACAATGTGAACAAATCGTAATAAATGAATACATATGAAAAACTGTGATCAAGGTGATGAAGTATAGAACTCTTCAGGACTGATGGCTTCTTCTTGGGGATGTGCCAACATGTGGCACTGAGACTCTAATCATGTGCCAATGATTAGATGAACAACAAATATTTCAATTGATATATTTTAAAGAAAAAAATTCTGATGGCACATGGATAGGAATTTGAACCTGGGGGCAATTATAAAGGAGTTTAATGTATAGTGTATGAAATTCCAGCATAATCAATAAAAACAATATGTTGATAACTTTTACAATGTCTTTTAACATGGAGAAAAGATTCTGCTAAAGGATTGCAGAGTTTGACTTTATAATGGATATGTCCAGGAACTCATTATGTAGCACAGAATTCTAGCAATATACTAGTGGTTACCCAGCTACCTCAGACCCTATGAGCTCAGGTGAAACATCTTAGCAAGCAGTCCTGGCACTAAACTAGGTTTAGAGGCTTTGTCTGGAGGAGTACAGGAGGAAACACAGCTGCTCTGTTTCCTAGGCATATAACAGAAAAACAGTTCAATGTCCTGAAGGCCCAATTTTAAATTTAAAAACCAGGACCAGGAGGGTTCCTCACTGACCACTGATTAGACCTACCTGCCCATCCAGCCAGGTCAGCCAAGGCTACCCTGCTCATAGAGGTATGACATCCCTAGTGTGGAACAGAACCAGCTATTAAATAATTTGTTTCCCCTCATTTCTCTTTTACACTCACAGATCTTTCTCTTTTTTAGCCAAACCAGTCCCCAGAATTGTCTGATCTGAAGGAGTCTGGTAACTGGAATTCTGTCTCCTGGTCTTGTCAGATATGGGTCTTATCTAAGTTCTATGTCTCAGAGGATTTTGTTTGTGATCTCTGCAAGGGGAGTGTTCTGAGTCTGAGTAGTAGATAGCAAGCTCCCTGCAACATTGGGAACCAGACCACAAACTTTCTGTAACCCTGAGTGAATTCCTGCATGCCTTGTTAGGTGGCACAGATGTGTTGCTACTGTGAAAAAAAAATTATTTTACCAGTTGATTTATGAGTGTTGTTTGCTCATTCAGACTAAGACCTGATAAAGAATCTGTCTTTTATCCATTCTTCACCTCTCTGTGCCCCCATTTACACTCCCTCTTTCAGGTAGACCCTTTTCTGTTGATATAATGTTCTTTTGAATTGTATAAATCTTACCCTTTTTCATTGAAATGCTGATTTCTAACCCCCACCCAAATCTCTGGCTTCAATCCGGAGATTTCATTGTGATAAACAGGCCAGAATCAAACAACTAACCACATTGTTGTGCAATGGGAAAAGCCAGAGGACAGGAAAGAGGGGAGGAGCCAGAGGGCAGGAAATGAGTGGGAGAAAAGTGCAAGAGAGCTTGGAGAAAGAGGTGGAGGAAGACCTTGGAACTAGATGGAGATGGACTGGACATAATATTTCACAAAAAAGCAAGTATACTGGGTAAAATCTAAATGTTAGGAAACTATGAGGTCTTGGAGGGTTTAGAGAGAGTAACTATTGCTCTGCATTGTGTTCTAGGTTAACTAAAAAACTAAGTAAATACAGCTGTTTAGGATTAACAGCAAGAGTTACTAAAGATAATTATTAGTAAATATTAATCATATATATAACACTTTTTGACAAGCCCGAAGGATGGGTCAGTTGGCGACCAAACAAGGGACCTTGAAAATGAGGGCCAATGTTAGAAAGGCTGGTTTTTGGAGATCCAGATGCCTAAGAAAAAAGTGATGACCTCCCATTGCAAAAAAGAAGACAAGGTAGTCAGGCGACAAAACTACTGGACAAAGAAATAGCAGGGAGATGTTAATGAGGACTTTAGAGTCAATGCTAATAAAAGCGAGGAATTTTGAGAAATGCCCTCATCCCCTTGAATTTGTAAATGAAGTTTGTCCCTGGTTCTCAGTTGAAGGTACCATCAATCCCAAAACTTGGGAAAAGGAATCTCACAAGCAAAAGAGTTACTTGGAGAAATTAGAGCAGCCAATAATTTTTTCTATTATTATTAGAAAAAAAAATACTTCTAAGGTTATTTCAAATGTTCATAAAGGAGCTCAAACAGATTCCTATAATTTGAGAGCAGAAAATAATTCAGGAGTTAGTGAGGATGAAAAGGAGTCAGAGGAAAAAACTGCCAAGCCTCATAATTCTGACTGTCCTCCTATGTCCTCTGTCCCCTTGCCTTTTCCAGCCATATGTGCAGGAGATATGGGACCACTGCAGGAGGATATTAATGTTCTCTGAGCAAAAGTTCAATTAGAAAGGGAACAAGTTCAGTTATTAAGGGAGTTAGGGAAATTAAAATTATAAAATAATAATAATAAATAATAAAATTGGATTGATTGCACTGGCAAATTTTAAAGTCTGGTTTTTACTTTTAAAAATATAAATGTGCTTTATGATTTCACTCCTAAAGAGGATGCTTTGTTTTAGTATTACAGAAACAAGTTTTAAAAAATATTTAAATCTTTAAAAAGCAGGTACCAGGTTGTTTTTTGTCTTTGTTTCTGTTTTTTGTTTGTTTGTTTGTTTTGTATTTTTGTTGTTGTTGTTGTTTGGTTTTGTTTGCCAGCTTCTGTATTAGTTTCTGGTTTTGGTTTGCTCACAAGGTTTGAAAAACTTGGAGAGTTTTCAATCTGGTTGAGGGAATATGGAGGAAGCTCCAATTCCCGGGCAAGAGGCCCATAAAGGTCCTTTAGGGACCAGGAGAGAGCATTGCTGGGACACTATTTGTTGTGATAAGAGGGCTACTGCAGCCTGCTCTCCATTTGGAAGCTGTGGAAAGGGCCATAGGAGTTCTACTCCTTCTGGAATCTATGTGTGTGGAGGCACCTATGAGGGGGTCTGCTCCTTCTGGAATCTGTGGGACTTCTGTCCAGTAGGGGTTGGTCAAGTCCTGGTATTTGGGTATTCTGGTTACTCTGAGGTGAAAATGTTGGATTTCTATGTTCCTTATGTATCTAGCTGTATGTGTATGTTTATCTGTAGACTTGAATATTTTTAGGCATGGGACAATTTGAATCAATGCCTCTGAGTTTGATCCTGAATCATAGGAGTTAAATTCTATAAAAAAATTTAAAATTTATCAGGTATTTTAAAATATTAACCCAGTTGGAGCCAAGATGGCAGCTCCTGGAGAACAGCGTGTCTGAAAAGTAGGATAGTATTCTCCGTGCAGAGACCAGGAGACTGAACTTGGGGCCCTGAAACTACATCGATCGTGTTTCTCAGGTGAGGGGAGGCTCCCACGGCATGGGAATCAGTTGAGTCCACTCACAGCTACCCAGCCAGAACCTGGAAGAAATCCTGGGTAACACAGGCTTTGGGGCTCCAGGCTGGAGCCACAAGTGGGCGTGTCCAGTCACTTTCCCAGGCTGATCCATTGTTGAGAGCCATGTGATAGTCTCGCCTGCAGAAATGCACGCTGACACAGGAATCCTCCCGCAACAAAATCTTTATTACAGTAACGCGATGGAAAGAGGAGAGGAGAGGGCCGCGGGCATTGGCCGAGAGATGCCACGGTGTCCCGCAGGTCGCAGCTGGGGCCGGCAAGCCCCGGGTGGGGAGAAGGGGAGGAGGAGAGGGGAGGAGAGAGAGAGCCCCGATGTAGCGCTGTTTCTATAAGCCAGGGTCACACCTAAGTGACATGTCAATACCCTGATTGGCTGCTCACTCTTTACCCCGCCTGATGACTCGGGCCCAGCATGCTTAGCGTGCTTATGCAATTCACTCATGCATACTGGAGGCTGTTTACAGTTTTGAGGGTGGAATGTCAACGCCACCTAGTGGCGTCTGAGTCTTGGCTCTCCACAATCCATGGGCACATGTGTACCTGAGACTGGGAGTCCCAGTCGTGGGGGGACCCCACGGGGAAGCAGGGTTGCGGGTCTGATTGCAGGTCACCCAGTCTTTCCCCAGAAAGTCTCTGCCACCATCAGAGCCGAGCTACTGCTGCATGCAGAGAGCTTTGTGCTCAGCTCAGCAGTACAGACAAGCTGCGTGCCCCAGTACAACAGGGACTGGGAACCCCTGTCCAGAGAGGACCCCACAGAGAAGGAAGAAACCGTGCTGCTGGGGTCACCTAGGGAAAATCTAGCAGACATCAGATCGCAAACAGGTGAGTAAGGCCAGCCATCACAGATCTGGGCCCAAACAGGGAGCACAGAGTGATTGGAAACTCAGCTCCTGCAGACTAGCAGGTGGGTGCACACTCCACCAGCTCAGAGGCCTGCATTGTACCAAATACACCTTACAGGCAGAACTGTGCGCCCCAAGACACCAGAGCAGTACTCACCCGCCACAGATTACCTCTTGAGTTCTGGGTCACAGAGCCCCAACCACAGACCTACAAAAGACTGGGAACCCTGATATCAACCCCCCAGATACTGCTCCAAGGGGCAACCAGTTATCCCTAACAAAACCGACCAAACCACGGGACACACAGGTTACAGCAGCTGATCACTAAATTTACAGCAAGAAAACCAGACGGAGGGCAGCTGTCTCCAGGACTTCTCCTGGTGAGAGGAGAGCCCTCTTGACTAATCAGGATCACAGTTACCACCCAGGTCTTTATGCCTGAGGTGAGCTGTAGCAACTCCTGAAAAACACCAGACATCCAGGGACTATAAAGCTGGGAAAGCTTCCTTGAGGAAAAACCATCTTCCTGCCAAAGGGATTCTCTCCAGTACAACAGTCCAGGAACAACCAGAAACTAAATTCAAACAACTAACATAGCCCAATATCCAATGGGTAGAGGACAGCATAAAAGTTCAACCAACAAAAGCCAGAGCATTATGGCATCTCCAGAACCCAGTTATCCAGGGGCAAATAGCCCTAGATACCACAGCATAAATGAAATTCAAGGAGACGACCTAACATCTATGCTCAAGAAGATGATAACAGAGTAAACAAATAAAATATGAAAAGAAATAGAAGAAGCTGCAGCCAAATGGTATGTGGCCTTTAAAGAGGAAATGCTTAAATCACTGAATGAAATAAAAGAAACAGTGGATTCTTCAAACAAAGAGCTGAAGGAAATGATGGAAAAACATGAAAATACAGTCAGACAGGGGAAGGAAACCAACAAAATAGCTCAAGACCTGAAGACAGAATTGGAAAAATTAAAAAAAAATACACAAATGGAAGAAATTGTGGAGAGAAAGAACTTAGGGAAGAAAGCAGTAACTACAAAGGTTAGCATAACCAATAGGCTACAAGAAATGGAAGAAAGAATCTCAGGTGTGGAAGATAGAATGGAAGGAATAGATGTATCTGTCAAAGAAAATGTTAAATCTAAAAAATTACTGACACAGACGGGTCCAAGAAATTCAAGACAAAATAAAAAGACAAAACCTAAGAATAATAGGAATAGAGGAAAAAGAAGATTCCCTGCACCAAGTTCCAGAAAATATTTTCAACAAAATCATTGAAGAAAATTTCCGCAACTTAAAGGAGAGGCCAGTAAAAATACAAGAGGCCTATGGAACACCCAATAAATTAGACCAGAAAAAAAAATCCTCCCGCCACATAATAATCAAAACTGTAAGTATACAGAACAAAGAAAAAATACTAAAAGCTGCAAGAGAAAAAGGCCAAGTAACATATAATGGCAAACCCATTAGAATCACACCTGACTTTTCAACAGAGACTATGAAAGCCAGAAGGGCCTGGACAGATATCATGCAGACCCTAAGAGAACACAGATGTCAGCACAGGTACTATACCCCACAAAACTCTCAGTCCTCATAGATGGAGAAAACAAGATATTCAATGACAAAAACAAATTTCAACAATACCTACAAACAAATCCAGCATTACAGAAGACACTAGAAGAGAAAATACAACCCAGGAAAACTAGCTACATTCAAGAAAACACAGGAAATAAATAACCCCACTACAGTAAAAAAAAAAGCAACCAAGCACACAACAGTATGACCACAGCCAACATCAAATTCAAAGGATCTAACAGACACTGGTCATTACTCTCTCTCAATATCAATGGACTTAATTCTCCAATAAAAAGACACAGACTAACAGAATGGATACATAAACAAAACCCAGCAATCTGTTGTATACAAGAAACACACCTAAGTCACAAAGATAGACATTAGCTGAGGGTAAAGGGATGGAAGACAGCTTTTCAAGCAAATGGACACATGAAGCAAGCAGAAGTAGCCATTCTAATATCTGATAAAATAGACTTTCAACCAAAATTAATCAAAAGAGATGGGGAAGGACACTTCATACTCATCAAGGGAAAATTCCACCAGGAAGACATCACAATCCTGAACATCTATGCCGCAAATAAAAGGGCACCCACATTTGTGAAAGAAACATTGATAAAACTTAAACCACATATAGATCCCCACACTAATAGTGGGAGACTTCAACACCCCTCTCTCAATAAAGAACAGGTCAACAAAACAGAAATTAAACAAAGAAACAATATCTCTAACAGGGGTCATGAATCAAATGGACCTAACAGACATTTACAGACTCTTACACCCAAACACAAAAGAATTTACCTTCTTCTCAGCACCTCATGGAACCTTCTCCAAAATGGACCACATAGTTGGTCACAAAGCAAGCCTCAACAAATACAGGAAGAATAAAATAATCCCTTGTATCCTGTCTGATCACCATGAAATGAAGCTGAACCTCAGTAACAACAGAAATAGCAAAAAGCATACACATACATGGAAACTGAACAACTTGCTACTAAAAGACAGCTGGGTCAGGGAAGAAATACAGAAAGAAATTAAAATCTTCCTAGAACTCAATGAAAATGAAGACACAACATACCCAAACTTGTGGGACAAAATGAAAGCAGTGCTAAGAGGAAAGTTCATAGCACTAAGTGCCTTCAAGAAGAAATTTGAGACAGCGCATTCAAGCAACTTAATGGCTCACTTAAAAACCCTAGAAAAACAAGAAGCAGACACACCAAGAAGGAGCAGACGGCTGGAAATAATCAAACTCAGGGCTGAAATCAATCAATTAGAAACAAATAAAACAATTCAAAGAATCAATGAAACCAAGAGCTGGTTCTTTGAGAAAATCAACAAGATCGACAAACCCTTAGCCAAGCTAACTAAAAGGCAGCGAAACACCATCCAAATCAACAAAATCAGAAATGAAAAGGAGGACATAATGACAGACACTGAGGAAATCCAAGCAATCATTAGGACTTACTTCAAAAGTCTATACGGAACAAAATTTGAAAATTTAAATGAAATGGACAATTTTCTTGATCGATTCCACTTACCAAAGCTAAATGAGGACCAGGTAAATCAATTAAATAGTCCTATATCCCCCACGGAAATGGAAGCAGTCATCAAAATTCTCCCATCCAAAAAAAGCCCAGGACCAGATGGTTTCAGCGCAGAATTATACCCGACATTCAAAAAAGAGCTAACTCCAGTTTCCTTCAAACTATTCCTCAAAATCGAAACACAAGCAACATTACCAAATTTATACTATGAAGCCACAGTCACCTTGGTACCTAAACCTCATAAAGACCCAAACAAAAAAGAGAACTTCAGGCCAATCTCCCTTATGAACATTGATGCAAAAATACTCAACAAAATACTCACAAACCGAATAGAAGAACACATCAGAGATATTATCCACCATGACCAAGTAGACTTCATCCCAGGTATGCAGGGGTGGTTCAATATACGGAACGCCATCAACGTGATCCACTATGTTAACAAACTGAAAGAAAAAAACACATGATAATCTCCCTAGATGCTGAAAAAGCCTTTGACAAAATCCAACATCCATTCATGTTTAAATTATTTGAGAGATCAGGGATATAAGGCACATATCTAAACATAGTAAAGGCGATCAATATACAGCAAACCTATAGCCAACATCTAACTAAACAGAGAGAAACTTAAAGCAATCCCACTGAAATCAGGGACAAGACAAGGCTGCCCACTCTCTCCATATCTCTTCAACATAGTGCTGGAAGTCCTTGCTAGAGCAATAAGACAGTTGAAGGAGATCAATGGGATACAATTTGGAAAGGTAGAAGTCAAATTATCACTATTTGAAGATGATATGATAGTATACGTGAGTGACCCCAAAAACTCTACCAGGGAACTCCTAAATCTGATAAACACCTTCAGCAAAGCGGCTGGATACAAAATTAACTCAAAAAAATCAGTAGCCCTCCTGTATACAAAAGACAAAAGGGCTGAGAAAGAAATTAGGGAAACAACACCCTTCACAATAGCCACAAATGACATAAGGTACCTCGGAGTAACCTTAACCAAGGACGTAAAAGACATGTATGAAAAAAATTTCAAATCTCTGAAGAAAGAACTAGAAGAAGATATAAAAAGATGGAAAGATCTCCCATGCTCATGGTTTGGCAGGATTAACATAGTAAAAATGGCCATCTTACCAAAAGCAATCTACAGATTCAATGCAATGTCCATCAAATTACCAACACGATTCTTTACAGACCTGGAAAGAAAAATTCTCAACTTCATATGGAATAACAATAAACCCAGAATTGCTAAAACAATCCTCTACAATAAAAGATCTTATGGAGTTATCTCCATCCCTGAGCGTAAGTTGGACTACAGAGCAACAGTTTTAAAAACTGCATGGTACTGGCATAGAAACAGAATGGTGGATAAATGTAACTGAATAGAGGACCCAGAAATAAACCCACACACTTATGGACACCTGATATTTGGCAAAGACGCCAAAACCATACAATGGAAAAAAGATAGCATCTTCAAAAAATGGTGCTGGTCCAACTGGATGTCTACATGTAGAAAAAATAGATCCATAGTTATCACCCTGCACAAAACTGAAGTCAAAGTGGATCAAAGATGTCAACAGAAAACCAGACACATTAAATCAGCTTAAAAAAAGAGTGGGAAATACCCTAGAACTCATTGGTACAGGAGAAAACTTCCTGAACAGAATACCAACAGCACAGGCTCTAAGAGCAACAATCAATAAATGGGACCTCATGAAACTGAAGAGCTTCTGCAAAGCAAAGGCCACCGTCATCAAAACAAAGAGACCGCCTAAAGATTGGGAAAGAATCTTCACCAATCCTTTATCTGACAGAGGACTCATATCCAGTATATATAAAGAACTAAATAAGCTGAAAAGCAGCAAACCAAGTAATCCACTTAAAAAATGGGGAAGAGAGCTAAACAGAGAATTCTCTGTAGAGGAATACCGAATGGCAAAGAAGCACTTAAAGAAATGTTCAACCTCACTAACCATTAGGGAAATGCAAATCAAAACAACCCTGAGATTTCACTTTACACCCATGCGAATGGGCAAGATCAAAAACTCAAGTGACAACACATGCTGGAGATGTTGCGGAGAAAAAGGAACCCTTCTCCACTGCTGGTGGGAATGTAAACTTGTACAACCACTCTGGAAATCAATCTGGCATTTTCTCAGACAACTAGGAATAGTGCTTCCCCAAGATCCAGCCATACCACTCTTAGACATATATCCAAAAGAGGCTCAAGCACACAAAAAGGAAATTTGCTCAACCATGTATGTAGATATACAACATAGGAAAAACCCACTAAAACCTGTGCATCTAAAGAAACTAAGCAAGAGAGAGGACCCTAACTAAAATGTCCAATCCCCATCCGGAAAGGCAAAGAGGAGGGACATCAGAAGAAGAAGAAAACATGAAACAACCTAGGAACCTACCACAGAGGGCCTCTGAAAGCCTCTGCCCTATGACTATCAAAGCAGATGCTGAGCCTGATGGGCAACTGTTGGGCAGAGTGAATGGAATTTTATGTAAGAACTGGGAAATAGTAAGAGCTGGAGAGGACAGGGTCTCCACAAGGAGAGCAACAGAACAAGAAAATTTGAACACAGGGAACTTCCCAGAGACCCATACTCCAACCAAGGACTATTCATAGAGATAACCCAGAACCCCTGCACAGATGTAGCCCAGGGCAGTTCAGAGTCCAAGTGGGTTACATAGTAATGTGAAGAGGGACTGCCTCTGACATGAAGTGACTGGCCTGCTCTTTAGTCACCTCCTCCTGAGGGGGAGCAGCATTACCAGGCCATAATAGAGGACAATGCAGCCACTTTTGATGTGAACTGATGGACTAAGATCAGAAAGGAGAGGAGAACATCCCCTATCAGTGGACTTGTTGAGCGGCATGCATGCAGAGGGAGGAGGGAGGGTGGGGTTGGGAGGGGAGGAGGGAGGGGCTTATGGGGGGATGCAGAATGAATAAAGTGTAATTGATGAAAAATTTTAAAAAATAAGGGAAAAATTATTTAAGAACCTTAATTGAGTTTCAAAAGTGAAGGAAAACATGGAGTTAGTCAATTTACATGGAGCACATCTCGCCCCTGGGGGTAATGGTCTCCTGAACCTACTCACACCTCAGACACCACCACTGCTAGTTCTAGAACTGATGCAGGATGTTCCAACGAGGGGGTTGAGGCTTCTCATAATATTTTCTATAAGCCCACACCTGTTTGTTTATATCCCCCATTTCTATTCATTATTAGCCAGATAGAGCCAAGTAATTGTGGTAATGATACTTGCTTTTTTGCCCATGCTGGAATGCTAGTAAATTTACTAGCTGGTTACTCGCATGCCTAGTGCCTGTGCCCGTTGATGCCCCTCACGCTATGACTCTCTTCAGACAAAAAAGGGATCTTGGAATTACAGCCGCCACTGTTACTGCCATCTCATTGTCAGCTGTTGGAGCTACCACTATGGCATTAGCCAGGAGTCATACTGTGCAGACTGCTCAGACCCTGAATAACCTTTTAGCCAATGTAGCTCATGACTTAGACGTACAAAAAGGAATTAATGCTCAACTAAAAGGAAGCTTGATGGTGTTCAATCATAGGATTGACCTCGTACAGGGCAAATTGATACCCTATGGCAAATCGCTCAACTTGGCTGTCAACGAAAGTATGCTGGCATACAACATAGTCACTAGCATACAACATGAGAATTTTCCCTGTGCTGCAAATCTGTCTAAACAATTGTCTAGCTATATTTTAGGTAATTGGACTGGAGAATTCGATACTACGATGGAGCAGCTGAGAGTGGCCATCGTCACGGTAAATTCTAACAGAGTGGACGCAGGACTAACCACAGGATTATCATCATGGATTGCTGCAGCCATGAATCATCTGAAGGAATGGGCAGGCATGGGAGCATTAGCTGGCCTTCTGGTGTTGGTCTCCTTGGTTTGCCTGTGGTATATATGCAAGATTAGAGTCTCACAACAGCGTAATGCAGCCATGACCATTCAGGCCTTTACAGCAATTGAAGCAGGACAGTCTCCCCAAGCATGTTGGCTGCCATAAAAAGCTAAAATGTTATGCTCAGTATGCGAGGCTAAGCACTGCACTCAGGGTCAGCCAAATTGGACCCAGAGAAGAGTATGTCTGATTGCATGTGGGTTGATGCCCCAGGTCCCATCTCTGAGAAAAAGGTATCGGATGTGTCTGATGCTCTTTGGGTGGATGATACCTAAATGAACATCAGTACAAAGTCCCAATTTATTTCTAATATCAGAGATCAGACCTCTACTCTTGCCTGATGCGTCTAAAACAAAAAGGGGCAACTGTAGAGAGCTTAAAGATGGAGCTGGTTTCCACCTTTCACCTTCCCGATGGTGAGTGCTCTCTGTCACGAACAACTCCCTATTTGGCTAAGGCTGAGGATTTGGCTTGCTTCCATGTATGTGGACATATCTGCATTGCCCACGTGGCATGCTGGGGTTGGCTACCCAGAGGCTATTTAAGCTGTCGGCTGGCTTTCCCCAGGGTCAGATGATTGTTCATGGTTCCTGAATAAACTGCATTGAAAATAATAATAATAATAATAATAATAATAATAATAATAATAAAATATTAACCCTTGGGTAGTCTAACAGAACTTAAAACAGTTCTCAAGAGTTTGGGGAAAAACAAAAACAAAACAACAACAAAAAAAAAACCTTTGGTTTTATTTTATTAAGTTTGCAAATTAAAACCAATGCATGCTGTTTAAGCTAATTAAACAAAATCTGCAGTTATTTCAATATATTCATGGATGTGAGACAGAGAGAGACAAAGAACTAGAGCACAGATTCAGAAATAGAGAGACAGAGACCAACAGAAACAAAGATATAACATGACAGAGATAAAGAGACACATACTCCATTCTGTCTGGTCATTTTCATTGCCATATCAACCTCAGAGCACACACTCCTATAATGTAACTCTAATAGGAATTAGATTACCTAAGAAGGCCACACCTCCTAACACTTCCCAGACATTTCCTCACTGGGGATTACACATATAAATAGATGAGTGTTGTAGGAAGTTATTAATATTTACTATTGGTTTATCTTCTAGTAAAGCTGCTGTTAATCCTCAGCAGCTCTATAACCAAATCACCACACAGAGACAGGGTTTTTAGTTAACCTAGAACACGATGCTGGGCAATATTTACTGCCTCCTAAACCTCCAAGCCTTCAGTTTTCTAACATTTAGATTTCCCATATTATACTTGCTTTTTGTGAAATCTTAGGTCTGGTTCATGCTCCAAGTCCTCCAAGCTCTCCCCTCCAGCTCTGCTCTCTTTGTTCCTTCTCCTCCTTCTCCTCCCATTCCTCTCCTGCCTTCTAGCTCCTCCCCTTTTCCCTGTCCTCTGTCTCCTCCCTGCTCAACATTGTGTCCAGTTGCTTTATTTTGTTCCTGTTTACACAGGAGTTGAGACAGGATGCTTAGAATGAGTATCACAATGCAATATCCGGATTGAAACCAGAGAGTTGAGGGTGGAGAAATCAGCATTTGAATTAACAAGGGTCAGGCGTATACAGTTTAAAAGAACATTATACCAACAGATGAGCTTCAAGGGGACATTGCAATTCAAATCCCCTGAAAGTGGAAGACCATATAGGGTCTTCTAGGCTAAAAGAACATTGTCATTCAATACAATAGTTAAAGTCTCAGTAACTTCCAAATACTAAAGAACAGAACTAACAATATCCTTTGGGATAAAATGTGTAATATTTCCATAAGGGAGTATTATTCAGGTAAAAAAAAAAAGAGAAACAAACAACAACAACAACAAAAAACTGACATCATGTTATTTTCAGGCAAATGGATGGAACCAGGAAAAATCATTCTGTGTGAAGTAACTAAAATGCAGAAAGACAAATATGGTATGTATTCACTTATTATGAGATCTCCTAATAGTGGAGGATAAAGTTCCAATAGGTCATCTATCATGAAGAAACCAGTCTTAAACTGGGGGATTTGGGTGGCAATTGATTGAGTTGTGGAGCCAGGGAATCCTATGGAAATCCTCAAGCAAACCTGGCTGTTGTTTTTAAAATATGTTCCTCTCTGCCCTCAACTGTTCAGTGTTCTTTTATCCACAGAGATGCTTACTTCTGCATAAATTGGGATTGCATACAAAGACACACTTCAATATTATGCACAGAGAGGCTTTAAAACACACAGCTCGAAACTGGATTTCTTTGAAATTCTCCCTCCACTCAGAGCTCTGGGAATCCTGTAGGAGAGGAGGCATAAAAAGTGCCATAAGTAAAGGTAATTGAGGACACAAGGAGAACAATATCCTTAGAATCAGGTCAAAGAAGATGATGATGAAGCCAGCCTTGATAAGCCCTGATGAGCTAGGGTCAGATAGATGGGAGAGGAGATCCACCCCTATCTGGGTAGAGAAAGGCATAGGGGTAATGGAAGGATGGTGGGTTGGATTGGAAGCAGAAAACTGAGGGGGCAGCATTGTGGTATGACATCAGAAAGTAATTTTGACTTCACAGTGGCATTATGACCTTAAAAGCCTATTATATCATTTACAATGCTTTTATGGCATCCCAATGGTATCATGATATCACAATGGTATTATGACAACACAATAGTATGACAACACAATGCTATGTTGACATCCCAATTGTATTATAACATCACCATGGTATGATGACATAACAATGTTTTCATGATATCCCAATCGTGGTATGACATCCAAATGCTTTTATAAAATCACAATGGTATTATAACATCATAATGCTATTATATCTTCACAATGATTAGACATTGCAATAGTGTTATTACATCAGAATGGTATAATGACTTCACAATGGTATGTTGTTGGTAATGATTAATATTTACTATTGGTTTATCTTTTATTAATGCTTGCTGTTAATCCTAAGCAGCTGTATAACCAATTCACCACACAAAGACTGATAACTTAGAACCCAATACTGGTCAATAATTATGCCCTCCTAAATCTTTAAGTCCTCATAATCTCCTGACATTTGGATTTTGTGAAGTCTTAGGTCTGATTTATGGTCTCCCTGCTGTTCCAAGAACTCTCCTCCCTCTCTGCTCTCCAAGCTCTGCTTCCTCACCCTCTCTCTTCCCAATCATTTTCTGCCCTCTGGCTCCTCCCTTTGCTCAACATTATGACTAGTTGCTTTATTCTGGCCTGTTTACACAAAGTTGAGACAAGAAGCTTATAATAAGTATCACAATGCAATATCCTGATTGAAACCAGAGAGTGGGTGTAGAAATCAACATTTGAAGAACAAGGGTAAGGTGGATACATTTCAAAATAACATTATACCAACAATGGTATGATAATAACACAATGCTATAATGAGAACACAATGCTATTATATCATCACAATATAGTAAGACATCAAAATGATATTATGATGTCACAATAGTATTATTAATTTACAATGCTATTATGATTTCAAAATGGTATTATGAGATCACAATGCTATAAAGACTATAAAATATCTCAATGATATTATGACATCAGAAGTTTATCATGACATCTCAATTGTATCATGTCATTAAAATGGCATCACGACATATTAGTGCTACTATGACATCAAAATGGCATTTTGACATAACAAAATTATTATGACATCACAATGCTATCGTGGCATGATTGTTATATTATATCTCAATGGCATTTTGACATCACAATGGCATTATGATTTCAAAATACTATTATGATCTCACATTGGATTTTGACATCACAACGATAGTATGCCATCAAAATGTAATTATGACATCACAAGGCTATTGTGACATCATATTGTATGATATCACAATGAAATTATAACATAACAATGCAATCATAACAACACAATATTATTATGAGAGCACAATGGTATGGCATCCAATGATATTATGACATCACAATGGTATTATGACATCACAATGGTATTATAACAATGGTGTTATGGCATATCAATTATATGGCTTCACAAAACTATGATGACATCACAATGGCATTATGACTTCAAAGATGTATAACTTCAAAATGATATTAGAAAATCATAAAGCTGTGATCACATCCCAATGGTATTATGATATCACAATGGTATTATACCAATGGTGTAAAGACATCCCAATTATATGGCTTCACAAAGCTGTGATGATATCACAATGACATTATGAACTCAAATTTGTATTATGACATCACAATTGTATTTTGACATCACAGTGGTATTATGAATTCCCAATGGTATTGTGATATTACAATGATATTATGACTTTACAATTATATTATGACACCCCAAGGTGTCAAAATTTTGACATCACAGTGGTATTATGAATTCCCAATGGTATTGTGATATTACAATGATATTATGACTTTACAATTATATTATGACACCCCAAGGTGTCAAAATGGTATTATGACAACACAATTGTATTATAACATAAAAATTGTGAAAGGATATCCCAATGAGATGGCTTCACAAGGGAAACATGACAATGCAATCAAATTATGACAAGACAATGATATTATAACATCACAATGCTACTATGACATTATAATGCTATGATACCATCACAATGGTAATATTAAATCACAATGCAATTATGACATCACAATGCTATATTGACATTACAATGGTATGACATCTCATGGCAATTATGACAACACAATGATATGACATCACAATGCTTTTATGACATCTCAATGTTATAATGATATCACAGTGATAGGATATCACAATGGTGTTATTGATTACGCAATTGTATTATGAAATCACAATGCTATGATGACATCCCAATAGTATGACATCTCAATTCTATTATGACATTACAGTGATATGACATCACAATGGTATTTCTACATTACTGTGGTATGTAATCACAATAGAATTTTGGCATCACAATGGCATTATGACCTCAAAATGCTATTATGACATCAAAATGGTGTTATAACTTCACAATGCTATTATGACATCACAATTGTATGACATCACAATGGTATTAGGACATCACAAATTTATGAAGCTATTATGACTGCAGAAAAATATGACATAACAATAGTATTATGAAATCACAATGCTAATATGACATCACAATGATATTATGTCATTACAATGATCTGATATCAATGGTATTATGATTTCACAATGTTTTTATGATATCAAAATGCTATTATAACATTTCATTGCTATTTTGAAATTACAATTGTATGATATATCAATGATACCATGACAACAAAATGATATGACATCACAAAGCTTTCATGACAACTCAATTATGCTATGATATCACAATTGTTTTATGACATCACAATGCTATTATGAAATTACAAAGGTGTTATGACATAAGGAATTTTATTATGACTTCAAAATGGTATTAAGACATCAAAATAGTATTATGATATCAAAATAGTTTTATAACATGATTGTGATATGATATCACAATGAAATTTTGATTTTGAACTCAAAATTCAATTATGAGTTCACAATGTTATGACTTCACAATGATATTAAAACAACTCAATGCTCTTATGGCTTCACAAATCTTTTATGATAGCTCAATGCTATTAAAACATAACAATGATACAAATTCACAATGTTATTATGATATCACAAAGGTATTTTGACATCAAAATGCTATTATGATGTTACAATATTATGACATCACAATAACATGAATGATATTATATGACCTCAAAATGGTATCATGAAATCACTGTGCTATTATGACTTGAAACATGTATTATGCCATCACAATTGAATGACATCAAATACTATTATGACATCAGAGTGATATGACATCACAATGGTATTATGACCAAAAAATGTATTATGACATCACAATTCCATAATGACATCAAAAGCTATTATGATATCCTACTATTTTTATGGCATCACAATGCTATTATGACATCACAATGCCTTTATGACATCACAATGCCTTTATGACCTCAAAATGTCATTATTATATCAGAATGCTATGACATCTAAATTATACTGTGACATCAAAATAATATGACATCATAATGGTTTTATGGGAGCACAATGCGTCTATGACATCATAATGATAAGACATCATAATGGTGTTATGATATCACAATGGAATTATGCTATTACAATGTCTTTATGATATCAAAATGTTATTATTCGGTCAAAATGCTATTATAACATCACGATCGTATTATGACATCACAATGGTATTACTATCTCAACATGCTACTTTAACATCATGAGGCTTTTATGACCTCACAATGTTATTATGACATCACAAAACTGTTATAATATCACAATGCTATTATGAACTCAAAATGGTATTATGACATACAATGGTATTATGACATACAATGGTAAAATGACATCACAATTCTATTACAAAATCAGAATGATATTTTGACATCACAATGCTATTATACATCACAATGGTGTTAAGACTCCACAATGCTATTATGACATTTCAATGCTATAATTGTATCATAACTTCACAATGGTATCGTAACATCAATATGCTATTACCACATGATTGTGGCATAACATCCCAATGGAAATTTGACATCAAAATGCTGTTATGACTTCACAACTGTATGACTTCATAGTGATATTAAGACATCACAGTGTTGTCATGACATCACTATGGCATCATGGAATCACAATGGCATCATGACATCAAAATTCATCATGACCTTTCAATGCTATTATGACATCACAATGCTATTAAGACATGATTGTGGAATGACATTACAGTGGAATTTTGACATCAAAATGCTTTTATGACTTCAAAACTTTATGATTTCACAATGATATTAGGACATCACAATGCTATGATGATTTCACAGTGCTATTATGACATCACAATGGTATTTCATCTAAATGTGTTATATGGCATAACAATGATATAATATCACAATGGTATTATGATATCACAATGGTGTTATTAGTTCACAATGCTATGATGACATTACAATGCTGTTATGATATCACAAAATTATTGTGACATCACTATGCTTTTATGATATCACAATGCTTTTATGACCTCATAATGATTTTATGTCATCAAAATTGTATTAGGACATCACAAAGATATTATAATATCACAGAGCTATTAGGATAACACAGTGGTATGACATCTACATGCTGTCATTTCTTATCTATCATTGTCACAGAGGTAAAAATAGTAATGGTGTGGGATGTGATAAATGCTTGTTGGGTTTCACAAGAAAAACTCACAGGATCAGAGTTACTTGAAACTGAGGAAAGTTTCTTTACTCATTTCCATGAAAACCTCAAGATGCTTTCAGGTGCTGGTTGACTGAGAGGGAGAATGATGTCATAAAAGCAAGTAAGAGTTTCAGGAGCCAGTTATTAAAAGGGACAACTGGACAGCCTACTTGAGAGAAAGGGTGAGAAGCCCTACATGCCTCAATCTGGGCAGATGAGATCACACAACCAAGAGATGACATTTCCTGTGTCCAAGACTCTTAGTCTAGCAAATGTGTCATATGTCTATTTCTAGAGGTCATTAATAAAGTCATGTGTCCTTAACATGTGACTTTTACATTATCACATATACCATTATATTTGTCAAATGCACAGATATGTCCTCAGTCCGTGATTTCCTTACTGTGAAAATGGTCCCTGGGGAGGGGCAAGATGGCGGCGCCGGGAGGACTCTCATTCTGAGAAGCAGCAGCAGGATCAGCACAGTGACCAGTAATCAGAACTTGTGGCAATAAAACACAGACATTGTGTTTCCCAGGTGAGAGGATACCCCACGGTGGGGGATTCAATCCGCTTTTAACTCACCCGGCTAAACCTCGGGAGAGATCCCCGTTCCGTCAGATGCTTGGCTGCCAGCTGCCGGCCGACAGCCCCAGCCCCAGCCCAGAGCCACAAGCCAGTGTCTCTGGTCACGGTCCCAGACTGAACCATGCGCACCGCACTATCAGAGACTGGAATTTTCAGTTGAGAGATAACCCCAGGGTACAGGAAAAGATTGGGACCGGCCTTAGGTCACCCAGACATCCCCTGTAAAAGACTCGGGTTCCATGGGCACCCCAGGAGCCAGCCAGGAGCCAGAGCCTGGGACCCAGGCTCCGGCACCACAGAGCTCTGCCTGTCTGTGCGCCTGATTCTCCACCTGAGATAGAACTGTGGGCACCACGGAACCAGCGAATAAGTTTCACTGTCAGGTGCAAACACAAAGGGAGGGAAATGGCTGGTCTGATCTCAGAGCACTCAGCCTACACCCCCAGCCTGAAAAGGTTCCCGGAAAATTACCCAGCTTAGAGAGGCAACCAGGCTCCCAAAGGCCGCAAAGGCAGACACACAGGCAGTTTCTGTGCACCAGACAGCTGGCAGAGACTGAGCAGCCATCACTCATCTGTGCTCCAGGCAAGGCAGTTTCTGCGGCCAGCCAGCTGGCGGACACTAAGCAGTGTGCACCAGGGCAAGAAAAGACACTGGGAGTCCGTGTCTCCAGAGAATCCACCGGGAAGGAAGGAAATGGTACTGACTGAAATCACCCAATCCTTCCCTAGAAAAAGTCTAGCAGACCAGTGGGGCCAAGGCGCGATCACTCAGCTGTGCTCGAGACACAGGCACAAACAGTTGCTGCACGCCTGATGTCCAACTGGGTCACAGCAGCTGATCATTAAATTTACAACAAGAAACCCAGAAACAGGGCAGCTGCCCTCAGGACTTCCCTGGGTGAGAGGAGAACAATCTCGAATAACAAAGACCACAGGTCTTTTACCACTCAGGTCTATATCCCTGAGGTGAGCAACTCCAGAAAAAACACCAGCCATCCAGGGACTATACCCAAAAAGCTGAGAAGACATCCTTCAGAAAAAACCAGCTTTCTACAAAGGGGACTCTCTCCACCACAGGATCCCCAGGAACCACCAGAAAATAACCCCAAACACCTAAGATAGCACAATGGGTAGAGGCCAGCATAAAAGCTCAAGCAACAAAAGACAGAAATATGGCATCTCCAGAACCCAGTAACCCAGGGACAAGTAGCCCTGAACACCCCAGAATAACTGAAATCCAAGAAGATGACCTAACGACTATGCTCATCAAGATGATAACAGAGGAAACAAATAAGATACGTAAAAACATAGAAGAAGATAAACTGAAACAGAATATTGCCATCCGTAAAGAAATAGAGGAAGCTGCAGCCAAACTGTTTATGGCCTTTAGAAAGGAAATGCTTAAAACACTGAATGAAATGAAAGAAACAGAGTTGAAGGAACTAAAAGAAAAACAGGAAAGTACAATCAGACAGGTGAAGGAAGTAAACAAAACAACTCAAGACCTGAAGATAGAATTGGAAAAATTAAAGAAAACACAAATGGAAGAAATAATGGAAAGGAAGAATCTAGGGAAGAAAACAGGAACTACAGAGGTAAGCATAACCAACAGACTAAAAGAGATGGAAGAAAGAATCTCAGGTGTAGAAGATACAATGGAAGAAATCGATGATTCTGTCAAAGAAAATGTTAAATCCGAAAAATTCCTGACACAGACCGTCCAAGAAATCCAAGACAATATGAAAAGTCAAAACCTAAGAATAATAGGTATAGAGGAAAAAGAAGACTCCCTTCTTCAAGGCCCAGAAAATATTTTCAACAAAATCATTGAAGAAAATTTCCCCAAGCTAAAGGAAAGGCCAATTAGAATACATGATGCCTACAGAACACCCAACAAATTTGAGCAGAAAAGAAAATCCTCCCGCCACATAATAATCAAACAGTAAGTATACAGAACAAAGAAAAAATACTAAAAGCTGCAAGGGAAAAAGGCCAAATAACATATAATGGCAAACCCATTAGGATCACACCTGACTTTTCAACAGAGACTATGAAAGCCAGAAGGGCCTGGACAGATACCATGCAGACCCTAAGAGAACACAGATGTCAGCCCAGGCTACTATACCCTGCAAAACTCTCAGTACTCATAGATGGAGAAAACAAGATATTCAATGACAAAAACAAATTTCAACAATACCTACAAACAAATCCAGCATTACAGAAGACACTAGAAGGGAAAATACAACCCAGGAAACCTAGCTACATTCAAGAAAACACAGGAAATAAATAACCTTACTTCAGTAAAACAAAAAGCAACAAAGCAAAGCACACAACCTGATGACCACAGCCAATAACAAAATCAAGGGATCTAACAGCCACTGGTCATTAATCTCTCTCAACATCAACGGACTCAACTCTCCAGTAAAAAGACACACATTAACAGAATGAATACATAAACTAAACCCAGCAATCTGTTGCATACAAGAAACACACCTAAGACACAAAGATAGACATTACCTGAGGGTAAAGGGTTGGAAGACGACTTTCCAAGCAAACAGACCCAAGAAGCAAGCAGGAGTAGCCATTCTAATATCTGATAAAATAGAGTTTCTACCAAAATCAATAAAAAGAGATGGGGAAGGACACTTCATACTCATCAAAGGAAAATTTGATCAGGAAGACATCACAATCCAGAACATCTATGCTTCAAATACAAGAGGACCCATATTTGTTAAAGAAACATTGATAAAATTTAAACCACATATAGATCCCCAAACATTAATAGTGGGAGACTTCAAGACCCCACTCTCAACAAAGGACAGGTCAACAAAACAGAAATTAAACAAAGAAACATTGTCTCTGACAGAGGTCATGAATCAAATGGACCTAACAGACATTTACAGAACTTTACACCCAAACACAAAAGAATTTACCTTCTTCTCAGCACCTCATGGAACCTTCTTGAAAATAGACCATATAGTGGGTCACAAGGCAAGCCTCAACAGATACAAGAAGATTGAAATAATCCCTTGTATCTTGTCTGACCACCATGGAATAAAGCTGGACCTCAACAATAACAGAAATAGAAAAATGCCTACACACACATGGAAACTGAACAACTTGTTACTAAATGACAGCTGAGTCAGGGAAGAAATAAAGAAAGAAATTAAAGTCTTTCTAGAAATCAATGAAAATGAAGACACAACATACCCAAACTTGTGGGACACAATGAAAGCAGTGCTAAGAGGAAAGTTCATAGCACTAAGTGCCTTCAAGAAGAAATTCGAGACAGCTCATTCAAGCACCCTAATGGCTCACTTAAAAACCCTAGAAAAAGAAGAAGCAGGCACTCCAAGAAGGAGTAGATGGCGGGAAATAATCAAACTCAGGGCTGAAATCAATCAATTGGAAACAAATAAAACAATTCAAAGAATCAATGAAACCAAAAGCTGGTTCTTTGAGAAAATCAACAAGATCGACAAACCCTTAGCCAGGCTAACTAAAAGGCAGAGAGACATCACCCAAATCAACAAAATCAGAAATGAAAAGGGGGATATAACTACAGACACTGAGGAAATCCAAACAATCATTAGGACTTACTTCAAAAGTCTATATGCCACAAAATTTGACAATCTAAATGAAATGGACAATTTTCTTGATAGATTTGACTTACGAAACCTGAATCAGGACCAGGTAAATCAACTAAATAGATCTATATCCCCCAAAGAAATAGAAGCGGTTATCAAAAGTTCTCCCATCCAAAAAAAGCCCAGGACCAGATGGCTTCAGCACAGAATTCTACCAGACCTTCAAAGAAGAGCTAACACCAATTCTCTTCAAACTATTCCACAAAATAAAAACAGAAGGAATATTACCAAACTCATTCTAAGAAGCCACAGTCACCTTGGTACCTAAACCTCACAAAGACTCAACAAGGAAAGATAATTTCCGGCCAATCTCCCTTATGAACATTGATGCAAAAATACCTAATAAAATACTTGCAAACCGAATCCAAGAACACATCATAGATATTATCCACTATGACCAAGTAGGCTTCATCCCAGGTATGCAGGGGTGTTTCAATATACGGAAATCCATCAATGTGATCCACCATATTAACAAACTGAAAGAAAAAAACCACATGATAATTTCCCTAGATGCTGAAAAAGCCTTTGTCAAAATCCAACATCCATTCATGTTCAAAGTATTGGAGAGATCAAATATACAAGGCACATGTCTAAACATAGTAAAGGCAATCAATATACAGCAAACCTATAGCCAACATCAAAATGAACGGAGAGAAACTTAAAGCAATCCCACTAAAATCAGGGACAAGAGAAGGCTGCCCACTCTCTCCATATCTCTACAACATATTTCTGGAAGTCCTTGCTAGAGCAATAAGACAGTTGAAGGAGATCAAGGGGATACAGATTGATAAGGAAGAAGTCAAATTATCACTATTTGCAGATGATATAATAGTATATGTGAATGACCCCAAAAACTCTACAGCTGATAAACACCTTCAGCAAAGTGTCCGGATACAAAATTAACTCAAAAAAATTAGTAGCCCTCCTATATAAAAAAGACAAAAGGGCTGAGAATGAAATTAGGGAAACAACACCCTTCACAATAGCCACAAATGACATAAGGTACTTGGAAGTAACCTTAACCAAGGAAGTCAAAGACTTGTATGAAAAAAATTTCAAATCTCTGAAGAAAGAAGTAGAAGAAGATATGAGAAGATGGAAAGATCTCCCATGCTCATGGCTTGGAAAGATTAACATAGTAAAAATGGCCATCTTACCAAAAGCAATCTACAGATTCAATGCAATGTCCATCAAATTACCAACACAATTCTTTACAGACCTGGAAAGAAAAATTCTCAACTTCAAATGGAATAACAATAAATTCAGAATTGCTAAAACCATCCTCTACAGTAAAAGATCTTCTGGAGGTATCTCCATCCCTGATCTTAAGCTGTACTATAGAGCAACAGTTTTAAAAACTGCATGGTACTGGCACAAAAACAGAATGGTGGATTAATGGAACTGAACAGAGGACCCAGAAATAAACCCACATACTTATGGACACCTGATCTCTGACAAAGACGCCAAAACCATTCAATGGAAAAAAGATAGCATCTTCAACAAATGGTGCTGGATGTCTACATGTAGAAAAATGAAAATAGATCCAAACTTATCACCCTGCACAAAACGGAAGTCCAAGTGGATCAAAGACCTCAACATAAAACCAGACACTTTAAATCAGCTTGAAAAAAGAGTGGGAAACACCCTAGAACTCATTGGTACAGCAGAAAACTTCCTGAACATAATACCAACAGCACAGGCTCTAAGAGCAACAATCAATAAATGGGACCTCATTAAACTGAAGAGCTTCTGAAAAGCAAAGGCCACCATCATCAAAACAAAGCGACCGCCTAAAGATTGGGAAAGAATCTTCACCAACCCTTTATCTGACAGAGGACTCATATCCAGTATATATAAAGAACTAAATAAGCTGAAAAGCAGCAAACCAAGTAATCAACTTAAAAAATGGGGAAGAGAGCTAAACAGAGAATTCTCTGTAGAGGAATATCGAATGGCAGAGAAGGACTTAAAGAAATGTTTAACCTCACTAGTCATTAGGGAAATGCAAATCAAAACAACCCTGAGATTTCACTTTACACCTATGAGAATGGCCAAGATCAAAAACTCAAGTGGAAACACATGCTGGAGAGGTTGTGGAGAAAGGGGAACCCTTCTCCACTGCTGGTAGGATTGTAAACTTGTACAACCACTCTGGAAATCAATCTGGCGCTTTCTCAGACAACTAGGAATAGCACTTCCTCAAGATCCAGCCATACCACTCCTGGGCATATATCCAAAAGAGGCTCAAGCACACAAAAAGGATATTTGTTCAACCATGTTTGTAGCAGCTTTATTTGTAATAGCCAGAAGCTGGAAACCGCCCAGATGTCCCTCAACTGAAGAATGGATGCAGAAATGGTGGTACATCTATACAATGGAATATTACTCAGCAATGAAAAATAAGGAAATCATGAAATTTGCAGGTAAATGGTGGGACCTGGAAAGGATCATCCTGATTGAGTTGTCCCAGAAGTAAAAGGACACACATGGTATATACTCACTCATGTAGACATACAACATAGGACAAACCCACTAAAATCTGTGCATCTAAAGAAACTGAGCAAGAGAGAGGACCCTAACTAAAATGTCCAATCCCCATCCGGAAAGGCAAAGAGGAGGGACATCAGAAGAAGAAGAAAACATGAAACAACCTAGGAACCTACCACAGAGGGCCTCTGAAAGCCTCTGCCCTGCAGACTATCAATGCAGATGCTGAGCCTGATGGGCAACTGTTGGGCAGATTGAAGGAAATTTTATGTAAGAACTGGGAAATAGTAAGAGCTGGAGAGGACAGGGTCTCCACAAGGAGAGCAACAGAACAAGAAAATTTGAACATAGGGAACTTCCCAGAAACTCATACTCCAACCAAGGACTATTCATAGAGATAACCCAGAACCCCTGCACAGATGTAGCCCAGGGCAGTTCAGAGTCCAATTGGGTTACATAGTAATGTGAAGAGGGACTGCCTCTGACATAATCTGATTGGCCTTCTCTTTGATCACCTCCCCCTGGGGGGGAGCAGCTTTACCAGGCCATAGCAGAGGACAATGTAGCCACTTTTGATGTGAATTGATAGACTAAGATCAGAAAGGAGAGGAGAACCTCCCCTATCAGTGGACTTGGGGAGTGGCATGTATGCAGAGGGAGGAGGGAGGGTGGGATTGGGAGGGGAGGAGGGAGGGGCTTATGGGGGGATGCAGAATGAATAAAGTGTAATTGATGAAAAATTTAAAAACAAAGAAATCAAGTCCTTATCACAAGAAAAAAAAAAGAAAAAGAAAATGGTCCCTGACCAAGGCAAATCTTTGTACAAAGAGCATTTAATTGGGAACTTGCTCATATTTTTACAAAGGCCATCAAGGATTCCATGTCATCAAGCAGTCATCGTGTTATAGTACTTCAGCTAAACTGAGAGCTTTTCACAGTGAACCATATGTGGCAGGCAAAGAGAAGGAGACAGAGAGAGAAAGAGCTAGAGAGACAGATACAGAAATAGAGAGACTGAGACCAACAAAAACTAAGATATAAATTGACAGAGAATCAATTACATCTGGTCACTATCATTGGCATATCAACTTCAAAGCACACCCTCCTGTAATATATCTCCAATAGGAATTATCTTATCTAACACGGCCATAACTTCTAACCTCTCCCAGACATTTCCTTACTGGGGAAAACACATGTAACTAAAGAGCTTCATGGGAACATTGCACTTCAAATCATCAGGAAGTGGAAGAAGATGGGGGACTTCTAACTAAAAGAACATAGTTATCCTGATAGTTTTTATTTCAATACAATGATTAAAGTCCCAGCAACTTCTAAGGTCTAAAGAAGAGGACTGACAATCTCCTTTTGGAAAATTTTGGAATATTTCTATAATGGAGTATTATTCAGCTAAGAAAATTATATTTTCAGCCAAATGGATAGAAACAGGAAAAATTATCCTGCATGAAGTACTTAAAATGCAGAAAGAGAAATATATTATGTATTCACATATTAGGAGATCTCCTAATAGTGGGGGATAAACCTCCAATAGGCCATCTATTGTGATCCAACCAGTGTGCCAATAATAGTTTTGGGTAGCAGTTAATTGAGTTGTTGTGCCAGGCATCCTAATTTAATTTTACAGCAACTCAGGCTGTTGTTATTTAAATATGTTGCTCTCTGCCCTCAGCTGATAGATCCATGCCATATTCTTGAATCCACAGAGATGGGAATGAATACAGAGACCCAAAGCCTGATATTATGCACAGAGAGACCTTAAAACTCCCAGCTCTAAATGGGATTTCCCTATGAAATTCTCCCTTCCTCAGAGATCTGGGAAGCCTGCAGGAGAGGAGGCATGAAGAGTGCCCTAAGTAGAGGTAATCGAGGACACAAAGAGAACAATGACATGAGAATTTGGTTACAGAGAAAGCTGATCCAGCCAACCTTGATGAGACCTGACAAGCTAGGTTAAGATAGAAGGGTGAGGAGGAACTCCCCTATCAGGGAACGAAAGGGCATATGGTTAGAAGAAGGGTGGTACTGGAAGGAGAAGAAGGTGGGGCAGCAGAGGGGATACAAAGTGAACAAATCATAATAAATAAATACACAAGAAAAACTGTGATCAAGAAGAGGATGAAGTATAGACCTCTTCAGGACTGATGGCTTTCTCTTGGAGGTGGTTGCAGGGTACAACATGGATGAACTCAGTTATCTTTAAGACACTTGGACAATATTAGACTCTGATCATATTCCAATGAGTACATGAACAACACATTCTAGAATTGATCTATTTTAAATATTTTTTATGCTAATACATGGGTAGGAATTTGAACATAGGAACAATTGAAAAGGTGTGTATTGTATATTTTATAAAATTTCCACATAATCAGTAAAAATATATGGTGACAACTTATAAAATGACTGTGAAAATGGAGAAAAGATTCCTCTGAACAAGCAGTCCTGGCACTAAAACTACCTTTAGAGGGATTGTTTGGACCACCACTGAAGGAAACATAGTTGTTCTTGTGTCCTATGCATACAGCATGGACCCATTTCTCTGTCCTGAAGCCCAGGTATAATTGTAAACCCCAGGAACAGGAGGGTTACTCATTGACCACTTTGTAGGACACAGCATGCTTGTGGGAAAGGGTGAGCAGCCCTACATGCCTCAATATGGACAGCTGATAGCACACAACCAAGGAATGACTTTTCTTGTCCAAGAATCTTAGTTCAGGAATTTCTTTCAAGAAGTCATTAATAAAACCACCTGGTATGAGAACAAAATGGAATTTTGATATCACAATGGTATTATGATATCACAATGCTATGGTGACTTCACATTGCTATTATGACATCACAATAGGGTTATGACTTCAATATACTTTTGTGACAACACAATGCTATTGTAACATCACAATGCTATTAAACATCACAATGCTACTATGAAATCACAAAGGTATTATGACATCACAATGTAATTATGACATTACAATTCTGTTATTACTTCACAATGGTAATAGGACATCCCAATGCTATGATAACATCACAATGGAATTATAATATGAAAATGTATTGTGATATCACTATGCTATTATGACATTACAATGCAATAATGACATGTTATAATATAATTATGACATCACAATCTTTATTTTTAATTCTTTATTAATTATACTTTATTCACTTTGCATGTCCCTGTGATTCCCACTCTCCTCCCATCCCAAACTCTCCCTTCATCCACCTTCGGCATGGATGCTCCTCTCCAAGTCCAATGATAGGGAGATCTTCTTTTCCTTCCTTCTGATCCTAGTCAATTAGGTCTCATCAGGAATGGCTGCATTGTATTATTCTGTAGCCTGGTAATGCTGCTTTCCCCTCATGGGGAGTTAATTAAAGAGCAGGCCAATCAGTTCATGTAAAACACAATCCCTCTTCCTATTACAATGGAACCTACTTGGATATTGAACTGCCATGGGCTACATCTGTGTAGGGGTCTTAGGTTATCACCATGAATGGTCCTTGGTTGGAATATCAGTTTCAGGAAAGACCCCTGTGCTCAGACATTTTTGGTTCCGTTGCTCCACTTGTGGAATTCCTGTCCTCTCCAGATCATACTTTTTCCCAATAATTTCATAAGATTCCCTGCATTCTGCCCAAAAGTTGCCCATAAGTCTCAGCATCTGCATTGATAGTCTACAGGGCAGAGCCTTTCAGAGGTCCTCTGTGTCAGGCTCCTGACTTGTTCCCTTTTTCTCCTTCTTCTAATGTCCATCATTTTTTAATTTCTAGATAGGAATTGAAATTATTATTAAGAGTCCTCCCTCTTGATTAGTTTCTTTAGGTATACAGATTTTAGTAGGTTTATCCTATATTGTATGACTATATGAGTGAGTATATACCGTGTGCATATTTCTCCTTCTGGGATAGCTCACTCAGGATGATCTTTTCCAGATCCCATCATTTACCTGCAAATTTCATGTTTTCCTTGTTTTTTATCGATGAGTAATATTCCATTGTGTAGATATACCACAATTTGTGCATCCATTCCTCCACTGAGAGGCATCTGGGCTGTTTCCATCTTCTGGCTATTATAAATAAGGCTTCTGCAAACATGTTTGAACAAATGTCTTTTTTGTGTACTTGGTACTCTTTTGGGTATATGCCTAAGAGTGGCATAGCTGGAGCTTGAGGAAGCGCTATTTCTAGTTGTCTGAGAAAGCTCCAGATTGCTTTCCAGAGTGGTGGTACACGATTATATTACCAACAATGGAGGATGGTTCCCCTTTCTCCATAACCTCTCCAACAGGTGTTGTCTCTTGAGTTTTTAATCTTAGCAATTCTGGTGTGTGAAATTTTAGGGTTGTTTTGATTTGCATTTCCTTGATTACTAATGAGGTTGAGCATTTCTTTAAGTGTTTCTCTGCCATTTGATATTCCTCTGCAGAGAATTCTTTGGTTAGCTCTTTACTCCATTTTTTAAAATTGGATTACTTGATTTTTTGGTATTTAACTTCTTTAGTTCTTTATATATAGTGGATATTAGCCCTCTGTCAGATATAGTGTTGGTGAAGATCCTTTCCCAATCTGCAGGCTGTCATTTTATTCTGATGACAGTGTTCTTTGCTTTGCAGGAGCTTTTCATTTTCATGAGGTCCCATTCATTGATTGTTGCTCTTATGTGCTCACAATGTGCATTGGTGTTCTGTTTAGGAAGTTGTCTCCTGTGCCAATGATTTCAAGGCTCTTCTATATTTTTTTCTAACTGATTTAATGTGTCTGGTTTTATGTTGAGGTGTTTGATTCACTTGGACTTTAGTTTTCTTCAGGGTGATAAGTATGGATCTATTTACATTTTTCTCCATGTAGACATCAACAAAATGGCTAAAGATCTGAAGATAATATTGGAAAAATTAAAGAAAACATAAATGAAGTAAATCATGGAGAGGGAGAACCTAGGAAAGAAAACAGGAAATACAGAGGTAAGCATAACCAACAGACTACAAGAGATGGAAGAAAGAATCTCAGGTGTGGAAGATACAATGGAAGAAATCTATGTATCCATCAAAGAAAATAATAAATCTAAAAAATTCCTAACACAAAACATCTAAGAAATCCAAGACAACATAAAAAGACAAAGCCTAAGAATAATAGGAATAGAGGAAAAATAAGATTCGCTCCTCAAAGGTTCAGAAAATATTTTCAACAAAATCATTGAAGGAAATTTCCTCAACTTAATGGGGAGGCCTACAAGAATACAAGAGGTCTACAGAACACCTAACAAATTAGATCAGAAAAGAAAATCCTCACATCACATAAAAATCAAACAGTAAGTATACAGAACAAAGAAAAAAAAATACTAAAAGCTGCAAGGGAAGAAGGCCAAGTAACATATAATGGCAAACCATCCAGAATCACACCTGACTTCTCAACAGAAACTATGAAAGCCAGAAGAGCCTGGAAGGATATCATGCAGATCCTAAGAGAACACAGATGTCAGCCTAAGATACTGTACCCAGCAAAATTCTCAGTCTTCATAGATGGAGAAAACAAGATATTCAACGTCAAAAACAAATTTCAACAATACCAACACACAAATCCAGCATTACAGAAGATACTAGAAGGAAAAATACAACCCACAGAAACTAACTACTTTCAAGAAAACACAGGAAATAAATAACCTCACAACAGCAAAAAAAAGTAGCCAAACACACAAACACACTTCCATAGACAACATCAATAAAAAAGGATCTGTCATCACAATCTTACGATGACTCCTCTATGATCTTATGATATCCCAATGTTATCATGATAGCACAATTGTATGATATCCCAATGGTATTACGAGATCACAATTGTATTCTGATTTCCAAATGTTATTATGACATCACAATGCTGTTACAACATCACAATGATATTATGACTTCACAATTCAATAATGATCACAATGCTATAATGACATCACAATGTTATGAAGACATCACAGTGGTATTATGATATCCCAAAGCTATTATAAAATCACAATGCTCTCACAATAGGGTGTGGTTTTCAAAGACCAGATCAGTTCATGTCAGAGTCAGCCCCTGTTCCCTTAACTATGGAATTCCTTGGACATTGAAATGCCATGGGCTACATCTCTGCAGGAGTTCAAGGTTATCTCCATGCATGGTATTTGCTTACAGTATGAGTCTCAGGAAACACACCTGTCCTCTGATTATTTTGGTTCTGTTGTTCTCTTTGTGGAGCCCCTTCCCTCTCCAGATCTTACAATTTTCCACTCCATTCATTACATGATTGTTTTGTGACATGACTAAAGAAATTTTGAAAACCACAATGATATTATGACATTACAATATTATAATGACATCACAATGCTATTAAGGCATTACAATGATATGAAATCACAATGCTTTTTTATAAAATCACAAAAGTATTATGACATCCTAGTACCATTATGACATCACAATTTTATGATATCCCAGTAGGATTTTACAATGTTATGATATCACAAAGCAATTATGATATCACAATGCTTGATGACATCAAAAGGCTCTTATGACATGATTGTGTTATGATATCATGATGCAATTATGATATTACAATGCTATTATGACTTCACAATGATATTAAGACTTTACAATGATATTAAGACACCTCAATGCTATTCTGAAATTACAATGTTCTTATGACATCACAATGCTATTATATCTCAATGTTATTATGAATCACAATGATAGGAAATCACAATGCTATGATGACATCACAAAGGTATTTTGACATGGCAATGCTATTATGACATTACAATATTATGACATACCAATGGAATTATGATTTCACAATATTAATATGACATCACAATGCTATTATGACTTTGCAATAGTATTTCAACATGATTGTGTTATGAAATCACAATGGAATTTAAAAATAAAAAAGCTCTTATGACTTCACAAGAGTAAGACTTCCCAATGATATTAGGACATCCAATGCTATAATGACATCACACTGCTATTATGACTTCACAATGATATCATGACTTTAAAATTCTCCATGCATGATACTTGTTTGGAGTATGAGTCTCAGGAAAGACCCCTGTCCTCAGATTTTTTTGGTTCTATTGCTCTTAATGTGAAGCTACTGTTCTCTCCAGATCTTACTATTTCCCACTTCTTTCATTACATTCCATTCACTTTGCCCAAGAGTTGGCCATAAGTCTCAGCATCTGCTTTGGTAATCTGCAGGGCAGAGCCTTTCAGAGGCTCTCTGTAGCAAGCTCCAAATTTTCCCTGTTTTTCTCCTTTTTCCATCCTCTTTGCCTTTCAGGATGGGGATTGAGCATTTTAGCCAGAGTCCTCCCTCTTCATTAGTGTGTTTAGGTGTACAGATGTTAGTAGGTTTATATTATATTATATTACATTACATTATATTATATTATATTATATTATATTATATTATATTATATTATATTATATGTCTATATGAGTGAGTATATACCATGTGTGTCTTTCTGCTTCTGGGATAGCTCACTTCCATTTCTCTCCGTTTACCTGCAAATTTTATGAATTCCTTGTTTTTTATTGCTGAGTAATATTCTGTTTTACAGATGTAACAAAATTTCTGTATCCATTTTTCAGTTGGGGGGCATCTGGGTTGTTTCCAGGTTCTGGCTATTACAAATAAGGGTCTTACAAACATGGTTGAACAAAAGTCCTTTTTCTATACTTGAGATATTTGGATATATGCTTAGGAGTTGTAGAACTGTATCTTGAGGATGAGCTACTTTTCCTTGTCTCATAAATGCCATATTGATTTCCAGAGAGCTTGTACAAGTTTATATTCCCACCAGCACTGGTACAATTTACATTCACACCAGCAGAGGAGGAGGGTTCCCCTTTGTCAAAACCTCTCCAGCATGTGATGTCACTTTAGTTTTGATCTTGACCATTCTGAGGGGTTTAATGTGAAATCTCATTTTCATTTTGATTTGCATTTTCCTGATGCTTAATGATGTTGTGCATTTCTTTAACTGTTTCTCTACCATTTCATATTTTTCTATGGAGAATTCCTTTTTTAGCTCTGTTCCCCATTTTTTAATTGAATATCTTGATTTGTTGCTTTTCAACCTTTTTACTTCTTTAAATATACTGGATATTAGCCCTCTGTCACATAGATGCTTCCTGAAGATTCTTTCCCAATCTGTATGCATTTGTTTTGTTTTGATGACAGTGTCCTTTACTTTACAGAAACATTTCAACGAGTTCCCGTTCATTGATTTTTGCGCTTAGAGCTTAAGCCATTGGTGTTCTGTTCAGGAAGTTGTCTCCTGTGCCAATGAATTCAAGGTTCTTCCACAATTTTTTTCTAACCTATTTAATATGTTTGGTTTTATGTTGAGGTCTTTGATCCACCCACACTCTAGTTTTGTGCAGGGTGATAAGTATGTTTCTATTCATATTTTTTCTGCATGTAGACATCAACTTGGAAAAGCATTATTTGTTCAAGATGCTATGTTTTTTTCTATTGTATGTTTTTGGCATCTTTGTCAAAGATCAGGTATCCATAAGTGTGTGGATTTATGTCTGGGTCTTCTATTTGGTTCCATTGATCCACCAGTCTGTTTCTATGCCAGTACCATGCAGTTTTTATTACTGTTGCTCTATTGCACAGCATGAGATCAGAGATGAAGATACTGCCAGAAGATCTTTTACTGTGAAAAATTATTTTAGCAATTCCTGCTTTCTTGTTTTTCCCAATGAAGTTGAGAATTTTTCTATCTAAATCTGTAAAGAAATGTGTTGGTAATTTGATGGCAATTGCATTGAATCTGTAGATTGCTTTTGGTAATATGGCCTTTTTTACTATGTTAATCCTGCCAAGCCATGAGCATGGGAGATTTTTCCATCTTCTGGTATGTTCTTCTAATTCTTTTTTCAGAATCTTGAATTTTTAACATAGAAGTTTTTTACTTGCTTGGTTAGGGTTAGACCAATGTACTTTATGTCTTTTGTTGCTTTTTGAAGGATTTTCTTTCCCTAATTTCTTTCTCAGCCATTTTGTCTTTTGCATATAGGTCTATGAATTTTTGAGTGAATTATGTATCAAGCGACATTGCTGCAGGTCATTATAAGTTGTAGGAGTTCCCTGGAATAATTTTTGGGGTTACCCAGGTATCATATCATCTACAAACAATGATACTTTGAAATCTTCCTTCTGATTTGAAATTTTTTTTTCATACAAGTCTTTGACTTGCTTGGTTAGGGTTACACCAAGGTACTTTATGTCTTTGTGGCTATTGTGAAGGGTGTTTTTTTCTCTAATTTCTTTCTCAGCCCTTTTGTCTTTTGCATACAGGAGTGCTACTGATTTTTTGAGTTAATTTTGTATCTGGCCACTTTGCTGAAGGTGTTTATCAGCTATAGGAGTTCCCTGGTAGAGTTTTTGGGGTCACTCATATACACTATCATATCATCTGCAAATAGTGATAATTTGGCTTCTTCCTTTCCAATCTGTATCCCCTTGATCTCCTTCAATTGTTTTACAGCTTTAGGAAGAATTTCCAGAACTATGTTTAATAGATATGAAGAGTGTGGGCAGCCTTGCCTTTTCCCTGATTTCAGTGGGACTGATTTAAGCTTCTCTCTGTTTACTGTGATGTTGGCTATAGGCCTGCTGTATATTGCCTTTACTATGTTTAGATATGTTTGTTGTATCCCTGATCTCTCCAATACTTTAAAACCTGAATGGATGTTAGATTTTTGTCAAGTGCTTTTCATCATCTAAGGAGATCATCATGTGTTTTTTTTTTTCCTTTCACTAGGGTGGGTTGCATTGATGGATTTCCATATATTGAACCACCCCTGCCTACCTGGGATGAAGCCTACTTGGACATAGTGGATAATATCTTTGATGTGTTATTGTATTTGGTTTGCAATTATTTTGTTGAGTATTTTTGCATCAATTTTCATAAAGATTGTCCTGAAATTCTCTTTCTTGGTTGGATCTTTGTAAGGTTTAGTTACCAAGGTGACTGTGGCTTCATACTATGATTTTGGTAGTGTTCCTTCTCTTTCAATTTGGCATAATAGTTTGAAGAGAACTGCAGTTAGCTCTTCTATGAAAGTCTAGCAGAATTCTGCCCTGAAACCATCTGGTCCTGAGCTTTTTTTTTTTTTTTTTTTTTTTTTTTTGGATGGAAGACTTTTGATTACTGCTCCTATTTCCTTAGGGGATATGGGACTCTTTGAGTGATTTACCTGGTCTTTATTCAGCTTTGGTAAGTGGAATCAATCAAGAAAATTATCCATTTCATTTAGATTTTCTTTTTTTTTTTGGCATATAGACTTTTGAAATAAGTCCTACTGATTGTTTGGATTTCCTTAGTGTCTGAAGTCATGTCCCCATTTTCATTTCTGATTTTGATGGTTTCTCCCTGCCTTTTAGTTAGTTTGGATAGGGTTTGTCTATCATGTTGATTTTCTCAAAGAACCAGCTCTTGGTTTCATTGATTCTTTGAATAGCTTTATTTGGTTCTAATTGATTAATTCCAGCCCTGAGTTTGATTATTTCCAGCCATCTACTCCTTTTTCGTGTGTCTGCTTCGTTGTTTTTCCCCCCTATGGATTTTAGGTGATCCATTAAGTTCCTTGAATGAGCTGTCTCGAATGTCTCCTTAAAGGCACTTAGTGCAATGAACTTTCCTCTTTTTACTGCTTTCATTGTGTCCCATTAGTTTTGATATGTCGTGCCTTCATTTTCATTGAATTCTAAAAGACCATTTTTTTATTTCTTCCCTGACCCACCTGTCATTTAGTAGTAAGTTGTTCAGTTTCCATGGGTGTGTAGGTTTTTTGCTATTTCTGTTGATTTTTGAGGTCAAGCTTGATTCTATAGTGATCAGATAAAATACAAAGAGTATTTCAAACTTCTTGTTATCTTTTGAGGCTCACCTTGTTACTAACCATATGGTCTATTTTGGAGAAGGTTCCATGAGACGCTGAGAAGAAAGTAAATTTTTTTAGTGTTTGGGGGTAAGGTTCTGTAAATGTCTGTTAGATCCATATGATTCATGACCTCTGTTAGAGACATTGTTTCTTTGTTTAATTTCTCTTTTGTTGACCTGTCCTTTGTTGAGAGTGGGGTGTTGAAGTCTCCCACTATTAATGTGTGGGGGTCTATGTGTGGTTCATGTTTTGTTAAAGATTCTATCACAAATGTGGGTGCCCTTGCATTTGGGGTATAGACGTACAGGATTGTGATAACTTCCTGGTGGATTTTTCTTTTAATGAGTATGAAGTGTCCTTCTCTATCTCTTTTGATTGATTTTGGTTGAAAATCTACTTTATTAGATATTAGGATGGCTACTCCTGCTTGCTTCTTGGGTCCATTTGCTTGGAAAGCTGTCTTCCAGCCCTTTGCCCTCAAGTAATGTCTACTTTTATGACTTATGTGTGTTTCTTCTATGCAACAGATTACTAGGTCTTGTTTAAGCATTCATTCTTTTGGTTTGTGTCTTTTTATTGGAGAATTGAGTCCATTGATGCTGAGAAAGATTAATGAACAGTGCCTGTTAGATCCTTTGATTTTGATGTTGACTGTGGTAGTAAGTTTGTCTGCTTGGTTGCTTTTTGTTTTACTGTAGTTACGTTAATTATTTCCTGTGTTTTCTTGAAAGTAGCTTATTTATTGGGTACTATTTTTCCTTCTAGTGTCTTCTATAATGCTGGATTTGTGTGTAGGTATTGTTGAAACTTGTTTTTATTATTGAATATCTTGTTTTCTCTATCTAAGAGTACTGATAGTTTTACTGTGTATAGTACTGCCTGGAATGACTTCTGGTATTTGTCCAGGCCCTTCTGGCTTTGCCAGTCTCTATTGAGAAGTCAGATGTGATTCTGATGGGTTTGCCATTATATGTTACTTGATGTTACTTGGCCTCTTTCTTTTGCAGCTTTTAGTATTTTTTTTTCCTTCTGTATACTTACTGTTTTGATTATGATGGAGGGGGAGGATTTTCTTTTCTAGACTAATTTATAGGGTGTTCTGTAGACCTCTGATATTCTTATTTACCTCTCCTTTAAATTGGGAAAATTTTCTTCAATAATGTAGTCCAAACTATTTCCTGGACCTTGGGGGAAGGAATCTTATTTTTCCTCTATGCTTATTATTCTTAGGTTTTTGTCTTCTTATGTTGTCTTGAATTTCTTGGACGGTCTGTGTCAGGAATGTTTTAGATTTAACATTTTCCTTGACAGATACATCGATTGCTTCCAATGTTTCTTTCACACCTGAGATTATTTCTTCCATTTCTTGCAGTCTATTGATTATTATTACCTCTGTAGTTCCTGTTTTCTTTCCTAAGTTTTTTCTCTCCACAATTTCCTCTATTTGTATTTTCTTTAATTTCCCTCCAAAAAAATATGGAATGCTACATGAATTTGCGTGCCAGCCTTGCACAGGGGCGATGCTAATCTTCTCAGTATTGTTGAAATTTTAATTTATGTGCTGCAGAAGAGAGCACAGCATATTTTTTTCAAGTGGTCATTGGTATAATCACAAGTCCTTGACATGTGATTCACATTATCAAAGATGCCATTATTATTTGTTAAATGCACAGATATGTCCTCAGTCAGTGAATTATTTTCTGTTAAAATCTTCCCTGACCCAGGCAAATTTTCGAACAAAAAGTGTTTAATTGGGACATTGCTTATCTTGATAGTTTCTCACTTAATACAATGATTAAAGTACCAACAACTTAAAGAACTAAATCACAGGACTGACAATCTCCTTTGGGGAAAATGTGGAATATTTCTATAACAGAATATTTTTCAGCTAAGAAAATGACACCATAAATTTTCAGAAAAATGGATGGAACAAGGAAATATCATCCTCAGTGAAGTAACAAAATTGCCGACACACAACAATGGGAGTTGAAGTTCCAATAGGCTATTATAACCTAACCAGTCTTCAACTAGTGAATTTGGGTGGCATTTAATTGAATTGATGGAACAGGGCATTCTATGGAAATTGTCAAGCCACCCAGATTGTTGTAATTAAAACATATTGCACTCAGCCCTCATCTGATAGATCAGGGTCATGTCCTTTTATCCACAGAGATGCTTCTTTCTGTATCAAATGGGATTGCATACAGACACGCACACTCCTGTAACATGCAGAGAGAGACCTTAAATCAATCAACTGTAGATGGGGTTTGCCTGTGAAACTCTCACTCTACTCAGAGTTATGGGAAGCATGCAGGAGAGGAAAGAAGAGTGTCATGAATAGATGAAATTGAGGACACAAGGGGAACTTTGCCCTGAGAATCAGGCCATAGAAGAAGATGATGCACCCAGCCTTGATGAAACCTGGTAAGGTAGGGTCAGATAGAAGGGTGAGGAGGATCTCCCCAATCAGGGAACTAGGGAAAGGGCATAAGATAGAAGAAAGAGGGTGTGTGGGACTGGAAGAAGAAGGAGGGTGCAGCAGAGGAGATGGAGTGAACAAATCACACACACTATATATATATATATATCTGTGATCAAAATGATGAAAAATAGTGCTTTTCAGGACTGATGGTTTGTTTTGGGGGGTGTGCCAGGTTGTGGCAATGATGAACTCAGTTTTCTTTAGGGAGTTAGCACTGAGACTCTGATCATGATTCACTGAGTGATTAACACAAACATCAGTTGATTTATTTTAAAGAAAAAAGAATTTAGTCTGGCACATCGGTAGGAATTTGAACCTGGGAGCAATGGAAAGGGAGTGTAACCTACATTATATGATATTCCCACATAATCAATAAAACTAATGTGTTGACATATTTTACAATGACTTTTAACACAGAAATGATTCCGCTAAAGGAGAGCAATATTTGACTATGTAAGGCATGCTTTTGAGGAACTCATTATGTAGAAGAGCATCTTATCCATGAACTACTACTTACCCAGCTACCTCAGACCCCATGAGCACAGGTGGCTCCTTTGAACAAATAGTCCTGGTACTACCACTATGATTAGAGGGTTTGTACGGAGGACCACATCAGGAAACACTACTGCTCTTGTGTCTTAGGCATATTAAAAGGACCCATTTCACTGTCCTGAACACCCAGGTGTAACTGTAACCCTAGGACCAGGAGGTTTCCTCTCAGACCACTGAGTATAAAACAGCTGCAATCAAGCCATATCAGCCAAGGCACCCCTGTTCTTAGAGTGTTGGCAACATCACCAGCTGTCAAAAAATATCTTGCCCTTCAGCTCTCCTTTAACACTCAGTGATCTTTTATTTTTTCAACAAACAAGTCCCAGGAATTCTCTGGTTTCCTTCTCATTCCCCTGCTCTTAAAGACTCAATACCTCAGGGAACCCTATCCCTGCCAGGATATCATATCAATAAGAATGTGAAGGTACATTTAGTGAGGACAGGTGTAACTTCTCAGTTTAAAGTCACAATCTGGGAAATTTCAGATCCAAGACTACAGAAGGAGATCACTTAGTCATTCGGAACATTCACCTTATCATACATCAGATTGAAGTTTCCCTACTTAGGAAGCTGTTCAATTAAATTAACATGAAAGTTTCATTTCCTACTTTACATATTTCCTCTGTGATATTGTCACAGAGGTAAACAGGAGTAAAGGGGTGGGATCTGCATAAATGAATGAGATTGAGATAAAGGATTGTTGGGTTTCACAATAAAATTCCACGTGTGCAGAGGATCAGATATACTAGACACTGAGGATGAGTTTGCTTACTCATCTCCATGGAAACCTCAAGATTTTCTCAGGTGCTGATTGACTGAGAGGGAGAATGATTCCATGCAACAGGTGAAATCCAGTAAGAGTTCCATTGTCTAAATCTTATTTCAGGAAAAGTGTCACATATTTCTTTCAAGTCACAATTAATAAAGTCATGTTTCCTGGACATTAGACTTTCACCTTACCAGAGATTCCATTATTATTGGTTAAATGCACAGATATGTCCTCAGTCAGTGAATTTCTTACTGTGAAAACCCTCCCTGTCCAAGGCACATATTTGAACAAAAAGCAATTAATTGGGACCATGCTTATATTGTTAGAATCCATCCCTGATGTCAAGTCAGCAAGCATTCATCTTGTAGTCCTTCAGCAAAACTGAGAGCTTTTCATACTGAACCACAAGCAGCAGGCAGAGAGAGACAGAGAGACAAAAAGAGAGAAAGAGCAAGCATAAGAAATAGCTAAAGACAGATTCAGAAACAGTGAGACTGAGAATGACAGAAAAGATATAAATTGATAGAGATAGAGAGACAGAGACTTCATTGTGTCTTGTCAATTTTATTGTATATCAACTTCCAAGCATATTTTCCTAAAATATAATTCCAAAAGGAATTATTTTTTAATATTTTTAAGTTTTAATTTTTATTAATTATACTTTATTCACTTTATGTCCCTTTATAAAGCCCTCCCTTCTTCCCTTCCTTTCCCCCTTAATTTCCTTTTTTCCATGCTTGCCCTTCCCCAAGTCCACTGATACTAGAAGTCTTCCTCTAATTCCTTCTGATCCTAGTCTATCAGGTCTCATCAAGATTGGCTGCATTGTCTTCTGTGGCCTGGTAAGGATTCTTCCCCATCAATGTATAGGTGATCAAAGAGCAGGCCAATTAGTTCATGTCAAAGGCAATTCCTTTGTTGTTGTTGTTGTGAATTCATATTTATTGCAACTTGCTAAAAAATAAAAATTTAACCGACTACTATAGCTATAAATCAGACAATGTTTGGTAGAGGCTGAACAGTGAAGAAACTTAGAAAGAAAAGTAACCAAGGTGTAGAAAGAAAAGAAAATAATAACGAGATACATTTTTTTTAAAGTGTCCTTTCTGTTGATAACTTTAGGTTGACTTTCTCATACTTGTTATGTGGCAAATGTATTGTCTGAACATAATTCTAACAAGTATGTATATTATTAACATGTTTTTCTTTTTTTAATTTTATTTTTCTCATTAGTTACATTTTGTTAATTCTGTACCCCAGCTGTATCCCGCATTCCCTCCCCAATCCCACCCTCCCTCCCTCATCTCCTCCCTGCCCCTTTCCGAGTCCACTGATAGGGGAGGACCTCCTCCCCTTTCATATTACTCTGTTTTGTCAGGAATTTTCAGGACTGGCTGCAAAGTCCTCCTCTGTGGCCTAACAGTACTGCTCCTCCCTTCAGAGGTGGGGAGGTCAAAGAGCCAGTCATTGAGTTCCTGTTAGAAATAGTCCTTGTTCCCCTTACTATGGGAAACCAATTGATTACTGAGCTATCACGGGTCACATCTGAGCAGAGGTTCTAGGTTTTATCTCCTCATGGTCTTTGGTTGAGTGTCCATCTCAGAAACAGAGGCAATTCCTATTCCCATTACTAATGAAGCCCCTTGGACACTGGACTTCAAAGGGCTACATCTGTACAGGGGTACTAGGTTATCTCCATGCATGGTACTTGTTTGCAGTATGAGTCTCAGGAAATACACCTGTCTTCAGATTTTTTGGTTCTGTTGCTCTCCTTGTGGAGCTCCTGTTCCCTTACTATTTCCCACTTTTTTCATTACATTCCATGCATTCTGCCCAACAGTTGGCCATAAGTCTTGGCATCCACTTTGATAGTCTGCAGGCAGAGCCTTTCAGAGGCCCTCTGTGGCTTGCTCCTCATTTGTTTGCTCCTTCTGATGTACATCTTCTTTGTCTTTTGGGGTGGGATTGAACATTTTAGCCAGAGTCCTCCCTCTTGATTATTTTCTTTAGGTGTACAGATTTTAGTAGGTTTATCCTATATTGTATGTCTATATAAGTGAGTATATTCCGTGTGAGTCTTTCTGTTTTGGGGATAGCTCACTCAGGATTATATTTTCCAGTTTCCTTGTTTTTTTAGTGCTGAGTAATATCATAAATACCACAATTTCATATCCGTTCTTCAGTTGGGGGGCTTCTGGGCTGATGAGCCTCTTTTGGATATATGCCTAGAAGTGGACAGGTGAATCTTGAGAAAGTGCTAGAAAGCACCAGATTAGCAGAGTGTTTATAGATGTTTACATTCCCATCAGCAGTGGAGAAGTGTTACCCTTTGTCCCACAATCTTTCCAGCATGTGTTGTAACTTAAGCTTTTAATCTTGGCCACTCTGATGAATGTAGGTGAAACCTCAGGGTCATTTTGATTTGCAATTTTCTGATGTCTAATGAGGTTGAACATTTTTGTAAGTGTTTCTCAGCTATTCAATATTAATCTATTGAGAATTCTGTTTAACTCTGTTTCCCACTTTTTAATTGCATTACTTGATTTTTTGCTTTTCAACTCCTTCAGTTCATTATATATACTGGATATTAGGCTTCTGTCACATAGAAGGCTCATAAAGATTCTTTCCCAATAGGGAGACATTCATTTTGTTTTGATGAGCATATCCTTTGCTTTACAGAAGCCTTTCAGTTTTATGAGGACAATTTACTGATTGCTGCTCTTGGAGCCTGTGCTGTTTGTGTCCTGTTCATGAAGTTGTCTCCCATGCCAATAAGTTCAAGGCTCTTTTCCTTCTAACTGATTTAATGCGTCTGGTTTTATGCTGAGGGCTTTGATCAACTTGGACTTTAGGTTTATGCAGGGTGAAATCATTTTTCTACTTGTAGACCTCCAGTTAGACCAGCACCATTTGTTAAAATGCTATCTATTTTCCTTTGTGTTGTTTTGGTATCTTTGTCAAACTCAGTTGTCCATAAGTGTGTTGGTTTATTTCTGGGTCTTCTCTTTGGTTCCATTGATCCATAATTCTGTTTCTATGACATTACCATGCAGTTTTTATTACTGTTTCTCAGTAGTACAGCTTGAGATCAGGGATGGAGATACCTCCAGAAGAGCTTTCATTGTAGAGGATTGTTTTAGCAAATCTGGATTTCTTGTTTGTTCATATGAAGTTGAGAATATTTATTTCAAAGTGTGTAAAGAATTGTGTTGGTAATTTGATGGGAATTGCATTGAATCTGAAGATTGCTTTTGGTAAGATGGCCATTTTTACTATGTTAATCCTGCCATGCCATGAGCATGGTAGTTCTTTCCATCTTCTGTAATATTCTTTTTATTTCTTCAGAGACTTGATTTTTTTTTCATACAAGTCTTTGACTTGCTTGTTTAGGGTCATACCAAGGTACTTTATGTCTTTGAATGAATGCAAGAACAGAGCAAATATATCATCCACTATGACCAAGTAGGCTTCATTGCAGTTATGCTGGGATGGTTCAATATATGGAAATCCATCAGTGTAATACACCATATTAAAAAATGAAAGAAAAAAAACATGATAATCTCCTTATATGATGAGAAAGCATTTGACAAAATCCAACTCCATTCATGTTTAAAGTATAAGAGAGATCAGGGATAGAAGGTACATATTTAAATATAGTAAAGGCAATATGCAGAAAGCATATAGGCAACATCAAATTAAACTGAGAAAAACTTAAAGCAATCCCACTGAAATCAGGGACAAGACAAGACTAACTACTCTCTCCATGTCTCTTCAACATAGTTGTGGAAGTCCTTGCTAGGGCAATAAAACAATTGAAGAAGATCAAGGGTATAGAAATCAGAAAGAAAGAATTCAAAGTATCACTATTTGCAGATGATAAGATAGTATACCTGAGTGACCCCAAAAATTTTACCATGGAACTCCTAATCATTAATACAATTATTAAAGGCCCAGCAACATCCAAGGACTACAAAACAGGACTGCTAATCTCCTTACGGGAAAATGTGGAATATTTCCATAACAGTGTATTAATTCACCTAAGAAAATGACATCATGATACTTTCAGGCAAATGAATCTGACCAGGAAAAAAATCATCATGAGTGAAGTAACCAAAATGCAGAAAGACAAATATAGAATATATTTACTTATTAGGAGGTATCCTAGTAGTGGGGGATAAAGTTTTAATAGGCCATCTGTTGTGACCCAACAGTCTTCCACTGGAATGATTTGTTGGTTGTTAATTGAATTGTTGGGCTAGGGCATCCTAAATTAATTTTTAAGCAACCGAGGCTATTGTTATTCAAATGTGTTCCTCTTTGCCCTCAACTGATAGGTCAGTGCTAAGTTCTTAGATCCACAGAGATGCTTCCTTCTGTATCAAATGGGATTGAATACAGAGACCCACAACTCTAAATGGGGTTTGACTATGAAATTCTCACTCTACTCAGAGCTATGGCAAGCATGAAAGAGAGGAGGCAGAAAGAGTGTCAGAATTAGATGAAATTGTGGACACAAGGAGAACAATGCCCTGAGAATCAGGCTACAAAAGAAGATGATGCAGCCAGCCTTGATGAGACCTGATAAGCTAGGGTCAGATAGAAGGGGAAGGAGTACCACCCTTATCAAGGAACTAGAGAAAGGGCATAGGGGTAGAAGAAGGAGGGTGGTTGGGCCAAAGAAGGAGGGGGCAGCAAAGAGGATAAAAGTGAACAAAAAGGTGATTAAGGATAGAGCTCTTCAGAGCTGCGGAATGCTATGCCTTAAAGATGGAGCTGGTTTCCGCCTTCCACCTTCCCGATGGTGAGTGCTCTCTGTCACGAACAACTCCACATTTGGCTAAGGCCGAGGTTCTGGCTTGCTTCCATGTATGTGGACCTATCTGCATTGCCCCCGTGGCACGCCTGGGTTGGCTACCCAGAGGCTATTTAAGCTGTGGGCTGGCTTTCCCCGGGGTCCGAGGATTGTTCAATGTTCCTGAATAAACTGCATTGAAAAAAAAAAAAAAAGGATAGAGCTCTTCAAGACTCGTGGCTTCTTCTTGGGGATGGTGCCTGAGTGCAACAAGGATGAACTTAGTTTTCTTTAAGGGACTTGGCACTGAGACTCTGATCATGTCCCAATGAGTATATGAACAACACATATTTCAGTTGATGTATTGTAAAGAAAAACATATATTTATTGTGACATATGGTAGGAATTTGAACCTGGGAGCAGTGGAAAAGGAGTGTAATGTATGATATATGAAATTACCACAAAATCAATAAAAATAATATGTTGACAACTTTTACGCTGACTTTTAACATGGAGAAGTTATTCTGCTAATGGAGGGCAGAGTTTGACTTTGTAAAGCATGCTTTCCAGGAACCCATTTTATAGCTGAAAATACTAGCCATGAAATAGTGGTTACTTAGCTTCATCAGATGCCGTAATCTCTGGTGGCACCTCTGAAAAAGCAGTCCTGGGATGAACACTACATTTGGAGGGTTTGTCTGGAGGACCACAACAGGAAACACAGCTGCTCTTGTGTGCTAGGTATATACATGGACCCATTTCTCTGTCCTAAAGGACCATTTTTATCGGTAAACCCCAGGAAGAGGAGGAGTGATCACTGGCTAATGAGTAAGACAATGCTGCCAATCCAGGCAGGTTGGACAAGACAACACTGCTCATAGAGGATTGGCAAAACTAGTGTGAAAAATCACCATGTGTCAAATAGTTTATTGCCCCACAGTTCCCCTTTTATATGAACTGCTCTTTTGCTGTTTCAGCCAAACCAGTGCCAGGAATTGTTGGGTTTCCTTCTATTTTCCCTGCTCTTAAAGACTCAATAACCCAGGAAACCCTAGACCCTGCCATCCTATTGTATCAATAAGAATGTGAAGGTCCATTTAGTGAGGACAGGAGTAACTGCTCAGTTCAAATGGAAATTTCTTATCTAAGACAATAGTATGAGACCACCTCCTCATTTGGTACATTTCCCTTAATCCCACATCACTTTGAAGCTTCCTAATTATTAAGCTGTCTAATTAAAGAAAGTAATATTAAAGTTGCAGTTCCTACCTGACATTGTTAAAGAGATAAAGAGGCCTAAATGTGTGGGATCTGGATAAAGGGATTAGAAAGGGCTAGGTAGGTTTCACAAGAAAAGGTCACATGTGCACTGGATCAGAGATATTGCACATTGAGGAAGGTTTGTTTACTCATCTCCATAGAACCTCTAGATTCTCTCAGGTGCTGGTTGGTTGAGAGGGAGATTGTTGTCATACCAGAGTTGAAAACCAGTAACTGTTTCAGGAACCAGTTATTAAAATCACCAAGTATACACTCTGCATGAGAGAATATGGGCAGCTGAAAGCACACAACCCAGAAATGAGAGTTCCTGGTTCCAAGATGTTTAGTTCAGAAAAAAGTGTCACATATTTATTTCAAGTGGTCATTAATAAAGTAATGTGACTTTCACATTATCACAGATTCCCTTATTATTTGTGAAATGCACAGATATATCTTGAGTCAATAAATTACTTACTGGGAAAATGCTCCCTGACCTAAGGCAATTCTTTGAACCAAACCTTTTAAATGGGACCTTGCTTATATCTTTTCAGAAACCATATGTGTTGTTATATCAACAAGAGGTCATCCTGTTGTAGTCCTCCAGCAAAACTGAGAGCTTTCATGCTGAACCACATGCATCAAGCAGGAGAGGGAGACAGAGAGAGAGAGAGAGAGAGAGAGAGAGAGAGAGAGAGAGAGAGAGAAAGAGAGCCAGAGAAACATATTTAGCATTAGAGAGCTCAAGACCAACAGAAACATAGTTATAAAATGACAAAGACCAAGAGACAGAGACTCCATTCTGTCTAGTCACAATCACTGGCATATCAACCTCAAAGCACACCATTCTATAATATAACTCCAATAAGAATTATAGTATTTATTAAGGCCATACCTCCTAACACTTCCCAGGCATTTCCTTACTGGGGATTCCAAAGCTTAATAAAGCTGATTTTCAAGGGAACATTACAATTCAAATGACCAGGAAGTGGAAGAAGATGGAGATACATCTAGGCTAAAAGAACATAGTTATTGATAGTTTGTCATTCAATATAATGATTAAAGTCCCAGCAAATTCGAAAATCTAAAGAACTGGACTGACAATGTCTTTTGGGGAAAATGTGGAATATTTCCATAACAGAGCATTATGCAGATAAGAAAATAACAACATGATATTTTTAGCAAATGGATGGAAGCAGGAAAAAATCATTTTGGATGAAGTAACTAAAATGCAGAAAGACAAATATGGTATGTAATCACTTATTAGTAGGTCTCCATATAATGGCGAATAAAGTTCCAATACACCATCTATTGTGAACAACCAGTCTTCTACTAGACTGATTGGATGGCAGTGAATTGAGCTCTTGGGCAAGGGCATCCTACAGAAATTTTCAAGCCAACCAGGCTGTTGTTACTAAAATATGTTGCTCTCTTCAACCAACTGATAGATTAATGCTATGTTCTTGGATCCACAGCAATGCTTCCTTCTGCATCAAATGGTATTGCATACAAAGACCCACAGTCTGATATTAGGCAGAGAAACAGACCTTAAAACACACAGCCATATATGGGATTTTCCTATGAAATTCTCTCTCCCCTCATAGCTCTGGGATCCTGCAGGAGAAGAGGGAGGAGGAGTATCATAAGTACAGGGACTTGATGACACAAGGAGAACAATGTCCTGCGAATAAGACCACAGAAGAAGATGATGCAGCCAGCCTTGATGAATACTGATAATCTAGGGCCAGATAGAAGGGGGAGGAGGACCACACCTATCAGGGAAATAGGGAAAGGGCATAGGGTTAGAAGAAGGAGGGTGGTTGGGCCTGGAAGCAGAAGAAGGAGGGGGCAGCAGAGGGGATACAAAGTGAACAAATCGTAATAAATAAATATAGAAGAAAATGTGTGATCAAGATGATTAAGGATAGAGCTCTTCAGGACTGATGGCTTCTTCTTGGGGGTGGTGCCCGAGTACAGCAAGGATTAACTCACTTTTCTTTAAGGGACTTGGCACTGAGACTCTGATCATGTCCCAATGAGTATATGAACAACACATATTTCAGTTGATGTATTGTAAAGAAAAACAAATATTTAGTGTGACACATGGGTAGGAATTTGAAACTGGGAGCAATGGAAAGGAGTATAATGTATAACAAATTCCCACAAAATCAGTAAATACAATATGTTGACAATTTTTACACTGACTTTTAACATGGAGAAAATATTCCACTAAAGGAGGGCATAGGATTACTGCGCAAGGCAAGTTTTCTTGGAACTCATTATGTAGTAGAGATTCCAGCCATGAACTAGTCATTATCCAGCTATTTGAGACCCAATGTGCTCAGAGGGCACTTCTGAACAAGCAGTTCTGGCACTAACACCACTTTTAGATGTTTTTTTCTGGAGGACAACGTCAAAAAACACTTCTGCTCTTGTGTCGTAGGCATATAACACAAACTCATTTCTCTGTACTAAATGACCAGCTTTAATTTTAAACCCCAGGACCACAAGGATTTCTCAATGACCACTGAATAGGACACAGCTGCCAATCAAGCCATGACAGCCAAGGCAACCCTGCTCATAGAGGGTTGCCAACATTAGTGTGGAACAGCACCAGCTGTAAAAGAGTTTATTTCCCCTTAGTTCTTCTTTTACAAACACAGATCTTTCTCTGTTTCACTCAAACCATTCCAGGGAATTATTGGGTTTCCTTCTCTTTTCCCTGCTCTTAACATCTCAAAACCCCAGGTAACTCTAGACCCTGCCAGTGTATATATCAATAAGAATGTGAAGGTACCTTTAGTGAATTCAGGAGTAACTGTTCAGTTCAAAGTCATAACCTAGGAAATTTTACATCCAAGACCATGGTATGAGATCTCCTTGTCATTGGGTATATTCCCCTTAATCGCATATCAATTTGAAGCTTTCTTTATTAGGAAGCTATCAAATTAAATTAACATTCAAGTCTCTTTTCCTTCCTGGCATTGTTACAGAGGTAAGCAGGAGTATAGGTGTGTGATATGGATAAAGGGATGAGATAAAGGCTTGTAGGCTTTCACAAAAAAAAAAAAAAAAAAAGTTCATGTGTGCACAGGATCAGAGATACTGGACACTGAGGAAAGTTTGTATACTCATCTCCATGGAAACCTCAAGATTCTCTTAGACATTGATTGGCTGAGTGGCAGAATGATGTCATGAAACAGATTAAAGCCATTAAGTGTTTTAGCAGTCAGTTATTAAAAGGGCCAAGTGGACAGCCTGCTTGAGAGAAAGGCTGAGCATCCCACATGCTTCAATCTGGGCAGGTGAAAGCAATCAACCTAGAGATGACAGTTTCTGGGTCCAAGAGTATTAGTTCAGGAAAAGTGTCACATATTTCTTTTCTTTTATTTTATTTTTAATTAAATTTTTATTTTTAATATATTTTTTTTCAATGCAGTTTATTCAGGAACCTTGAACAATCATCGGACCGGGGGGAAAGCCAGCCCACAGCTTATATAGCCTCTGAGTAGCCAACTCCAGCATGCCACGTGGGCAATGCAGATACGTCCACATACATGGAAGCAAGCCAGATCCTCAGCCTTAGCCAAATGTGGAGTTGTTCGTGACAGAGAGCACTCACCATCGGGAAGGTGGAAGGCAGAAACCAGCTCCATCTTTAAGGCACGGCATTACGCAGCTCTCTACAGTTCCCCCTTTTTGTTTTAGACGCATCAGGCAAGAGTAGAGGTCTGATCTCTGATATTAGAAATAAATTGGGACTTTGTACCGATGTTCATTTAGGTGTCATCCACCCAAAGAGCATCAGACCCGTCCTATACCTTTTTCTCAGAGGTGGGACCTGGGGCATCAACCCGCATGCAATCAGACATGCTCTTCTCTGGGTTGAAAGTGGCTGACCCTGAGTGCAGTGCTTAGCCTCTCATCCTGAGCATAACATTTTAGCTTTTTATGGTAGCCAACCATGCTTGGGGAGACTCTCCTGCTTCAATGGTTGTAAAGGCCTGAATGATCATGGCTGCATTATGCTGTTGTGAAACTCTAATCTTGCATATACACCAGGCAAACCAAGGAGACCAACACCAGAAGGCCTGCTAACGCTCCCATGCCTGCCCATTTCTTCAGATGATTCATGGCTGCAGCAATCCATGGTGATAATCCTGTGGCTAGTCCTGAGTCCACTCTGGTAGAATTTACCGTGACAATGGCCACTCTCAGCTGCTCCATCGTAGTATCGCATTCTCCAGTCCAATTACCTAAAATATAGCTAGACAATTGTTTAGACAGATTTGCAGCCTGTACCCGTTGATGCCCCTCACGCTATGACTCTCTTCAGACAGAAAAGAGATCTTGGAACTACAGCCGCCACTGTTAATGCCATCTCATTGGCGGCTGTTGGAGCTACCACCATGGCATTAGCCAGGAGTCATACTGTGCAGACTGCTCAGACCCTGAATAATCTTTTAGTCAATGTAGCTCATGCCTTAGATGTACAAAAAGGAATTAATGCTCAACTAAAAGGAGGCTTGATGGTGTTCAATCAGAGGATTGACCTCGTGTAGGAGCAAATTGATACCCTATGGAAAATTGCTCAACCTGGCTGTCAATGAAAGTATGCTGGACTTTGTGTCAGTAGCATACAACATGAGAATTTTTCCTGTGCTGCACATATTTCTTTCAAGTGGTCTTTAATAAAGTCACTCTTTGACATGAGTTGCACATTATCACAGATTCCATTATTATTTGTTAAAAGCACAAATATGTTCTCAGTCAATGAATTACTTAGTTGGAAAACCCTCCTTGACACTGGCAAATCTTTGAACAAAAACATTTAATTAGGAACTTGCTTATATTTTTGCAGAGACCATCAGGAAGCCATGTCAGCAAGCAGTCATCTTGTTGTAGTCCTTCAGCAGAAGTGAGAGCTTTTCATACTGAACCACAAGAGGCAGGCAGTGAGAAAGAGTGATCCACCCTATTAACAAAATGAAAGAAAAAAAAAAAAGACATTGTAATTCCTTAGATGCTGAGAAAGCATTTGACAAAATCCAACCTCCATTCTTGTTTAAAGTATTGGTGAGATCAGGGATAAAAGTCACATATCTAAATATAGTCAAGGTAATATATTGCAATCCTATATGCAACATCAAACTAAACTGAAAAATCTTAAAGCAATCCCACTGAAATCAGGGACAAGGCAAGGCTGCACACTCTCTCCATATCTCTTCAACATACTTACGGAAGTCCTTGCTAGAGCAATAAAACAATTGAAGAAGATCAAAGGGATACAAATGCAAAAGGAAGAAGTCACAGTATCACTCTTTGCAGATGATATGATAGTATTACTGAGTGACCCCAAAAATTTTATCATGGAACTGCTATACCAGATAAATACCTTGGGCAACGTTACTGGAAACAAAATTAACTCAAAAAAATCAGTTGCCCTCCTGTATACAAAAAATATAAGTGAAGAGAAGAAATTAATGGTACAAAGGGAATTATATTATCAAACAAGACCATACCTCCTAACCCTACCCAGACATTTCCTCACAGGGCACTCAACATGTAAATAGGAGCTATTTATATGTTGGGCTTCAAGGAGACATTGCAATTCAAATAAACAGGAAGTAGTAGAAGATGGAGGGTAGCATCTCCATCGAGATGTTCTTTTAGTAGAAAATCTTTTAGTAGTAGAAGATGGAGGGTAGCATCTCCATAGAGACTAAAAGAACATTGTTATCCTGAAAGTTTGTCAGTCAATACAATGATTAAAGTCCCAGCAAATCCCAAGCTCTAAAGATCAGGACTGACAATCTTCTTTGGGGAAAATGTATAATATTTCCATAATGGAGTATTACTCAGCTGACAAAATGACAAGATATTTTCATGCAAATGTATAGAACCAGGAAAAATCATCCTGGGTGAAGTAACTAAAATGCATAAAGACAAAGATGGTATGTACTCACTTATTAGAAAGTCTCCTAATAGTGAGGCATCAAGTTCCAATAAGCCATGTATTCTCACCAAACCAGTTTTCCACTAGGGGGATTGGATCACAGTTAATTGAGTTGTTGCATCAGGGCATCCTATGGAAATTACCAAGCAACCCAGGGTGTTATTAAAATATGTTGCTTTATGCCCTCAACTGATAGGTCAGTCCCATGTTCTTGGATCCACAAAGATGCTTCATTCTGCATCAAGTCAGACTACATAAAGAGACTCAGAGTCCAATATTATGCAGAGAGAGATCTTAAAACACCCAGATCTAAATGGGATATCCCTATGTTCTACCTTCCCTCAGCTCTCTGCTAAGTCTGTGGGAGGGGAGGCAGGAACATTGCCATAAATAGAGGGAATTAAGGATACAAGGAGAACAATGCCCTGAGAATCAGACCACACAGCCATCTTTGATAAGACATGATAAGCTAGGGTCAGATAGAAGGGGGAGGAGGACCTCCTCTATAAGGGAACTAGAGAAAAGTCATAGGAGTAGAAGAAGAGGGCTGTGTGGGAAGAGAAGAAGAGGGAAAGGGCAGCAGAAGGGATACAAAGTGAACAAATTGTAATAAATAAATTTCACAAGAAAAACTGATCAAGTTCTTGAAGCATAGAGCTTGTCAGGACTAATGATTTCTTTTTAGGTGTGTTGCCAGAGAGTGGAAAGAATAAATTCATCTTCTTTAAGGGACTTGGCACTTATACCCTGATCATGTTCCAATGAGTATATGAACATACATACTGAATTGATTTCTTTTGAAGTGAAAAAAAAAAATTAGTGGGTGAGAATTTGAACCTGAGAGCAAAGGAAAAGGAGTGTAATCTATATTATATTAATTTCCCACATTATCAATAAAAATGATATGTTGACAATTTTACAATGAATGTTAACCTGTAGAAAAGATTACACTAAAGGAGGGCAGAGTTTGACTTTGTAAGGCATGCTTTCCAGGAATTCATTATTTAACAGCGAATCCTAGCCATGAACTAGTGGTTTCCCAACTACCTCAATCTTCATGAGGTCAGGAAGTACCTCTGAACAAGCAGTTCTGGCACTAATACTACCTTTAGATGTTCTGTCTGGCAGACCACAGCAAGAAACATAGCTGTTCTTGTGTCCTAGGCATATAGTATGGACATATTTCTCTGTCCTGAAAGCCCAGTTTTAACTGTACACTCCAGGATGAGGAGGGTTCCTCACTGACCACTGTGTAGGACACAGCTGCTGATCCATTCTGGTCACCAAAGTCAACCCTTCCTATAGGGTTTGGCAACACTATTAAGGATCAGCACCAATTGTCAAATAGTTTATTGCTTCTCAGTTCTCCTTTTCATACACTGATCATTCTCTATTTAAGCCAAACCAGTCACACTTATTGTCTGGTATTTTTCTCTATTTCCTGCTTTTAAAGAATCAATAGCCCAGTGAACCTAAGGCCCTGACAGTCTATTCTTGTTATATCAATAAGAATGTTAAGGCCCATTTAGTGAGTACACCAGTAACTGCTCAGTTCAAAGTCACATCCTGGGAAATTTCACATCCAAGACCACAGTAGGGGATAACCTTGTCTTTCAGTACATTACCCTTAATCCCACATTACTTTGACACTTACCTATATAGGAAGCTCTCAAATTAACATTAATGTTTCTTTTCCTACCTGATGTTTTCACAGCAGTAAAGAAAAGTAAAGGTGTGAGATTTACAAAAAGGGATGAAATAAAGGCTTGTTTGGTTTTACAAAAAAAGTCACATGTTTCAGTCAGAGAAGGAAACAGAGAGAGACAATCAGAATGAGCTAGAGAGACAGTTTCAGAAATAAAGAGTCTGAGAACAAAAGAAAGATATAAAATGACAGAGACCAAGAGACAGAGACTCCATTGTGTATGGACACTTTCATTGGCATGTCAACCTCACAGCACGCCCTCCTATAATATAAATCCATTAGGAATTATATTATCTAACAAGACCATACCTCCTAACCCTTCCCGGACATTTCCTCACTGGGGACTAAACATGTAAATAGATGAGCTTTAAGAGGACATTGCAATTCAAATCACCAGAAAGTAGAAGATGGAGGGACTTCTAGACCAAAAAAAAAAAAAAAAAAAAACATTGTTACCCTGATAGTTTGTCATTCAATACAATGATTAAAGTCCCAGCAACTTCCAAGTTATAACTATCAGGACTGACAATCTCCGTTGGGGAAAATGTGCAATAATTCTATAACTGAGTATTATTCAGCTAATAAAATGACATCATGATAATTTCAGCTAAGTGGATTGAACCAGGAAAAATTGTCCTGGGTGAAGTAACTAGAATGCAGAAAGACAAATATGGTATGTATTCCCATGTTAGGAGGTCTCCTAATGGAGGATAAAGTTGTAATAGGCAATCTATTGTGACCAAACCAGTCTTCCACAAGGGGGATTGGGTGGCAGTTGATTTAATTGTTGGAAGTTTTCAAGCAACCCATGCTGTTCTTATTAAAATATGTTGCTCTCTGCCCTCAACTGATAGATCAGTGCCATGTTCTTGGATCCACAGAGATGCTTCCTTTTCATCAAATAAGATTGCATACAGAGACCCACAGTCTGACATTATGTAGAGAGAGGCCTTAAAATACCCAGCTCTAAATGAGATTTTTTTTTTTATATTCTCCCTCCCCTCAGAGCTCTTGAGAGCCTCCAGGAGAGGAGGGAAGGAGAGTGTCATAAGGATAACAATGCCCTGAAAATCAGCTTGCAGAGGAAGATGATACAACCAACCTTAATGAGTCCTGATAAGCTAGGGTCAGATAGAAGGGGAGAAGGAACTTCCCTTGTCAGGGAACTAGAGAAAGGGCATAGTGGTAGATGAAGGAGGGTGAGTGGGAATGGAAGGAGAAGAGGGAGGGGGCAGCAGAGGGGACACAAAGTGAACAAATAGTAATTAATAAATTCATAACAAAAACTGTGAGCAAGTATGAAGTATAGAGCTGTTAAGGACTGATGGCTTCTTCTTGGGATTGGTTTCAGAGAAAGGGAAGGATTAACTCAGTTTACTTTGAGGGACTTTTCACTGGGTTTCTCATTGTGTTCCAATGAGTGTACGAACAACACATAGTTGAACTGACATATTTTAAAACAGTTTTTTTTTGTTTGTTTGTTTGACATATGCATAGGAATTTGAACATGGGAGCAATGGAAAAGGAGTGTAATGTGTATTATATGAAATTTCCACATAAGTAATAAAAATAAAAAAATAATATGTTCACAAATTTAGAAAGACTTTTAACATGGAGAAAAGATCCCCAAAAGGAGGGCAGAGTTTGACTTTCTAAGGCATGCTTTCCAAGAACTCATTATGTACAAGAGAACTCTAACCATCAACTAGTGGTTACCCAGCTACCTCAGACCCAATGAGTTCATGTGACAGGTCTGAACAAGCAGTATCACTATACTTAGAGGGTTTGTATGGAGGACCACAGCAGGAAACACAGCTAATCTTGTGTCTTAGGCATATAAAATACACACATTTCTCTGTCCTGAAGGCACAGTTTTAACTGTAAACCCCAGGATCAGGAGGGTTCCTCACTGATCATTCAGTTGGATACAGCTGCTGATCCTGACAAGTCAGCAAAGGCAACACTGCTTATAAAGATTTGGCATCAGTAGTGAGGAACATCATTAGCTCTCAAATAGTTTATTGCCCCTCAGTTATCCTTTTACACTCAATGATCTTTCTCTGTTTCAGCAAAACCAGTCCCATGTATTGTCTGGTCTCCTCTTTCCACTGTTCTTAAGGACTCAATAGCCCAGGGAACCCAAGGCCTTGTGAGTCTATTATATCAATAAGAATGTGAAGGTATATTTAGTGAGTATGCCAGTAATTGCTAAGGTCAAAATCACAACCTAAGAAATTTCAGATCTAAAATCACAGTAGGAGACCATATTGTCATTGGCTACATTCTCCTTAATACCAATTCGTTTTATGTTCCATACTTAGGAATCTGTCAAATTAAACAATAAATTTTCATTTCCTACCTGACATTGTCACAGAGGTAAACAGGAGTAAAGGTGAGGGATCTGGATAAAAGGATTAAATAAAGATTGGTTTTCACAGTAAAAGTCACATTTGCACAGGATCAGAGCTACAGGACACTGAGGAATGTTTGTTTTCTCATCCCCATGGAAACCTCAAGATTCTCTCATGTGTTGATTGGGTGAGAGGGAGAATGATGTCATGAAACAGGTGAAAACCAATAACAGTTTCATGAACCAGTTATTAAAAGGGCCAAGGTGGTGAGTCCTACATGCCTCAATCTGGGCAGCCAAAAGCACACAACCAAGAGATGACATTTTCTGTGTCCAATACTTTTAGTTCAGGAAAAATGTCACATATGTTTCAAGAGGTCATTAATAAAGTCATGTGTCCTTGACATGTGACATTCACATTATTACAGGTTCCATTATTGATTGTTAACTGCACAGATATGTCCTCAGTCAGCGAACAACTTTCTGTGAAAATGCACCCTGACCAAGCAATTCTTTGTACAAAAAGCTTTTAAGTTGGACTTGTATTTAATTTTGACTGAGACAATCTATATTGTTATGTCAGCAAGCAGTTATGTTGTTTTAGTCCTTCAGCAGAACTGAAAGGATTTTGTACTGAACAAAAATGGCAGGCAGTGAGAGAAATAGCTAGAGAGAGATATTCAGAAATAGGGAGACCGATACTAACAGAAATATAAGATATATAAAGTGACAGAGAGCAAGAGATAAAGACTCCATTCTGTCTCATCACTTTTTTGGCATATCAACCTCAAAGCCCAGCATCCTATAATATAACTCCAATAGGAATTACATTATCTAACTAGGCCATACCAGTTAACCATCTAACCAGACAATTCCTCACTGTGGACTAATCTTATAAATAGATGAGCTTCAGGGAGACATTGCAATTTAAATCACAAGGAAGTAGAAGAAGATGGAGGGACTTCTAGGATAAACGAACATAGTTATCCAGATAGTTTGTTACTCAATAAAATATTTAAAGTCCCAGCAAATTCGAAGTTCTAAAGAATGGGACTGTCAATCTCCTTTGGGGAAAATGTGGCTAATTCCCATAATGGAGTATTATTCAGCTAAGAAAATGACATCATGATACTTTCTGGTATATGGATGGAACCAGAAAAAGTTATTCTTGGTGAAGTAACTAAAATGTAGAAAGCCTAATAAGGTATGTATTTACTTATTAGGAAGTCTTCTAATAGTGGGGAATAAAGTTCCAATAGGAAATCTACTATGACAAAGCCAGTCTTTCACTATGGGGATTGTGTGTCAGTTAATTGAGTTGTTGGACCAGGGCATGCTACAGAAATTTTCAAGCACCCCAGGCTGTTGTTATTAAAATATGTTTTTCTCTGCCCTCAACTGATAGATCAGTGCCATATTCTTGTACACACAGAGTTGATTCCTTCTGCATCAAATGAGAATGCATAGAGACCCACAGTCTGATATTATGCAGAGAGAGACCTTAAAACACCCAGCTCTAAATGGGATTTCATTATAAAATTCACCCTCCTCTCATAGCTCTGGGATATCTGCAGAAGAGGAGGCAGAAAGAGTGTGATAAGCAGAGGGATTTGAGGACACAGAACAATACCCTCAGAATCACAGTGCAGAGGAAGATCATGCAGCCACCCTTGTTGAGACCTGATAACCTAAGGTCAGATAGAAGTGAGAAGAGGTCCTTCTGAATCATGGAACTACAAAAGGGGATAAGGGTAGAAGGAGAATGGTTGGTGGGACTTAAAGGAAAAGATTGAGAAGTCGGAATAGGGGAAACAAAGTGAACAAAATATAATAAATAAATACATAAGAAAAACTGTGATCAAGGTGATGAAATATAGAGCTCATAAAGAATGATGCTTCTTCTTGGGGGTTGTGCCAGGGTGGGGCATGGATGAACTCACCTTCCTTTAAGGGACTTGGCAGTGAGACTCTGATCATGGTCCAAAGAGTTTATGAACAACACATAATTCAATTGTGGCATTCTAAAGAAAAAAATTGTGGCACATGGTTAGGAATTTGAACCTAGTAGGATCCTTGGAAAAAGACTGTAATGTATATTATATGAAATTCCCACATAAGCAATAAAAATAATATGTTGACCACTTTTACAATGACTTTTAACTTGGAGAAAAGATTTATAAGAAAGGCAGAGTTTGACTGTGTAAGGCATGCTTTCCAGGAACTCATTATGTAGCAGAGAATCCTTGCCATGAACTACTGGTAACCCAGGTATGCCAGACCCTAGGAGCTCAGGTGGCACCTCTGAACAAGCAGTCCTGGCACTAACACAAAGTTTATAGGGTTTGTCTGGAGGACCACAGCAGTAAACACAGCTGCTTTTGTGTCCTAGTCATATAACAAGGACCAATTGCTCTTTCCTGAAAGCCCAGTTTTAACTGTAAACCTCAGAATCAGGAGGATTCTTCACTGACCACTGAATAGGACACAGCTTCAAGTGTAGTCAGATCACCCAAAGGAACCCTGCTCTTAGAGGGTTGCCAACATGAGTGTGGAACAAAACCACATACCAAGTAGTTTATGTCCCCTCAGTTCTCCTTTTACACTAACTGATCTTTGTTTCAGCCAAAACAGTCCCAGGAATTACATGGTTTCCTTCTCTTTTTTTCTGCTCTTAAAGACTCAATAGTCCAGGGAACCCGAAAGCCCTGCAAGCTTATTATATCAATAAGAATGTGAAGATACATTTAGTGAGTATGCCAGTAAATGCTCAGTTTAAGGTCAGAACATAGGAAATTTCAGGTCCAAGTTCACAATAGGAGATTACCTTGTCATTTGGTACATTCCCTTTAATCTGACTTCACTTTGAAACTTCCCTACTTAGGAAGCTGTCTCTGCCCTCAACTGATAGATCAGTGCCATTTTCTTGGATCCACAGAAATGCTTCATTCTGCATCAAATGGGATTGCTTTACAGAGACCCACAGTCTGATATTATACATAGAGAGACCTTAAAACACCAGCTCTAAATGGGATTTCCCTATGAAATTCTCCCTACCCAAAGAGCTCTGGATAGGATAGGAGTCAGGAAGAGTATTATAAATTGAGGGTATTGAGGCCAAAAGGAGAACAATGAGAATCAGGCAGCAGAGAAAGATGATGGAGCCTGCCTTGTTCATACCTCATGAGCTAGGGACAGACAGAAGGGGGAGGAGTACCTCCCCTATCAAGGAACTAGAGAAGAACAAATGGATAGAAAAAGGAGTCTGAGTGAAACTGGAAGGAAAAGAGGGAGGGAGTAGAAGAGGAAATACAAAGGGGACAAATCGTAATAAGTAAATACATAAAATCTGTGGTCAAGATGATGAAGCATAGAGCTTGTCAGGACTGATGGCTTCTTCTAGGGGGTGGTTCCAGGGTGGGGCATGGATGAACTCAGTTTTCTTTAAAGTTTTTGGCACTGAGACTCTGATCATGAGCCAATGTGAAGATGAAAATGCATACTTCAATTGATGTATTTTAAAGAAAAATTTAATGTTACACATTAGTAGGAATTTGAAGCTGAGAGCAATGGAAAAAGTGTGTAATGCATGCTATTAGAAATACCCACATAATCAATAAAATTTATATGTTGAAAACTTTTACTGAGGACATATCTGTGCATTTAACAAATAATAATGGAATCTGTGTTAGTGTGAAACAAACATGTCAAAGACTAGTGACTTTATAAATGACCAGTTGAAAGATATATGTGACTATTTTCCTTATCTAAGAGTCATTTCTGGTTTGTGTGCTTTCAGCTGCCCAGATTGAAGCGTGTAGGGCTGCTCAGCCTTTCTCTCAAGCTGTCCACCTGGCCCTTATAATAACACGCTCCTGAAACTCTTGCTGGCTATCACCTGTTCAATTATTTTCCCACACAACCCCAAAACACCTAACTCTTGTGAGGTAATAATTGCACTTTGATGTCATAATACCATTGTGAATTCATAATACCACTGTGATGTCATACTACCATTGTGATATCATACCACAATCATGTCGTAATATCATTGTGCTGTCATAATAGCATTGGAATGTCATGATGAATTTTGATTTCATAATGCCATTGTGAAATCATTATAGTTTTGTGATGTTATATAGCATTTTGATGTCATAATAGCATTGTGATGTCAAAATAGCACTGTGAAGTCATACCACCATTGTGATAGCATAATACCATTGTGATATAAAGATTCCATTGTGAAGTCTCTGGTTGTGAGTCATAATTATACTGTGATGCCATAATAGTATTATAATGTCTTCATAGAATTGTGATATCATAATACTATTGTGAAGTCATACTAACATTGTGATGTCATAGTAGCTTTGTGAAGTCGTAAAACCATTGTGATAACATATTAACATTGTGATGTCATCATAACATGTGATGTCATAATAGCTTTGGGATGTCATAACATTGGTGTATCATCATACCATTAAGATGCCTGACTACAACAAGACACACTAAGCAAGTCCAAAATAGTTCTTCCTTCACATATATGTCTGTCAAATATTCTGAGCCAGAAGGCTGAAGATTGTGCCCCAATGTGACAGAGAATTATAGGTGACTGTTCAAGGAACAAATTGTTTCTGTCATTTTCTTATATTTTGGAAGCTGCTAACATGCACTTCCTTTTTTCTCTAGTAACTAATTTTATTCCTTCTCAAGTCTCTGATGGGATTGAAGACCAAATATTTATTCTGCCAAAATTAAGCTTAAGTTGTTTAGAATTTAAGAATTGTTTTCATATAGGTAATATCAATAAGGATAAAAGTTAGTTTAGGTATAGAACTCTAAATGTATCAAGATAGATAGGATAATCAGATACTTTCTCCTAAGTTGCTAAATACACATGGACTGGACATTACACATGAAGAATTTACCTAAAAGTTTTCATAATTATTATTTTATTGAAAGAAAAGGAGCCTTTTATTGGACTTAAAGGGGGAAATGTTGGTAAAATGTTCTTTTGAAATGTATATACCTTACCCTTATTCATTCCAATGCAGATTTCTATCCCCCATTCCCTGGTTTCAATACAGATATTGTATTTTGATACTTATTCTATGCATCCTGTCTCAACTTCATATAAACAGGCTGAAATAAAGCAACTAGCCAGAATATTGAGCAAGGAGAGGGGAGGAGCCAAAGGACAGGAAAGAGGGGAGGAGCCAGAGTGCAAGAAATGGGTGGGAGGAAAAAAGGGTTAGGGCAGAGCTAGGAGAGAGTCTCAAGCTAAGAGTGGAACAAGAAATTATGTGGAGAATGAACTATTGGAATGAGATATAACTGTGATATACTAGCATTGTGATGTCATAATACCATTGTGATGTCATATAATTATTAAGACCTGAATGTATTGTGATGTCATAATACATTTGTGGTGCCATAACAGCATTCTATTGTCATCATAGCATTGTGATATCATAGCATTCTGATGTCCTTATATCATTGTGAACTCATACAGTTATGAAGTCATAATAGCATTGTGATGTCACAATAAAATCATGATGTCATAATACCGTTGTAATGTCAAAATAGCTTTTGTATTCTGATGCTGACATAGCATTGTGATGTCATAACACCATTGTAATGTCATATCATTGTGATGTCAAAATAACATTGTGATGTTCTAATAGTATTGTGATGTCTTGATTTCATTCTGATATCAAAATGCCATTGTGATGTCATAATAGCATTTACAGGTCATAATTCCATTGAGTATTGTCAAAACGGTATTGTGATATGATACCACAATCATATTGTAATAGCATTTTAATGTCATAATAACATTTTGATGTCATAATATAATTTTGATATAATAGCATTGTGATGTTATATCCTTGTGATGTGATTATAGCATTTTGATGCCACAGTACCGCTTTTATGTCATAATTCCATTTGATGTCACAATAGCATTGGGATATCCTATCATTGTGAAGTTATAAAACCATTGTAATATCATAACATTGTGATGTCATAATATCACTGAGGTGACATACTAATGTGATGTCATTATAGGGTTTTAATGTCATGATACCACTCTGATAATATAATGTTATTGTGATGTGAAAACAGCTTTGTAATGTCATAACACCATTGTAATAAGACAATACTCATGTGCTGTCAAGATATCATTGTGATGTCATAATTGCATTGTGAAATCATAATACCATTGGAATGTCATACAATTGTGAAGACATAAGACAATTGTGAGGTCATAAAACCATTGTGATGTCATACAACAATCGTGTTATAATAGCATTGGGATGTTATAATACCATTGTGACATCATAATAGCATTTTGAGTTTAGTGCCATTGTTATGTCATACCACAATCATGTCATAAGAGCATTTTGATGTAATACTATTGTGATGTCTGATAGCATTGTTATGTTGTAATAATATTGTGATGCCATTATAGAATCGTGAACTTATAATACCATTGTGATGTCATAATAACACTGTGAAATCATACCTTGGTGATGTCATACTGTTGTCCTGTCATTATATTATTGTGATGTCATTCTCACTTTAAGATGTAACATGAGCATTATGATGCCATAATACCATTGTGAAATAATATGCCATTGTGATATTAAAGTTCCATTGTGATGTCACTGAACAATCATATCATAACAGCATTGTGATGTCATAATACAATTGTGATGTTATACTATCATTGTGATGTCAAAATACTATTGTGATATCATAATAGCATTTTGAGGTCATAATGAAATGGTGATGTCAAAATTCCACTGTGATATCATAATGAGAATAGGAGTTCATAATAGAAGTGTGATCTCATAATAGCACTGGGATATCATGACACCATTGTTATGTCATAATACCATTGTGAAGTCATAATAGCACTGAGATGCTGTGACACAATTGTGATGACATGATATAACTGATATGTAATAATAAAGCTGTAATGTCATAATACAATTGTAATATCATAATTTCATTGAGATGTCATGGTAGCATTATGATGTCATAATATCTATGTGATGTCATAATAGCATTTTGAGGTGATTACCCCATTGAAATTTCATAATAGAATTGAGATATCATCATAGCATTGTGATGTTCTCATACCATTATTGGCATAATGTTCTTTTAAAAAGTATAAATCTTACCCTTGTTCATTCCAATGCTGATTTCTACCCTCCACTCTCTAGTTTCAATCTGGATATTGCATTGTGATACTTAGTGTAAGTATCTTGTCTCAACATTGTGTAAACAGACCAGAATAAACTACAAGCAACAATATTGAGCAATGGGAGGAGCCAGGGGGCAAGAAAATAGTGGGAGAAGCCAGAGTACAGGAAATGAATGCGAGGAGAGAGGGTGAGGGAGCAGAGCTTGAAGAGCAGAGCTGGAGGAGAGATCTTAGAACAGAATGTAGAGAATAAACCAGACCTAACACTTCACAAAAAAATGGGTAAAATCTAAATATTAGGAAACTATGAGGGCTTGAAGGTTGAGGAAGCAGTAACTATTGACCAGCAATGTGTTCTAAGTTAACCAAATCCATTCTCTGTGTGGTAAAATGGTTATACAGCAAGCAATAATAAAAGATGAACCAATAGTAAATATTAATCATCATCTACAACATACCATTGTGAAGCCATTATACAATTGTGACATCATTACACCATTGTGATGTCATATCATTGAGAAAATATATAATAGCATTGTGATGTCATAAAAGCATTATGATGTCATAATAACATTATCATGTCATAATAACATTGGGATATTATAATAACATTGGGATGTCATAATACCATTGGGGTATCATGACAAAACTGTTATGTCATCATACCATGGTGATGTTCTAATACCATTGGGAGGTCATTATAGCATTGTGATGTCATACTATTGTGATGTCATAAAACCATTGTGATATCATTATATCATTGTGATGGCATAAATACATTGTAATGATATAATAGTACTTGCGGTCATAAAGCCACTATGAATTAAAAATTCCATTGTGATGTCCAACAACAATGATGTTGTAATAGTATTGTGATATCATAATATGATTGTGATATGATAATAATAACATATCATGATAACATTGTAGTATCAAAATTGCATTGTTATGTTATATTATCATTGTGATGTTATATTTCCATTGTGATATCATATCATAAGAGATCATAATAACATTATGATATCATAATAGCACATTAAATTCATAACCTCATTGTGATGTCATAATAGCAGTTTGATATCATTGTAGCATTATGATAATACCACTGTGACATCAAAATTCCATTTTGCTATCATACCAGGTGATTTATTAATGACCTCTTGAAAGAAATATGTGACATTCTTCCTGAACTGAGAGTCTTGGACGCAGGACCTGTCATTTCTAAGTTGTGTGCTTTCAGCTCCCCACATCGAGGCATGTAGGGCTGCTCAGCCTTTCTCTCAAGTAGGCTGTCTACTTGGACTTTTTATACAATTGTGATATCATAATTTCATTGAGATGTCATGGTAGCATTATGATGTCATAATATCTATGTGATATCATAATAGCATTTTGAGGTGATTACCCCATTTGAATTTCAATTAAAGCCTGAAATTCTTTCTGGCTTTAACCTATTTCATGGCATTATTCTCTCTCAGCCAATCAGCACCTGATTCTCAGAGCATTGTTCTCCTTATGTCCTCAAATCCCTCAACATATGACACTCATACTGCATCCTCTCCTGCAGGCTTTTCAAAGCTCTGAGGGGAGGGAGAATTTCATAGGAAAATCATATTTTGAGTTGGGTGTTTTAAGGTCTCTCTGTCTATAATATTGGACTGTGTGTCTCTATATGCAATCCCATTTGATGCAGAAGTAAACATCTCTGTGGATACAAGAACATGACACTGATTTATGAGATGAGGGCAAAGAGCAACATATCTTAATAACAAAAGCTGGGTTCGCTTGAAAATTTCCATAGGATGCCCTGGCTCCACAACTCAATTAACTGCAAACCAATGCCCCTAGTTTAAGCCTTGTTTGTTCACAATAGATAGCCTATTGAAACTTTATCCCCAATATTAGGAGACCTCCCAATAAGTGAAGACATACCATATTTGTCTTTCTGCATTTCACTTACTTCACCCACGATGATTTTTCCTGATAACTTCCATTTGCCTGAAAGTAACATGATGTCATTTTCTTAGCTGAAAAATACTCTGTTGTGGAAATAGTCCCCATTTTCCCAAAAGGAGATTGTCAGTGCTATTCTTAAGAACTTGGAAGTTTTTGGGACTTTAATTATTGTATTGAATGACAAACTATGTTCATTTAGCCTAGAAGCCTTTCCATTTTCTTCCACTTCCTGGTGACTTGAATTGCAATGTCCTCTTGACACTTATCTATTTACAAGTTTAATTCCTGGTGAGGAAAATCAGGGAAGGGTTAGGAGTTATGGCCTTGTTAGGTAATATAATTCCTATTGGAGTTATATTATGGGAGTGTGTGCTTTGAGGTTGATATGCCAACTTGAAAGAAATATGTGACACTTTTCCTGAAACAAAGACTCATGACCAAACCTTTGGCAGAGTACAGGGAATCATAAGAAAGAAGGGGAGTTAGTCTGATGGGGAAAGGATAGGAGCTCCACAAGGACCAAATATATCTGGGCACAGGGTCTTTTCTGAGACTGACATTCAACCAACGACCATGTATGGATATAACCTAGAACCTCCACTCAGATGTAGCCTGTGGTAACTCAGTAACCAATTGGTTTCCCAAAGTGAGGGGAACAAGGACTATTTCTAACAGGAACTCAATGACTGGCTCTTTGGTCTCCCCACCCCCGAAGGGAGGAGCAGTCATGTTAGGCCACAGAGGAGGGCTTTGCAGCCAGTCCTGAAGATACCAGATAAAACAGGATCAGATGAATAGGGTCCCCCCCTATCAGTGGACTTGGAAAGGGGCACGGTGGAGATGAGGGAGGGAGGGAGGGACTGGGAGGGAATGAGGGATCGGGACATGGCTGGGATACAGTTAATAAAATGTAACTGATAAAAAATAAAAAAAAAATAGAAAAGAGTCTTGGACACAGGAAGTGTCCTTTCTAAGTTGTGTGCTTTCAGCTACCCAGATGGAGGCATGTATGTAAGTTCAGCCCTTCTCTCACACAGGCTGTCCATTTGGCCCTTTTCATAACTGGCTCCTGAAAATTTTACTTGATTTCACCTGTTTCATGACATCATTCTGCCTCTCAGACAATCAGTACCTGAGAGAATTTTGAAGTTTCCATGGAGATGAATAAGCAAACTTTCCTCAGTGTCCAGTCTCTCTGATCCTGTGAACAAGTGAATTTTTTTCTTGTGAAACCCAACCAGCCTTTTTCTCATCCCCTAATCCAGATCCCACACCATTACTCCTGTTTACCTCTGTGACAATGTCAGTTGGAACATGAAACTTTAATGTTTATTTAACTGGAGAGATTACTAAGTAGGGATGCTTCAATGTGATATGCCTTTAAGGGGAATGTACCAAATGACAAAGTGGTCTCCTACTGTGACTTGAAATTTCTTGGATCTGAAATTGCCTAGATTGTGACTTTGAACTGAGCATTTACTTGTGTAATCACGAAATGTACTTCACATTCTTATTGATATAATAGGCTGGCATGTTCTAGGATTTTCTTGGGTATTGGGTCTGTAAGAACAGGGAAAAGAGAATGAAACGAGACAATTTCTGGAACTTGTTTGGCTGAAACTGTAAAAGAATGAGTGTATGTAAAAAGAGAACTGAAAGGCAATTAATTCTTTGACAGCTGGTGCTCTTCTACACTAGTGTTGCTAACCCTCTTTGAGCAGGATTGGCTTGGTTCATCTGGATGGATCAGGAGCTTTGTTCTACTCAGTGTTCAGTGAGGATGCCACCTGGTTCTGGGGCCTTCCGGACAGAGAAATGGATCCATGCTATGTGCCTAGGATAAAAAAGCAGTTGTGTTTCATTTAGTGGTGCTCCATACAAACTCTCTACGTGTAGTTTTAGTGCTAGGAGTGATTGTTCAGAGGTTCCATATGAGCTCCTGGGGTCTGAAATAGCTGGGCAACCACTAGTTCATGGCTAGGATTCTCTGCTACATAATGAGATCCTGGAAAGCAAGCCTTACAAAGTAAAACTCTGCCCTCCTTTGGGGAATCTTATCTCCATGTTAAAAATCATTGTAAAAGTTGTCAACATATTATTTTTATTGAATATTTGGGAATTTCATATACTATACATTACAATGATCTTCCATTGATCCCATAGTCAAATTCCTACTCATGTGTCAAAATAAACATTTTTTCTTTAAAATACATCAATTGAAGTATGTGTTGTTCATTTACTCCTTAGAAAATGATCAGATTCTAAGTGCTAAGTCCCTTAAAGAAACCTGAGTTCATCCTTGTCATACCCTGGAAGAAGAAGAAGCCATTAGTCCTGAAGAGCTCTATATTTGCCTTGATGACAGTTTTTCTTATGTATTTATTTTTTATGATTTGTTCACTTTCTTTCTCATGAGCTGCTCCCTCCCTTTTCTCCTCCCTGTTCCACCCACCCTCCTTCTTCTACCCTCTTACACTTTCAATAGATCTCAGTGAGTGTAGGTCCCCCTATCCCTTATATCTGACCCTAAAATATCAGGTCTCATCAAGGCTAGCTGCATGGTCTTCCTCTGTGGCCTGAATCTCATGGCATTTTCCTCAAACTGTCTGCAATTTCTTCTGTTTATGACACTCTTCCTGCCTCCATTCCTGCAGACTTCCCATAGATCTGCAGGAAGGGACAATTTCATAGGGAAATCCCATTTAGAGCTGGTGTTTTAAGGTCTGTTTCTCTGAAGAGTATCAGACTGTGGGTCTCTGTATGCAATTCCATTTGATGCAGAAGGATGCATCTTTGTAGATGCAAGATATGATGCTGTTCTATCATTTGAGGGCAGAGAGCAACATATTTTAATAACAACAGCCTGGGTCACCTGAAAATTTCTGTAGGATGGCTTGGCCCAACAAATCAATTAACTGCCACCCAACTGCCATAGTAGAACACTGGTTTGTTCACAATTGATGGAATATTGGAACTTTATCACCCACTCTTAGGAGAGAGACCTCCTAATAAGTGAATACATGCCATATTTGTCTTTCTGTATTATTGTTACTTCAACAAGGATGATTTTTCCTGGTTCCATCCATCTGCCTGAAAATACCATGATGTCATTTTGTTAGCTGAATAATACTCCATTATGGCAATATTCCACATTTTCCCCAAAGGAGATTATCAGTTCTGTTCTTTACTCCTTGGAAGTTGCTGGGACTTTAATCATTTTATTGAATGACAAACTATCAGGAAAAATATGTTCTTTTAGACTAGAAGTTCTTCCATCTTCTTCCACTTGTTTGTGATTTGAATTGCAATGTCCCCTTGAAGCTCATCTATTTAGATGAGGAGTCCCCAGGGAAGAAATGTCTGGGAAGGTATGGCCTTGTTAGATAATAAAATTCCTGTTGGAGTTATAATATAGGAGGGTGCGGTTTGAGGTTGATATGCCAATATAAGTGACCATGCAGATTAGAATCTCTGTCTCTCAGTCTCATTCACTTTATATAGTTGTTCTATTGGTCTCAGTCTATCTTAATCTGTCTTCATACTCTTTCTTTCTCTCTCTGTCTTTCTCTGTCTGTCTACCTCTCTCTGTCTGCTGCTTGTGGTACAGTATGGAAAGCTTTCAGTTCTCCTGAAGTACTACAACAAGATGACTGCTTGCAGACGCGTACCTAGACGTTCTCTTTAAAAATTAAACACTTAAAACAAAAAGATTTGCCTTTGTCAGGGACCTTCTCCTGCTAATTCAATGACTTAGGGCATATCTGTTCATTTAACAAATAATAACAGAATCTGTGATGATGTAAAACACACATGTCAAGGTCATGTGACTTTAAAAATGGCCACTGAAAGAAATATTTGACAGCATTCCTGAACTAAGAATCTTAAGTGTCATATCTGAGTTGTGTGCTTTCAGCTGCCCAGATTGAGGCATGTAGGGCTGCTCAGCCTTTCTCTCAAGCACACTGTCCACTTGGCCCTTTTAATAACTGGCTCCTGAAACACTTACTGAATTTAACCTGTTTGATGTCATCATTCTCCCTCTCAGCCAATCAGCTCCTAAGAGAATCTTGAAGTTTCCATGGACATAAGTAAAAAAAAAAAAAAAAAAAAACAACTTTCCTCAGTGTCTAGTATCTCTGATCCTGTGCACATGTGACATTTTCTTGTGAAACCCAACCAGCCTTTTTCTCATCCATTTATCCAGATCCCATACCTTTATTCCTGTTCACCTCTGTGACAATGTCAGGGAGGAAATGAAACTTTAATATTTACTTAGTTGGACAGCTTCCTAAGTAGGGAAGATTCAAAATGATGTGGGATTAAGGGAAATGTACCTAATGAAAAGGTGGTGTCCTACTGTGATATTGGATCTGAAATTTCGTAGATTTTGCCTTTGAACTGAGCAGTAACTGGTGTACTGACTAAATAGACCTTCACATGCTTATTGATATAATAGGCTTGCAGGTTCTAGGTTCCCTGGATTATTGAGACTTTACGAGCAGGGAAAAGAGAAGGAAACCAGACAATTTATGGGACTGATTTGGGTGAAACAGAGAAAGATCTGTGTATGTAAAAGGAGAACTGAGGAAAAATAAACACTGACAGCTGGTGCTTTTATACACTAGTGTTGGCAACCCTCTATGAGCAGTGATATCTTGGCTGACTGGCTGCATCGTAAGCTGTGTCCTACTCAGTGGTCATTGAGAAATCCTCAAGGTCCTGGGGTTTACAATTAAAACTAATCATTTAGGACAGAGAAATGTATCCATGTTATATGCCTAGGACACAAGAGCAGAAGTTTTTCTTGATGTTGTCCTTCAGACAAACCATCCAAACATAATGTTAGTCCCAGAACTGCTTGTTCAGTAGTGCCACCTGATCTCATGTGTAAAAACTAGGTCATGCCTAGGATTCTCTACTACATAATGAGTTCCTGGAAAGCATGCCTTGCACATTCAAACTCTGCCCTCGTTTAGTGGAATCTTTTCTCCTTGTTAAAATTCATTGTAAAAGTTGTCAACATATTACTTTTTTTGATTATGTGGGAATTTCATGTAATATACGTTAAACTGCTTTTACATTGCTCCCAAGTTCACATTCCTATCCATGATACACAGTAGTTTTTTTTTTCTTTAAAATACATAAATTCTAATATGTGTTGCTCATATACTCATTGGAATATGATCAGAATTTCAGTTCCAAGTCCCTTAAAGAAAACTGAGTTCATCCTTGCCCTGCTGTGGCACCAACCTCAAGAAGAAGCAATCAATCCTGAAGAGCTTTAAACTTAGTCACCTTGATGACAGTTTTTCTTATGTATTTATTTATTATGATTTGGTCACTTTGTATCCCTGCTGCTGCCCCCTCCCTCTTAACTTTCCAGTGTCACCGACCATCCTTCTTCAACCCTTATGCCCTTTCTCTATTTCCCCGATTGGTGAGGTCCTCCTCCCCCTTATAAATTACCCTACCTTATTGAATCTCAACAAGCCTGGCTGTATCTTCTTTTTCTGAGGCCTTGCTTCTCAGGGCATTTTTCTCCTAGTGTCTTCAACTCTCTCTACTTATGACACACTTCCTGCCTCTTTTTTTGAAACATTCCCAAAGCTCTGAAAGGCTGGGATTTTCATAAGTAAATCCCATTTAGAGCAGGGTGTTTTAAGGTATCTCTCTGTATAATACTGGACTGTTTGTCTCTGCATGCAATTCCATTTGATGCATAAAGATGCATCTCAGTGGATTCAACATATGACACTGATCTATCAGTTGAGTACAGAGAGCAACATATTTTAATAACAGCCTGGGTTGTTTTAAAATTTCTGGAGGATGTCCTGGCCCAAAAAATCAATTAATTGCCACCCAATACCCCTAGTGAAAGAGTAGTGTGGTCATAAAAAATGGCCAAATGGAATTTTATCCCCTAATAATATGATACCTCCTAATAATTGATTACATACCAAATTTCTTTCTGCATTTTAGTTACTTCACACAGAATGGTTTATCTTGGTTCCATCTATTTACCTGAAAACATAATGATATCATTTTCTTAGCTGAATAATGCTTCCTTATGGAAATATTCCACATTTTCCCCAAAGGAGATTGTCAGTACTATTCTTTAGAACTTGAAAGTAATTGGATCTTTAAGCATCGTATTGAATGCAAACTATCAGGATAACTATGTCCTTTTAGCCTAGAATTCCCTCCATCTTCTTCTACTTCCTGGTGATTTTAAATGCAATGTCCCCTGTAAGCTTATCTACTTAACATGTTTAGTCCCGAAGGAAGAAATGTCTGGGAAGGATTAGATGGTATGGCCTTGTTAGATAATATAATTCCTTTAGGAGTGATAATATAGGATGGTGTGCTCCGATGTTGATATACCAATGAAAGTGACCAGACAGAATGGAGTCTCTGTCTCTCAGTCTCTGTCACTTTATATTTTTGATTCTGTTGCTCTTCTTTTCTCTATTTCTGAATTTGTCTCTCTAGCACTTTCTCTCTCAGTCTCCCTCATGCTGTCTGCCACTTGAAGATCAATATGAAAAGCTCTCAGTTCTTCTAAAGGACGACAACAAGATGAAAGCTTGCTGACATGACATCCTGGATGGTATCTGTAAAAATATAAGCAAGGTCATAATTTATCACTTTTTGTTCAAAGATTTTCCTTGTTCAAGTAGTATTTTCACAGTAAGTAATTCACTGACTGAAAACATGCCTGTGCATTTAACAAATAATAGTGGAATCTGTCATAAAGTGAAAGACACGTGACTTTATTAATGATCACTTGACAGAAATGTGTGACACTTTTCCTGAACTAAGAGTCTTGGACACAGGAACTAACATGTCTGGGTTGGATGCTTTCAGCAGCCCAGTTTGAGGCATGTAGGGCTGTTCAGCCTTTCTATCAAGCACAGTGTCCACTTGGCCCTTTTAATAACTGGCTCTTGAAACTCTTACTGGCTTTCACCTGTTTCATGACATCATTCTCCATCTCAGCCAATCAGCACCTGAGAGAATCTTGAGGTTTCCATCAAGATGAGTAGACAAAAATTCCTCAGTGCCAAGTATCTCTGGTCCTGTGCATGTGACATTTTTTGGAAATACAACAAGCCTTTATTGCATCCCTTTTGCCAGATACCACAACTTTACTCCTATTTGCCTCTGTGACAATGTCAGGTAGGAAATTAATCTTTAATGTTTACTTAATTGGACAGCTTCCTATGTAGGGAAGCATCAAAGTGATTAGTGGAATTTACCGAATGACAAGGTGATCTACTACTGTGGTCCTGGATCTGAAATTTCCTAAGTTTTGACTTAAAACTCATCAGTTACTGGTGTACTCACTAAATATACCTTCACATTGATATAATTGGTTGTAAGGATCTAAGGTTCTCTGTTTCACTGAGTCTTTAAGAGCATCGAAATCAGTAGGAAACCAGACAATTCCTGGGACTGGTTGGGCTGAAATAGATGTGTCAGTGGAAATGGAGAACTGAAGGCAGGCCTGTTCCACAATAGGGTTTTCAACCCTGTATGAGAGGGTTGCCTTGACTGATTTGTCCAGCTCGGCAGTTGTGTCCTTCTGTATGGTCAGTGAGCGATCCTTCTGGTCCTGGGGTTTACAGTTAAAACTGGACCTTCAGGAAAGAATAATTCTTCCATGTTATATGTCTAGGACAGAAGAAATGCTTTTTCACAGTGCCATCGAGCTCATGGGGTATTAGGTACCTGGATAAAATCTAATTCTTGTCTGGAATTCTCTGCTACATATTGATTTTCTGGAAAACATGCATTATAAAGTCACTTTCTTAGCTAAATAATACTCCTTTATGGAAATATTCTACATTTTCCGCAAAGGAGATTGTCAGTCCTGTTCTTTAGAAATTGGAAGTTGCTGGGACATAATCATTGTATTGCATGATAAACTCCACCCTCCTTTAGTGGAATCTTTTCTCCATGTTAAAAGTTGTCAACAAGGAGGCTTGGAAGATGGCAGTGACTAGTGTTCAGCTTAGCTGAAGGGGAGAGGACCTGCAATGTGGAAATTGGTGAGCGAAGGGGCTGATCAACCCAGAAAAGAGTTATCTAGACTTCCAAGAAAAAAGAGACTAACCATGATCTGAGTCCATCCAGAATCAGGTCATGGCAGACTCCTCCAGGAAGAGACACCACAAGAGGTGATCCCTAGGCACTTCCTCACACCCAACTCCCTCCTCCCTCTTGGAGGAGGCAGGAGGCATCCAGCAGAAGCTGCCACAGACCACACTGTCTGTACCACAGCCCCAGTGAAAGCTGCAGCTTCCACAAAAAAAAAGGCTTTGGGTCTGAGAAAACCCAATACTTTTGAGCACTCCCCCAAGAACAAGAACACCACCATAACCCTGCCCCAGTGGTGCTAAAGGATAGAGAGGCGCACAGTGGCTTCACAGTGTCCAGACCCCAGTGCTGCTGGCTGCTACTAGCAAACAAACTTCAGCTCATGATCTGGAACTGTTGTTGTAAAGAGTTATTGATATTTAATATTGTTTTATCTTCTTGTAACGCTGCTGTTAATCCTCAGCAGCTGTATAACCAAATCACCACACAGAGACTGGGTTTTTAGTTAACCTGGAACACAATGCTGGGCAATATTTATTCCCTCCTAAACCTCCACGCCCTCAGTTTCCTAACATTTCAATTTCCCACATTATACTTGCTTTTTGTAAATTGAAAGGGTTAGGCTAAGTTTGTAATCTATATGTCTTCTAAAGCCTATAGTTTTGAGTTTTGGGTCCAGGTTAAGCTAAAGCCTCTTAGTACCTTTCCAGAGAGTAAAGCAATGTAACCCTATCTGTGAGGAAAGATATAAAAAAAAAGGGCAAGCAAGCAATGACCTTCATTCAGCAAAAGAAGGACCAGACCCTTGTCCTTGAGATAGCATTTCTTAGCAACGAACCTAGACTTCTCCTGAGTAGCTTTTGACCTCCAGCCAAAAGTCTGTAGCCCCTAATCTTCAAGGATTAGCTAACCACCCCCACCTTAAATTGCAGCTGCATCCACACTTGGCAGGACTGGCCAAGCTTGAGCACCTAAGACTAACCAATTATCTTACTTTATAGCTTCCTCATATAATTCTAAGTTGCCAAAACTGCAACTTCAAATTTCCCACAATTTTTCTTTTAAAAACCTAAAGGCCTTTGTCTCCCGGTGCACTCTTTGCTGACCGACAGGGGTGACCCCATTGTGCAATGATTAATAAACCTCTTGCTTTTGCAATGAGTCTTGGTCTGGGGGAGTTTCTGGGTAGGGCACGATCTTGAACTCCTGAGTTGTGAGAGTTCCCCCTTTAAGTCCAATAAAAGGCTCCTTTTCTTTCAATGGAATAATAATTATGAAATTATGAAAACTGTTAAGTAAGATCTACATGTGCAATGTCTAGTCCATGTGTATTTAGCACATGGAGAGGGTATCTTAGGAAAAAGTGTCTGATTATCCTATCTATCTTGACAAGTTTAAAGTTCTATATCTAAATTAACTTTTATCCTTATTGGTATTACCTATAAAAAAGATTTCTTAACTTCTAAACAACTTAATCTTAAATGTGGTACTGTAACTATTTGGTCTTCAACTCCATCAGAGACTTGAGAAGGAATAAAATTAGTTATGAGAGTAAAGAGGAAGTGCATGTTAGCAGCTTACCAAAAATAAAAATTGACAGAGACAGTTTGCTGCTGAACAGTCACCCATAACTCTCTATAAAGTTGGAGCATCATCGTTAGCCTTCTGGCTCAGAATATTTTGACAGACATATATATGAAACAGGAACTATTTAGGACTTGCTTACCCTGTCTTGGCAGAGTTCGGCAGTCAACTTGTCCTGCATTTAAGCTTGCCCATTTTAGGCAGAATTTGTCTGTTGTGAAGCAAGGGTATTTTCTTTACCTGAGTGGCTTGTTTGCCACATTTGAAGCCATCTGAATATGGAGGTTCTTTGATGTTCATTACCTTCTTTCAGGTAGGCGGGGTGCTGGCACGAAATGACTTGTCTCATTGTCAAAGAATCTTTAAAATGATAAGAACATTTTAAATGTCATATTCTGTAGGTCTTTGAAGTTTTTGAAGACTACCTATCTTTAGGTAATCACCTCATAAACAAAATCATATCTATCTGTTAAACCTATAATGTATTCTCCTGTGATAAATGAGACTAGTGTCTGAAATGACTATGAGCTGAATAACAACTTTCATACCTAATATCCTAACCACCTATTAATAGTAGTTTAAAAGTATTGAAAGTAACCTTGACTTTCTATCAATATAGTAAAGCTTATACCAATGTATTAAAAATACTTATTTTTGCATCAATATGCAAAATCCTATGCCAGAGTTAAAATTAACCTTATTTGCTAATAACAAATAAAACCTTAAGATCAGTAGATTCAATAATCTACACTTTTTTTTCTATTTTTATAAAATATCCCTGTATATTCTTTGTTTCACTTTGAATAAGACCATTAATAATAAACATCTCCCAATGACAATAATATTTTGTAGCCATAGCAAACAACCAAAAACATACCCAACCCCCTTTAAAGGAAATTGGATGCTGTTCTCATGAGTTTCTTCTAGCTGACATTGTGGACATGTAGAAATCCTGTAGGAGGCCCAAATAAAAACGGTTAATTAAGCAAGCAATAACATTTCTGGTCCAATAACATTTGAATGTTGAGAAATTTCAGGCTTAATAAAAGTCCTTTTTGGAACAATCTAAAATGCAGGACCAGTTAAAATTAGTAGATTTCTTCAAAGTTCTTTTGGGAACAGGCTTTGATGAGAAACAGGAGTTGAAGAAGTTGAGGCAGGTACAAGCAGAATGCTGGAACATGCAAGAAGCTGGAACAGATGTGTCAACGTCTCAGCATGCTGAAGAATGATTGTTAGGTTTGATCCAGCAACTCTGGTGTCAAGTTCTTTTGTTCTGCAAACATATAATCTCTCACAAACATTATAGAGTTTTAAAATTATAAATGTATGAGATGTGCAGGATGAAACTAAACGGTAAGCCAATTTAATCTATATCAATTAAAAGGTTAGCATAATACATGTTGAGGTTAGCATAATACATATTATAGCCAAGGTTTTATTGGCCAAGTATTGTTGAAGTTTTGGCTGGAGACACATTTTTATGTCTAGTCTGTTTCAGAGTTGTTCCCATGTAAAGGGATCAGCAATATAAGGTACCATATTATTGAACATACAATCATTATCATCAAAACAAGGTTAGATAGATTAAAATATCTTTTCGGGCTCTTGCATGCCTGTTGTATTAGGCCAAGTTGCTACATATTTTCCTAGAGAAGCCTCCCATTAGAGAGACAAGCTGGTTGCCTTGAGCAATAGAAAACACGTTTTAAGTAAACTTTGTATAAACTCCTTTTTAATTTAGAATATAAGCATACCGTATGTATCTTGTACCTGTTCTGAGGTTTAGCCCTAGATTTTTGTAAATGTCGTAGCTATTTGTCCTATCCCCTTGTTTATGTAGAATGGGCAGTTATGCCTTTATAGCCAAACTTTAATTAAACTTCCTCTTACCTTTAGCATTTAAGCATACCCTAGGCATCTTGTACCTGGGCTTTACAGTGATAACCATACCCTAGGCATCTTGTACCTGGGTTTTACATTTTTTGGCTATTTTTTGGCTTTTCCCTTATTTATACAGGATGGGCAGTTATGCCTTTATAGCAAAATTTTTTATTTAAACTCCCTCTTACCTCTAGCATTTTAGCATACCCTAGGCATCTTGTCCCTGGGCTTTACATTGATAGTGACTATTTTTTGACTTGCCCCTTTTTTATGCAGACTGGACAGCTATGCCTTTATAGCCGAACTTTATATATAAATTCTCTTAGTATTAGTATATAAACTCTCTTACCCTTAGCGTTAAGTATATCCTAGGAATCTTGTACCTGGACTTTACAATGATAGTGGCTATTCTTTGGCTTGCCCTCTTTTTAACATGAGATGGACAGTTTTGTTTTTTAAACATATGAATATATTTTTTGAGTT